>NC_134718.1:72211296-73593796 GCF_049634645.1 Pelodiscus sinensis | reverse complement strand
GGGAGCATCTACACAGCACTGATTTCGAAATTGAGCCCTCTTCCTCGACTTCCCTTCCTCCTCGTACAATGAGGGCTACAGGAGTCAGAGTAAGAAGTCCTCCAGCTTGACAGTATTTTGACACTATTTCGAAATAACCGCCTGCTGTGTAGACGCGGACTCAGTTATTTCAGAATAGCGTTGGCTATTTCGAACTAGTGTTGCAGTGTAGACGTACTGAGCATCAGCCAGTCGGAACCTATATACAGCAAGCTGGTGGGGGGTAGGATCCGGTAGGAAGGTGCAAAGTGACTGATTCCTGCTAGGAGTCAGCTCGGGTGGATTTCATTAGACAGACCATGTAGCTGGGCGAAATCATACTCAATTAGCTTGTTGAGAGCTAAAGCTTATGTGCCTGAATACAATTCTCCAGCAGGGCTTTGTTACTTTAATTAAGGGCAAATCAAAGGGGCGTGTGCGTGTGTGTTGTGTGTGTGTATGTTTGTGTTGTGTTGTGTTGTGTTGTGTGTTTTGGTGAGTATTCACAGTAGAGGTGCTGGTTTGGTGGGGGTGCCCTTGAGGTGTGATTTACCCCATTAATGAGAGAAGCTTTCTGTACAGCCTAGATCTGGAGCATCAGCCTCTCCATTATCCCAGAGCGTTTGGATCAGAACTTGTCCGGGGGTGGAGGAGCATGCCCAAGCTCGCAGGGGAAGGTCACAGTCCAAGGCTGCACTTGCTGCAGATGGAGGGGAAAATGTCCAGCCAACTCGCAGTAGCAGAGGAGACATCATCTCCCCCGACTCATAATCCCCGCCCCCCCCCCCCCCACACACACACCATTTTTTCCCCAGGACTTTTACTGCTCACTGGAGATGAGCCATGACATTTCCCTCTCCCCTTTCATAAATATTGCATCTACCAAATGCAATTACCAAAGGCAAAGCGGCACAAGTGTTTACTAAATCCGATTACGTGATAATGTTAATGTGGTTTATGGCTGTGTTCTGACACCAGACAAACTCCCTATTAATAATGGCTCAGTGAGACACGGGGGTTCTTAACAGGGCTGGAGGGGACTGGAGTTTTTGGTGGCCGTGGTGGCTTGCTCAGAGCATGGAAATTTACCTGGGGAGAAAGGAAGGGATCACCGGGCCATTGGAAATGCTTTGTAATGCCATGCCTTGACACGACACTGTAATGCCATGCATTGCAGAGTGGCTGCAGGTGAACTGTTACTCGCTCGCTTACAGACACCTACACCTAACACCTGCAGAGTTAGCTTGGGAGCAGAGCGGCACACCTGCCCGAGGACTGACCGGGCTGTCCTTACGATTTGTGGGGCCCTACACAATGTTCATAAACTGGTGACCCTAAACCAGAGCAGCCGGGCGGGGTGGGAGGAGTTTTTCCAGAGATGGGATTTTATCATCGTCAGCAAGACACAAATGAAATATTTAGTAAAGCAAAGTTTAAACTAAGATCCTGTTGGCTAACATAGTAGATTCAGGCGCATCAGGGGGTAGCCGAGTTAGTCTGTTACAGAAAAAAACACCAAATGGTCTGGTAGCACCTTATAGACAACAGAACATGTTGATGGTTATCATGAGCTTTCATGGGCACAGCCCACTTCTTCAGATGACCGGAGTTACGAGTTTGGGATGTGAACACTCGAAATAAATAGGAGAGGAGGAGGTGTGTGTGTGGGGGGGGGAGAGAATAAGGAAGGGGAGGGAGGAAGACAGAGCATCAGTAAGTATCTGGAGAATGGGTACTTAAACCTAAGCAGATAAAAATCAAAGTCAATAGATAGATTCCCATGTCAGGAAGGATACTACTTAAAGAGCTGTTAGCCATGTGGCACCTTAGGGTGCATCTGCACTGCACCGTTCACTCGAAATAAGCTACGCAATTTGAGTTATGCAAATTGGGTAGCTTATTTTGAGGTCATTTCAAAATAGCTTATTTCGTAATTTGGCGCTCTCTACTATTCTGAAACATCCCTTAATCCTAGGGGAACGAGGTTTACAGGGATGTCGGAATAGCACGCCTGTTATTTCGAAAGCAATTTCGAAAAAGCGGAAGCACTGTCAAACATGGAAAACGTTTTTTTGGGATACTGGAAGTATCCCGAAATAGCGCCACTGTCTAGATGTACCCGTAGGCTACGTCTACACTGCAACGCTATTTCGGGATACTGGAGTATCCTGAAATAGCTACCCCGCATCTTCACAGCAGGCCCGTTATTTTGGGCTCGCTATTCTGATGTCCCTGTAAACCTCATTCCATGAGGAGTGAGGGACATTTCGGAATAACGGATTATTTCAAAATTTGGTGCTGTGTGGACAGTGTCAAATGATGAAATAAGCGATTTCGAAATAAGATACTTAATTTGCTCAAATTGCATAAGTTATTTCTAACTATAGGGCAGTGTAGCCGTAACCTTAGAGGGTGTGTCTAGACTACAGGGTTTTTTTGAAAAAAAGTGGCCTTTTTTTGAAAAAACTTCCCCTGCATCTAGACTGCTGCTGCATTCTTTCAAAAGTAAATTGAAAGAACGCAGCAGTTTTTTCCACCGTGGAAAACCTCGTTTTACGAGGAAAAATGCCTTTTTTCGAAAGTGCTCTTTTGAAAAATGGCGCTATGTAATGCAAACTGTGCTTTTTCGAAAGAGCATCCAGATTGCCTGGGTGCTCTCTTTCGAAAAAGCGGCTCGCTTTTTCGAAAGTACTGGTTGTCATCTAGACGCTGTTTTTTAAAAGAGGCTTTTTCGAAAGTATCTTTCAAAAAAGCCTCTTTTGAAAGAGGCTTGCAGTCTAGATGTAGCCAGAGATTAACAAAAATATATAGTATCATGAGCTTTTCTGGGCAAAACCCACTTCATCAGATGACCTGGAGTGGAAATACCAGAAACCAAAATATATATATAACAGCAGAAAAAGTACCCATCAATTGTAGGACCGGTGCTAATGAGGCTAACTAAGTGGCTGGAAGTGTTCCATTCCTAGCTTTTGATGTAAAAAAGCCATTTTTGGAGGCACGGGAGACTGTCTTTATAATGTGATGTCCAATTAATGTCTTTGTTCAAGCCCAGGGTAACGGCGTCAGATTTGTAGATGAATACCAGTCCCGCACACTCTCGCTGACATTGGCTAGTGAAATTGCTTTGTAGCAGAACAGCGACTTTTAAAGCCACGATTGAGTGACCAGGCAGGTTAAAATGTCCCCCAGCAGGTTTCTGTGTGTTTGTCGTAGAGACTGTTCGGTTTGGACAATATCCTTGGCAGAGAGGCATTGCTGGCACAGATCACATGAGAGGATGTGCAGTTGTATGAGCCCCTGATGTGGTGGCTTGTGTGGTTACAGTTATTTCAGAAACTGACAATCCAGTATATGCCTGAGGTTGTCAAATGGCTTTGTTACCATTTCAATGGCTCTTTCCCAGGTTCTGCTAATAGGCCTGGCCAGCTTTTTAGCTTGTTAGTTAACTAGATCCTCTTGGGAGGATGCAAAGCCACAGAGCAGGGATAGGAAGAAGCAGGTGGGTGGACATTAAGACGCAGGGGTGCCCCAAATTTTCAGGTGCCCTACACCACTACACATTCTGTGTATGGCTAAGGATGACCCTGGGGAGTGAGAACGCCCTTTTGTAACTCTAGAAGGGGCTACCTAGCCTTTGGGTCCAACAACATCCAGCTGCTAGAGAGCACTTCGGATCAGTGGTACTTTGCAAAAGGATTTGGGATCATTATCCCCATATTACAGATGGGGAAACTGAGGCACAGGCCATTGCTGTGACTAGTCCAAGTGCATCCAGCCGGCCGATGGGTCCTTTCCCAGCCCCTTTCTGGGGGGTCATGAGTCGCTTGCTCAGAGAGGCTTGGAAAGAAATTGTTGATGACCTACGCTCCCGTAGGAGCTAAGGGTAGAGAAGAAGTGTCGCCCGCTCGCCAGGGTTCCCTGCAAGCTGAGCCCTTGGGCGGCTATCCAGGAGAGAGTCGGGAGCTGATTAGAGTGCCCACAGCCTGTGAATCTATGGGTGGTGCACATCTGCACATGCCTCAGTGCCCATAACAAAATAAACCAGTGTCCCTCCTGCTTTTCCGGGGCACGTCGACACGAGGATACCGTTTCCATATAACTCCATTCAAAACAATAACACCCGATGTTACGCATTTGAACTGGCGTGTCCCCGCTCCGAGGAAGCCTCGAGGTGAGTCCGAGGCAGGCTCCATGAATGTGGACGCGCTACCTCGACGTGGCGTCCCAGGAAGCACGAGGCCGTCATTACTCCGCATGACTCCGGGGAGCCGTGATTTCGAAAGAGCGGCACCGGCGCGTCCGCACGGCCGTTAGTTCGCAATAACTCTTTCGAAATGCGCGTTACTCCCCGAGGCAAGCAGGAGCGCAGCTTTCTAACCAAGCGGCCCCTTGCTTCGAAATAACGATCTTGGCAGTGTGGACGCTCCGCTTATCAATTCCAGATAACGCCCTGGTGTTGACCTGAGCCCAGTGGCTACACCACGAACGGAGGTTGGATGAGGTTGCCGCTGCGGCTTCTGAGCTAACGGATCCTTCCGAGGCCCTGAGTTCATTCTTCAGAGCTGGTCCCACCAGCGCTGGTCCGTACAGAGACAAAGAGACCCCCTCCACCCCCCTGAGGTAGACGCCCCACCCCAAAAGAATCCCTCGTTCCGCCAGACTTTGCAGGGAGAGTTTTTGCAGCCTGGAAAGCAGGCCTGGCCAATTCTCATTAGCATTAGCTTGCCGTTGACCTCTGCCCCCAGGGCGGAAGGTCAATCCTTTATTTACTTAGTTCCTGGCGCTCTTGTTCATTTGTGTCCCTTTCAGCGTGTTTGGTGATGAAAACACGGGGCTTTGACTCAGTCGCTCCATGCTGCACTTCCAGCGCAGTCTGACGCAGGCACGACGGACCACGCCGGGCAGACATCAGCTGCTGGCTGATCGCACTCCCAGACCTCTGATGGCGAGCGCTTACTTAGCAAGCAATAAAACTGGGAGACCACCACCCAGCCCTGCAAATCTGCGGCTATCCGCTTTAGCTAGGTTTATAGTTCAACCAGGACAAGTGCAGAGTCCTGCCCTTGGGACGGAAGAATCCCAAGCATTGGTACAGGCTGGAGACCGACTGGCTAAGCCTCAGGATAAGGGACCTGCTGAAGGTAGGGAGGTACAGTGGGATCTTCAGTGAATCCAGGGAGAGGGCATCCGCCTCTGGAGCACAGGGAAGTGGGCTCAATCCCCCCTAGGAAGCAGCTGGGCAGCCAATATGGACTGCCCCAGAGATGGAGGCTGGCGCTGGCTCCGACGTTAGGAAAGTGGGGTGGAAAAGGAAAGAGAAAAAGCTGGCTATGAGTCCACAGTGCGCCTTTGTAGCCAAGAAGGCTAACAGCATATTGGACTGCATTAGGAGGAGCCTTGCCAGCAGATCTGGGGAAGTGATTATTCCCCTTTATTTGGCATGGGTGAGGCCACATCTGGAGTACTGTGTCCAAATCTGGACCCCCCCATTACAGAAAAGATGTGGATATGTTGGAGAAAGTCCAGTGGAGGGCAATCAACATGTTTTGGGGGCTGGAGCACTTGATCTACAAGAAGAGGCTGAGGGATTTGGGCTTATTTAGTCTGCAGAAGAGTGAGGGGGGATTTGACAGCAGCCTTCAACTACCTGAAGGGGGTTCCAAGGAGGATGGAGAGAGGCTGTTCTCAGTGGGGGCAGAACAAGGAGCAATGGGCTCATGTTGCAGTGGGGGAGGTCTAGATTGGATATTAGGAAAAACTCTTTCCCTAGGAGGGTGGGGAAGCGCTGGGCTGGGTTCCCTAGGGCGGGGGTGGAATCTCCATCCCTAGCGGTGTTTGAGTCCCGGCATGGCAAAGCCCTGGCTGGGTTGATTTAGTTGGGTTGGTCCTGCTTTGGGCAGGAGGCTGGACTCAGTGACTCCTGAGGTCTCTTCCAGCCCTGGGATTCAATGATTCTGTGATCCTGAGCAGCAATAACAACATAACACAAGGTGCCTGCACACATCGACTCGTCCTGCCAGGGTCTAGGTGGAAAGAGGATAAAGTCTCGCCTGTCAGGTGATGCAAAGACTTTAGAAGAGAACCTCTGAAGAAGGTACCTTGAAGAACTCCACCCCGCAAAGAGAGGGGCCGGAGACCTGCAGGCTGTGTCTACACTGGCCACTTATTCCGGAAAATCAGCCGCTTTTCTGGAATAACTTGCCAGCTGTCTACACTGGCCCCTTGAATTTCCAGAAAAGTACTGACGATCTAATGTAAAATCATGAGTGCTTTTCCGGAAAAACTATGCTGCTCCCGTTTGGCCAAAAGTCCTTTTCCAGAAAACTGTTCTGGAAAAGGGCCAGTGTAGACAGCCCAGATTTCTTTTCCGCAAAAAAGCCCCGATCGCGAAAATGACGATCGGGGCTTTTTTGCGGAAAAGCGCGTCTACATTGGCACGGACGCTTTTCTGCAAAAAGTGCTTTTCCGGAAAAGCATCCTGCCAATCTAGACGTGCTTTTTCCGAAAATACTTTTAGCGGGAAACTTTTCCATTATAAGCATTTTCGGAAAATCATGCCAGTGTAGATGTAGCTGCAGTGTAAGAGCTGTCAGGGCAAAAGTGGACGACAGAGAGTTTCTGACCCACCTAATTCTCTAACTCTGCAGGAAACCTCTTCTTCAGTGGAGCCTTCCGCGGATTTCCACCGGAACTCACAATTTGTCTTGGAGGAAGCCCCGGAACAGTGGTTTGTACACCGACGTGGCAGAATTCAGGGGGTTTATCCCTATATTTTTGAGAAATACTTAAGCCATTTTCTCGGTTGCATGAAATTCTAGGGGGGCAGACAATGGCGGGGGGTCAGCACATTATTCTGCGACAGGAGATGGTGCAGTTCGTTAGTCAACACATACGAAGTTAATACCCTTCCACCAAGTCTGAAAGATCCCAGGCATTTTTTCTCCCCTCCTGCCCCGCTGCACAGATACAGCTCTGCCGGTGCCCCTCCACCCTTCCTGGACTTTAATTGACATGCTGAATTATTTCCCACTGAGTGGCATTTGTATTTGTGCGCTAGCAAAATGGCCAATGCAGACCTGGCTGAGGGAGGCAAACTCATATCACTTGTGAGCCTGCACTGAGCTGGGCTTTAAACCCACCAGCCCGAGAGGCCCCTCACTTACCCCCCCCCCCCTTTTGGGGGGAGCTATTTAAAGGCGGAGGGGCCCAATTGCTGTTTAATTGAGCTCCTATCTCCCCCCAGCAGGCTGAGGCCGGGGAATATGGTCGTTCATTAGCAGCCTGGAGAAGGCCATGTCAGCAGAACCGGCCGGGGCGGCTGTGATGAGCCGGCTCCCAGCCCGGCGGAAGAAACAGCTCAGCCGGGGGGGGGGGGGGGGGGGGGGGATCTGCAAATGTGAAAAGCTGCAACTTTCCGGGGGCTCTGGAGCCCGACAGCTTTCAGGAGACAGGCCCCGGGCCGAGCACACGGCTTGGAAAGCCAGCCCCAGCAGACAGGAAGCTGGACCAGCTGGGCCAAGGGCCCGAGGTAGGAGGATGCTTAACACCCCCCCCCCCCCAAACTGCCCATCGGAGGGAAGGGCAGTTGCTTAGCAACTTGCCGAATCAGGCCTGTAAAGCCACGGAACAGCTGTCAGTCCACTGACTTTCTGAACCTCTGTTTTCCCTCTCAGCGTCAGCCTGCCAAACAGTAGCTGCTAGCTAACCACTGGCCTCCTTAATCAGCCCTTTGGATTGCACTATCGGGCAGGACCGGCTGGCATTTGCTAGCAAATTCCTTGTCCCAAAAATCCACCTTCCCTGTCAATTGCCACTGCAGATGTGCAGGATTCACGCTGGTCCCCACATGCCTACTCGCAGGGTAGGGCGGTCTAACAGCCACAGAGTCTGCACACTTCCTCCTGTGTTCAGGATAGTACAGCCTAGTGGTCACAGAGTCTATATCCTGCACCCTGTGTTCAGGATAGTACAGCCTAGTGGTCACAGAGTCTATATCCTGCACCCTGTGTTCAGGATAGTACAGCCTAGTGGTCACAGAGTCTATATCCTGCACCTTGTGTTCAGGATAGTACAGCCTAGTGGTCACAGAGTCCATATCCTGCACCCTGTGTTCAGGATAGTACAGCCTAGTGGTCACAGAGTCCATATCCTGCACCCTGTGTTCAGGATAGTACAGCCTAGTGGTCACAGAGTCCATATCCTGCACCCTGTGTTCAGGATAGTACAGCCTAGTGGTCACAGAGTCCATATCCTGCACCCTGTGTTCAGGATAATACGGCCTAGTGGTCACAGAGTCTATATCCTGCACCCTGTGTTCAGGATAGTACAGCCTAGTGGTCACAGAGTCTATATCCTGCACCTTGTGTTCAGGATAGTACAGCCTAGTGGTCACAGAGTCTATATCCTGCACCCTGTGTTCAGGATAGTACAGCCTAGTGGTCACAGAGTCTATATCCTGCACCCTGTGTTCAGGATAATATGGCCTAGTGGTCACAGAGTCTATATACTGCTCTCTGTGTTCAGGGTAGTATTTCCTAGTGGTCACAGAGTCTATATACTGCTCTCTGTGTTCAGGGTAGTATTTCCTAGTGGTCACAGAGTCTATATACTGCCCTCTGTGTTCAGGGTAGTATGGCCTAGTGGTCACAGAGTCTATATACTTCTCCCTGTATTCAGGGTAGTATGGCCTAGTGGTCACAGAGTCTATATACTTCTCCCTGTATTCAGGGTAGTACGGCCTAGTGGTCACAGAGTCTATATACTGCCCTCTGTGTTCAGGGTAGTATGACCTAGCTGTCACAGAGTCTATATACTGCTCTCTGTGTTCAGGGTAGTATTTCCTAGTGGTCACATAGTCTATATACTGCCCTCTGTGTTCAGGGTAGTATGGCCTAGTGGTCACAGAGTCTATATACTTCTCCCTGCATTCAGGGTAGTATGGCCTAGTGGTTACAGAGTCTATCTACTGCTCCCTGTGTTCAGGGTAGCATGACTTAGTGGCCACAGAGTCTATATACTGTCCCCTGCGTTCAGAGTAATACAGCCTACCAGTCACAAAGTCTATATACTTCTCCCTGTGTGTAGGGTAGTACTGCCTAGCGGTCACAGAGTCTATCTACTGCCCCCTTCAAGCAGTTTCGTAGCCTCACAGAAAAGTTCTAGCACGTGTCCCTCTAACCACATTACTAGAACTGATCTGAGCTGCCAGGGGCGACTTACGCAGCCGCACAGGAGCGCTGGTGAGCAGGTTTGTGTGTGCGAGTTGCACGTGCACGTCAGCAAACGGCTGAGCCCTAGCGAAGCCCCTGTGGATTCTTCATGTTATCTGGATTGTGCAAAGAGCAAAAGACACCGCAGGGGCCAAAAGAGATCTGCAGAGGGGGAGCAGGCGTACCCACCTCCGGCACCTTCACCCCAATCCCCTTCCTCCCCCCCCCCCCCCCGACCCCTCACGTGCCTCTTGAAAATCCAGTTAAACCGCTTGTTGTCTGTCTTTGGCTTTGCCTAGCCTCGGCCTCAATTTCACAAGAAAGGCCAGTTTGGTTCACACTGATATTGCACTAGTGCTTAGATCCCCTAGCTGAGCCCTGGGTCTGTTGGGTGAGATGCTGCCCCTTGCTCTGTCTTTCTCTCCGGACAACACACAAATTTGCAAAGCAAATGAATGCGTGGCTCTAGAAACTAGATCTAAGGTCCTTTCCCCTGGCCTCCCTAAGCCACCTGTCATCACACATTATAACCTCGACAGGGCCGGGCCAGGTTTTCACTTGGGACTATCTAGTGCCTAGCACAACAGAGCCATGATCCTCCCAGGGGGCCGCTGGGCACTAGTGAAAATTAAAGAGACGGTCCCACATTCATCAGCCCGTCTGTTCCAAGTAGTCTTGAGGTCAATAGTCCTTTCCAGGAATTTTTCTCCTCTGAGGATTCCAGTATTTCTCACAAAAGCATCAGGACAAATCCGCCCCCACGTACGCTGCACGCCACCGCCCCGGGGATCGTCGTCACCACGGCAATGACAGAACCCAGATCCTCAGGCTCCCTGCTGCAGTGCAGGGCCTGAGACACACAGTTGAGCAGTTCCAGTTCCGTCCACCAGAGGGCAGTCACGCACCCCGTGTCAGTTACAGTACAGACTGTCCTCGCTGTAAGTTCAAGATATTTTCCAAAAAACTTAGACTTACAGCAAAACAACTTAAAGTGAGGGATTTTCTTCCCACAGCGGACTTCCATTTGTGCAAATTGGGGAGGGTTTTTTTTTTGGACAACTTAAGCATAGGGAGTGGGGGGACTTAAAACGCATCAGTTCCTACCGGGGCGACTTATAGCAGGGATACCGTGTACAAGGCCGTGTCTATACTGGGGAGTCATTTCAAAATAACTCCCCTTCTTTCGAAGTAACAAGGTGAGCGTCCACACGATCATGGACAATCATGGGGTGTGTGATTTCGAAAGAACATCTCCTGCTTGAGAAGAGGAATAAGCTTAGTTTGAAATAGTTATTGCGGGAGTTATTTCAAAATAACCTGGTAGTGTAGACATAGCCCAAGTGAGCAATTCCTTCTGCCCTCTCTGATGTATTTCCTTGGCATTAAAGAGAACAATCCGCAATTCAGTCGAGGTCCTTGGGGCCAGGAGTACCCCAGAGGTAGCGTTTCGTGTGCACGTCACGCGATAGCTGATTTGATCAGACCAAGAGGCTAGCGCTTGCATAGAATCATAGAATACAAGGACTGGAAGGGACCTCGAGAGGCATCGTGTTCAGTCCCCTGCCCTTATGGCAGGACCAAGCACTGTCTAGACCATCCCTGACATTTATCTAACCTACTCTTAAATATCTCCACAGATGGAGATTCCACAACCTCCCTGGGCAATTGATTCCAGTGTTTAACCACCCTGACAGTTAGGAACTTTTTCCTAATGTCCAACCTAAACCTCCCTTGCTGCAGTTTAAGCCCATTGCTTCTTGTTCTATCCTCAGAGGCCAAGATGAACAAGTTTTCTCCCTCCTTCTTATGACACCCTTTTAGATACCTGAAAACGGCTATCACGTCCCCCCTCAATCTTCTCTTTTCTAAACTAAACAAACCCAATTCCTTCAGCCTTCCCTCACAGGTCATGTTCTCTAGACCTTTCATCATTTTCGTTGCTCTTCTCTGGACCCTCTCCAATTTCTCCACATCTTTCTTGAAATGTGGTGCCCAGAACTGGACACAATACGACAATTGAGGCCTAACCAGCGCAGAGTAGAACGGAAGAATGACTTCTCGTGTCTTGCTCACAATATACCTGTTAATGCCTCCCAGAATCATGTTTGCTTTCTTTGCAACAGCATTCTATGCTGCACCCAGCTCAGAATCCAAAGCTGCCCCCTGTCTCTGTCATGGATCAAAACAAAAATCTTACGACAGGGCATCAGGATTGAGAACCATTTCCCTGGGCTGCGGGTGGGCAATAAAACAGCGGCGGTTCCCTACGGGCAGCCCCTGGTGGGCTACTGCCGCTGTATTTACCTGCACCTCCGCAGGTGCGGGTGATCGTGGCTCCCATTGGCCAGGAACGGCGATCCACAGCCACCAGGAGCTGTGATCCCCCAGACCTGTGGAAGCGCAGGTAAATACAGCAGGGTGGAGGCCTGGCGAGGGGCTAACCCTGCAGACCGGATCTGGCTCACGGGCCGGTATTTGCTCACCCTTGCCTTAGACAGAGGGTGTAGACGGAAAGGGCCTCGTGGGAGCTCATGGATAGTGGGAGAAGGCAGAGGGAGAACCAAGCAATGAGACACGGGTGCAGCCCTTGCAGAAGCAGGAGCGTTTCTACCACCCCGGGGGAGATCTTAGCACCACTGAAATCCATGGGAGTGTTGCAATTGACCTCAGCAGGGCCAGGGTTTCATCAGCTGAAGTTAAGGTGAGAACGGACCTTCTGCAGCCCACTCAGTCCTGCACCAGTCCCATAACTAGAAGCACTAGCAGAGGCCAGAGCTGGGCAGAGCCCCGGTGCGGGAGCTGCTCAAACCAGGCCAAGAAAAATCAGCCAGCAGCGGGGAGGCCAGGAGAGGTGTCACGTGGACAGACGCCACTCCTGGTGTGACCAAGAACTGGCCAGAGCTAGCGGCAGCCGCCCCCCCCCCTCCCGCCACCACCTTCCCCAGGGTGCACACAGTCCAGGGGCCGGAGGAGGAGGTGCCAAGGTGCCGACAACTCCTTCAGCCAGGCAGATAACGGCAAAAGCCAGGAAGCCCTGGAAAGCCTGTTGCTTATCAGGAGGTAGCAACTGCAGCCTGCCCGGCCTATTAAAGATAACTCCCTCTGAGTCCCCCCTCCCCATCTGCCATCCCCTCTGCTCATTGTCCAATTCTGTGGGCGAGCTGCTGCTTTGCTGGGGGGGACCACATCCCCCTGGGTAGGGCTGCCCAGTTTTGCAGCCCTCAGGGTCTGCGCATTTTCCAGGATGGGAAGCTGGATCATCTTAGTGCTGTCAGCCCCTAATGGGGATCTTAGAAAAAGGCTGCAACTCTTGGAAGGGGAGGGCTGGTTTCTGTTTGGTTTTGCATTTTTCCAGTCTCTTCTAAGTATGTTGAAAGATCCAGGCTAATGAATTCATTTTGGGGAGATGTTGATGTCGGCTCCGATTTTGGAGTCTCTCTACATTGTTTATGGAACGTTTTGGGGTTTTTCCCTGAGAAAAAGTCAACTTCTTCAAAACCAAAAGTTGCCGCATGTTCCACTTCGCAATCACGAGAAAATTTGCCCTCTCCGGTTTTTCCTCTCCCCCTTTTTTTGCCACTGGGAAATATTGAAAAAAGTTTGGGTTGACGGTTTTAATTTTTTTAAGCAAAAGTGTTATTTTTCTCTTCCTTTCT
The DNA here is from genome assembly GCF_049634645.1 of Pelodiscus sinensis. NCBI lineage: Eukaryota > Metazoa > Chordata > Testudines > Trionychidae > Pelodiscus > Pelodiscus sinensis. Next base: position 73,580,910 of record NC_134718.1, on the reverse strand, counting down.
ACACTTAAAATATCATTTCCTCCCACCCGGTTTTTTACAGTTGGTTTTTTCTGCTTCAGCTTGATTTTAAATCCCACCTTCCTTTTTTCTTTCATTGGGACAACGTACAAAGTGAGAGAAAAAGGAGAAAATCATCCCAAAAATTCAAACAATTTTAACTGACAAATGAAAAGCCAAAAAAATATTAAAATGTAAATTTTGTATTTTCTTTTAACAGTTTTCAGTACCTCTCTCCCCATTTCCCCCCCAGCCATCTCTAGTTATAAATTCCTCGGCAGGGGCCGGTTGACCTTTCTGCAGGTACTTTCTCTGACAAACTGACAAAGTTAACCCCTTTGTTTTTCCTTAAACGGCATGTCGGGTGCATTTTGCTAGCTACCGCCTCCCTATGTATTCAGAGCATCAAATTACCACGGCCACCTACACGTCCCCACTCAGTTTTGTCACAGCTCTCGGACACCCATTCACAAAAATTGGCTGCATCCTAATGAACACGGGAGCCAGTCCGTTTTGTAACATGCAAAGACAGCAAATGTCTCCCCCACTGAGAGAAGACTTGTAGCTAATCCCTCAGCCCAGTGCCAATGTTTTTCCTGGCTCTGCAAGGGGTGTTCAAAAACTCCTCTGCTTGCAAATGACTGACACAGAAAGATGTATATTGCTCTGGGCCCAGGGCTGGATTTAGTCCCACTTCTACTGCAAATTTCTTCTTTGTCCGGGTGAAAGTCACCTCAAAGCACTTTGAAGATCTCTGTAATGAAAGGCCCATGCGTCAGGATCATAATGTGGCCTTTCACTGCATCATACTATGGTTAGTAAGATAAGACTCAGGACTCCTCGCCTCTTTAAGATAAGACTGTGGTTACTTATGCATGTAAAACTAACGTGGACTACAGGTGGAACCTCTCTAATCCGGCACTCTCTGGACTGGCAACACCCGTGGTCTGGCATGATTTGTGTTAGCTGGATGTCCAGTTATCATGAGCGTGGGCTAGTTTCCCCTGGTCCCATGAAGTTTGTTTACAGCCACCAGTCCTGGCTTTCAGCCCTGGTCTACACTAGGACTTTATTTCGAAATACCCCTCCCCAAGGTCGAATTTATAAGCAGAAGCGGCGAGGAGTCCTGTGGCACCTTATAGACTAACTGAAGTGTAGGAGTATAAGCTTTCGTGGGCAAAGACCCACTTCGTCGGATGCATGTAGTGGAAATTTCCAGAGGCAGGAATAAATATGCAGGCCAGGATCAGGCTGGAGATGACGAGGTGGATCCAATCAAGGAGGATGAGGCCCACTTCTAGCAGCTGATCTGGAGGTGTGAATTCCAAGAGAGGAGAAGCTGCTTTTGTTTAATCCTGAGTTGATTGTGTCAAACTTGAAGATGAGCTGTAGCTCAGCAGTTTCTCTTTGAAGTCTGGTCCTGAAGTTTTTTTGCTGCAGGATGGCTACTTTTAGATCTGCAATTGTGTGTCCAGGAAGATTGAAGTGTTCCCCTACAGGTTTTTGTATGTTGCCATTCCTAATATCAGATTTGTGTCCATTGATTCTTTTACGTAGGGACTGTCCTGTTTGGCCGATGTATATAGCAGTGGGGTACTGTTGGCACATGATGGCATATATTACATTAGTAGATGTGCGGCTGATCTGGTTAGGTCCTGTGATGGTGTTGCTGGCGTATACATGGGGCAGAGTTGGCACCGAGGTTTGTTACAAGGATTGGTTCCTGAGTTAGAGTTATTACGGTGCGGTGTGTAGTTGCTGAGCGTCCAGAGTTGACCCAAGCTACGGTGACCGGGAGATAGCCCAGGGCGCCTGAGTGTAAGGGGCACCGCGCGGTGCTGCCGGGCCAGGCGGGGACGGGGCTGGGGCCACACATGTGCCGTGTGCCCGCGCATGTGCCGTGAGCCTGGGGCCTGCAGCACAAGAATGAGCCACGTGCCTGGGGGCAGGGCCGCACGCCCAGAGCCTGGGGTGCAAGAATGCCTCGGGCCAGCTCTGAGAGCACCCACACTACCAAGCCCGTTATTTCGAAATAACGGGCTGCCGAATTTGGACTCTCTACTCCTGCTTTTCATCAGGAGTAACGCTCATTCCAAAATAGTCATTTTGCAATAGCGGCAGTGTGGATGCGCCAGTGCCGCTGTTTCAAAATAACTCCTCCCCAGAGTCATTTGACCCAATTACTTCCTGGGGCTCTAAGTCCAAGACAGTGCGTCCACATTAATGGAGCCTTCCTAGGGCTAACTTTGAGACTTCCCCATAGTGTGGACGCACTAGTTCCATTTTGTTAAATCGGGTGTGAATTTACTAATTTCAAAATAATTTCCTAATGTAGACATGGCCTCTAATTTACCCCTCTATGCCTTCTAAGAGCCCAGCAAGCAGTGGAAAGGGTGATAATACTGCTAGACAATATTGACCTGACATTGTTTGGCAAATTCTCTGGTTTGGCACCAGTCAGGTCCCGAGGGAGCCGGACAATGAAGGTTCAACCTGCAGAATGCAGGACAATGTAGCACTTTAAAGACTAACAAGATGGTTTATTAGATGATGAGCTTTCGTGGGCCAGACCCACTTCCTCAGATCAAATAGTGGAAGAAAGTAGTCACAACCATATATACCAAAGGATACAATTTAAAAAAATGAACAAATATGAAAAGGACAAATCACATTGTAGAACAGAAGGAGGATGCGGGGGGGTGGGAAGGGGGAGGAAGGAAGGTAAGTGTCTGTGAATTGCTGATATTAAAGGTAGGGAGAGTGGGATGTTTGTGAGTTAATGGTATTACAGGTGATAATTGGGGAAACTGTCTTGATAATGGGTGAGAAAGTTCAAAGACTTGTTAAGTCCCTGGTGGTAAGTGTCGAATTTTAACATGAATGACAGTTCAGAGGATTCCAAGAGAAAACAGTTTCTTGCCACTTTAACCAGAAAGGACACTCTCTAAATGACTTAGCCACCTGCATTCTGCTACAAAGACCTTTTACATCTGCACTTGAAAGGGAATCCTCTGAACTGTCATTCATGTTAAAATTCGACACTTACCACCAGGGACTTAACAAGTCTTTGAACTTTCTCACCCATTATCAAGACAGTTTCCCCAATTATCACCTGTAATACCATTAACTCACAAACATCCCACTCTCCCTACCTTTAATATCAGCAATTCACAGACACTTACCTTCCTTCCTCCCCCTTCCCACCCCCCCGCATCCTCCTTCTGTTCTACAATGTGATTTGTCCTTTTCATATTTGTTCATTTTTTTAAATTGTATCCTTTGGTATATATGGTTGTGACTACTTTCTTCCACTATTTGATCTGAGGAAGTGGGTCTGGCCCACGAAAGCTCATCATCTAATAAACCATCTTGTTAGTCTTTAAAGTGCTACATTGTCCTGCATTTTGCTTCAACTACCCCAGACCAACCTGCAGAGGCATTTTCATTCCAAAAGTTCCGGGTGTCAGATTTCGATTCTCTGTTATCTCTGCTTGCAATGGACTCCAAAGCCAACGTCTCCAGATGAGAGGGGATTTGGCAAATCGAAATCCTGCTTGGCTGTGTTGCTTGGAAATGCATGACTCAGTGTACAGCCAGCAGAGGAGGAAATGGGATTAGCAATCAGGGAAGCAGAGGTTTTTGCTGGATGCGAGGACAGCAGAGAAATTTTCACCACCTCTCCAAGAGGGGGGACAATACGTGTTTTTTTTTCTTGCTAACGTAAATTAGAACTGGTTGGGAATTTTTCAACATTTTGGGGAGGGGTAGCTGAAAAATGCCTGTCTGTGAAAATTTTCCCAGGAAGGGTTCCTTTGGAGAAGTTTCTCAACTTGAAACGTTTTGGAAAAACGTTTCAAAGCCACTGAAGTGACCCGTTTTGGCCTTTTCCAAACAGAAATAGTCCTATTTTCCTCATCCAAATTACTTTTCCATTTCCAAAATGTGGAGCTTGCTCAGGTAATTTTTTTAAGTGGTCAACATGTAAGAACCATTCCCTCTGACCTCTACGGATTTGTTTCCCCCTTCATTTTCTTTGGGGCAGAGAAATGTTCAAAAAGTTGGCTTTTCATCGCCGTTCAGGTTGGAAAAAAAGTGAGCCATCCAAAACTTCTCACAGGATGGGAAACCGTTTCCTGCCCAGTTCTTATGGGAAGGCTGGATGTTTGTAGATGTGAGCAAATCATTCTGACAGGTAATTTGCATGGATTCAAAAGACCCTGCCCATCCATTCCTCTCAGGGTACGTCTACACTGCAATGCTATTTCGGGATACCTCTAGTATCCTGAAATAGCTATCCTGTGTCTTTTGAATGCATCCGCCATTGCAAAAAAGTGCTATTTCGGCATCCCTGTAAACCTCATGCCACGAAGGATAAGGGATGTCTCGAAATAGCACTTTATTTTGAAATTTGGTGCCATGTAGATGTGCCAAATTTCAAAATAGCCTATTCTGAAAAAGAACCGAAATAAGATCTGCAATTTGCGCAAATCACGTATCTTCTTTCGAGCTAAGGGTGCAGTGTAGAGGAACCCAAAGCTTTGGCTCATGCCCGACTCACCTGGCTGCCACAGGTGTGCCAGAGGCAGGTTACTTACCCAAGCCTGCCTCTGAAATGACCTCATCAGCCAGGCTGAAGTTGCCTCCGGACGTCTCCCCGCAACGGCGCTACTCAGGGGTTCTCGGCCACCTTGGCTGCCCCTGGCCCACGGATTGCGAGCCGGCTGCAGCTGGTGACAGCTGAGATGCCACCCACAGTGTGTCCTAGCTGACTGCGAGCAGACAACGGCTTGGATCTGGCGCTCAATGGAGCCGACAGGGCATGGACAGTTCATCCCCCCACGGAGGGAAATGCCCAGAAACGAAGTCACGGGAGGCTGACGTCATGAAGTGGGAGCAGCAATGTCTCCGGAGTCCTGCTTCCAGACCCTGGTTTAGAGGATCCAAGGGGGGCAAGCAATCCCTCTCCCCCACCAGACCCCCCGGGAATTGTGCCCACCTCCAACAAGCAGCCGCATCACGGTGTCTACCCAACGGCCTCTGCGCCAGACAGCTCCCCGGGGGCCAGCCGGGCGTGTCCCAAGAGCTGTGCAGGGGAACTCAAGAGGGGGCAAGCAGTTGGGAGAGTGGGGGGAGCAAAGCTGGGGGGGTCCTAAGTCTGGAGTTCGCGCACGGCTCCGCCTAGCACCTCGCCAGTGTGTAGGCCTGGCCTTGCCTGTAGGGATCGGCTCAGAAATGAGAGGTGAGCCGGTGTCCTCACAGCCGGCGGGGGGTCTTACGCCCCTGCTGACTCTGCCGCAGGTGTGCCGGGGAGTCCACGCCAGCGCCAATCACCCGCCAGGAAATTGGAAGAAGGCCACGTTGAGACAGGCAGGGCTGGGGTTACTCCCACCTCCGCATTCTCCCAGCTCCCTGTCTCTTCTGCCATCTCCCTTCAGTGTGTCTGAACGACACCCCTCTGTCGGCAGAGGGATGTAAATGAAGCACTTGGAAAGTGCAAATGAAGCAGAGATTTAAATATCCCGCGCTTCATTTGCATAATCCCGTCCTGGCGTGTTTCGAACAAGCGCCATTTCGAAACGGAAACCGCTGTTGAGACGCGGGCTTTTTCGCCCACGGGGCGCCTTTTCATTTTTCGAGGCGTACAGGATCTTTCGAAAAGGCGCCCCGTGGGCGAAAAAGCCCGCGTCTCAATGGCGGTTTCTGCTTCGAACTGGCGCTTCTTCGAAACAGCGCCAAGACGGGATTATGCAAATGACGCGCGGGATATTTAAATCCCCGCTTCATTTGCACTTTCCAAGTGCTTCGTTTACATCCCTCTGCCGACGGAGGGGTGTGGTTCAGATGTACCCTCGGGTCCCTGAGGCAGACGGCCACATTCAGAAGGAGGCCGGTTACACCGCGGGCGGAGGGCGAAGATAACGAAGCCGGACGGCTCCGGGCAGCTCCGGGCGGCTCCGACGCGGCGTAACAGGCTGGGAAGGGGCTGGACAAGGAGCAACCGCCTCGCGATCATCTTTGACTCGCCTCTGTATCCCCCTCCTGTCACACTCCCCAGATCGCGCCTTCGGAGCAACCGAACGAGCGCCCGGGCTGATCGGGGAGCGGTGAGAGTCAGGCGGGAGGCCTCTCTCGGCGCTGCCTTGCCATGGGCCGGGTGAACAGAGCCCGTTCCTACTGCCGCTCAGCCCTGCCTGGCTGTCAGCACAGACACACGCCTCCAAATCGCTCCCCCGCAGAGTGAGAGAAGTGTTTGCCTTGGGACACTCCATTAGCGTGGCCTTGCGGGGTGAGAGCCACGGGGAAACGGGCCTCGGAACGGCCAGCGAGCCGGTAATTGGCGGAGCACACTCCCCGGTGATTAATCGGCGAGGGAAACTTCGTCACATTCTTGCAGCCCCAGACTTCCCGCGAGGGAGCGCGGGGCCTTTCATCCGCCCCAGGGCCAGCTGCGGCACCAGGCAGTCTGAGCCCGGGAGGTTCCTGGCCGTCTGGCAGCCTGTTTGTTTTGGTGGGAGCCTGCGCCTAAGTGAGGCTCCAGAAGAATCCCCGCAGCCAAACAAAGGCAGCAGGCGGGATGGACACGTCCCCGGAGCCGGTGCCATGACGGATGGGAAGAGAAGCCAGCCCCGGGACGCCCAGGGAGAGGGCAGAGGTGACGCCAGGGTAGCCCTCAGGCGGAGGTGGCCTAGAAGTTCCCCTAGCCCAGGGGTCTCCAACCTTTTCAAGCATGACATCACTTTGAATTGAAGTGCAATTCAAGATCTACCTCAGACCCAAATCCCCTGGCCCCGCCTCCTTCGTGCACCTTCTCCCAGGCCCCGCCCCTGCTCACTCCATCCTCCCTCCCTCCTCACTTTCATCAGGCAGGGGTAGCGGGTTGGGGTGCAGGCTCTGGTCTTGGCGTGTGAGGGGCTCGGAGCTGAGCCTGGGGCAGGCCGTTGGGGTGCCGGGGGGGTTCTAGGTGCAGGCTCTGGGCGGGTGTTGGGATGCAGGGGTGCTCGGGGTGGGGCAGGAGTTTGGAGTGCAGGAGGGGGCACATGGCTGGGGTAAGGTGTCGGGCCGTGGGCTCCAGCTGGTCCCTGCTTCCCTCAGGTGGCTCCTAGTTAGTGGTGCAGTGGGGCTAAAGCAGCTTCGTCCCAGCACCTCTCCCGAAGGCAGCCAGCGAACCCCCTCCCAAGCCCTGTTGTGCCCCCTCTCTGCTCTGTGGAGACAGGATATGGGGGGAGAGGGGGCACCTGGACATCAGCCCCCTCCTCTCCCTCCCCTCCCCTGCCCAGCGAACAGGCGGCTACCGGGGGTTGGAGGCAGCAGCTCTAAGGCAAAGGGCAGGAGCTGCGCAGCTGAAGCGCGGACGCTGGACAGCCTCTTGGCCAAACCAGTCAGGGTCACCTGTCAGAGGATCCAAGGTTAATGACCGCGGCCCCAGACGCTGCTGCACGTGTAATTCAGTCCTGCTTCCGACGGCAGCGCTCAGGCACGTTTCACCTCCGCCGAGGCGGGATCAGCTGGGCCGTCTCCGAAGAGGAAGGAAGCGGGGAGGCCGTCCCAGATAAGCCGCAGCCCCAGCGGTGACAGTAACGTAACCTTTCCTACCGCAACCCGGGTCTTTCCAGAGCTCCCTGCTGGCTTCTGCCGCCGCTCGGCCAGCTCTTGCCACGGCGCCCCCGCTTCCTTTCCCTTCCGTGAGGGGAGGCAGTTTAAAAACCAGCTCCCCTGGTGGAGCAGCTGCCTGTCACCCTGTGCTGCTGCCTCTGATAAAGAGGCAGCAACGCAGCATGGCAGCAGCCCCTGTCAAGGGGGGAAAGGGGTCCTGGATCCAGTCCAAGCCGGAACTGAGCCAGGCTGCCTGCCCACCTGGCTCCTAATACACTTTAAATGCAGAGCCGCAGCGGGGGTAGGTCCCAGACCCACCGCAAGCCAGGGCTGAGCTGCTAAAAAATGCACTGCCAAAGTGGGGGGAGGAAAATGCGTGTCGTCTACTGCATTAATCTATATGCTTTTGCTTATCGGTTAATCGGTTAATCGACTCCACTATTACATCCTTACTCTCGTGCGTCGGCCAATCAGGCATCTGCCCCATAAGGCACCCCCCACAAGGACACGTCCGCCTCTCCTCTTCCTGCAATGCCCGGCTGTTGGCTCCCAACCTTCCAGTCCCCCTCGCAGGCGCCTCCTCTCTTTGCTCCCAGCACAGAGGAAACGACCCCACGAAAGGGGCCGGGGCCGCGCCGCGCGCGCGCGTGCTGGGAGGAGGACGGAGTTTCCCATTCGTTCGCTCCCCGCGCCCCTCCCCCAGCAAGGCGCTGAATAATTTATGTACAAGACAGAGGAGACAATAAATCAAAGACAATGATTAACATGAGCTATTTTATGGCTGAGGAAGATCTATCGCCCCGGCTCCGCCAGGTTGCTGGTGATTAATGCAGCCCCGCACCCGCGGCACAGAAGCCCTTGTATTCAATTACAAATGCCGACAGGCTCTCCGGCAGTTATGAGAAATCCAAGGGAGGAGAGATTGACAGGCTGTAATTCCCTGCCACCTTAACGGATTTAAGGTGGATCTGACTTGAGTAGTTGAAATCTGCTTTATGGGGATGCAGACAGACCAAAAAAAAAAATAGACAAGACGACAATTGCACACATTCCAAGGGGGGGAATCACGCATATTTGAAAGTTAATGCCTCAAGTCAAGTCTAGTCCTTATGCTGCTTCCATCAGCCCTGTCTCCGACCTGCTTTGGGAGCATCACATGCCCGTTTTTATCAGCACAGCACATCTAGTGCCATGCAGGTGAAAGGATTGTAACTACGGTTGGTAAGAAAACGGGGTTGGAGGCTTTGGGGGGCTTGTGGAAAGTGTAAAGTGTGGGGGCGACAAAAAGATCACGGTCCAAAAATGTCAGCTGAAAACCCAGCGATTTTGATGCAGCAATACTGTCGCAATGGCTCCGGCCTCTGTTCTTTATTGACTACATCTCCCATGATGCATCACAGCCTGGTCCCGGTGTATCATGGGAGATGTTGTCTAGCAAAGGAGCCCAGCCCATTTGTAGCATGTGGCATGTGAACTACCATTCCCAGCAGGCCTTGCGGTGACATTTCTGAATTGAAATATGTCGGCGCTCGGCCCAAAACCAACACACGGTTTGAGTTGTGGTGGTTTTGGAGGAAAAAAATCAATTTTCTGCAGAGAACAGACACAGTTCATGAAAAATCTCATTTAGTCCAAAGTCCAATTTTCTGTCCACAACAGTTTGGATGGGAAATTTTTGGCCAGCCCTAGTAGATGCCTGGATGTCATTTTCTTAAAATATCCCCTTCAGATCTCCCAGACTGCTTTCAGACGTCTCCTGCACCCTACCCCCCATCCAGCCCACTCCTGCACCCTATCACCCTCCTAGATCCATCAACCCCCAACCCACTCCTGCACCCTACCTCCCATCCAACCCACTCCTGCACCCTATCGCCCTCCTAGATCCACCAATCCCCAACCCACTCCTGCACCCTACCTCCCATCCAACCCACTCCTGCACCCTATCGCCCTCCTAGATCCACCAATCCCCAACCCACTCCTGCACCCTACCTCCCATCCAACCCACTCCTGCACCCTATCGCCCTCCTAGATCCACCAATCCCCAACCCACTCCTGCACCCTATCGCCCTCCTAGATCCACCAATCCCCAACCCACTCCTGTACCCTATCGCCCTCCTAGATCCATCAACCCCCAACCCACTCCTGCACCCTACCTCCCATCCAACCCACTCCTGCACCCTATCGCCCTCCTAGATCCACCAATCCCCAACCCACTCCTGTACCCTATCGCCCTCCTAGATCCACCAACCCACAACCACTCCTGCACCCACCTTCTCGCCCAGACCCCGCACCCCAAGCCCACTTCCTGGCAGGCGGCAACCCCCCCCCCCCACACTGATCCCCTCATTCTTGGCCCCACCCCAGAGCCTAGAGGGCCCACAAAATATTCTAGCTTGGGTCCACCTAGACTCTAGTGTGCGAGGGGAACATGAGGAGTTTCTGCTTCTCAGACGGGGGGGGGGGGGGGGGGGGGGCATATCGGTGAGGAGGGATTTTTTTTTTTTTTTTTGCTTCTCACTTTTGCGCAGCCCCCAACCCAGAAAAGGTCCCCCAGCCCTGGTCTAGAGGTTGACTGGCCATGCCACGGAGCAGGAGGCGGGACTGAAGGCCTCCTGAGGGCCCTTGTAGCCTGACGTGTCTAGGATGTTACGAAATGACGGCAGTTCCGTGTGTGGAGCGTAAACTCCGTTATCCCCCGTCTTGTGGGACGTGCCGCAGAAATGGGGCAGGAGAGTCCCAGGGCCTCCAAGCGAAGAGGAAACTCCTTGAGGCTGGAATAAACCCTGAGGTGTGCCTGTGCCGTAGTGCGGGTGCCTGTGCCGTAGTGCGGGTGCCTGTGCCGCAGTGGGGGTGCCTGTGCCGTAGTGCGGGTTCCTGTGCCGCAGTGCGGGTTCCTGTGCCGCAGTGGGGGTGCCTGTGCCGTAGTGGGGGTGCCTGTGCCGCAGTGCGGGTGCCTGTGCCGTAGTGCGGGTGCCTGTGCCGCAGTGGGGGTGCCTGTGCCGTAGTGCGGGTGCCTGTGCCGTAGTGCGGGTGCCTGTGCCGTAGTGCGAGTGCCTGTGCCGCAGTGGGGGTGCCTGTGCCGCAGTGCGGGTGCCTGTGCCGTAGTGCGGGTGCCTGTGCCGTAGTGCGGGTTCCTGTGCCGCAGTGGGGGTGCCTGTGCCGTAGTGCGGGTGCCTGTGCCGTAGTGGGGGTGCCTGTGCCGCAGTGCGGGTGCCTGTGCTGCAATGGGGGTGCCTGTGCCGTAATGGGGGTGCCTGTGCCATAGTGCGGGTGCCTGTGCTGCAGTGGGGGTGCCTGCGCTGCAGTGGGGGTGCCTGTGCCGTAGTGCGGGTGCCTGTGCCGTAGTGCGGGTGCCTGTGCTGTAGTGGGGCTGCCTGTGCCGCAGTGGGGGTGCCTGTGCTGTAGTGGGGCTGTCTGTGACGTAGTGGGGGTGCCTGTGCCGTAGTGCGGGTGCCTGTGCCGCAGTGGGGGTGCCTGCGCTGCAGTGGGGGTGCCTGTGCCGTAGTGGGGGTGCCTGTGCCGTAGTGCGGGTGCCTGTGCCGCAGTGGGGGTGCCTGTGCCGTAGTGCGGGTGCCTGTGCCGTAGTGGGGGTGCCTGTGCCGTAGTGCGGGTGCCTGTGCTGCAGTGGGGGGCTGTTTGCTCTGTAACCCAGAGTTCCCCTGCCCTGTGCGATTCCCACTGACTCACCCACATGTGGATTGGCCCAGACACCTAGCTCCAGCCTGGGCTGATAACAAGGCTCTTCCCAGAGGGAGAGACAAACGGAGGGAGGCGGAGACGAACACCTGGCCAGGGGCAGGGTCTGGGAGGGAGGCAGTTTCTGGCTGGGAGACATGAGGGGAACAGACTAAGCTGGGTGCTGAGGGTTGGGGAGGGCGATGGACCCCGTATCCCCAGGGCTCCGAGGCATCCGTGCCCTGACTCCACTATATCATGTCTGTGCTGTATCCTGGAGACGCAATAAACCCTCTATTGTACTCACTGGCACAGTCTGTTCTTGCTGCGATGGGGGTGCAGGATCGGGGCTCCCCTACGCGCCGGCACAGTGCTACACAGTGGCTGGCCTGTGAGCAATAGGTCCAGAGTGGGAGTCAGTCCCTATGGCGTGGGACACGGACCACACTTGAACACCTCCACACTCGACATCTGCACCGTGGGAGCGGCGAGGCCGTGGAGGGACAGGCCAGGCAGACCAGTTGAGGTGAGGTACCCCGGCAGGGGGTAGAAAGATTTCACCACCCGAGACGTGACTTGGTTTGTGTGCAGATACTCTGGGAATGAAGCCACCAAAGCCACCTTGAGAAACGGGTCCTCCAGGACCGGTCCCCTTGATGCTACATGACGGCCGGGAGCAACAACCCCACCGGAGGGAGCTGGTCTCTTGTGGAGGTGGGTGAAGGCCACTGAAATTGGGAACCATCAACACAAGGCATCCCTGACCGGCCGCGTCGGAGAGATGCCACCGTGCGAGTAACTTTGGAAACATGGAACGTCTGGGCGGAGCGGAAGGAGCTTCCAGAGGTCCTGGCAGTGGTGGGAGTTCCCGGCAAAAGGTCCTCAAGAGGCAGGAAACAGCATGTCTCCTCCAAGGAGTGGGAGGCAGGCCCCCTCCAAGGCTAGGCTGCCTTGTGCCAAGAAAAGACTAGCGAGGAGGGTGGGAGGCGAAAGCGGGACATGGGCCATGTGAGGCCCAGCACAGCTGAGTCCGGGCTCCTCCCTGCACGCCCCCGAGGCACCCCGCGACCCCAAGAGACTGAATTCCTCGGGCAAAGGCCGGGGCGGAGGGGGTCGAAAAGGCAGCGCCTAGAGTGGAGGTTGAATGGCTGGAACTTGCATGTATCCTCCTCCTCACATCCAACCCAGGCCAAGCGAAGAGGAAACTCCTTGAGGCTGGAATAAACCCTGAGGTGTGCCTGTGCCGCAGTGGGGGTGCCTGTGACGTAGTGCGGGTGCCTGTGCCGTAGTGGGAGGTGCCTGTGCCGTAGTGCGGGTGCCTGTGCCGTAGGGGGGTGCCTGTGCCGTAGTGGGGGTGCCTGTGCCGTAGTGCGGGTGCCTGTGCCGTAGTGGGGGTGCCTGTGCCGTAGTGCGGGTGCCTGTGCTGCAGTGCGGGTGCCTGTGCCGTAGTGCGGGTGCCTGTGCCGTAGTGCGGGTGCCTGTGCCGTAGTGCGGGTGCCTGTGCTGCAGTGCGGGTGCCTGTGCCGTAGTGCGGGTGCCTGTGCCGTAGTGCGGGTGCCTGTGCCGCAGTGGGGGTGCCTGTGCTGCAGTGCGGGTGCCTGTGCCGTAGTGCGGGTGCCTGTGCCGTAGTGCGGGTGCCTGTGCCGCAGTGCGGGTGCCTGTGCCGTAGTGCGGGTGCCTGTGCTGCAGTGCCAGCAAGGCTGCAAGCAAGGCTGTTCGCTGCCCGGGTTTCCTCCATCACATCCTTCCCCAAGCAGCTGGGCCCTATCACCGCTGCCTTCCGAGAACCAGAGCCGGGTGCTCAGGGTTGGATGGGGCCTTCCCAGTCCCCCTCTGCTCCCGGGTTCAAACACGCCTTTAAAAGCAGCCGACGAGCGCAGAACACAAGCCCGCCTGGGGCCGGGGACGGGGGGGATCTGGGTGTGCGTTTCTACGCACCCGTTTCTCTCTTTGCATTCAAAACACGCCAATAGTTCCTTTACCTGGGATAAACATGGGAAAATCGCCCTTTCGTTGCAGAAGAATTGGCTGGCCGGTCACGCCCACGTAACTGCTGCACCAGTTCCAGGCCCGTACGCAGACGTTTCGGTGGGGGGGTGCATTTGGGGTAAATGTGGGCCGCAATTGTTTTAAATATCAAGGAGTTCAAAACAGTCCTGCAGCGAGTGCGCCGGAGAGAGCGAACTGAAAAATGTGAGTGGAAACAGCGGTTGGTGAAATGATTTTGTTCTAACCTAAGGAAACGTGACACGGTAATAACCGTTTTCTCGAAATTACCTTCTGGGATCTTGCTGGACTATCGTAACTGAAAAACAATATTCCAATATATCCCCGCCCCCCCGGGAGGGTGGGGGCAGAATCAGCGGCTATGGCAGCCCGGCCCGAGCCGTGAGAGGGGCAAGTGGCTGCCCCATTCCTGCCACGGGGGCCCTGCCCCGGCTTCACTTTTGGGGGAGGAGGGAGAAATAAGCCGCAGCCTTCCCCAGCTCAGCTGGAAACGGCCCCATGAAGGACCAATGGGAGGTGGGGGTGGGGGCGGGGGGGTGTTAGCACCCCCCATGTATGGGCCTGAATTCCATGTTCCCACCGGGTACGAGAGCCATGTTACCCGCTGTGTAATAGCTGCTACTCTTCTCCCCAGAGCTGGCCGACTTTCAGTGATGAGTGGGTGACCCCAGTAGGGACAGGCCTGCCACGCCCCCTGGCTCAAATTGGTGTCCTTAATATGCTGGGGTTACAGTTTGCTTCACTGGCTTTTAGAGGCCTGCCCTCCACTATAAAAACCATTTCTGCCCCCTGAGTGAGCCCTTTCTGAACAGTTTCTCAAGCCTTTTGGTAGCAATCCAAACGGGGCCGTGTTAGCGCCAAAAATTAACCAAGAATCTACGTGTAGGCTCTTGTCCAGAGTCCGTTTTCATAGTCATAAGAAGATAAGAACGGCCGTACTCGGTCAGACCAAAGGTCCATCTAGCCCAGTATCCTGTCTGCCAACAGTGGCCAGTACAAGGTGCCCCAGAGGGGGTGGACCGGAGACAATGATCAAGTGATTTGTCTCCTGCCATCCCTCTCCAGCCTCTGACAAACAGAGGCCAGGGACACCATTTTATCCCCTGGCTAATAGCCTTTTATGGACCTAACCTCCAGGAAATTATCTAGCTTCTCTTTAAACTCTATTATAGTCCTAGCCTTCACAGCCTCCTCTAGCAAGGAGTTCCACAGGTTGACTACACGCTGTGTGAAGAAGAACTTTCTTTTATTAGTTTTAAACCTGCTACCCATTAATTTCATTTGGTGTCCTCTAGTTCTTCTATTTAGGGAACTAATCAATAACTTTTCTTTATCGGTCCTCTCCACACCACTCATGATTTTATGGACCTCTATCCTATTCCCCTCTCAGTCTCCTCTTTTCTAAACTGAAAAGTCCCAGTTGCTTTAACCTCTCCTCATAGGGGACCCGTTCCAAACCCCTAATCATTTTAGTTGCCCTTTTCTGAACCCTTTCCAAGGCCAAAATATCTTTTTTGAGGTGATTAGTCAGAATCATTTGCCTCACTAACGTTTAATTACGACGACGTCTCCAGGTCTCCTCTACTGAGGCGGATTCATGCCGCTTGCGTTCCATGGTAAATAGCCCAGGACTGCGGAGTGATCCCACGGAACAGCCCCAGCAATGACATGGTAATTACAAGATCAATCCCCGGGTGGTAAGTGGTCATAATCCCAAGATAACTGGTTAATACCTTCTCTGGAAATGCACAGCAGGCAAAGGTGTCATTTATCTGGGAGCCTGGGCTATAAATCAAGCCCTGCTCGCAAAAGAGAAAACAGCAAGATAATCTAAGCGAGGCAAACCCGGCAAGTGACGGGGGAGAGGCTATTGAGACGGCCGCCTGTGACATGCCGAAAGGTTCCGCGTGTGCGGGGCGCGCGGGACTTTGAAATCCGTTGCTCAGAGACACTTCAAAAGCAGCCGGCTTTCCCCGCTTGTCTCGGGGTGACGTCCTGTCGCTCCCTTCCCCTTCCATATGCGGCGGTGATCATCACTTATCCGAATCAGCTTGCCCAAGAACTGTCCGTCCCTGACAGCGCCGGGGAAAGTCAATCAGCTGCCTACCTCCGCCAGTTTGTCAGGCCTGGCGTAAAATGATTCGTGGCCGTGTTAGGCCGTAACTTAAAAATGCTTAAAACCCCGAGCTGTAACTTAAAAACGCTCCGCTTCACAGGTGATTAATTAGCCCCGCGCAGACAGCCGCTCAGGGCACGCAGCTTAGAGGGCACACTGACCACCTCAATCCTGGTCTACACCAGGGAGTTTTTTCGAAATAGCTCCCCTTATTTTGAAATTACTAGCGGAAGCATCCAACACGACCAAGCCTGTTATTTCCAGATAAGAACTCCTGTTTTCCATGAGGCATAATGCTTATTTCAAAATAGTTATTTCAAAATAGCGGTAGTGTACATAAGCTATTTTGAAATAAGCGATGCAATTTGCATCGCTTATTTCAAGACACGTGCTGCTGTGTAGACGTACTCTCTGGGCCTGCCTCTGACTAATTTCGAGGCTTCCCTGTCATGTGGACATGCGATTTCAAAGTAGTTATTTTGGGAGTTCTTATGTCAAAATAAACTATTTCAAAATCACTTCCTAGTTCACTTAGACCAGGCATGTGCAAAGTCCAGCCCGCGGGCCAATTGCGGCCCGTGTTCCGGCTTAATATGGCCCCCCGGGTAATTTGGCAATATCTATCTTTTATGGCCCCCAACGAATCCATATGTATTGAGATGAATACATTGTAAATCTCAGTTAATGTCAGTTGGTCTAAATCAGTTATAAATATATTTGGACACAACATGTATACTTGGTGTTATGTTCCTGTTCATATTTTTTGAACTTAAAAGTTGACAGACAACCTTTATTACCAATAATATGTAATGTACTTTACAATGTTCCTGACATATATTTCAGCTTCCTGGATTTTTTTTTTCATCTGGCCTTCAGATATGAAAGGCAGAGTGATTTAACACCTGTTTAGATTTGTCATCCATGTGACGAAATGAAAAGTATGCCGTTTGCAATAAACTTTGCATAAAATAGTTAATTTGCATTTAATTTTAATGGTTCAAAGAATGTCAGGCAAAATGGTCGGCCCTCACAAACGTTCACTTCATCAAATCTGGCCCTCTTTGAAAAAAGTTTGGACACCCCTGACTTAGGCTATGTCTACACAGCAGCATTATTTCGTAATAACACCAGTTATTCTGAAATAACATTGTGCGCGTCTACACAGCAAACCCGTTATTCCGAAATAACTCAAAATAACAGGCGTCTTACTCTGACTTCTGTGAATCTTATTTCATGAGGAGTAGGAGAAGCCGGGGGAAGAGAGTTCTATTTTGAAACAACCGCTGTGTAGACAGCACCAAAAGTTGAACTAAGCTATTTCGACTTAAGCCACGTAATTAGCATAGCTCAAGTTGCGTAGCTTATTTCGAGTTTAGCCCTGCTGTGTAGACGTGTCCTTAGCCTCGAGCCTAACAAAAAATATATACCTAGTACCATGCACTTTCGCAGATACAACACACTTCTTCAGATGAGTGGAACAAAACAGACAGAACCCCCCCAATTTAAAGCAGAAAAAGGGAGAGGAGAAAACAAACAGCCATGTTAATTACAGTGCCCATGCTAAATGAGGCTAATAGAAAGGGCTGTAATGCTTAGGGTTTAAAGGCCACTCTATTAGTTTCATTTAACACAGGCACTACAAGGCTACATCTACACTGCAACACAGTTAACAGCAAGCCTGTTATTTCAGGCTCGCTACTCCAAAGTCCATGTAAATCTCATTCCACGAGGAATAAGGGATCTTTCAGAAGACTGGGTTATTTCCAAATTTGGCACTGTGTAGAGAGCGCCAAATGATGAAATCAGCTATTTTGAAATAAGATCAAACTAGGGTACACAATTTGCATCTCTTATTTCGAACTACAGTGCAGAGTAGATGTAGCCTAATTTACAAGATTTTGTTCTTCCCCTCTCCCTTCTTTTTCTGCTTTAAATTTGGGGTTTCTGTCTCTCTTTCCACTCATCTGAAGAAGCGGGTAGTGCCCTCAAAAGCTCATGATATTAGCTATATATATGTTTGTTGGTCTCTACAGTGTTATAGACCACTCCTTGTTTTTTAGTTTTGCTCAGAACGAAACCTTTCAAGTGATTAGTTGGATTAAAGCAGACCCGGAAAGGACAAACAGACTGATCATTTGGTGTCTTAGCCAGGCCACAAGAAATGATGAGAGATACAACAGTGATGTGAGCCGGCCCATTGATGGGGGGCAGGAAGAGTGTAATTGCCCCAGGGGAGATTCAAAGGGGGCCGAAGGTCTGAGGGCCGGGGTGGGTGGGAGGTGGATGCGTCACAGTCTGGGTAGTGCATAGAGCTGACTGCCCTCAGCTCCACCCCTTTCCTCCCACCCCTTGTCCCATGGTCCATGGTGCCTTGCCTGATGTGAGGTCACAGGAGAATGATTGGGTAGACAGAAAGAATCGTTGTCTGTCAGACGTGGCTCATGACCAGGAGTGTCAGCTTTAGGGCAGACAGTTAAAAAGCAAGCCGGACACCCCAAACGGGCGGTAGGGTCTATCATGAGATGTTGCCCACCCAACGACACATTGGGAAGTCCAGACACATGCCAAGTTTAACCAGGAAGTCCCAGGCAGTCCCCTGGGGCATCGCAGTCTGTCTTGCCACCCAGACAAGCTGGACTACGCGATACATGATCCCTGACACCAAAGATCACAAATGATTCAGGCTGCTTCCAAGTCCCAAGAGTCCAGTTACTTTATACCTCGGATCTCCTGCCAAAGAGAGCGTTCCAAGCCAGACGTATAGTAAATGATGGGTTTATGAGCTAAGAAACGTGAGAGTTATTTACAGGTTTAAGCCAGCACGCACACAAACGTGTTTGTGGTTCCAAAAGCTGACAGAGTTGTAGTAGTCATCTGTCAGCACCGAAAGTCTTTCAGGCTTAACTCAGGCTGACTCTGGGGAATCTCTGCTTTTGTTTCATAGCTCCAGCCCTACGAGCATCCAAACAGCAAGGAGGTGAAAGTTTTCATGTTAGCTATCTTATTTCCTTCTTCCAGCATTCAAGCTGGGATGAATTTCCTGGCACCTATCACCATGTAGGGGATAAATAACAGCCAGCATGGATTTGTAAAGAATAAATCCTTTCAAACCAACCTGATAGTTTTCTTTGACTGGATAACATGCCTTGTGGATAAGGGGGAAGCGGTGGATGTGCTATACCTAGACTTTAGTAAGGCTTTTGATACAGTCTCGCCTGACCATCTCATTAAGAAACTAGGGAAATACAACCTAGATGGAGCTACTCTGAGGTGGGGGCATAACTGGTTAAATAATCATTCCCAGAGAGTTCACAATCATGACCAATTCTGTTCAATATCTTCATCAGTGATTTACATAATGGCATAGAGAGTCCATTTGTAAAGCTTACGGATGACACCAAGAGGGAAGAGGTTGCAAGTGTTTTGGAGGAGAGGATTATAATTCAAAATGACCTAAGCCAATATTTCTCAACCTTTTTTTTTTATAAAGTACCGCTTTTTCAAAAAAAAATTATAAGTCCCCCAGAACCTACAGTTTTCAGACACCCCAACATTTTTCTACCATTGCAACACATTTGTTTAAACAACTTAATCGTAGCTTGGCAGGTGATGAAATTTTTGGGTGTAAAAAGTACAAAAATAATAAAGTGCTGTAAAACTTAAAACAAAAATTCAGTTTTCTCCAAATTTAAATGGTGTTGACGTACCCCCCGGACTTCTCTCGTGTACCCCTAAGGGTATTTCCTATCTGCCAGGGTGGTTAAACACTGGAATAAATTGACTAGGGAGGTTGTGGAATCTCCATCACTGGAGATATTTAAGATAGACATCTATCAGGGACAATCTAGATGGTGATTGGTCCTGCCGTGAGGGCAGGGGACTGGACCTGATGACCTCTCAAGGTCCCGTCTAGTTTTAGGATTCTATCGTGAGCTGATCGTTTTTCCAGCTATGAATTCATCAGCATCCAGCTGGCTCCTACAGCTTTGGTGAGAGCTGTCACCTGGTCTACCAACATCCCAATTATCAAAACTCTTCTACTTCCTGTCAAGGGCAAATGGTGCTTCCAAGGGGAATCAGGACCTAGTTTGCCCATGACAGATTTCTGTAGCTCAGGGGTCTCCAACCTTTTTAAGCATGAGCTCACTTTTTGAATTGAAGTGCAATCAAAGATCTGCCTCACACCCAAATCCCCTGGCCCCGCCTCCTTTGTGCTCACTCCATCCTCCCTCCCTCCCTCCCCCACTTTCACCAAGCTGGGGCTGTGGGTTGGGGTGCAAGCTCTGGTCTTGGATTAAGGGATCTGGAATGTGAGAGGGACTCTGAGCTGAGCTTGGGGAAGGTAGTTGGGGAGTTGGAGGGGATTTGAGGTGCAGGCTCTGGGTAGGTGCTGGGATTCAGGGGTGTTCAGAGCTGGGCAGGGGCTTGGGGTGCTGGAGGGGGTTCATGACTGGGGTAGGGTTTCGGAATGTCGGCTCCAGCTGGGTCCTGCTGACCTCAGCTGGCTCCTGGGTGGTGGTGCAGTGGGGCTAAGGCATGCTCACCTCTGCCCTGGCCCTGAACCACTCCCTAAAGCAGCCAGCAAACTCCCTCCATCCCAAGCCCTCTTGTGTCCCCTCTCTGCTCTGCGGAGATGGGATACAGAGTGGGGGGGGGGGACCCTGACATCAGCACCCTCCTCTCCCTCCCCTGCCCAGCCAGCAGAAGGCTCCTGAGGGGACAGCTCCAAGCAGAGGGCAGGAGCTGCACAGCAGTGCAGGGAGAGGCAGCTGAAGTGCTGGCACTAGATAGCCTTCTGGCCAAATCAGTCAGGGTCACCTGTCAAAGGCTCCAAGATCTACCAGTAGATCCCTATCACCTGGTTGGTGACCACTGCTGTAGACCACCTGGGGGTAATTGGATGCACTGAGTGCTTGCTACCTGGCCAATTAACCACGGAGCACCTGCTCTCTCTATGAAGGCTGTCCAAGCAATCCCAATGGGAAGACAAAGAAGAAAGTGTCTTTGGGGAGAAAGGGTAGGACCTCTGGAGACAAGTAGCTTGTAGTTGACTGGAAGGGGAAGACCAGGTGTACCAGAAGACAAGGAGTTGGGAGCAGTTTTCACAAGCGAAGACGACTCTGGAAAGGAGAAACTGGCTCTGGTGGTAGGGACAGCAGTTCAAAAGTAACCAGAGACCGTCTCCAAGAGTTAGATTTACTCCGGTCACTCTCCATTGGCAGCAGAGGAGGCTCTCTGGAATAGTCGTTCCTTCAAAGACAACGGTCGGCTTTGGATTGAGAGCGCATCAAGCTGAACTGTGGAGTAACAGTCACCAGAACGTAATGAAATTCCACATCCTTGTAAGGTTGAAGAAACTCACCACAGTGACTTCAAAAAGGGGAACGGAACACACTTGGGGACGCTCAAAGGAACAGCCACACAGGTGAAATGCCTGCAAACTGCATGGGGTCTATTTAAAAACTCCATAGTAGAGGCTCTAACTAAACATATGCCCCTGAGCTAAAGGACCAAACCATGTCATCATGGAGTATACAAGGTGATTACAGGCAAAAAGGCATCCTTAATAAATCCTGCTGAAGAAAATGGAAAGGAGCATTAATTCCAGCAAAGCACATGTACAAGGATAACGAGGCAGGCCAAGGAAGAGTTGGAAGCACTACTTGCTAAAAGCACAAAAACTAACAGCGTTATGGGTGTCTTTAAGCGCATCCGAAGCAGGACACGGGACAGGAATCAGTGCGGTCCCTGGACAATTGAGGTGCGCAAGGAATACTCAGGAAAAACAAGGCTGTTGCAGAAGAGCGAAATGAATGTTTTGCCTCAGTCTTCACTGCAGATGGGAGAGAGATTCTTCTGAGGTGACAAGTTTGAAGAGCTGTCCCAGACCAATGGACACATCAAACCGTAAGAAGTCGCCAGGACCAGATGATATTCACCCCAGAATTCTGAAAGGACTCAGCTCTGACGTTGTAGTACTACTAACTGGGATATGTCATTTATCATTTAAATCAGCCACTATATTAGGTATATCAGGAGGGTAGCTAGTGTAATGCCGATTCTTAAGGAAGGCGGCTGGCATTTACAGTCCCGTTATCCTAATTTCACTATCAGGCAAACTGGCTGAAACTCTAGTTAAGAACAAAATGATTAGAAACATAATATGGTGGGGAAGAGTCAATATGGCTTTTGTAAAGGGAAATCCTGCCTCACTGATCTATTAGAATTCGTTAAATATGTGGTCAAGCATAATCCAATCTATATAGTGTATCTGGGCTTTTGGGGTGTGCCTACACAGCACCCTTAGCTCAAAACGAGCTATGCAATTTGCGCTATGCAAATTGCGTAGCTTATTTCGATGCTATTTCGAAATAGCTTATTTCGTAATTCGGTGCTGTCTACTCAGCGCCAAATTTCGAAATAACTCGCTATTCCAAAATTCCCTTTAAACCTCATGGAACAAAGGTTACCAGAAAGTCGGAATAAGCCGCCCGTTATTTCAAAATCTATTTCGAAATAATGGGCTACTTCAATGGACAGGGAATACCTATTTTGGGATACCTCTGGTATCCTGAAATAGCTCCATAGTATAGATATACACTTAGAAAGATTTTGATACGGTTCCTCCCCAAGGCACTTAAAGTAAGCAGTCATGAGATAAGAGGGAAAGTCCTTTCATGGTTCAGTAAGGGCGTGTCTACACTGCATCTTTACCTTGAAATAAGCTATGGAATTTGAACTACACAAATTGTATCTGTGGTTTGTAACCTATCCTTTAAATCGGCTTCCGTACCTAATGACTGGAAGGTAGCCAACGTGACACCAATATTTAAAAATGGCTCTAGAGGCGATCCTGGCAATTACAGACCGGTAAGTCTAACGTCAGTACCGGGCAAATTAGTCGAAACAATAGTAAAGAATAAAATTGTGAAGCATGTAGAAGAACATAATTTGTTGGACAAAAGTCAACATGGTTTCTGTAAAGGGAAATCCTGTCTTACTAATCTGTTAGAGTTCTTTGAGGGGGTTAACAAACATGCGGACAAGGGGGATCCAGTAGATATAGTATACTTGGATTTTCAGAAAGCCTTTGACAAGGTCCCTCACCAAAGGCTCTTGTGTAAATTACATGGCCATGGGATAAGAGGGAAGGTCCTTTCTTGGATTGAGAACTGGTTAAAAGACAGGAAACAAAGGGTAGGAATAAATGGTAAATTTTCAGAATGGAGAGGGGTAACTAGTGGTGTCCCCCAAGGGTCAGTCCTGGGACCAATCCTTTTCAACTTACTCATAAATGATCTGGAGAAAGGGGTAAGCAGTGAGGTGGTAAAGTTTGCGGATGATACCAAACTGTTTAGGATAGTCAAGACAGAAGCAGACTGTGAGGGACTCCAAGAAGATCTCACCAAACTGAGTGACTGGGCAACAAAATGGCAAATGAAATGTAATGTGGATAAGTGTAAAGTAATGCACATCGGGAAAAATAACCCCAACTATACGTACAGTATGATGGGGGCTAATTTGGCTACGACAAATCAGGAAAGAGATCTTGGAGTTATCATGGACAGTTCTCTGAAAACTTCCACACAGTGTCAGCGGCGGTCAAAAAGGCAAATAGGATGCTAGGAATTATTAGGAAAGGGATAGAAAATAAGACCCAGAATATCTTACTGCCCCTGTATAAAACTATGGTACGCCCACATCTTGAATACTGTGTACAGATGAGGCCTCCTCACCTCAAAAAAGATATTTTGGCCTTGGAAAGGGTTCAGAAAAGGGCAACTAAAATGATTAGGGGTTTGGAACGGGTCCCATATGAGGAGAGACTAAAGAGACTGGGACTTTTCAGTTTAGAAAAGAGGAGACTGAGGGGGGATATGATAGAGGTCTATAAAATCATGAGTGGTGTGGAGAGGGTGGATAAAGAAAAGTTATTTATTAGTTCCCATAATGGCTAGGACTATAATAGAGTTTAAAGAGAAGCTGGATAATTTCATGGAGGTTAGGTCCATAAAAGGCTATTAGCCAGGGGATAAAATGGTGTCCTTGGCCTCTGTTTGTCAGAGGCTGGAGAGGGATGGCAGGAGACAAATCGCTTGATCATTGTCTTCGGTCCACCCCCTCTGGGGCACCTGGTGCTGGCCACTGTCGGTAGACAGGATACTGGGCTAGAAGGACCTTTGGTCTGACCCAGTACGGCCGTTCTTATGTTCTTATGTGTAGCTTTTTTTGAGGTAATTTCGAAATAGCTTATTTTGAAATTTGGCACTGTCTACACAGCGCCGAATTTAGAAATAAAACGCTATTCCGACAAAGGTTCCATGAGGATTAGAGAGATGCTGACATAGCACGCCCGTTATTTTGAATTATATTTCGAAATAACGGCATGTGTAGGGACGCGGAATAGCTATTTCAGGATACTTCCCCACTGTCTAGATGTAGCCTACCTGTTCAAAAATAGGAAGCAAGGAGTAGACATAAATGGCCAGTTTTCACAAGGGAGAATAGCAGAGATCAGTGCTGTGCAACACAATCATAAATGATTTGCAAAAAGGGCTGAACAGTGAGACAGCAAAAGGTACAGACAACATAAACCTACTCAAGAAAGTGAAGTCCAAAACTGACTGTGCGAGGTTGCAAGGAATTTCCCTGAACTGGGTGACTGATCAACAAACTAGCCGATGAAATTCACTATTGGTAAGTGCGAAAAAATCATTCCAACTATACAATGCCACATGTTGGGGTCTAAATTAGAAAGAGATCTTGGAGGCTTTGTGGACAGTTCTCTGCAAACATCCACTCAATGTGCAGCAGCTGTCAAAAAAGCAAGCAGAATGTGAGGAACAAATGGATAGACAATAAAATGTAATGCTATTATACAACATAATATACCCACCCCTTGAATAATGTATGCCATGCGGGTCAACCCATCTCAGAAAAGATATATTAGAAGTGGAAAAGGTACAGAGAAGGCAATAGAATATTTATGGATGTGAAGGAGCTTCTAACCAAGGAAAGATCAACAAGACACAAACGGTTCGTTTTAGAAAACAAACAACTAAGGGTGGATATAATAGAGGTCTATAAAATCCTAACAGGCATGGAGAAAGTAATAAATAGGGAAGTGTTATCTACCCCTTCACATAACACAAGAACTATGTTAATTAATGTTATTATGTTATTAATAATAATGTTAATGTTATTATGTTTTTAATACCTAATGGTATTAATAAGCACCAGGTTTAAAACAAACCAAAGGAAGAACTTATTCATACAGTGCACTGTCAATGTGTGGAACTCCTTGCCTGGGGATGTTGTGAAGGACAAAAATATAACTGGGTTCAAAAAAGAACTAGATAAGGTCATGATGGATGGGCCCATCAATAGCTATTAGCTATGGTCTGGGACACAACTTCAACTCTTGGCGTGTGTCTAAACTTCCAGCTGTCAGAAACTGGGGCTGGATAGCAGGGGATGGATTGATTACAATTGCCCTGTTCTGTCCATTCCCTCTGGGACATCTGGAATTGGCCACTGTTGAAAGACAGGATACTGGGCTAGATGGACCTTTGGTCTAACCTGGCATGGCAGTTGTTATGGTTTATACCCAATGAAGGGGAAACTGAGGCAGAACGCACCTGGGTCAGACCAATGGGCCATCCAGGCCAGGGTCCTGTCTGCCCACAGCGGCCAAAGCCAGGTGCCCCAGAGGCAGAGAACAGAACAGAGGCTAGGGACACATTTCTGCCCAGCCTGGCTAATAAGTATTGATGGACCTGTCCTCCAACTTCATGCACGTACAAATTGCACCCTGGGCTGTCAGCATGCACCCACTGGCTTCTCCTGGTGTGGACCCCAGCCATGTGGACAGAAAGCAGGTTGTATCAGAGGGGAAAGCTGCAATCATTCGTGTATGGGTTATCCATATTGCTCTGCAGGAACTCTGATGACGAGGGAGCAGCCAGAGAGGTGTCCGGAAATATCTTCTCTCACTGATTTCCCACTGTAGGGGGTTTGTCTTCTAAGGCCACCCCTTTCTCAGGGGGAAGAGCCTCGCCACTCTTGTGTAAGGGGTATCTCCAGGAGGACTCAAACCCACAGCTCCAGAGGCTGAAGTCCACCCCGCCTTCAGGTGATGCCCGCTCAGATCTGGGTAAGCTGGTAGGGGACTGCCAAGCTGCACCCAGGACAAGGGGGCACAGGTAGGACTCAAACCCACAACCCCAGAAGCTAATCCACTAGGCTACTGTGACCCAGCTGACTGCCCACCCTCCAGCTGTCTGTGGCACACAGGCCAGTCTGACGCTGCCCACCAGTATGGCAGGATCTAATTGGACGGGACTAGATGATGCCCTGGACCCTTGCCGTAGGAAAGCCGCTTCGGCCCAACGTTTTCCAAAGCAGCCACCTTGTTCAGGGCCTGGTGCTGAGCAGCCGTGATTGCAGCTGAGGTCGATGGCGGGCCTGGGAATGGATCACTCTGAGGTCAAGATGGCCGCCCCGCTCGCTCCTTCCCGCGGGAAGAAGGCGACCAAGGAAATTCCCCTTCTCCGCCCCTGGAGGGGATGGGAGGGGGGTGGTGAGAGAGACCTGCCAACTGGTCAACATCATAGACCAGGCTGGCTCTAGAAACAGGACGACTCATCCCAGAGGGGTAGGTCTTGCACCTTGGCAGGATGCTGGGACCCCGACGGCTGCTCCCAACCTAACACGCGGCCTCGGAGCATCAGAGCATCTGTTTTGGGACCCGTACTGTTCAATATCTTCATCAATGATGTAGATATTGGGATAGAGAGTACGCTTATTAAGTTTGCAGATGATACCAAACTGGGTGGGGTTGCGACTTCTTTGGAGGATAGGGACATAATTCAAAATGACCTTAGCAAGTTAGAGAAATGGTCAGAGGTAAACAGGATGAGGTTTAATAAGGAGAAATGCAAAGTGCTCCACTTAGGAAGGAACAATCAGTTCCATACATACAAGATGGGAAGCGACTGTCTAGGAAGGAGCATGGCGGAAAGGGATCTAGGGGTCATAGTGGACCACAAGTTGAATATGAGTCAACAGGGCGATGCTGTTGCAAAAAAAGCAAATATGATTCTAGGTTGTATCAACAGGTGTGTTGTAAGCAAAACTCGTGAAGTCATTCTGCCGCTCTACTCTGCACTGGTTAGGCCTCAGCTGGAGTACTGTGTCCAGTTCTGGGCGCCACATTTCAAGAAAGATGTGGAGAAATTGGAAAGGGTACAGAGAAGAGCGACAAGAATGATTAAAGGTCTAGAGAACATGACCTATGAAGCCAGGCTTCATGAACTGGGCTTGTTTAGTTTGGAAAAAAGAAGATTAAGGGGGGACATGATAGCGGTTTTCAAATATCTAAAAGGGTGTCACAAGGAGGAAGGCGAAAATTTGTTCCTCTTGGTTACTGAGGACAGGACAAGGAATAATGGGCTTAAAGTGCAGCAGGGGAGGTTTAGATTGGACATTAGGAAAAAATTCCTAACTGTCAGGGTGGTCAAATATTGGAATAAATTGCCAAGGGAGGTGGTGGAATCTCCCTCTCTGGAGATATTTAAGAACAGGTTAGATAGACATCTGTCAGGGATGGTGTAGACGGAGCTTGGTCCTGCCTTGAGGGCGGGGGGCTGGACTCGATGACCTCTCGAGGTCCCTTCCAGTCCTATGATTCTATGATTCTATGGTTCCTATGGAGAGTCCTGCCTGAGTGACGAACCAGGCGTCCTCCTCAGAACCTGGCCCACTCTCTGCCTTGGCAGCGTGGGATGGAGCCACTCGGGCCGGCAGGAGACGGGCTGGGAGGCTGGGGTAGCAAAGGCACCTGTGGTTAAATGACACAGACAAGCTGTGCCCCAGGTGCTCTAGAACTGGGGGACGAGGGGCTGTCCTGGGTAGCTAGGTCAAAATGAGGGGCATCCGCAAAGCTTGGGAGGGGCGGGGGAAGGCGTTCAGAACTGGCCTCGCCGTGGGGACAGAGCTGGGGAGGAGCCCAAGGACTATATATATAGTCTCACGAGCTTTTGTGGGCCAAACCTGTGCCCCCAGCTGAAGGTAGAGAGGATAAGGCATCTGCTGAAGGGAGGTAGGATGGGTCCCTGTGGTCTAATGGATAAGGTACCATCCTCTGGAGGGTGGGTTCAAATCCCACCAACCCTGGAAGCAGTGGGGCAGCCCCCACTAGTGCCTGGATGGGTCCCAGTGGCCCAACGGATAAGCTTCCGGAGCGTGGATTTTACCCACAAAAGCTCATACCACCACATATGTTTGGTTAGTCTCTTAGGGCAGCAGTGCGCAATCTGTGGATCATGACGCCCAAGGGGGTCGCAGCTGTCTTCGGGGGGGGAAGGTGCCATTTTTTCCCGACTCGGCACATACACAGTGGGGGCGGGGAGAGTGGCAAGCAAGCGGAGCAGCATTTAAAGGGTCCGCGCTTTTTTTTTTTTTTTTCTCAATCAAAATTTTCCTGGGGGTTGCACCGGGAAAAAGGTTGCATACCACTGTCTTAGTGTGCATCGACACTCCAGGGCTTAACTCGAAATCCGCTATGCAAATTGAGCTACGTCAATTGCGTACCTTGTTTCAAAACCGGGAGTGTCTACACAGCATTGATTTCAAAATCGAACCCTCTTCCTCCGACCTCCCTTCCTCCTCGTACAGTGAGGGTTACAGGAGTTGGAGTAAGACGTCCTCCAGCTTGACACTCTTTCGAAATAAGTGCCTGCTGTGTAGACATGGACTACGTTTTTTCAGAATAGCGCTAGTTATTTTGAAATAATGTTGCGGTGTAGCCGTACTCTAAGAGGCTGCAGGACCACTTTTTTTTTTTTTAAGTTGCAAGCTGACACAGCTTCCACCACTAGCAAGATCCACCGACATTTTTAGTCATGTGGCTACAAATTTCCAAACCCCACCATGGTCGGCTTGCCCTCCCTCTCGGTAAAGCATAGCTGGGCGTCCTTCCCTTCCCAGCCCACCGCTGACGCCAGGCCCTGCACGCAGACTGGGGGCCAGGGCGAGCTGTGGCGAATTACTGATGTGTTCACACCCTAAGCCTGTCGTTTCAGGCTCCCATGACCAATGCAGTGAGGATTAGGGGCTGTAGACAGCCGGGCAGGTACGTCGTTATCCCCTTAATTCCCTGTTTGCTTTGGTTATCCTGCCCAGCTCGTTACAACCCCATTAACGGCACCTATGACCTTTGTAATAGCAAAAGAAGGCAGCCAGCTCCCTGGCCCCGCTAGGGAAGGATACGCCTGTCATTTGGCCTCTTAGGGGGCAGGGGGGGTGAGGTAAGCAGGCGGGGGATGCTCACAGAGCCAAGGGAGAGATTCTGGGAGAGGGCGGTGGCCGTTTGAAGAGTTAATGTTTTGGAATTTTGCAAGCGTTCGCCTGGCACTTAATCCCAGGGCAAAGCTTTCCAGGGTCTGGCTGGGTTGCAGCCCCGCCCCACGTCTCCCAAGAAAGCCGCCTTTCCGGTCCAAAGGAGCAAGGAGGCAAATTCTTTCGGCCTCCCCCTGCCACGGCCCGCACGTGGAGAGCAGGGCCGCTTGATCCCTGCCTCAGAACGAATGCAGCCTGCCTGGGACCGGGACCCAGCGTGCAGTGGGGCCTGAGGAAAACCCCCACTATGCTCCTGACATCCATTCCCCTCGCAGTGCCGCACCGGACGCGTCACCGCTCCGTGCCTCAGTTTCCCCATCAGTCAAGTGGGGCTGATACTGTCAAGCCCAACGCCGAGGGGGGGGGTGCGGCTTCCTGAGTTCTGATTCGCCAGAGTTGGGCGCTTGCCTAGAAGCCAGGAGACCGGAGTTATATTCCTGCCACTTCCACTGCCCTCTCCCTCCCTCCCTCCCTTTGCCAGTCGTGGGTCTTTAGCCCGGCGGTACTTTGAGCAAGAGGCCATTTCTCTGGTACAGCAGCCGGGGCCTTGCTCTCAGCTGAGGCCTCAGGACGTTCGAGGAAGACGAACGCACTCCGCAGCCCCTGGCGCTGGCCAATCAAGTCCCTGCCGGCTTGTTCTTCCTGCTGCCATCAGCTCCTGGCAGATTCCTTATCAGCTGCTGAAATCTGGCTTGTTTTCTTTGTGGCTTGTCCCAGTGGCTGGAGCAGCATTAACCTCTGACCCTGAGCATCGCTGGCTCGCTCTCTCCCATTGTGTTTGCTGAGCCTTTCTTCCTTCGAGGGAGGGGGTCCGGCAGGGACGGGTCCCGCTTGTGCCCCAGCTCTGGAAACGAGCAATTCTCTCTCCCGCTTTTTTCGTGGGCAGGGAGTCACCGCCGCTGGGGGCTCAGGTCACAAGGTGGGTTTCTGGCTGCTGGTGTCACGGACTCAGCTGATCGTGCTGGGGTGTCTGGTGTAAAGACCGGTGCAAGATCCCGAAAGCGAAATTCTGTCCTGCGGGACACCGAGGCAGCCTCATTGCCTGGAAAATTCACCCCTCGGTGCTGTTGTCAGGAGAGACAAAAGGTGGCTCTGGGTTCAAGCCATGGGCTACACCACAGACTGGGGTGGAAAAAGTGAATCGGGAAATGATATTTATTTGCTCCCATAACATAAGAATGAGAAAAGAAAAGTTAGCAGGTTAGGACTAAGGAAAGTGAATAAGGAAAAGTTAGGTAGTAGGTTTAAAATAAACAAAAGGGAGTTTTTCTTCATGCGGCACACAGTCAACCTGTGGAACTCCTCGCCAGAGGATGTGGTGAAGACCAGGACTTTATCAGGGTTTAAAAAAGAGCTAGATAGATTCATGGAGGGTAGGTCCATCAATGGCTATTTGCCAGGATGGGCCGGGATGGTGTCCTAGCCTCTGTTTGTCAGAGGCTGGGAATGGGTGACAGGAGAAGGATCGTGTGAGGATTCCCTGTTCGGTTCACTCCCTCCGGGGCACCTGGCAGTGGCCACTGTGGGCAGACAGGACCCTGAGCTGGATGGACCTTTGGTCGGACCCAGCCTGGCTGTTCTTATGATCTTAACTGCCCTGCTACGTCAGCTTAATAAGTTCCCCCCAAGGGGGAGGAAAGGGAGCAGTTGCCACAGGGCCTGGCAATTCCTGGCCACCACTGTTGCAACTGCAGCTGCGGTAGTGACAGGGGCTCTGAGCCCTTTAAATCGCCGCCAGAGTGCCGTGCCAGGTGGCTCCAAGGGCAGGGGTGGGGCTGGCACCCTACATTCCAGGAGGTGGGTAGGGCTGGCTGCCTTGGGCCCGCCCCTTCTGCCTGAGGCCCCACCCTTTCCAGGAGTGTGAACCCACCCCCCTTCCTTGCCCAGGGGTCCCTAGAGACTGTCGGCCCCCCGCTTCACCCCCACAATTAGCGACTGAGGAGACAGGCCAAGGCCGTGTCGGTGTCAAGGCTGCACGGCTGATGTGGGCTCCAACGGGCTTTCAGGATCTGCCCCACAGCGCCCTGGGCGGGCAACGCGAGCAACACGCGCATGCCCGGGGCCACACGCTGCCGGCCCACGGAGCCAAGGGGCCCACGCACACGCCACGCAAACACGGCCATGGCTGGATGCTGGTGTAGGTTGAGGGGGCTTCATTTTAGCCCATCAGGGCCAACTCGGGGGGGGTTCTGGGTGTGAACCAGCCACAGAAAAACACACTGGGCGTGCAGCCCCCACCGGCCACACCTGCCAATCAGCTGTTCAGCCGGCAAGCTCATTGGGGCTGCCCTGCCCCAAACAGCTGTTGGGCCACAGCGCTAAATCTGATTGGCAGACGCCCCCCAAGCTGGTTGGCACTCGGGGAGGGCCGGCGGGTACCCCAGGGAGGGAGTGGAGTGGGGGCAGGAAGAGGTGTGGCAAGTTTGGGGCCTCAAGGGAGGGAATGGAGGAGGGGGGGGCAAGGCAGATCTTTGGGGGAAGGGGCAGAGTAGGGGTGAGGCCTTGGGGTGGAGCCAGGAAAAGCTGATGCCTATGCATGGGCAGCAGGGGAAGGCAAGCCTCAGCCCCGCCCCTTCCCCCAAGGCCCCGCCCCCTGGAGCCAAGCCCCACCCACCCCCAGTGTGACCCTTACTGGCCACGTGGAGGGCTGGGGTTGCCGTGCTACATCTCTCCCCGGTGGCCAGGCGGCAGGGCTGCCGCGCCATGGCCCCATCCCTCCCCGTCGGCCGGGAGCAGTCCTGGAAAGGCATGGCCTTCCCTTGCCTGCATTACCTGCCTCCCACGCGCCCCTGGTTTACACGTGGCCTCTTCCCCAGCGGCCTCTCGCTTGGCGCCGAGCGCTGCAGGCTACCAGGAGGAGAACACGGCCCGGCCTCGCGTGAGAACCCTTCCGGGCGGGAGCAAAGAAAAACAAGTTGGCCGGAGATAGGGGGAGTTGGAAAGGGCTTTCGGGGGGCTCCGTGCCAAGCCAGTAACCCAGCTCCCCCCAAACCTCCCTGGGCTTTTGACTGGCTCAGCTCCCTTCTCCGCCCATCCCTCCTTAATGATACTTAATGGCTCTTCCCCTCGTTATTGGCGTGGGTAGTGCTTCCCCCAGTAAGCCCATCCAGCACCATGAAACCAACAGCCCTCTCCCCGCCTTGCAGGGGGCGGAAGGGGCAAGGAGACCGGCTCCCTCGCATGCTTCCGCGCTAGCTGGAGCCTTCCCAAGATGCGGGTCATGGGGAGGGGGTGAAGATTAATCAGCAAATACTTTGGCACCGAGCTGCTCCCAGAGACACTGGAGGGAGGCCAAGCAGCCTACGCTTGGCACTTGGAGACGGCCCCACGGCTCCGGAGCAGCCCTTGGCCACGGGGCCCGGTGGAGCTGGCGCGGGAGAAGCGGAGAGGCTGGGAAGCAGGTGTGTTTGATGGAGGAAAGAGTGGAATCCATTAATCAGCGCTCTGGGCTGAAAGCCGAGAGGTTCGGGGGGAAGGGAAGGTGGGGAAGAGAAGCCCTTTCTCCTTGTGTTTGTCGAGGAAACTTCTCCACCTTGCGCGGCTAGTTCACCGCGGGGGGCGGGGGGTTGTGGCATGGGACAGGGACCTTGGAGTAGGGGGTTCAGTTCCCAGCGGCGTTCTGATCTCCGCTAGGTGGCCGTGAGCAAGTCAGGCCGTGCCTCAGTTTCCCCGCCTGTGCAATGGGCGATGATGCTCTTGCTCCATCGCTGCCCTGGCACACGCGGAACAGGGTGGCCTGGCGGGACAGGGACCTGGACTCCATGATCCATGGGGTGTGGCTCCCTCGCCCTGGGTAGACATGGCTCCAGTCTGACATGAGCAGATACGGCAAGGGGACCAAGAGTGTCTGGGATCCTGGCTTTGGGGCAGCCTTGTAGGGGAGAGATTGCCTGGCTGTGAAGCTGGAATCCAGATCCCGTCAGCTCCAAAAGCATTTGGGGCCCATTGCTACTTAATGCCTGTGGCCTCACGGCTCAGGGGGTCTCTCCCCTCCCCCGTCTCCTACCCCCCGGCCATGCCCCACTCATGGCTGTCAGCTGCTAGCAGTAATGGATCACGCTGTGAAGTGATTTGAGCTTTGTCAGCCTCTGCCCCCATTTCTCCCACTCGCCCCAGCTACCGTCAGGGAGAGTGGGACAAGCCCTTCCCCACAGCAGGTGTCCAAGTCTCCCTGCCCACTCTGCTTCCGAGCAGGGGGGCAAAACCATGAAGCCTCCAGGAGTAGCCCTCAATCTCCTACAACCGGAGGGCAGCTGTGGCACACAGGTGTGTCAAGGGCAGGTGGAAATATTTGTAGCCCCATTTTACAGATGGGGTAACTGAGGTCTGGGGAGTTTCAGACGTTTGCCCAGTGTTCGTGCTGGTACCAGAACCCGCTCACCACCATGCAGATGCTCCCATAATGCATATCAACGCCTTCCAGAGAGCCACCCAATGCAGTGCGAGCAGCTGATCTGTGCCACGCTCTGATAAACCAGGCCCTGGATGCGAATATTCTCCTATCCCAGGGTTGTGCTTGCCTGGGGATTCGTTGCTTGAGAAAGCCAGCAGGGATGTACTAGTCTGAGTGGCAGCTCCTGAGAGTTGCTTTCAGGGAAACTGTGGGAGGAGAAAGGGCTTTAAACAGCTTGACCAATGGCCCTCGCTTGGAAACTGGTTCCTTTCCCAAGGTCCCGAGCCCCGGACTTTTCTCGGAGAAGGCCCCACCTCCCACACAAGATGTTCCAGCCTGGAAAGACCCACTTGAAGCAGAATCGTGCAGCTTGGAACGGACGCAGCATTCCCACAAGCCCCGCTCACCCAGATGCACAGATGCTCCAGTAATAGTAGAGCTGCCTAGAAGGGGGAAAAGTCATGGGAGTTTGGAAACTCCCCCCCCCCACACACACACACACACACGAAATCCGTAAGCAAAGGATGTAGCAAACCAGTGATTTCCGAGCGAGTCTCCGCGACTTGCTCAACGGTACCTTTGAAAAGGCACCACATGGTTCAAAACGTCTCCACCCGCTCGCTTGCTCGCTCATCAACCGGATTCACCATCTGTCTCGCAGTAGTAGGGAGCTGCTGCGCCAGGTGCTGTACACGCATGTGGCTAGAGACAGCCCCAGCCCTGCAATGCTCACATGAAACAACAGAGGGCGCCGGGAGCGCATCAGGCAGCAGCTTCCTATTGGACAGTGAGTCACAGTCACGGTTGCAGCCCGCCGGGGGATTGGTCCACTTAACCAAGCGGCCCCGCCCCCTTCTCGCCCCATGCGATGCTGCCGCCCAGTGGGGCACTCAACAATGGGATGGGGGCAGCCCCCAGGGGCGAAATTCAACCCACAGCTTTCTCGTCGGCTGCAGAGCTCCCTCCCAGGTGGGGTCCGAGTGACTGCAAAGAACAGTCTTAAAGGTCTTTGTGAGACCAACCCCCTCCCCCCAACAACCCCCCTAAGGTCACAGTTAGTGCCAGCTGCCCCATTAGGAAGGCCGGATAAGGGGCACCCTGGAGGTGGGGTGGGTTCTCGGATGCCTAGGGGTTAGGGCAATGGCCTGCAGACCCCAGGGTTGTGAGTTCAAGCCTGGTCCACACGGAGAGCATCACCACGGCCAGCACCAGCTGCCCCATGAGGAAGGCCGGATAAGGGGCACCCTGGAGGTAGGGTGGTGGGGAGGGTTCCCTTGCACCAAGAGGGAGGCCACATAGTCCAGAGGCCACAGAAACTGACCAGCCATCTTCGAGCCGAGCCACTTATTTATCTCACTAACTGGTGTAGAAATGTGTGTCTGTCTGTCCGGCCGTCTGTGAGCCCATCTGTGCACGAGGGCCTCCAGAACGGTCAGAGCGAGGGTCGGCAGCGCCCTCTTCTCCTAACTGACAGCAAGGCCGGGGTGGGGGTGTGCCGGGATGATGGGATCGTTTCATACCAAACGGAAAGGGAGGGGAGTGCTACTCTCTACTACTCTCCGATATGATTTTCCGGAGAGGTGATCGGTGTTTTGACACCTTCTGGGTTTGGGAACAATTTCCTGAATTCCCTAAGGTGGTCTGAATATTTACACACAACAAATTATGACCCTGTGATGGCACGTTGGGGTTTTCCCATCTCCTGCACCCCCGTAGTGGCATGAACAGACTCCACCAGCCAGTAGAATAGAGGGTGTTTATTGCTTCTCCAGGATACAGCACAGCACAGATGGGCTGTGTCTACACTGGGCCACTTATTCCGGAAAATCAGCCGCTTTTCCGGAATAAGCTGCGAGCTGTCTACACTGGCCCTTGAATTTCCGGAAAAGCAACGATGCTCTACTGTACAAAATCAGCCGCTATTCTGGAAAAACTATTCTGCTCCCACTCGGGCATAAGTCCTTATTCTGGAACACTGTTCCGGAAAAGGGCCAGTGTAGACAGCCCAGTAGTCTTTTCCGGAAAAAAGCCCCGATCGCGAAAATGGCGATCGGGGCTCTTTTCCGGAAAAGCGCGTCTACATTTGCCACAGATGCTTTTCCAGAAAAAGGGCTTTTCTGGAAAAGCAGCCTGCCAATGTAGATGCTTCTTTTCCGGAAAAACTGAAAACGGAATAGTATTCCATTTTAAGCAGTTCCGGAAATTCATGCCAGTATAGACACAGCCATGTAATCTGGTTCCAGGGCAGGCCTAGGATGCCTCAGCCCCCCTTGAGATGGGGGAGCCTGGGCCCCTAAATTCCAGCCCCTTTCCCTAGGCTGTCTCCACCATGCTCCCAGACCAAAACTAAACTCTCTTCCAGCCCTGCCCCCCAGCCAGGGGCGGCATTTCACCTTCCTTTGTTTCTCTCCCTGGGGGGGTAGCTGGTCAGACAGGTTGAGAGACCCTTGCCTAGTGACTCATCCCCTGTCCTGCTGGGCCGTGCTACAGACTGCAGCCAGTGGGGGTCACCCACAGCCCTAGCATAACAACCAGCAAGGTACCCCCCACTACGTCACAGACCTTCCCGGTAGTGTGGGCGGAGTCCATCCCCAGTGTTCCCTGTAAGCTGAGCAGGAGAGATTCCAATGCTGCCCAGCTGATTAGCCGAGAGCCCACTGCTAGGGTTGTGTTTCTATGGGTGGTGCACATCCACACATGCATCGGTGCACACAACAAAATTTATTCTGCACACAGATGGAAAGGATTAGAGGGTACACTGCCCAGCACCCCTCTCAATGCAGCACAAACACACTGTTAATGTCCCAAACTTTTCCCTCTGCTGGGGACTTCCCTCTAGTTTTTAATCATGTGGCCATACCCTAACTCAGTGTTTCCCAATTGGTGCTCCGTGGAACCCCAGGGTTCCGCAAAGCGAAAGTAAGGATTCCGCGAGAACACAGCATTGTCCCGCCCCCTCTTAAAGAGACAGAGTATTTTGCAGGGGTTTTTTTTGTTCAACCAATTCTGGTGGGGCTTTTTTTTTTTTTTTTTTTTTTTTGCTTGCCAAATTTTACTCTGGGAACCCTAGGGGTTCCTTGAAAGTATTTTAAGCTGAAAAGGGTTCCGTGGCCAAATAAAATCAGGAAACATTGCCCTAACCGTTTGCCTGAGATTTGAGTTCCTTGGGTTCCTAATGCAGGATCGCCTCTTTCCTTGCCCTCCACGCCTTTTTATACCCCTGCACTGGAGCTAATAGGGCGCCCCTACTCTGGAGGGGAGGGGGAGTCAGCAAAAGAACGCTGCACCTCAGGACAACATCCTAGTGAAACCCATGCTAACCGACCGGGAGCTCTGTCCTCCTCTAGTGGCTGGTCCACGTAGTAGGCAACAGCAGGCTAATGGACAGAGCCCTGCAAATCCGTGGATATCTCCTCTTTATATTCATGGGTATCCGCCACTGCCAGGGCTGGCCTTACCATGAGGTAAACTGAGGCAGCTGCCTCAGTTGCCAGTCTGTGGGGGGAGGGAGGCCACTAGGACCCAGAGTGTAGAAAATTGTGTCTGCTGCTGGTGCAGATGTGTTCTCTCTGCTCTAGATGCACAGGAATGGGGGAGTGCTGTGCTGAAGGAAGAGGGCACAAGAGATGTAACAGGCAGGCAGGAGAAAAGGGGACGCGGGGGCGTCATCTGAGCTCCCCGCCTCAGGTGCCAAAATGTTGTGGGCCGGCCCTGGCCGCTGCGGGTGGGGGCGTGGATCTCCGCAGTGCGTTTTTATGGCTACAGGTGCAGAGGCGGATACCAATTGTGTATCCCTGCAGGACTCTCCTGAGGGAGTAACCTGTGTCCGATCACCCATGCAGGCTTGCGGGTCTAGCCCTGGAAGTCGCCGGTTCCAATCCTGCCAAAGTGGGGTCATTCTCGTAGCACGTGTGGCCTTGTCAAACCCATGGATCTGAGCCACGAAGTCAGTCTAACTAGCCAAGCTGTGCACTGATGGTTCGTGACCTGCTCTTGGCGACCCAGCCATAGACCGGACTCTCACTGTGCTCGGAGCTGCACAAAGGTATAACACAGACGGTCCCTGGCAGCAGAAGCTCATGTTATTCTCCTTCTACTGGTTTGCTTCTTGGCTAGCTATGTCGCCTAGCAAACCAATGGCTCCTCTGCCGCTCCAGCCATGCCGGGCGGGTGGCTTACCCAATCCGGGAGGCGATCGCTCTGACCGGCGCAGAGGAGACAAAGCAAGAGGAACACTGAGCAGCTGAGCGTGCTTGGTCAGTTTGTCTGCATCACTTCCCAAGGCCTCCTGGAAGGGGCCTCAGATGAGGGAGGGTGCTGGCTTGCTCAGCCAGGAGGGGGAGAGCGAGAGTCAAATTTAGGGTCACGTCCACACTGGGTCAGTAGAAAAAGGTGGATCTAACACAGGTTTCAGTCTGTTTTGGGACTCCCCAGGCCTTGTAGCATCTGCGCACCTTGCAGCCGTGCTTAACGCGTCCATCTCACCGCCCCATAACATACGCCAGGGCTGTTATCCCCACGAGCGAGATCGGGAACTGAGGCACAAAAAGATTAAGTGACTTGCCCAAGGATGTCTGTGCCACAGGGAGGAATCGAGTCCCAGTCTCCTAAATCTGAGGGACATGCTCTGACCACTGGGCCGCCCTTCCTCTCAACTGCTAACTCCAAAGGCTCCCAGCCTGTGGGCCACTGTTCCCTGTCAGCTAGGCGCTTGGGCAGCTGCCCAGGGGAGTTTCGGGTGCCGCCCAGCTGATTGGCAGAGTGTTCACCTTTGACCACAGCCGGCAGCCTGTGTTTCTATGGGTGGTGCACACCTGCACACGCCTTGGTGCAGCGAACAAAATTTATTCCACACATGGGTGGAAACACATTGCTGTGGGCTACTGTTCCCTGGCTCCCCCATTCCATAGCCCCCCGATTCCTCCATCCCCTGCCACACACTTCATTCCCGCTCCTAATTAACCCCTATAGTGCAGCTGTGACCCACACACCACATCAACCCCTAACCGCTCCTCTCCAAATAACTCACAAAAAGGACACAAACGCATCATAACCAACACAGCCCTTGCTCCCGACGGGCTCGCGACAAACAGCCCCTCTGAGCTGAGGGACCACACGCAGGGGGGACCCAAAGGGTTATTGCTGGGGGAGGGGGGACGCCGCATCGCCTCCCCCTCCAAACAAACAGGCCAGGAAATAATAGCCCGTGTGAAAGGAATTAAAAAGGCCTGCGTGTGTGTGAGTCCTGCCAGGTTAATACCGCTGTCTATCTGCCTGACAGCCCCAAGATTGATTACCAGCCGCGGCGCTCTTTATAACTTGATCAGTCGAATTAATCTCTGGCTGCGGGCCCATCTGACGCCTGGCATCCCAAATTTAATTTGGGGAGGGGGAGCGGGGGGGGAGATTTTTTCACCCTCCCGCCCTCTCCCATCACCGCCCTTTCCCCCGGTCACCCTGCGCACCCGCGGCCGTCCCGTGGCGAGGCCGGGTGACGGGTCCGAAGGCCGGAGCCGTCGGCCCATGGGGATTTCATCGTCAGGCCGTTCCGCCCGCCGCACCGAAACGAGGCCTAACAGACACTAAGTGAGACATATTAATGTACTAAAGACTTAATGAAGTTTGGGGGGAGGGGGAGGGGAAAGTGCTTACTTTATTAGTTTATCGCCGATTAATGGGGAGGGTCATTACAGTGATGGAGATGGATTGCTCCCATCAAGCGAGCACTGCCAGT
This sequence comes from Pelodiscus sinensis, assembly GCF_049634645.1. Classification (NCBI taxonomy): domain Eukaryota; kingdom Metazoa; phylum Chordata; order Testudines; family Trionychidae; genus Pelodiscus; species Pelodiscus sinensis. The sequence continues at coordinate 73,541,997 of NC_134718.1, read as the reverse complement.
CTGTCGGAGGGTAGCGGGGTGCCCTGGTGCAGGAGAGCGCTCTGGTCTGGGGGGGGATCAGCCAGGGAAAGGCGGGTGCACGGAGGCGGTGGGCCGGGGGCTGGTGTGTCACCGGCCCGTGCAGCGGTGAGGGGACCCAGCGGGGGAATGCCGGTGGAAAGGGCTCCAAACGCCACTCGGCACTGCAGACCTGGTGACGCGCCGGGGGTCGGATGCAAAGGAAGAGGGCCCCAAAGCAAGGAGGGGGGAAGCGAATCAGAGAATAAAGGGGGGGGCGGAACACAGGCAGAAGGGATGGAACCACTGTGGTGGGGGGGCAGAGAGCCGGGGTCTCCAACATGAGGCACTCCCCCCACCCAACACACAGACCCTCCCCCCCCCAGAGAGGAGCAGCAGCAGCTGAGTCTGGGGTGGGACCGTTGCAGATGAGGAACGGGCAGATATCTGGCTCCTGGCCAAGTGAGCAAGGGGAAGATAGGGGAACAGAGAGCCCCCGGAGCCCCCTTCTTCTCCCCTCTGCTCCCCATTGCACGGGGATCCGGCTGCTCGCACGCTTGGGGCCCTGCTTCCCGTGTGGGCCTCTCTCCTGAGGCCGGACGCTGGCATCGGGCCTGAGCTGCCATGTAAACAGGCGCAGACCCCAGAAAGAACGTCGGTTTACTCTGAACCGATGAGAACGGCCCAGGAACTCCCCCGAGCTTTGCCATAATTAGAGCTACCCAATAAATCTCTGGTCACTAATTGGTCCTTTCCCTGTAAATCCCTGGGTACGGGATAATAATTCATGACCAGAATAACCCAGTCTGCTTCCCAGTATTCACGCGGGGCTGGGGGCTGAAGAGCGGGAAAGTTGTCTGGAAGGTGTATTTGGTGAGGAGTCTGGATTTCACCAGCCGTCTTTGCACAGGCGTGTTCAGGAGCCCGATTCTGGGCCAGGGAGGGAAATATGAGGGTGAGCAGGCCGGCATTGTCTGCGAGGGCGGGGGGAGCGAGTGGTGTGGTAATTTAAAGGCACAGCGACTTTTTTTTTTTTTTTTGTTCAGCCAATTTTTCCCTGATTGTTCGGGATTTTTTGTGACGGTATCTGGCAACCCTAGCCTGATCCCTCCCTGCAAAAGGGCTTCTGCTGCATCTGGTGGTTCAGGAGACAGCCAATCAGCGAGCAGAAAGAATGTCACCTGAAGGAAGAGGCCCTCTGAACACCGCCAATCAGAGGAAATTCCCATAGAGTGGGCCCCATACAGCAGGCAAGGGGGGAGGAGAGTGGAAGAGGGGAAGGGAACTGGCTACTTTTTCTTGGGTGCTGCGCAGGAGTGAAAAGAAGCGGGGGTGCTGTGGCAAGAGCTGGTGCCCTGGCACCTTACGGAAATGGCGCAGCTGGAATGTCAGGTCCTGGGTGCAGCATCTTTAGCCTCCCGACTTTCCCTTCCCGCTCAGGCCTCTATCTTGCAGCACAGACGCGGGTCGCCCGGCCCAGGATGTTCCAGGCTGGAGGAATCTCTCTGTCTCTACCAATCACTAAATCATTGATGCTAAAGGGAATGGCGCACCCCCCTCCCAGAGCTCACCGGAGCAATTTTCCTTCCTGACCCTTCCCCCGCAGGGATCACTGAGTGCCCTGAAGCATGGCATTTGCTTAGCTCACATCAGACTGTTCTTATCGCTCCTCCAACTTCCCTGTTTCATTAGTTGCCCGAGTGTGGCCTAGCAAGGGTTAAGCCCAGCCCTGGAGAGGTCTGCAATGGAGCCCACAGCTGTGGAAGGGAGCAGCCAATGAAGGCCCAGCTGGCTGTATAAATAGGGGCTCCTGGAGCAGAGGAGAGGCACTCTTGCTCCAGTGGTGGAGCAGGAGGGATCTGGCTGCCAGGGAAGGTGCCTGATACCGAGAAAGGCTGGGGAGCCCTGGTCAGTGGTCCCTGTCAGCTGAGGTCTTGGGCGGCCACCCAGGAGAGATTCAGGTGCCACCCAGCTGATCAGAAGAGTGCCCACCACTGACCACAGCCGGCAGCCTGTGGTTCTATTGGTGGTGCACATCTGCATCTGGCTTGGTGCACAGAACAAAATTTATTCCACACAAGGATAGAAAAACAGAGGGAACATTGGCTCTGGCCAGGCAAACTCCCAAATTGAGGCCTTGCTTTCAAGGCCTGAGGATCCTAGGGCTGTGGGGAGGCACCCAGGGCATCAGAAGGCAGCAGGTCCCCCCTCCAAGCCTCCTCCACCCCCGCTTGCCAATGATGAGAGGCCATGTCAGACTGCAGCTTGCCCCTGAGCTAAGGGCGAGATGACGCCTGGCAGCGGGTCACTGAGGCAAGGTGGGTGTGAGGGGCTGGGGTTCCTTGGAGGAGAGGACCCCAGCATGCAGGGCACCGCCGTAGGGCCGTCCTGTAAGGAAAGGACGCCAAGGGCGGGGAGGGATATGGGGCCTGAACCAGCGCAGAAGACAGGTAACTGAAGGCGAGACACCAGCCAGCAGAGGGCGTGCTGGGGCTGAAGAGCTAATTCTCAAGCAGACCAGCAGGAGGCGCCCAGGTAGTAACGACCCCTTACACTTGGTAATGCCAATCCTTTTGGCCCCAGATTCTGCAGGCTAGAAGGGCCTGTGTGGAACATCCAGTCTGACTCCCTGCATAGCACAGGCCAGAAAACGTCACCGAGTGATTCCTGCATCAAGCCCACGTCTAGTGGTTGAGCTAGAGAGGCATCCAATCTCGACTTCAGGACTTCCAGTGACGGAGAAGCCACTTAGCCCACCAGGGAAGGGTTTCACTGGTCAATTACCCTCCCCGTTAAAAACCCACAGTTTATTTCTAGCCAGAATGTGTGTCTTCCTCTTCCAGCCATTGGGCCTTGTTCTGCCGTTGGCTGCTAGTTGTAAAGACCCACGTCCTGGGAGAAATCTCTCCCTGCCCCCCGAGGTACTTACATACTTCAATGAAGGCTGCTGTTGATTGTGGTTTTTTTCCTGCCATTGTGAGATATTGGAGAAGATTAACATAAGAACGGACATATTGGGTCCGACCAAAGGGTCTGTCTAGCCCAGTGTCCTGTCTTCCAGCAGTGGCCAATGCCAGATGCCCCAGAGGGAGGGAACACAACAGATAATCATCATGTGATCCCTCCCCTGTCATCCATTTCCAGACAAACGGAGGCTAGGGACACCTTTCCTACCCATCCGGGCTCATAGCCACTCATCGACCTAACCTCCATGAAACTATCTAGCTCTTTTCTGAACCCTGTTAAAATCCTGGACTTCACAACATCCCCTGGCAAGGAGTTCCACAGGTTGACTGTGTGCTGCATGAAGATTCCTGAGGAGTGTTTATTACCTGTTGTTGAGTTAAAACTCTGTGGTCTACAAGTAATTTAATCTGGCACAGGCCATGGGCAGAGCCAGGGTATCAATGAGATGGACCATTGGTCTGACCCTATACGTCCCTCCTTATGTTCTTATTGGCCGGTCCTGAAATAGGAGGACTATTCCACTGCACCCCACAGGGGAGTTTAAACAGCCCCCCCCCCCGAGCTTTTGGCCCGATGGAAACTCACAAATACCTGCCCCCTACAGTGCAACCTTGGTAGTGTACCAGCATTTACAAATTTCCTTTAGTAGTGGTAGGTGTGAATTAGGGATGTGAACACGTCCCTGTGTGCATAGTTACACACACCCCTGTCCTCGCTGCCTCTGTATCAGAGGCAGCACGAGTGGAGCGGGAAGGAGCTGGTGCTCACAGGGAGCTGGCTTTTAAGCAGGCTCCCCACAAGCCCCAGCTCCCACAGAGCTTCTGCCCCCCCCCCTTGCACTGCTGCCTCCCCACAGAGGCAGCAGCATGGGGAGGGGGAAATCAGCTGGTGGAAGTCTGGCCCCCCCATGTGTAAACGTGCAACCACTGAAAAGTTCCGTGGTCACACACGTACAAAAATAAACACATTTTAACAACCCTCATATGAACCAACATCCTGGATTATTATTGATTTTTTTGATTGCACTATTACTAAGGTTGGGGCCTTGTCATGCAAGGTATCCAGCCCAAGAGACAGTCCCTGATCCCAAAAAGCTCACCGTCTAAACAGGAGAAAGAAACCACAAACCATCTCTACAAATAGCAACATGCTGATGGGCAAATCCCACCTATTAGAGGACGAAATTCATCCCCTATGTTGCTCCGTGAGAATGGACCCAAGCTTTGTAGTTCTGGGCTATGTGGGGTGGGCAGGGGGAATGGACCGGCTAGCCCCATGTCACTGTCTGATTACTTCCAACGGAGGGACGCGTTGACTTGGGGCCTGTCGTCAATTTCCAAATGATGAATATCCGCCCTAATGAATGGAGCGAAATTGGATTAACGCTGAACACCCATGTGCTTAAACTGTGCCTGATTAAACCCCCATCTGGGCCAATCGAGCCGCTGAAGGATTTATTATGACTAGCGGTTAAAAGCATAGAGGTGGAAGGGATACATGGACCATTTTATTTACAGCCAGTTAGCTATTTTCAAGAGGTAGAGATCATTTCTCCCCGAAGCAAAGAAACCTCCCAACAAATCTAGCAGGAATGTCTTAAGCCGGTGTTAGCTGTCACCAGGAATTCTCAGCCGTGCGCTGCCATTTCTGACTGATGGTTGCATGATTGAAGCAGCTCACACACACACACACATATGCAGTCGGGAGACCTTTGTTCCTTTCCTCTGCCACTGGCTTCCTATGCAGCCTTGGGGAAGTCACTTCATCTCTGGATGTCATCTGAAACGTCCCTCTTACAATCCTCCAGGCTCTTGGACACATGGAGCGTGTTGCTACAAGTTGGTATGGTGCTCGGTCAGAGCCTCTAGGAAATGCTGTAGGCAAAATTATAATTATTCTCTCCTGGAGAAATGATGAGAGGTTGGGAAAAGGGGGCAGAATTGGCAGACAGGTAAGAAGAAATCAGGTGTCTTTAAGACTAAATGTTTTGGGGGCAGAAGCACTTTTAGGCTGCATGTCTAGTAATCAGACTGGCATGATTTTCCTCAAATGCTTTTAACGGAAAAGTTTTCCGTTAAAAGCATTTGTGGAAAAGAGCATCTAGATTGGCATGGACGCTTTTCCACAAAAGCACTTTTTGAGGAAAAGCGTCCATGGCCAATCTAGACACGCTTTTCCGCAAAAAAGCCCCGATGGCCATTTTCGCCATTGGGGCTTTTTTGCGCAAAACAAATCTGAGCTGTCTACACTGGCCCTTTTGCGCAAAAGCTTTGCGCAAGAGGACTTTTGCCCGAATGGGAGCAGCATCGTATTTCCGCAAGAAGCACTGATTTCAGACAGTAGGAAGTCAGTGTTCTTGTGGAAATTCAAGCAGCCAGGGTAGACAGCTGGCAAGTTTTTCCGCAAAAGCAGCTGCTTTTGCGGAAAAACTTGCCAGTCTAGACACAGCCTTAGAGTATTTGCCCCGGGTTTCAGAAGCAAAGGGCCATCAATGGCTCTGCTTTTCTAGTTGAGCGAGCCTCCTTATGGTCCCATTGTAGTTCTGATTTCTCTCCTCAGTAAAATGAGTCTCTGGCCCATTCATTCTGAAGAGTCTTTTCAGTTTCTCCCCCTTCCTCTTAAACAGGCCTGGCCAAAGAATTTGTGGGACCCACAGCAGCACACTGACAGTGGGGCCTAGCCGGTGGATGCTCTAGTTCACACGCGAGCCGTTGTATTGCAGCGTGAGCTTCTGAAGTAAACCAGCCACATCTGCAGGAATGCGGAGACGTTTCCGGAAGCACGCTAGTGCCACATGAGGAGAAAAAATCACCCAAGAACCTTGCTTGTATTAGAGACTCAGCGTTTATTTGAGACCCAACCTCGATTGGAAGTTTTACGGTACATCGGGTCGGGGGTGGCAAAACGAAACATCCTCGTAACTGAAATAATTACGTTTTCATACCCGTGCTAAATTGTGGCCTTTGTGAAATGCAAAATAATAAGAAACAATCTCATCAAGACTTTTTTATGGATTGAAGATGCTTGTAGCTATACAGTTCCAGTGCTAAACAACGCTTAGCCCTGGTCTGTGGCTACGTCTAGACTACAAGCATCTTTCGAAAGAGATCGTCTAGACAGCAACCAGTATTTTCGAAAAAGAGGGCTGCTTTTTCAAAAGAGAGCACCCCGGTAGTCTGGATGCTCTCTTTCGAAAAAGCACTGTGTGCGTTCAATAATGCCATTTTTCGAAAGAGCACTTTCAGAGCAGGCATTATTCCTCGGAAAATGAGGCTTTCCGTGGTCGAAAAAATTGCCGCGTTCTTTCGATTTAATTTCGAAAGAATGCAGCAGCCGTCTAGACACAGGTGAAGTGTTTTTGAAAAAAGGCCACCTTTTTCCAAACAACCTGTAGTCTAGACACAAGGGTGTTATTTCAAAATAATCCCCCCAATTTTGAAATAATAAATAAAGCGTCCACACTACCAAGCCCGTTATTTTGAAATAAAGGGCTGGTTATTTCAAAATCTGTCCTCCCGCTTTCCTCAGCTCATTTCGAAATAGTTATTTCGGGAGTTATTTCAAATGTAGTTCTTTCAAAATCATTTCCTGGTGCAGACATGCCCTAAAACAACTGTTAGCACAAACTCCAGACCTAGATACACAAGAAATCTGATTGGCAGCTAGTACCCCACTTTTTTTGTCAGTTTCAGCATGAGGCCCTGAAGGTGTGGGGCCCGAGGTAATCGCCTTGTGTGAAGGCCGGGTCTGCTTTTAAAGCACAATTGCTTGACAGCTGGTACCACCGCTCCTTGGGCGGTCCAGCTGCATATTTCTTTGACCGGGGTGGCCTGTGGAAAGAGCGATCCTGGACGAGTCAAAGGAAGTGCGCGGTTCCAGGGACTGCTAACAGCTGAATGAGGCCACTGGTTCAAATCCAGCCTGTGGAATCGGTGGCCAAGAGTCACCCCTATTGATGGGTGCTTGGTGGCTTAGCTGAGCTGGTGGTTCTCAGTCCACGATCCCACAAGTCACCACCAAAGCCAGCCCCACTGGAGGCTGCAGGTTAGTGGGGAAGAGATGCAAACCCCCTATCAATTCCTAGAGACCCCATTCCAGAGTAGGGTGGAGGCATGTGCACACTAGGCCAGCTGGCGGGGCTGTAGTCCATACTGCAGCCCATCTCCAGGGACCGTCAACCTAACATCTTTCCCTCCTGCTGATTTTTCATTTGACCAGGAGGGAGGAAATGATCCTTGATCCCTGGCTTTCCAGTTCTCGCACTCGGCTGAACTGGCTCAGTAACCCCATGCAGTGTTCCTGGGTTCTGCAAATGTGTTGTACTTAGCAGCAGGTCCCAGTTGTACGCCTCTGCAACAAATGGAAAAACTCCTGCCCTCAGCATTCAGCCTTATTGGAGGGTTGCCGGGTTGGGTTTGCTGCTCTGAGGCGTCACCTGCAAATCAGCTTCTCTGTGTGTATATGCCTAAGGTGCCCATCACCGTGGCATCTAGGCACCTGAAAAAGAGGTGAGAAAGCCAGAGAAGATGCCAGGCTAAAGTCATGGATTTTAAGGCTAGCACGGACCAAGAGATTATGTGTTCTGATGTCCTGTATCTTGAGGACAGAATTTCACCCAGTTATCTCAAGAGCTTGTGCTTGACTAAAGCAGACCTTCCAGAAAGGCAGCCCATCTGGACCAGAAAACATCCAGCAATGTAGAATCCACCAGTCCCTTGGCAGTTTGCTCAAATGCCTCATTCCCCCACCCCCTTATTGCCTTATTGATAACCTGAATTGGTCTAGCCTCAAATGTGGTGCTTTTTATGACTTTCTTCTCTGTCTTAAAAAAAAGCCATTAATACCCATTTCAGAAGTGTAACCGTGTGAGTCTGTTTCGGCAAAAACAACAAGGAGTCCAGCAGCATTTTAAAGGCTAACAAACAGTTTAGAAATAGAGAGGTAGCGGTGTTAGTCTGATCTTGCTGATCTGAGGAAGTGGGTCTGACCCACGAAAGCTCATCAGCTATTAAATCATCTTGTTAATCTTTAAAAGATTTTTCCTTTTAAATTGATTAGAGTATTGGAGCATAGAGCATTCATAAGCTACAACTAGAAAGAAAGAAAGAAAGAAAGAAAGAAAGAAAGAAAGAAAGAAAGAAAGAAAGAAAGAAAGAAAGAAAGAAAGAAAGAAAGAAAGAAAGAAAGAAAGAAAGAAAGAAAGAAAGAAAGAAAGAAAGAAAGAAAGAAAGAAAGAAAGAAAGAAAGAAAGAAAGAAAGAAAGAAAGAAAGAAAGAAAGAAAGAAAGAAAGAAAGAAGCATCAGTGCTAATTAAATTCTAATGATATGGCTCATCTCCAACAATAGTGAGAATATCTGAATGGGAAATTACTTATTGAAATGCAAGAACCACTCCATGTGCCTTATTTAGCCCTTGTTTCAGGGTGTTAAATTTGCATGAACTTTAATAGCTGGGATTTATTCCCAGTGAAGGTATTTCTACACCATCCTGGTCCCCTCGTGGTGTTCTTTTCAAGAAGCTAGGTAGACCGAGCTCTTTGTAAGGCACTTTCTCCAGCCCTTGGGTCATTTCTGTGACCCTTCTTTGGACTGTCGCCTGTTTCTCAACATGCTTTTCCAAACATGGGCCCTCAGAACTGGCCGTGGCATTCCAACATCCCCCTCCCCAATGCCATCTAGAACATCAGAGCAGCCTGACTGGGTCCAACCAAAGGTCCATCTAGCCCAGAGTCCTGTCTCCCGACAGTGGCCAATGCCAGGTGCCCCAGAGGGAATGAACAAAACACGGACTCATCAAGTGATCCCTCTCCGGTCACCCATTCCCAGACAAACAGAGGCTAGGGACACCATTCCTGCCCATAGCCATTGATGGATATACCAGGCAAGACTAAAATCATCAGGTCTCATGGAGAGGAAAACCCAAAAGAGCAGCCCCAGAGGTACTGAGTCCAAACATTAATCTTCTAGCCTTCCACATACATTTGTTGCAGGCTTGTTTTCTAGAGATGCTAAGCATCTGCCGCTCTCACTGAGGTCTCCTGAAGTGGTGGATGGCACAGCATCCGTACAAGCTTAATGTTTCCTCATCTATGCACAATGCTAATTGCCAAGGGTCTGATTCACAGAGTCAGAGACCGGACCATTGCAGGGGTTGGTTCTTGCTCGAACCCAACTATGGATTTGCTCTGCTCTCCAGGGCTGTTGTAGACAAGTCCCCCCCCCCCCCAAACACACACACACAGGGGAATGGCGGCCTTTGCAAAAAGGCAAATAGGATGCTAGGAATTATTAGAAAAGGGATAGAAAATAAGACCCAGAATATCTTACTGCCCCTGTATAAAACTATGGGACGCCCACATCTTGAATACTGTGTACAGATGTGGTCTCCTCACCTCAAAAAAGATATTTTGGCCTTGGAAAGGGTTCAGAAAAGGGCAACTAAAATGATGAGGGGTTTGGAACGGGTCCCATATGAGGAGAGGTTAAAGCGACTGGGACTTTTCAGTTTAGAAAAGAGGAGACTGAGGGGGGATATGATAGAGGTCTATAAAATCATGAGTGGTGTGGAGAGGGCTGATAAAGAAAAGTTATTTATTAGTTCCCTAAATAGAAGAACTAGAGGACACCAAATGAAATTAATGGGTATCAGGTTTAAAACTAATAAAAGAAAGTTCTTCTTCACACAGCGTGTAGTCAACCTGTGGAACTCCTTGCCAGAGGAGGCTGGGAAGGCTAGGACTATAATAGAGTTTAAAGAGAAGCTAGATAATTTCATGGAGGTTAGGTCCATAAAAGGCTATTAGCCAGGGGATAAAATGGTGCCCTTGGCCTCTGTTTGTCAGAGGCTGGAGAGGGATGGCAGGAGACAAATCGCTTGATCATTGTCTTCGGTCCACCCTCTCTGGGGCACCTGGTGCTGGCCCCTGTCGGCAGATAGGATACTGGGTGTGACGGCGCGTTGGGGGTTCCCCGTCTCCTGCACCCCGAAATGGCACAAACAGACTGCACCAGCCAGTGGAATTGAGGGTGGTTTATTGCTCCTCCAGCACAGCGCAGCACAGATGTAATCTGGTTACAGGAACTGGGCTAGGATGCCTCAGGCCCCCTTGAGATGGAGGAGACTGGGCCCCTAAACTCCAGCCCCTTCCCCTAGGCTCTCCTCCATGCCCTCCGACAGCCAGCAACCAACTCACTAACTTCCAGCCCTGCCCCCCAGCCAAGGCAGCATCCACCTTCCTTTGTTCCTCTCCATGGGGGGTGTCTGGCCACTGGTTTGCATAGTGACTCATCCTGTTTTGCTGGGTCGTGGTCCCCACGACAGCCAGTGGGGGTTACCCCAGAGCCAGCAGCATAGAAACCAGCCAGGTACCCCCACTACGTCACAGTTCTCCCCCCTCCGAGAGCGAACTGAGCAGGGTCACTCCGCTCGTGACCTAGGGAAGTTCGGGTCCTCTGCGTGGGAACCCGCCCTGGGGACATGGGTGCTCCCCTTGACTCGGGCCGGCCGTGGCGAGGCCCCACATGAATTGGCTTCCCTCTGTCCACTCGCCGCCCCGCTCCAGGGCGACTGGCACAGGCCTGTCCTCGGGGGTCACACCCACCCTTCCACTGGCCTTGATCTCTGGCCAGGGTCTCTCGGGCCGGGGCCATGAGCCCAGCGAGCCTTCTCTGGACAGCCAGGGCGGCTTCCACCCCCGATGCTCCATCCAGGGAGGTCTTCCCCTCCCATAACTCTCTCAGCAAGCCCAGAGGGTCCTCTATCTGGGGTAGAGACCCCCAAGCCGCTTTCCTCCTCTCTTGGGCCTTCCCGCCCCTCTGGCAGGAGTCACAGGACCGGCAGTACCGCTGCACGGCTGTAAAGATTCCCGGCCAATAGAAGTGCTGGAGCAGCCTCAGCCGGGTGCTCCGGATCCCCCGGTGGCCCCCAACGGGGGAATCGTGGGCCAAATACAGCAGCTTGAGGCGATACTTTCGGGGGACGACCAGCTGCCGCTCTACCCTCCATGCCCTCGCCTTCCTGGGGAGGAGCCACTCACGGAACAGGAGCCCACGCTCCCGCAGGAATCTCTCCTGGCCACCTCTCCCCCGGGGCTGAGCTGCACGGAGGCCAGCCTGGTCCCTCAGCCTCTGCAAGGAGGGGTCTGCCTGCACCTCAGCCTGGAATTCAGCTGCTGAGGCAGGGATCGGGATCTGTCCCCCACCTCTGCCTAGGTCCGGAGTCCCAGCCTGGCTGGACCCCGTGTCCACTGGGATGGGACCCTGAGGACGCTGCCAGGAGTCCTTCCCTGGACCCACGTTGTCAGCCCCCCGCTGGCTCTGGCTCCAGGTAGTGACTAGAGCCCGCTGGGATTCATGGGGCCACTCCTCTAGGTCATTCCCCATCAGCACCTCGGTGGGCAAGTGCGGGTGCACCCCCACTTCCTTGAGGCCTTCCTTCGCCCCCCATTTCAGATGCACCCGGGCTACAGGCACCTTAAACGGGGACCCATCTATGCCCTTCAGGGTCAGCTGCGCGTGGGGTAGTATCCGCTCCGGGGCCACTATGTCGGATCGGGCCAGAGTCACCTCCGCCCCCGTGTCCCAGAAGCCCGTCACCTTCCTACCATCCACCTCCAGGGGTATGAGGCACTCGCTCCGCAGGGGCCGTCCTGCCCCCACCCGGTACACGGAGAAATCCGTCTCCTGAGAATCAGACCTCTCAGGGGAGGTGCACTGAGCATCCTTCCCCTCTCTCTGAGCTGAGGTTTGCCTGCCAGCCCCTGCCTCTGGGGCAGCCTGCCCTTCCTCCCGCCCCAGCCAGTTAACCCTGGAAAGTCCCCGGTCCTGGGACCTGGTGCACTGAGCCCTCTTGTGGCCTTTTTGCCCACAGCGATGGCAAGTTAGGCTTTGGGCTGTCTCTGTCCCGGCCCTGGCTGGTTCTCTGGGGCACAGATGACCTGTTCCTTGGTCTCGCCCCGTAGTTGACTCCCTCCGTCGCTCAGCCAAGATCCGGTCTCTGCGCGGTTCCCTCTCTCTCCGGGACTCCCGTTCACACCCGGACCGGCTCTCCGTGAACTCATCCGCCAGTCTCCCGGCCTCCTGGGGGTTCTCTGGTCTCCGGTCCTTGAGCCACAGCCTCAGTTTGGGTGGGCACGCTTCATAGAACTGCTCCATCATGACCAGCTTGAGCAGCTCCTCTGCGGTCTGGGCTCCGACTCCAGACACCCACTTGCGGCAGTATTGCGCCAGGCGGGAGGCCAGGTCCACATAGGTCTCCCGTGGCCCTTTCTGTACCCCCCGGAACTTCTTCCTGTACATCTCGGGGGTCAGCCCGAACTTGTGCAGCAGGGCCTCCTTGACTCGGTTGTAATCCCCTGGCTGTAGGTCCTCCAGCTGACTGAGCACTCCGGCCGCCTCCTGGTTCAGTGCGGGGATGAGCTCCTGCAGCCAGTCAGCTGGGGGGACCCGTTGCAGTCCACAGGCCCTCTCAAAGGCACTGAGGAACCCGTCTATGTCACCCATGTCCTTCAATTGGGCCACCACAAGCCTCTCCAAGCGCCTGGCAGTCCTGGGACCCTGGGGCCCCTCCGCACTTGGCGCAGCCGGTGCCCCGCCGGTTCTCCGCTCTGCCATGGCCAGCTCATGCTGCCGCTGCCTCTCTCGATCTTGGCGCTCCTTCTCTCGATCTTGGCGCTCCCTCTCTCGGTCCTGGCGGTCCCTCTCTCGGTCCTCTACTTCCAATTCCCTGATCCGCAGCTGGATCTCCAGGCGCCGCAGCTCCGCTGGGCTGGCCCCTGCCCTAGATGGGCTACGGCTTGCAGGCCTCCTGGGAGACGCTGTCTCATCTCTCCGGTGGGTTCCAGCGCTCCTCCCCCTCTCTGAGCCTGACACACTCTCAGGGGGGGTCTGGCTGCTTCCCATGGGGACAAGATCCTGGCCCTGTGGCTGGTCATTCTCTTCCAGCTGGGCAATCAGCTGGGCCTTGGTTGCTTTCTGCACAGGCAAGCCCCTCTCTCTGCACAGCCCCACCAGCTCTGCCTTCAAGAGTCGGGCGTAGGCCATCTGCCCGCTGGGCCCCTCGGTGCAGACTCACCAGTCTAGTGCTGCAGCGCCCCACGATTCCCAGGAACCGCTTCGCTCTGTCTCCAGCACGCCTGGCTCCAGGGCTCTTGCTTCTACAGCGCCTTGTTGCTCACCGCTGGAAGCTCCATCCACGGGGTGCAGTGCATCCCACTTCTGACACCAGTGTGACGGCGCGTTGGGGGTTCCCCGTCTCCTGCACCCCGAAATGGCACAAACAGACTGCACCAGCCAGTGGAATTGAGGGTGGTTTATTGCTCCTCCAGCACAGCGCAGCACAGATGTAATCTGGTTACAGGAACTGGGCTAGGATGCCTCAGGCCCCCTTGAGATGGAGGAGACTGGGCCCCTAAACTCCAGCCCCTTCCCCTAGGCTCTCCTCCATGCCCTCCGACAGCCAGCAACCAACTCACTAACTTCCAGCCCTGCCCCCCAGCCAAGGCAGCATCCACCTTCCTTTGTTCCTCTCCATGGGGGGTGTCTGGCCACTGGTTTGCATAGTGACTCATCCTGTTTTGCTGGGTCGTGGTCCCCACGACAGCCAGTGGGGGTTACCCCAGAGCCAGCAGCATAGAAACCAGCCAGGTACCCCCACTACGTCACACTGGGCTAGAAGGACCTTTGGTCTGACCCAGTACGGCCGTTCTTATGTCATTCCAAAGAAGATGAAAATACCATGGACCGGTCAAAATAAGCCTTACTCAAAGAGCCCCCTGAATTCCTTATAATGCGCAAACTTCACATTTCAGGACCCTGGACAGCTGCCTCTTTCACCAACTGCAGTGCTATTGCACTCAATGGGAGTTTTGCCATGTTTTTCAGCAATGGTAGGTTTTGACTCCTGGTGGCTTCCCAGGAAGAAATGAAGTTTTAGATGACAAGAAAACCCAGGATGCTGTTCAGAGTGGCTTGCAAGGCAAACTTGTCAATATTTAAAAAAGGTTTGCCCGGTGGAATGAAACCATCGCTTGGTACAACCCTCACGCCCATCTCTACTCCTTATGCTGGAACGCCACCTTTGATCAACGCTGCCCAGGAACTGTCGAACTGGTTTGGCATTGATTTTTCTCTCATGCTCAGATGCTGTCCGGGTGCAACATCTGCTGAACGGGGACGGGCCTTCAATGCAATGCACCCGTTGTGATTGACTGTCTCGGCAGTCTTGCTTAATAGAACTCAGGAAGAATTGAAAACCAGCTTCAAATTTCTTTCGTGTGTGCAGCTGCCAGAGGCATAAACAGATGTGCAGCTGTATAGGATGGCTGGAATGCACTTGCCAACCTGATCTGTTCTGTTATTGAAAGCATGCCATTCTCTTCCCATCAGATTGGACTTGGGCCAGTCCTGGCAAACAAATTTCACCTTTCTTTCCTGCAGGATCTGGAGCAGACAGGTTTGTATTTGTATTTGTCAATTACTCTCTGTCATGGTGGCCTCAAGACAGGACAGACTCCAATGCCCACATGCATCACTAGGGGGTGTTGTGTTGTTGAAAATTGGATGGTGTGGGTTTATAGACTCAAACGTAGAGGTGTAGGACTGGACAAGACAGAGATCTTTTAGTCTGGTCCTCTGCACTCATGGCAGGACTAAGTATTAGTTAGACCATCCCTGACAGGTGTGTGTCCAACCTGCTCTTAAATATCTCCAGGGATGGAGATTCCACAACCTCCCTAGGCAACTTATTCCAGTGTTTCACCACCCCAGGGTTGGAGCAGGCTCCCAATTTAGGAAGGCAAGATAAGGGATGCCATGACACTAGGGCAGGTTCTGGAGTGTCCTAGGGGATTGGATATTTGCCTGGGGCATGCAAAGTGGTGGGTTCAGGTTCTGCCTACCCTGGGAGCTGCTGGACAACAAATACAGGCTACCGCAGGGATGGAGCTGACAGGTTGGAAGTTTTTCCTAATGTCCAACCTAAACCTCCCTTACTGCAGTTTCAGCCCATTGCTTCTTGTCCTGGTCTCAGGAGCCCAGAGAACATTTTTCTCCCTCCTCCTTGTAACCCCCTTTTCAGTACTTGAAAGCTGCTACCACGTCCCTTGTCGGTCTTCGCTTCTCCTCTTCTGACTAGTCTTTCTAGACTTTTAAGCATTTTTGTTGCTTTTCCCTGGACTTTCGCCCATTTCTCCACATCCTTCCTGAAATGGGGGTGCCCAGAAGTGGACCCAATCCTCCAGCTGAGGCCTAAACAGGGTGGCGTTCAAGTGGAAGAATGACTTCTCGTGCCGTCCTTGCAACACGCCTGCAAAGCGTCAGTGCCAACGTTGAAATGTGCCAGCAGACGCTCGACTCCTAGCTGTGTCCCAGGCTCTGCCCCGACCCACCTCTTCCCAGCCAGTTCTGTGGCCTCTCCCAAACACACAGTATCCCTGCTCCTCCCCCTTCCTCCCTGCGAGCCGCAAACCAGCTGATCACAGTGGACGGGAGGGGCAGGAAGGGAGGAGGGGATGCTGATCTGGGGGGCTCACCAATGCCGGCACTGGGAGTCGGGGGGGGGGGGGAGAAGATAGGGGCTGCTGAAGGTGCTCCAGCTGCAGGGCACCCTATGCTGCTAACACATCCCAAAATGACGTTTGCTTTTTTGGTAACAGGGTTACACTGACTCCTCTCTAGCTTGTGGTTCGCTCTAACTCGCCAGACCCATTTCTGCTGGTCCGGGGTGTGTCAATGCTTCTCCGAGTGTCCCAGCACAGCGGCGATTGGGAACGGTGCTGCAGGGAGCTGTGTGGGTGACTCAGGACAAGAAGTGCTCCTCTGGGATCCTGTGGGGTTGGCTGTGCAGGCTGCCTCCTGCTCTTGGCGTCACTATGTCCTTGCTAGAGAAGGTCCATCGATTTCAACAAAGTACAAAACCCAAGGTCCTAACCAGTAAAACTGCATGAGACTTTCCCGAAGAACAGCCACAGTGGGCGTCAGACTGCAGGTCCATCTAGCGCAGTATCCAGTCTCCTAGCGATGGCCAGGGCCAGGTGCCCCGGAAGGGAGGAACAGGACGACCATGGAACGATCCAGCCTCTGCTGCCCACTTCTTCCATTCAGAGGCCGACTGACGTGTAGAGCAAGGGAGGCTTCCTTCACCATCTTGGCTGCCAATGGATCCATCCTCTGTGAACTTTTTTCATTCTCCTTGGAAGCCTCTTCTCTTGTTGGCCACCACTGCGCCCCACGGCCGGGCTAGCTGGGCACCATGGGAAGAAATCCCCCTTTTTGTTTGAAACCTGCCACCTACTAGTTTCATCAGGTGACACCTCGTTTTTGAGTTATACAAGGGGATAAACAGGGAGAGGGATAGCCCAGTGGTTTGAGTATTGGCCTGCTAAACTCAGAGTTGGGAGTTCAATCTTTGAGGGGGGCAAATTTGTCAGGGACAGAACTTGGTCCTGCTGTGAGGACTAGACTCAAGGTCCCTTTGAGCTTTATAATTGGATTAACACGTTCTCCACACCAGCCATGACTTTCTCGATCTCTCCCATAGCCTCTTAATCGTCTCTTTGCCAAGTTGAGCAATCCCAGCCTTTTGAATCTCTTCGCGGGCAAAAGCCGCCCCGCTCCCCCGGCCATTTTCACTGCCCTTCTCCTCAGAATTGGAACAGGTGCGACATCTTTTCTGCGATGGGGCTACCAGAACCGCACACAGTATAGTCCCGGGGTGGATTTATAGAACGACATTGTGATCATTTCCATTTTATTACCATTCCTTTCTGAACTAGGGGCCTGAGACAGCTGCCAAGTGAGGAAAGATTACAAAGACGGGAACTTTTCAGCTTAGAAAAGAGGAGACTGAGAAGGGATATGATCGAGGGCTATAAAATCATGACCGGTGTGGAGATAGTGAATCAAGAAATGTTATTTATTTGCTCCCATAACATAAGAACTAGAAAAGAAAAGTTAGCAGGTTAGGAATAAGGAAAGTGAACAAGGAAAAGTTAGATGGCAGGTTTAAAACAAACAAAAGGAAGTTTTTCCTACCCAGTGCACAGGCAACCTGTGGAACTCCTTGCCAGAGGATGTGGTGAAGACCAGGACTTTATCAGGGTTCAAAAAAGAGCTAGATAGATTAATGGAGGTTAGGTCCATCAATGGCCAGGATGTCAGAGGCTGGGAATGGGCGACAGGGGAGGGATCACTTGATGATTCCCGGTTCTGTTCCCTCCCTCTGGGGGCACCTGGTATTGGCCACTGTCGGCAGACAGGATGCTGGGCTGGATGGACTTTGGGTCTGCCCCAGTCTGGCCGTTCTTAGAAATGGGGTTTAAGCTACACTGGCAGCCAGGCCAAATTCCAACACAGGTAATTCCACCGTGCTGCACACTGCCCCTGCAGTCTCAGTTGGCGATGGGATATTTTTTTCTTCCAGGCGAAGCTGCTGTGCATTCAAACAGCTGCGGCATTTCACCCCTAGCCTGGGGAAGCAGCCGCCCTGACAGCAGCCTATCCGTGGTGTGCGTTCAGGTCTTGGAATGGATGCCCAGAAACATACAGGCTACGTCTACACTGGCATGATTTTCCAGAAATGCTTTTAACGGAAAAGTTTTCCATTAAAAGCATTTTCGGAAAAGCGCGTCTAGATTGGCAGGATGCTTTTCCGCAAAACCACTTTTTGCAGAAAAGCGTCCGTGGCTAATCTAGATGCAGTTTTGCGCAAAAAAGCCCCGATCGCCATTTTCGCCATCAGGGCTTTTTTGCGGAAAACAACTTTCTGCTGTCTACACTGGCCCTTTTGCGCAAAAGTTTTTCAGAAAAAGACTTTTACCCGAACGGGAGCAGCATAGTATTTCCGCAAAAGCACTGACGATCTTACATGAGATCGTCAGTGCTTTTGCGGAAATTCAAGCGGCCAGTGTAGACAGCTGGCAAGTTTTTCTGCAAAAGCAGATGATTTTGCGGAAAAACTTGCCAGTCTAGACACAGTCACAGTGTTGTGGCTCGCACTCTGCCGTTCTGAAATGGAGTCACGGTTTGTAATTCCCCAGGGGGGCAGTGATGTAATCAAAGTCTTTTCAGGGAACCTGGATTACCTCTAGGGAGCTCCGCTTTGCATCTGACTCCTTCCCTGTAAGGGTCCAAACAGTCGAAATGAAATTTCTTGAATTCATTCTTATAGCTTCATCTCACAGAGAACAGGCTGACAGCGTCCCCTGCCCACTTGGGTTTTCCCTCTGATGACAGTGAGGACTGCCCCACCATGCTCTGAATCAGCACTTGTGTGTTAAACTCCTTTGTTAGCACGGGGCAAAGCTTCTCGGAGGGGCTACTTCATGAGAGGGGCCCACATGATGCGTGCTTGCCGCTGCGGCGTAGCAGGACACGGAGAAGTGAAAACCATGCCTGTCATGTCCCGTTCATTTCTCATAGTCCAAATCAAGTTACACCCTCTTCGGCCAGAACTACTCCCCGCTTGGTATGATCCCCAGCCTGGTCATCTCCCTGCTCTTCCGTCTGCACTTGAAAATGACACTGCTGTTCGAAGAACATAAGAACGGCCATACTGGGTCAGACCAAGGTCCATCTAGCCCAGTATCCTGTCTGCCGACAGTGGCCAGCACCCAGAGAGAGTGGACTGAAGACAATGATCAAGCGATTTGTCTCCTGCCATCCCTCTCCAGCCTCTGACAAACAGAGGCCAGGGACACCATTTTATCCCCTGGCTAATAGCCTTTTATGGACCTAACCTCCAGGAAATTATCTAGCTTCTCTTTAAACTCTGTTATAGTCCTAGCCTTCACAGCCTCCTCTGGCAAGGAGTTCCACAGTCAGTTTCACTCTGCCTTGTCAGTTTCGATTGCAAGCTCTGTGGGGCAGGGACTGTCTCTCATTGCCTATTTGGACAGCCCCAAACCCAGTCTTGTCTGGATCAACTGGGTCACAGACAATGTTCCTTCTAATTCCTTTCCACCCGCATGGGGAATGAATTTTGTTATTTGCGCCAAGCCAGGTGTGGGCATGCACCACCTGTAGGCACATGCACTGCCGGTGGTGGGTGCTCTGCTAATCAGCTGGGTGGCATTTGAATCTCTCTTGGGTGGCCGCCCAAGTGCACAGCTTAAAGGGAAGGCCCCTGAACACCCTCCCCCGCCCCCATCCACTGAGCAGAACCCCTTCAGGGTATAGATAATGACACAATACAAAGGGAAACTGGTTTGAAATCTTGGAAACTTTTACATCTGGCATGTCTTCCCCCTCCCCAGCCCATGGGGTCATGGTCCAGCATGAGGGCTCCGAGGCACTATGAAAACCACAAATAATAAATAAGGAAGTCTCTTATATTTGTACATTTCTCCAGAGCCTGGTTAGAACACGGTTTGTTGGAAGACAGCGACATTACCGGCCTGCTGCTCTTTGGGTACCACCGAGACACCTAGATCCACACAGCTTGAACTCAGGAGGGTGTAAGAATGCCCTGGCTCAGCACGACAGTCTTCCTGCTTGGAGCACATCCCTGCTAGGTCAGCCTCGTCCCAGCGAATTTGGGTGTGTGGGGGGGTGACTGTTCATTAATGCGCTCCAGCTGGGCCGGCCTGTGAGTGCCAACATCTCCCCGCCAGGGCTGAACGTCTGCGGGATCCCAGCCCTGCCGAATCCACTCCTCCGCACGGAACGGGGGCACGGCCTAGCAATAAAAGTGTCAGGGATGTCTCCTCGTGCATCTCCGGGCGGCGGGATTTCGGGAGCGGGCTGCACAGAGGTTAATTATTGCTTCCCCCCTCCCCTTCTCCTCCCAATTTAAGATGGATCTGACTGTCAGGAGGGGTGACAGATGAAGACAAAGCGCAGGTACAGCTCCCATGAACTCGGGGCCTGACGGTATCACTCGAGAGCAGCTGGGAGTGTGGGGAGGAGGGGGCTGGCCACTAAACGAGCATTAACCCTTTGAGACTCTGAGTGTGCGGGTGAGTCAATTAACAAGGGAGAGGAGTTAATTTACAGCCTCCTTTTACTTTCCTTGAGCCGAGGGTTTTTCCCCCCACCCCCAGAGGAGTCGCTGATCAGATAAATAATTGATCCCACAGGGGCTGTAGGCTGCGCCACCATGAAACTCATTACCCTGCAATGGTCTCCGAGAGGTGCCAGTTTGGGGGGGGTTCTGCTCGCTCTGGGTGAGCAGAAAACAGGCCCTGGACAAAATTTCAACATGGGATACGTGGATTGTTGCGGGGGGTTCCGTTGTTGGGTTTTTTTAATTTGCCCAAAGAAGATCCAGCATTCAATGATTTGACTACCCGCTTTCAGCCGGCGCTCGCCTCCTAATGCCGCCTGTGCCAACGGGAGCAGTGGGGGACCGGGACCGGCCGGGCACGCCCAACTAGCAGAAGGTGCTCACAGAAGTCGGACGGAGGCAGGTGTGGAACAGTCACATGACCAAGTATCAGCTGAGCTGTGTGCGAGGCCTCGCTGTGCCACCGACGTCCGAAGCCACCTTTGAAAAGTCGCTGGAGGCCAATGTCTTCAGAAGTGGTTGCTGGGTGGGGGTGGCCACATCTTGGGGGGCTCCCCCTGAGACATCGTGGGCCTGCGTAGCCGCGATCCCACACGCCTCCGACTCACACCGTTTTCGACACAGGGCTGCCGTGTAGACAGCTGGGGTTCTCTAACATGGCAGCAAACCCACCTCTCTGAGAAGTGGTGACTAGGTCGATGGCAAAATTCTCCCCATCACCAAGCACTGTCTACTGACGGAGGGGGGGGGGGGGGCAGATTGGCTCAACTACATCTCCCAGGGGTGTGAATTTTTTCACACCCCTGAGCAAGGTGGCTGGGCCAAGCCAACTTTCTAGTGTAGACTGGCCCTCGATTGCAAAACTAGCACATTCCCGAGCGACCATGGGAGAATATCTGTAGAAACCGAATTTCAGACTCGTGGTGTCTGCCCGACACCCGCTTCTGAGAAGTTCCACTCCTCCAGGTGGGAACCAGAAAATCATCATGTGACGACACATGTCCAATCAGAACATACTAAGGGTTGATTTGTGACTAGTCCTTAAAAGCGATATTTGCAGCAAACTGACTCATCGGTGGAAATACAAACAGCTGAGAAGTAGTTTCATCGTCCACAGCCAATCTCCAGAGAGGACCAATACAATGCTGGCTATGAAGACATCCCACAGCTCGGAGACAGACTGGCCTCTTAATGCTTGTAGAATGTGTAGAGAGAAAACAAATTCAGAAGGTTCAGTAAAGGGCAACAAAAATGATGAGGGGTTTGGAACGGGTTCCCTATGAAGAGAGATTAAAAAGACTTGGATGTTTCAGCTTAGAAAAGAGGAGACTAAGGGGGGATATGACAGGTCTATACAATCATGACTGGCGTGGAAAAAGTGAATAAAGAAAAGTTATTTACTTGTTCCCACAATATAAGAACTAGGGATCATTAAATGAAAGTAATAGGCAGCAGGTTTAAAACAAACCAAAGGAAGTTTTTCTTCACACAGGGCACAGTCAACCTGTGGAACTCCTCGCCAGAGGATGTGGTGAAGACTAGGACTTTAACAGGATTAAAAAAAAGAACTAGATAGATTAATGGAGGTTAGGTGCATCAATGGCTATTCGCCAGGCTGGGTAGGAATGGTGTCCCTAGCCTCTGTTCGTCTGGAAATGGGTGACAAGAGAGGGATCATATGAGGATTCCCTGTTGTGATCCCTCCCTCTGGGACATCTGGTACTGGCCACTGTGGGCAGGCAGGACCCTGGGCTGGTTGGACCGTTGGTCTGATCCTGTATGGCCGTTCTGATGTTCTTATGAGTTATTTGCAAATTGACACTCCGAAAATGTGCCCCTGGCATCTCACCCAGGGCGAAGTTAGGAAAGTATCTATCCTCACGCTCAAATGTTTGATAAAATGCAAATCTTTTCATTTCTCATTTTTCTGCCCCCTTGCGGAGGGCTGCCCCAGAGCCCCCCCAACAAAGGATGGTTTCATGTTTGGCAAAAAGCCACCCAATTTCAGTTCAAAACCGAACTGTTTCATGTTCTCACCAACCAGGGATTTTCTTCCATCGACGCTTGCTTGGCCCAAAAAGCCATTCCCCAATATTAAAAAAAGAAGACGTTTTGATCGAACCCATCCGCCCTGCTCCAGCTGCTGGCCGGGATGTTTCCCTTGCCTCCTCCAGCTTTCGCCCGCCCCAGGCTGGAATTCCCAGTGACGTGGGCAGCTAGGGGCCTGCAGTTTCCGCTCCGGGATGGTTCGGGACCGTTCATCATCCCAACAGCGGCGCTCAGGAAGATCGATTCTTTCCTCTCCCCGCGGAGCTCGCGGCGCAGACCGGCGGGGATCTGGTTTAGCTCTGGCCTGTGCGGAGGGGCTGGTGTCAAGCGCGGTGCAGCGTCTGTCTTCATTACGGCTTCGGAACAGGACGGGCAGCTGGGGGCCGTTTATCGGAAGCTCCCTCTTTTGCCGTTTCCACGGCCTCCCTTGCCGCAGGCTCTGAGCACCTCGTGGTCTTTAGCCTATTTACTCTCACAGCATCTGCGTACTGCCGGGTAGCATCCTTACCGCCAGTGGAGAGCAAGAACTGACATCGGACACGCCGCGGGACTGGCCCAAGCCCATACAGAATCTGTCTACCAGAGCAGGGATTTCCAAGTCCTGCCCCAGTGCCCTAACCACTGCACCATGCTACCTTTGAGGGGGATCACCCTCTGAGCTATACGTCTGTTTTAAGGTGCTCCCATGCACACACTCACCTTCGCCGGCAATGACTTCAGGGTCCTTGGGGTGCAGCAGGGGTGGGGTGTCTGACTGGAGAACCTATTCCTAAAAAGACTTTTGCCTGAGCCTAAGCTGGGGAGAGGCTGGACCGAGGGGCAGAGGGATCCAGGAAGCGCCGTTTGATGGAAAGGCTCAGAGCCTCCGGTCCTGCACATGAGCGAGGAAGCAGGGTCACAGAAGGGCTAAGGTGGCTGGAGATACCGTCCCCCCGAGAAGTTACTTGGAAAGGCTTGGCCCCTGGCGCATCGTCTTGGCAGGGCGTTTTGCTCTGTGGAAGCCATCTCGGGGGAGGCCAGGCGAGCTGAGATCCCAACCCTCCTTTCCGCTGAGTACTATGAACGGGGGAGGGGACCGTCCTGGCAGCTTCGGGGAGTTTCCCACGCGACTGCCACTTGGGGAGCGTTTTCCTTGCAGCCCCAACGTAAGGCGAGATTCTCGGCTCTTATCGCGAGGTCGTGGGGGCCTGGCGCCAGGTTTCTCAATTCTGGGGGGTCAGCCGACGCTCTCCCGAGCTCTTCTAGCTCGACAACGTGCCTGTCTCCCGCTAGAGTCGTGGCAAGTCAGTCGTGGTGGGGAAGGGGGCCATACATCCAAGCCACTGCTGTGGAATTCTCTCTCCCCCCCGACTCCCCGTTCTCTCTTGCAGCTGGGCCACACCACCCTGCACCATCCACTGGGTAGGAAGGTGCCGGTGCAGCCCTAGGAGAGATGGGTGGGACATGGAGTGTCCTCTCTTCCGGCCGGGTAAGAGAGCTGCATCAAGCTCCCCACCCCGAATCAAGGACAAAAAGTCCAAAGATGGAGAATTTCCCTGACCCGATCAACCCAAACCATCCAGAGCAGAATCCCTGGACGTGTCTCATTGCAGCCCTCTCAAAAGCGGCCAGCCAAACCCCGAAACGTTTCCTTGCCAAAATGTTACTATTTTGGGGGTTTCTTCAAGGCACGCTTTTCCCATCTGGAGATGGGGCCCGGCCCAGCCTGGCCTGCGAACCATTCCATTGTGATACTTCGGCACTCCCCCCCAAAAACGTTTAGTTGGGAAATTCCCAACCCGGGCTCCTCCCGGATGCTGGTATGACGCTGGCAGGCGTGGGGCCTGCCCTGAAGCCCCACCCGAACCCTGGCCTCTCCCACAGCCTGAAATACGGGGGTGAAAGAAAGCAGCTACCATGTGGACGTACCCGGCCATAACGTACCCGGCATAATGAGCATGCCACACACAGCCCTGAAAGAGCCGGCGCACGCTGACTGGTTTCTCTCCTGCTAATGGAGGAATTCAGCTTTTCCAGGTGTCCTCTTCTTTTCAGCGATTCCGTCCTCTCATTGCAGTGGAAGCTACACACCCAGTTTTGCTCTGATTGGTGTAACCATCACCAGGTGGATTTGAACCTGGGACTTCTGAAGAGGAGTCTAGGAGCCTCTACCGTCTGAGCTAAAAGCCCACACTGTACAGGTCCCTTGGTCTTAACTGTTGCTGTAGTCTAGATGCCACTGCATGGCAACCACACTAGGGCTGTGTCTACACTGGCGAGTTGTTGTGCCAAAAGTATGCAAATGAGGCTAAGCGTGGACTATCGCCGAGCCTCATTTGCATACCTAATGAGACACCATTTTTGCGGAAGATGATCTTGCGCGAGAAGGAGCTGTCTACACTGCCCCTTCTTGCACAAGAAAACCCCTCTTGCGCAACGCCGTTCTTCCTGAAAATAAGCAGCGTAGCGGCATTGCGCAAGACGGGGCAGTGTAGACAGCTCCTTCTAGCGCAAGAGCCTCTTCTGCAAAAAGGGTGGCTCATTAGGTATGCAAATGAGGCTCAGCGATATTCCACACTTAGCCTCATTTGCATACTTCTGGCGCAACAACCCGCCAGTGTAGACATAGCCCAGGTGTGTGGGTTACACTGGCACATCTCCCCTGCCCCTGTGTAAGCCCATCAAATCCAGGAGGCTATCTGGCAACAAAAATCGCAGCAAACTGAAACCCACAGGCTATGGCTGTGTCTACATTGGCACCCCTTTCCGGAAAAGGGATACTTCAGAATTGCAAATCTGCAGGGGATTTAAATATCCCCCGCGGCATTTGCATTTACATGGCTGCTGCTTTTTTCCGGCTCGGGGTTATGCCGGAGAAACGCGCCAGTCTAGACACGATTTTCCGGAAAATAAACCCTTTTCCGGGAGATCTCTTATTCCTCAAGCTTATTTTCCGGAAAATCGCGTCTAGACTGGCGCGTTTCTCTGGCATAACCCCGAGCCGGAAAAAGCAGCAGCCATGTAAATGCAAATGCCGCGGGGGATATTTAAACCCCCGCGGATTTGCAATTCCGAAGTGTCACATTCGCATCCCTTTTCCGGAAAGGGGTGCCAATGTAGACACAGCCTATGTCTACACTCGTGGCTTCTTGCACAAGTAATATGCAAATGAGGCTAAGCGTGGAATATCGCCGAGCCTCATTTGCATACCTAATGAGCCCCCATTTTTTTCAGAAGAGGCTCTTGCGCAAGAAGGAGAATCTACACTGTCCCTTCTTGCGCAAGAAAAACCCTCTTGCGCAACGCCGTCACGCCTATTACTTTTCAGGAAGATCAGCGTTGCACAAGAGGGTTTTTCTTGCGCAAGAAGGGGCAGTGTAGATCCTCCTTCTTGCACAAGAGCCTCTTCTGAAAAAATGGGGGCTCATTAGGTATGCAAATGAGGCTCGGCGATATTCCACGCTTCGCCTCGTTTGCATATTACTTGCGCAAGAAGCCGCGAGAGTCCACGGCTAGTCCTAGCGTCCTAGAGCACTAGAACGGGAAGGGACCTCGTGAGGTCATCGAGTCCAGTCCCCGGCCCTCACGGCAGAACTAAGCACTGTCTAGATCGGGGTGGCCAGCCCATTTAACCAAGAGAGATGAAACAGCGGCAGAAAAAACGCGAAGAGTGGCACCAGAATTGTCAAGGAAAGAAAAGCCCCCAAACAGAATTGTCGAGCAAAAACTTTTAAAAAGGAGGCCGCCGCTTTCGGACAGCTGCCATCTTGGGTCCCATTCTGAAAACTCCGCAGCTCCGAGCCGGCAAGCACAGGGAAGCCGGGAGGGTCGTTGGGGGGAGGGTGCAGGAGCGACTTCACGAGCCGCACTTTTCGGGGGCAAGAGCCACCTGCGGCTCGCGAGCCACGGGTTGGCCACGGCTGGTCTAGACCATCCTTGATGGATGTCCATCCAAACTGCTCGTAAATATCTCCAGGGATGGAGATTCTAGAAACCCCCCCCAGGCAATTGATTCCAGTGTTTCACCCCCCTGACAGGTAGGAACTTTTTCCTAATGTCCAACCTAAACCTCCCTTGCTGCAAATTAAGCCCCTTGCGTCTTGTCCGATCCTCAGAGGCCAAGGGGAACAATTTTTCTCCCTCCTCCTTGAAACACCCTTTTAGATACCTGAAAACCGCTATCCTGTCCTCCCTCAGTCATCTCCTTTCCAAAGTAAACAAGCCCAGTTCTTTCAGTCTTCCCTCACACTCACGGTTTCTAGGCCTTTGGTCATTTTTGTTGCTCTTCTCAGGACCTTCTCCAATTTCTCCACATCTTTCTTGAAATGTGGCTCTCGCAACGAGACACAAGACTCCAGCGGAGGCCAACCCAGCGCAGAGCAGAGCGGAGGAATGACTTCTCGTGTCTTGCTCGCAATTCTCCGGCTCGTGCCCGGGCTAAGTCTCTACCAAGGGTCTTTCCTCCACCCTGCAGGACCGATGACGCTCACAATTTGATATTGGTCACCGGGTCCCCATGGGTGTGCTGCTCTCCCGCTCAGCGCTCCAACTCCTGCCTGCAACGGCCCCTCCGAGTGCCCACCAGGCTCAACCGTGCTTAGCTCACGAGCTCCCATCAGATCACCTGGCTGACGGGCCTTGGCAGCAGGAATCCAGGCCCCATTCTGAAACCCGGGGTGCCGGGGACGTCCCATCTACCCCTGCAATGGCTGGAATCCAGATGCAATGACGCCAGCTCTCTTACCTAAGGCCTGCCACCCCGATGGTACCTAGGCCATCCCCAGCGGGTGCCTGCGTCCGTCTGGGTCCCTGGAACAGCTCCCCCACAACAAATTACCTCCTCCCTATAGACGGCCCACTTAACCCAGCTGCCCTTTGCTCTTGGCCCTTCCCAGGCCCACTTGCCCAACCTAGCTTGCAGATCAAGCCAGACGCCTGAGAGCCTTTATCTGATAACAGCCCTCTAGTGTTTGCCTTGAAGTGGCTCATCTTGAGCCATTTCTTCCTTCCTGCTTGTTTTGCAGCCACCTGCTAGTCAATAAAAGCAAGAAAGCCACATCGCGGCCATCCCAACGACTGGTCATAAACCGCGGTCCTCTGTCAGCTCCGAGCCGCTCCCCATCCATCACAGTGCTTGCATAGCGGCTCACAGACCGTCACACACACACACTCCCTGCCTGCAGCCGACTCCTCTCCACCAACTCGCCTCTGTCATGATTATGAGGGTCAGCCAGCAGCCTGGGGATTAAGGAGTTAACTACACCTAGCCAGGTGGAGTGACCAGTAGGAATGTAGGTGGGACTTTTCAAACTGGGACAAAGGAATTTGGGTTTTTTCCTTTCTCCTTTTGTCTCTCTGGGGGAGTCTTTTGCAGCTACAGGGAGGGACAAGCATCTCTCTCTCTCCAAGAAACAATGCTTCACTTTCTGTAAGTAGGGTAAGGGTTAGGTAGTTTCGTTAGGCTTTATTGTTTTAAGGGTTAGGTATGGGATCTGATATCTGGCTTTGCTTAAGAGAGGTTTGGCTTTTCTTTTTAACTAAGTGCTAGCCCGTAGTGTAATTCCTCCATGAGGATATTTTGTTACCTTTCCATCTGATCCTTATGCTTGCGACAGGAATATTGTTCTAATAAGAAAAGTTTCCTCTTTTCTTTTTATTAACCTGGCATTGGTTACTGGCGTGTCCTGATTTTTATAATAGGGGTGAGATTTCCCAAATGATCTTTCCCCTAATCTCGTTATTAATATTTGGGTGGTGGCAGCAGAAGTTTTATTCCAAAATCTAGGGTTTTAAGATTTTGGGGGAAGTTTTATACCAAAGCCTGGTAGATAAGGCTTTGGGGTACACCTGCTGGCCCCCACGTCTGTGTTTATCACGGCAGAGTGGGAAGGAGCCATGACAGCCTCCCGATCCAGCGCGGCGTGCCCACGAGCAGACGTAATGACTCCCCCATTTGAAATGCCGCATGTCAGAGCCAGACTTCTGCTGCTTTTTTTTTTTTTTTTAATAAAGCCCTCTTCCAGGAAGTCACTCACGGCTGCCGCGCCGGAGCGCTGCGCGAGCCCGTCAAAGTTAATTAAACCCGGCGCCAAAACCCGTGGCACGCTGGCGAGCCCGTGTCCCTCCCACACGTGTGGGGCCAGCCTGACAACCTGCGGGAAGGGGCTGTGTCGTGCGGGAAGCGGCTCTCCTCCCACCAGGCGCCCGGGGCTCGGGGCGGGAGGCGCTGAGGGCGGTTCTCGGGCCTACCTGGGGCAGGTCAGGCGAGAGCAGCGGGGGTTTTCTAGTGTCCCAGTTGAAGAAAATCGTTGATGCCTCGACCCAATGTCACGTGACTGGAGGGTGGGCTGCGGGGTGGGGCTGAGGGCTGTGGGCTGTAGGAGGGGGTTCCAGCTTTGGGGGGGCAGGACTGGAGCAGGAGGGGCTGACCTCAAGGGGCTCCCACTCAGCAGTGCAGCGGGAGAGAAGGGGGCTAAGGCAGCTTCCTGCCTCTCCTGGCACCGCAGACCCTGCTACACCCCAGAAGCAGCCGGCAGCCGGTTCCCAGCCAATGGGAGCGTGGAACTAGCAGTCAGGGCAGAGGCAGTGCATGGAGCCCTGTGCGCTCTCCCTGCCTCCCCCCTCTCCCTCCACCTGGGAGCCAGGCCTGCTGCAGCTGCTTCTGGGGCGCAGCACAGTCTACGGAGCCAGGACAGGCAGGGAGCCCCCCTTCCCATTCACCTGATCCCCCTGCTGCCACGAGCCCCAGTGCCCGACACTCCATGACCCAGTGTTTGAAACCCCTTCAGGCTTTAACACCTGGGGACTCTCCCGCCCAGACCCTGGACAAACAACTAGAAGGAGTGCATTTTCCTGGCTGTCCTGCCTGGGTAGCAACACTGTACCTGGGAAGACTGGTGGGGACTCATTTAGCTACAGCTACTCAAGAGAGAGAGATCTTGGAGTCACTGTGGATAGTTCTCCGAAAACCACCACTCCGTGTGCAGCGGCAGGCAAAACAGCAAACACTGTTCGGAATCATTAAAAGGGATAGAGAATAAGACAGAGAATAGCTTATGGCCTCTATATAAAACCATGGGACACTCATATCTTGAATCCTGATTTGGTTGCCTTGTCTCAAAAAGATCTATTGGCACCGGGAAAGGTTCAGAAAATGGCAACAAAACTGATGAGGGGTTTGGAACGGGTCTGTATGAGGAGAGATTAATAAGACTGGGACTTCTCAGCTTAGAAAAGAGGAGATTTAGGGGGGTTATGACAGAGGTCTATAAAATCAGGACCGGTGTGGAGAAAGTGAACAAGGAAAAGTTCTTCACTTGTTCCCATAACATACGAACTAGGGGGCACCAAATGAAACGAATAGGCAGCAGGTTTAAAACAAACAAAAGGATGTTTTTCTACACCCAGCGCACAGTTAACCTGTGGAACTCCTCGCCAGAGGGTGATGTGAAGACCAGGACTTGAACAGGGTTGAAAAAAGAACTAGATAGATTCATGGAGGTTAGGTCCCTCGATGTGTGTTAGCCAGGATGGGTAGGAATGGTGTCCTAGCTTCTGTTTGTCAGAATCTGGAAATGGATGACAGGGGAGGAATCACGTGATGAGTTCCTGTTCTGTTCACTCCCTCTGGGGCACCTGGCACTGGCCGCTGTGGGCAGACAGGACACTGGGCTATGTAGACCTTTGGTCTGACCCCGTCTGGCCGCTCTGATGTTCTTATAGTTCCAGGGCGCAGATGAAACTCCAGGGCTTGTCCCTCCCAAACCATCCATGATGAGACTCCCAACTTTTTGCAGCTGGGGCCTGCACACCAGGCTGCTAGAGACAGGGTTGAGACGAGCAGGTGACTGGACAGGTGGGTGGCTTGCTGGGGTGAGGACCGACTCCTCTGATTTCCCTGTGGGGACGGCGCCAGGTCCCTGTCACCCAAGAGAGCCAGCCCCGGGATGCACGGTGAATGGTATTTCCAGGGAAATCAACCAGATGCCTTTTTCCGGGTCCTGTTTCCCTCCGTCCACAGCCCCGACCCTCGGTGGCCCCCCGTGCCGCGGCCGGGAGTCCGTGGGATCGCCCGGGAGCAGAACCCAGGCCAAAGCCGCCTTCCGAAGACAGGGGGCTGCTCCCAGCCGAGCCAGTGAAACGGCCCCTGGGCCAGCCACACGCAGGAGGCGCCACCTGCCGCCGCCCCCAGGGAAACCCCTCCCCAACGGAGGCAGGAGTCGCCTGAGCCCATCACTCTTCTGCCTTATCAGGCCACGCTGTCCAGCCCTGCACACGGCCAGGGCCGGTTTCCGCCTGGCGCTGGCTCTGGTCCCCATCACATGCTCACGGGAAGTGCCCTGACTTCCCACCTCTTCAGGGCTGCAGATAAAAGAAGTGGATGGCGGGAGGGAGGGGGGGGCTTGGGGTTTCTTTAGGCCAGTTGGTTTAATCTGAGCTTCGGAGACCCTGCAAAGCTTAACCCTTCCCTCCCGCACGCCCAGCCTGGCTGTGGGACGGGACAGGATCCAGGACCTCCCGCCCTAGGCTGGAAAGGAGGCAACGCACCCGGACCTCCGACGGCCTCTTCACTGTTCTCTGGAGCGGCTCTTTCTGATGCAGCACAGCTGGGGGGGCGAGGAGGGGCCGCTGCTCTGCTCTGCTCCACCTGCGCCAGCAGCTCCATGCCACGGCTGGGAGTTCGTGGACCCTGGTGCAGCAGCATCCTCATGGGGAGAAAGCACCCAGCACCAAAAACTCAGCGGGGTTGCCATGTTGATCTGTAATTTGAAAAACGAGGAGTCCTGGGTGTGATGGGCCAGGTCGGGTCTGGACACTGCTAAAGGCGTCCACTCAGGGCGAATTGCTCCAAACCAGGGCTCCTTACAGCCCCAGACTGGAGACCTTCCTAAACAGGCCACAAACCAGTCACACCGAGCATAACCCCTCAGACACCCCAGCTCTCCCTATGCCACAATCAGCCCCAGGCCTAACCCACAGGTGAGGGGTTATAGAACCCAGTCTCACTAGCCCGAATGGGTCTTTCCGGTCCCAAAGAACCAGCCACTGATCCCCGGTCAATTTCCACTTTGGATCTTACCCACAGGATCACACTGAGCCAGTCCGTTAGAATCTACAATCTAAAGGCTTACTAATAAAAGAAAGAAACGCACGAGAGTCAGGTTGTTAAGGAGAATACATTTCATGCATCGAACCACCCAGTTCTGGATGCAGGCTCTCAGCAGAGACGTTAAAACTGCTGTCTTAGAAGTCTCTGGTGTACATCCTATGTCAGGATGGGCTCACGATTTTTCCCAGCTCGTTCCTTGCAAGGCTGCATCTGGGATCAGGAGCAGAATTGAAGGCCAGATGGAGTCGGCCTCATGGCATTTTATATCCATCCCTGGTCTCTTCCAAGCTGGAGTCGGTCACATGGCCCAGTGACCTCTCCTTGTGTCCCATGTTAGCAGTCATGATACCGGCTGGTTTGCAGGTCTCAGACACATTCCTCAGGTGCGTATTGGCCTCTCGGAGCACCCTGTCCCTGGAGCCTTGCTAATAGTCACTGACTGACCATTCCTGGCCCATTGCTGTGCCTTAGACAGAGAATTTTCCAGCATCAACGCAGAGTCCATATTCCTAACTCCACAGACAGATATCACACAAGGACATGACTAGCATATACGGAATCAGTAAAACACAAGCTTTCATTTGACACCTCACATGGCCCCCTTTGTACAGACTTTGGGGCAAACACACACACACACCCAACCCCCGTGGGCGTAGCAGTGAGCTGGCTGCTCCCTTTAAAATCCAGTAACATGACACTGGGGCACCTTGGAGAATAACAAATATACAGATGTAGTATCATGCGCAAAACTCATTTCCTCAGATGAGATGAATCAGGGTGGAGGAAAAAGCGGGGACCAGCGTTCCCTGTAAGCTGAGCACTTGGGGCGGCTGCTTAGGAGAGATTCAGGTACCATCCAGCTGATTGGCAGAGCACCCACCACTGGCCACAGCCAGCAGCATGTGTTTATATGGGTGGTGCACATCTGCACATGCACAGAACAAAATTTATTCTGCACATGGATGGAAACATTTAGAGGGAACATTGCCCCGGACTACATGATCACTGAATCAGTGGCAGCAAAATCATTTCAGCTGGGACTCTAAACAGTGTACACTGACCCCTCTCCCCCAAAGATCTCTGGGTAAACTATCTGCCGCAGACAGGACTTGCTTCCCCCACTGCATGGCAATGCAGCCACCTCTGGGGTGGGCAGCTGTTTTCACAGGACTGCACCGAGTGGGGCCTGGCAGTGAAGAATTTTTCTTTCCATTGAAGCTGCAGGGGGAATTTAGGCAGCCGCAAGGTAACGGCCCAGACAGGGGGGATGGGAACTAGCATCCCACCCTTTGGGGAAATCAAGTCAAGCAGCACAGTAGCCCCAAGTCTGGATTCATAGGGAAGGGAGCCACCCACTAAATAACCAGTGTCACTTTCCGGGAGAGCTCCCCACCCAAGCCAGGGGAGGGGCCAAGTGCTACCCCGAGGAAGGGAAAAGCAAATGCACAGATGCAAAGGGGGAATTGCTGGCCGAATGGAACGACTGCTGAAAAGCATCCAGGGCTGGTGGTCACATGATCACACCTTGGACCAGAGCCAACCATGTGACACAGCTGCAAAAAACGGTTAATATTCGGGGGCTCGCTAACAAGAGCAGCGAGTGGAAGACGTGGGAAACAATGGCCTGGCTCCGCTCCTCATCCAGGCTACGTCTACACTGCAAAGCTATTTCCAGATACTTTGTGTGATCATGGGATCCCTCTCCTGTCACCCATTTCCAGCCAGACAGAGGCTAGAGACTCCATTCCTACCCAGCCTGGCTAATAGCCCCTGATGGACCTAACCTCCACGAATCTATCCAGCTCTTTTTTGAACCCTGTTAAAGTTCTGGTCTTCACCACGTCCTCTGGCAAGGAGTTCCGCAGGTTGACTGTGCACTGAGTGAAGAAAAACTTCCCTTGGTTTGTTTTAAACCTGCTGCCTGTTCATTTCATTTGGTGACCCTTAGTTCTTCTATTGTGGGACTAAATAAATAACTTTTCCTTATTCACTTTTTCCACACCGGTCATGATTTTATAGACCTTTATCATATCCCCCCCTTAGTCTCCGCTTTTCTAAGATGAAAAAAGTAAGGCGTAAGAGATATTTCAGCATAGCGAGTTATTTTGAAATTTGGCTCTGTGCAGACAGCGCCAAAGGACCAAGTAAGCTATTTCAAAAGAAGATTGAAATAAGATACACAAGTTGTGTAGAGTCTTTCGAACGACAGTGCCGTGTAGACGTAGCCTAGAGTCCTACCTCCATGCTTACGGACAGACAGGAGCCAACCGGAGAGAGCCCAGAGGAGAACGAGGGACATGACAAACAGCAGAGAGGATCCAACCTGTGAGGAAAGGTGAAAACCACTGGGCACGTTGAGTGTCGTGAAAAGAAGATGGGGGGGGAGGAGAACCAGCCAACAGCTGAAGGGCTGTTACAAGCACAGTGATCAATTGCTCGCCAGGCCCACGGACTGAAGGAGAGGGGACTGGTTTGATCCGCAGCCAGGGACGGGCGTCCCGAGTAACTTTCTAATGCTAAGGGTGGTTTCGCTCTGGACAGGCTCCCCAACGGGGACAATTGCCCTGGGGCCCAGAGATTCAAAGGGGCCCGGAGCCCTGGACCCCTTTGAGTTGGTGCCAGAGTGCGGCTCTGCGTGGCTCTGAGGGGTGAGCTGCTGTCTGGGCGGTGCTAAGGGCTGACTGCCCTTGGCCCCGCCCCTGTCACTGGAGGCCCCGCCCCTGTCACTGGAGGCCCCGCCCCTTCTGGGGCCCCAGAGCCAGCCCCTCCCCCCCCCACACACACACTTTGCCCCAGGGCCTGCAGTGGCTGTGAGCCCCCAGGTTTCCAAGGGAGGTTGTGAAAGCCTCATCCCTGAAGGGTTTTAAGAGGCTGGGCACACCCCAGCCAGGGACGAGCTAGGTTGACTTGGCCCAGCCTCGGCACTGGATGTCCTTCTTGCGATCCCATGCAGCCCTGCGATTCTCCAGGTCCCGTGGGCTTTGGGTTCGACTTGCCTGCGGCTGCAGCGGTCGCCTGGAGGCGGCAGAGCCAAAGGCCGGGCCAGCTGGGACCTGGACCCATCGCACCATCCACACCGTAGGGCCGGGAGCGGCCGGGGCAAGCCTCCGATTCACGCCCGCCTCTGGCTGTCACCAAGGAAGAAGACACAGAGCAGCTCCGGGCTGGGAGCCGCTGCGAGGAGAGACAGCAAGCAGCTCTGCCCCGGTTTGACAAGCCCTTTCACCGCGCGGAGAGATAACCCAGGGCCGGGTGTCAGACAGGACTGAAGCCAGCCCGGGGGCGTGGCTGGTCCCCGGGCCAGCGCACACAAACCCAAGTGACTTCTCAGGCCCCATCCACAGCTCCAGCCCCCCATTTCCCTTCGCCCCCGGAGGCCAGACACCAGCTCCGTAGCTTATCTCCAGCCTCCCTGCCGACCGAGCCAAGAGGCAGCAGGCCCTTGGGGAAATCCTCGCCGTGCAAGGGAATTTCGTTGGGCCCTCACGACCGGCTTATCGACTGAGCGCCTCTCGTTTCTGGGGCAGGTGCCCCCGGACGAGCGCGACGCCGAAGGAGCGCCCTTCGCAATCCACAGCGTTCGCACCCCGCACACAATCCTCGCAACTGCTCCAGGGAGAAATGGGTGTTTCCAGGGGGCTGAGATCGCCGCCAGGCAGAACTCAGCCGCTGGAGCTAACTTCAGCAGCGCCAACCTGAGTGACCCAGCGAAGGGGCCGGCTCCCAACCCGTGTCTGACGCTCTTACCGCCTCGCCTATATTAGTGTCACTCCCGCCACTGTTTAAAACCAAAGCCGGCAGGGATCAAAAACGGTCCCTGCGATATTGGACAACTTCACTCCCCCCATCTTCATGAGCTGGCTAAGGGCCCAGTCCGATAGCAAATGCTTAAATGCTTTGTGGGCTCAGAAGTACGAGCACACTGGGTTGTTAGTGCAGGGGTGTTTCTGAATGCTGGGTCGTCATGCAATACTTGTGTATTTAGCGTGTTTCACGCGTGGGAGGGGCAATGTTCCCTCAAATGTTTCCATCCATGTGCGGAATAAATATTGTGCTGCGCACCAAGGCATGTGCAGATGCGCACCACCAATAGGAACACAGGCTGCTGGCTGCGGTCAGTGGTGGGTGCTCTGCCACTCTACTGGGCGGCACCTGAATCTTTCCTGGGCAGCTTGCCCAAGTGCTCAGTCTACAGGGAACAGCGGAGTAGGGGGGGGTCGTGAGTGCGGTTGCCTGGAACTTGGAGGGAGGAGCACAGGTTGCGGCGGGGAAGCGTTTGGAGGCGGAACCAGGACGTCGGGCTGTGTGCACATGGCTGGAATGTTAGCTGCAGCTGCAGCATCCATTCACAAAGAGCCAGCCTGGTTTTCCACAGGGTGCCCTGTGTGAGCCAAACTCCTGCAGAATTGTGGCCAGCTGGCCAGCTGATGGGGGGGGGAGGGTAAAGAAGGCAACTGCCCTGGGGCCCGGTGATGGTAAAGGACCAGGGGTTCTGGCCACTGTGAATTCTGGGTGGCTCTGACCCGCCGGGGGCAGGGGAGCGTGCCATGGTCCGGGCTGAGCTGAGGGCCAGCCCTACCCCCACACCGTGCCCAGGGCCCGCGGAGACTGTTGGCTCTCCCCTGGCTATATTAAACTAAGTCTCTTCATAAGAAACGAACCAATAATCCTTGCAGGGCATTTGAGCACTGATCCCGGCTGATGAAAGCTGGCTGGTCGTTACAGCCGTACGTATAGAGCCCAGTCCTCATACAAATATGCACACGTGCAAAGCGAATGCCCGCTACGGTGTTCCATCCCTGTGCGGAATAATGTTTGTTCTGCGCACCAGGCCATGTGCAGATGTGCACCACCAGTACAAACACAGGCTCCCGGCTGTGGTCAGCAGTGGGCACTTTGCCAATCCGCTGGGCAGCACCTGAATCTCTCCTGGGTGGCTGCCCAAGCGCTCTGCTTACAGGGAACCCTGATCTTGACGCATCAGCTATCAACACACTGGAGAG
This sequence comes from Pelodiscus sinensis, assembly GCF_049634645.1. NCBI lineage: Eukaryota > Metazoa > Chordata > Testudines > Trionychidae > Pelodiscus > Pelodiscus sinensis. The sequence goes on along the minus strand of NC_134718.1, from coordinate 73,505,894 downwards.
AACATTGGAAAGCCACTTTCCAGGCGACACTGCCAGCCCTTCAGATAAGGCAGGAGGAAAAGGCAGGTTACATGGGCTTTATCTAGCCGCAGTTCAGATAGCCTGCGCGTTAGAATTGCTTCCTTTATTTAGGCCTGCCACTCTGGAGGGAGCACTAGATGGCGCGGCAAGACAGTCCTGCTCCATCGGCAGGGAGATGGACAGCCTGCCCTTTGCTTGGGATGCATTGAAAGCTGTGTCACAATAAGTGATGCCTTCAGTTCTCTGGGGAAGCAAGCGATCTGGGCCTCCCACAAGCAGCCTGCCACAGCCAGCCTTGCTCTGTATTCCTCCCGGCCAGCCCAACCCTCTCTACATCAGGGGTGGGCAAAAGGGCCTTTGAGGGCCAGATCCGACCCACCAAGCTGGTGGATGTGGCCTACAGCTGTCCTGCCACGCCCCTACCCCATGGCCAATCAGGGTCTGTGAGCGGGGGAGCACGAGACGTGTCCTGGCCACGCCCCTTCCCCTGAGGCCACGCCCCTTCCCCTGAGGCCACGCCCCTCCCCCTGAGGCCACGCCCCTTCCAAGCGGCCTGGAGCCACCTCAGAAATTTGTGAAGTGGTCCCCTTTTAAAAAGTATTGCCCACCCCATTCTACGTTCACTTCCCAGCCATTACTTCCCCATTTCTCGGCTCCTCTGTAGCCCCCAATTCCCCCAAGCTTTGCGCTGCTTCTGTGGAGGGCAAGAAGCATCCGGTCATTTCAATGAATTATTACTCCACGTTCTAGAGGAGTATGCCTGGTATGGACTCTCTTGGTCAGAATGCACGGCCCGAATTGTGGCTGTTGTGTCCCAGACGGACCTGCTGACGGGTATTTTCCCAGCATAATGGAAACTGGCAGGATTACATTGCGCTGTGTTGACAAATAAAGGCTGCATGTCAGTGCGCAGGAGTTTTAATTTTTTGGACACAGAATTCCCCTGGGCAGAACTGGGGAAACTGAGGCAGGGAGCGGCTGATGAATGTGAACACAAAGTACCCAATAACACAGCTGCGTGTCTCCGGCAGAGCCAGGATTAGAACCCACTTTTCTCTTGACTCCCAGTTCCATGGCCTGTCCACTGGATGGCGCTGTTTCCCCCACACTAAGCATGAGCCCTAGATCCTTGCCCCCATGCTGCAGGGAGGATGCTATCCCTGCTTATTAAGTGAAACTGACATGAGGCCTGGGGCATGATTTGGAATCACTCTGGGCTCCCGCGGGTGGGAACCTGAATTTAGTCTTGCCCCCAGGTTGTAGCCGGGGCACCGTGCTCCACCTCACTTGCGTACCGAGAAACTGCCCATGTCCCCTCTCCGTGTTACACCTCACGGCAGCAGCTACACGGCTGTCAAACCCCGGGGAGCCCTTTAAACTCACCCTGCCCTTTTCGCGAACGCGCCTGGGGCAGCGAATCCGCTGGGAGAGGTGAGCTGGGCTGGTACTGAGGAGAGGGACCGAGCGCCGCTATTTCCTGATGCGGGCGGATGGAGCAACACCAGGGAGGCCACATCTGGAGGGTGGTGTCCAGTTAAGAGACCCCCCCCCACTATAGAAAGGATGTGGACGCGTTGGAGAGGGTCCAGCGGAGGGCAATGAAAATGATGAGAGGGCTTGAGCACATGACCTAAATAAAATTAATTAATGGAGATTGCCTATCTCCTGGAACTGGGTCATCAAATCCAGTCCCCTGCCTTCACAGCAGGACCAAATACCATCCCTGACCAATTTTTGCCCCAGTCTCTGCAAGGATTGAATTCACGACCCCTGGGTTTACCAGGCCAATGCTCAAACCACTGAGCTATCCCTACCCTAAGGGCCTAGGAGGAGAGGCTGAGTGACTTGGGTCTGTTTAGTCTGCAGAAGTGAAGAGTGAGGGGGGATTTGAGAGCAGCCTTCAACTCCCTGCAGGGGGTTCCAAAGAGGCTGGCGAGAGACTGTTCTCAGTGGGAGCAGGTGGCAGAACAAGGAGCAATGGGCTCAAGTTGCAGTGGGCGAGGTCTAGGTTGGATATTAGGAAAAACTCTTTCTCCAGGCAGGTGGGGAAGCGCTGGGCTGGGTTCCCTAGGGAGGGGTGGAATCTCCATCCCTAGAGGTGTGTAAGTCCCAGCTGGACCGAGCCCTGGCTGGGTTGATTTAGGTGGGGCTGGCCCTGCTCTGGGCAGGGGGCTGGACTCGGTGCCTCCTGAGGGCTCTGCCCGCCCTGGGATTCGATGGAGTCAGCACCCGCGGAAGGGACAGGCCCTGCTGGGTAGATACCGTGAGCCACAAACCCGGCCTGCTCCTCAGCCTGCAGAATCTGCCCAGGCCCCGACTTCAGAGCCCGCCGCAGCCCCTCGACTACGATCCCTTCCCCCCTGCACTTGCCGCTCTCCTCAATTCCAGGCTGGGCCCCCGCAGCTCTGCCAATAGGGCTCCACTGGGGGAGGAACGGGGGCTGCAGCCTCCCAAGGGTCCTACCACAGCCGGCCACTGTCTCCTGCCAGGCACGAGAGCGACGCAGCAGCTCTTAGTTGACTCCCCCCCCCCCCCAAGGGCAGCTTGGCTCCTGGCTCCGACCGGGGGCAGCTGGGTGGGAACCAGAGCCCCGGGGTTTCTGGTCCCACCTTGGCCAGACCGGAACTGCCGCAGCAGACGCAGCACCCAAGGGAGCAGCCACCTGCCTCGGCTCCCCGCCCCCCGCCAGCCAACAGCGCCCTGTGCTGCTCTCACTCTCCGGCCCTCGCCCTCCCAGGCTGCTCTGTGGCAAGGGCTGGCGGGAACGGGCCCCTGGTGGCACCAGCAGACCCGGGGCTGCCCCCGCCGCATTCCAGCGAGCCCAGCTTGTGAGGTGGCAGCCAGCAGCAGAGCTGAAGAGTGACCCCCCCAGAGTGTCCCCCTGCGGCCAAGGACCAACCAGGACGTGTCGCCGCACAACCGGGACCCTGAAAACGGGACGTCCCCCCTTTTCCTGCTCTCCAATCCTGGGGGGACGGCAACACCCGGGGGTGGCCGTCTCCGCTTCTTATGGGCTGGGCTCTGGGTCTGGGTGCCTGGTAGGGCCCATACAGGCTGCGACCAGGGCCGGCTCGAGCCATTCCTGCGCCGCTGGCAACGAGCGAGCAACGCATGCACGGCTCCCCCTCCGGGCGGATGTGCGACCCTGCCCCCCAGCGCGCTGCGCACCTTACAGCACGGCGCCTGATGGCAGCTCTCAGGGGCGCTGCACGGCCCCTAGCCCTGGGCGCGCAGCTCTAACGCGCACCCCTTACAGCTGCCATCAGGCACCCCCTAGGGGTTGGCGCCCCAGGCACCTACCCAGCTAGCCCTCCCTTAATCCAGCCCTGGCTGTGACACACACTTGCTGATTCCTCAGCACCGTGGCCCTGCACTTAATTCGAGGACGTTTCCCAGCCGGCCTTTCACCCATGCAGATGCAGACAGACGCTGCCCTAAGCAGCCAGCCACCTTCTAGCCGCATGTCCGGGGCTATTCGGCCTGCTCTTGCATCTGTAAGTCATCTTAGCTCCCAGATGCTTGCTCGGGCACATTTCTGAGGTCTGCAAAGTCTCGCCCCTCGCGTACCTTCTGTGAATGACCTGGAGGGGACGTTTACACCCTCCCATCCTTACAGCAGCACGCCAGGAACCTCCTTCCAATCCTTTGTATTTATTCATCAGTATTCGCAGGGGCCGTCCAGCGCATATAAACAAACCCAAGCCGAGATGTGGCTGACAAAATGCATTTGCTAGAGCTCCGGGCTGTTAACATCCATCATTTAATTATACTCTTGATAGCGGGGCTTTTTGAAAGTAGAGAGACCAATATGGCAATAAAGACATTGTTTAAAGAGACTTTGGGAGCTGCAGTTTTTTGGTTTAAGTGACTGTGGCCTATTGATTCAGTAGAAATCCGAGAAATTCTATTTTTGCTGATTTTTCCCAGTCCGCACGAGACCGCAGCCTTCGCGCCTATCTACAGCGCTGTTTGTGGAGAGGTGATTTATTTACTTTTAAACATCCCTGAAAGAAATTAACTAGCGCATTCGCCTCTTCCCAGCGCGGAGCAGAAGCCCTGTGAAAAAGAACGCTAATTGCACAGCGAAGCAGATTTCATGTCTCGCTACTAAAACCAGTGGACAACGTAGCAGACGTGTGTGAAGGCTCCAAAACGGACCCCCTCAGGATTTGGGATTGGAAAGATTTTGCTGTCGATGGTTCTAAATTTACAAATAAACTTTAAATAGGACGTCGATGGGGATTGGGTGGATTTTTTTCCTTGTATAGACACATGAGGAAGATTGTTACTTTCTCAGTTATCACCTTAAAAAAAAAGCCAACCCCAAACCCAAAAACAAACACAACCTTCCGCAAAACCCAGGCGCTTCCAGGTGCATAAGTAGCCTCAGGAATGGAAACATGGTTAAAGCAGTTGCCCCCCAACATGCCCTGCAACCAGCTCTTTCAGCCTTAGGCTCCTCCCTCCCCCCCACTGCCCCCCAGGGCCAGCCTGCAGCCCCCTTCCCTCTACTGCTTCTGAGCAGAGTATGGGAGATTTGCAAGTGGCTTTGTAACCTGCAGAGGGAACCAGGCTGAGAACCCCCTGCTGCCGAAGGTAAATTTTAGGGAGGAAAGTAGGACATACAGCACCTCCCTAAGGAATGCCCCTCCCTTTCTAAAAACCCTTCCCCAGATGCACCCCCAGAATTTTCTCTAAAGGAATCTGCAGACACATATTCCCCTTTTAAGGCCTTCCTGGAGCATGCTCAGTGGGAATAAGGGAGGGCGGGGCAGGGCGGGGCTGTTTCCTGTGATGGTCCCCTCTATAAATGCCCTGATTTGGAAAGGAGCAGCTTAAAGCAGGAGTCAGTTTATGAAGGGGGAGGTCAGCCAGGTGGGTGAGTTGCCTTTGCTGGGGCAAGACATTGTGGGAGCAGAGCTATAAAATCCCCTGCCCACCCCTCAGACAGAGGGCTGGGGTGAGTGGTGTGTGAGCCTGTGAGGCTAGCTAGAGGAAGTTGCTGCTAATGTTTAAAACAAACAAAAGGAAGTTTTTCTTCCTGCAGCGCACAGTCAACCTGTGGAACTCCTCGCCAGAGGATGCTGTGAAGGCCAGGACTTTAACAGGTTCAAAAAAGAGTTAAATACATTCTTGGAGGTTAGGTCCATCAGTGGCTATTAGCCAGGCTGGGCAGACACGGAGGGTGTTTCTAGCCTCTGTTTGTCAGCTGAGAATGGGTGCCAGGAGGGATCACGTGCGGATTCCCTGTTCTGTTCTGTTCTGTCCCTCTGGGGCACCTGGCCTTGGCCACTGTGGGCAGACAGGACCCTGGGCTAAATGGATCTTTGGTCTGACCCCGTCTGGCTGCTCTTAGGGCCCTGCGGTGCAAGCTCCCTGGAAGCCGCAGTCGGGGAGCGGGTGCTGGGTTTTGAGTCTGTATTGCACAGCCTGTGTCAGTTCCCCGCTGCGGTGGTGCTCCAGGGCTTTCTCGGGTGTGGGAGCCAGCCCGGCCCTGCATTTCTCTCTAGCCCTGTCTGAACAGCCCCTCCCTCTGTCCTGGCTGGGGCTCTGCAGTCCTGGCTTAGGGGCAGCTCTTGGGGCATTAGGTGAGCCCTTCTGGGAACTGGTAACGGGGCTCATTGCAAGCAGCTGGTCTCGCAGACACCCTCTTCCCAACAAACCAGACTCCCCCTCCACCTTCTCCTCCCCAGTGCAGGATCCTTGGCCTCTCCGGAGACCAGCCTCACGGTTATTCATTAAACCAGACCCCAGCCCCTCATCTGTTTGCCGTGACTAATCTGGGGAGCCCGGCCGGTTTTATTAAACTCCTCTCTTCCCCGCCTCTCTCGGCTTTAAGTTTAATAATAAATTGCATGTCACATTACGGCTGTGTTTATTAAAGCCCGCCAGAGAGCGTCTCTCCATGCTGCCTGCCCAGCGCCGGGCCTGAATTATTTAAAGTAGGGGCCTGTTTGCTTCAAATGCAAGCGGGGCTGGGGGGGGGGGGGTTCTCCTGCCCGCCCCCATGCCACTTCCAAAACGGGCTACGTGCAGGGGAGAGGCAGCGCAGATGAGGGTGAGATCAGAGCGACAGAGATTGCTACAGTGGTATGATTAGCTGCAGTGGTTGCCAGGCTCAGTGGTTAGCGCGCTGTGCTAGGCCTCGGCAGACCCAGGTGTCAGCCCCTGCTCCGCCTTGCGCTCCTCTTGGTAGCATTTCTCTCCTGGGACATGGGACTAAGTGCAGTTTAAAGCCAATGGGGGGCACTTGGTGGGGTCCCCCTTTTTAATATAGAGGCAGCACCCCCTTGGTGTGTAATCCCTCACTATCAAGAGTAGTCTGACTGTAGGGGCATCAGTGTTGCACTGGGCTTCTGTCCTGGGGGGCCTCCATGCCTCAGTTTCCTCTCTTTCAATGCGAGTTCATAGCACTGTTCTACCGCACAGTGGTGTGCCAGGGTAAATCTATTAGAGAGGGTGAGGCACTCAGATAAGTACCGTAGAAAGGGAAGGCTTTGCTGTACCTAAGGGCCTTCTGTCAGAGGCCCTCAAAGTACTTTACACTTGGTGTGAATTTACCCTCCCCCGTAAAGCAGAAAAGAATTTTTATCCCCACTGTATAGATGGGTAAACTGAGGCATGGAGACTACCCCCTCCTTCATCCAGCACTTCTTCATGCAAGTAGCTCCATGGACAGCCAAGTGAGGAAAGGCAGCAGGGCTGGCCCCTACAAGTAAGGTTTCCCGAGACGTGGGGTAGCCGAGGAAGGAATTGAACCTGTGGCGTAGGCAGCTGTAATGGTTTTGTGTGCTGGGCACCGCTCCTTTCAGTGCCTCCAGAGGCAGCTGCCCTGTGGTGACACCGCAGCAAGGAACCTGGTTCAGATGAGCTGCACACACCCTTTCTCTGCCTCTGTGTGTCTCTCTCTCTCTGGATTTTTTTTTATTTCCCTCTGTCTTGTTTCGTTGCCTTCCCTGGGTCTTTCTAAAATCGTTGCTCACAGTGACCATGCCCGGTTGGCTCTGGGCATCTCCTGCATGGCAGCGTGCAGGGCGGGGTCCTCGGCACCAGGCAAGGGGCCGTCCCTCTGCCGATGGAGGTCCTGGCTGTGCCCTGGTCAGTTTCTCCCTGTGGCGACTGTTGAGCAAGGTGCGGAAGGTTCCAAGCTGGCATCAGAACAGCCCCGCACATTAGCTGCGTTTCACTGACCTTTGGGAATTGGGTGCTTGTCCCCAGCAGCTTCGGGGCCTGGGAGCTCCTGGACTGGCCTCAGGAGCTTGCTGGTTCGTTTCTGTTCCGTTCTGGCGAGGCCTGCCTGCTTTCAGCTGGGATGGGGAGGGTGTGGAGGCTAGCCTAGGGCCAGGTTGCTCCATCGCTCTCCGTTTCTTCCTCAGCCTTCTGTACCATAGTAGCCTTCCGCCAGGTGGCAAGCACTGCAGGGGCACATGCCATGCGGGTGAATGTTCCAGGGACACGTCCCAGGGGCACCTGCTCCAGAATGGCCCAGGCATGCCCCCGGGCGACTCGCCCCTGCCACGCTGCTGAACGTTGCAGGGATGCTTCAGCTCGTGCTGCAGAATCAAACCACCCTCACACCACTGGGCAGCCTGCCCTGGCGCCGAGTGTCCCAGGCAGGTACCCGGGGCCTCCACACGCAGGACGAGGGGTGCCGTGTTCCAGGCAAGGCATTCCACCCCCTGGGTGCTGCCCCCCTAGCGCAGGCCCAGTGGCAGGTCAGGGTCCCGTAGCACGTCCAGGATCATCCCGGCACATTCGCTAGGTGCCGCAGCCCAGGGGTGTGGGACTCCTAAGGGGGATGCAAACCCTGCAGCAGCTGCTTGTGCCGTCCTGGCCGTGCCACTGCCGGCTGCCTGGCTCTGGACAGGGCTTGGAGATACCTGCAGAGCAAAGGGCTCCGGGAAGCCTCCTGCTAGGCAGCTGCAGCGCGCTGTGGGGATTTGGCCAGCAGGTGGTGCTATTTAATGCTTCATATCCATGCAGCAGGCCATAGCTGACGGGTGGGTGCAGCAGGGGCTGTAAACAGATGGAATAGAAGGACACGGCCCCTTCCCGGCACCTAGCGCAGAGCCAGAGCTAATCACCGGGGTGGGGAGAACGCAGGGGGTGCGGGACCCTTCCCCCCGCAAGGTCTGCGTACGAGCCAGGTGGTGCCCGTGGCCGTCGGGCAGCAGCACAAATGCCAACACTGCGGGGAAATTAAGTTGGAGCAAAATCTGCAGCTTTGTGAAACCTACCTGGGAGCATCGAACCCTGGGGGGGGGGGGGGCAGAGCCCTCAGGAGGCATCGAGTTCAGCCCCCAGCCCAAAGCAGGACCAACCCCGACTCAATCACCCAGCCAGGGCTGTGTCCAGCACCTCTAGGGATGGAGATTCCACCCCATCCCTAGGGAACCGAGCCCAGGGCTTCCCCACCCGCCTAGGGAAATCATTAGTCCGAATCTCCAACCTAGACCTCCCCCACTGCACCATGAGCCCATTGCTCCTTGTTCTGTCACCTGCCCCCACTGAGAACAGCCTCTCCCCAGCCTCTTTGGAACCCCCTTCAGGGAGTTGCAGGCTGCTCTCCAATCCCCCCTCGCTCGTCTCTTCTGCAGACTAAATAAGCCCCAATCCCTCAGCCTCTCCTCACAGGTCATGTGCGCCAGCCCCCGAATCATTTTCATTGCCCTCCGCTGGACCCTCTCCAATGCGTCCACATCCTTTCTGTAGTGGGGGGGTCCAGAACTGGACACAACACTCCAGATGTGGCCTCACCAGAGCCGAATAAAGGGGAATAATCACACCTCTGGATCTGCTGGAAATGAGCCTCCTAATGCAACCCTACATGCAATTAGCCTTCTTGGCTACAAGGACACACTGCAGACTCATATCCAGTTTCTCATCCACTGTAATCCCCAGGTCCTTTTCTGCAGAACTGCTGCTTAGCCAGTCGGTCCCCAGCCTGTAACAATACTTGGGATTCTTCCATCCGAAGTGCAGGACTCTACACTTGTCCTTGTTGAACCTCATCAGATTTCTTTTGGCCCAATCCTCTAATCTGTCTAGGTCAATCTGGACCCTATCCCTGCCCTCCAGCGTATCCACCTCTCCCCCTAGCTTAGTGTCATCTGCAGACTTGCTGAGGGTGCAATCCATCCCCTCAGCCAGGTCATTAATGAAGAAGCTGAACAGAAATGGACCCAGGATAAATTCCAGGGGGACTCTGCTTGATACCAGCTGCCAGGTAGACTTCAAGCCATTGATCACAATCCCTTAAATGCAACAATCTAGCCAGCTTTTTATCCACTCATCCATCCCAGACTTCCTTAACTCGCAACCCAGAATACTGAGGGAGACCATATCAAAAGCTTTGCTAAAGTCAAGGTATATCGCACCTACCGCTTTCCCCATACTTGAAGAGCCAGTTATCCCATCACAGAAGGCAATCAGGTTGGTCAGGCCTGACTTGCCCTTGGTGAATCCATGTTGACTATTCCTGATCACTTTCCTCTCTTCCAAGTGTTCCAAAATTCACTCCGGGAGGATGTCCTCCGGGACTTCTCCAGGGACTGAGGTGAGGCTGAGCTGTCTGTAGTTCCCTTGATCCTTCTCCTTCCCTTTTGCAAAGATGGGTGGGACTGTACCGGTAGCTGTCGTGGATTCCTTGCTCCTGAAGTGACTAATTTGTGCACCCCAGTGTCCCCACCAACAAGGTCTCCCCAAGGCCTGGCCGTGGCTCAGTAGCCCAGGAAAGAAGTGCTGAGTGGCAGCTGCCCGCCTGCTTGTGTGGGTAGTGTACCTTGTGTGGGTAGTGGCTCCAGATCTCACGAGGTGGCAGTAAGCCAAGCAAATGTCGAGCTGTTTGAGGAGATCTCAGTGGGCTTGGTTTGTCCAAGCCCTTGAACAGGCCTCAGGCGTTTGTGGAAGCATTTACGACCATTCTCCTGGGCCTTTCTGTGACTAAACAGAGCGACATGCTGCTCTCCCCCAGAGGTGGCTGCCTTTCAGTGGTGGGGAAGTGAGTCTAACACATTCCAGGCCCGACTCTGCTGTCACCCGGGTTTTACATGGTTTAACTCAGTTAACTTCAGCTGAGTCATTCCCGAGGGACCCCAGTGTGTGAGAGAGGAAAACTGGATTCATGGGTTGGACAGCCATCAGGGCTGCTCAATACACGGCCCATGCAGCCCGTTTGTCTGTGGGCCGCAGAGCGGTTTGGATTTACTCCGGGCTTAACACGCAGCTCGCAGGTGGAAGCCAAAACAAAAAAGCAGTCAATAGAAGGGTCTTCTGTTGAGATGGGCTTTAGTAGTTAAATTCCTGGCCTACCATTGCTCATTAAAAGTGCTGTCATATGGGTGAAAATCGGGTCAGTATTGCATTTTATTACTATCAGCAGAACAGACTGAATTGGGGCCTGCGTGTTGTGTAGTCTTGCCTTAATCTTTGTATTCATGCCCATCAGTGAGGGAGATGCTATTTGCATATATTTGCATCTATATTTGCATGTCTGTGCAACCACACTTAAGTCGCGGCCCTCGGCATGTATCATTGTGGCCTCCGGGGCTTCCAAAGTTGAGTAGATGGTGCTTGGCCCTGCCATGAAGGCAGCGGGCTGGACTTGATCTCTTGAGGTCCCTTTCAGTATTAGGGTTCTGTGAGTCTATGATTTTAAAGTGCTTTGGAATCCTTCAGGTCGGGATGCAGGATAGAAATCTTTTCAGGTATCTAAAGGGTGTCATAAGGAGGAGGGAGAAAACTTCTTCTTCCTGGCCTCTGAGGATAGAACAAGAAGCAACGGGCTTAAACTGCAGCAAGGGAGGTTTAGGTTGGACAGTAGGAAAAAGTTTCCTAACTGTCAGGGTGGTCAAACACTGGAATAAATTGCCTAGGGAGGTTGTGGAATCTCCATCTCTGGAGATATTTCAGAGTAGGTTAGGGTATGTCTGCACTAGCCCCCTTGTTGAAACAAGGGAGGCTAATGTAGGCATTCGAAGTTGCAAATCAAGCCCGGGATTTAAATATCCCATACTTGATTTGCATCTTCCTGGCCAGTCGCCGTTTTTTGAAATTTACAAGTCCAGACTGACTGCCTGTGTCTACACGCGGCAGGGACCCGGTAGTTCAAAATAAAGCCCTCGTTCGAACTCCCTGTTAAACCTCATTCCAGGAGGAATAACAGGTAGCTCGAACTAGGGCTTTATTTCGAATGCCCATTTCACTGCAGCGTGTAGACGCGGCCAGTTACTCCAGACTTGTACATTTCAAAAATGGCGACCGGACGGGAAAATGCAAATCAAGCGCGGGATATTTAAATCCCGGGCTTGATTTGCAACTTGGAATGCCTCCATTAGCCTCCCTAGTTCGAACTAGGGGGCTAGTCTAGCTATACCCTTAGATAAATGTCTATCAGTGATGGTCTAGACAGTACTGGGCCCTGCCGTGAGGGCAGGGGTCTGGACTCTCTCTCTCGAGGTCCCTTCCAGTTCTAGTGTTCTATGATTCTATGATTAGGGAGCATGGATTTCCTTGCTTGATGCTCTTAGAGGGGTGTTCAACCAGGGGGAGTAAATCCTCTCTCCTCCCTTCCCCAGGGGCACGCATACAGGTGCCATAAAGGCAAGGAACGAGACCAACAAACCCTCATGCTTCAGGGCACCAACCTCATCCTGGGGTCAGGAAGGAACTACCCAGCAGGGTAGATTTATCCTCCACCTGCCTATTGCAAGATTTCTTGTGACTCCCATTGGGCAATGTCTACATTCCTCAGCAGTCCAAGTAGGCCAAAGCTGCTGAAGTCATGGCCTGCAGGAAACCAGAACCAGCTCCTGCGTGGCTGAGCCAAAGTGGTCCCTGAGTCTCCCAGAGGACCCCGTAACTTTGCTTGGGGCGCCATTCAGCAGGTACTGGTGTTTCAATTCCAGCCACCCTCCCCCAGAGGGGGCAACGGCTTCCTGCCCCCGCCGACAGCCTTCCCACCCGCGGGAGGAGACAGGCAGCAGGAGCCGGAAAGACGGCTCTTGACTCCCAGCCCCACGGCCCATCCAGATGTCTAGTGATGCGAGTGGCTGACGAAGGCCAGATCAGGGCTAGCGGATGCGCCATGCGCTCCCCGGCCTGCGGAGGCTGCAAAGTCGGGCTCTAACCCCAGGCGGGTGTGCAGCCTTGCCCATCACAGGCGAAGGGATGCCTCTGAAGCACTTCTTCCCCTCTGCCTCTCTTCTGATGTTTCTTAGCTAGGACTGTCCATCTGTCTCCTGCCGTTGCGCTCCTGGTGAATCACTCAAGTTCTGCACATATAGGGCAGCTTGGATAAGGGCCTGTAAACTGAGCCCTTGGGTGGGCCACCCAGGAGAGAATCAGGTGCTGCCCAGCTGATTAGCAAAGCACCCGCAGCTGGCAGCCTGGGTTTCTATGGGTGGTGCACATCCACCCTGCCTTGGTGTACGGAACAAAATTTATTCTGCACACAGATGGGGGGAAATCACAGGGAACACTGGTCTCATTTTATGGGAAGATGGGTGAGAAGGGGTAACTTGAGTTTCTAGGTTTGACCCATTGCTACATGCTTGTTTATTCATCCTACAACTTCTCCTCCTGCTGTCTCCAATACACCTGGATGGTTGGTTCCCCTCTGGTTGCTGTTGAAGTCACACCTTGGGTGGCTTGTTAGATGCTTACTCCCCCTCGCTTCTGCCCCCCCCCCCCCGCTGCCTGCTCCCCCTTTTCTGATCTCCTGCATGAATCCTCCAGCACCACAAGGTGGCCCAGACAAGCCTCCATCCAGGGTCCCAGCTGGGCAGTGATGTTTGTTCCTGTGAATATTTTTATGTCAGTGACAATGTTTTTCTTTCATTTTTCTCAAAAATAGTCTCCCAAAATTTGGGGGGGTTTGTTGAAAACCTGAAACCAATAGAGGTTGGCCCAAAATGTTGGACTATTCAGTAGAAACTTCTCACTTTTTGGTTTTTCATGAAACCTCGCAAAATGTCAGAGAAAACTGGCACTTCCAGTGGAAATGTTCCTTGTGACCAAAAAGCCACTTTTCAGGGAGAAAACATTTTGAATAAAAAATGTGGGCCAGTTCTAACGGCTTTGGTTCTCTGAGCCCACGAGACTCGATCCCATGGCTTATGGGAACCTTAGGGTGTGTCTAGACTACAGGGTTTTTTGGACAAACGTTGGCTTTTGTCGACAAAACGATACCTGCGTCTACACTACCGCTGTGTTCTGTCGACAGTAAGTTGAGAGAACACGGCAGTTTTCTCGATGACGGTAAACCTCATTTTACGAGGAATAATGCCTAATACTCTTTCGAAAAAAGGCGCTATTGCATGCAAACTGTGCTCTTTTTTTGAAAGAGAGCATCTAGACTCTCTCTTGAAAAAGCGGCTTGCTTTTTCGACAATACTGATCATAGTCTAGATGCTCTTTTTCGACGGAGGCTTTGTGGACTGTATCCGTTGACAAAGCCTCTATCGAAAAAGGCGGGCAGTCTGGACATAGCCTTAGAGTCATAGAATCATAGAATATTAGAACTGGAAAGGACCTTGAGAGGTCATCACGTCCAGTCCCTTGCCCTCACGGCAGAACCGAGCACCATTGTTCTAGATCATCCCCGATAGATGTCCATTCAACCTGCTCTTAAATAAATCCAGAGATGGAGATTCCACAACCTCCCTGGGCAATTTATTCCAGTGTTTAACCCCCCTGACAGGCAGGAACTTTTTCCTAATGTCCAACCTGAACCTCCCTTGCTGCAGTTTAAGCCCCTTGCTTCTTGTCCGATCCTCAGAGGCCAAGGAGAACAATTTTTCTCCCTCCTCCCTGTAACACGCTTCTAGGTATTGAAAGCTGCAATCAAGTCCCCTCTGTTTTCTCTTTTCCAAACTAAACAAGCCCAATTCTTTCAGCCTTCCCTCAGAGCTCATATTCTCGAGACCTTTCATCATTTTTGTTGCTCTTCTCTGGACCTTCTCCAATTGCTCCACATCTTTCCTGAAATGTGGTGCCCAGAACTGGACTCAGCACTCCAGCGGAGGCCTAATCAGTGCAGAGTAGAACAGAAGAAAGACCTCTCGTGTCTTGCTCATGACACACCTGGTCATGCCTCCCAGAATCAGGTTCGCTTTTTTTGTGACAGTGTCACACTGTTGACTCCTAGTTTGCTTGTGGTCTATGACCCCTAGATCCCTTTCTGCAGTATCCTTCCTAGACAGTCGCTTCCCAGTCTGTGTGTGTCATTAGGAGCAGTCATGATCCGCAGGTGCAGAGATGCAACCTAGAATTGGGTCTGCCCCAACCCACGGCCTGATCTTGATCCACCCGGGCCCATTTCCGACCCGTTAAGCCCGCCTAGGAGAGAGAGGACTTCACCCTCTCCTATCTGTCTAGGAGGCAAACACGATTTAATCCCATGGGGCGATTTTCCTGGTCTGAAGAACTGGCTGGCAGACTTCTCCCCCCAGCTGCTCCCAGCCCATCACAGCATCTGGACAGAGCTGTCGCTTTGGCTGCCGGGCTGGCAAGCTGGGCGCTTGGCTTCCATTGGCCACGAGAGATGACCCCGGGATTGCTCTGGGCAGGGCTTTCCGCCGCCAGGGAAGGCGGGTCTGAACGGGTGAATATTCCAGGCAGGTGCTGGTCCCGAGAGCTGGGTGCATTTGGAGATTGGTACCCAGCTGAGACGTGATGGGCAGATCCCGTAGCACAGAAAACAGCTAGGGGAATCATCGACCCCGGCTTCCTGTGGGTAACGCTCCTTGGCCACAGGAGGGCTGAGGAGCTTTGTAGATATGTCTGTGCGGTGCGTCCCTGCTGTGTTGGCGAGGGACCCCGGCATGTCCACAGGGCATGGCCCTTTGCTTCTGGCCAGGGAACCAGGTATGGCCCTTCTCTGCTACCCAGGGACCCCAGCATGCCCACATGGCGTGGCCCTTCTCCACTGGCCAGAGACCCCAGTATGCCCACGTGGCGTGGCCCTTCTCCACTGGTGAGGGACCCCAGTATGCCCACGTGGCATGGCCCTTCTCCACTGGCCAGAGACCCCAGCATGCCTACGTGGCATGGCCCTTCTCCACTGGCCAGAGATCCCAGCATGCCCACGTGGCGTGGCCCTTCTCCACCGGCCAGAGACCCCAGCATGTCCACGTGGCGTGGCCCTTCTCCATTGGCCAGAGACCCCAGCATGCCCACGTGGCATGGCCCTTCTCCATTGGCCATAGATCCCAATATGCCCACATGGCATGGCCCTTCTCCACTGGCCAGAGACCCCAGCATGTCCACGTGGTGTGGCCCTTCTCCACCAGTGAGGGACCTAGTACTCATGAACCAGGGACCCCGGCATACCCACATGGCGTGGCCCCTCTCCGCCGGTGAGGGACCTAGGTACTCGTGAACCAGGGACCCCGGCGTGCCCACGTGGCATGGCTCCTCTCCCTCGGTGAGGGATCTAGGTACTTGTGAATGTCCCATTGAGTGCGGTGGTATGTCCATGGGCAGCACTACAGGTGTTGGGCGAGCAGCCAGGGGTTAACACGCCAGCCGAGTGCTGACCGACCCTTTTTTTTTTTTTTTTAAGTCACAACAAATAACGTTCCTTAAGTCCCGAGGCCGTGGCTGATTCCGGGCCCTGGCCCCGGGCGGGTGATCGGCTCTGTCCATGTGTAAGTGAATTTTGAACAGGCGTGGGCCTGGGGCTGGGCCGTGTGCATCGCGTACCGCCTTCCATGCACCCCTCACGCCCCCGAGTTTTCAGCTGACCAGGGGCCACTTCTAGGCAGGTCCCCGACAGGGAGGGGCAAAGGGGGCAGTTACCCCGGGGCCCGGCGATTCAGCAGCACAGGCAGCCAGAGCCTTGGACCCTTTAAATTGCTGTCCCGGGCCATGAGCCTCGCCAGACCTTCAAACCTGGGGCGGGCTGCGGCTGCACCGCCCGATGGCTCTCCAGTGCTTGGGGACCAGGGGAGGCTGCAACCACGCCTCCTGCTGGCTCTCTAGGGCTCTGGGGTCCGGGGAGGCTGGGGGTGCTACCGTGGGGCAGGGAGAGGGCCAGAGCTAGCAGCCACATTGCAGGGGGCGAGGGGGACATCTGGGCAGAGGCCAGCAGAAGCCACAGTTTGGGGGGGCTGTCTCCCCAGGCCATGGGGTCACCCACCGCCCAGGCCTGCAGGCGCCTGGTAGGTTTCATTGCACGGTTGGGCTGCAAGCGAACTTTTGTGCTTTGCCATTTTCCATCCAACCCCCCCCCCCCAAACTCCCCTGCTGTGAAATGCTCAGCCAGGTCCATGGAGCAAGCGAGCTTCGGAGTCTGCAAAAGCTGGCCTGGTCCCTCCGGGTTTGCAGGAGGTCGGCAGAGGGGCAGGACCCTCCGTGTCTCCCACCACCTCTGGAAATAACAACCCTCCCCGCCCCCGCTTTCATGGTAGGGCTTCTCAGCCACAGCCCTCGGGGCTTTTCCGAGGCGGCCGGAGTCACGCCCCTACCTTACAGTGGGGGAAACTGAGGCACGGCACGGTGAAGCGTTGCGTGGGAGTGCTCCGCCGCAGCAGGGCTTTGAGCCAGTGCTGTCTGGGTTGCTGCTCCGGTTCCAGCCCTCCCTGCGGGCTCCCCTCTCCCTCCCCGAGTAAATCAATCATTCCCGTTATTCCTGGCGGCAGGCCTGGGAATCGGGGGAAGGCGGGGGGCTTCCGGAGCCGTCACACCACTCAAAGCGGCACATTCCACAGGCTCACGATGGGGGAGAGGCCCAAGCCGCCCCAGCTGGCCCCTTCTGGGCGATTCAGACTCCATGAGCCAGTCGCACCCCCTCATCCCAGCCGCTCCATTCGAAGACCAGCCCGCCACAGCTCTAGGGAAAGAGCCGGAGCAGGCCCGGGGTGTCCTGTAACTCCCAGCAGGTTGAGTTGCAGGGAAGACGATGTGCTGGGCCTCTCATCCTGGCGGGGGGGGGGGGGGGGTACGACGGCCACCGACTTGGCCACCTCCCAGGGACCTAATGAGCCAAGACTCGTGAGTGGGGCTGGGGCCGACAGCTGCCCTCTGCACACTGGGCATGGAAGGTGGGTCTGTCTCTAGGGTTGCCAGATGGTTTAACAAAAAATACCAAAAACCCTCCCCCCTCAAAAAAAAAAACACCAGGAAAAAATTCTGTTGGGGAAAAAAAGGGGGGGGAAGACCAAAGTTGTTAAGCAAAAAAAAAAAAAAAAAGGGTGCTGTGCCTTTAAATGGCCCCATGTGCCTCATGTCCCCGCCCCCGCCAGACATGGCAGGGGGGAATCGAGACATTTCACGTGTCCGGTATTTCCTGGTTTTTTTACCGGACGGGGGACCCGAATAACGGACAGTCCGGGCGAAAACCGGACACCTGGCACCCTATGGTGCGTTATCGGGCCCACCACCAGCCGGGACCCTTGGCGCTCGGTTTTCACGCCAGGCCTGGGACCGCCACATCCGAGCCAGTGGACGGTCTCTGCTCGGAAGCCCTCCAAGCAGGAGGGGTTGCGGGTTCAGGAAGCGGGGGGCTTTTCCAGGGCACGAAGCCGGCATAGCAAGGGGGTGCAGCGGGGCAGGCCAGCGGGGCAAGACAAACCCCTGTAGGGAGCCCGGGAGCTGTGGGTTGGGCGCGAAGGGCATCGGCAGACCCCAGAGTGGGGGAACGCAGGGCAGGGGGCTGTGGGAGGCGCCGGGGAATGAATCCGCGTGGCGCTGTGGCCCGGTGGTCATGCAGAACGGTGGCTGCTGTTGACTCTGGCCCCCTGGCCGGGAAAGGGAGAGGCCCACGCCTGGCCCGGCGGCTCTGGCAGCAGGAAGCTCACTCCCCTGCCGGCTCCACACTGCACCCTTTCATTTGCCTGGGCGGGTTTGACTCCGGAAAGGTTGGCCGCGTGGGCTTAAAACCAGAAGACGAGACGCGTGAGTGACAAGCGAAACCTCAGCCAGCCCTGCGTCACTGGGGCCGGATCCTGCAGAGGGCCAGTACTGAGAGCGCAGGCCTGACGGGTGTCAATCCAGAGTCACTCCACTAAGCTCTGGGGAGTGACTCTAGGTTTACACCCGTGCGGCTGGATGCAGGAGCTGGCCCTTGGCTTTCACCCCAGGCAAAATCCCTCCCTGAGAGCTTGGCTGGAGGCCACTGGCTCAGACTCTGGCTGGCAAAAGATCCTGGTGTTTGGAAACTGGAAGGCTTCAGAACCCCGCTGCCGAGCAGCTGATGAGCAGCATGTGTGGTGTTCGGCAATAACAGCTACCGCCCGGATCCCTGTGCCTTGCCTGACGGCGCCGGTCCAGGAGGAAGGGGCAGATTTCAAAAGCACAAGAGGCTGCGGCGTGGCCAAGTCCCACGGTTTGATTGGAAGTCTCATGATGGGGGAGGGTGTTTTGCTTCGAGCTCCAGCTGCTGGAGTCATGTGAATTTGTGAGATGCTCTGCTTTCCTTTCCCACTCCCACCCCCCACCAAGAGCATGGGGTCCTACCCGGGCTGCAGGTGGAGGACTGTGATGTAGTGTTGGTACCTTGCTGGTTGCTATGCTGGGGCTGTGGGTTGTGAGTGACCCCCACTGGCTGCTGTCTGCAGCACGGCCCAGCAGGACAGGGGATGAGTCACTAGGCAAGGGTCTCTCAACCTGTCTGACCAGCTACCCCCCAGGGACAGAAACAAAGGAAGGTGGATGCCGCCCCTGGCTGGGGGCAGGGCTGGAAGGGAGTGAGTTAGTTTTCGGTCTGGGATCATGGAGGAAGCAGCCTAGGGAAAGGGGCTGGGATTTAGGGGCCCAGGCTCACCCATCTCAAGGGGGGCTGAGGCATCCTAGGCCTGCCCTGGAACCAGATGACATCTGTGCTGTGCTGTATCCTGGAGAAGCAATAAACTCCCTCTGTTCTACCGGCTGGTGGAGTCTGTCTGTGCCATTACGGGGGTGCAGGAGACGGGGGAACCCCAACGCGCCACCACAAGGACATGACCCGAGGGCTCTGAAAGCAAAGGGGAGGACCTGGCTGTATTATTTTGAGGATCCCCTCATTATTTTTGAGCGGATCCCCTGATTTCTGTGTGTGGCCTGACGCCTGATCTGAGATTACCTGGGTCTGGCCCCGCTGAGTGTGTCTCCTCACTGCTATTGCCAGTCTGGGGGTTCTGGGGGCGGGGGGGACAGCTGCCCCTTGGGCCTCTGTCTCCATCTTCACCCCAGCAGTCCTTGCTCAGGCAGCTGCCCCATTCACCGTGGGGAGTGCTGTGGCTGTGCTGGAGCCCAGTGGCCCCAGGGGGCTCAGGATGCAGCCTGGTGTGAACAGAAACAGCGAGGTGGCAAAATTCGCAGCTGATACTAAACCGCACGAGATCATTAAGACCGAAGCCGACTGCGAAGAGCTTCCGAAGGATCTCACCAAACTAGGTGAATGGGCATCAAAACGGCAGATCAACCTTCATGTTGATCAGTGCAAAGTAATGCACGGTGAAAAAAATAGCCCCAAGTATACGTAAAAAATGGTAGGGACTAATTTAGCTCCAACGACTCAAGAGCGAGATCTTGGAGTCACTGTGGAGAGTTCTCCGACAACAGCCACTCGGTGTGCAGCGGCAGGCAAGAAAACAAACAGTAGGAGCCATTAAAAAGGGAAAGAGAATAAGACAGAGAACCTCTTATTGCCTCTGTATAAAACCATGGTCAGCCCCCAGCCTGAATACTGCGTACAGATGTGGTCACCTCATCTCAAAAAGATCTCTTGGCATTGGAAAAGTTTTGGAAAAGGGCAACGAAAACGATGAGGGGTTTGGAACAGGTGCCATATGAAGAGAGATTAAAAAGACGGGGACTTTTCATCTTAGGAAAGCGGACACTAAGGGGGGATATGATAGAGATCTATAAAATCACTACTGGTATGGAAAAGAGAATAAGGAAAAGTTAGCAGGTTAGGAATAAGGAAAAGTTAGGTAGCAGGTTTTAAACAAACACACAGGCTACGTCTAGACTGGCATGATTTTCCACAAATGCTTTTAACGGAAAAGTTTTCCGTCAAAAGCATTTGCGCAAAAGCACGTCTAGATTGGCACAGACGCTTTTCCGCAAAAAGTGCTTACAGTCCATTTATCCAATCCATGCTCCCTTAACTTCTCAATAAAATTTCTCAATGGCTTAAATGGCTGCTTCTTGGAGCAGCTGGTGCGGGAACCCACAAGGGGAGAGGCAATTCTCGATTTAGTCCTGAGTGGAGTGCAGGATCAGGTCCAGGAAATAACTGTTACAGGACCGCTTGGGAATAGTGACCATAATATAATAACATTCAACATTCCTGTGGTGGGAAGAACACTTCAGCAGTCCAGCACCCTGGCATTTAATTTCAAAAAGGGGAATTACACAAAAATGAGGAGGTTAGTTAAACAGAAATTAAAAGGCACAGTGACTAGAGCCAAATCCCTGAAAGCTGCATGGAAACTTTTTAAAGACCCCATAATAGAGGCCCAACTTAAATGTATACCCCAAATTAAAAAACATAGCAAGAGACCTAAAAAAGAGTCACCGTGGCTTAACCACCATGTAAAAGAAGCAGTGAAGGACAAAAAGGTATCTTTTAAGAAGTGGAAGTCCAATCCTAGTGAGATAAATAGAAAGGAACATAAACGCTGTCAAATCAAGTGTAAAAATGTAATAAGAAAAGCAAAAAAAGATTTGGAGGAACAGCTAGCCAAAAACTCAAAAAGAAATAACAAAATGTTTTTTAAGTACATTAGAAGCAGGAAGCCTGCTAAAAAACCTGTGGGTCCCCTAGATGATCGAGCTATAAAAGGAGCAATCAAGGACGATAAAGCCATTGCAGAGAAACTAAATGATTTCTTTGCTTCAGTCTTCACGGCTGAAGACGTTGGGGAGATTCCCGAATCTGCACCGTCCTTTGAGGGTGATGAATCTGAGGAACTATCCCGGATTGAAGTGTCATTAGAGGAGGTTTTGGAACAAATAGAAAAACTTAATGTTAACAAATCTCCGGGACCAGATGGCATTCATCCAAGGGTTCTAAAAGAACTCAAATGGGAAATTGCTGAGCTATTATCTGTGGTTTGTAACCTATCCTTTAAATCGGCTTCCGTACCTATTGACTGAAAGGTAGCCAACGTGACACCAATATTTAAAAAGGGCTCTAGAGGCGATCCTGGCAATTACAGACCGGTAAGTCTAACTTCAGTGCCGGGCAAATTAGTTGAAACAAAAGTAAAGAATAAAATTGTGAAGCATGTAGAAGAACATAATTTGTTGGACAAAAGTCAACATGGTTTCTGTAAAGGGAAATCCTGTCTTACTAATCTGTTAGAGTTCTTTGAAGGGGTTAACAAACATGCGGATAAGGGGGATCCAATAGATATAGTATACTTGGATTTTCAGAAAGCCTTTGACAAGGTCCCTCACCAAAGGCTCTTGTGTAAATTACATGGCCATGGGATAAGAGGGAAGGTCCTTTCTTGGATTGAGAACTGGTTAAAAAACAGGAAACAAAGGGTAGGAATAAATGGTAAATTTTCAGACTGGAGAGGGGTAACTAGTGGTGTACCCCAAGGGTCAGTCCTGGGACCAATCCTTTTCAACTTACTCATAAATGATCTGGAGAAAGGGGTAAGCAGTGAGGTAGTAAAGTTTGCAGATGATACCAAACTGTTTAGGATAGTCAAGACAGAAGCAGACTGTGAGGGACTCCAAGAAGATCTCACCAAACTGAGTGATTGGGCAACAAAATGGCAAATGAAATTTAATGTGGATAAGTGTAAAGTAATGTACATCGGGAAAAATAACCCTAGCTACACGTACAGTATGATGGGGGCTAATTTGGCTACAACAAATCAGGAAAGAGATCCGGAGTTATCGTGGACAGTTCTCTGAAAACTTCCACGCAATGTGCAGCGGCGGTCAAAAAGGCAAATAGGATGCTAGGAATTATTAAGAAAGGGATAGAAAATAAGACCCAGAATATCTTACTGCCCCAGTATAAAACTATGGTACGCCCACATCTTGAATACTGTGTACAGATGTGGTCTCCTCACCTCAAAAAAGATATTTTGGCCTTGGAAAGGGTTGAGAAAAGAGCAACTAAAATGATGAGGGGTTTGGAACGGGTCCCATATGAGGAGAGGTTAAAGCGACTGGGACTTTTCAGTTTAGAAAAGAGGAGACTGAGGGGGGATATGATAGAGGTCTATAAAATCATGAGTGGTGTGGAGAGGGCGGATAAAGAAAAGTTATTTATTAGTTCCCATAATAGAAGAACTAGAGGACACCAAATGAAATTAATGGGTAGCCGGTTTAAAACTAATAAAAGAAAGTTCTTCTTCACACAGCGTGTAGTCAACCTGTGGAACTCCTTGCCAGAGGAGGCTGTGAAGGCTAGGACTATAACAGAGTTTAAAGAGAAGCTAGATAATTTCATGGAGGTTAGGTCCATAAAAGGCTATTAGCCAGGGGATAAAATGGTGTCCTTGGCCTCTGTTTGTCAGAGGCTGGAGAGGGATGGCAGGAGACAAATCGCTTGATCATTGTCTTCGGTCCACCCTCTCTGGGGCACCTGGTGTTGGCCACTGTCGGCAGACAGGTTACTGGGCTAGATGGACCTTTGGTCTGACCCAGTATGGCCGTTCTTATGTTATGTTCCTATGTTCTTAACTTGCTGGCAAGAATATTGTGGGAGACCGTGTCAAAAGCTTTGCTAAAGTCAAGGTAACCTCTGTGAACTCCTAACCTCTGCGAACATACGGTTCTGCCAGTCTGTACTCAGCAGCCTCCAGCACTTCCCAGGGCATCCATTGAGGGGAGAGGGCTCCTGGCTGCCTCGCCAACTCCTTGGGACGTTGTATGGCTCTCAGAAACCCCCCGTCATTGAGTAATTCTGGGGGAGTCCCGGATTTTTCCAGCCATTCGACTGGTACAACACGGCTCACCGAAAGATCCTTGCAATGTCAGGGCATTATTCATGCCAGAGGTCAAGTCACACCATCTCTCGGCCACGTTCGAACTAGAAGAGGGTGTTTCTTTCCTAGCCAAAGCTGCTCGTATTTGACTCCTCAGGAAAGGGCTTGTTTGTGCCACGGACATGCGCACACACAGGCCCCTGCCAGCCTGGATGGAAACATCCCTCCAGCTGAGTCAATACGGTGAGAAGACCTCATCTAGTAGATTCTAGGGCATGCGGATCAGGCCTGTGGTCTGGCTGAGGTTTATCTTGGACAGGCCAATTCCAGGTACATTGCTCAGGGAGCAATGTGGAAGTCTTCTCCTTAAACATGGGAGCACATTGGAGAAGAGGGTTCTCTGGGCGTTAGCCCCTCGTTTCTCTCCCTGCTCCAAACGCCTGCACCCAGAATGGCGGGAGAGGGACGCATTCCTGAGCAACGTGAGAAATAACCTTGGATCCCCACGTACTAGAAGCTCAGAGTTGTGCCGCCGAAAATCGGGACCTAAGAGCAAGAGGCAGCTTGATGCTGGTGCTGTGCAGATGTCTAAGGCCTGATTCAGTGAGGCCGACAGCCACCATGGGGCGGAGCCTCAAGCAGAGGGGCGGGGCCAAGGGCAGTCAGCCCTTAGCGCCACCTGGAGCATGGCGCTGGGCTGTCCTTTACCCACCTCCCCACTGAGCTGCCAGAGCCCCGTGGACAGAAGGCCTGGGGCCTCTTTGAAAGTTTGCCCTCAGCCGCTCTGCTGACGCTGCCGACAAGGGGGTTAGGCCGGCTGGGGAGCGGGTCTGGCAATGCAGAGATCTCCCCCGCAGAGGCAGGCTGAGGCCCACTGGGCCACCCCACGGCCACCGGTTTGGATCAGTGGTGACCAGGGTTGCCAACCCACAGACATTTCATTTACGGACAAAATGGGAAACATTTACAGACAAATTTTTTTACGGACGTAACGTTCATACTATATTAAGACGACATATTATTCTCGTTATTCTCTTCGGCACAACCCATTCTTCTCGTAGATTTTGACATTGTAAACTTTAACGGTAAACAATATTAAATGACATACATTGCCAATGTGCTGACGCTAAGTCGGCGGGATACCGAAGATGATAACATCACGTGGGTCACGTGATCTCATCTCAACCACTGAGCTAAATAAACAACTAAAACGGCCAATTTCCGCTGCTCCGCAGTGAAATGGCTGAAGCGGCAAAGAAGAACTTTAATTGCTGTAGATTAATTGCCGGGTTTTGAAATTGTATTGCACTTTTACAACATTTACAGACACCTGTTGCCGACTTTACGGACATGTCCAATTTCGGCTAATTTTTTACGGACTGTCTGTAAATGTACTGATGGTTGGCAACGTGGGTGGTGCCGTGGGATTCATCTCAGCCAGCATCCCCGGAGGGAAAAGCAGCCACTGCTCACTACCCCAATGCCCCATCCCCGGGCCAGTCACAAGAACATCCTACCTTACCCAGAGGGGCTGTTCCCTTAGGTGAGTGTAAATGCAGCCGCCGCATGATGCATTGCGCTCCTGTCTCGTCCCGGTACCGTGGGCAGCCGCACGGCATGGCTTGTGTCCCTCTGCTCTGGCAGATACCCCGTGGGCTTGCTGCATTGTGGTGCCGTAGCCATGCAGTGTTGCGTTCCATTATCGTCCCTCCACAGGGACTAGGAGGAGGGCCTGATTCCATGACGGACAGGGTGGGGGGCTGCACTGGCCAGTCGACCCGGGAACCACTAGCCACTGAGGCTAGGGACAGCCCTGGTGCCGTGGACTGGCCCTCTCTGCCCCACCTTCCCCAGCCCCGGCCGGGGGGAAGAGAAGAAAAGCCGTGCACCCGTCAGAGAAGGGAAAGGGTTTAATACACTGGAGAGCGTCTCACCCAGACCCGGGTGCCGATCAAACCCGCTCCAGCTGCAGACACCAGCATGGCTCCAGGCCGGGCTGCCACAGTCTTGGGGGCTGGATTCCAGCCCCCCAGCTCAGGGACCGGCTGCCCTGGTTGGTCCTTACAGTGACGAATCCCTAATTGGGGAAGCCAGTTGTTCCGCTCCCGGAGGCTCCGATATCGCTGGCCGGGGGCCACTCCCCCTCTTTGGAAAGTGGCCCCGAAGCGCCCCAAGACCAAGGGGCAAGTTGCACCCCAGGATTTCCAAAGAGCCCCTCCTGCCGGGTCCATCGGGGCCTGATTTGGTCCCAGTGGGCGGCTGGGGAGCGGCGCGGATGATTGGTGGATCCTTGTGTAGGGGGCGGGCTTGCGCTCTGGGTGGGCGGGTCCTGCACAGCTGGGAGCCTGGCCCGGCTCCCCATGGTCTGTTGGGTCCCGTTTGCTGGGGGCCCCCCCGCCAAGCCGGCACTTCCGCTGAGCTGCTCTGTGCCGGGCGACGCTCTTGGCACGGCTCCGGGTGCATTAGGGGTCGTCTCTTCTGGGAGCCACTAAACAGCTACTAATCCCCCCCCCCACCCACCCTCCTGCCCCCTTCACCCAGCAAAGGGATGTATCCAAACATGACCCCCCCCCCCCTGCAAAAAACCTCAACCCAGAACTGTTCCCAGAAGGCGTCTCCATGGGGGGCTGCTCAGGGGAGCTCCCCAAACCCACCCCCAGAGGCTCACGAGGAAGGGGACCCGGTGGCCAGGGCCGGGGCAGAGGCAGGCCGGTGGGCGAGGTCTCCAACCTGGTTCCCAAGCTCAGTCCCAGCCCCCCGCTGCCGCCGTCAGTAATAATCCTCCGACTCCTCGCTCTCCGCGTCGTCCTCGGGACCCGGGCGCGGCCTGGGCAGGGACAGCCCCGGCATGGTCAGCTGATCTGGAAGGACAGCACGAAAGCCCGGGGGCAGAGTTCTATCTATCCGCCGTTGCTCAGGGCCTGGGCCCCTCCACCGCCCCCTGCCCTGGGGGCTGGGTAACCCAACGGCCCCGTGGCCTCATCACCCAGCGGCTAAACCCATCCCTGGGCTGACCCCGCTGCCGCCAGTGGAGTTTGGCCTGGGGGTCGGTCGGTGCCCAGAGCTCAGCACAATGCGGAGCAGCTAACCCACAGCAGTGGGTCCAGAGGCCGGAAGAAGGTGCAAGAAACCCCCCAAAGGACAATGCTGGAATAACCTGCCCCGGAAGGTGGCTCCTTCCTGACCCCTGCCGACGAGCGGCTGGGCGATGCCCTGAAGCAGGAGAGTGTCTAACCCTTCTCTATAAAAACTAGCATATTCATTCTGATCTCGGCTAATGGAACCGACGGCCGCACGCTTTCCTTATGCGCGCATGCACCCCTCATCTTGCCCAGCTCCCCTGGGCCCCCCATGGATCCATCCTTCTGTCCTTTGGCCCTAAGGGCCCCCATTTGTCTCCCAGGATCGAGCCGGGGTAAGACGTTGGCCGGGTGTGTGTGATGTCCACGTCATGTGGCTGAACGGCTAAAGGATAACAGCCTACTACTGCTTGAGTGACTGGCGCGCCACCCGACTGGCGGCAGTGCGCTGCTGCGGAGTTGAAAGTCCCCGCACATGGCAGAAGGCGGACCCACAACCCACTCCCCCAACCCAGCTCCCCCAGCAGAGTGGTCCGGAGCTTAGCAGCGACCCAAAGGGGCACCCCTGTCGCGCTTTGTGGTGGCAGCTGGTTCGAGATGGCCAGGTGTCCCGCCCGCGTAGAGAGGAGGGCAGAGCACAGCTCCCTCCAGTATGGTGGGGGGCACGGGGGGTCGCTCACTTACCGGGCGTCAGGACCGTCAGGCTGGCGAGCGCAGCCGCCTCCCCGACCCTGTTCCTGGCGAAGCAGCGGTAGGTGCCCTCGTCCGTCACCCGGACCCCCTGGATCTGGAGCCAGCCGGTCACTTCGTATTTCTGGGGGCCACCCCTGAACTGGAACCAGACACATTCCGCTAGCAGCAGCGGGAGAAGCCGGCGGCAGCTGGGGCCCAGCTGTGGGAAGCCGCCCTGCTGTCCCAGGCTCAGCACCCAGGAAATGTGGCCTCCTGTCATGGGGCCAACCTTCGCCCGCGTGTCATTCCCAGGAGGGGGAATTTGGCCCATTGGCATCATTGCAAACAGCAACATGCCACCAGCGCCCCGATCTTGCGGCTCTAGGGTATTGTGTTACAAAGGGCTCCCCCTAGTGACCTGGGAAAGGGGGTAGCTCGGTTAACGCCACAAGGGGCCCTTGGGTGGCTCTCCCGGGCAGCTGCCGTGGTGTGAGGGTTTCTGGAGGAGCCAGGTGAAGGAAGGGCTCTCGGACTTTTCAGTTTGGAAAAGAGGAGACTGAGGGGGGATATGATAGAGGTCTATAAAATCATGAGTGGTGTGGAGAGGGTGAATAAGGAAACATTATTCATTAGTTCCCATAATATAAGGACTCAAGGACACCAAATGAAATTAATGGGTAGCAGGTCTAAAACTAATACGCGAAAGTTCTTCACACATCGTGTAGTCAACCTGTGGAACTCCTTGCCAGAGGAGGCTGTGAAGGCTAGGACTATCACAGAGTTTAAAGAGAAGTTAGATAATTTCATGGAGGTTAGGTCCATAAAAGGCTATTAACCAGGGGATAAAATGGTGTCCCTGACCTCTGTTTGTCAGAGGCTGGAGAGGGATGGCAGGAGACAAATCGCTTGATCATTGTCTTCGGTCCACCCCCTCTGGGGCACCTGGTACTGGCCACTGTCGGTAGACAGGATACTGGGCTAGATGGACCTTTGGTCTGACCCCATACAGCCGTTCTTATGGCACAGAGGGCAGTCTGGGAGCCAGGTGTCCAGGAGCAATGCCTTTGCAACCCCCCAGTTCGGAGACCCCCATCCCGGAGCTGGGCCCAGCCTCCCCATGGACAGATCAGCTGTCTCGCAGCGGGGACAGATCAGCTGTGAGTGTGGGGACAGCTGCAGCAGACAGGCCCTGGACCCGCATGCCCCTCAGCCAGCTGGCCTGGAGGGAACAGATGCCCCGGGGTAAGGGAATGGGACAGCCGCTCAGCTTCGTGTGGGTGAAATAAAGCTGAAGCAAGAGGCCTCGGGCCTGATCCAGACTCGGCTGCCTCCCCACGGCAACTTGTGTGGGTCTCCCCCGTCGGTCATTAACACAACGGAGCTATTAAACTGGCAGTCCAAAGAAGGGTCCACAATCAGCTAAGGATCCGGCTCGTCTCCATCTCTGCAGCTGACACTTCTCCGGCCAACACAAGCCTCCTTTAAGAAGCGCTGCAAACCTCTGTCTCTCCTGCATCCGGGCAGCTTGTGAGACAGCAACCGCCGGGAGGGGAGGGGAGGGGCGGGGCGAAGCAGATCTCCCCTGAGATCTCCAAATCTACGCCCTGTTTCCCCTCCCTCAAAAGCCCCCCTTGCAGCCCCCACCTCTCCTCCGGGCACCGGCCGGATCTCACCAGGCTGGGACATACGTGTGCGGCCCAGTTGCAGGGTTTTTTCCTTGCCTGAGGTGGAAGAAGAGAACGTGCTAGATCTGAATTGCAGAGATGGGCTAAACTCAACCACAGAGGCTGGAGGATTGTAACAGTCCCTTTGGACCTACAACGGGAACGTCAGGCGTATCCAAAGGGGAAACGCGGCCCCGTTTTTGTCATCCAGGGGGATTAACCGTGGCTAGGACCTACCACGGGGAGTGGCGGATTTGCCTGGGCTGAATGTGTTAGTCCAACGCAAGAGACTGGGGGACTATGGGGTTAAATGGGCGAAATAATCTGGAGAAAGGGGTAAACAGGGAGGCGGCACACTTTACAGATGATCCCAAACTGTTCAAGCCAGTTAAGTCCAAAGCAGACTGTGAAGCGCTTCAAAAGGATCTCCCCAAACTAAGTGATTGGGCAACAAAATGGCAGACGAATTGTAATGTTGATAAATGCAAAGTAACGCGCATTGGAAAAAATAATCCCAAATGTACAAAAAACGATTCATTTAGCTACAGCTACTCAAGAGCGAGATCTTGGAGAACTGTGGAGAATTCCCTGAAGACGTCCACTCCGTGCGCACTGGCAGGCAAAACGCCAACAGAATGTGAGGACTCATTAAGAAAGGGATCGAGAATAAGACAGAGGACGTCTTATTGCCTCTGTATAAAACCATGGGACGCCCACATCTGGAATCCTGCGCCCAGATGGGGTCGCCTTTTTCTGAACTTTGACCAATTCCAAGAGATCTTTTTAGAGATGAGGCAACACAAATGATGAGGGTTTGGAACAGCTGCTGTATGAGGAGAGATTAATAAGACTGGGACTTTTCAGCTAGGAAAAGAGACGACCAAGGGCGAATATGAGAGAGGTCTGTAAAATCATGGCTCGTGTGGAGAAACTGAATAAAGAAGAGTTATTTATTCCTTCCCAGAACACAAGGTACTAGGGGTCGCCCAATGAAATGAATAGGTAGCAGGTTTAAAACAAACAAAAGGAAGCTTTGCTTTACACAACAGACAGGCAACCTGTGGAACTCCTTGCCAGAGGATGTGGTGAAGTCCAGGCCTATAACAGGGCTCAAAAAAGAGCTAGATAGATTTATGGAGGTTAGATCCAGCAATGGCTGTTAGCCAGGATGGGTAGGAACGGTGTCTCTAGCCTCTGTCTGTCAGAAGCTGAGAACGAGCGACAGGGGAAGAATCATTTACTGATTCCCGGTTCTGTTCACTCCCTCTGGGGCACCTGGCCACTGTGGGCAGACCCAGTGGGGCCATTCTGATGCCTTTATGAAATGGAAGGCGGCTATGAGGAGGTCAGACTAGATCTAACAGCCTTTCAGGCCTCCCTCTACGAAACTGCCCCTCACGCCCGGCGGAGACCACAGAGATGAGCTGGCTCCTACTCGCACGACAGCGTGCAACTGCCCTTCCCAGGCAGCCATCTTGTTACGACGCCTCGGCGATCGGGCCACAGCCGGCTTTCGACACGGTGATTTCTACGTGGCAGAGGCCCTGGCACCCTGCCGCCCGGACGGGAGGGAAAACGGACTTCCTAGGGGGGTGGCCAGTGCCTTTTGCATTGGTGAAACAAGGAAACACCTCATCAGGACCATGGGCCGGGTCACCCAGCCAGCCGGAGATGCCCCTTTGCTCAGCTGTGCCCAGAGCCAGGGCCCTGTTCCAGCTCTCCCCATGGCGACCAAACGTCCGGCGGGCGCCTGTTGTATTTCCTTCCCGTTGCTTCGCCCCTCTCTGGGGCTCTCGGCCCATCCCCCGCCGCTCCTGCCACTCCAGGGGCCGAGGGCGAGACCGGCCTGGAGCCCTTCTCATACCGGGGTGTGAGAACGCGGCCGGCCCACGGTCCGCCTCGCGCCCCGTTCCGGGGACAGGATCTCAGCCCTCCCCAAGCACCGGATGCATGGATGGGGCGGGAAGCGCTGGGCCGCCCGTGGGCAATATGGGGTTGGAAAGCCTCACCCAGAGCCCTGACGGGTGGTGCCTGGCCAGAAGTCAGGCAGCCACGAGTAACGTGGCACCTGGTGCGAGGGGCCCGGTGGGGACCGAGGGACACGGTGGCGCCGAGGGAGACGACCGCCCGTCGGCAGGCAGGAGGGACGGAGCAAGACGTTGAGCAGAGCAGGAGAAACCAGACCGTCCCGCTGATAACCGGGCCCCCCGCCCTCGCCCCGTCCGGCCGCTGAGCTCACCTGCACGGAGATGTGGGGGTCGTCCCCCGGCAGCAGGACCTCCGCCCCTTCCTTCCGCCACTCGATGGACGCCATGGGGTAGGCGAAGACCTCGCAGCCGAAGATCACGTCCTGCCCGGTGACGTTCCACACGTCGTAGGGGGGAGACAGGATCTGGGGCTCTGGGGACGGGACGGGATGGGGAGGAAAAGGCAGGAGGGGAGGGGAAGGAGAAGGAAGGAGATGAGATGAGATGAGGGAAGCAGGGGAGGGGAGGGGAGGGGAGGGGACCATTGCTTCATGGGATTGGCCAGCCCCTCGCAGGCCCAGCCAAATCCACGTGGGTCTGGGGCTGCCGTGGCCGGTCCCAGTATGTCTGGGGCCTCTTTCCCCACCTCAACACTCCTGTGCTCCCTCCATTGGGCCAGCAGGGGGCCGGAGCCCCGAAGCCCCAGGTGGCCATCCCCCTCCTACAGATAGCCACGGCCTTAGGGTTTTGGCCAACCCAGGACCCCATCGTTCCCAGGCCAGCACCTTATCCCCTAGGCCACGCGGGAAGCTGCCCCACCACCTTACCATCAGGGCGCCCCTTATCCACCCCTGTCCTAGAACACCCCTGCAAATGTCCAGTGACGGCCCTCCAAGACCGACACCTTTGTCTTCACCAGCTACGCGCTGCCCCTCGGCCTCTCGGATCTACACCCAGCGCCGCCTGCTGCCTAGCTCCCCGCCGCCCAAACCTTAGCAACCCCTCAGCAAGTGCCCCCCAAATCAGGCAAGCGGCTTCCTGCTCCTGAGATTTTGAACCCCAAGTCAAGGCTGGAGGCTTTTTGTTCACCTTCTGCATTCGGAGCCTTTTAGCTTCATGTTTTCAGGGGGGTTTTCTGCAACCAGAAGGGCCAGAAACTTGCTTTTGAAAAATATGAAAGCCCAGATCTTCCCCAAACCCTCTCAGTCCAGGAGCTGGGGCGTCAGGCGCGTTATCCCACATCACTGGCAACGCTGCACTTCCCTGGCTCGCCCTGCCGAGCAGCCGCACTCAAAACAATCCCTCGCACTTTTCATCCCTAGAGCTGCTAGGGCTTCACAACGGAGGTCGGCATTAATGGACGTCGAGGGAAACTGAGGCACTGAGGGCACCTAGTAAACTAGTGGAAGAAGCAGCAGATAACCTCAGGTCTCCTAAGTCCCAAGCCGGCCCCTGCTGACCTACCTCCCCCCCATCAGAGGTGGGAAATCAGGGATGTCCTAGGGCAGGGGTGGGCAATAATTTTTTGCCAGGGGCCACTTCGGAAATTTTTGAAGTGGCCCCAGGCCACACAGGAAGGGGCGGGACATCAAGCAGAAGGGGCGTGGCCACGATACTTCTGGGTTCCCCGCCCCCTGACAATGATTGGTCTGGGGGTGAGGGAGTGTCTTTGTCCCCGCCCCATTCCCCCAAGGTGCCCATGCCCCAGGTGTGGAAGGAGACGACCTCTCCAAGTCCCTGCCAATCTGACACGTCTCTGGGTCTGTGTTCAGGGGTGTTTTAAAGCGCAGGTGAAAGCAGCTACCCCCTCCATAGAAGACAGGAAGATGGCCATACTAGCCTGTGGGCAGCATGGGCAGTGGGGGAAGGTAGGGCTGGGAGAAGTGAGCCCCCAGACCCACCTCCCATCCTGCCCCCCCTCCCAAGGTTCTGCCCCCCAGAGGAGCCAAACTGCCCCTCATCCCCGCCCTGCAGCATGGGGAGGGCAGGCGCTCGGGGGGGGGGGGTAGCAACACTCCACCCCCAGTGCACCTACAGTGGGTGTTCTGGGGGCGGGGAGTGGGCGGAGCCAGGCTGGTGTTAGGTAAGGCAACGCCTCCCCTTGCCTAGCGTACCCACCGCCCTCGGGAGGCAGCATCTGGTTTCAGAGGTGCTTGGCAAAACCACAGGGCCGAAACCTTCCCCCAAAAGAGGGGCTCACACCCTGAGCTCCCCCCAACCAGAAGTTCCAACTGAACCCCTAACCCTTACCCATCCAAGTCTGCAAGGGGGGTCTCTGAGACCCACCCCTTTTCAGGCCGGGGGGCACTGCCTGTGTGCGCAGACAGCAGCTGTTTCGCTGCGGGAGATGGCGCTTTGGTTCTCAGCCCCCCAAGAGCCCCTGGCAGGAAGTGGGGAAGAGACCCGCGGGCGCTTGTTGCTGGGTAGATGCTTTTAAACTTGTCTGGCCGACAGAGCGGGGCTCGGCCCCCCGGCACCACCACACACAGCTCCACCTCCCCACTTCCATCCTTGCACCAAAGACAGGAAAAGGGAAACTGAGGCACTCGGGTTCTATTTTCGCCACAGCCCAATTTTCATGCCAGACTGTGGGTGCCCACTGGAGCATGCCCTCCCCGGCAGCAATCCAGGCGGCCTTTCAGCGGATGAGGGCGCGGCTGCAAACTCTCTCCAAAACTGTCTCTGCGGCCACATTCCTGTGGCGTGTCTGTGCCAGTGAATCCGATCACGCAAGATAAAGCAAGTTACCCGGGAGTTACTGTGAAGGGAATGACCCGTGAGGCACTTAGCATAGCGGGAGGCGTAAACGGCCGACAGTAGGTTTCAGAGTGAACACCCCCTACACTAAACGAGAGCAGACCCATTCCTTCCGTAGCAAGATTATTTCATTGCCTGTCTGCAGGCTCCAGCAGGAAACAGTTCAATGGAAGTTTCCGTCACAATGGAACAGGATAGAAACGTTGGGTTTTTTAATGACCAAAAATATTGGAAATATTTACCAAAAAAAACCCCAGCGCTAACCCCAGGCTATAGTGTAGAACACAGCATATTTCTCATGGCCAGCCAGTCCTAGTCCCCTGCCAGAACCTACCCTACAAACTAGAGACATTTTTTTAAAGCAAATTAAAACAAGTCATAAAACCAAATTAAAGCAGCCCAAATTCCGCGTTCCAGGAGCCAGTGGAGGCGCTCAGGAAGACAGAGGGGAGGGGCAGCTATTTTTCTTTGCACTGACAAGAGATGGGGAAAGAAGTCAGCATGATTTAAAGCTAGCCAGTAAAGAAACCAAGAATTCACTAACTCCTCTCTGGAATTTTCACATGTGGTTTGAGTACTAGATTCTGATCCCCCCCACCCCCACCCCCCTGCCCTCCTTGAAGCCTGCCGAACTTGGCTATAGATTTCCCTTGGGTACTTTTTGCCGTGCTATGCAGGAGGAACAGGGCAGCCTAGTGGTTAAATTAATGCGCTGCTACAAGCTTCCAGGGAGAGCAGGACGGTGTCACGTCATCTCCCCGTGCCTCGGTTTCCCATCTGTGCCTCAGTTTCCCATTGTTATGGGGACAGGCTTTCAGGGTGAGCAGGAGGGTGTCACATCATCTCCCCATGCCTCGGTTTCCCATTTGTGCCTCAGTTTCCCATTGTTATGGGGACAGGCTTTCAGGGTGAGCAGGAGGGTGTCACATCATCTCCCTGTGCCTCGGTTTCCCATTTGTGCCTCAGTTTCCCATTCTTATGGGGACTGATCTGGGGGCTGAAACGTTCCCCTGGGTCTGTGGCCATCATGCAGGGGGAGGCAGAAAGAAGGGTGCTGGAGGGGAAGAGAGTTCGACCCCAGACATTACCTGATTCACAGGGTCCCTCGTGGGCCACGGTGAGGTTTGCCTCAGGGTGGGCATGGAACACCTCCAGGAACTTGCAGATCTGGGCGTAGGTTCTCCCGTCGGAGCCGCACAGGGCCTGGCTGGAGCGGCAGGCACACTGAGGCTCGGGCACCTCGCCCTGCCGGAGGTCGCCCGCCTCCAGCTGGCATTCCAGGTGGTCGCCGCACTGCCCGTAGAAGTGGTTGGTGTTGTCCAGGTCGCAGATCTGCCCCTCCAGGTTGGCACACTCCCAGCAGCAGTCGCACGGGTCCCGCACCATCCCGGCCAGGCACCCCCGGGGGGTGGGGCACTCCTCCGGGCGGCAGGCCACGCAGCTCTCCCCTTCCTCCAGCAGCCTCTGCCAGCCCCGCTGCAGGTAGTCCGGCCCGCTGGGCAGAGCCCCGCCGGGCCATGGCAGGGCCCAGTGCAAACCCAGCCAGAGGAACAGGACCTGGGAGGGGGTCGGGCGGACAGCTCTGGACATTCTCACCGGCTTGCTGAGTCCGTGAGCCCGGGTGCCACCATCACTTAGACACTGCACCCGGGCGGCCTGTCCCTCTGCCAAGCCAAGATGCCACGGATGTCTGCGAGGAAAGAGAAGCGAGTTAGGCGGTGGCTAGAGGACCCAGAGCCTGGTGCCTCTCTCTGACCCCTCCGAGAGGTGGGGCTGATCCACATGCCGCGATATCCCACGGGCAGGCAGGAGGGGGAGGACACACGCAAGTGGGGGTGCGGGCTGAGACGGGACGGGAAATGCGATCTGCTCCCAGAGCTGGCACCGGGAGAACGTGCCCAGGCGTGCTCGGGAAGCCACCAACTAGGGATGGAAAAGTTGAACCAAGAAGCTGATGCTTGTTGGTTAAAATGGTCAAACTCCCTAGGGAGTGGGGTGCTGCCAGCAGTGGGGGCTATAAGCTGGCGTGGCCGGGAGCCCATGGGGCTGGGAGCTGGTGGACACCAGGATCCCGGGCAGCTGGTGGAAACCAGGATCCCGGGCAGCTGGGAGCTGGGGAAACCAGGATCCCGGGCGGCTGGGAGCTGGAGAAACCAGGATCCCGGGCAGCTGGGAGCTGGGGAAACCAGGATCCCGGGCAGCTGAGAGCTGGAGAAACCAGGATCCCGGGCAGCTGGGAGCTCATGGAAACCAGGATCCCGGGCAGCTGGGAGCTGGTGGAAACCAGAATCCCGGGCAGCTGAGATCTTGTGGTAACCAGGAGCCCGGGAGGCTGGGAGCTGGGGAAACCAGGATCCCGGGCAGCTGGGCGCTTGTGGAAACCAGAAGCCTGGGGGGCTGGGAGCTGGTGGGGCTTGGAGCCTGCAGGGCCGGTGAACTCGGCAGGGCTGGCAGCCCTGGGGCCATGTTCCCATGGAGCTACATGAACCGTGGAATATTTTTAGAAGTTTTTTACATCTGCGCCCTCAAAAGCCTGTTTCCTTTGGGGATGGGCGTCCATCTGATCGGCGTGGCCTGGCCGGCCCGCAGCAGCAGCGCACGGCACCCCTCGGGTTTCCAGCCTCGATTTTCTCGTGAGGAAGGCAGATGGGACCACGATGGGCGCTGGGTCGGACGTCCACCGCAGCCCAGGCCAGTTTCAGCCAGTGGCTCCTATGTCCAGCCGAGAGCCGGAAAGCCTCTGGGCCCGGCGATCCTCCTCCATCCCCGTTCCGACAGCCAACCCCGCTGCCGGCTAGAACTGGGCATCGCCTGCCCGCTCTGAGTCATTCTTCCTTCAGCGGGCGGCCATCGCTCACGTCCTGCTTTCATCTGCCATCTTCCTTCTGCCCCCGCCCACCCCCCGGGCAGGCTACTGCATCCAGCCGTGACTCGGTTGCCCCCAATTGTGCCTTCAGTAGACTACACAGAAGGAGCCTGGCGGCTCTGGGAGGGAGTGTGTTCTAGTGGTTAGTGCAAATGATTGGCAGCTTGGGCCAGCGCTGCTCTGATTGCCTGGAGCCCAGGCCACCCCTGGGTGCTTCACCTCCCTCCAGTAGGGGCCTGCTGCTCGAAGCCTGCATTGCGATCAGTAGGGAAGGCACTACACTGCTCGGATCAATGGACCCACCTCCTTAGGGGGACACAGTTGTCAGTATGGGGGGGGCGGGACCTCAGAGAGGCCACTCCTTCTCCCACGGGATCATAGAGACACGGGGGCGCCCAAACACCCCGGTGATGGGTGCCTGCCGTGTCTCCTGCGTTGTGTTTCGTGGAGGTGGGGGTGGGGCGTGCCACACGCAGAGGGGAGTTCCCGGAGCCACACGCCGGCTTCCACTGACTTTGTGGGAGTTTTTTGGGTGCTCGGCGCTGCTCAAAAAGCAGGTGCTTAGCTGGGGTTCGCTACCAGGGGCTGACCCAGCCCCCGGAGCAGGCCTGGCCATAGGGGAGTCCGCTCCACCTCGCCCTTTCTGTGTTACAGCTGTCACCGAGTGTCGGGGGGTCCCCGACCCTGCACCCCCATTTGTAGCCAGATGTGACGCTCAGCCAACAGGTAGAACAGCCGGGTTATTGGTCCACAGGGATAGGGTGTAGCACAGGATGGATGTTAACCCAGGGAGCAAGAGCAGGCAGTCTTATGCCTCTTGGGGAGAAGGGGTCCCAGGCCCTGCTCCCCCCTTTCCTGTCTAAAGCCCCTTTTCTTCTCCTACCCCAGCCGTGATGGACTCCCGTCTCGGGTCCGTCTCAGCCCTACTGCCCAGCCTCGAGTCCGCCCCCTTCCTGGGCAGGAGTTACCCCCCCGTCCATGTCTGGTCCTCAGGTGTCTGGGCCCGACACACATCTGCAGTGAGTCATGCTCCAGACAGGGCTGCAGCTCCTGGGACAGCGGGGACCACACACAACCCACAAAGCAACACAACCCCCCTCCATCCCAACAGCCTCCTTAACCCGGCTCCGCCCCCCAGGCAGGAGAGCCCCACAGGGGAGAGGCACCCCGCAGAGCCACGCTGAGCTCCCCTCCCCCACCAGCAGCTGCTCCTGCCAGAATCGCGCGCCCCTTCCCCTGTCGCCAGCCCTACTCCCCCCCCCCCCCAGGAGAGGAGCCGGCTGGGGCGGAGCTGCCTGTCTCTGGGCCAAAGCCGCTGCTAGATGCAAAGCCGGAACGCTGCTCCCTGCAGAGCCAGGCTTTGAATTGTCTCGGGGGTCCCCTGTGCTCTGACTCCACTGCTCCCCAGTTTTCTGCGGTGCTCCCCCTCCCCCAACAATTGGCCAGACAACCAAGCTGAAAGGCCCCCTCCCCTCGGGGGTACAGTGCAGAGGCTGACTGTGCGGAAACGGGGGCCCTCCGGATGCTTAACCGCAGAGCCCCCCAAATGCCTGTCCTAGGGGTCCCCAGAACGCTGCAGCCATATGCATGCAGTGCCGTCCCCATGCTGGGGGGTGCCCTCAGTCCGCTAGCTCAGCGGAGAATCCAGCGTGGTCCTTGTGACGACCCTATAGGCTGTGCTAGTCGCTCCGGTCCAGGGCTTCGGAGGGAGAGGACGCAGCGCGCACCTCTCTCTCGACGCCAGAGCGTCCGCTCCCACCTCCTGCCCCTCTGCCCCCGTCAGTAACCATCTCCCCTTCCTCCAGCACCTCCTCCCTGCCGGCCTCACAGCCCATCCCAAGTCTTGGTGGATGGACCCACCTCGCCGCCCCACCTGAGACGGGGAAGCGCTGCCATTCCCGCCAGACGGAGAGGAGTGTAGAACCCAGGAGTCCTGCTCCTTGATCCAACCACTAGCCCACACTCCCTTCCCAGCGCTGGGAGTGTAGGACCCAGGAGTCCTGCTCCTTGATCCAACCACTAGCCCACACTCCCTTTCCAGCGCTGGGGGTGTAGAACCCAGGAGTCCTGCTCCTTGATCCAACCACTAGCCCACACTCCCTTCCCAGAGTTGGGAGTGTAAAATCCAGGAGTCCTGGCTCCAACCACTAGCCCACACTCCCTTCCCAGCGCTGGGAGTGTAGGACCCAGGAGTCCTGGCTCCCTGCTCCAACCACTAGCCCACACTCCCCTCCAGGAGCCAGGCACAGAGCTCTAGACCCAGCCCCGCTCCTTCTGCCCACCAGCCACCCTGGCACCCCCCAGAGCCAGTCTCGCTTCCCACGGGCGGGCCGGCCTGGAGTTGGGGAGGGGCCCTGTTATATCAATCCCCCCCTCCATGGCCATAACCACCCTGCGGGGTCTCCAACCCCTTCCCCCATCGGTGCCCCCAGCCCCAGACACGCCCCCTTCCAGCCAGCTCCCCTGCTCAGAGCGCGGGAGGGGGGCGTGACGAAGGGGCGCCCTGCGGGGGTCATGGGGAGGCAGGGGACGGAGGCTGAGCCGCGTTCGCCCCGCGCTGCGCCCCGTGCGCTCCGGAGCCGAGGAGCGCAGAGGCCTGGCGGGTCCGGGCCGCGGCTGGGTCTCGGGTCGGACGGCAGCCTTCGGGGGCGGCTCGGCCCCCTCGGGGGGGCTTTGGTGCCTCCGCGCCCCGGCCTCCCCCGGCCCGTGGGGCGCAGCGGCCCGAGCGCTTACCGGAGCTGCCGGGCGCGGTG
Source organism: Pelodiscus sinensis (assembly GCF_049634645.1). Lineage (NCBI taxonomy): Eukaryota > Metazoa > Chordata > Testudines > Trionychidae > Pelodiscus > Pelodiscus sinensis. The sequence continues at coordinate 73,467,240 of NC_134718.1, read as the reverse complement.
CCCCTCTGGAGCGGCGGGGATGCGCGGGGGCCCCGCCGGCTGGAGGCTCTTCCAGCTCGCCCCGCTGATGTCAGAGTGAAACGTGACTCCGGCCGGAGCCCGAGCGCTCAGCAGCCCGCCTGGAGCCCCGCCAGCCGGCCCGGCAGCTCGCCTGCTTTGCGCACGGCTGTAACCGGACACCCGCTCGCCCAGAGCCCCGGCTGGGGATACCTACCCAGCCCCCCGGCTGGGGAGGAGGAGGGCGCTCCGTCCGGGCTGACGGGGGCCTGGGGGAAGCCGGAGAGGTTCAAAGGGCCGAGGAGGGAGGTGGGGCCCTGGCCTGACCCCCGGCCCAGGGCAAACCACAGACCTCTCCCAGCCTGCCCCAGACAAGCTTGGGTATGGGTCCCAGCAGAGCTCGCTGGTGTGGGTGCAGCCAGAAAGGGCGGATGTGGGGGGGCGGGTTGGGCTCAAACCTGAGTCAGACTCCAGGCGCGGTGGTCAGTGGAGACAGCCCCCTGTGCCTCAGTTTCCCTGTGGCACAATGGGGGTAACAGGCTGCCCCGCCGCCCCAAGGGGATACATCTTGTGAAGATTCCAGGCACTCAGGCACCACAGTAACAGGGCCAGGAAACTATCCCACTGGCCACCTTGCAGACGGGATTTTAAACCGGTTTGGTGAGACCCAGGTGTGGACGCTCTCCTGCCAGTTCCACATCAGCTTCCTTCCCTTGAGCTCGGTCAGGATCGGCCCCCAGTGACGTGGAAACACACCACGCTTAAATCAAGCCAGAGCGGCCAGCCCCGGCGTCTGCTTGAACGAACCGGATTAAAAACCAGTGCAGGAGACAACAGCACAACTCTCTGGACATGTCCCTAGGCCGGGGCAGTGACCGGTGCTGGGCCTCAGTGTCAGAGGTAGAGACAATTCTCCATGTCTGGGGCTGCTCGGATCCAGGTTCATGTCCCTGGCAAACACCAAGGAGGGACAGGACTTGCTTTGGGTGGCGCCTGGCAGCTCAGGGGGGCGACACTGGGAAAGGGGCTGCAGAGGCTAGCAAGGGGGGGAGTGACCAGCCCTGAAGATCTGTGGAACTGTCTGCTGCAGGATCCCCATGGTGGGGACAGTTCGAAGCGTCCCAGAGGGCGGGACTAGGTAGTGTCCTGAGGGAGGAGACTGAAGAGCCCTGTGCTCTTGTCCCAGCTGTGATGCTGATCTGCAGGGTGACCTTGGGCAAGTGCTGTCATGGCTCTGTACGTGCCTCGGTCTCCCCATCTGTCCAATGGGGCTGCCCATCCCGCCCTCCTTTGGCAAGTGCGTGGGGATGGAGGGGGACACAGCGCTGAGTTGCGATGTGAATTGTCCCTCTCTGATTCTTTGGCTGCTCACTCCTCCCTCGCACAGGCCAGCTGCCAGCCTCTGGGAGCAAGGGGAGAGCGCTCCAGGCAAGTTCAGCCACAGGGCAGGGCGTTTCGGGGACCCACCCGGCTTCTTTTCTTGCTTTGGTCTGAGTCCCCAAACCCCGCTCCACAGTCCCCAGTTCCCGGGTTTGCTCCGTCAGGCTGAGAACTCAGACGTGGTTTCTTATGGGGTTGAAAATACGAGAGGGGTCGGTTGGTTCTTTGTTGGGTTTTTTTTTACTTCCAAGCCCAGCTTTTCTGACCAAAATTTCCACTAGACCCACCAGCCACAAAGGTGTTTTCCCACCTGCTTTGCATTAGGGCCTCTTCCCTTCCAAGCGCCACTTACTCCAGTGGGCTCTGGGGCCTGCAAGCTGTTCTCTTCCCCCGGCCCCTCAGCCTGGCCCCATAGGGCTCAGCGCAAGCCCCCCAGCTCTTTTTGCTTCAGAGCAGCTTTGCCCTGGAGCTGCGATGGCACAGGATTGCCCCCGATCTGGCATCCCGGAGAGCTACAATGGCATTTGAGGGGCTCGAAGACAGCTCCTACATATAAATGTAACAGAGCGGCAGTATGGCCTAGTGGGCACAGCAGGGGACTAGCTGTCCTGAAGTCTACTCCTGGCTCTTGTCACCGTGTGAGCCTGGACAAGACACACTTGCCTTCCGGGCCTCCACTTCCCCATCTGTAAAATGGGGCCGTCAGGGCTGTGTCGGCAGATGGGGGTGCTGCTACAGCATCCTAGAAGCAGCGTGGGCCCAGATGGCCTGTGGGGGGTGAGCCGGGCCCACAGCTGCGGCATAAAGTCTGGTAGCAGATGCAAGAGACGGGGGGACAGGAAAGTCAGAAAGTCCCCCCCCCCCCCCCTTTGGGCTTTGTGGAAGGAAGTGACGGCCGAGCCCCAGACGCTAACTCCGCGGCTGATCTTCTGGGCCTCACCGCTAAACGCGTCGGCAGATAAGATCCCCAGAAGCCCCAGCACCCAGACATCCTGCCCAGGCAGACGGCTCCGAGAAACCACCCCCCTTCAGCTGTCTTTCATCCGGATGCACCAGGCAGCCCCCTTTCCGGCAGGGGGGCTAAAAGCTCCACCCCAGCTGAGCCTGGCCAGGCAGACAGGAACCCTTCCCCCGGTGGGGATCAGGCTCTAACCACCTGCCAGGGCCAGAGGCTCTTGAAGGCTCCAGGAGGAGGAAGATGGTCCCCGAAGGGCTCCGTGTTCCTGCCCCAGAGAGACGCAGGAGGTTGCTCTGTAGGGCCTCCGGGGGAGCCAGGCGTGAGACCCTCTCCTCTTGCGCCAGCAGCGCCTGCCTTAGAACAGCTGGACAGGAGCAAAGGGGGGGGTGCACTCAGAAATAGCCCCCCCCCATCTGGGAGCCGCGCCCTGAAACCCAGACGACAGAGTTCTAATTACAGGCCTTGGAGGCGACTTGTTTATTTGCTTCTCCAGACCGGGCCTGGCCGGAAGCCCCCCCAGCAGGCAGGAGTGGGGGCTGGAAGCCGATGCCTCCCCCCGACGGGCACCCCGGGGAGATGTTCACTCCTGTCGCTCGCAGCACCAGCCCCCTCCAGGTCCTTCCTTCCGGGGGCTGTTCTCTCCGCAGAGGCGCTGATTGTCGGGCATTTCCCTCTTCCCGCAGGGCGTTGCCCGGGCCAGCGGCTGGTAATTATGGGGCTTGGCGTGGCTGCACCCCAGAGACTAGCAAGACCACAGGTGCCAGAGTGGCATCCCGCACGAGAGCCAAAAACTCAGGCAGGCGGCTTTCCCATTTCCTGCTGGGGGAGCTAAGCAGGGAGGGGTCTGTTCGGGGCGTGGAGGGGAGACCAGCCCCTCTCCCCCCATGTAGCCTCCCCAAGGGGCTGCAAGAAGCAAGTGGAGGAATCAGGATGCCTCTCCCAGCCTAGTTATCTGGCCAGGTGGGGGGCTGGGGCGGCTGGAGGAGATGTCATTTGGAGGCGGGGTTAGACAGCTGGGGGCTTGAGTCCTTGGGGATGGATCTCATGCCCTTCAGGAGCAGAAGTGGGGCGTCTGGGGTGCTGAGCTGGTTCTTCAAGACTCCGGCAGCCAAACCCTTGTTACCAGGGCTGTTAGGTTTGAGACAGGCCTGCCACAGACCCCTTCGGGGGGCAGCAGGCACAGCTCACGGGCCTGAGTTTTGTTCTGGGGGTTCCCGTGAAACCCAGGACTGTTTTCACAACGCCCCTGCAGACTGAGCGCAGCATTTCCAGGAGGTCGCTACATGGCCACCTGGGGTCTAACAGCCCTGATAGCTGCATCCCCCTGTCCTAAAATCCCCGGTGCATGTTCCTCGGGATGCTGGAGACCGGCTCAATTCACACAGGGCCGTGGGAGAGTTGGGATCTAGAGCTGAACTTTGGGGCGCAGGCCCCTCGCACTGCTGGCTACAGTATTCTTTGTCCAGTCCCACGTCACTGTGCCGTGTTGCTGGGTGCCGTGACAGAGCTGCCAGTTCCCACCCCAGAGTCAGCATGCTCCTCTTCCCCTCTACAGGGTCAAACTACATCTCCCATGATGCACCAGGGATTCCCACCATGGGGAGGGCAAGTGGGGCATCATGGGAACCTCATATAGAGTTCTGCACCCTGACGTGAGCCCAACCGGACCTCTGAAGTCGGGTTGGGTTTGGCTGGCTCTCCTCCTGTGGGGTAGGCTTAGTGGCCTCTGTGTGCCCCGTTTCCATGAAGCTCGGGTGACGATAATTAATAATAATAATAGTGAATCAATAACCATGCGTCTCTTTTTTGGTGTGATGTAGTTATTGCTGATTGCTAATTCTTGTCCTGAACTCTCACGCTATGTCCACACTACATTGCTCTTCCAGAAAAAGCGACACAAATTGCGAACTGCAATTTGCGTAGCTTTTTCCACTTCTTTTTGGAAGAGACTTTTTCGACATTTGGCCTGTCTACACTGGGCCAAAGGTTGGAAAAAAACTCTTTTTTGGAACATCCCTTCTTCGTCATAAAATGAGGTGTACAGGGATGCCGAAAAAGCACAACTGCTCTTCTGAAAAACAATTTGGAAGAGCAGATGCGTTCTCTGGATGTGGCAGAGTTTTCCTGGGTTACCTTTGGTATCCCGGAAAAACTCTGTAGTATAGATGTAGCCCCAGAGAGGTCGCCGTGTTAATCTGCATCTGCAAAAACAACAATCAGTCCAGTGGCACCTTAGACACCAACGGGATGTATTTGGGCACCGGCTTTCATGAGTTAAACCCACTTTGTCTTGTGCTTTAGAGCATCCTTTTTATTGTCCGTTCGTCCATCTCTGCGGAGGCTCAGCGAACGAGTCGCAATGTTGCGTGAGCATGAGCCTTTTTGGCTGTGCCCGTGAATTGGTCCCCGCAGACCACGAAATTTTCCGACTGTGACGGGGCAGGGGCGCCCCGCACTGAGATGACCCGCCTGACCGTGTATGCGGCGGTTCTCGAGGGTCAGGCCGGGAGCCTCGAGCAGGGCGCGCCGCGAACAGCCACCCGCGCGGCCCTTGCACGCCCCGCCAACCACTGTGTCAGCTGTTCAGCGGCGGCAGCCTTCCGGCTAGAAATGCCGGAGGATCCCAGGGAGGCGGCCAGGCGGATGATGCCATCGCGCTACTCCGGCCGCCGACGGGAGACGTCACCACGCCACGCCGGGTGGGGCCGCGGCGGCGGAGCAGATCCGGGGGATTTAAACGCCGCCGGCAGGGAAGGAGGGGGAAGCAGGCCGCGAATGGCCTCCCTCCCCGGGGCCGTTAGGTGGAGGGGCCCGAAGCCGAAGGGGTAAGCCTTGCTCAGCAGGGTGAACCGGAGTGGGGAGAGGAAGCAGCCCAGGGCGGGCGAAGGGAGCCTGCGGGCTGACGAGTTGCGGCTACGGCCCCGTCAGCCAGACCGGACGAAGGTTCCGTCTGAGTCCTTAGGGCCCATGAGAGGGGGCGGGCCCGGACCCCCCTCTCCCCACCAGGAGGAAACCGCGCAGCCGACGTTTCGGGGAGACCCGGCAAGTTAATGACCTGATTAGTTGGGACGCACATAGGTGACCGGGAGGAGGGGTTTGAACTAACGACCCCGTGGGTGTTGGGAAGGGGGAGTACCCCGTAACACAGAGGGAGGGTGTGACGTAGTGGGGGTAATTGCTGGGCTGTGGTGACCCCTGCTGTCTGGAGCAAGACCCAGCAGGGAAAACCTGGCTAGGCAGAGATAAGGCCAAACTGGTTGAACCAGTGGCCAGACACCCCCCATGGAGAGGAACAAAGGAAGGTGGAATGCTGCCCTGGCTGCGGGGGCAGGGCTGGAGGGGAATTTAGTTAGACTGTGGAAGAGCATGGAGGAGAGCCTAGGGGAAGGGGCTGGAGTTTAGGGGCCCAGTCTCCCCCATCTCAAGGGGGCCTGAGGCATCCTAGCCCAGTTCCTGTAACCAGATTACATCTGTGCTGCGCTGAGCTGGAGGAGCAATAAACCACCCTCAATTCCACTGGCTGGTGCAGTCTGTTTGTGCCATTTCGGGGTGCAGGAGACGGGGAACCCCCAACGCGCCGTCACACTGGTGTCAGGAGCGGGATCCACGGCACCCCGTGGATGAAGCTTCCAGCGGCGAGCGACAAGGCGCAGTAGAAGCAAGAGCCCTGGAGCCAGGCGTGCTGGAGACAGAGCGAAGCGGTTCCTGGGAATCGTGGGGCGCTGCAGCACTAGACTGGTGAGTCTGCACCGAGGGGCCCAGCGGGCAGATGGCCTACGCCCGACTCTTGAAGGCAGAGCTGGTGGGGCTGTGCAGAGAGAGGGGCTTGCCTGTGCAGAAAGCAACCAAGGCCCAGCTGATTGCTCAGCTAGAAGAGAATGACCAGCCACAGGGCCAGGATCTTGTCCCCAGGGGAAGCAGCCAGACCCCCCCTGAGAGTGTGTCAGGCTCAGAGAGGGGGAGGAGCGCTGGAACCCACAGGAGAGATGAGACAGCTTCCCCCAGGAGGCCTGCAAGCTGCAGCCCATCTAGGGCAGGGGCCAGCCAAGCAGAGCTGCGGCGGCTGGAGATCCAGCTGCGGATCAAGGAATTGGAAGTAGAGGACCGAGAGAGGGATCGCCAAGATCGAGAGAGGCAGCGGCAGCATGAGCTGGCCATGGCAGAGCGGAGAACCGGCGGGGCACCGGCTGCGCCAAGTGCGGATGGGCCCCAGGGTCCCAGGACTGCCAGATGCTTGGAGAGGCTCATGGTGGCCCAATTGAAGGACATGGGTGACATAGACGGGTTCCTCAGTGCCTTTGAGAGGGCCTGTGGACTGCAACGGGTTCCCCCAGCTGACTGGCTGCAGGAGCTCATCCCCGCACTGAGCCAGGAGGCGGCCGGAGTGCTCAGTCAGCTGGAGGACCTACAGCCCGGGGATTACAACCGAGTCAAGGAGGCCCTGCTGCACAAGTTCGGGCTGACCCCCGAGATGTACAGGAAGAAGTTCCGGGGGGTACAGAAAGGGCCACGGGAGACCTATGTGGACCTGGCCTCCCGCCTGGCGCAATACTGCCGCAAGTGGGTGTCTGGAGTCGGAGCCCAGACCGCAGAGGAGCTGCTCAAGCTGGTCATGATGGAGCAGTTCTATGAAGCGTGCCCACCCAAACTGAGGCTGTGGCTCAAGGACCGGAGACCAGAGAACCCCCAGGAGGCCGGGAGGCTGGCGGATGAGTTCACGGAGAGCCGGTCCGGGTGTGAACGGGAGTCCCGGAGAGAAAGGGAACCGCGCAGAGACCGGATCTCGGCTGAGCGACGGAGGGAGTCAACTACGGGGCGAGACCAAGGAACAGGTCGTCTGCGCCCCAGAGAACCAGCCAGGGCCTGGACAGAGACAGCCCAAAGCCTAACTTGCCAGCGCTGTGGGCAAAAAGGCCACAAGAGGGCTCAGTGCACCAGGTCCCAGGACCGGGGACTGTCCAGGGTTAACTGGCTGGGGCGGGAGGAAGGGCAGGCTGCCCCAGAGGCAGGGGCTGGCAGGCAAACCTCAGCTCAGAGAGAGGGGAAGGATGCTCAGTGCACCTCCCCTGGGAGGTCTGATTCTCAGGAGGCGGATTTCTCCGTGTACCGGGTGGGGGCAGGACGGCCCCTGCGGAGCGAGTGCCTCATACCCCTGGAGGTGGATGGTAGGAAGGTGACGGGCTTCTGGGACACGGGGGCGGAGGTGACTCTGGCCCGATCCGACATAGTGGCCCAGGAGCGGATACTACCCCACGCGCAGCTGACCCTGAAGGGCATAGACGGGTCCCCGTTTAAGGTGCCTGTAGCCAGGGTGCATCTGAAATGGGGGGCCAAGGAGGGCCTCAAGGAAGTGGGGGTGCACCCGCACTTGCCCACCGAGGTGCTGATGGGGAATGACCTAGAGGAGTGGCCCCATGGATCCCAGCGGGCTCTAGTCCCTACCCGGAGCCAGAGCCAGCGGGGGGCCGACAACGTGGGTCCAGGGAAGGACTCCTGGCAGCGTCCTCAGGGTCCCATCCCAGTGGACACGGGGTCCAGCCAGGCTGGGACTCCGGACCTAGGCAGAGGTGGGGGACAGATCCCGATCCCTGCCTCAGCAGCTGAATTCCAGGCTGAGGTGCAGGCAGACCCCTCCTTGCAGAGGCTGAGGGACCAGGCTGGCCTCCATGCAGCTCAGCCCCGGGGGAGAGGTGGCCAGGAGAGATTCCTGCGGGAGCGTGGGCTCCTGTTCCGTGAGTGGCTCCCCCCCAGGAAGGCGAGGGCATGGGGTGTCCAGCGGCAGCTGGTCGTCCCCCGAAAGTATCGCCTCAAGCTGCTGTATTTGGCCCACGATGTCCCCGTTGGGGGCCACCGGGGGATCCGGAGCACCCGGCTGAAGCTGCTCCAGCACTTCTATTGGCCGGGAATCTTTACAGCCGTGCAGCGGTACTGCCGGTCCTGTGACTCCTGCCAGAGGGGCGGGAAGGCCCAAGACAGGAGGAAAGCGGCTTGGGGGTCTCTACCCCAGATAGACCCTCTGGGCTGGCTGAGAGAGTTATGGGAGGGGAAGACCTCCCTGGATGGAGCTTCGGGGGTGGAAGCCGCCCTGGCTGTCCAGAGAAGGCTCACTGGGCTCATGGCCCCGGCCCGAGAGACCCTGGCCAGAGATCAAGGCCAGCGGAAGGGTGGGTGTGACCCCCGAGGACAGGCCTGCGCCAGTCGCCCTGGAGCGGGGCGGCGAGTGGACAGAGGGAAGCCAGCTCATGTGGGGCCTTGCCACGGCCGGCCTGAGTCAAGGGGAGCACCCAGGTCCCCGGGGCGGGTTCCCACGCAGAGGACCCGAACTTCCCTAGGTCACGAGCGGAGTGACCCTGCTCAGTTCGCTCTCGGAGGGGGGAGAACTGTGACGTAGTGGGGGTAATTGCTGGGCTGTGGTGACCCCTGCTGTCTGGAGCAAGACCCAGCAGGGAAAACCTGGCTAGGCAGAGGTAAGGCCAAACTGGTTGAACCAGTGGCCAGACACCCCCCATGGAGAGGAACAAAGGAAGGTGGAATGCTGCCCTGGCTGCGGGGGCAGGGCTGGAGGGGAATTTAGTTAGACTGTGGAAGAGCATGGAGGAGAGCCTAGGGGAAGGGGCTGGAGTTTAGGGGCCCAGTCTCCCCCATCTCAAGGGGGCCTGAGGCATCCTAGCCCAGTTCCTGTAACCAGATTACATCTGTGCTGCGCTGTGCTGGAGGAGCAATAAACCACCCTCAATTCCACTGGCTGGTGCAGTCTGTTTGTGCCATTTCGGGGTGCAGGAGACGGGGAACCCCCAACGCGCCGTCACAGAGGGGTACCCCACTACACCGACACTTTCAGCTGCGGCGTGTTCCCTTTGAGGATCGCTCTTCGCCACCCTCGGGGTGGAATATGTACAGCTGGCCACTCATTGGTTAGTTACGGGGCTCACAGGCCACTGTTTCTGACCCCTGGTTGGACGATGTCACAGCTCACGCATCCGGCCATCGTGACAGGACAGTAGATTAGCTGGACCAGTTGAGTGACAGTCCCATGCATTGCTGGGGTTGGCAGTCAGAGATTTGAGGGCTTGTATTTCCCTGGGCTAATTTCTCCTAGAACCTCAGCAAATTCTTCTGGATCCCTTCTAGGATCACTTCCTAAAGACGGGCCCCTGTAACGCTCCCTCCAGATGACCCCAGATTTGCATGGGCTAACCCTGGTCCTCATGCCCTGGGCACATCTAGCGCCAACCCTCCTTTCTCATCGGGAACGCCCACCTCAGAGCATCTCCTGGTCACTTCTCCAGCCTGACCCTGGCCTAAGCAAACCACTGAGCCGGAACCAGCTTCAATTTCGCCTGTGTCACTGCGGGGAATGGATCCTGGAGCTTTCTTTTCACGCCATATTTGAAAGCTGCCCAAGGGAAACCTCAGCCCAGAGATCAAACCCCATTCTTCCTGCCGACTTCCAGTGTGAGCGAATGCCATGGGCTCCGCGGATGCCCGGCGTGCTGCCCAGATCTTCAAGAGCTTGGTCCTGCCGGGAGGGCAGGGGACGGGACTCGATGGCCTCTCAAGGTCCCTTCCGGTTCTAGGATTCTAGGATTAAGAGCCTGCGTCCTAAATTGTGCCAACCTTCGGGGAGAGGCTACAGCCCCCTCCCTCTTGTCCGGGGGGCCTCTCAGGGTCCAAATTAAAGATCCCCGGCACATGTTGGGAATGTGGGACATGCCTGCTGTGGTGTAGTGCGGGGCCTTGCTGCTTGCTGGGCTTGGGCAGCGGCTGACCTCCACTGTTTGTAGCATGGCCCAACAGTGACAGCAGATGGGTCACTAGGCCAGGGTCTCCCGACCTGTCCGACCGGTCACCTCCCAGGGAGAGAGACAAGGGGAGGAAGGCGGGGTCCAAACCTGGCTGGGGGGCAGGGCTGGAACAGAGTTTAGTTTCTCTCTGGGAAGCAGGGGAGAAGGGGCTACGGAGGGGGGCTGGGATTGGGCCCAGCGACCCCTATCTCAAGGGGGGGGCCTGTGGCCTCCTGGCCCCAGTTCCTGTAACCAGATGACATCTGTGCTGTGCTGTATCTGGGAGAAGCAATAAACTCCCTCTGTTCTACTGGCTGGCGGAGTCTGTGTGCGCCACTACGGGGGTGCAGGAGACGGGGGACCCCAATGCGCCGTCACACCTGCCAATGCTCCTCCGCTCGGTAAAGCAGCGGCGGACGTGCAAGGCAGCGGATCGGCTCCCACGGCCCCAGCGGCGCCAGAATCTAACTTGGCCGTCAGAGACCGAATCCGGGGCCACGGACGTGACCGTGAAGCTGCTACTAGTGTCTAAGGCTGCGTCCGTCGCGTGCCTGGCGGGCCGGGGCCGTCCCTTTCCCTGCGGCTCTGCCGGGAACGCCCGCGTTCCCTAATGACAGGGTGTGCCGCCAGCCTGCGTCTTTGAGGCTGCGGCTGGACTCCAGCGTTTAGCCTGGAAATAGCAGGGCCCGTTTCAAAGCAGCAGGCGGTGGGGACCGTGTGGCCCTGCCCAGCAGGCGCCCTGTCCACAGATCACGCAGCACACTGCCCCCATCCAGTGAGTGCGGGGGGGTGTCCAACCCTGCTGCCCACGCCGGATCCCCGGGCTGCATCGCTGGGAGAAAGGAGTGGAACGGGGGCAGGGTGCGGGTGGTGCAAGGCGTGTCCTGGGGTCCCGCACTCCCCCAGGGATGGCCCTGCTGAGGGCAGCCTGCAAGCAGGGGGGCCGCCAAGGGATGGGGCTGGCTGCTGGAGGTGGCACCACCCCCGACCCAGCCTGCAGCTGCCTAGAGCAGTGGTCACCAATGAGTAGAGCGGGATCGACTGGTCGATCTTGGAGCCTTTGACAAGTGACCCTGACGGGTTGGCCAAGAGGCGATCAAGGGCGGCACTTCAGCTGCCCCACCCCAGGGTGCTGCGCGGCTCCTGCCCTCTGCCCTGGAGCTGCAAGCAGGAGGGAGAGGGGGGCGCTGATGTCAGGGTGCGCCCCTCCCGCCCTGTACCCTGTCTCTACAGAACGGAGGGCGGGGGCAGGGCTTGGGATACAGGACGTTTGCTGGCTGCTTTGCAGTGTGGTGCAGGGCCAGGGCAGGGGGGAGCCTGACTTAGCCCCATGGCCCCACCACCCAGGAGCCAGCTGAGATAATCAGTGTCCAGCTGGAGCCAGCGCCGATCCCCTGCCCCGTCATGAAAACCCCCCCTGCACCCCAACCCCTGCCCTAGCCCTGAGCCCCCTGGACCCAAACTCCCTTACGGAGCCTCACCCTGAACCCCCCCCTGCACCCCAACCCCTGCCCCAGCCCTGAGCCCCCTGGACCCAAACTCCCTTACGGAGCCTCACCCTGAACCCCCCCTGCACCCCAACCCCTGCCCTAGCCCTGAGCCCCCTGGACCCGAACTCCTTTACGGAGCCTCACCCTGAACCCCCCCCTGCACCCCAACCCCTGCCCTAGCCCTGAGCCCCCTGGACCCGAACTCCTTTACAGAGCCTCACCCTGAACCCCCCCTGTACCCCAACCCCTGCCCCAGCACTGAGCCCCCTGGACCCGAACTCCTTTACGGAGCCTCACCCTGAACCCCCCCTGCACCCCAACCCCTGCCCTAGCCCTGAGCCCCCTGGACCCGAACTCCTTTACGGAGCCTCACCCTGAACCCCCCCCTGCACCCCAACCCCTGCCCCAGCACTGAGCCCCCTGGACCCGAACTCCCTTACGGAGCCTCACCCTGAACCCCCCCCCTGCACCCCAACCCCTGCCCCAGCACTGAGCCCCCTGGACCCGAACTCCCTTACGGAGCCTCACCCTGAACCCCCCCCGCACCCCAACCCCTGCTCTAGCCCTGAGCCCCCTGGACCCGAACTCCTTTACGGAGCCTCACCCTGAACCCTCCCTGCACCCCAACCCCTGCCCCAGCCCTGAGCCCCCTGGACCCGAACTCCCTTACGGAGCCTCACCCTGAACCCCCCCTGCACCCCAACCCCTGCCCCAGCCCTGAGCCCCCTGGACCCGAACTCCCTTACGGAGCCTCACCCTGAACCCCCCCCTGCACCCCAACCCCTGCCCCAGACACAGCTCCGAGCCCCCTCACACTCCAAATCCCCAAGACCACAGTCTGTGTCCCAACCTTCTGCCCCAGCCTGGTGAAAGGGAGGGAAGATGGGGGGAAGGGAGGATGGAGTAAGCAGGGGCGGGGCCTCAGAGAAGGGGCGGGAAGGAGGCGGGGCCAGGGCATTTGGGTTTGAGGTAGATCCTGGATGGCACTTCAATTCAAAAAGTGATCTCGTGCTTAAAAAGGGTGGAGACCCCTGGCCTAGAGCATCCCGGATTTGGGGGACTGTGTGGAGCAGCCAGCCAAGAGCAGGCCCCTGTGCTAGGTGCTGTACATGGTGAGAGAGCCTCTTCCCCAAAGAGCCTGCAAAATAGACAGGAGGGAGAGAGGGGAAACTGAGGCACAGAGCGGCACAGCAATATGCCCAAGGCCACCCAGTAGGCCAGCGCTGGGACTGGAAGCCAGGTCTCCTGAATCCCTCTCAGGGGCTCTAGCCACTGAACCACACTACCCTTCCTTCTGCACCCCAATCCTTCCTCTAAACCTCCATTGCTAGTGGCCCTGGTCACAACCCATCTGCCACCCCTGCAGCCTTCCCTCTGCTATGGCAAGGGCCCTAATCCGGGGACTGCGGGGAGGCCTGGATTTGATCCCCAGCCCCGCCACCGACTCCCTGGGTGACCTTGGGCTGGTCCCTTAATCGCGTTGTGCCTCAGTTTCCCACCTGTAAAACCGGGAGAGCAGCCGTGCTGGGAGCTGGCAAGGCAAAGACATTGACTAGGAGGAGGCGCTGTCGTTCCAGGGGCTGTGGGTTCAGGTGTGCAAGGGGCGGGCGGGTCGAGCCAGCAGGGAAGCAGCCGATGGAGGAAGTTGGCCCCACAGCCACCCATGCCGCAGCTACGCCTCCCACCTCCACCCCCGGGCGCCTGCCATGCACACCAGGAGCGGGCAGGGCTCTTCGCGGCGAACCGGTTGGCCACAGCTGCGCGCTTGCGGCGCTCCGGCCCAGGGGAGCCAGGCAGATGTTGTGTCTAGCAGCAGCTGCAGGGGCGGGAGCGCACTGGAGAGCCCGCGGCGCGCACTGGAGAGTCCGCGGCGCGCACTGGAGAGTCCGCGGGGCGGGAGCACACTGGAGAGTCCGCGGAGCGCACTGGAGAGTCCGCGGGGCGGGATCGCACTGGAGAGCCAGCGGAGCGCACTGGAGAGTCCGCGGGGCGGGAGCACACTGGAGAGCCCGCGGCGCGCACTGGAAAGCCCGCGGCGCGCACTGGAGAGTCCGCGGGGCGGGAGCACACTGGAGAGTCCGCGGAGCGCACTGGAGAGTCCGCGGGGCGGGATCGCACTGGAGAGCCAGCGGAGCGCACTGGAGAGTCCGCGGAGCGCACTGGAGAGTCCATGGGGCGGGGGCGCACTGGAGAGCCCACGGCGCGCACTGGAGAGCCCACGGAGCGCACTGGAGAGTCCGCGGCGCGCACCGCGGGGTGAGCACTAGTCATGCGTCGATGGGGCGGCCAGGAATGGCTGGGCGGGTTCCTGCCTCCGTCCGGGGATCCCTCCTCCCCGTCCTGCACGGCGGCTTCTTTGCGGGCCCAAAACCAAGTCCCGTCCAGCCACTGGGGCGCACGCAGCCGCTCCCCGCGAAGGGAGACACGGCCTCGCCCGCCTCCCAGCTCGGCCTGGTGCGCCCGCCCCCTTGGGGGTGCCCGAGGCGGAGTCAAGCCCGGCTCGCCCGCTCCTGGCCGTGGCCCGCTTTTCGTGCCCGCCCCACCTCGCTCGTCGGCCTGCCCAGAGGAAGCTGGGGCCGCGGGAATGCGGCCACGCCAGCCCCGGGCAGCCCCGCAATGCAGCGAAAGGGACCTGCTGCAGGACACGCCACGCAACCAGGAGCGATGGGCTCACGTGGCAGCCGGGGAGGTCTAGGGGGTATTACATAGGAGCAGCCAGACCCGGTCAGACCAAGGCGACGTGGCCCCCGATTGCAGAGGCCTTGCGGCGACGGGGAACCGGAGCCCCACACTTCTTAGTCCAGCCCCCTCCCTCCCTCCCTCCCAGCACATTTGGAAGAGCCACGAATCGCCCGATTCACACTCCAGCCCCCCCTCCCTCCCTCCCAGAGCCTGAGCGCAGGGAATCAGCTGTTCACGGCATTCCGGATCTGGGAGGGAGGGGGAGGAGCAGAGAGGGAGGACGGATCAGGCAATTGACATGCCCCAAAAGTGCTGGGAGGGAGGGGAAGGGGCAGATAAGCGTGGGGCTCCGGTGCCCCAGTTCATCAGCGGGGGAGGGGAGGCAGGGCCACCTGTGGAACCCCAGTAGGCCGTGGGCTGCTGTGGCCCACCGAGGTGAAGGAGCCGCCCCATGCGGCCTACCCAATATCCGCGGCTGCCCGGCCCTGGAGCCGGGTCTCCGGCGCTCTGGGCGGTATTTGAGTGGGGGCTCTGGTAGACGGGCTCCCAGCACCCACCTGAGACGGTCTCCGGGCCAGCCCAGGAGACGGGCCTGTGGCTCTGTATCTAGGCGGATTCCCGCCACCGCCCGCTAGATGTGACCACTCAGCCCCATGGCCCTTCCCTTGCAGAGCCTGCTGCAGCCGGCGCTGGGAAGAGGGGTTGATTACAGGCTGCAGGAGGCATCCCCAGGGCCGTCCCCACACCGCGCCGCCAATGCAGCCGGAGTTCCTGGAAAGCCGTCGGGCTCCCGGCCAAGCCCGGCCCCCTTCGAGGTCCCCGAGCCCCAGGTGTGGGGCGAGGTCAGGCCAAGGGCTGAAATCAGAGCTGAAGCCAGCGACAGCTGTGAAGGGTTCTAGGCTGAGGGGGAGGGGATCACTCAGCGAGCTGACGGGGGGCTGCTCCCTGAGCCGGCTGCCCTGTTCCCTCCCCTAGCGACTCAGGGGTCCCTCTGCCGGGGTAAATTCCCCTCTTCCCCCATTGATCCATCACCTCCTACTCCTTCCCCCGGCCCCCTTCCAGATCCCCCTCCGTTGACCATCAGCTGCGACCCCCCCACCAGATCTAAATGGGGATGGGTGGGGCAAGGAAGCCTTCCAAGTCCTCCGGTCTGGCAGCGCCGTCTTCCTGAGGCCTGGCTCCCGCAAAGCCAGGGAGGGACAGCTGCAGGAGCTGCAGGCCTCAAACACTCACACACATCTGGCTTCCACAGGGGAGGCGGGGAGCAGCGGCCGCTCTCCCAACACATGCGGGAAGCGTCTCCGCAAATCCTGCTTGGCCGTGATCTACCGAGTCATTCTCCCCCACCCTGGGCACGTCCCCAGCAACCCTCCCCCCTGCTCTGAGGGGGCTTCAGACCCCAGCAGGGATGGGCGGCGGGTGTATTTTCGAGATGGGGAAACCGAGGCAGAGTTCTGGGCAGTGCGCTAGGTCACAGCGTGCTCTGAGAGGCTGCGAGTGACACCGCGACGCTGCCTGTGTCTGCAGAGGGCCCGATCCTGCCGCTCTGAGAGGAGACACGGCCCCAGGCATTTTGGTGGGGAATTCACCCCACGAACCACTGCTGGGTGGGCAACTACCCCCCCCCCCCCGACACATAGTGGCGGCTGGGTTCGTGCTTCTCACACCCCAGTCCCCGACGCTGGAGGGGCAAGTGTAACCCGCCCCCCTAGTGCGGATCCCTGTCCCATGGAGTGTGACTTACAGCCAGAGATAAGAACGAGGGAGCTCTACAGCCCGGCTGGCAGCCAGCTGGCTTTGTAGGTCAAGCGGGAGCGGCTCTTACCTGAGGTCCCAGGTTCAAATCTGCCTGGTGGTGGTTACACCAGGACCCTGGTTCCCAGCCCTGCTGGACCTGAAGGGAAAGGGCCCCTCGCTGCTGCTGCTGCAAGAAGGCCCCAATGCAGCGTCTGCCCCTCACAGGGAGGGGACCCCCTGGCATTGCCACTCGGGGTGGGGGGCACACAGGGAATGCTCCGTCTCTAGGCTACGGGACACACAAGCAGCCAGGCAGAGGGCAGCACAGATCCTGGCTGCTCCCTGACCAGCTGGGGCGAGTCTCCCCTCCCCCAGGGTTGGACTCATTGCCAGCCCCCCAGGGCTGCAGGCTGTTTGAGTCCGGGTGGCCGGGAATCCGCGAGCTGGGGGGGGAGGCCCGTATGGAATGGGGGGAGGGGCTCTGGTTCCCGCCAGCCAGCCCCTGAAGGAAGGAAGGTCGCTTCCAGATCATGCCAAGGGACAGGAGCGGGTGAGTGCGTTGGAGAGCGTCCCTCTGGGCACCTGCCATCAGCGCCCCGGAGCCGAGAGCCGGGGGCCCATGGGTATCAACCTCCCAGGAGATGCTGCAAGGCCCAATGGGTCCAAAATAAGAGGCCGGGCTCTGATGCCCGGGGGAACCTGTTTGGGTTTCTCATTGGCTTCCCCTAGGGCAGGGGTCTCCAACCTTTCCAAGCAGCAGGATCCATCGCAAACCCAAACACCCTGGCCCCGCCTCCTTCCCACCCCTTCTCCAAGGCCCCGCCCCTGCTCACTCCATCTTCCCTTCCTCCCTTTCATCAGGCTGGGGGCACAGGGCTCGAGTGTGGGGGAGGGGGATGCAGGCTCTGGTCTCAGGCTAAGGATTTGGCGTGAGGGAGGGGTTCTGAACCGAGCCTGGGGCAGGGAGTTGAGGTGCAGGAGAGGGTTCAGGGGCAGGCTCTGGGTGGGTGCAGGGGGACTCAGGGCTGGGGCAGCAGTTTGGGGGGCAGGAGGCTGCTGGGTGGTGGGGCAGGGGGCTAAGGCAGGCTCACCACTACCCTGGCCCTGCACCAGTCCCAAAAGCAACCAGCAAACTCCCTCCATCCCTGTCATTCCCCCTCCCCCTGCGCTCTGTGGAGATGGGGTACAGGGTGGAGGGAGGTGCCCCCTGACATCAGCACCCCCTCCTCTTCTTCCCATGCCCTGCACAGCAAGCAAGAGGCTCCCAAGGATGGAGGGCAGGAGCAGCAAAGCAGTGCTGAGGGGCAGATGAAGGGCCAGCACTTGACAGCCTCCCGGCCAAACCTGCCAGGATCACCTGTCGGAGGCTCCAAGATCGACCA
Organism: Pelodiscus sinensis; assembly: GCF_049634645.1. NCBI lineage: Eukaryota > Metazoa > Chordata > Testudines > Trionychidae > Pelodiscus > Pelodiscus sinensis. The sequence goes on along the minus strand of NC_134718.1, from coordinate 73,449,830 downwards.
GTAGATCCTGATCGACTGGTTGGTGACCACTGACGTAGGGGGTGTGAAAACAGACAGTGCACCCCCTGCTGGAGAGGGCAGGCCAAGGCCTGGGCTAGGACAGTGGCCTCATTCTGCTGCCGGTTTGGAAGGCAAAGCCCCAGCGCTGGGGGCAGACAGTGGGCCTGGCCTCCGACCACAAACCCGCTCCCCCTCCATAGGGCAAAGGCCCAGCTGCAGCAGCCAAAGGGACAGGGAAGGAACAGGGACCTTTCTCCACTGCAGCAGGCTTGGGGCATCTTGCAAGAGTCCGGGGAGTGGAGCAGGCCGGGATTTCTCCCTCCGAACGATTTTCCACGGGGGAATTTTGCCAGCACATTTCAAGCGCTGGGAGGGGAGGTGGAAGGACGGGTCCCCAGCTCGCAGGCAGAACCAGGAATCAGGGAGAGCCGCCCAGAGGACCTGCTCAGCCTCCAGCCAGCACCTACCTGCACACATCTGGTCAATTTCAGTGAAATTAACCAGACACGCCTGTTTCCGTTCTCCCTAAGGGGAAAGTTTCTTAGGACGCTTTTCTGTGGAAAAACTTGGTGGTTTTGGGGGGGTTGGCCCAAATCAGGACAATTTTCCAAAATGTGACCTTTTCCCCAGGAAAGGATTTCTCTCTTCTAGGCTGCTCCACTCAGGAGAATCCAGCAGCGCTGCTCCCAAAGTCCTGAGCCACCTCAGTTTCCCCAGCTGTAAAATGGAGCTAATGAAGCTGGCCTCCTTTCTAAAGGGCTTGGAGATCTACAGGGGAACCAGGTCCATCGAAGAACTGGCTCTTACTCGGTTTAGGATACGGCTGTCCTTCGCAAAGGGTGTTGAGATCCCTGCTGAGGAAGGATTGGGAAGAGCTAGCCAGGTTTTTTTCCCCCCCACAGTCAATCTCTTTGGATAATGTTTCTGTGCTCCTGTCCCAGCCCCTGGGCGACCCAGAAAAATGCAGTCTCTGGGCCACACGGCCAAGCCCAAATATTTAAAAAAAATCACACGACTGACTTAAAAATCACGAGATTTTTTTTCAACAATCGCTGAGTTCTTTTTTCCTTCCCTTCTTGTTTCCAAACTTTGACGGTGCCTCCGCGCCACATGTCGGGCTTTTCTCCCCCACCGTGAGAGCTGGAAACCAGCTGGAATGGCAGCTGAAGTTTTGATCCATCCCCTGATTCCAGCAGCTGGGGCTTGAGAAAAAGAGGAACTATCCTGAGACGCATGAGAAAATCACAGAGACGGCAGCCTGGGATTGGTCAGCTGAGTCACATGCTCTTGTTTCTGCTCTCGGACTGGGGGGCCCGGACCCTCGTGAATTCCTGGGGCCCGAAACAAAGTTCAGCCCCGCACCAGCCGGGCTGCAACGTAGGGTTGCTTCGGGGAAGGAGGCTGCGCTCTGCTTTATTCCAGGGCCTGGGTTTGCACCCCCAGCCCTGGCAGGCGACAGACTCCGCTCCCTGATCACGTCCCTGTCCGAATGGAAAAGCTCGGGGCTTGCTACTAACACCCCCAGGCATCTCAGACCGTGCGTCTCTGGCCCCCGCCCTGCTGTCGGGATGAAATCAGCGCGGCGTCTCAGAACCTGGTCCCAGTGCAGCCCTCATCCAGCTGAGGACCCTCTGCCAGGCCTCTGATCTCATCCCCGAGCCATCTGCCAACCGCCCCACGCCCCAGCTGGGACGTCACCTCCACTGGCCTCTCGTCCTGGCTCCCCTGGTCCGCGGCCCGGCGCCGGTGACCAGTCCAGTCCCACGCAGCCACCAGTTCCCGTGGGCCGCAGGCTCTCGGCGGGACTGGGAGCCCGGCTTGGCTCTCGTGGCTGCTGCTACCGAGGCCTTTCTCTGCCCCACCCCCGATCCCGGCAAGCCCAAGCCAAGCAGGTTCCAGAGACAGCTCCCGGCTGGCACCCCTGTCTCTGCTCTGCTGCTCCCCCCTCGGCACCGGGGCTCGGGGGAGGCTGCTCCTTGCTTCACAGGCCGGCCCCATGAGCTGATGCCCCTCTGCCGATCCGCTGGCGACGGGCACCCCCGCTGCAGCCCTGCTGCCTTTGTCCCCCAGCTGGTGGTTTGAGGAGCCGCTCGCCCAACCAACAGGGACCCTCCCCCCCCATCTCTCTGCCTCCCCAGGGCCCCGATTTCCCACGGCTGGGCACAGTCCCTTTAGTCTCATTAGCACCGAGGCGCAGCCTGCGTCCCGTGGTTCAGACCTGCCCCGGCTGCCTCCCGGCCCGGTGGGGGATGCGCTGCGGCTGGGGGGGCTGGATTGGGGTCAGGCTCGCTCCCCCGATGATGCACCAGCCCCCCCCACCCCCACCCACACCCACACCCACACCCACACCCAGCTCGCTCAGCCGGCGTCATTCCCCTGAACCAGGGCACATCCAGAGCCAGACTGCCAGGCCCTGCTCACGCCTGGGGCGTAGCCACAGCTGGGCCTGGTGGGGCCTGCTCACCCGCCCCAGACCTGACTCTGCTTCTCCCCGGTGTGGGGGCTCGCCCCTCTTCCCCCCATGCTCCAGCCAGGCCTGGGGAGCGGGGCTGGGGGTGGTAAGCGGGCGCCTGTGCCCTGCACCCCACTGGGTGGGGAGATCAGTGCAAGCCCCAGAGCCCAGACCCTACTCGGACTATGGGGGAGCGGAGCAGGGGGGCAGGCCCCGATCCCCCTCCTAGCAGGAGCGCCCCACGGACAGAGTGGGGGGCAAGCCCTGAGTGCTGGGGGAAGAGTGCGGGGACGCTCATATTTATGGGCCCCCCCTTTTGGCGGGGCCCCGGCCAGGGTGTCGACCCCTCTCTCCCCCAGGCCTGCAGAGGTGTCCCCATTGCTGCTCCCCCCCCGTCTTTGCCCGCCCCCCCCAAAGTCAGAGCCACCCACTTGTCCCATCCTGCACCCCCTAAGCCAGCCGGGTCTGACCCAGGAGGCACCGGCCCGGGGCCAAGGGCTGGGCTAGGACGGCCCTGGAGCGACTGGCCAGGCTGCCACCTAGTGGGGACTCGTTGTCCAGCGGGCGTGGGCTGGTGCGGGTCCGGCCAGTCCCCTGGCGTGTGTCTGTCCGTGTGTCCGGGGCACAGGTGGCCCCGGCCAGCTGCACAGGGACAGTCCCCGAGTGGGGTCTCCGGGCGGGAGGCCAGGGAATAACAGGGGCTCTGTGCGGCCAGCAGCCCCGGGCGGGGCACCTGGGCAGGTGGGAGGGTGGGGGCAGGAGACTTCCCCTACAGCCCCCAGAGCCTGGGGCCCGTTCGCAAGGCGCCTCCCCGCTCTGCCGGCAAGGTCCCAGCCACGCCTGTGGAGCCCCCGCCAGCACCCGGAGACGGGTCCTCTGCTCGGCCAGTGGAGCCGGGCAACCGGGAGCTGGCTCTTTGCTGTGTACACGCACGCACACGCACACACACACGCCCACATGCCCACACGCCCACACATACACACATGCACACACACGCCCACACATACACACATGCACACACACATGCCCACACACGCACACATGCACACACGCACACACATGCACACATATGCACGCACACAGACACAGACACGTACACACACAGACACACATATGTACGCCCACAGACACGCAAATGCACAGCCACACACACACGGAGACGCGCACACACAGCCATGCACGCACACAGCCAGACACGCACATGCACAGCCACACACACACGGAGACGCACACACACAGCCATGCACGCACACAGCCAGACACGCACATGCACAGCCACACACACACGGAGACGCACACACACAGCCATGCACGCACACAGCCAGACACGCACATGCACAGCCACACACACACGGAGACGCACACACACAGCCATGCACGCACACAGCCAGACACGCACATGCACAGCCACACACACACGGAGACGCACACACACAGCCATGCACGCACACAGCCAGACACGCACATGCACAGCCACACACACACGGAGACGCACACACACAGCCATGCACGCACACAGCCAGACACACAAGTGCTTTTGCGGAGAAGCGTCCGTGCCAATCTAGACGCTCTTTTCCGCAAATTCTTTTAACGGAAAAACTTTTCTGTTAAAAGCATTTGCGGAAAATCCTGCCAGTCTAGACGTAGCCAGAGGGTTTATTGCTCCAGGATGCAGCACCGACGTGATGTGGTTACAGGGGTCAGGGCCAGGATGCCTCAGGCCCCTCGGGTTAGGGGATCCATCACCCCCTCAACCCTTAGTCTGTTCTCTTCATGTTTCCCAGCCAGAAACTGCCCAGCCCCCAGACCCTGCCCCCAGCCACGTGTCCGTCTCCGCCTCCCTCCCTTTGTCTCTCCCTCTGGGAAGAGTTTTGCCAACTGCCCAGCTGGACCGAGGTGTCTGGGCCAATCCACGTGGGTGAGTCTGTGGGAATCGCACCTCACAGCGCAGGGGGACCCGGGTCGCAGAGCCCCCCCACGATGTCACAGAGTCTAAACAGGGGCTCCCCAGAATGGGGAAACCAGGCCTCCAGCAAGACCCCCCCGTCTCCTGACGCCCAGGCCTTGAGGGACCCGCCCGCCCTCCCCCGGCTGTCAGGGCTGGGCGCGTGAGGGCGTCGAGCGGGGCGGAAGGGCCGTGCGCTCAGGCAGGCCTCGCTGCCGCTGTCAGTCCATCACGCTTGTAAAAGAGTCGAGACCTGGCCGGGGTGCACGTCTGGGGGGTCCTGCCCCGGGTCCGGCTGTGTCCCTACAGACCTACTTCTCCAGTGAGGAGCAGGGGCGCCCTTCGTGCTGGGAAGTTGGCGGCGGAGCCCTGAGATCCGAGCCCAGCACCACCCAAAATTCACCTTAAATATTGGAAAAGGCTACAGGCCCTCCGGGGACCCCTCCAGGATGGGCAGGCGAGCCGGGGCACAGGAGAAGAACTGCCCCCTTCTATCACAGACGGGGGCTCCCCCCCCGCCCATGCTGGATGCTCCCCGGGCATGAGCCCGTCGGCCTCGTGGCCTCCCAGCATGGCACCTCCTTGGCCTGGCCAGAGGGAAGGAACCAGGGATGCTCAGGTTCCTGGGAAAGGGGAGGTTTGGGCCTTGGCTCTCCCCATCCCGGATCAGGCTGTGGCGGCAGATTAATGAGCCTCGTTTAGGATAACGCATTAAGCCTCGGATCTGCCTGACGGATGGGCCTGTCTGTGCAGAGCACTGGGGGGGGTGCCAGCGCTGAGGGATGGCACCATGCCAGCGGGGGCCAGGGAGCCAAGCAAAGGCGGAGCCAGTCCTTACCTCCAGCCCTGCCTCCTTGAACAGGAAAACTGCCCCCCGCCCCCCTCCCCCCGTCCCGCCATGATCCTAGGCGGGGAGAGGTGTGATACGAGCGAAGGACGAGACTGTGCCATCTCCCGCCATGCCCCCCCTCGCCACCGCACGGGGGGCTGCCCATTATCCGGCGTCGTTAAAGAGCAATTAGATGGAAATTAAGCTGAGAACAAGTATTGATTAGCTCATTAAGGCTGGGGGAGCCGGCTCTGTCGATAGGCATTACCCGCCGCTCAGCCCATTAGCTGCAAGGTTAAAGTCTGCGGTGGTGGCACCTCATTAAAAATCCCAGCGCTGAATCGATCCCTCCCCCCGTGCCCGGGGAAACACAACACGGGGGCTCTTCTGCGGTGCTCGAAGGTGTCAGAGCGTGGCTGCCCCCCCGGGGCCCTGGAGCTGAGCAGAGATTTGGGAGGGGAGGGAAATAAGGCCCCAGGAATTCAGAATCTCTACTCAGGATGTGTCTGTCATTCTCCCCATTTTACAGATGGCAAAACTGAGGCCAAGGCATTCCCTCAAGGAGAGATGCCCCAGGGTGTTGTACCCCCCCACACACACACACTAACCACTGAGCCACTGTCCCACCTTCCGATGTAGCTGTCAGGAGGCAGCGACCCAGCTGGCAGTGGGGAAAGGCTGGGCCCAGTTTGGTTCTGATTCTGGGTGTGTTCTTGCCCCTCTGGGCTGGGATTTTTGCCCTGGGGACGTGCACAACAAGCAGGGCGCTTGGACTCCAAAGCCGCAGCCCCATGGTTCCTGGAGAGCAGAGGGCTCAGGGGTGCCCATCTACCGTCTTATCAGGCCTTTCCACCAGGAACACCCCTGGCCCTCTAGCTTAGCTGGACACCGCCCAGGAGAACTGGCCACAGAGGGGTTGGGGTGGCCCAAGTGGCTGTGGGACAGGGGTGTCTGAGTCCTTCCCTGCTCTGAGATTTTGTTGGAACAGGATCAGGGCCGGCAGTACAGAGTCTGTTGGACTTTGAGCCACGGCACCGGCCTCTCCAGAGCTCCGAGATGGACCGGCACCACCACATTTTGTCCGAATGGGCCCACCAGCCCGGAGGTCCTGGCCGTGCGTTTCCAGCTTGGAACTACAAGGCACAAACCGTAGCCCCCGGCGGCTAGAGAGTCACGCGGCTCCAATGCAACCAACCGTCCCCAGCTCAGCCTCTGGGGAGGGTCTGCCGCTGCGGCTGCCCTCCGTGGGCGGTCCTCGCACCACCCCGGGTGTAACGCCGCCCGGTTAGCGTCACACCCAGCCCAGCTCTGGGAAGGATCATCCGCTCGTGGGACGCCCCCGAGTCCCGCCCAGCAAAGTCCCCTCAAGAGCTGCGCTCCCAGGAGGCCCAGACAATGGAGGCAGCAAACTCCAACCAGCCTGGATGGGTGATTCTTTCCTGAGTCGCTACCTGCCCCCTGGACTGCACCCAGCAGGCCTTTAAATGTACTTAAGAGAGCAAAGCAGAGTGATCGGGTCCGCCCGGCTGTCACCAGACTGCACCGGTTTGATCCCTGACGTGCATGCTGGTTATTCATGTGCGGAATAATTTTTTATGTGCGGAATAATTTTTTATGTGCACCAAGGCGCGGACACCCTCCCTCACAGCAGGGCCCTGCTTGCTCCGCTGCCCCACTTCAGACAGGTTTGTGTGCAGACAAGAGCTTTGTCCACTAAACCCGGACCGAGTCCAGGTCGGAGCAAAAGCCCGGCTCCTGTCTACTCACAAATCTGTCTGGCTCGGGTCAGTGGAGCATGCAGGGCCCTGTTTGTGGGGGGTGTCAGCGTCAGTGACCCCTGTAAGACGGGTGCTTGTGTGACCACTCAGGAGAAATCCCAGTGCCACCCAGCTGATCAGCAGCTAGGTTTGTCTTTCCAAGGGTGGTGCACATTCACACATGCCTTGGTGCACATCAAAAAATTTATACCGCACACAGGGATGGAAAACATCCACACATGGGTGGAAAAGATTCAAGGGATCATTGGTCAGTGTCCGAGCCCTGCTGCAACCCAGCTCCAAGCCCTGCCTGTTTGTAGTGTGAGCAGCAGCCCGGTGTTAGCTCAGTCGTGGGACCTGGGCCAGCGGCTGAAAGGCAGTGTGGCTGCTCTAGCGGGAGATGGGCCCCCTGAGCCGGGCTTCCCAAGCAGCGTAGCCATCCCTGAGGGGTTGTTCCTACTGAGGCCACGAGGAGACAGTCTCCCAGCCCCATGGCCTGTCTGGGATGGAGGGAGTGGGGCCTGGGCTTACATTTGCTCTCAGAAGTGGCTGGGGAGACACAACCTAGGGGAGGAAGGATGGCCTAGTGGTTAGAGCAGGGGTCACTCACCAGTAGGTTGGATTTACTGGTAGATCTTGGAGCCTCTGACAGGGGATCCTGGCAGGTTTGGCCGGGAGGCTGTCAAGAGCCGGCCTTTCATCTGCCCCTCAGCGCTGCCTTGCTCCTCCTGCCCCCCATCCTTGGAGCTGGCTCCCACCCCCTGGGAACCTCCTGCTTGCTGTACAGAGCATGGGAAGAATAAGAGGGGGTGCTGATCTGTGGGTGCCTTTCCCCCCCCCCCCGTATCCCATCGCCACAGAGCAGGGGGGGACAAGGATGGAGGGGGGTCGCTGGCTGCTTTAGGGAGGGGTGCAGGGCCAGGGCAGGGGGGAGCCTGCCTTAGCCCCCTGCCCCACCACCCAGCAGCCACCTGTGGTAAGCGGTGCCCAGCTGGAGCCCGCATTCCGAACCCCCGCCCCAGTCCTGAACCCTCCTGCCCCCCAAGTCCCTGTCCTAGTCTTGAGTCCCCCCTGCACCCAGACTCCCGCCCAGAGCCTGCCCCCTGAATCCCCTCCTGCCCCCCAAGTCCCTGTCCTAGTCTTGAGTCCCCCCTGCACCCAGACTCCCACCCAGAGCCTGCCCCCCGAATCCCCTCCTGCCCCCCAAGTCCCTATCCTAGTCTTGAGTCCCCCCTGCACCCAGACTCCTGCCCAGAGCCTGCCCCCCGAATCCCCTCCTGCCCCCCAAGTCCCTGTCCTAGTCTTGAGTCCCCCCCACCACCCAGACTCCCGCCCAGAGCCTGCCCCCTGAATTCCCTCCTGCCCCCCAAGTCCCTGTCCTAGTCTTGAGTCCCCCCCACACCCAGATTCCTGCCCAGAGCCTGCCCCCTGAATCCCCTCCTGCCCCCCAAGTCCCTGTCCTAGTCTTGAGTCCCCCCCACCACCCAGACTCCCGCCCAGAGCCTGCCCCCTGAATTCCCTCCTGCCCCCCAAGTCCCTCCCGCACCCCAAATCCTTTAGCCCCAGATCAGAGCCTGCATCCCCCTCTCCCGCACCCCAGCCCTGTGCCCCCAGCCTGATAAAAGTGAATGAGGATGGGGGGGAGGGAGGATGGAGTCAGCAGGGGGCGGGGCCTTGGAGGAGGGGCAGGAAGGAGGCGGGGCCAGAGTATTTGGGTAGGAGGTGGATCCTAGATTGCACATCAATTCAAAAAGTGATCTCGTGCTTAAAAAGGTTGGGGCCCCCTGGGGTAGAACACAAGCCTGCACCATAGGGAGACAGCCGTTCCATTCCCACCCACCCCCAGCCCCCCAACTTCCTGGGTGCCCGTGAGCAAGTGGAGGAGCCGCTTTGTACCACGTAGTTACTAGACTTGACCTCAGGTCCTGGACTCTGATCTCAGCCCACAGAGCCTGCGGGAAATCCGGGGCGCTAGATAAACACCGGGGGACCCAGCAGTAGAAGCCGGTCCAGCCCGGTTAGGGGAATGCGAGGGCGTGACAAGAAGGTCACAGCCGGAGGCGTTACCGTGTATCGGGCCCGGTGAGGGATTCGGCAGGGTGTGGGCCACGCGAGCCAGAGATCAGACCCCTGCTGGCCTTCAGCTCCATGAGCGAAAGCCACGGCGAGATGCGTTTGAATTTGACGCCTTGTGCATCAGGACACAAGCAAACAAGGGGCTGTAAAAGGCAAAGAGCATTTGGCCGACGGCAGTAGTAGGCTGTTACCCTCTGCGTGAATTGACCACCCGCTGGGCTACGTTCCAAGCCTGTTAGGAACCGGTGCGCACGGCACTGTGCGTTTGCACAGCCGCGACCTCTGTGTCGTGTAACTCTGGACCCGCGGGGGGAGCCGACAAGCTCCTTCTTGTCTTTCCCTGCTTCTTCCATCACGTGGGAGCCGCGGTCGGGGTCGGCGGCGGCAGGAGCAGGCCTTGGCAAACCTGAAGGCCTAGCCAGGCTTGGCTGGGAACCTCCTGTTCCAGCCTGGCTTCCGCAGCCCTCATTTACCCTGCCCCGGAGCAGCACACCTATTAATCTTGGCTGACGTTTCCAAAGTGCTAATTGAGAGGCAAGGTAGAAGCCGCTCCAGCCCTAAAGGTAAAAGCACTCTCCACTTAATGGCCCGCTTAATCATAACCAAGCGCCGGGTCCCTGGGAGCAGCAGCGAGGGATTGCATAGATTACTGCAGGTGAGCCGGAGCCGGGCACTAATGAAGCTAGGAAGAGAAACACGCAGGCCGGGGCCTGTCCGTCCGCAGCGCGGGAACGGCCGGCGTGACCGCTCGGGAGGCAGGAGAGGGAATTCGGGGACATTCCTAGAGGATCATGGGAGTTTGACGTCTCGCCGCGCCATTCCCCTGGGGAGGCTGTTCCGGCAGCTGTGCTAGGACATCCGGGCGAAGTACCCAGCATGCACTGCAGCCAAAGCAGCTGAGCCCGGAATTCCTGGGGCGCGGAAGCGGCGGGGTCCCGAGCAGGGTGCTTCCCGGCTGGCGGGGCGGCGCAGGGCGCTCACGCTTCGGCTTTGCCACAGGCCGGTTCCTGGCACAGATGACGCTGGGGTGGGTCTGAGACCTGCCCCCCCCCCAAGGCTGCGCCGCTGCCCGGCAGCCGACCGACGAAATCCACTGGCCCAGGCGGAGGTGACCTAGGTCGGTCAGGCCGGGAATCCAGCGTCTGCCACTTGGATCCTTTGGGCGGGTTCCGCTTCTGTGCTCTCCGCAGTGAGCACCGCGCGGCGCGCTCGGGGCAAAGGCGAGCGGTATCCGGAGCAATAACAAAATCATACGCTGAGCCCAGAGCTCACTAACAGCCCTACGATAACAAACCCAGCGCTCCCGGGCACCCTACAATAACAAACCCAGCGCTCCCGGGCACCCTACAATAACAAACCCAGCGCTCCCGGGCAACCCTACAATAACAAACCCAGCGCTCCCGGGCACCCTACAATAACAAACCCAGCGCTCCCGGGCACCCTACAATAACAAACCCAGCGCTCCCGGGCACCCTACAATAACAAACCCAGTGCTCCTGGGCAACCCTACAATAACAAACCCAGCACTCGTGGGCAACCCCACAATATCGCACTAGGGTGTCCAACCCAGCCTCCTGGGCAACCCTACAATAACAAACTCAGCACTCATGGGCAACCCTACAATAACAAACCCAGCACTCGTGGGCAACCCCACAATAACATGCTAGGGTGTCCAACCGAGCCTCGTAAGCAACCCTACAATAACAAACCCAGCACTCGTGGGCAACCCCACAATATCGCACTAGGGTGTCCAACCCAGCCTCCTGGGCAACCCTACAATAACAAACCCAGCACTCCCAGTTCAACCCCACAATAACACGCTAGGGTGTCCAACCCAGCCTCCTGAGCAACCCTACAATAACAAACCCAGCACTCCCAGTTCAACCCTACAATAACAAACCCAGCACTCCCAGTTCAACCCTACAATAACAAACCCAGCACTCCCAGGCAATCCTACAATAACAGACCCAGCACTCATGAGCAACTCTACAATAACACACTAGAGTGTCCAACCCAGCCTCCTGATCAACCCTACAATAACAAACCCAGCTCCCTACACTAACACACTGGGTGTGCAGCCCGGACTCCGGACCAGCCCTACAGCAAGGCGCTGTGCTGGGCCGCCCAGCAGAGCAGCGGGTTGCCGGTTGCCGGTGAAGATTTCCATTCAGCAAGGGCCGTTGAACAGCCCCCTGCGAGTGGGAGGGAATTTGTTTGCGGGTTAAAGGAGGCTCCTCAGATCCGGGCCCCGCTGGCGGCTGCGATGTCTCCTGGGCAGCGGGCAGATTTCACCGAGGCGGCACCGCTGCCATTCTGTGCCCGCCTCCGCCCTGCCACCGCCGGGGCTGTCTGCGCAGGGGGCTGCGGGGTGCAGGGGGGCCGTGGGCCACCAGGCCACGCTGAGAAAACCGCTGTCGTCCGGCGGCCTGAGTCCCGAGAAATGAGCTGGTCCCAGGGCATCCAAAGCGGCAGCATGTCAGGCTCCGGTCAGCGTCGTCCCTGCAGCTTCCCAGCCGCCCGCCCGCTCAGCCGGACAGCCAGCCGCAGAGAGACTGGGCACCCCTGCACCCGGGCCTGGGGAAGTGAGTCAGAGCCCCCAGCGTAAGGCACCAGGGCTGTCTGGCTAGACCCTCGGACCCCCTGTATCCATCTGTCTGTCTGTCTATCCCCATATACCCCCTCTATCTATCTATCCCCCCACTCCCCTTCTATCTATCTATCCCCCCATATACCCCTTCTATCTATCTATCTATCCTCATATACCCCCTCTATCTATCCTCCCATATACCCCTTCTATCTATCTATCCCCCCACTCCCCATCTATCTATCCCCCCCATATACCCCTTCTATCTATCTATCCCCATATACCCCCTCTATCTATCCCCCCATATACCCCTTCTATCTATCTATCTATCCTCATATACCCCCTCTATCTATCCCCCCATATACCCCTTCTATCTATCTATCCCCCCACTCCCCATCTATCTATCTATCCCCCCCATATACCCCTTCTATCTTCTATCTATCCCCATATACCCCCTCTATCTATCCCCCCATATACCCCTTCTATCTATCTATCTATCTATCTATCTATCTATCCCCATATACCCCCTCTATCTATCCCCCCCATATACCCCTTCTATCTATCTATCTATCTATCCCCCCCACATCCCCTCTATCTATCTATCCCCCCACACCCCCTCTATCTATCTATCTATCTATCTATCTATCTATCTATCTATCTGTCTCCACATTCCCCCTGTATCTATCTATCTATCCCCATAGATCCCATCTGTCTGTCTGTCTGTCTGTCTGTCTGTCCGTCCCCACACACTGTCTCTCTCTCACTGAGGGTTCCTAGCAGCACCTCACCCCCGTCTATCTTCCAACAGTGCCAGCTCCCGCCCCTCCCTGCGAGTTGGAGGAGAATTTGCCTGTGCCAGTCCGTGGGTGCTGCCTCCCCTTCATGCCGCACCCGTGACCCCGCCGCCCCACAGACTGGGGGGCTGCGGTGCATGCGGGTGATCATTGTTTTGCCTTGCGCTGCGGTAGCAATATATTGTCTTCTCCACTCGTCCTGGTCAATTACAGCATAATAAAACACATAATAAAAACGTAATTCATTTTTCCTGAGTGTTCCCTCTCCCCGCAGCTTGGCAAGCTATTAAAAATTTGTCTTCATTTTTCTGGCAAGAGCCTTGTACCTTTTCATCTTTAATTTATGAGAGCAGAACAGCAATTGACGCGTCTTATTGTGCAGCGGGCGCCTGCATTATTTATCAGCCACCGATGGATGGCACAGCAGCAAGAGGCGCCAAGTGCCATGCTGGAGGTGGCAGGGGACTAGCGGGGGGGCGGGGAGAGGCGAAGGGTACCTGCCCCGCTCTCTGCTCCAGCCCTGATCTTGTCCCCACGGAAGTCAGAGGACGTTTTGCCACTGACGGCAAGGAGAAGAGGAGCAGGCTAAGCCAAAGCCAGCTGACTTAGTAGAAAGATGAGCTGCGTACGCATGGGAACGGGCCTTCATGAGGAAGCATGGCAGGATGGTTAGGGAGCTAGACTGGGAGTCAAGATCCATGGAGGGGGGGAAAGGTTAGGCCTTGCTCTGCCACTGACTCACTTTTTAGCCTTGGGCAAATCCCATTATCTCTGTTCCCCGGCCTGTGACGTCCAGGGTGACATTTAGCGCCTGGATCTCCCAGGCAGTACATGGTGAAAGACACCAGTCCCAGGGCTACTTGACTTACTCCTTGTCAATGTCACACTGGCTTTGTGCCTGACGGTTCGGGGCGGCCGTCCCAGCTGCTTTAGGGGCTCCATGGGTGCCAGGGAAGCCTGGGGTGTTACCAGGGGGCTTGGTGACAGCAGCAGGGGTCAGTGCCACCCCTACGCTCACAAATGGTGGTGGAACCGCGGGACGCGGAGCAGCCATGCGGGGCTCGAGGAACCCAGCAGGCTGCAGCTGGGTCGCTCTGTTTCCCGCAGCCATGGGGAGTTGGCAGTACCCGATCTCTGCTGCAGGTAAGCTCCTGAGTCGTGTTGAATATCAGAGCAGCCAGACTGGGTCAGACCAATGGTCCATCCAGCCCAGTGGCCAATGCCAGGTGCCACAGAGGGAGGGATCACAACAGGTAATCCTCACGTGATCCCTCCCCTGTCACCCACCTCCAGCCAAACAGAAGCTAGGGACACCCTCCCTACCCATCCTGGCTAATAGCCATTGATGCACCTGGCCTCCATCAATCGATCTAGCTCTTTTTTTAACCCTGTTAAAGTCCTGGTCTTCACCACATCCTCTGGCGAGGAGTTCCACAGGTTGACTATGCGCGCTGTGAAGAGAAGTATCGGAGGGATAGCCATGTTAGTCTGAATCTGCATAAACAATGAGAAATCTTGTGGCACCTTAAAGACTCTCAGATTTATGGGAGCATAAGCTTTTGTGGGCAAAGACCCACTTTGTCAGACGCATGCATCTGACCAAGTGGGACTTTGTCTACGAAAGCTTATACGCCAATAAATCTGTCATTCCATAAGGTGCCACAGGACTTCTCACTGTGAGTGAAGAAAAACGTCCTTTGGTTTGCTTTAAACCTACTACCTATTAATTTCATGGGGTGACTCCTAGTTCTTATATTGTGGGAATAAGTAAATCACTTTTCCTTATTCACTTTTTCCACACCCGTCATGGTTGTATAGACCTCTAGCATAGCCCCCCTGCGTCTCCTCTTCTCTAAGCTGAAACGTCCCAGTCTTTGTCATCTCTCTTCATAGGGGACCCGTTCCAAACCCCGCATCATTTTTGTTACCCTTTTCTGAACCTTTTCCAAGGCCAAGAGAGCTTTTTGGAGATGAAGCGACCACATCTGTTGCTTGGGGGGAAGGGTTGCAACGGGGTGGGGAGAGGCGAGGTGAAGCAGGGACAGAGTTTGGGGGAAGGGTGGAGTGGAAGCAGGGTGGGGGTGGAGCAGGGTTCGGGGAAGGGTTGGAATTGGAGGCAGGGCCTGGGATGAAGGGGGGGTTGTTCCAGGCCCCACCCCCCATGGGACAGTCCTGGACGTGACACTCCATATCTTTATGGAAATACACTGATGACCTGGCATCGGTGGCCAGGTTATGACTTGCTGACTATGATTATCCCATGTGTGTGGCTCTGTTTCATTTCTGTACCTGACGTTAGGAATATTGGCTAATGCGCCTCTATTCGAGCCATGCAACTTTGGGTGACGCCCACTGCAGATACTCCTGGTCCAGCACTGGGAAAGCCAGACAGGGCCGATGGCCCGTCAATGAGGACAGTGTTCTGGGAAAAGTCCTGCCTGCGGATGCTCCACCCTGCTTCTGACTCCGGGCTGCTGTGATATTACTGCTGAACCGTTCCACTGGGAGGGGGGATAAAACTCAGGATTCCTGCCTTACAGGAGCCCTATAAAAGGAGGGGAGAGAAATAATCAAGGTTGAGGGGGAGTGACTACCGGTCCCAGGCTAAACGGGACCTGCCCTGCGAAGGACTCCAATAAAAAGGACTCCTGCAGAAAGGGATCTAGGGGTCATAGTGGACCACAAGTTGAATATGAGTCAACAGTGTGATGCTGTTGCAAAAAAAGCAAATATGATTCTAGGTTGTATCAACAGGTGTGTTGTAAGCAAAACTCGTGAAGTCATTCTGCCGCTCTACTCTGCACTAGTTAGGCCTCAGCTGGAGTACTGTGTCCAGTTCTGGGCACCACATTTCAAGAAAGATGTGGAGAAATTGGAAAGGGTACAGAGAAGAGCGACAAGAATGATTAAAGGTCTAGAGAACATGACCTATGAAGCCAGGCTTCATGAACTGGACTTGTTTAGTTTGGAAAAAAGAAGATTAAGGGGGGACATGATAGCGGTTTTCAAATATCTAAAAGGGTGTCACAAGGAGGAAGGAGAAAATTTGTTCCTCTTGGTTTCTGAGGACAGGACAAGGAGTAATGGGCTTAACGTGCAGCAGGGGAGGTTTAGATTGGACATTAGGAAAAAATTCCTAACTGTCAGGGTGGTCAAATATTGGAATAAATTGCCAAGGGAGGTGGTGGAATCTCCCTCTCTGGAGATATTTAAGAACAGGTTAGATAGACATCTGTCAGGGATGGTGTAGACGGAGCTTGGTCCTGCCTTGAGGGCGGGGGGCTGGACTCAATGACCTCTCGAGGTCCCTTCCAGTCCTATTATTCTATGATTCTATGATTCTATGACTCGACCTCAAACAATATCCAGGGTGCGGAATGATTATGAGTAGCCAATGTCTTTAGTGAACCTAGCTTAGTTTGCAAGGATTGGAGTTGTTTCTTAATCAGCTGCGTTGCTCTGTTTTCTACCTCTTAAAATCCCCCTTCTGGAGTGAATAATCCTATTTCCTGCTGATCATATGGCCCAGGCTATACGGGGGGGACGTGCCGCCCTTCCTCCACATTGAGGGAGGAGGCGAATGTCATACAACTTTGGGTTTGACACGGGGGGCTGTGGCAAGTCCAGGCCTGCCAACGGGGGTGGGAGGCGGGGGCAACGGTCCCAGGTCCCAGCAATTGAAAAGGGCTCGTGGACTCTTTGCATCGCTGACAAAGCCCCGGCATGCCCGGGTGGTAGGGAAGGCCTGGCTGGAGGCGATGAGCCACCCCACCCTGTCCAGGAATTCTGTCGGACCTCCCGGGCAAGGCCTCTCAACAGAGCCTTCCTGAGCTCATCTCCGTGTCTATGTTGCTCTGCAGCTGGGCGCGGCGCTGCCTGTGGGCTCCGCTAGAAGAGGCAGGGGAGCCTGGCCCAGCAAGGCCAGGGAAAGCAGACCCAGGCTGGCAGAAAAGGCAGGCTCAGGGGTATTTCAGCTCATCAGGTGACATCTCAGGAGGTCCCCAACCCATCACAGCCGTTCTTTGGTTACCAGTCTCCCCGGCCCAGGGCTTGGAGAAGGGTTGGAATGGGCTCAGGGCATGGGGAGGAGGAAGGGGAGTCGCCATGACTCACAGGGGCAGAGAAGTTGTGAACTCCTGAAAACAGGCCTTCTCTGCCTCAGTTTCCCTCTGCACCATAAGGCTCACCCCAGCCGGGTGCCTGTGAGGACTAAGGAGTGACGGCTCCTCCTGAACCTCACCCTGCAGAGGCAAGTCCAGAGCTCACAATACAGAGCCGGCAGTGGTCTGTCAGTGCAGAGGGGCAGCCCCATGGGACTACAGTTCCCAGCATCCATTGCTCCAGGGCCCCAGCTGAGAGATGAAGGATAACGAATTTGCAGCCCGAGTCAGGGCGGATACATTGGGGGAGCCCTCTGTGCCTTGGTGGAATCTATCCAGGGTTTGGGGCCCTCTCACTGCAGAGTGGAGGGGGAACTGAACAGTCAGGTCTGGCTGCCTGTTCCTATTTGGGGGTGTCAGGGCTGATCCCCACTCTGGCACACCAAGTGCAGAAGGTGGGGGCCCTCACAGACCTTAAATACCTTTGCTTCTAAAACTCCCAGAGTCACAGATCCCTGGCTCTGAGAAAAAACAAAAGCTGCCCCCATCAAGTGATTGACACTAAAAAACCAGGGGGACACTTGAATTCCTCCTCCGGGGGTACCCCAAGTTCTTCTGCCCCAAAGAGCTTGGAAAAAAAAGGCAAGAGACAAACAAGCTGCCATCTCTGGTAGCTGACCGCCCCGACAGGCAGGCAAATACACACAGACCCGTGTAACCAGGGCTGCATTCTGACTTTCGTGGGACCTAGGCACTTTGGCCTTCGTGAGCCCCTTCCTCCATAATAATATCAATATTACAAATTATTTTTGATATCACTTTAAATACGTCAACATTTTTTTTTCTGCTTTAGGCAACTGTCATAGATTTTCGTGGGCCCTAAAAGTTTCATTTTTTTTCTGATGTGAGAAAAAAATTACAACATTTTCTTCGACCCTAAAAGTTCATTTTTTTTCTTCTGCTTTTAAAAGAAATTAAAACATTTTCGTGGGGCCCTAAAAGTCTCGTGGGCCCTAGGCCCTGTGCCTACCGTGCCTAATGGATACGTCGGCCCTGCCTGTGACTTTGCAGGACACAAGGATCAAACCATCGCCTGCAAAAAGTGATTTTCATTGACAAAACTTGCCAGCTGTCTACACTGTCCGCTTGCATTTCCACAAGAACACTGACTTCCTACTGTCTGACTTCCTACTGACTTCCTACTGCTATACTCTTTTTGTGGAAAAGGGCCAGTGTAGACAACTCAGATTTGTTTTCCGCAAAAAAGCCCTGATTGCGAAAATGGCGATCGGGGCTTTTTTGCGGAAAACCGCGTCTAGATTGGCACGGACGCTCTTCCACAAAAAGTGCTTTTGTGGAAAAGCGTCCGTGCCGATCGAGACGCTCTTTTCCGCAAATGCTTTTAACGGAAAACTTTTCCGTTAAAAGCATTTGCGGAAAATCATGCCGGTGTAGACGTAGCCAAAGAGCCTTTGGGCAGTCACTTAAAGGGTGAAAGAGGGAGGGAAGGCATGGAGTCACACAGAATCATCCCAAAATAAAGCAAAATACCAGCTCGCGACTAGCTCCCCATTTTTTCCCCTTTATTTGCTCACGATCCCTTCCTGGTTCAGTCCACTCCCACGCCCCGAATCCCTTGGAGGCCTGGTAGTCCCGCCTGGGTTTGAATCATTCTGTGTCTCTCAGCGCCTGGCCTAACTCCCACACAAAGCGAGCGGGCAAGGGATCTTACACTATTCACATCGCAGCACCGTATCCCCATTGGCGCTTCTGGCCCCCTGCCAACACCCTGGCTAGCTCCCTGGGTTTAACCCCGTAGTCACCGGGCGCTGGCCAGCACAGGGGGACACCCCACCACCACTGTGGCTGTTAGCGCTGGGGGGTTGGCTGCAGTCTGTCCCCCCCCCCCATCCCACCCCCGGTGTTTCCCCCTACGGCCAGATCCAAAGCCCATGGAGGACAACAGGAATTTTCCCACTGACCGGTCCGGGTGTTGGGTCGGATGTTGGTACCACCCCTGCCCCAGGTGCCTGCTGGGTCAGCCCACAATCTCCAGCAGGCTCGTCCGGGCATCCTCCTGACGCTGGCAGGGATCAGAGCAGCAACCCACGGGTCCCCTGTGGTCGGGTCCCAGCTAGAACCCATGGGCACGAGTCCCTTGTGCTCTGCCAGGTTTCGAAAGCTCGTCCCAGCTCTTCCAGCCAGGAAAGACCCTAAGACCATCCAGCCAGATTCCTGTAAGGCACCCGCCAGAGACTCCCTCACTGCAAAAGACCCGGCAGGCCACCCAGCCCAGCTCCCCCAGGCTAAGGCCTTTGGCTTGGTCGCCCAACTTTGGTCCAGCCCAGTTTGAAAGGTCGCCAGCCTTAGCGTCATTCTCCCTGGAAGCCGTTCCACAAGCTAGATCGTTCTCAAAGGAAGCGCTTCTCGGCACTCGGCTTTGTCGGTCCCCTTCTGTCACGATTTCTGGAGCCCAAGGCCTTACACGCGAGGTGTTTATTCCAGAGAACGCACCGCCAGTGTTGCCAGCAGCTGTGCTATTTGGTGTGTCTCTTAAAACCTCAGCCCCCTGGAGACTTGTGAGTCAACAAGAATCTCAGCTTTCTTTAGAAAGTACGTTTTCAGCCCGCCTCGT
Organism: Pelodiscus sinensis; assembly: GCF_049634645.1. Classification (NCBI taxonomy): domain Eukaryota; kingdom Metazoa; phylum Chordata; order Testudines; family Trionychidae; genus Pelodiscus; species Pelodiscus sinensis. The sequence goes on along the minus strand of NC_134718.1, from coordinate 73,430,658 downwards.
CACAGAGAAAAGTTTGGAAATGTGCCTGAGTGCAACCCAACAGTTCAGGAACCAAAGGGCACAGGAAGAAGCCAGTGCTGGTTTCTTTTTCATCTCTTGATGCTGAAGACCTGCTCATCATTTTTGGACCCAGCTCATAACTTCTGAAAAATTGCCAACACAACAAACAGGCTTCCACGTGGCTCAAGTTCTACCTTTGTGTCTTTCGTTTACCAGTTGGGCACTCCATGGAAGCCAGGGAGCCATCTAGTGGCAACTCGCATGCTGCAAATCAACCTGTCCCCCCACCTTCCTTAAATGTCATCCCAGCCCTTAGCTAACACCCTTCCTTGGCTTTTACAGCCTTTCAAACATCCAGCTATGGATGGTTCTCATCTCCCCACCCCCCTTCCTTCTCCCTTAGCCCTGCTAGATGCATTCAGGTCTTTGCTCATAAATCAATCCCTCCGGCTCCTTAATCATTGTTATTGCTCTTTGAATTCCTCCCAGCTTTCTCGTAGGGAGGCGCTCAGGAAAGGCCATGCCCAATTATGCTAATACCAGCTGATGGTAACAATAATCATGAGACTGGTTATTATACCACACAAATAATGACCCTTTATTCCTTGTTCACACTGGATCAGGCGAGAGACTTGAGTCTTTGCCCAGATCTGCCAGCGCTTGGAGACTCCGGGCTGACGGGGACTAATTTGGCTACAACTACTCAAGAGCGAGATCTTGGAGTCACTGTGGACAGTTCTCTGAACACAGCCACCCGGTGTGCAGCGGCAGGTAAAACAGCAAACAGAATGTTAGGGGTCATTAAAAAAGGGATAGAGAATAAGACAGCGAATATCTTATGGCCTCTATATAAAACCATGGTGCGCCCACATCTGGAATACTGCGCACAGATGTGGTCGCCTCACCTCAAAAAAGATACATTGGCACTGGAAAAGGTTCAGCAAAGGGCAACAAAAATGATGAGGGGTTTGGAACGGGTCCCATATGAAGAGAGATTGAAAAGATTGGGACTTTTCTGCCTAGAAATGAGGAGATGCAGAGGGGATATGATCGAGGTCTAAAAATCATGACTGGTGTGGAATAAGTGAATAAGGAAAAGTTATTTACCTATTCCCACAAGAACTAGGGGTCACCCAATGAAATTAATAGGCAGCAGGTTTAAAACAAATCAAAGGAAGTTTTTCTTCATGCAGCGCACAGTCAACCTGTGGAACTCCTTGCCAGAGGAGGGTGTGAAGACCAGGACTTGAACAGAGTTCAAAAAAGAGCTGGATAGATTCATGGAGGTTAGGTCCATCAATGGCGATTAGCCAGGATGGGTAGGAATGGTGTCCCTAACCTCTGTTTGTCTGGAAATGGGTGACAGGAGAGGGATCACGTGAGGATTCCCTGTTGTGTTCCCTTCCTCTGGGGCACCTGGCATTGGCCACTGTGGGCAGACAGGACTAGTAGATGGACTTTTGTTCTGACCCCTTCTGGCCGTTCTTAGGTTCTTCTGTAGCAGTTCCAAAGCTCAGGTGTGTTTGGATCTGGGTTTCTGGTTCACGCCCATCAGAAAACTCAGGTTCTGAAGCCAAAGTGCAGGGTGGTTTGGACCCCTTAGTTTACTGAGCAAAGGGATCGAGTTCCAGACATGCCCCTGTTACCGTCTCTCCAATCCTGCCCCGCAAGCCTGGCGTGGCGCCCCCCCTAATGAGGGCATCTCTAGGCCTGCACCTTTCGGAGAAGGTGGGCAGCACACGGGTGAAAAAGGCATGCAGACAAATGAGGCTTTTATATGACTTGTGCCCAGAGCACATGAGAGCCCTGGAAATGCACCGAATGCAATCAGGAGACGGTCATTAATAGTGACTGCTTTGCAGCGCGCTAGGATAATAGTTGAAGCGGGTAATGAAATTTTCACTGCTGGGCTGGAGACGCTAACAAGGCACAAGATGGCGGGTAGGGGGAGCCCTGAAAGTGGGGACTAACGCCATCTGTCACCCTCCTCCCCGTGACTCTGGCGGCTCTTCCTGCCAGGCGGGCACGGCCCCGAAGAGGTGGCACGGCCCACGGTGACCTCACGTGTCAATCTCGCACGAGGGCTGCTCATTACTTTTTCATTAGGGCCCTGTCCTGACATGCATTAGCCCCGAGATGAATGAGGCGGCAGTGGGGGGGAGTGATTTATTGAACCGATCCGTCATTCTCGTGGCATTGCCGCCTGTGCCCACCCCCTGGCCCCAGCCTGGCTCGGGCGGGAAGGGCCTCTCCTCCACCTGTCGCCCGCTGAGCGTGGGCGCGTCCCGCGGAGGGGGGAGCTGGGCACCAGAGGGACGAATCCCCTTTGGGAACCCTGGGTTGGGCTCCGTTGGGTCTGCAGCTGGACCTTGCGTACCACGGCCCTGCCCGTGGCAAAGGGCTCTAGGACAGCTGTTCCACGGGGCTGGGATGCCCCCAAACTTCCCTGCTCAGAGCCGCCCCCTTCACGCCCGCCACCAGCACTACAGGCAGGCCCCAGCGCCTGCTCGCGGGGGTCAGAGCCCTAAACCAGGGCCAAGAGGCTGCCTTCCCCCAGGGCACACCCTGGCCATGCCCTGCTGTGACGTAGTGTTGGTACCTTGCTGGTTGCTGTGCTGGGGCTGTGGGTGACCCCCGCTGGTTGCTGTCTGTAGCACGGCCCAGCAGGACAGGGGATGGGTCACTAGGCAAGGGGCTCCCAACCTGTCCGACTGGTTACCTCCCAGGGAGAGAAACAAAGGAAGGTGGGATGCCGCCCCTGGCTGGGGGCAGGGCTGGAAGGGAGTTTTTTTAGTTCTGTCTGGGATCAGGAGGAAGCAGCCTAGGGAAAGGGGCTGGGATTTAGGGGCCCAGTCTCTCCCATCTCAAGGGGGGCCGAGGCATCCTAGGCCTGCCCTGGAACCAGATTACATCTGTGCTGTGCTGTATCCTGGAGAAGCAATAAACCCCCTCTGTTCTACCGGCTGGTGGAGTCTGTCCGTGCCATTACGGGGGTGCAGGAGTCGTGGGAACCCCAACGTGCTGCCACACCTGCGTCTCTGGAGCCTCCATGCTGCTGTGTCCATGGGTGGTTCCCCTGCCATGTCCCAGCACTGTCAGCAGGGACGGGCCAACAGGGGCAGGAAGAACCAAGGTGACGGGGAGGGCCCCAGGTGATGTGGTGATGGGGGGGCCCAGGCGCTGCGGTAATGGGGGCCCCAGGCGCTGTGGTGATGGGGGCCCCAGGCGCTGTGGTGATGGGGGCCTAGGCGCTGCTGTAATGGGGGAGGCCAGACACTGCAGAGATGGGGTGGCCCAAACACTGCGGTGATGGGGGACCCAGGCGCTGTAGTGATAGGGGGGCCCAGCCTTGCTGTAGTGGGGGGCCCAAACACTGCGGTGATGGGGGGCCCAGCCTTGCTGTAGTGGGGGGCCCAAACACTGCGGTGATGGGGGGCCCAGCCTTGCTGTATTGGGGGGGTCCAGACGCTGCGGTGATGGGGAGCCCAAACACTGCGGTGATGGGGGGCCCAGCCTTGCTGTATTGGGGGGGTCCAGACGCTGCGGTGATGGGGAGCCCAAACACTGCGGTGATGGGGGGCCCAGCCTTGCTGTATTGGGGGGCCCAAACACTGCGGTGATGGGGGGACCAGCCTTGCTGTATTGGGGGGACCCAGGCGCTGCGGTGATGGGGACCCAGGCGCTGCGGTGATGGGGGGCCCAGGTGCTGCGGTGATGGGGGAGGCCAGACACTGCTGTGATGGGGAGCCCAGGCGCTGCCGTAATGGGGGGCCCAAACACTGCGGTGATAGGGGGCCCAGCCTTGCTGTATTGGGGGGGCCCAGGCACTGCGGTGACGGGGACCCAGGCACTGCGGTGATGGGGGGCCCAGCCTTGCTGTATTGGGGGGCCCAGTCACTGCAGTGATGGGGGGCCCAGCCTTGCTGTATTGGGGGGCCCAAACACTGCAGTGATGGGGGGCCCAGCCTTGCTGTACTGGGGGGACCCAGGCGCTGCGGTGATGGGGACCCAGGCGCTGCGGTGATGGGGGGCCCAGGTGCTGCGGTGATGGGGGAGGCCAGACACTGCTGTGATGGGGAGCCCAGGCGCTGCCGTAATGGGGGGCCCAAACACTGCGGTGATGGGGGGCCCAGCCTTGCTGTATTGGGGGGGCCCAGGCACTGCGGTGACGGGGACCCAGGTGCTGCGGTGATGGTGACCCAGGCACTGCGGTGATGGGGGGCCCAGCCTTGCTGTATTGGGGGGCCCAGGCACTGCGGTGATGGGGGGCCCAGCCTTGCTGTATTGGGGGGGCCCAGGCACTGCAGTGATGGGGGGCCCAGCCTTGCTGTACTGGGGGGCCCAAACACTGCAGTGATGGGGGGCCCAGCCTTGCTGTACTGGGGGGACCCAGGCGCTGCGGTGACGGGGGTGCAGCCCACCTCCGACCTGGGCGCAGAGCCCTGGTGTCAGGCTGGCACAAGAACCCAGGCCCCCCCCCCCCCCAAGCGATTGCAGCGACGTGCTTGACAGGCCGGGCCCCCAGGCTGCGGGGTGCCCCATTGGCCCTGCCATGCAGCCTGGCACCCCCCAGAACCAGCCCCGGGAGGTCTCCCTCTGCACTACCCCCCCCCCCCCCGGTCTGCACGTGGGGCCGGCAGCCCCGCATCCTCGCGCTGACATGTGGGTCAGTCGTCCCCCCCCCCCGCAGGAGCCAGCCGGGCACCCGAGTTCTCCAGGTGCGGGGCGCCCTCTGCTGGGGATCCCCGCGCCCTGCAGGCGGGAGGGGAAGCGGAGGGGCGGGGCTAAGTGGGAAGCTCGCTGGGAAGGCGCAGGGCGAACAGCTGGATTGTCCCAGGAAAAGCATCTGCCCGGAGCCCATCAGAGGGGAGAGCAGCCCCCAGCCCCCAGCCCCTCGCGGAGCCTCGGCAGCTCGGGCCTCTCCCCGTGGCCTTTGGCTGGCGGTTCCCATCCCCTTCCCCAAGTTTCCTTCCAGTTTCCAGACCAAACATCTCCCCCGCTCCCCAAGAGACACCCCAGGGGGCCAGCAGGCTGCAGGCGTTGGGCGCCCAGGGATTTCCCCCCCCCCCCAGGAAAGTGCAATGAGAAAGGTGCCCCCGCCCCCGGCATCCTCACTGCCCCAGGACAGAGTGTGAGCCTGCGGAACTCCCTGCAGCAGGATCCGCCTGGAGAAACACAGCGAAGGGTGTTTCAAAGGATGAGCCCCTTGGTGCGAGCAGGAGAAAGCACCGGCAGATTGAACCCCCAAACCCTGCCCAGGACACCAGTCCTCCCGCTTTGGGACAACCTGGAAGACGCTTCCCGGTGCCCTTGGGCAAAGAACGACTCATGAATTCATCCTCCCAACTCCAGAGTACCAATGGGGAAACTGAGGCACGGGGCACCAATGGGGAATCTGTTAGCCAGCCCTGCCTCTGGGCCTTTTAAGGTCCGTTTCCCACCCAGGGCAGGGCCCCGCTGCGGCTGGGACACTTGGCTTCGGCCTTGGTGCTGCCCAGCATAAAACCCGGGAGTTTGGGCCCAAGCGTGGTTCTGACAATGCTCCAGGCTGGCAAATTCATGAAGATGCCCAGTGCCCGGCTGCCAGCCCCCAAACGGCCAGAGACTGGAGCACAGCTCCCCGGCGTAGCCCTGCCGCCCCCACTGCGGGGGACATGAGCAGGGCCCCAAGACAGGGGAGCAGACCTGCTGAGCACGGTACGAGCCCCCCGGGCCTGAGCAGGAGAGTCCGGGGGGGGGCAGACCTGGGAGCACTGTGCCCTCGGCTGGCAGCCTGGGAAGAGGCCAAGGGAAGGAGAGATGGGGCAGTCTGATTGCAGGGCGCCAGGGCTCAGAGCTGCAAGGGGAGAGGGAAGTTCCCCCCAAGCTACCATGCTGGAGAGGTGCCACGGTAGGGGGAGGAGGTGAAAGCCAGGGGGTGGCCCAGGGAAGGGGGTGGAATGGGTAAGTCGGGGGGGGGGGGGAAACAGCGGTAGGGGCTGGATTTGATTTACCCAGAGGGGTAAGTCCCCTCCAAACAACTGTGACGGGAGGCAGAGCGCCACTGGAGGGAAACTGAGGCAGCAGATGGGTCTGAAGCCAGGCTTGGTCTGTCCCTGCTCCAGTGAAAGCGGGAGCCATGGCTCCAGAATCAGGGGCACAGACCAGACCTGGAGCCCAACTAAGCCGCTGACCGGAGCCGGAGCCAGGCCCTGGGGTGCAGCAGCTCCAGCGCCAGCCTAGACGGGGAGACGGGCTGCGAGGCAGCTTAGCCCTGTGGAAAGGGATTAGCCTGCGAAGCATGCAGGTGTGACGGGGCCGGGGAAGGAGAGAAACAGCCGCAGCAGCTGGGGTTTCTAGGGTGCCTTGCAGGCCCCAGGCACTTCCTGGCTTGTGTGTCTGCAGCCACTTCTAGGGTGGAACCCGTCCTGGATCCAAACACCTGTGAGCACCGGATACAGCTCTGCATGCCACGTTCCACAGCTCAGAGCCACTGGAACGAATCCACGTGCACAAGAGACCTCCCTCCCCCTGAAGCTAGCTCACTCGCACAGGCACAGAGAAATCCACATGCTCCAGGCACCCCCCCAAGCTAGCTCACTAATACACGACGCAGAGAAATCCCCATGCACCAGGCCTCCCTCTCCCAAGCTAGCTCACGTACACACGCGCAGAGAAATCCACATGCGCCAGAACCCCTTCCAAATAGGGTGGACAGGTGTCCAGTTTTTTACCGGACGGCCCAGTATTTGAGCTTTCTGTTCGGGAAACAAATGGAGAAAATAGAACTGTCCAGTATTTTCTAACTAAGATGTGATGTCGATTGTGATGTGATGTCAAGTGTGTCCGGTATTTTTGCTGAAACCCTCTGGCAACCCTACCTCCAAAGCTAGCTCACTAACACATGCACACAGAGATGTCCACATGCACCAGACACCCGACGCTAGCTCGCTCACACGCATGCACAGAGGGACGTGGCATTACACCCCTTCACAAACCCAGCATACTCCCACCGGAGCTGAAGGAGCGCTCCCTTAGCTGGCAGCAGTAGTAGGTCACTTGTCCCCTGTACAGGCCAGCCACTAGGAAGGATATCACACCCTTACCTCGCACTGCGCCCCTTTAGGGCAGTGGAGAAGAGTCAGCTAAGAGCTGGAGCGTTTGGAGCGGATTCGAGATCGGACAAGGCCACCAGGTTCCTGCCCCCAAAAAGCAGCAAAGCCACATGCAAGGGCCAGAAAAGACTGCCTTTATTTTGGAACGCTTGCCCCCTTTAAAGCCACAGAGGTCGCCACAGGCTCAGCCTCCCTCCACCAGGAGGGTGAGATCCAGGATGTCAGCGCCCCATGCCAGGCCTTCCACCTGCGACTCACCCCGGGGAAGGGCGGACAGACACCGAGGGCCCTGGGCCGTATTGCACAAGGGCTGGAGACGCTTTCTGTTCTCGAGCAGGGGTGCTGGGTTGGCAGGGGGCCGGGCGCCCCGGGAGAGCACCGCAGCATCCTAGTGGCAGGGCAAAGACACCCCTCTTGCAGCAACCTCCCCCCAAGTCTCCCCCTGCAAGGGGTTCCGGCCCATTGGGGTTCTGCGTGCTGTTTTATTGCCCACGTGCAGGGCAGCCAGATCCTGCTGGCTTCCAGCCGCATCGGGTTTTCCCCGCCGGTGTTACGGAAGGGCGGGCAGGCGGCACGCAGCGTTGACGGGGAGAGCCGGGCGCCCCCTCCGCGGCCAGTCCCAGCGCTGCTCCGGTTGGTTCAGTGACGCCGCCCTTCAAAACTGGCATCTCCCCATCTGGCCCCCGTCCTCAGAGACGCGCCCCCAGCCCTTTCTGGACTGAGCTCGCTTCCCGGGACCAACATCCAAGCTACAAAGCACACAATGGGAGGGGATTGGCCAAATTCGCTCCCCCTGGATGTCCAGCCATCCCGTAGCACCGATTCCCACCTCCTGCCAGCACCCCAGCCCCCTTGGGTCGGCAGAAGGCAATGCCACACTTCTTGTAGGACCTACATATAAACGCTGCATTGCATAACACTCCTGCGTGGCATGTCCACAGCTTTTTTTTTTTTTTGATAGTTTGGGTTTTAAACATCCTGCCCCTCCCAAGATTTGAGTTCTGTGCAGACCCCTGCTGGAATCGAAGCGAATGCAGAGGAGAAGCGAGTCCCAGCTACTTTGACAGACGAGAGGACGGTGATTTGCCTGGTTTCCTTCTCCCGGCAAAAATGTGGAGTGTCTCGTGTTTTCTCTCCTTTACCCCCCGCCCCCCCAGTGCTCAGATTCAGGGCAGCGGCCCCCTCAAACCACTCCACCAAATGGCCTCCGGCCTCCCTCGAAACCCAGGCTTCAGGGTTTTTGGAACCCCTGAAAACGGGAGGTGGAAACGAGAATTGAAGTCAGCCCGGCCCTACCTAAGTCCTACTGCATCTAGCGCCCCGGGCAAGGGCCACTGCTGTGCCAAACACTTCAGAGAACAATATAACACGCCCACAAAGGGCTGTTAAGGACGGGGCAAATTCCTGCCTGACCCCACCTGCTCATCCCCCTGAAGCATGAGGATAGCTGGTCTGGAGCGCTGCCATCCCAGAGACTGCAATCCGGGCACATTACAGACAAGCTCCGGGCCCGATCCTGTCAGTGCCGTGCAAGGGGAGGCCTTGCCCAGATGGGAAGAGTGGGAGAAGCAACAAGCCATCTTCTGCAGGGAAGGGGCGAGACGTGAACACAGCGGATTGCCCCTCGGTCTCTCTTGTAGGACAGGGGCTAATCCCCCCTCCACCATGCAGGCCAAGGCTCCTCCTGCCCTTCTTACTCATGACACCGCCTCCTGCTCATTCTGATTTTTAAAGAGCCAATTCCCTTTCCCCTCCACATACTGCCTCTGTGCCCCTCACTCAGCTTGGGGAGGCAAACCAGGCAGGTTAATTTCACCCCCTCAGGCTAGTCAGTTTCAAGTCCAGGTGTTTGGTGCAGCAGCCAATCCCCAGCACAGCAGGGGAAGAGTAAAACCCAGCCAGGACTGAAGTGTTTTCACTGAAATTCGTCCGTGTCCCAGACACATTTCTGTCTGGTGTAGCGGCTGTAAAACATCCCTCGTTTTTACACACGCCCCCGCCCTACCCGAGCGTACAGCAGCATGGCGGCCTTGTTAAAAGGGCAGCACAGCGAGCTAAGGAACAGGGTGAGCTTACAGCACTGAGACAAGAAAAAGGGAGTCGAGCAGCCCCAGGATGCAGCCTGAGCCTGGAACAAAGACAACATTAAAGGGGGGGAAAACCACAGGCTGGTTTTCGGAGATTAGAGGGCGTAATTTGCTCTGGAGATGAAAGGAGCGGAAAATGGGATTAAAGTGCTGACCTACAGTCGCCTCGGGCCTCGCAGGCTTAGCTGGGACATTCCGCAGCTCCTTCCATTAGAGCAGTGTTTCTCAACCTTTATAAAAAAAGTACCCCTTAAAAAATTGTAAGTAACTCCAGTACTTACAGTTTTCAGACACTTTTTTCTACCATTGCAACACATTTGCTTAAACAACTTAATCGTAGCCAGGCGGGCGATGAAATTGGTGGGTGAAAAAAGTACAAAAAAAATAATAAAAAAAAAGCGATGAAGCTTAAAACCAAAATTCAGTTTTCTGCAAATTTGTGCATGGGCGTACCCTCCTCCCCCCCCCCCCCCGACTTCTCTCAAGTGCCCTAAGGGGACTCGTACAACTGGTTGAGAAACACTGCATTCGAGGACAGGCTGTGAGCTTACTCAATTCAATGATTTTAGGAAGGTTAAAAGATTTCTGCATTCAGAATCCCACGCCTGCCACGGAGGCTCACAGGACAACTCCTGCGGAAATCAGGATCAGACCCCAAACCAGAAATATTCTAAGCTGCGATTACTGGACTAGTCTCTGGATTCCTGGTAGTGTTGAATTCCATCAGGTAACGGAAGGGGAGCGGGTTTTCTCCTCTTTTTGCGCCTGATTTGTCCCTGATCTCTCTTGTGCTGGGCGACTGTCTTTTGCATCCTAACACTGCCATGTTGCGTTTTTCCTACAGTCGCAACACAACCGGGAGGCCTTGACTCTCCGTCACGCCACCCCCCCACCCGTGCGTTTCAAAGGGGCAATGCAGTGGGCGGAAGGGAAGGTCTGTGCAGACAGGCAGGCAGCAGCTAGCAATGATCTCTCACGTGCACAGGGGCTGAGCCCCCCAAATTCAAACTTGCATGAAACCTGGGTCCAAACGCCCGGTTCCAATGGCAGGGCTGGGCCCAGGTGCGCAGCAGAGATACGGATTTGGGCTCCAAGCTTCCTCCGCCTTCAGGAATTGCCGCTAGCTCTCCACCTGTGGCAGAGACCCCCCAAAACTCCACCTCTACACCCCCACCCAAGTGAAAGACTTTGCCCTAAGCTGCCTCGTCAGTTCTTCCCCGGGATCTCGTTCCGAGCCACTCGGACACGAGCGTCTACAAACAGAGCAGGTGGGTTGCGCTCTACGAACCCACTGACAGGCTGGGCCGCTGTCTGGCACCCTGCAGAGAAGCAAACGTGGGCAGGCTGTGAGGAACGAGAGCAGGCCGACCCTAAAAGGACGAGGGATGCCCGGAGCAGCTAGAGAAAGGGTACAGCCAAGCCACGCCGCACACAGCGACCCCAGCCTGCTGCAAAGGCATCTGCTCCCCGCCTTGGACGGTTCTACTCCAACCAGCCACGCCGCTCGAGGCCAGTCATACTGGCTCCCTCTCCGGAAAATGCCCTCCCTTGGGAAGATCAGGGGAGCTCCCGTCCTCACGGCGAGGGCAGGAAAGCTTCCCCCCGGCCAGGGAGCTCTCCGCAGCCTCGTGGCGAAAGTTACCCTGGCCTGAGCCTCACGTCCATTCCGAAATCCCACCAGAGCAGGCCACAGCGTGGCCCTGGGCACTGGCTCGCCTTGTGCCCCTGCCCACGCTGCGTCTCCCCCGAAGCACCTCGAGAACGGGCGTGCAAGGGGAGCCGCCTGGGGCCGTGGGCAGCAGGCGGGCTGGGCAGAGGGCAGGCGGCGGAGGGCCCTGCGGGGAGGAGACGGGAATGCTCGTGGTGTGGCCAGGAAAGACAAAGCTACGGCAGCCCCCCCGCTACCTATTGCGAGGGGTCAGCGGAGTCCGAGGCGGGACACGCAGGGCCTACGGCGACACGGCAGCCAAGAACAAAGCAGCAGCGCACGGGCGTTCGGCTAGCGCGACACTTCACGCTCTCCCCGGGAGCTCCGGACACCTGGGTCCCGCCGTGTTCCCCGATCTCTCCCTGGAGCGGCGCACGAGGGAGACCGGGGGCAGCCTGGCTTAAAGCCCTTTGTTGAAGTAGACCATCTCCGCGTGGGGAGCCTTCTCCCGGAGCAGCGCTTGGACTTCCGGCTCCAGGCGAGTGACGCGCATCGAGCTGCGGAAGGGAGAGACCGTTTCAGAGCAGAGGCGGGGAGAGCCGGAACAGCCCCCTTTCCCCGACTCCAGCCTCAATTTGTCTGCTCACGGATCTCCGCAGACAGGTTCGGATGGGGCAGCGTTCGGCTCCGGCACGTGCTCTAGGACCTGGCACGTCCCAGCCTACGGGGCGGCTCGGCAGCTCTTTGCAGCACGCGATTGGCTGCCCCGCCGCCCACGGCAGCACTTCCGTTCTGAGAGGTTCCGGAGACGTCAGCAAGGCCAGTCCCCGGCTCCGAGACAGGGCCAAGGAAATCGAGAGCAGCCCCGGCAGCTCTGTCCCGCCTGGTCCTCAGGACCTCCAGCGACAGGGATGCCCCAACCCACCCTGGAAGCCTGTTCCCGAGCTCCACCCGCTGAGAGCTGGAAAGGTTTTTCCTAATCTCTGAGATCTTGGCTGCGGATTCAGCGGATTGCTTCCTGGCTACCCTCCAGGGACAGCAGGAGTAACCCATCCCGTAACTGATCACAGCCTCCGGCCTCCCTGCCTAGCGTCTCCAAGGAGCAGAGAGGTCTCACACCAGCCCCCCTGGGGTACACAAAGGTCCGCCAGGGGTACATCGACGACTCTACCTACCTGCCGGTTTTACAACAGGCTGCATACAAAACAGGGATGTAAAATCCCGTGTAATTGGTTAACCGGTTAACTGATTAAAGGGGGGGTGGGCTGGTAGCACCCCTGTCCACAGCAGGTCCCATGGGGCTGGAGGAGTCCCTTTGTCCCCAGCAGGCAGGGGGCTGTTGCACCCCCCCCCCCCCCAGCTAACAGAACCAGTAAACATCACCTGTTAGCACCGGCGCCACCCCCCAGCTGTTATCCTGGTCCGGTCTGACATCCCTAATCCAAAGCACTAGCCAACACAGTGCCAAGTAAAATTGCCTATGGAAATGCCTTGGGGATACTGCGCTAGACACGGAGATGTAAGCACAAGATTTGCATCCCGGGTGATTTATTTTAGAATGAATTCTGTGGTTGGCGGGAGGAAGTCAGGCCCCCGCGCCAGGCCTAGAGGAGGATCAGCCCCCCCTGCAAGGTCCAGCGGGGGAGCGGGGGGAGTCAGCCCCACATGCAAGGTCCAGCGGGGGGGGGTCAGCCCCCGCACGTCGCAGCCTGGAGCCGGACGTCAGCCCCCTGTGCCAGGTGTATCGTCCTGCGACGCTTCTGAGCGTCACATCTGATTTGGGGAGCCCGGCCCTTTGAAATGAGGAACGTGGGAGACCCCCAAATCAGAGCCTGAGCAGGGGCCGGATGTCCGGAAAGGTCCAGAGTCACTGTCTTACCCCATCACCGTGCATCTCACACACACACACCCCGACGGCCTGCCCTGCCCCGCTCACAAACCCCGGCCAGCCTTACCTTTTCTGCGGGAAGAGCGCGCAGCACAGCGGAGTCGCGAACACCAAGCTGCGAAAGGGAAGACACCATGAACAGAGAGGATTTCTAGCGCCTCCGCCCCGGATCATCCCCGGAGCCATGGCGGGAACAAAAGCAGCAGCCCACGGAACAGGGGTGGGCCGTAAGCAGGTCCCATGGGGCTGGTGTTAGCCCTCGCCGGTCGCCAGATGCTTTATTTGCCTGTGCGCCAGGGTTCTCTCTCATTTGTTCCACCCGTGTGCGGAATGAATTTTGTTCTGTGCACCAGGCATGTGCAGATGTGCACCACCAGGAGACACACTCATGCTGATCAGCTGGGCGGCATTTGAATTTCTTGTGAGTGGCCGCCCTAGCGCTCAGCTTACAGGGAACATTGCTGAGCACCTGCAGGCATGACCGCCCGCAAATCTCGTCGGCTGCAAATCGCTGTTCCTGGCCCCTAGGAGCTGCCCACGGCGAGCAGCCGGCTCTGTGGACGCACAGGGAAATAAAGCGACAGGCGGCCCACCAGGAGCTAACCCTGGCAAGCCACGCCCGGCCCGCAGGCCGCATATCGCCCACCCCGGCACAGAGCGAGAGGCTGGCATCAGCACCAGAAACCACACCTGCCTCTGGGTGGAACAGGCCCACGGCAGGGAGGAAGGAGAGACAGGTGATCAGGGCTGCGGGCTGGGACTCAGGAGACCCAGGTCCATCGGCGGATCTGGTGCCTCCACCCCCAAGGGGGGATCTTGTGGGAAAACTCCCCCATGAAAACGAGGTGCAGCAATGAGGGCTGGGGCAGCCCCTAAATGAGACAGGGAGAGACACCGCCATTCCCCCTCCTCTGCCCCCAATGAACCTCCCGGCCAGGTTCCCTTCTCCCTGGATTACTCCAATGGGGCGACCCGGCTGCTGAACCGAAGTATCCAACCCCCCGACCCTACCACATTGTACTGGAAACCTTCCCAGACGCACACACGCCTGTGAGTTTTATCCCTTCCCGCTGCTGTGGGAAATACAACCAGAAGCCACCGGTTCAGGGTCTCTTGCCGCCCCTGCTTCTGGCCTGACCCAGAAGCCTCGTGCCTGACAAAAATCCTGCAGCAGGGAGTTCCGCAGGGCATGCGTACACACGGCAAAGCAGTGGCCTGGCCCACGGACTTGGTCTGACTTTTCTGGCCAGGAATTTAACTGCAACATGAACGATGGGGTAAGAGTGGGGAACGACGGGCTCTCCCCTGTGCCTTCCCTTCAACGGCTCTCGGCTGTCCTGCTTGGAGCCCAACCAGATTGAAGCAAAAGACGCGTCGGACTCCAAGACCGGGCTAGCAAATCCAGGGGCTTCTCCCCATCAGCTGGGCTGGGCGAGCTTCCCCGCTTGGCAGCCGTCACTTACCAGAACCCCACCAGTCCGACCTGCAAGGGGGCGTTCAGCCAGGGGTACCGCTGCAGGGAGAGAGAGGGGGACCTGGGTTAGCAAGAGGGTTCTAGTAATGGGGGGGGCTACAGATCACAGGGTCCCTGACATGTCACGGCCAAGGGGACTGTTTGGAGGGGTAGGCACCATGCACTGTGATCCAGTGATCCATGCAGAGCTGCCGGCTCCTCCCTCGTTCCCAGCTCCCCAGCAGCTCGGAAAGAGGGGAAAGTCCTTCTCTAGGGTCCCTTCTCCCCTGTGGCACCGGCAGGGTTGGTGCGTCCCATCAAGGGGAGTGGGGGGGGGGGGACAGGAGACGAGCACTGTCAGACCGCAGTCCGGGCTTAGGGACAACCCCCCATCTCCAGGCACTCCCAGGGCTCCAGAGCAGGGGTCCCTGTAAGCTGAGCGCTTGGGCAGCTGCCCAGGAGAGATTTTGGGGCCGCCCAGCTGATTGGCAGAGCGCCCACCGCGTGTGGATCTATGGGTGGTGCACATCTGCACATGCCTTGGTGCACACCACAAAATGTATTCCGCACAGGGATGGAAAACCTTCCAGGGAACATTGCTCCAGAGGCACGGTCCCCGCAGCCCAGGGGTCGGCGCCCGATGGCTCGCGAGCCAAATCTGCCTTTTTCGGCAGCCACCACACCACCCTGGCCCCAGCTCCAGCCCCGGGGAGAGACCTGATGGCTCCTGCCTCCTCAGGGTGCCACGGGACGCCGCTTCCCACTGCCTCGTGCCCCGCGCCGCAGGGCTGGCAGGGGCGTGCATGGGCTCCAGGGGGGGTGGTCTCGTATTTCACAGCAACTGCTATTAATGATTCTTATTCTGGTGCATTCGAATGTTGTAGTTGCCCAACAGAAACAAGGGGAGACAGACCTAGATCCACGCACGGACTTACACGCCCGGGTCAGCCTAGAATCATGCAATCCTAGAGCTGGAAGAGACCTCAGGGGTTATCAAGTCCAGCCCCCTGCTCTAGGCAGGACCAATCCCAACTAAATCAACCCGGCCAGGGCTTGGTCAAGCCGAGACTTAAACACCTCTAGGGATGGAGACTCCACCCCTCCCGAGGGAACCCAGCCCAGTGCTTCACCACCCGCCTAGGGAAAAAGTTTTTCCTAATATCCAACCTAGATCTTCCCCACTGTAACTTGAGCCCATCGCTCCTTGTTCTGCCCCCACTGAGAACAGCCTCTCCCCAGCCTCTTTGGAACCCCCCTGCAGGGAGTTGTAGGCTGCTCTCAAATCCCCCCTCACTCTTCTCTTCTGCAGACTAAACAAACCCAAATCCCTCAGCCCCTCCTCACAGGCCATGTGCTCCAGCCCCTAATCATTTTGGTTGCCCTCCGCTGGACCCTCTCCAATGCGTCCACATCCCTTCTGTAATGGGGGGCCCAGAACTGGACACAACACTCCAGATGTGGCCTCACCAGAGCCGAATAAAGGGGAATAATGACATCTCTGGATCTGCTGGCAATGCTCCTCCTAATGCAGCCCAATATGCCATTTGCCTTCTGGCTACAAGGGCGCCCTGTTGACTCATATCCGGCTTCTCATCCACTGTAACCCCCAGGGCCTTTTCTGCAGAACTGCTGCTTAGCCAGTCGGTCCCCAGCCTGTACCAATACTTGGGATTCTTCTGTCCCAAGTGCAGGACTCTGCCCTTGTCCTTGTTGAACCTGGACGGGCCCCGGGCGCCATTATTAACCCTCACGTCAATTACCAAGACTAGACGCTGCGTGTTTTCAGCCATGCAAACGGGCATTCTCGTGCGGTTCTTTGTGGGCCACTTTGGTGCCGTTCGGCTCTTTGGTCTGAAAAGGCTGCGGCCCCGGATCCACCTGGCGCTTACGGGTCTGTCTACAGGGTGCCCAGATTCCGGTCTGAACCCAGCAGCTCCCTGCCAGCCCAGGCTACACACAGAGCCGCCGTGTAGAGAATCTCTGCACCTCCACCGTCAGCCAGAGCGACGGGAACCCTCCTGCCCCGAGCCCAGCAACGGGCTGGATTCCCAACCCCCCAGGATGACCTCGGGGTGCCCCCAGGATTCCCAGGGCTCCCGCTGCCCCTTGGCCGAGGGGGCACCCCAGGCCGCATAGACGGGACGACAGCCAGCCCCCGGGAGAGGCTGCTGGGGCAGGCCTGGGCTGGGAACGTCACGACGGCCCGTGCCACGGACTTACCTTCAGGAATGCTCTTTTCTCCAGGGCGTTCATGATCACGGGGGGGATGGCTGGGAAGGGGAAGGAGAAGGACGTTAGCGGGCGGCAGGAAGAGCGGGCGGGCTGGAGATCGACCCGCGTCGGTGACATCGGGGCCCAAAGAGCCCCGGATCCAGCCCGGACGCAGCGCAGCTCCGCCCGGGAAGGGACTCACCCATGGCGGGGGCGGCCATGCCGATGCGGGACACCACCACCTGAGCGATGGCTTGGCGGGCCGCTGCCCTCGACTCCCCCAGCCGGTTCCCGTCCTCGTCCATCACAGGGATCCCAAACTTCAGCTCCCTGCAGAAGACACAGACCGGGGTCCGTTACCACTGCCTGGGCCCGACTGGGTCTGCGTTTGATGGGAGGCGTTTCTGTCTGGAAACTGACCCTTATTCCAGCGCTAGCAACTAAAACAACCCTCATGCTTCAGGGCACGTACTGACCAGCCACAGGGGTCAGGAAGCAATCCCTCCTGTCCCGGAGCTGCATTGCTGAACAAGAGCAGGACGGAGGATGGTCTTGCCTTCCCCCTCCAGCACCAGACTGTTGGTGCCGCCAGAAGCAAGGGGCCCGAGGGGGAAGGTCTCTTACCTCTGCCGCATTAGAGGAATGTTGATGCAGTTGGCCGCTGCCACGGCAGCAAAAGGCACGTAGCGGCCGATAATCGACGGCAAATGCTGCAGAGGGGGAGAAGAGAGAATCGCACACCGGGAAATGAAACAGGGGAGAAGGGAGAATAGGCCAGTGGTTAGAGCACAGGGCTTGCTTCCATTGCGGGCTCTGCCCGAGCCAGTCACTTGCACCTCTCCAGGCCTCCTTTCCCCCTCAGGAAAGCAGGAATAACAACCGGGCCTGTGTCTGCCTGGTGCGTTTACATTCCCCACGGCCCTGATCTCAGCTGCGGTCCCTGCTGGCTCCGTTCTCCAGTGGATTCCAGCTGGCCACAGCTTGTCTTAGGGCTGCCGGCTCTGCGCTGGCTAATCCCGCAGGGCACAGCTCCAGGGGGGCCCTCGGGCCCACCCCCAGCGGGAGAGCAGAATCAAGGCCAGTACTGTCTGCTGGTGGTGCTGGTAGCTGGGGCAGAGAGCCGGTGGGGGGCACTGGACGCCCGATGGAGGGACACGGGTGGCAGTAAAATGTTTGGGGCTCCCCTAAAAGAGACACACACACACACCCCGCCCGGGCTCCTGGGTGGACGGGCATGAATGCAGAGCTGCAAGGAGTGGCCGGAGACCAGCGCCTTGTCCTGCAGCATGACGCCTGGGCAGCTCCTCTCTCCGGGCCCCGGGCCAGGCGTGCCCCGACCTTGGGTCCCTACCTTAGTGAGAGACTTGAGTCCCAGCGCCGTCACGACCGCCCCCGTGGTGGCGCTGACGTAGGCCGTCCCCAGCTGGCTACAAAGGAAGCGGGCAAGTCCAGAGAGTCAGCAACCGGCTGGGCAGCCCGCTCCAAGGGGAGCCCTTCCCTCCCGGTGCCCCCAAGGTTCCCTCCAATTTTTCCATTCGTGTGCAGAATAATTTTTTCCATGCACCAATACATGTGGGGATGTGCACCACCCACAGAAACACGGGATGCTCTGCTAAGCAGCTGGGCATCACCTGAATCGCTCCTGGGTGGCTGCCCAAGCACTTAGTTAACAGGGAAGAAGAGCAGGGCACCAGCCTGGCACCCCTGCAGGGAGCCCGCTGCGCCGGCTCCATCAGCCTGCGGCAAGTGGCCGCACCTGTTCCGGAAGCAGCCGCATTCACGGCACTCGGCACATGGCCATGCCGTGGGGACGGCCCCAGCCCTGCCTGGTGACGCAGCGCCCCAAGGCTGCCCGGCTTTCCCAGCCTCTGCGGCCCCCTTACCCGACGGTGATGGGGGCGTCTCCGCTCCGGTTGGTGTAGTTCACGATGGCGTTGAAGGACTGGTTCACCCACTGCCAGAGCAGCACCGCGGGGGTCGTCCTGCGCAGGGGGAGAGCACGTCACAGGCTGGGCAGGGAGCAGCCCGAGGGGATGGGCGGGAATGGGCCCTGAGGGGGCGCTGGAGAGGTTTGGGGGAGTCCCCGCCCCAGGGCCAGCAGGGGGCACTGGAGAGGTTTGGAGGGTCCCCATCCCAGGGCCAGCAGGGGGCACTGGAGAGGTTTGGAGGGTCCCCATCCCAGGGCCAGCAGGGGGCACTGGAGAGGTTTGGAGGGTCCCCGTCCCAGGGCCAGCAGGGGGCGCTGGAGAGGTTTGGAGGGTCCCCGTCCCAGGGCCAGCAGGGGGCACTGGAGAGGTTTGGAGGGTCCCTGTCCCAGGGCCAGCAGGGGGCGCTGGAGAGGTTTGGAGGGTCCCCTCCCTGGGGCCAGCAGGGGGCGCTGGAGAGGTTTGGAGGGTCCCCGTCCCAGGGCCAGCAGGGGGCACTGGAGAGGTTTGGAGGGTCCCTGTCCCAGGGCCAGCAGGGGGCGCTGGAGAGGTTTGGAGGGTCCCCTCCCTGGGGCCAGCAGGGGGCGCTGGAGAGGTTTGGAGGGTCCCCTCCCTGGGGCCAGCAGGGGGCGCTGGAGAGGTTTGGAGGGGCCCCTCCCTGGGGCCAGCAGGGGGCGCTGGAGAGGTTTGGAGGGGCCCCTCCCTGGGGCCAGCAGGGGGCGCTGGAAGGTCCGGGCAGGGGTCCCTGCCCCCCGGGGCCCACGTGCCTGTAGAAGGTGAGCATGCAGCCGGTGATGGTCATGTTCATGGGCACCTGGGCCGACATGCGCCCGATCAGGATCATCTTCTCCCCGGTGTCGGGGTGGAAGGCCGAGTCGTAGACGTACTTCGCCCGCCAGAGCTGGTCCTCCGTCAGGCCCGGCGCCGCCCTCCCCGACCTGCGGCGGTGCCAGGGGGAGGGAGCCGTGACTAGCTACCCCCGTTCGCACTGCCCTGCCCGCTGCCAGGACCCTCGCGCCCAAGCCGGGCACCGCCTGCCCCTTCCAGGGCAAACGCCCCACGCCAGCTGCCTCCGGCTCCTTCCCGGGGAGAGCTGGCGGCTTCAGCGAGCGCCCCGGCCAAGCCGGAGGTCTCCCTGGAGCGAACGCCCTCCCCAGCCTCTCTGGCGGGCACCGAGGCCTGGGCTGCCCCATCTCCAGCTGGGATGATGCCCCCACGAGTTACGTCTCCCCTGGGAGGAGGCCAGTGCCACTTGGCTTCCTCCTCCCCACGATGCCAGCGCCCCGGACGTCACGGCTACCGCCGGCTCCCCACCCTCCGCCGTGCCACGCCGCCCTCTGGGCTTAAACCCCAACCCGCCCATGCCCTGCCACGGCCCCGGGCACTGCCCGCCTCCCCCACATCACTGCCGTGGCCCCAGGCATTGCCCGCCCCCCCCCACATCACTGCCACGGCCCCGGGCACTGCCCGCCCCCCCCACATCACTGCCGTGGCCCTGGGCACTGCCCGCCCCCCCCCACATCACTGCCGTGGCCCTGGGCATTGCCCGCCCCCCCACCCTTCCCACGTCACCGCCCGGCCCTGCACTTCCATGCCAGGACGAGGACAGCTCATTCAAGCCAAGGGCACGGATCACCTGCCATCCCCTCCCACGCCCAGGGCACCACCCCAACCCTGCCCCCGGGAGTCCCCGTGGCACACAGCCGGATGGCAGAGAGCGTCCCTCCCCCAGCACCAGCGGGGGACTCGGCGCAGGCGTCCCAGCCCACCTGTAATCCTCAACCACCCGGCGGGCGTCCTCCAGCGCGGCCCCGGACAGCAGCAGGTTCCGGGGGTCGGTCACCGTGAAGAAGTGCTTGGCCCGGCCCAGGAAGGTGCCCTGATCCCACCGGGGCTCCCGGATGTTGATGTGCAAGGGCAGCCCCTCCGCCATCCTCTGGGGAGAGACGGCGCGCCGGGAGGTTACGGGCTGAACCAGAGACACCCCACGGAGGGGGCCCAGCTCCCGCCGGACAGGCACTCGGGGAGGGGGCCTGCCTCCGCTGCAGGGACCCGGGGAGACCGGTCCACAGATCAGCTCTGCTGCGCTCTTCCCCCGCAGGGCACTGTCCTCCCCGGGGGAGGGGCCATGGCGTCCTGTGACCCTCACTCGCCCGGAGAGGCGGGGGGGCAGTGACCCCCCCTCCCAGCATGCGCACACGGCGCTGGAGCAGCCAGCGAAAACCTCCAGGAGGCAGCTGGAGCCGGCTGGGATCCACCCGGCAAACACAGCTCAGCCCACTGAGGATGCCCTGGCCCCGCCCGCGCCCAGCCCTGGGGCACCGGACTCCCCGGTTCTGTTCCCAGCACCGGCGCGGGCCCCCGGGCAGTGCCCCGGGCCTGGGAAACGGAGCCAGCCTCGCAGGGCCGAAATCTCGCCAGGCCCGGAAAGCGCCCGGAGCCGCTAGAGCCAACAGGGCAGCTGACAAGAGGGGAGCAGGTTCCTTGGCCAGGGACCAGAGCCCCGGGCAGGGGGGCAGGATGCTGTCCCACCCCCCAGCCCGTCAGAGAAGGGAGCAGCCAGTAAGACCCACAGCTCCTCCGGGTAGCGCCCATCCCCCTCTAGAGGGCTCCTGCGTGAGATCCGGCCCCACGCCGGCAAGGCGGGGGTTAAGGGGAGCCCAGGGCTCCGGTCCGGGGCTCGCAGGCGATTAAGGATTAGACCGAGCGGGCGGTGCCCAGGCAGGACGGATGGAGAGTCGGCAGAAGGAGCTTATCCTGAGGAACAGCTGGTGCGCTGGGGTGCCAGGCAGCCATGGGAGGCTAAAGAACCACCGGCCGCTGCCCAGGACGCCAGAACGAGGGAAGCCTACTGTAAATGGGCCGTGCCAGGAGGGAAACTGAGGCAGCGTCCCCCCATTGCACCGCACGGGGGCAGCCAGAGGGGGCAGCCTCGCGCCGGCCTGGCAGTGTCCGCAGAGAACCCGGCCCGGTGTCAATCCAGAGTCATTCCCTGCCAACAACGGAGCCCCAGCGGCCCCACCCTGGTGTGAGCAAACGCCTGGCGCCCTCCGGCTCTTTCCGTCTCTCTCCTGCCATCTGGCTCCGGCTAAAGCCTGTGCATGTCCCCCTTGCTCCAGCCTCCGGCAGCTCCCCCAGGCCAGCCGGACCCGGGCGGATTCTAGGGTTTGTCCCGCTCTCCAGCAGGAGCGATCCTGGGAGCCCCGCCTGGGGGGGGGCTGCTAATGGGACACCAGGGGCCTGCCTGCCCCCCCAGCGTGTCGTTCTGCTGCTAACTCTGGTGTCTCCCAAGGCGGGCGAGCTCCGCGGGGGACGTGGCCCCTGCAAGTGCTGGGCTGCCCCGAACAGCGAACGCTGGAGTGTGCAGAGCCCACAGGCTCAGGGCCATGCCCCCAGGCCAGCGACTCGGCTCCCCCAAAGCCAAAGGGCCTTCCCTGGGCCTCCGTCCCTACCCAAAGCCACGGGAGATGGCCGGAGATGCAGAGGAGAAGGCTCCTGCGCCAGCGAGGTAGGATGCGGGCACCACGGCGAGGGAGCCGGCCGGGGAGCAGCGTGAGACAAGGACCACGGGACAGGCTGGGGCGGTGGCTGGTCGCCCAATGTCTCCGCTCTGCCGCCTGCCCAGAGCATCACCCGCCTGGCAGCTGCGGCAGCCACTCCGGCTAGGCCCAGCGGCAGGGGGCCCCGGGAGGCAGCCCGGGGTGGGGGGCAGGCGAGCGAAATGGGGTGCCCCCCGCAGCCAGGCCCGGTCACTCGGGGCAGGTGCCTCAAACCTAGGAGGATGCCAGGCAGGCGACCGGGCCCAGCCCCGGCGGAGGGGACCAAGGTCAAAGCAGGTGCCAGCGCCCGGCTCCGCTGCTCGCCCCCTGCCTGAGCCGCGCCACGTGCCCGCTGGGCGCAGCGCCCGGGCAGGCCGGCGAGGGGCCCCCGCCCCGTTCCCACGGGCGCCCTGGAGCCCTGCGCCCCGAGCCGGGAGCGAAAACCCGGGGGGGGGGGGCACAAACCCGGGCACTGGCAGCCTGACCCCCCAGCTGCCTCCGCGCAGGCCGCCCGGCTGCGTTCACGGGGGGGGTGGGGAAGGGGGACGTGACCCCCTCCCCAGGACCCCCGGGGCGATCCGGGCACGCGTGGACCTCAGGAGCCCGCCCGGGCACCCCCCGCCCGCCTGCCTGGCTGCAGGGCGCCTCCTCCCCGCGCCCAGGGCGGCTCCGACTCACCGGCTCGCTGGCAGCGCCGGCCCCGCCCGTGCTCCCCGGCTCGGCTCGGCAGCGGCCCAGTGCGCAGCGGCGCCGCGCCCAGGGCGCGCAGGCCGGAGGGCGGGGAGCGCAGCTGGAAGGGGCCGGCGCTGGCGGGGCGGAGCCAGGCGGCTGCGGGCGCAGGGGCCGTGCCCAGCTGGCCGGGGCGCTGGCACGCGTGCTCGGGGCGGGGGGCGCATGACCAGCCGGGGCCCGATCCTGCCGCGCGGCCCAGGCTCGCCGTGACCCGCTCAGGGACCTGGCGGAGCAGTTTGCCCCCAAGAGAAGGCGGCCGGGCCGGGTCGCTGCCATGCCCCTGCCCAGGGCTTCCTGGAGCTCCCTGGCTGGCTGATCTGGGCCTCCCCTTGGGGCGAGCGCCAGCCGCCTCGGGGCGCCCTCAGCGGGGCTGGGGTAATCCTGGGTCCCCGCACCTGCAGCATGAACCCTGGACCCACCCCAGCGCCTGCACCCGCACCCCAGCCAGAGAACAGCAGAGCTCAGCCCAAGGGTCCCTCCAGCCCAGGGTCCTGTCTGCCCACAGCGGCACTACCAGGTGCCCCAGAGGGAGGGAACAGCACAGGGAATCATCCAGTGATCCCTCCCCTGTCGCCCATTCCCAGCCTCTGACAGACAGAGGCCAGGGACACCCTCCCTACCCATCCCCGCTAACAGCCGTGGATGGACCTAACCTCCCTGAATCCATCTAGCTCTTTTTTTAACCCTATTGTAGTCTTGGCCTTCACAACATCCTCTGGCGAGGAGTTCCACAGGTTGGCGTGCAGAAAAACTTCCTTTCCTTTGTTTTAAACCTGCTCCCTATTTATTTCATGTGGTGACCCCTACCTCTTATGTGATGGGAGCAAGGAAATAATTTTTCCTTATTCACTTTCTCCACACCTGTGGTGATTTTATAGACCTTGATCGTATCCCCTCCTCCTCTCCTCTTTTCTAAGCTGAAAAGTCCCGGTCTTTTTAATCTCTCTTCATATGGGACCCATTCAAACCCCACATTGATTCTGTTGCCCTTTTCTGCACGGTGTCCAATGCCGAGATACCTTTTCGGAGAAGAGGTGACCACAGTGCCCACGCCCCGACCCCTCAGCCCCACCCTTGCCCATCCCTATTGTTCAGTGATCCATCGCCTCCGGATGGGTGCCCATAAGGCGCGGACAGAATCTCAGGGAACGCCGGCCCCCAAGACTCACTGTGCACACCACAGGGAGGCTGCTGGACACAGAGGGGTGCTCTTTGGGTAGGAGAGATGCCCAGTTGCCCCGGGAGCCAAGGCCTCACGGAGGGCAGCGGCTGTGTGAGGGGTGCAGATGGACCGGGCATGAGAAAAGGACGGGGCTTCTATTCGGGGTCTGTTTCCGAGCCCGGTTTAGGAGTTTTCCCAAATCACCGCCACGTTCCTTCCTCCCTTTTAGTCCGAGTTTCTAGCTCAGCCTCGGTGCGTGTAGCCAGACACAAAAACCCCATCTTGTTTTTCCCCCCCCCAGAGAGCAAGAGAAAGGCAGTCAGCCTTTGATGTCCTGGGAACGCAGGTGTGGTGCCTGTCCCTGACTCTACCATAAACAGATACCAGACAGTAAATGGGCTAGCTGACGACTGGGAGGCCTCCCGTCGCCGTGATGGCTAGTACCAGTAATTGACACGCCTGCACTGTCTCGGGAGAGGAATCTTCGCCCATCACATACCAGAGGTGCCCATTGTCTGCATCTTCCCAGGTGTGAATTATGCTTTGCACCCTTCGTGGGAAACTTGGCATTCAAAGCCATTTTTCCTGATTGGCCACTTGAGACCAGGAAGAAGCCCATGTGACCCAAGGGGTATAAAGAGGGTTGAGTTGCCCACCCAATTTGAGCTCCAATCACCTACACCTGCTGGCAGGTATTGATTGTCTCCCGAGGTCCGTGGGACGCCCAACCTCGCCCTACTTCTTCCCAAGGGATTGAGAGAAAGACGCTGGCCACGCCAAGTCTGGAACGCAGGGGTGAGAATTGTACCTGCAATGTGTTTTCTTTATGTGTACACTCTAATTGTCTCTCTGTTGTAAGTTAGTTACTTTATTATAGTTTTCTTAAAGTCAAACTGCTTCATTTCTATTGTAAATCACCTTTGGTAAGGTGATTTAGCTATAAACTTTGGGAACAAGTGGGGTGCCCTCATTCACTTATAAAATATATATATCTATATACACTGAACCAAGTTTCTTTATTTCTTTTCTCTTTCTTTCTCCTATAAATAAGCCAGTGCGTGTCAAGCTTCTGACTTGAACCCGTGCTGCTGTACCCAAACCGAACACAAACAAAAGAACTTCAGCCGGTCATAAAGGGACAGATATAGGGAAAGCTTGGGCGTTTGAATTTGTGTCACACCCAGGTGGCAAAATTCAGTTGGGGCGCTTCTCAGTCTCCCCGAGGCTGCCCGCTGCGAAGGAATTATGAAATTCTAGCAGCTAAAATCTGAAGCGTAATAAGCTCTTCCTGTACACACTGGGGCGTCTGTTAGCCTGTTTGGCTACCCTCTGCGACGGGACCTCGGTCCTAGCAGTAAAGTCACGGACGTTAAACTACTTTTCAGGGTACCCTCCAGCCTCCTAGGCTGCCCGCTGCACCGAGACTTTGTGTCTCAGCAGTTGAAGACTTGGGTGTAACACACACGCACACACTGCCCTGACCGTCGGCTGACAGTGCGCGAGCCTCTCCAAGCGCCCGGCGCGGGGTGTGAATTTCCCCGGTTACTGGGAGGGGGCCGAGCCGGTTCTGGGTTGGCTGGGTGGAGCGGAACCCCTCGATACTGAACCCGGGCCTGGCCGCTGCCGGCTCCACTGGCCGAAGGGTCCCGTCCTTTGCCTGAGCTGGGGGGGCCGCATGACTGCAGAGCAGCAGAGTCCAAGGTCTGGCCAGCGCTCACCCCTGGAGTTGGGGGGGAATTCCCTGGGGTCGCAGGGACAATCTGATCCTCAACTAACGAACGTTTCCTGCTTCCCCACCCCAAACACGCCGTCTCCCATTTCTCCACCCTCGGATTTCTAGCACCAGGTCTCCCCGGTCGCCATTGCTCCAAACGCGCCGGTTATTACAACCCAATGTGCCGTGAAAGGGCAGGCCTGTGGGGAGGGGCCGCTCCCCTCTCGGTGTGCAGGGGAGGGGGCTGCCTGTGCCCCCCAATCCCTAGGGCTGTAGTGGGAGGTGCCAGGTTGGCAGAGGAGCGCCCCACCCCCAGGATATTAAGGCGGCCGCGGTGCGCAGGGCCCCGCACAGCCGGCGAGGACGGAGGGTGGCAGGAGAGACGGCAACGGGACCGGTGGCGCCGTGTAAGTGTGGGGCAGAGGCCCAGGCCTTGTCCCATCCCACGGGGCCATCTCTGCCCAGCGTGGGCCGTTCTGGCCGGGTTTGTGTGGCCGGTGTGGGAGGAGGCGTCCGTCTGCCCATCCTGGCACCAAACGGGGCAAAAGCCCCTGGACCCATCGCTTTGGGAGCCCAGCCCAGGAAGGGCAGCTGGCTGGAGGGGCTGCACCCCGCCCCGTGGGACCCCTGGGAGCCAGGAGCAGAGGATCCAGTGTGACTCCGGTCCCCAGCCTGGCTTCTGGAAGCCGGATCCTGGCTGCCCAGCACCGTGTGCCGGCGTTTACAAAGGGCCGGGGGGGGCTGAACGCCGGGTCTGGGAGTGAGATGGGCTGGGTGGGTACGTGGGGGTGGGAGGGAGCAGCGTGACCCCCCTTCCTTCTCCCTACCCCCTCCCAACCCTGTTCCCCTCCCCTCCCACCTCTGCCCTGGGCCCCCTCCCTGATGCCCGCTGCCCCCTCCCCTCACAGTCAGGATCCCCAGGGCCATGAGCGACGTGCTGCAGCCGAGCCCCCCTGTGGGCCAGGGCCAGGCAGCCCCGGAGGCCCCCCACGCGGGCTGGCAGGACTCGGCCAGCGCTCGGGCGGGCTCCCTGCTGTCCCTGCTCTACCTGGTGCTGCTCACCTTCCTGGGCAGCGCCGTCCACTGGCCGAGATGGCCCAGCCCGGCGCCCCGAGCCGCAGCGCGCCCAGCCTCCTGGCCGCCCTCATGCTCAGCTCCTGCACCTGGAAGCTCTGCTTCGCCTGGCGCGCCGCCCGCATCCGCCGCCTGTGGCAACAGGACCCCCATGCCGGGCTTGGTCACTGTCTCCGGTCCATCCCTTCCAGGGTCCCTAGGGTTGGCCGCTGTTGGCAGACAGGCTACTGGGCTAGATGGACCTTTGGTCTGACCCAGGATGGCCATTGTAATCTCAGGGCTCAGGGTCGGGGGTCTCAGTGGACCACCTTGATTTTCATGCACACCTGCTCCTGGATGGCCAGGCTGGCAGCTCTCCTGCCCAAGACGGCCACCTTCCTGTGCCTAGTGCAGAGATCGTGGACGAGGTCCACGATGTCCGCACTAGCCCAGGCAGGTGCCCACCTCTTGCGGTCCCGGGCAAGCTCCCGGGAGCCACCAGCCTGGTCCCGGGAAGAGGGGAGGGCTGGGGGGCATCGGGTGTCTGGCTCGATCCGTGCCAGGTGCAGGGTCTGCTGGCTGGGTGCTGGCAGGCTTGCTCCTGGCACGGGCACCGTAGTCAGCCCGTGCCCCTTTAAGGGGTCCGGGGCCGGGAGGGGGGCATAGAGTTTCCCTGGTGTTGGCCAGAGTGGCCACCAGGGAAAGCTGGGGAGGGCTAGCCTCCCACTAGTTCGAATTAAGGGTCTACACAGCCCTTAATTCGAACTAGTAAGTTCAAACTAGGCTTAATCCTCGTAAAATGAGGTTTACCTAGTTCGAACTAAGCGGAGCGCTAGTGTAGCGCCTATTAAAGTTAGTTCGAACTAACTCTGTAGTGTAGACATACCCTTAGAGGGGAAAAGGCAATATGCCGCATTTATTAAGACAATTGCATGTGCTTTTCAATCACACACACACACAAAACATCATGCATACACAACCCTGCAGACGATGTCATAGTTACCAGTCCAGAGTCTGGGTCAATCTAGATCGAACACGGGAGGAGCAGGGCCTTGTCGGTCGATGGATCCGATGCGCCTCTGGAGATGGTGGCAGACGAACCCAAGTTCCATAGCCAAGCACCCCGCTTTTATAACCCTTTTCTCTTGTTGAAATCCATGGGTTCTGCTCTGTCAGCTTGTGCCCGGAATGTGATCTTGTTGTTGTCAATCGTTCTCAAACATCTTCCAAGGCGCATCTTGTCATCAATCGTCTTTTGGGGGTGCCCGTTCCGCTTCAAGGTTCGTCAGTCTGCCAGTCCTCTTGTGAGTAGGGGGTACCCATCGATGGTTATAGATGGCTTCTTTGCAGCCAGGTTGCCTCGTGTTGTGGCCTTCGCCCACGCTCGCCCACCCCCTTTCTCTGGCATCTGGTTCTAAGCAGTATAACTTTGCATCTTATCTCGACACATTCACACTCCTCGCACACACATGAGCAACGTTACAAGGGCTTTCGAGGTTACGTAGATCTGCATCGGGCAAAGCAAAGAGGCGTTGGAAAGCAAACAATTAAGACTTCAACCTTCAACTTTTTTCTAATCTTATGAACACAGACACAATACCCAGAACTGTCTTTCCATTTAGGCCCATTTACTAAACTCACTTTTCGGGCAAAGGAATCGACATTTAACTAAAAGGACTTAATTCAATACAATATTAAATATCTATGGCTATATTGCTACATGATTGAATTACATGACTATATTACTAAACCTAAAATACAATATAAACAGAATAAAACTTTCAATCCGAACAAGGGGGTGGGGTGAGACTAGTCATCCATTAGAAACTTCACTGAGCACCACCAGTTGGTTTCACAGAGACCACCAAAGAAAAATGCCACCCTTGGCCACAGGGTGAGGAGACGGGCCAGAAATCCATCTCCCCTAGTGTGACGTAGTGGGGGTACCTGGCTGGTTTCTATGCTGCTGGCTCTGGGGTAACCCCCACTGGCTGCCGTGGGTACCACGACCCAGCAAAACAGGATGAGTCACTATGCAAACCAGTGGCCAGACACCCCCCATGGAGAGGAACAAAGGAAGGTGGATGCTGCCCTGGCTGGGGGGCAGGGCTGGAAGAGGGTTAGTTAGTTGCTGTCTGGAAGCATGGAGGAGACAGCCTAGGGAAAGGGGCTGGAGTTTAGGGGCCCAGTCTCCCCCATTTCAAGGGGGCCTGAGGCATCCTAGCCCAGCTCTGTGACCAGATTCCATCTGTGCTGTGCTGTATCCTGGAGAGGCAATAAACTTCCTCTATTCCACCGGCTGGTGCAGTCTGTTTGTGCCATTTCGGGGTGCAGGAGACGGGGGACCCCCAACGCGCCGTCACACCTAGTCCAGCTAGTATCCAGTGGGAGCGGCTTCTTAGGAGAATGCACCCAGAGCCTGTTTCGATGGACAGGACGATCCCAAACCGCGTCGGGCAAATTCTGAGGGTTTTGGTTCTCTGCCGGTCCTGAAAAATCGAGCGGGGGGGCAAAGAACCATTTTAGGTTGACCCCAAACTGACCTTTTTGAACAGTCGAAAAAGATTTCGACAAAACCAACCCGCCACCAAAAAAAAAACTTGTTTCCATTTTGAATCTTTTTCCGAAACCATGTTCGAGGTGGCTTAGCAAAGCGGAAGGAAGAGCCCCCTAAAAGGTGTTGGGCATCAAACAAGTGACGCGTTTCTTTTTGAGCGTGTCAGAGAAAACCGCTTGGATTCTGTTCAAGGGTTTTTTTTTTTTCCCAAGTGAAACATTTTGCCTAAATTGGCACATTTGCTGAAAGCTTCCGGTCGACCCAAATCTGCAGGTTTTTGCTGGAGAAAAGTTTCAGTTGAAAAATGTTGCCCGGTTCTCATAATAAGGGCTCAAATCCACACATGGCCCTCTGACCACAGACCCCCAGCCAAAGCACACCAGCCCAGCAAGCAGGGCTCCCGGGTACCCCTCCCGCCTGGGGTCCCCAGCTTCACGCCCCATCCCTGCAGTCTGTCCTGGGGCTTTTCACTCGAGATGGCTGGAATTTGTCTGTCAGGAGGTAAGGGACCAAAACCAGCTTTTTCACCTACACCGAACTTTCCACCAGATTTTCTGGAGTTGGAGCCAAATTTCAAGGTTTCCAGTGAAAACTCCTCCAGCTGTTGGCCTGGCTCCGCGTCCCTGCCTGCCCTCCCAGCGCAAGCTGCTCTCCCGGCCCCATGCGGACGCCCTCCTCTGACACAAAGCAGCTTCCGAAACGATCTGACTGCCCAGTGCCCACCTAACAAAGCGGGGGGCTGCCTGGGTCCCCCTCCCTCCCCTGTTAACTGCAACAGGGAAAGCAGTAGACAGACCCCAGAGCACCTCTTGGCTTTAGGAGAGCGTTTGAGCCCGTCTTGCATGGCCTTCGCAGGAACCAGCTGGGGAAAGCCAGGCTGGAGGGAGCTGCCATACGGCGGGTTCATAACTTGTTGGGAGACCATCCCCAGATACTTGGTTCAGCCAAGCTGGCGGGATGGCAGGAGTGGGGTCCCAGAGGGATCGGCCCTGTGTCCAGTATCTCATCACTGGTCTAGAATGGCCTAGAGCAGTGGTTCCCAACCTGTGGTCCGCAGACGCCTGGTGGTCCGCAACCGCACTGCCCGGGGTCCTGGGAAGAAGGATTGGGCCTGCCGTGGTGGGCACAACCCTTACTCTGTTCTTTTCTTCTCTTTACTTTTCTTTTCTTTTCTTTTCTTTTTCTTTCTTTTCTTTTTTCTTTTTCTTTTTCTCTTCTCTTCTCTTCTTTTCCTTTCCTTACTTTTCTTTTTTTCTTTTTTCTTTTTCTTTCCTTACTTTTCTTTTCTTTTTCTTTCCTTACTTTTTTTCCCCTTTCTTTCTCCCCCAAGGAGTGGGATGGGGTCCAGGAAATTTTAATAGATTGAAAAGGGGTCCGTACGCTCAAAAAGGTTGGAAGCCACTGGCCTAGAGAGTCCGCTTATACCTGGGGGCTGTGTCTACGCTGGCGCGATCTCACGCAAAAGCGGCCGCTCTTGTGCAAAAACTTGCTGCCTGTCTGCACTGGCCACGTGTTCTTGCGCAAGTAAACGGACGTTCTAATGTATGAAATCAGGGCTTCTTGCGCCAGAACTCTGATGCTCCCACTCAGGAAGAAGCCCTTTTGCGCAAGAGCTCTTCCAGAAGAGGCTGGTGTAGACAGGCAACATGAATTTCTTGCGCAAGAAAGCCCTACCGCTAAAATGGCCATCAGAGCTTTCTTGCGCAAGAGAGCATCTACACTGGCATGGATGCTCTTGCGCCAAAGCACATCTCTTGAGGAAAAGCACGTGCCAGTGCAGACGCTCTCTTCTGGAAGAGTTTCTGCAGAAGAACTCGTCCGCAAGAGTTTTTGTGCTTGATTGCGCCAGTGTAAACGCAGCCGGGGTGTCCAACCAGTTCTGAAGCAGTAACCACTAGAGAGGCTACTGTGCTAGCGAACTAGCCACATTGTCCTGACAACGTAAATAATTGTGCGTGACTCCCTGAAAAATGCTACTTCTTGTCTTTTAATGTCAACAGAACACTCCAATATTGGTTTTAATCCGTGATTTCTGGCCTAAGCAGCATATTTCAGTTGTTCTGTGAACTGGTGGAAGTCTCCATCCAGCAGATGGGTCAAATGAACGGAAAGGGGCTTTTTGAACTCACAAAGATCTTCTGAACTTGTCTTGTTTTAATTCTCTCAACATTTTTGTTTTTTGACTCAAAAGAAATTTGAAGGCAACGATTTTTGAGTTTTAACTGGTCAAGCCAACTAGCCCCACTCAACTGGCCAAAAAGCCACACGTGGCTAGTAGTGAGTGTGTTGGACACCCTGGCTATGTCTACACTGGTGGGTTCTTGCGCCAGAAATATGCAAATGAGGCTAAGCGTGGAATATCGCCGAGCCTCATTTGCATCCCTAATGAGCCGCCATTTTTTTCAGAAGAGGCTCTTGCGCCAGAAGGAGCATCTACACGGCCCCTTCTTGCGTAAGAAAAGCCCTCTTGCGCAACGCCGCTACGCTGATTATTTTCAGGAAGAACGGCATTGCTCAAGAAGGGTTTTCTTGCGCAAGAAAGGACAGTGTAGACAGCTCCTTCCGGCGCAAGAGCCTCTTCTGCAAAAACGGCAGCTCATTAGGTATGCAAATGAGGCTCGGCGATATTCCACGCTTAGCCTCATTTGCATATTTCTGGCGCAAGAACCCGCCAGTGTAGACATAGCCACTGGGTTTATACGGTTTGTGGCTGATACACTCTCACAGCCCCTCCCTGTTCAGTAACCCGCATGCCTAGGAGTGGCACTTACACCACGTACAGCCAGAGGTAAGAACCAAGGGGCTCTATAGCCTGGACTGAGGCCAGCTGGCTTTTGGCTCAAGCTGTAGCGGCTCCTCCACTAAGCTCCAGTGGTCCCAGGTTCAAATCCACCCGGAGGTGGGCACGTGTCCTGGAAAGGACTGTGGAGGAAAGATTGTGGAACGGGGCCTGGGGGCAGCTCCTCAGATCCCTGGTCACCTGCCGCCCTGAGCTGCTTTGCACCAGTTTAGGGTCTGACATGGCAAGGGAATGGACTTGAACCCCGCAAAGTGCGTCCCACCAGTTCTGTAGGTTGTTGTGTGGCACTGGTCCTAGTCAGTTTCACGCCCCCTTCCACACCTGCCTTTTGGGCAAACCCATGGGGCAGGAAAAGCCAGCTTTCCTCTCCCCGTGCCTGATACATGTCGGCCTGAGTGGAGATCAGAGCGTCACAGGATCCCCTGCGTTGCTCTTCCCGGGCTGGGGGCGCAGGTTTTAGAAAAACCCCCAACCTGGATGTAAAACCTGCCATGGTTTACCTGGGGCTTTGCCCTTGCAAATGGCTCCAAGGCTTCGTTACATTGGCTGGCCGTAATTTACGCCTTTCTGTCTGGCTGCAGCTTCCAGCCGCTGGATGGTGCCAGGTCTTTGTCTGCTGGGCCGAAGAGCCCGTTATCCGATATTTATTCCCCATGTCGGGCTGCTCTGTGCTCGGCTACACAGACTGGGACGGCCCAGCCCTGCCAATCAGAACTCAGTGTGTCCAGAGGCATGACAGCCAAGCACGTCTCCTGCCTCTGGTGCTGGGTGCAGCCCGGATAGGCAGCAGCGCCTGATGGAAACGGGCCCTTCCCAGCCAGACACAGCGGGATAAGGGAAAGGGGCAGGAGGCAGACACACGTACACACATGCGTGCACACACACGCACTTACACATGCACACATGCCACGCGCACACGCTCGCGCATGCATGCACACACACATGCACAAGCGCAGGCCCACACACGCATACGCATTCACACATGCATGCGTGCTCACATGCACATGCACGCACACATGCACACACACATGCCTGTACACTCATGCACAAGCACACACATACATATGCACACCTGCATGCATGTGCAGGCACAGGAAGAGCTGCCTGTGCATTTTGGGGAGGGGGGGGTGGGTAGATTTCACACTGAAATGCCAAACTCTGCCGGTCCTGGGCCTGGCCCTGCCCTGGTTTGGCCCTTCATCGTGGAACGCAGCCCATGGCAGAGCTCTGCTAATGCCGGTCTAGTCCGTCCTCTGGCTCAGTGCGGGGCTGTTCCCTCCCTGGGCCTCCCCCCAGCCCTCTCACTATGGGGCAGGGCTCCAGGCCCGGGGATTCCAGCAGGTCCCCTCTGGCCCGGTCCCCACGTGGCGGGCAGTGCATGGCGCGGAGGTAGGCGCTTAGCACGGCCGGGTCCTGCCAGCGGGGGTGAGCGCCCTGCAGCGCCTGTTTCCTAGCTAAGCGAGACTTGGTTGTTCTAATCATACCTACCAGGCGATTCCGTAGTGTGTAGGGTAGCCGTTGTGCCCATGTTTGGGGTACATCCTGCTACTCGGGATGTGCTTGGTTAACAGTTCTGTGGCTGTCTCTGCTTTTTGCTTATTGGAAATAAAAAGTACCCGTACCAGGTTACTCCCAGGTCTCTTGGCACCATGACACTGTGCTCTGCGGTATATGCACGATTCCTGCCTCAAAGCTCGCCCAGCCTTGCCCACGAGCTCCGGGCTTGAACCTTTGTTTTGCTTTGTTAAAGATCCCGACTTTGGACAAGGCGGACGTTGTTTCGGTCAGGACAGGGCCATGCAGGCTCTCCTACAGGGAGGGAAACTGAGTCACAACATGTGACATAATGTTATTGCTCTCTGTAGACAGGGAGGGAAACCGAGTCACAACACGTGCTGTAGCCAAAGGGGAGTAGCATCAGCCTCCATAAATCACCCCTTTTATAGTCACGGCAACAGAGGTGCATCTCTCCAAGGTCCCGAGAGTCACCAATGTTATATTAAGCATTTGCTGTGTTTGTGTAATCATCACAGGGTGGATTTGAACCTGGGACCTCCAGAGCTTAATGATTCTAGCGCAGCGGTTCTCCAACCGGGCTGCGTGTATCTGGGGGAGGAGGGGCATGCAGAAGTCTTCCAGGGGTAGTTTTACAACAAGCACCAGCAAAGCCAACTAACATTTCACACCGACAACGACGTGTTTACACGGCTCTGTGTACTATACTCTGAAGGCTGCGTCTAGACGGCATCCCTTTTCCGTAAAAGGGATGCAAATTAGACACATCGCAATTGCAAATGAAGCGGGGATTTAAATCCCGCCCGCTTCATTTGCATAAACAAGAGGAATAAGGGATCTTTCGGAAAAGGCTTTATTTTCCGAAAGATCCCCGTCTAGACTGGCGCTTTCTTCTGGCAAAGCTCTGAGCCAGAAAAAAGCGGCAGCCATGTTTATGCAAATGAAGCAGGGGGGATTTAAGTCACAAGGAGGAAGGCGAAAATTTGTTCCTCTTGGTTTCTGAGGACAGGACAAGGAGTAATGGGCTTAAAGTGCAGCAGGGGAGGTTTAGATTGGACATTAGGAAAAAATTCCTAACTGTCAGGGTGGTCAAATATTGGAATAAATTGCCAAGGGAGGTGGTGGAATCTCCCTCTCTGGAGATATTTAAGAACAGGTTAGATAGACATCTGTCAGGGATGGTGTAGACGGAGCTTGATCCTGCCTTGAGGGCGGGGGGCTGGACTCGATGACCTCTCGAGGTCCCTTCCAGTCCTATGATTCTATGATTCTATGATTC
Organism: Pelodiscus sinensis; assembly: GCF_049634645.1. Lineage (NCBI taxonomy): Eukaryota > Metazoa > Chordata > Testudines > Trionychidae > Pelodiscus > Pelodiscus sinensis. The sequence continues at coordinate 73,396,001 of NC_134718.1, read as the reverse complement.
ATTTGCAATTGTGATGTGTCTAATTTGCATCCCTTTTACGGAAAAGCCTGAAATGTAAGCACGATAGTTATCTGTCAATTGATTTATTTCATAACTAGCCGGCAAGGCCACTTTTAGCCCGGCAATGTCATTTTGCGTAGATTACACTTATAGGAAAGTTCAAGAAATGAAATATATGTAACAGAAATGTGTTATTAATGTGCTTGCTAAAGGGAAGTAAAAGAGTCGCTTTCAACTGGTAGGATTTCAACTTCAAACATCATTCATTGTATTGACTAATTGCCACACGCAGTAAATTTGAATCAGAAACCCGTAAACTTCCGGAGCTAATCTGCATTATTTGGTGATTTGTCACCGTCACAATTTTCTTTGCACTAAAATGACAGTTGAGTAGGCGACTCCATGTTAATGTTGTGAGCAAATATTTTGATGAGCACGAAGCATAAGAGTCATGACTTTTTTCTGATGAAAAACAAAACCAGTGATTTAAACCTTTCACCCAGCATATTCCAGTGTAAACAGGAGTGCATGCAGCTCATTTAAGTGGCGGGATTGTCGATGCAGAATTTGCTATCTGTAGGTCAGTGGTCCCCAACCTTTTGGGGCTGCTGGGCGCCTGGGGGCGGGGCTGTGCATGCACTGGGCACCCAGGGGTGGGGCTGTGCATGAACTGGGCGCCCGAGCTCTGATTACTCGGCGGGCACACATAAATGCCCCAGCGGGCACCATGGCACCCGCGGACACCACGTTGGGGACCACTGCTGTCGGTGATGACGAAGTATGACTTTCTTTTGCACAGGCAAACCCACAAACAAACAAACTCTTCACAATGTATAATAGATTATATGGTTACAATGAGAACGCCAGCAATTTTCCAGTGCACTGGGACACATCTCCATTTGTGTCTGATTTTGTAAGCAAGCCATGTATGAGGGAGGTGAAACTTGAAGGTACCCCAGACAAATCAGGCTCCGAAAAGGCCCAGGATCACAGTAATCAGAAAAAGGGAAGCTTTTTAGAGACAGGACGATAGGATATTATTGGCATGTATTTGATGGAAGGAAAGAAAGTCTTATGGTTAAGGTCAGACCTGGAGATCTGGATTTGATACCTGCTACTTCCCTGGGGTGTTACTTTAGGCAGGTTGCATAACGTCTTGGTGCCTCAGTTTCTCCCTCTGTACAAAGGGGGTAATGCTACTTCCCTACTGCCCAGGGGAGTTGTGACAAAATCCATTCCTGACCGCGAGGGGCTCTGTCCCCATGGTGACTGGGATCATATACAGGATACGTTTTTGACAAAGTAAAGTTTCAGATTCAAGTTTTCAGTGGATCCGTATAAACAGAAGGGAGGGAGGAAAAAAATATGAGAATCACTTAGATTAGCAAAGTGGGTTCTCAGCCTTCATGCTTCGTGGTGAGGAGGTGCACAGTAGCTGCGGTCAGGAAGAAATCGCCCCTGTGACAACGTCCTTGAGGCTGTAACAACACCGGCAGGTACAGTCAGCCCTGACGCCAGCTCAGCTCTGCCTCGGGAAGGGAATTTGCTGGGCTTGCATGTTAATTAAGTTTCCACCTGGCTCCTTTGCCGCTTGGCAGAGTTTGATGCCGGCCTGGATGGGGAGTGCTCAGCGCGCCCCAAGTCCGTGGGGAGCCAGGTGCCTCCTGGGGGGGTAGGTGGGGCCGGTTGCCGATGGCTTTGCCAAGCGTCTGGCTGTTCCCACCGTGACAGATCAGCGATGCACCAGGCAGCCTTTCACCCTGCGGCCTCCCCCCGGCAGCCCCGCTCCCCGGGGATCTAATACCTGCCTGGTGCGTATCACCTGAAACCGGCCTGGTATCAAGTTCTCCTCTGAGTGACATTCACGGCCATCCCAGCCGCCAGGGAGCTGCGCCAACCCGTGGGCGGCCACCGCGGCCCCAGACCAGAGGAGTGGCAAGACCTCAGGCTGGAAGGTGAGGGGGTTCAGGGGACACCGGGAGAGGAGGGGCCCTTGGCACCTTGCGGGGAGGAGGTGGAATATGCCCAGTTCTCTGCGGGGGAGGGACCCAGCCTCCTTGGCCGTGTCTTTGAGAGGGGACAGAGCCAGGCCGGTGTGTTCACACCATCTCCTCTAGACTGCACTGCACCAGGGCCTAGGGGGGGAGCGGGGGGCAGGGGTGTCTGTGGTCCTCCCACCAGGACCTCAGGGATTAGCCCCATCATCAGCACTGAGACTAGGAACAGGAGCCAGGGTGTCTGGGCTCTTCCCCGAGCTCTGGGAGTGGAGGGGTTAGAGCAACGTGCTCAGATAGCTCCGTCCTGATATTTGGGGCTTTTTCTTATAAAGGCGCCTACCCCCCCCCCCCAAGCATACCGGGGTCTGATCGTTCACCCTAACTGTCTGGTCACCCTTGAGTAGAGCCGGGACAAGCTGGGAGTCAGGACTCCTGTGTTCTGGAAGGGGAGTACTGTCCAGTGGTTGGAACAGGGGGACCGGGGACCAGGGCCCCTAGAATTGTATCCCCAACTCTGCCACCGAGGTGCTGCGTGACCTTGGGTGAGTCACCGGCCCTGACCAGAAAAGCCCTTCGGCGCATGGGTCCCTTTGGTCATGCCAGCCAAGTCAGGTTTCCCCACTTACCCAACAGGGATCACAAGCCCACGCGCCCTTTGGGAAGCACACCGCGATCTCGCATGTGCGCTCGGCCTTGTTCATAGGGTCAATCGGGTCCGATGTGTCCGGTCGAGCTCACTGCAGCGTGCTGTGACAAAACGCAGCCACGGTCTCCCGCCCTGGGGACGGCGGGAGGGTGGGGGGACCGTGGGAAGGGGCCTCCCGATGGGTGTCTGGCAGGGTTTGAGGGGATCCCAGCAACACACCACTGTCGCCCGCTGCCTTCGGACCCCAGCCCAGGGGTGCGGGAGCGGGAGCAGCCTGGCCCGGTTGGGCACCGGGGCCACCCAGGCAAAGCTGCCCACCCGCCCTCCCTAGAGGGGCACCAGGCCCGGGCAGGATCCCAGCAGACCTGCCTGGCCTCTGTGCAGGGACATTGGGCGACAGGTGGCCCTGACTGACAGCCACGCTGGCCTATGGGACCCGGGGGCCCGGCTGGGCCGGCCTATCCGTGGGGCCGGGTGGGAGAGGGGCGGTGCAGCCTCGCAGGTGAGGCGGCTGCAGAGCGACAGGGAGCCAGGTGAGGGGGTGGCCGGGCAGGCGGGGCTCCGACGCCCCCCCCCCGGCCCTTTACCTGTGTCATCTGCTGCCCCCTCGGCACCAGGGATCCAGCTGGGCTCCAAGGGGGGGTCTCTCCAAGGCACAGAGCCCCCCCGATCCAGGGGGGCACGGTGGTGGCATTGGGTCCTGCACTGCCCACGCGTGTTTCCCCGGCTGCCGCCCTCCCCCCACGCCCCGGACCGCATCACTCACTGGCGGGGGCCCAGCTGGGCCGGGGGGGGACTTACCAACACGTGGGGCAGGCTGGGTATAAACTAGAGCCTCCCGGCAAAGGCAACGGGGATGGCTGGGCTGGGTCTGCCTTCCCCCGTGTAAACCGGAGGGATTACCCTTCAGCCAGGCAGGGCGGGGCTAGATCTGACAGGGCAAGTGTAAATCCGGATTAACCTCAATGGAGTCCGGGGGCGGCCGCCGTCCAAAAAGCAAACCGAAGGGTAGGAATCATTAGAAAGGGCTAGAGAATAAGCCCGAGAACCTCTTCTTGCCGCTGTATAAAACCATGGGACGGCCACATCTGGAATCCTGCGCCCAGATGTGCTCGCCTCATCTCAGAAAAGATCTCTTGGCCTTGGGAAAGGTTCAGAAAAAGGCAACCGAAATGCTGGGGGGGGGGGGGGGTGTTGCAGCGGCTGCCGTAAGAGGAGAGATTGATGAGACTGGAGCTTCGCAAAGAGGAGACGGAGGGGGGATATGAGCCAGGTCTAGAAAATCAGGACAGGTGTGGAGAAAGGGACTAAGGAAAAGTTGTTTCATAGCATAAGCATTAGGGATCACCCAATGAAACGGCTAGGCAGCAGGTTTAAAACAAACCAAAGGACGTTTTTCTTCACTCAGTACACAGCCAACCTGTGGAACTCCTCGCCAGAGGGTGTGGTGAAGGCCAGGACTTTAACAAAAAAGAGCTGGATAGATTCCTGGAGGATAGATCCATCAGTGGTGATTAGCCAGGATGAGGAGGAATGGTGTCTCTAGCCTTTGTGTGTCAGAGGCTGGGAATGGGTGACAGGGGAGGGGTCACTTAATGGTTCCCGGTTCTGTTCCCTCCCCCCGGGGCACCTGGCATTGGCCACTGTGGGCCGACAGGACCCTGGGTCTGACCCAGCCTGGCGGGTCTGATGTTCCTGTGCCCGTTGCTGATGCCTGTTGTCTGTTGTTGCCCTGCCTGTAGGTGCGGTCCCGGCGTGTGGGCAGAGCTGTGGGGCTGAGGTTCCGGCCGGACCTGACGGCGCAGGCGGAGGAACGCCCCCCTCCCGTGCGGCCCCCAGACGCAGCTGAGCCCCCACGGGAGTCGCGGCCCCGGCCCTTTTGCGCCACGCGGAGGAACATGTCTCTGGGCTGCGGCCAGGCCCCACTTCCACCGGCGGGCGGCGAACCGAGCAGCCAAAATGTAACCCTCCGCCCCGGCTGCCCGACGGAATCAGGCTGCCCCGGGGCCGGGCGCGGGGTCCCTCCCTGTTCCCCCCCTGCCGACGAGCCCCGGACGCCGGGGTCCCTCCAGGACTAGCGGCCGCCCCGCCATGGCACACGGCTCCGACTCGGTGCTGAGGGACGCGGCGTGCCCCGCCCACTCCCGCGGCTCGGGCAGCGACGCCAGCACGCCCACGCGCTACCTGCTGCGGAAGCAGAACCGGCTGGCGAGCGGGCACCCGCGGGGCATCCGCGCCGCGTCGCCCATGGGCCGCGTCATTCTCATCAACTCGCCCATAGAAGGTAGTTCGCCGGGCCTCTCCTCTCCGCGCCTCTGCTTCCGTTGGGGGGGCTTCTTTGGGGTCACCCTCCATCTCCCCAGCAGTTCCCGACCCATGGCAGGGGGTCACATCCAGCCTGGCCTGCCCCATTGCTAAATGATGGGGGGTCTTGGCATGGGCGAGGGCGGGCTGGGAGGTCCTGACGCAGAACAGGATCCACTGCCGTGAACGGTGCGAGGAGTCTGACTGTGCCCGCCCCGGGGTAACGCCACTGCTCACAGCCCCGCCTGCTGGCCATGGGGTGGTGCCCCATTGCTTGAACCCCGTGAACCCCCCGTGCGACGCACGTCATGCCACGTGCTCCCTCCGCTCCTGCCGTGCTCAGCGCTCGTGCCCAGGCACTGACACCAGGGCTGAGGGCGGCCAACGAGCAATCCTAGCGGAGCGGGATACGGGGTAGAGCCGGAGCCGGGGAGCCAGAACCCCCTGGGTTCTTTCCTTGTTAGGGTTGGATGGTGTGGTGGGCAAAGCACTGGGCTGGGCGCCAGGACGCTTGGGTTCCATCCTGGGCCGAGCTTAGGCAAGGCCCTCCCGCCTCCGTGCCTCAGTTTCCCAGGTGCGAAATGGGAATGATCCCCTCTCCCCATCCCTGGAAAGCACCGTGCCATCCCAGGCGGCTAATGCTTTGAAGGGGCTTTGTGAGGACTTGACTCCGTGGTCGCATGTGGCAGAGGAGGGGAACCTTTTGTGGGTCGGGGGCCGCTGACCCACGGAAAAATCAGTCGGGGGCCGCACACAAGTGAGGAGCAAAAAAGAAAAACCCAACCCCCACTGTCGTGGCCCCTGACTGAGCAGGGGGGGAGGGGAGGCTAGTAGGTTTGTGTTCCAGCCCCATGGTGGGATGGGAGAGGGGCTGGAGCACCAGCAAGGGCTCCCCATTGCTGGGCGGGGGGGCGCTGAGACTTGAGGGCCGGATCCAGACAAGCCGGGGGCCAGATGCAGCCCCCAGGGCTTAGGTTCCCCACCCGTGGCCTGTGGGAACAGGGTATCCGCCTCTGAACCCCTTGAGTTAGTTTGTGAGCGCTCCAGGCGCCACCAGACAGCAGCTGGGGCGGCCGAGTGCCAGGAATTCGGCCTGGCCCGTTCTGGCACCTAGCTAGGCCCGGCCTGGCTCCTGCACCCACAGCCCACGGGGCAGGGCCGGCGCGGAACCGGCCCCCTTCTCTCCTGCGTGTTCGTGCCCTGTGTCCCCAGCCACCGGCGATGAGAGCGACGTGATCCAGGCCGTCACGGTGGAAAGGAGCACGGACGGGAAGCTGGGCTTCAGCGTGCGCGGCGGCTCGGAGCACGGCCTGGGCATCTTCGTCAGCAAGGTGGAGGAGGGCAGCAGCGCGGGTGAGCAGAGCGGGTGGGGAGGCACCATGCGGCTGTGCCTGCCGCCCCGGGGAGACTACAAGACCCAGCATGCAATGCGCCTCCTTGAGCTGGGCAGCCTGGGGCTTGACTAAAGACAGAACCTGCCCTGGGTGGTCCTGCCGCTGCCCCCGGGACTGTGAGTGAGGGGCAGCCTGTATCCGCCCCCCCACACCGCAGCGTTCCATCTTGATCCAGGGAGGCAGGGAGCGTGGCATGCTGGGATTTGTAGTCACCAAGGGCTGTACCTCCGGGAAGGAGGAATTGTGCAGCTGACGTGTCTGTGGGGCTCCTTGCACAGCCGGGGGCAGTGGGTCGGTGGGGACAGAGCAGGGGGGAGCCAGGGAAGGGCGGCACCATGTGCACGTGCGGGTCCTGGCTCCCCGCATCCTGGCTCCCCGCATCCGTGGCAGGGCTGCATCAGGGCCCACAAGGCAGGAGACGTGGGTGCAGGAGACGTGGGTGGGTGGCCCCGGCTGGGTGCTGTCACCGCTCTGTTCCCTGCAGGGCTGGGAGGCTCCGGGCTCCGCGAGGTCTCCGGGACGCTGGCTGGGGTGGGGCTGGTGGAAGGGTTCCTCCCTCGCCCCTTGTGGGAGTCCGGAGTCGTGGGCTTCCCGGCCCAGCTGCCAGGGCAGGGGAATCGGGGTTCCGCAAAGGTCAGAGGTCGTGCCCGGCTGGATCTGGACAGACCCCCCGTTTCCAGTGCTGGGTTCTCCCCCGGATCGAGGTGCCCGTGGGCCAGCAGAACGGGCGGCGGGCAGCTGATTGAGGGGCCCCGGCTGCAGAAGGAGACCCTGCCCTGGCGCAGGCAGCGAGGGGCCCGATCCCCCCTCCTCCGCAGCCCTTGAGACTGGCCCGGTCTCCCCAGCACCCCGGCCTGGCGGCTGGACCGTTCCGAACGCAGGGTGCCCTGGGATGGGAAATGCCGGGGAGGGGGAAGAGGCGGGGCTGTTCCCTCCAGGCTCCTGCGTGGGGCAGGGGAACCCTTCGCCTCCTCTGTTAACCCTACCCGGGATGGACGGGATTTCTTTGGGCTGCGGGCACAGGCTGGCGTCACAGCCCCGCGCTCTGCTCTGGTGGCTCGTCAATCGGCGTTGCGATTAGCCCGAGGAAGGGCGAGGAAGATCACAGCAGCCTCCTCTCGGGGCAGGGTCAAGGCGGGACGCTCCAGTAGCCTGGAAGAACTCAAGGGGCCTGGCCCAGGCCGGTGCTTCCTCTGACCTGGAGGCAGCCTGGCCTAGTGGTGAGGGCACCCCCCTGCAAGATAGAAGCTATGGCTTGATTGCCTAGTCCAGGGGGTTCGAACAGTTTTTCTCATGTCCCAGTTGAAGGAAATCGTTGATGCCGGGACATCATGGGCTCTGGAGTGGGGCTGAGGGTGGAGCTTTGGGGTGCAGGAGGGGGCTCCGGATTTGGGGGTCAGGGATTGAGCATCAGGGGTTTCCTTCAAGTGGCTCCCGCTCAGCCGTGCAGCACGGGGGCTAAGGCAGCTTCCTGCCTCTCCTGGCACCGCAGCCCCTGCTGCACCCCAGAAGCAGCCGGCAGCCGGTTCCCAGCCTCTGGGAGTGTGGAGCTAGTGCTCGGGGCAGAGGCAATACAGAGCCATCTCCCCCTAAGAGCTGGGCCTGCTGGCAGCTGCTTCTGGGGCACAGCACAGTCTGTGAGGCCAGGACACAGCCTCCCCCCCACTTCTCTCCTGATCCCCCTGCAGCCACAAGCCCCAACGCCCGACATTCTCCCCCCCCCCCCCCCAGTGCTGGATCACAACTCATTAGTTGCAACCCACTGGTCCACTCTGCCACTGGCTGCCTGTGTGGCCTTGGGTGCGTCACTTAGCCTGTCCCCCAGACAGCGGTAGCGGGGTACACGCGAGACACTGCGAGGCTGCGGTGATGGGGGGGGCAGCGACCTCCCATCCCAGCCACCCCAACCCTCCCCCTACCGCCCAGCCCTTCCCCTTTGCAGACCTGGCGGGCCTGTGCATCGGAGACAAAATCACGGAGGTGAACGGCGTCAGCTTGGAGAGCATCACCATGGGCAGCGCCGTCAAGGTCCTGACGGGGAACAACCGGCTGCGGATGATGGTGAGGCGCATGGGCAAGGTGCCGGGGATTAAATTCTCCCGAGAGAAGACCACGTGGTAAGCGGCGTGGCCAGTGCGGGGGGGGGGGGGGCTCCTGGCACCCAGGAGGAAGCGTGCGGGGTACAGCAGCAGGAGGAGGGTTGAGGGATGTGGGCGGGGCCATAGGTTGGCAACAGGCCAGGCAGGGGGAGTGAAATGTTTGAGACGCTCGCCCCAAACAGACCTGTTTGGAGATGGGGGCTCAGCCCGCCCCCCCCCCCCCAGAGCTTCCTTAGCGCAAGCTGTAGAGCCGCCTGTTGCTTGCTCCCGTGTGCGTGGGTTCAAGCCCCGCAGTGGCGCTGCGGGAAGGGAAACGCAGAGTCCGCTGCCGAGCCCGTCACCGGGGTCTCGGGGCTGCGGGTGCTGTGAGCTCGCAGGAAGCAAGGCAGGCTCCAGGGAGTGCGACAAGGGCAGGATCTGGGGAGGTTTGGACTCGGGCATTTTCACGCAGTCAGAGTATCCCAGGGCAGGCAGAGAACTCAGGAGGACACTAAGTCCGGCCCCCGGCCCAAAGCAGGACCCATCCCAACCCAATCAGCCCGGCCAGGGCTTGGTCCAGATGGGGCTTAATCACCTCTAGGGATGGAGATTCCACCCCCTCCCCAGGTAACCCAGCCCAGCGCTTCCCCACCCGCCTAGGGAAAGAGTTTTTCCTAATCTCCAACCTAGACCTGCCCCACTGCGACTTGAGCCCATTGCTCCTTGTTCTGCCCCCACTGAGACCAGCCTCTCATAGAATCAAATCCTAGAACCATAGAGCTGGAAGAGACCTCAGGAGTCATCAAGTCCAGCCCCCTGCTCTAGGCAGGACCAATCCCAACTAAATCAACCCGGCCAGGGCTCTGTCAAGCCGAGACTTAAACACCTCTAGGGATGGAGACTCCACTACTTCCCTAGGGAACCCAGCCCAGCGCTTCCCCACCCTCCTAGGGAAATAGTTTTTCCTAATATCCAACCTGGACCTCTCCCACCACAACTTGAGCCCATTGCTCCTTGTTCTGCCATCTGTCACTACTGAGAACAGCCTCTCTCCATCCTCTTTGGAACCTCCCTTCAGGGAGTTGCAGGCTGCTCTCAAATCCCCCCTCACTCTTCGCTTCTGCAGACTAAACAAGCCCCAACTCCCTCAGCCTCTCCTCGTAGATCATGTGCTCCAGCCCCCGCATCATTTTGGTCGCCCTCCGCTGGGCCCTCTCCAATGTGTCCATATCCTCTCTGTAGTGGAGGGCCCAGAACTGGACAGATGCGGCCTCACCAGAGCTGAGTAAAGGGGAATAATCCCTTCTCTAGATCTGCTGGCAGCGCTCCTCCGAATGCACTGCAATATCGCAGCCCATCCTAGCTCAGGGCCTGTATCCCAACAGCCGGGACCTCAGCAGAGGGCCCGAAGTGGCTGGCGAAAGAGCCACACGCGATTTCTGTGCTCGGAAGGCTCCGAGCGATTGTGCGATGTGATGAGATGGCCCCCAGGGGAGAACAGCTCTCCAAGGCTGGGCGAGACCGACCCAACCCCGTGGGAACTCCCCACGCCTGGCGATGGAGCAAAGCCGGCCGGGTAGCCGGCACTAGGTGAGCGGAGGAATTGTGGAACCCAGCATCCAGCCCGGGGCTGCAGCGTCTGCGTCTCGTGGCAGGGTGGACGTGGTGAACCGGCGCCTGGTGGTGGAGAAGAACGGGCCCAGCCCGTCGGCCTGCAGCTCCGAGGAGGGCGTCAGACGCATCGTCCACCTGTACACCACCTCCGACGACTACTGCCTGGGCTTCAACATCCGCGGGGGGAAGGAGTTTGGTCTCGGCATCTACGTCTCCAAGTACGTGGGGCCCTGTCGGCTTCGCGCGGCGCCTCTCGGGCGCCTGGCTCCTACTGGCTCGGGCGCCTGGCTCCTACTGGCTCGGGCGCCTGGCTCCTACTGGCTCAGGCGCCTGGTCCCCAGGGACCTTCCGGGCCTCCCTGGCCTGCGATCTTGCGCGGGGAACCCCCCGGCTGCGGACGGAGACCTGGGGCTGAGGGGCTGAAAGCGCGTTGGCGATGCTCATCGACACAGTGACCAAGTGGACTAGACAGAGGCCGGCCCATCGCCTGGGGGGCGGCCGGTGGGATCTTCGGGGTTCTGCTGACAGGCCATTTCCATGGCGAGCGCGGGGCTCTCGGGGACTCGGTTCCCCCTGCAGATTTCAGGGGGCGGCCCTGCCCTGCCCTGCCCTGCCCGTAAGAATAACTCAGCAGGTTCCTTGCGCAAACGTCTCCACCTTTCCAACAGAAACCACCCCTCCGAAGGGACATGGGGGTCTCGAATGTTCCTTCTTCCCAGTCAATCCATTGACGTTTGCAGCCCCCGCCCCCGGGGGCCAGGGGGCCAGCAGCAGCCTCTGAAATGCCAGGCCGGGTTCCCAGGCTGGGGGTTTGGGCACTCGGCTTCTCTCTGGGCTTGGCAAAAATCGCCCTTCTCCCAAGGACGGTGGGCAAAGCCCCAGGGGGAGTAGAGACCTGTGCAGACCTGTGCGGGTTTGATCCTGCTGTGCGAGAGACCTCTTCCAGCCGGGGGACGGCAGCAGAGTCCGGGCCAGAGACGCCCCCCTCTTGTCCTCGCTCCAAGAGCAGACGCAGACGAGCCGGAGAGTAGCCTGAGCCAAGCACCCAGTTTGGGGCCAGCCTAGCTTCTCCCGGCTGATGGCCAGAAGCAGCCGGACCCGCATCTGACTGAGAGAGTTTGGGGGGGGATCGGAGGGTCGGGGGGGGATCGGGGAGTCGGGGGGGGGATCGGGGAGTCGGGGGGACCCAGCCCGGTTCCACACGTCCCCAGCGCCGGGTGCCCTTTGGGGAGTTGAGCCAGGCTGGGGGGCATCCCCCGGTCCAGCTGCCTGCCCGCGGCTGTCGTTCCAGGGTGGACCCCGGCGGGCTGGCGGAGCAGAACGGGATCCGAGTGGGAGATCAAGTCCTTGCAGCCAACGGAGTCAAGTTTGACGCCATCAGCCATAGCAAGGCAGTGGAAGTGCTAAAGGGGCAGACACACACCATGCTGACCATCCGGGTAGGGCCTGCCGCGGGGCGCCGGGCGGGGGGCTGTGCCGCCCTGGGAGGGGGCTGTGCCGCCGCCGGGCGGGGGGCTGTGCCGCTGCGGCCTCGGCACGTGGTTCGGGTCCCGGGAGGGACTCCGGCGACTCCCAGCCCGGAGCCACTGCTGCGTGGGGGCCGCCGCGGCGTTCCCCTGACGTAGGCGGCTCGGGGGAGCTCCGGGCTGTGGCCGAGCCGCGGGGCGGGCCTGGCGCTCGGGCAGATCCCCTTTCAGGGGAGCCGGCGGGCGGCTGCATTATTCATGGCAGGCCCTGGCGCGCAGATCGGGTTCAGCTGGACGCCGCCGCGCCGGGCAGCCGGCCACACACTAACCCTCGTCCTCTCTCGGCATCCAGGAGACGGGCCGTTTCCCCGCCTACAAGGAGCTGGTGGCCGAATACTGCTGGCTGAGTCAGTGTAAGAGAGCTCCCCGCAGCGCCTGCCTGGGACGTCCCTCGGGCAGGTTCCCCGGACGTCTGTCCGCAGCCGGGAAGCGGGAGAGGCCAGCCTGGGGCTGGGAGCCAGAACTCCTGGGTCCTGTTCCGGGTCTGACCCTGCCTCTCCGCTTGGCCTCGGGAACCGCCGGCTGAGGGCTCAGCTGTCCAGCTGTGTTGGTCCCTCCTGGAACGGGCCTGGAGATCCCCGGGCAGGGTGCCATGCTGTGCCAGGGGGTGCCACCCGTCTTGGGCAGGGTGGCACTTCCCAGAGGCTGCTGTGCCACACGCCACAGACCCAGCTGCTCCCAAGAGCTCAAACTCCTGGCCATAGGAGCGCAAGGAGAATCCCTGTTCTCTACCAGCAGTACAGGGCCTATGACACGTAGCTGGGCAGAAGGGGCGCATAGACACATATGCAGCTAGCATCTCCGCCAGTTCCCAAGCAGGGCCTCTGGGTTCCACACGACAGGGCCTGGACGCTGACCAGCGTTCCCTGTAAGCTGAGCACCCACACCCCGCAGCAGGTGTTTCTACGGGTGGTGCACATCTGCACATGCCTTGGTGCACAGAATACAATTTATTCTGCACACAGATGGAAAAAATTAGAGGGAACATTGAGGAAGACCTTTTGCGACCCCCCAGGGGCCATGGCTCATGGTGATCCCTCCGCTTCCTGGCAATTCTCACCCCCCCATCTCCTTCCAGTGACCAACGGCCAACTACAGCAGCTCTCACAGGCCTCAGAGACCAGCTCCTCCATCTCCTCCTACTCCTCGGGCACCCCCTTCAGCTCCCTGAACGGGCGGCCCCAGCCCCCGCTCTCCGGCCTCGCCCCGGCCCACACGGTGGACGTCTCCATCTCCACGGAGGAGCCTCCGGCGCGCAGCCGCTCCCTGGAGCGCGTGGAGACGGCCATCCAGACGGACCTGCCCCCCTGCGGCGAGGGCAGCCCGGGGCCGGAGACCTGGCGCACCGTGCACCCCCCGGAGATCCTGAAGGACACGGCCATCCGGGCCCAGAGCCCCCCGGAGCCGCTCCCCGGCAAGCAGCGCCGGCCCTTCTCGGGCAGGGAGCGCTGGGACTCGCCCCGCCTGGCCCTGCTCCTGGCGCTCAGCCGGCCCCGACAGCCCATCAAGAGGTCCCAGAGCTCCCTCGCCGTCGGCGGTAGGTGCTGGCGCCGGGCGTGGGCTGGTGGGGCTCTCGCTGCGTGGGCATGACGGTGCCCCCTGTCCCGCCCCGCTGCCCTGCCGGTCCGGCCCTGCCCCCCCCAGCCCTGCCGGTGCCCCTCACTCCTGCCCCACAGCCCCTGCCGGCCCAGCTCTGGGCTCCACCAGCCCTGTGATCCATGCCTGCATGCTCCCCCCCACCCCGACCTGCTGACCCCAGCCCCAGGATCCACCTTAGGCCCCCCCACTCTGGCTCGCTCTGCCTGTCCCCCACCCCCAGCCGTACGCCGGTGCTGCCCCGAGCAGCGAATCCCCCTCATGGGGCCACATGGGCTCTGCCAGCCGCGGGGGGACCTGCCCAGCTGGGAAAGCAGGTGCCACCGCCCGCCTGGCACAGAGTCCCTGCAAGCCCTGTGTCCGGTGGGCACCTCGCTTCCCGGGCCCTTCCCCCGACTCCCCACGTCCTTGGAGCACAGACGGTGACACCCCAGGAACTGCTGCTCCCCTAGTGACCCCCAGAGCAAGCCCTCGACCCGGCGCCCTCCCCGACACCCCGGCCTGGAGGAGCGTGTGCCTGGGGGGTGACACCCCGTCTCCTGCAGCCATCCGGCCGCATGGCCGACCTGCCCCCTGTGCCCACCCGGGAGCTCGGCCCCGTGGTCTGGGCAGCCCGCAGTGGGATCGGGGGGCGCCGTGGCTCCCGGGGAGCAGGGCACCGGCTGGCCCCGGGGGCAGAGGCTGCGCCAGCGTCTGAGACGGGGGCGAGAAGGATGCTCCCGGCGGGAGCTGGGGGCTGGGCAGGGTGGGTGTCTGTGGGCCCGGGGCCGACCGGAGACTCTCTCCTGGCGCCAGAGGAGAAGAGGCCGGAGTCGCCAGCGCCCGCCGGGGACAAGGCCGGTCTGCGGCGCTCCAAGACCCTGGTCAACCTCTTCTTGCGAGGCAGCCGGGCCAAGCAGAGCTGGGCGCCGGGCGGCGGGGGGGCCGGGGGGCCAGGCCGGCGGGCACGGGCCAGGTCCCCGGCCAGCCCCGACAGGGAGAAAGGTAACAGGGAACAGGGCACCGGGGGTGGGGGGCTGGAATCAGCCCGGAGGCCATGTGGGGGGATGTGGCCCACTCGGCTCCGGGGGGGCACCGTGGAACTGCCCCAAGGGGATTTACTTTTGATCTCTAGGGGGTTCCCCCCCAAGCCCAGGGAGACGGGCAGTCGGGTTCGTCAAGGCCCAGGGGGCGAAGTGACTTGCCCAGGGTCGCAGGTGGTCGGTGGCAGAGTCAAGGTGACCACAAGTCTCCAATTCCCAGCCCCTGAACCTGTCCCCCCCCCCCCCCCCACCCCACACCCTGAGCTGGGAGCCTGTCGCAGCCTCAGGGCCCCCTCCCGGCGCCAGCTCACTCGCTGGTCACCAGGGAGCCGGTGACCACCCCCCCCCCACAGGGCATTACCCCCTGGCTCCCCAGGGTGCTGGTCAGTCACCCCACATGCTGCTTTTGCCCCCTGCTTCCTGCCTGCAGCCAGCGCCCTGCAGAAACTCACCAGCTGGAGCCTGAAGCGGGGTAACTGGGGTGTGCATGAGTGTGCTAGTGTGTGTGCATATGTGCGTGTGAGCCCGTGTGTGTGCATGTGCATGTGTGTGCTAGCATGTGCATGTGTTTGTTAGTGTGCGTGTGCGTGTGCATGCTTGTGTGTGCACTAGTGTGTGCTTGTGCAGGTGTGCATATACATGCACGTGCTGACGTGTGTGATGGTGCTCACGTGCATGCGGGTGCCATATGCCTTCCTGCTTCCTCTCCGGGGGAGCCCTGCCTCCCTGGTGCCCTGGTGCCCTGGGGCGGGGGGATGTGGGGCCCCCACTTGAAGGCTGGGGGGGGTGTCTCACCCGTCCCTGCTGCTGGGCTGCTCCCTGCAAATCCACAGGCCCGGGAGGGCAGGGTCTGGGTGTCTGTGGGGCCGTGGCCAGGCGGCTGCACTGGGCCGCGGCGCTTTGGTCTCTGTGGTCTGGGCGCTGGACTCGGGGGCCCGGTTCGGAGCCAAGGGGGGTTTGGGGAGAGCGGAGCAGCCAGAGCCCCGGCCCCCCCCCCCCCCCCCCGCAGCCAGGCCGCTGCGGGAGAACAGCCTGCGACTGCTGCCGGCGAGTGGAGTCGCTCCCGCCGGGGCCCATGGGCACCGGCCGTGTCCTGGCTGTCGCCCCAGCGTGGGGGTGGGGGGGGCTCTCTGGAAATCCCTGGCGTCCGAGCTCCCCGTGACCTCACTTTGCTGCTCCCCAGACAAAGGCCCCGTCGGCGGCCTGGGCCCCCCAACCCGCGCGCCCAGCCCAGCCGCCGAGAGCCGCCTCCGCGACCTGGCCGCCAAGCTGCTGACGGAGGACGAGGCGGCGGCCGTGCTCCGTCACTGCACCCGGGTAAGGCCAGGCCCGGGCCCCCCCGCCCCCCCATGCTGCTCCCACTCCTGTCTCCGCCACTGCGTCCCCATGGCGCCCCTCTGTGCCTCAGTTTCCCCCACCTGGCCCCAGGCGGTGCCTGGCTCTGCCTGGGGCTGTGTGCGCTGCCTTCCCCCGGGCCCTGCCAGCCTGCCCCAGAGCCCCCCAGGGACCCGTCTCTGGGGCCAGAGAGGCTGAGCCGGGGGCCTGCCCCGTGTGTGTCGACTGTGACCACCAGATGGCGCTCGGAGCCCGCCCATGGGTGTCAGCCCCCGACCCCCTTCATAGCCAGGAGAGGGGATGGGCCCAGAGAGCATCCAGATTAACCCTCCCGCCCGTTGCCCCCCCACTTCCGGGCATCTCCACTGGGCAGCCCGCGAGGGGACAGGGGCACAGACTCCCCCAGGGTCCCCCACCAGCTGGCGGGGAGATGGTAACAGTGAGGCCAGCCTGCAGCGTCCTGAGCCCCATGAGACAGCTGGGGAAACTGAGGCACAGGAGGACGGCGTCTCACACACAGAAGCCTGGCTTCCTGGCTCCCCCCGCCCCTCACTGGTCAGATGGGCTTAGGCCAGGGACAGGGCACAGCCAGTCTGAGCGCTGGCCAATGGGGTGATGTGGGGGGAGGGGCTCAGCTGTGATGGGGGGGTGATGATCAGGCCATGCCGTGGGGCGGGAGGGCCCAGCCATGTGGGGCAGGCGGTAGGACTAGC
Organism: Pelodiscus sinensis; assembly: GCF_049634645.1. Lineage (NCBI taxonomy): Eukaryota > Metazoa > Chordata > Testudines > Trionychidae > Pelodiscus > Pelodiscus sinensis. The sequence goes on along the minus strand of NC_134718.1, from coordinate 73,379,776 downwards.
CATGGCATTAGGGCCCATTGCGTCAGTGCCAAACCATGCCCCTTGGGCCCACAGCTCGACATGGGGCCGGGCCCTGTTCTCACTGAGCCGGGTGTCAATCCGGATCGGCTCTGACGTGGGAGAGTCCTGACCTAGGCCAGATGGGGGCTGACCAGGTCCCCCCTCCCATGGGGGGAAGCATTATTCCCTGTGCTGAGCTTGTCGCTGGCTGCTGCCCCTGGGCCCACCCCAGAGGTGGCTGCATTTCGGTGGCAACAGGCTGCCTGGTGCCCCGAGCTCTGCCCAGCCTGACCCCCACCCCCCCATCCTTTGCCCTCAGTACGTCAGCGAGGGCGGTGTGGAGGACTTGGTGCGGCCGCTCCTCGCCATCCTGGACCGGCCCGAGAAACTCCTGCTCCTCAGGGACGTCAGGTGGGTGGACGAGGCTGGGACGGAGGGTCTCTCTGTGGGGCAGAGAAACAGGCCTTGCGCCGGGGGGAAGGAGGGGGGCCTGAGGCTGGTTCTGGGTTTGCTGGGGCCTGGTGGCTGCCCCTGGGGCCATCTGTACCCTGCCTGCGCTGGGGCGGTGAGTCGGCAATGAAATCACTCGGCCCCGGCTGCAAGGGAGAAGGCTCTCGCGCCGCGTCACGAGATGGGACAGGCAGGGGAAGTGCAGCAGGCTCCCTAGGATCACCCCGCCCCGCAGCAGTGGAGTTTGGGTGCTTCCTCCCTCGGCGTTGCTGTGCGCTGTTAGGCAGCGTCCGCGTTCCACCCCAGAGGTGGCTGCATTTCCTGGGCGGCACCAACAACGGCTGCCTGGGCTTGCCCCTTGCAGGAGCCTGCTGGCTTCCACCGACCTGGGCCGCTTCGACAGCATGGTCGCGCCGCTGGAGCTGGAGGCGTTCGCCACCCTGAAGAGCAGAGCAGGTGGGGGGGGGCTCCCCGCTAGGGCTGGGTCCTGGGACAACCCCCCTAGACCTGCGCCCAGGGCGGGAGGATCCCAGCTACTGGCCTCCCCACGGGTGGGAGGGACGCTCACAAACTCCCCCTGCTGCTGTGTCCCACCGGGCGGCACCAGGGTGGGCTCAGCCCATCACCCCGGCATCAGGCCTGCAATGGGTTGGGCGCAGGGCCGCCCCTGTGGGGATGCTGGCTGCTCCCCCATGCGCTTCCTGGGCCGGACCCCACAGCAGAAGAGGGGGGGTGCCTGTGAGGGCTGCGCTGGGATGTGGGGGGGGCAGGATCACAGCTTCAGTCAGTGTGGGGCTGGGCGCTGCAGCCCCTGCCCCCCAGCACACAGGGCCTGGGACAGTGGCAGCCTGGCACCGCGTGGGCACCGGCCCAGAAGCAGCACCCGGCCCCTGCTAACGCCCGTCTGCGCCCGCCTGCAGGGACCGCGTCCGCCCTCCGCCCGGCGCAGCAGGACACGCCGCCCCGGAGACGCCTCATCACACCTGTGCCTGGTGGGTACTGCCCCCCGGCCCCCAGCGCCCTGCCCCCCTGCACCCGCAGCCCCACTGCCCCCCCCGGCCCCCAGCGCCCTGCCCCCCTGCACCCGCAGCCCCACTGCCCCCCCGGCCACCAGCGCCCTGCCCCCCTGCACCCGCAGCCCCACTGCCCCCCCGGCCACCAGCGCCCTGCCCCCCTGCACCCGCAGCCCCACTGCCCACCCCTCCTTCCTGCCCCCGGCCCCCAGTGCCCTGCCCCCCAGCATCCGCAGCCCCACTGCCCACCCCCTCCTTCCTCCCCGGCCCCCAGTGCCCTGCCCCCCTGCACCCGCAGCCCCCACTGCCCACCCCCTCCTTCCTCCCCGGCCCCCAGTGCCCTGCCCCCCTGCATCCGCAGCCCCACTGCCCACCCCCTCCTTCCTGCCCCCGGCCCCCAGCGCCCTGCCCCCCTGCACCCGCAGCCCCCACTGCCCACCCCCTCCTTCCTCCCCGGCCCCCAGTGCCCTGCCCCCCTGCACCCGCAGCCCCCACTGCCCACCCCCTCCTTCCTGCCCCCGGCCCCCAGCGCCCTGCCCCCCTGCACCCGCAGCCCCCACTGCCCAGCTCCCTTTACCCCCCCTGCTGCCCAGTACCCAGATCCCCCCCCCGGCACGGCGGGCTCTGTCCGCTAGTGGGTGACGCAGCTTTTTGCCGCCAGCTGTGTGGGGTGGTGCCCCCATGTCCCGGCTGGCCCCATGGGGCTGTGGGGCACGTATGGAAAGGCCCCGATCCTGCCAGGGCCTGGAGCAGCCCTGCAGGGCTGGTAGGGCTGGGCCCCTGGGTCCCAGACCGGGGTGGGGCTGGGGGGCTGGGGCGCTGCTGACAGCCCGTCTCTCCTTGCAGACCGCCGGGGGGGCTTCCTGCTGCAGCCGCTCCAGGCCCCGGAGCCGAGGGGCGCGGCGGAAGAGGGGGGGGCCCCCCGGGCAGGGCTGGAGGGCTCCCCCCAACGGCCTCGCCCGCCGAGCTCCCCGCCCCTGCCCGACGTGCCCCTGGACGCCCGCGCGGCCCCCCACGCGCCCCCTGCGGCTGCCGGCGGCGGGGAGCCCAGCTGGCTGCTGGCGGAGCCGGCCGGGGGGGCACAGCCGGCGGGGCGGGGGGGGGCCGAGCCGGGGCAGGACTCGCCCTACGTGGGGCTCAGCAAGGCCCGCCGGGCCCGGCCACGGCTCTGCCAGCTCTTCGCGGGCGCCCCGCCCGCCAGCCCGGGGGTCCAGGGCGCAGAGGGGCAGGCCCAGAACGGCCCCGGCCCGGCCCCGCAGGAGCACGAGCTAGTGACCGTCCACCTCTCCAAGCTCCGGCAGGCCCTGGGTGAGTGGCGCCCTGCCCCCCTCTCCCCCCGTGCCCGCCCTGCCCCCCTCTTCCCCCCGGGCGCCCTGCCCCCCTCTCTCCCCCCGGGCGCCCTGCCCCCCTCCCCCCCCGTGCCCGCCCTGCCCCCCTCTGCCCCGTGCGCCCTGCCCCCCTGCCCCCCCGGGCGCCCTGCCCCCCTCTCCCCCGGGCCCGCCCTGCCCCCCCGGGCGCCCTGCCCCCCTCCCCCCCCGTGCCCGCCCTGCCCCCCCGGGCGCCCTGCCCCCCTCCCCCCCCGTGCCCACCCTGCCCCCCTCGGGCGCCCTGCCCCCCTCTCCCCCCGTGCCCGCCCTGCCCCCCTCTTCCCCCCGTGCCCGCCCTGCCCCCCTCGGGCGCCCTGCCCCCCTCCCCCCCGTGCCCGCCCTGCCCCCCTCTCCCCCCGTGCCCGCCCTGCCCCCCCGGGCGCCCTGCCCCCCTCTCCCCCCCCGGGCGCCCTGCCCCCCTCCCCCCCGTGCCCGCCCTGCCCCCCTCTTCCCCCCCGTGCCCGCCCTGCCCCCCCGGGCGCCCTGCCCCCCTCTTCCTCCCGTGCCCGCCCTGCCCCCCTCAGGCGCCCTGCCCCCCTCTCCCCCCCGTGCCCGCCCTGCCCCCCTCGGGCGCCCTGCCCCCCTCCCCCCCGTGCCCGCCCTGCCCCCCTCGGGCGCCCTGCCCCCCTCTCCTTCCCTGTGCCCACCCAGCTCCCCCTCTGGGCACCCTGCCCTGCCCCCCTCGTGCCCGCCCAGCTCCCCCCTCTGGGCTTCCTGCCCCCCTGTGCCTACCCAGCTGCCTGCCTCTGGGCACCCTGCCCTGCCCTGCCCCCCCTGTGCCCGCCCAGCTCCCCATCTTCAACCCTCTGCCCCACCCAAGCCACTCACAGCCCCTCCCTGCCCCTCTGTGTCTGCCAAGCCCCCCCACCTATGGGCTTCCTGCCCCCCATGTGCCTCCACGCTTCCCACTCTGGGCTCCCTGCAGCCCCTCCCTGCCCCCCAGCTACCTCCTGAGCCCCATGCCTCTGGATTCCCTGCCCCCAAGCTCTGCACCTCAAGGTGCCCCACCCCCATGTGCCCCCCACCCACGCTCCCCACCTCTGGGCTCGCTGCCCGCCCCCCTCATCCCAGGGGCTCCCCTGCTCCTGGCTGGGCTTTTCCCGGGGCAGCTGAACTCTGGGCCGGGCCCTGGTGGGCGCTATCACGATCCCCCCCCACCCCGGGGTGCTGTGCTCAGCCCCAGGGAAGCCTGGACGGGCAGCGGAGGGACACGGGAGCCGCGAGGGGGAACTCGCCTGGCCCAGGCCCTGGGGGAGTCACCGTCAGGCCCAAGGGAGCTGAGCTCTGGCTGTGTTTGGGTAGGACCTAGTGTAATAGCAGCCTGATCTGCTGGGGGGGTGGGGGGCACGCTGGGCCCTCCCTTCAGTCGAGATACCAGCCCCCCTCCAGCCCCAGGAGGCGCCCTCCAGTTTGGGGTGTGAGTGGCACTGAGGGCGGGGGACTTGGGGGGCAGCAGTGGGGCTGGGTGTGGGGCTGGTGGAGCCTGCCATGGAGCCAGGTGGGCTCCCTAGCCTAGGGGAATGAGGACCCTCTCCCCCCATATGCATGGCCAGCTACAGGACTTGGGGGGCTACCGCCGACCAGGCATCGGGGCCACCCATAGGTGCCAGCTGGGGGGGCGGAGTCTGGGCAGCCCCCTCTGCCCCAGCTCCTGCCTCGCTGCCTTCCAGGGATCAGCATCTCGGGCGGGCTGGAGTCCAAGGTGCAGCCCATGGTGCGGATCGAGAAGATCTTTCCCGGCGGGGCGGCGTTCCTGAGCGGGAGCCTGAAGGTAGGGGGTGGGGCGCGGAGGGCAGGCTGGGGGTCACACCCATGGCGGTGAGCCGGACGCATAGTGGGACGGCCCAGCTCTATGACCAGCCCGGGCACCCCCTGGGCTGGGCAGAGATGGCAAAACCGCGGTGCGGGCTTTGCTTAGGGACCAGAGGGGCAAAACAGTTGCATGTTGCCATCAGTAGGGTTCAGAGTTAACAGCATGTTGGCTGAGCGCAGGGGCAGCCCAGCCTCCCTGGGGCCATTCTTTGCGGCTGGCAGCAGGTGCAGGCCAGCGCCAGACCTGTTAGCTCACAGCTGGAAAGGTTCTTTGCCAGGCGCAAGGTTGGGGTGTTTGAAAGTGGAGGGGGGGGCGGTGTCTGGATCCAGGGACCCAGCTGGCAGGATGGGCCCGGCCCAGCCCCAGATTTTAATGCATTCTTCCTGCCCGCCAGCCTCACTGACCCCTTGCATGGTTGGGGAAACTGAGGCATGGCACAGGGCAGTGAGGCTATGGCAGACTCTTGGAACCCAGCTGTCCCATTCACACCCCCCCGCTACCCCTCCGAGCTCTGCCCCTCTCCCCATGACGTGTGCGGCAGCACAGAGAAGGGGGAGCAAGGGGGCTTCCTGTCGGGCCAGCCGGGCAGGGATGTAGCAGTAGCCAGCCCCATTGGCCAGTGTGCAGTGGGGCAGGGCGCCACCCTTTTGGGCAGCCAGATTCAGGCCTGTGCCCCCCCCCCCAGCCATCTGCCCCATGGGAAGCCACACACCTACCCTGCCCTTAGCAACTCCAGTGGGGGGGGGGCGGGGGGAGGCCCTGCCCGGCGGGCAGCCGTATGCCCAGGGCCTGGGGCTGCTACATCCGCCCCCCTCCACCCATGGCCCAGCTGGGGGGCAGCCGGAAAGCCACACTCCTGGCTCCACCAGAGGGGGGTGGAGTTTGCTATTGGTTAGAGAGACTCCCACCCCCCCCCCCCAGCACTCCAGGTGACAGGGAGGACCCAATCCCGGGGGGGGGGGCCCATCCCTCGCCTCCTTCCCTGCCTGAGCCCAGGGAGCAGCCCCCCGTGTCACGGCCGGCGCCCGCCCTTGCAGGCCGCCCCGGGGGGGCCGTGTTCCCAGCCGAGCGCAGGGCACAGCTCCCCCCCCGCGGGTGCCCCGGGGCCGGGCCCTGGCTGAGGCGCGTCTGCCCTGCAGGCGGGGGACGAGCTGGTGGCGGTGGACGGGACGAGCCTGCAGAACGTCACCCACCAGCGGGCGGTGGAGCTCATCCGCCAGGCCTACCGGACCCAGCGCCAGGCGCCCATGGAGCTGGTGGTGAAGGTGCCCAAGGCCCAGGACGAGCAGCGGGGACCAGAGGGGACCAGCCCCGGACTCACCCTGCTGCCGGGAGGGAGCCCCACGTGGGCCCGGCCTGGGGGGGCCGCACTCTGACAGCTGGGCCTGCCGAATCGCTGACATGCAGACACCCCCCCCTGAGCCCTGCACTGGAGGGGCCCGGGCCAGACCCAGCTGGGGGGTATGGGGGGCTGATGCGCCTTCCCTTGCCTGGGGGGCCAGGGGGATGCTGCCACCCATGACCCGCCACCCATGGCTGGAGCTGTCCTTCCTCCGGCAGCCCTGGGGGGGATGCTGGCAGGGGGGCAGCTCAAAGCCACAGCCCCCCAGGGCTTTGGCTCTTCAGCAGCTGGAGGTTCGGGCCGGGGATAAAAGCCCTACTACTGCTGCCGCAAGCGGCAAGAGCCTGCTCGCAGCCTGGTGCTCTGGTCCTCCTCCCATAGGGTCTGGGCCGCCCTCCGGGGAGCCTCCAAGAGCTGCCTCCCATGGTAGGTTTTTCGCCTGTGGGGGGCACCCCACACATTTTATACAGGAGCTGGGTTGAACCAGCCCCTGGCAGCACCAGGGACGTAGGGCACCCTCCATCCCTGACAGCCCCCCGGCGGCACAGCCCCCCAACACACACACACACGCCCCGGCTCTTACAAACGGAGGGGGGGGGGGTTTATTAGCATTTTCCTCTCAGTTTGTACAAGAACATTTACACGCCTGAGAACCAGACCAGGTGGGAAATAAAGTAGAAAAACCCAAAAGCACGTGGGCTGGCGCGGCCTGGGGCGGGGGGCGGGCGCAGCAGAGACGTTCCTTTGGTCGAGTGCCAGCGCGGCCGGGCATCGCGGAGCTGGGGGGGATCGTACTGCGCACACGTGGCCCCTGCTGGGGTCTGGCAGGCGCTGGAGGGGTGGGCCGGTCGGGTGGGCGGCTGCCAGGCTGCCCAAGGGCATAGGCTGGGCACCCGCCCCCCCCCACCCTCGCTACAGCCCTGGGAGGCAGGTGCCCCCCAGCCCTGGTACAAAAATAGAGAACATTTGAATGGCACAGACACAAAACCCTGCAAAGCCGGGTGTTGGGAAAGGAGGGGGCAGCCGCCTCGGGCCCAGAGGACACCGAGCCCCACGGGCAGAGGCCAGGCACAGGGACTGCAGGCAGCTGGGGGGGCTGGGCAGCCACGGGCATCTGCCTTGGGTTGGGCCCTGGCCGCCGCTACAGCCTCTGGGGCGCCGGCCCCCCACCCAGCGGATTTCCAAGAGGAGGGGGGATATGCCAAGCCCCCGCAGCAGGGGCGGCGTGGCCTGGACAGGGACGCGCTCTCAGACCACCCCGGAGGAGCCCCACCTGACAGCCGGCTGGCAGGCGGCACCGCCAGGCTGGCCCCTGAGGCCGGAGCTCACCCCAGCCTGGCTCAGCCAGGCACCCCCGGAGGGACCCACTTGCCCCAGCCCCGCCCCCGCCGCCCCCCGAGCCATGGGGGTTGCGCGGCCGCACAAGGCGGCTCGGCGGGCGGACTCTTGCCGCAGGACGGCGGCTCGGCAGAGGGGAGGCCCAGCCGGCTCTGAGCGGGCGCTGCTCACCCCCTCCCAAGCGCCAAGGGGACCAGCTGCTCATCGGCTCTTCCCGGCCTCGGGCCCGGCTCCCCTTCGCCCATGATCCAGCCAGGGGCGGGCTCAGATCTCGGTGGCGGCGATCTCCTCGAGGCACAGCTGGGCCCCGCGCAGGCCGCACTCGGCCGCCCGGCGGGCCGGCAGGGCCAGGCTCAGCTGGCGCTCCAGCTCCCGGTTGCGCCGGTACATGGCCACGTAGTTGTGCTGCAGCTGCTTCTGGTAGCCGATCACCTGCTCCTTCTCGCCCTGCCAGGTGAGCCGCTCCGCCTCGAAGGCGGCCCGCTGCTCCTGCCCCCGCCGGCGCTCCTGCTGCAGCTCGGCCCGCAGCGCCTCGGCCTCGCCGCCGCCCCCCCCGCGGGCCGGGCTCGCGCCGCGCCCCCCGCAGCCCCGCCGCCTCCCGCTCCAGCCGGCCCAGCGACTCCCGCAGCAGCTCGGCCTCGCCCCGCCGGCGCTGCAGCTCGGCGCCGCAGGCCTCCAGCTCCAGCGCCCGGGCGCGGGCCGCCGCCCGCAGCTCCAGCGCCTGCTCCTCGCCCGCCTGCTGCTCCGCCCGCGCCTCCCGCAGCTGGGCCCGCAGCAGCAGCAGCTCCGAGCCTCGCTGCGCCAGCTCCGCCTGCGACTCCTTCAGCTGCTGCTTCAGCAGGGAGATCTCGCCCGACTTCTGGCACACCTGGGGGGCGGGGCGGGCGGGGGTTAGGCCAATGGGCCCCCTCCAGAACCTCCAACCCACCAATGGGGCTGCCTGAGCCAGGCCCCGCCCCTTCCCCTACCGCGGGCTGTCCCTGAGAACTCTGCCCCCCCCCGCCGCCACCAATGGGGCAGCCCGAGCCAGGCCCCGCCCCTTCCCCTACCGCGGGCTGTCCCTGAGAACTCTGCCCCCCCCGCCGCCACCAATGGGGCTGCCCGAGCCAGGCCCCGCCCCTTCCCCTACCGCGGGCTGTCCCTGAGAACTCTGCCCCCCCCTGCCGCCACCAATGGGGCTGCCTGAGCCAGGCCCCGCCCCTTCCCCTACCGCGGGCTGTCCCTGAGAACTCTGCCCCCCCCGCCGCCACCAATGGGGCTGCCCGAGCCAGGCCCCGCCCCTTCCCCTACCGCGGGCTGTCCCTGAGAACTCTGCCCCCCCCGCCGCCACCAATGGGGCAGCCCGAGCCAGGCCCCGCCCCTTCCCCTACCGCGGGCTGTCCCTGAGAACTCTGCCCCCCCCGCCGCCACCAATGGGGCTGCCCGAGCCAGGCCCCGCCCCTTCCCCTACCGCGGGCTGTCCCTGAGAACTCTGCCCCCCCCCGCCACCACCAATGGGGCTGCCTGAGCCAGGCCCCGCCCCTTCCCCCCCAAGGGGTAACCCCCAGAACCAGGATCCTGCCCCTCAGCTATGTCTGCCAACGGTGCACTGTCCTAACGAGGGGCCCTCCCCAGCCCCCGCCCAGCGCCCCCGGGCAGCCTTACGACCCGGTGAGGCGAGCAGGTCTCTCCCCTGCAGCAGGGCAGCCGGGACCACGCCCCATTGAACCAGCCCCACTCCGCCACGGGGGCCGAGCCGCCCAACCCGAGCGTGATGGACGGTGGGGGGGGGGTCAGAGCCTGGAGACCGCCCCATGGCACGGCCCAGGTCGGGCTCTCCTGTTGCTAGGAAGTGCCAGAGCTTGGCCCCTAGCTCCAGTCTCTGCTAGCCTGGCCACTACCCGTGCCAACGTCCGCCTGGCCGGCCGGCCAGCATCACCTCCTGCCATGGGAGGGCACCAGCCCCGTCCTGGCCCACAGGGCCCAGGATTGCGTATTTGTTCCCTCCATGGGAGCTTCTGGACTGGGACCGAGTGCCCCCCTGGGGGGACGTGAGCCCCGCCGGTCTCCCCGCAGGGCTCCAGGGGCCCCTCCCAGGCTCACCTCCCACTTGGTCTCCTCCAGCCGGGGCCCCAGCTCGGTCTGCTCGCGCTCGAAGGAGGCGCATCGCCTCTCCAGCAGCTCACGCTCCTGCAGCAGCTGGGCAAAGTCCTCCTGCAGCTGCTTCTTCTCCTGCTGCAGCTGCAAGATCTGCAGCTGCAGCACCTGCTGGGTGCGCTGGGCCTTCTGCGCCGCCTGCTTCACCTGGGAGGCGCAGCCCTGCCGCAGCTCCTCCATCTCCCGCTCGCAGCGCTTCTGCTTCTCCTCGTACACCTGGGGCGGGGCAGAGCATCACCCCCACTGCCCAGCACGGCCGCCCCTCCCTAACACCAGGGGGGCCCTGCACCCGCTGCAGCTCCCAGCATGCACTGTGTCGCCCAGGTCTGAGGGCAGGCCAAGGCGCGGCTCCCTAAGACTACAGCTCCCAGCATGCACTGCATCACTAGGCCTGAGCACAAGCTGAGGTGCAGCTCCCTGAGACTACAACTCCCACCGTAGTGCATCACCCAGGCCTGCACACAGGCCAAGGTGCGGCTCCCTAAGACTACAGCTCCCAGCATGCATTGCGTCACCCAGGCCTGAGCACAAGTTGAAGTGAGGCTCCCTGAGACTACAGCTCCCAGCATGCACTGCTTCACTAGGCCCGAGCGAAAGCTGAGGTGCAGCTCCCTGAAACTACAACTCCCACAGAAGTGCATCATCCAGGCCAAAGTGCGGCTCCCTAAGACTACAGCTCCCAGCATGCATTGCATCACCAGGCCTGAGCATATGCTGAGGTATAGCTCCCTGAGACTACAACTCCCAGCATGCACTATGTCATCCAGGCCTGAAACACATATGGCAATAGGGCTCCCTGAGACTACAGCTCCCAACATGCACTGTATCGCCCAGACACTGACTCATGTAAACTACAGCTCCCAAGATGCAATTTGTCTCCCTAGCCCACTCTCACAAGCTGTAGCTCACTAACTACAATTCCCAACATGCAACTGCCCAAGCCTGAGCACATACTCTGATGCAGACCACCAAGACTACAGCTCCCAGCATGCATTGCATTACCCTGGCAGGCAGACCCCCCCCCCCCCTCCAACGCCCAACCCTGCTGCGCCCCACTCCCGGCAGGGTACCTGGCAGATGGCCTCCTCGTTCTCATCCAGGCTCCGGTGCAGCTGCTGCAGCTCGGCCTCCCGCTCCCGCAGCTTCTCCTCCAGCTCCCGGACGAGCAGGGCCTCGTGGCCCTCGAGGGGCGAGCGGGCGCCGGAGCCGCCGTCGGAGGAGGGGGGCCCCCGCCCGCTGAGGGACCCCGTGCTCTTGCTGGAGGAGGAGCGCCCGCTGTCCGAGTTGGGCAGGCCCCGGGAGCCCGGCTCCGGGTACCCGCCGTGACTGTCCAGGCTGAGGTGGCCCAGGGAGGCGCTGCCCGGCTCGGGCAGCTGGCTGCAGCCGGTGCTGTAGGTGGGCAGGCTGGACAGGGAGTTGCGCCCCGAGTCCGAGAGGGTGCCTGAGTGGGCGCTGTGGCGGCAGTTCAGGGAGTGGGGCTTCTCGCCGCCCAGGAGGTGGGCCAGGCTGGCCTGGCTCTCGCAGAGCGCCCCCGCCCCGGGCCGCGCCACCGCGTAGCCTGGCAGCGAGGGGTTCCTGCCCTTGGGCACCACGGGTTTGAACGCCGTCGGGCGGATCAGCGTCTTCTCCACGTTCTGAAAGGCAGAAGGGAGGCCGTGGGGCGGCGGGACGGGGCCTGGGGGAGCCGGCAACCCCCCAACCAGCCCCAGGCACGGCACCGCCCCCAGGGGTGCAGACCCAGCCCAGCATCCCAGGCCATGCCGAGTGCCAGGAGACACGGCACCTTCTCGTCACGCTCGCAGGGTGGCCGCGCGGCCTAGCGGTCCTTGACTCAGCTCCCCCGGGTTCTAGTCTCAGTCTGGCTCGGGCCTGCGGGGTGGGCTAGGGCATGTCAGTGCCTCGCTCCGTGCCTCAGTTTCCCCCTAATGCGCGCTGGGATCTCTGGCTGTAACGTGCTGACAGCGTGGGCTCGGGACGGTGCTGGGAGTGTCCCCGCCGGTCCCTAGCCAGGAAATGGAGTCACGGAGCAGACAAGTGATTTGAGCAAGGTCCCCCGGGCAACCAGCAGCAGGGCCAGCACCCACAAGTCCAGACTGCTAGGCCACACGGCTCAGCCCTCTGCTCTAACCACTAGACCTGGCTTCCCAGAGCCTAGGATAGAACTCAGGGGTCCTGCCTCCCACCAACCACCCTGCTCTAACCACTAGACCCCGCTGCCCAGAGCCTAGGATAGAACTCGGGTGTCCTGCCTCCCAGCCACAGTCCTGCTCTAACCACTAGACCCCGCTGCCCAGAGCCTAGGATAGAACTCGGGTGTCCTGCCTCCCACCAACTACCCTGCTCTAACCACTAGACCCCGCTGCCCAGAGCCTAGGATAGAACTCGGGTGTCCTGCCTCCCACCAACCACCCTGCTCTAACCACTAGACCCGGCTGCCCAGAGCCAGGGCGAGCACCCAGAGTCAGGGCCCCCAGCTCCTAGCCTGAGCCCCCACCCACACACCTTGGTTCAAATGCCAACGTCGTGAAAAGGACGAGCTTTGCCGCTGGCATTTTTAAAGTAGCGGCTGAATAAGGAGACAGGCGGGGGGGGGTGAGGTTGAATGAGACGGGCCCCACGTGGGGTCTGACGCCAAGAGGAAAAGCCACCAGCGGCGATTCCTCTTCCTGCACTGGGTGAGCGGGGCTGGGGGGGGGGGGGGCGCGGGAGGGCAGCCCCCCCCATTCCCGAGAACCGTGGGGGAGAGGGGTCTCGTACCGGCTGCCCATGGTGCCGGAGTGGCGAGAGTTCTGGGCAGCCTCAGCAGCAGGGCCAATGGCCCAACGGGCCTCAGCGGCCGAGCCCGCCGTGTACCCCCGCCTCTGGCCAGCTGATGGGGCAGGCTGGCTGGGGGCTCCAGGATAGAGGAGAGGGGCCCCGGGCAGACCCAGCTAGGCCCTGGCAGCAGGATCCTGTAACCCCAGCTGGCCCATCCACGCACCCGTTCCCCTCACACCACCCCTCAGCTGGCGGCTCGGGCCTCCTCCTGCCCCGCTACCCTCCAAGTGGGCGTGAAGGCCCAGCCACTAGGACCCCCAAGTCCTTCCCCCGACACTAGGCCACCCCTGCTTGTGGGCGGGGCTCCCCTGCTACGGTCCTGCCAGGGGATCTCCCCAGGTCACGGATTCCTGGGGCAGGGCCTGTGGAACTCCTTGCTACAGGAGGGGAGGAGCCATGTGCCACCGAGCCAGGCCTTTGCCAGCCACACCCGCTCCTAGGGCACCCTGCTCCACATCCCACACATGGGACGCTCAGCCCCCAAACCAGGCACATTCGGGGCAGGGTCACCAATGTGTCAATAAGGGGGGGGGGCTTTCAGGGGGGATTTAAGAGCCATGTTCTCTGGAACACAAACCAGCCGGTGGGCCCGGGGGTGAAGCAGACCAAGCCCCCTTGAGCGGCTCCCACCCACCTGGGGCTGTCTCCTTGCCAGAACTGCTAGTCACGGCAAGAAGACAGCACCCTGATGCTTCAGGGCAGAAGCTGGTGGCCCGGGGAGATGGTCAGGAAGTAACCAGACCTCCCCCCCGTGGAGGAGGGGTCAGGCGTGGCGCTGTGGGTGACTGACTCTATGGCCAGCGGGCCGGGCCATGGTGCCCACCCCAGACCCCCGCCAGCCAGCCCAGAAACGTGCCCCCCACCCCCATCCTCACCTTCTCCAGCTGCCCAGAGACAGGGACCAGCCTGGGGGGTGGCCCCCGGATGTGGCCGCTCGGGGCCCGCTCGTCCCGCGGCTCCTCGGCGTCGCTGCAGGGGCTGGCGGGGGGGCCGGGCTCCGCCCAGCCGGGGCAGAAGTCCTCGCGGGCGTAGGCGCCGCCCCTGGCGGCTGGGCCCGAGCAGGGCTTGGCGGGGGGCAGCCCGTCCTGCTGGCGGCAGGGGCCGGGCGCGGCCTTGCAGGGCCGCTGGTGGCAGGGCCGGCCGGAGATGAGGCTGCTGACGCTGCCCATGGCGCCGGGCGAGCGGGCACCAGCCTGGAGCTGGCCGGCCGCCTCCGCAGCAGGCTCAATGCAGACGGGCAGGGGCTGCACTATGGCCATGGTGCGGGGGGCGCAGGCGGGGGGCACCACGCAGCCGGCCTGGGGGGAGAGGAAACCGGCACTGAGACCCGCTGGGCGGAGACCGCCGGAGCCACTGCCCCTTCTACCCCCCTCCTCCCCCCGGCACTGCTCCCCTCCCCCGCCCGCCTGCCCTCCCGCAGGGTCACTGTGTCCCTCCCACCCATATCACCTGCACCCACTGCCCATCTGCCATGAGAACTGCCCGTCCACTGCCCCAGCCCCTCACCCCTCACTGGGAGATCTGTTGGGACCCAGGCCTGGGCTGGCAGGGGCTGCGGGTCGGGTGCCAGGGCTGCAGGACGAGACGGAGGGCGCGGGCAGAGCTGGTAGCAGAGCCTGGGAAGGGGGCGGCCACTGACCCGCACTGGCAAAGCCCTGGCGAGGGGCTGGGCTCCCTGCCAGCCCCCTGGATTGCACTGGGCGCCCCAGAGCCAGCCATGAGTCGTAGCGGCTCGTGCCAGGGACCCGCAGCCACAAAGCCGCCCCCTGCCCGGATTGGGCCCGCGGGACCCCCCACCCTGGGAACAAGGCGCTGACGAGAGCCGGGGGCAGAGCCGACAGATGGAGCTGCCCCAACCCAGCCGGGAACGGGCATCGCTGGGCCCTGGCGCCACTGGCCCTGGCAGGCTGCTGGTAGCCGGGGCAGCGCTGCGCCCTCGCCGGGTCTCGGCAAAGCCAGCCACAAGCTGCTGCCCCGGGCGTTCGCCAGGCCGGCAGGGCCACTGGCTGCACGGAGGAGCCCACCTAGCCGAGACAACGTGGCTCGCGGGGTTCCCCAGGAGGGGAGCCAGCCAACAGCCCTGCCCCGAGGGTGTCTGGGGTCAGCCCAGCCCGCGGCAGGCAGGGGACCCAGGCACCAGCACAGCTGTCAATGTCGCCTCCAATCTGCTCCACCCATGTGCGGAATAAACGTGTCACGTGCACCAAGGCCTGTGCAAATGTGCACCACCAAGAGACGTGGCCCCTAGCTGAGGCACTCTGCCCGTCAGCTGGGCGGCGCTGGAATCTCTCCTGAGCGGCTGGGCAAGCGCACGGCACAGAGGGCACGCTGCCCGCTCAGCGACGCATTCGCCCCCCCCCCCGCCCACACACCAGGAGAGGCACCAAGGAGCCGTGAGCCCAGGGGCCTCCAGCCCCTCTGGGCGCCCCATCCCCAGGCTCCCCATGGTCCCTGCCGGCACCACTCTGGCACCCCCCCACTCTGCATGGTCCCTGCCTGCACCGCTCCGGCTCCCCCCACACTCCGCATGGTCCCTGCCTGCACCGCTCCAGCTCCCCCCCGACTCTGCATGGTCCCTGCCAGCACCGCTCCAGCTCCCCCCCCACTCTGCATGGTCCCTGCCTGCACCGCTCCAGCTCCCCCCGACTCTGCATGGTCCCTGCCAGCACCGCTCCGGCTCCCCCCACACTCCGCATGGTCCCTGCCTGCACCGCTCCCCCCACACTCCACATGGTCCCTGCCTGCTCCGCTCCCCCCACACTCCACATGGTCCCTGCCAGCACCACTCCAGCTCCCCCCACACTCCGCATGGTCCCTGCCTGCACCGCTCCAGCACCCCCCACACTCCGCATGGTCCCTGCCTGCACCACACTGGCTCCCCCCACACTCCACATGGTCCCTGCCTGCACCACTCTGGCTCCCCCCACACTCCACATGGTCCCTGCCTGCACCACTCTGGCTCCCCCCACACTCCGCATGGTCCCTGCCTGCACCACACTGGCTCCCCCCACACTCCGCATGGTCCCTGCCTGCACCACACTGGCTCCCCCCACACTCCACATGGTCCCTGCCTGCACCACTCTGGCTCCCCCCACACTCCACATGGTCCCTGCCTGCACCGCTCCAGCCCACCACCCCCCCCGGCATGGTCTCCGCCAGCGCCACTCCGGCTCCCCCCACACTCCGCATAGTCCCTGCCTGCACCATTCCAGCACCCCCCACACTCCACATGGTCCCTGCCTGCTCCGCTCAAGCACCCCCCACACTCCGCATGGTCCCTGCCAGCACCGCTCCGGCTCCCCCCACACTCCGCATGGTCCCTGCCAGCACCGCTCCAGCTCCCCCCACACTCCACATGGTCCCTGCCTGCACCGCTCCGGCTCCCCCCACACTCCGCATGGTCCCTGCCTGCACCGCTCCAGCACCCCCCGCCCGACTCTGCATGGTCCCTGCCTGCACCACTCCAACCCTCCCCCCCCCGCATGGTCTCTGCCAGCACTGCTCCGGCTCCCCCCACACTCCACATAGTCCCTGCCTGCACCACTCCGGCTCCCCCCACACTGTGCATGGTCCCTGCCTGCACCACTCCAACCCCCCCCCCCCGCCGCATGGTCTCTGCCAGAGCCGCTCCGGCTCCCCCCACACTCCGCATGGTCCCTTCCTGCACCGCTCCAGCTCCCCCCACACTCCGCATGGGGTCTGCCTGCACCACTCCAGCCCGCCCCCGCATGGTCTCCACTAGTGCCACTCCGGCTCCCCCCACACTCCGCATAGTCCCTGCCTGCACCATTCCAGCACCCCCCCACACTCCACATGGTCCCTGTCTGCTCCGCTCCAGCACTCCCCACACTCCGCATGGTCCCTGCATGAACCGCTCCCCCCACACTCAACATGGTCCCTGCCTGCTCCGCTCCCCCCACACTCCACATGGTCCCTGCCAGCACCACTCCAGCTCCCCCCACACAAATTCTCTGCATGGTCTCCGCCAGCACCGCTCCAGCTCCCCCCACACTCCGCATGGTCCCTGCCTGCACCGCTCCAGCTCCCCCCACACTCCGCATGGTCCCTGCCTGCACCACACTGGCTCCCCCCACACTCCACATGGTCCCTGCCTGCACCGCTCCAGCCCACCCCCCCCCCCCGGCATGGTCTCCGCCAGCGCCACTCCGGCTCCCCCCACACTCCGCATAGTCCCTGCCTGCACCATTCCAGCACCCCCCACCCTCCACATGGTCCCTGCCTGCTCCGCTCAAGCACCCCCCACACTCCGCATGGTCCCTGCCTGCTCCGCTCTAGCACCCCCCACACTCCGCATGGTCCCTGCCTGCTCCGCTCCAGCACCCCCCACACTCCGCATGGTCCCTGCCTGCACCGCTCCGGCTCCCCCCACACTCCGCATGGTCCCTGCCTGCACCGCTCCAGCACCCCCCACACTCCGCATGGTCCCTGCCTGCTCCGCTCTAGCACCCCCCACACTCCGCATGGTCCCTGCCTGCTCCGCTCCAGCACCCCCACACTCCGCATGGTCCCTGCCTGCTCCGCTCTAGCACCCCCCACACTCCGCATGGTCCCTGCCTGCTCCACTCCAGCACCCCCCACACTCCGCATGGTCCCTGCCTGCACCACTCTGGATCCCCCCACACTCCACATGGTCCCTGCCTGCACCGCTCCAGCCCCCCCCCCCCCCAGCATGGTCTCCGCCAGCGCCACTCCGGCTCCCCCCACACTCCGCATGGTCCCTGCCTGCTCCGCTCCAGCTCCCCCCACACTCCGCATGGTCCCTGCCTGCACTGCTCCGTCTCCCCCCACCCACTGTGCATGGCCCCTGCTGGCCCCACCCTTACCGCCACCAGCTCTCCGCAGAGCTCAGGGGGCAGTCAAGGTTCTGCCCTGCCCCAGGGGCTCCCATAGGCCAGCGGCCCTGCCCAGAGCATTCGGGGGCCCACGAGGCAGAGTCCAACTCCCCAGGCTGCCAGCCATGGGGCCAGGTCGCTGAGCGGGGGCCCTTCCCCCCATGCTGGGCCCGACTCCCTGCCCCCGTGCCGAGTCTGAGGCCCAGCCCCATTGGGAGCAAAGCCCGGAGCAGCTCCCTAAAGCAGCCCTGCCAGGACACCCCCATTCCCCATGCGCGGACAGAAGCCGGATCTTTGTTCCTGCCCCAGCCCTTGCTGCCTCGCTCCCCCTCCGATGGCAGGGCCCCCTTGTTCCCGGATAATCAGCATCGCCCGGCAACCGGCCGGATTAGGGGGCAGTAATCCGGCAGCAGCCTCTGCCCTCGGAGGAGACAAGAGAGCCGCTTTTCCTGCAACGCCCCTGGCAGAGCCAGGCCTGCGCCAGCCACCCACAATCCAGGAGGCGCCTGGATCCAAACTTCAAAGCGGGGCCGTCTGAGCCCAGCGGAGCAGCCCAAACCTCGCCCCCAGGCCCTGCGCGAGCCGGGACCAGGGCGGGGCCAGCCCCGGCGGAGAACCGAGTCCAACGGGGAGGGGTTTTGTCGGCCGGGGAGGGCAGGGGAAGGGACCCGGTTTGACGAAGCCGTTCCAGGGAGCTTGTGTTTCCGCAGATCGGAGCAGGGGGCCAGGCCGGGGGGAGCTGCAGGAGCCCGAGAGATCACACGGCTCCCTCCTTTCCGGGGAGCGGCTTGTTCTGTGCAGTCACAGGACCGAACCTCACCGGCACCCGGGAGCCCCCGCGGGCTGGCAGCGTGGGACTTGGCCAGCGATTCGACAGCCCTGGGACTCCCAGGGCCCTGCCCCGCCTGAGAGATTACGGTGCCCCCGCCCGGCCTAGATGAGTGGGGCGCTCAGGTGGGAGAGCACAAACCCGCCCTTCGCCTGGGCACAGCCGAACAGCTGGGCTGCGGCACCAGGCCGGCGGATTTCCCTGGGCCCTAGTCACTTTCACGTCTGGGGTCTCAGGTTTCCGGATCAATCGTCCTCACCGGCATCGGGATTGGAGTTTGGGGGCCCGGGCCTGGCACACGGGGGCAGCGGCTGCTCTTGAGTCTCCAGCCTTGTGTCTGCCCCCGGGAGGGTGCGAGGACAGGGCACCCTATGGGGCTGGCAGCCCCAGAGCAACCCGGGGCCCCGTCACCCCGCACAAACCCAGCAAGCCAGCCGCCACTCCCATACCCTCCTGCCCACATCAACAAGGCCACGGGGCAGGACACCAAAGAGACTCTGGGGGATAAGGGGAGACCTGGGTTCGAGGCCTGCTTCTGCCACTGACTCGTCACGGGGCCTTGGGTGAGTCCCTGGCCCATTCCATGCCTCAGTTTCCCCCATCAGTACAATGGGGGTTACTGTTCCCCCACCTCGCGGGGAGGGGAGGGTAAATCCAGGCCCCACAAGAAGGGCTAGCCAGAGGAGAAGGCCAAGTGGGAAGTAACAAGACCAGAGAAGCAGGAACGCAGTGAGTCTGAGGAACCCCCGGAGACCGCTCCGTGGCCTGGCTGGGCAGGGTCAGTCCCTTTAAGGGGCGTTCCTGCCTGCCAAGCGCTAGGGCCATGTGAGGAACACAAGATCCAGCACCCAGAGCAAGCCCCACCTCCCCCCACCGCAGGGGAAGCAACGGACGGAGACACCCACGGCCCCACTGGTGCCCCACAGGCTGTGCGCCCCCAGCCACACCCGCCTTCCCATCCCCTCCCGCCTCCACGGGGCCTGTTCTCAGCCGTGACGAGCCATGCAACAGAAGACTGGCCCCCGCCAGGCCCCACTGGGGGGCTAGGAGGCAGCCTGGGAGAGTTGGGGGGGGCCCAGTCCAGCCAGGAAACCTGGAGTGTTGCCCCCAAAGCACACGTCATGGGCCCCGCCCACAGGTATCAGAGTCCCTGTAGAGCGATCGGGTGGGGGGGATGTCATGGCCTGAGCACAGGGACCCACACAGCTACACCGTGCCTCAGTTTCCCGTCTCTATAAGGGCCAGCGCTGGGAGACTGAACACTGCCGCCCCACCCCACCCCCCACACACACACCTCAGCCAGGGTTGGTCAGTCCCTGCACTGGGCTCTGCCCCCTTTCCCCCCCCCCCAGACAATCTCTCAGGCTCCCAGATCCGAACACCTGGCCTGTCCCCTGCCTCGGCCCAGCCCCACGACCCCATCTGTCTCACCCCGACCCGAACACCTGGCCTGTCCCCTGCCTCGGCCCAGCCCCACGGCCCCATCTGTCTCACCCCGACCCGAACACCTGGCCTGTCCCCTGCCTCGGCCCAGCCCCACGGCCCCATCTGTCTCACCCCGACCCGAACACCTGGCCTGTCCCTGCCTCGGCCCAGCCCCACGGCCCCATCTGTCTCACCCCGACCCGAACACCTGGCCTGTCCCCTGCCTCGGCCCAGCCCCACGGCCCCATCTGTCTCACCCCGACCCGAACACCTGGCCTGTCCCTGCCTCGGCCCAGCCCCACGGCCTCATCTGTCTCACCCCGACCCGAACACCTGGCCTGTCCCTGCCTCGGCCCAGCCCCACGGCCCCATCTGTCTCACCCCGACCCGAACACCTGGCCTGTCCCTGCCTCGGCCCAGCCCCACGGCCCCATCTGTCTCACCCCGACCCGAACACCTGGCCTGTCCCCTGTCTCGGCCCAGCCCCACGGCCCCAGCTGTCTCACCCCGGCCCAGCATGCTTTGCTCCCGGCTGCGTCTGTCTGGCCATGGTAACCAGCAGCCTCCCCTGCACCCCCCACCCCTGCAAGGGAGGGGGGATGGGCCAGACCTCCCCTCCCCCACCCCTCTCGTCTCCCTCCAGGGCAGAGGAGACATTGGCCGAAGCCCTCCAGGGAGGAGCCGGCTGGCCTGGAACAGACGCGAGTCCCTGGGCCCCTACCCATTTGACGGCCCCCAGCTGCCCCCCCACCCGCAGCTCTGCAGGTGGCCCAGTCCCCTCGCCGGCTAGCCCAGCCCTGGGCCTCCCTTGCTCAGAGCTGCCATGGTGCCGGCGGGTGGGAAGGGCACAGTCTGCGGGGGGGGGGGGGGGGGGGGGTTACTAGCAGAGACCCACCCAACTCGCTGCATGTGTGAGCTCGCTGGGGCCGGGGCCAGGCCTGCTGCGGAGCCGAGCGCCCAGCGGCTCCCTGGATCCCGGCACTCCGAGCTGGGCCGGCCTGGGTCCAGACGCCAGGCTAGGCATCCTACAGACACCCTGGCCCCCAGGCCCTGAGCCGCCCCCCCGCAGGAGCACGCGGGCCAGCGGGAGGCTGCATCCAGCCGCGGAGCAGCCCAGCCCGCTCCCCCGCCGCCCCTCCCCTCCGCGGCCTATTTCCCCGGGCTGGGAGGACAAAGCCCAGCGCGGCCTCGGCTGCAGCGTCTCTGCACAAGGAATCGCCCGGAGCCGGGGGGGGGGGGGGGGCAGCCTCCCCCCACTGAGAGGGGTGTTACTCAGGCCCTGTTCCGGGAGAACCACCCGCCCGCCCCCCGTCCTGCCAGCAGATCAAGGCCTGGGAAGAAAGTCACAAGAGTGGGGAGCCCAAGTGTGGGGAGGGGGAGGGCAGGGAAGGGGTCCCCGAGGAGCGGGCCCCAGCAGGGACAGTGGGGGAGGGGACGACCCCCCCCACACACACTGGCCTTCTGCACCAGGGGACCTGCCGAGTCCCCTGCCATGGGGCCTGACAATGGGGAGGAGCTGTGGGGGGTCAGCTCTGAGGTTATGAAGGCCTCCAGCACCCCTGGCAGGCAGAGAGGGGTCGCACCAGCCCTCGTCACCCTCTGGCACCCAGCCCCTCACGAGCCAGGCCTTCCGCTGCCCGGCACGGGGCTCCCCACAACCCAGGCACGTCCAGGCAAGCCAGGCATCCTGGGGCCACGCTCACACCCCCCCCCAGCTGGTCACCCCTGCTGATCCCCACACAGCAGTAAAGGGAGCTGGAGTCTGCCCCCCCACACCCCTCAAACTCAGCCTCCCACATGATACCCCCTTGCCAATCCTGTGTCCAGCCTGGGATTCTGTGCTCGGCCCCCCTGCCCAGCCCCCCTGCCCAGCCTGACCCCTGAGCGCCTTTGGGTCTCCCCCAATGCCCTAGTCCGCCTGATGCTCCCCCCAGCCCTGGCGCTGAGGGGCCCGACCCAGCCGGTGCAGGCCAGGGCCAGACTCGACCTGCTGACAACGGACCCTTCTCTCTGGCCCCATGGGTCATCCCCAGCCGCTCCAGCTCAGCCAGCCGGGTGCCAGGCCCAGTGCCTAACTCTGGGGGGCGTGGGGGCTCCGGGGACAGCCGACATCCCCAGCAGGCCGGGGTGGAGGGGGGCAGCAGATCCTCTTGCCCGCAGCCCCCTACCCCCTTGCCACTCGGTGCCAGTGGTTTTCCCGAGCCCAGCAAGTGGTGCAAGGCAAGGACCGACTGGCGCCCGTATCCCCCTGCGCCCCCAGACCGACTGGCGCCCGTATCCCCCTGCGCCCCCACAGACCGACTGGCGCCCGTATCCCCCTGCGCCCCCACAGACCGACTGGCGCCCGTATCCCCCTGCGCCCCCACAGACCGACTGGCGCCCGTATCCCCCCTGCGCCCCCACAGACCGACTGGCGCCCGTATCCCCCCTGCGCCCCCACAGACCGACTGGCGCCCGTATCCCCCTGCGCCCCCACAGACCGACAGACGCCCGTATCCCCCTGCGCCCCCACAGACCGACTGGCGCCCGTATCCCCCTGCGCCCCCACAGACCGACTGGCGCCCGTATCCCCCCTGCGCCCCCACAGACCGACTGGCGCCCGTATCCCCCCTGCGCCCCCACAGACCGACTGGCGCCCGTATCCCCCCTGCGCCCCCACAGACCGACTGGCGCCCGTATCCCCCCTGTGCCCCCACAGACCGACTGGCGCCCGTATCCCCCTGCGCCCCCCACAGACCGACTGGCGCCCGTATCCCCCCTGCGCCCCCACAGACCGACTGGCGCCCGTATCCCCCTGCGCCCCCACAGACCGACTGGCGCCCGTATCCCCCTGCGCCCCCACAGACCGACTGGCGCCCGTATCCCCCCTGCGCCCCCACAGACCGACTGGCGCCCGTATCCCCCTGCGCCCCCACAGACCGACTGGCGCCCGTATCCCCCCTGCGCCCCCCACAGACCGACTGACGCCCGTATCCCCCTGCGCCCCCACAGACCGACTGGCGCCCGTATCCCCCTGCGCCCCCACAGACCGACTGGCTCCCGTATCCCCCCTGCGCCCCCACAGACCGACTGGCGCCCGTATCCCCCTGCGCCCTGAGCTCCCCGTTACTCATGGACCCCCTGACACCCCGAGTCTCCTCTCCCCGAGCCCAGGCAGCAC
This sequence comes from Pelodiscus sinensis, assembly GCF_049634645.1. NCBI lineage: Eukaryota > Metazoa > Chordata > Testudines > Trionychidae > Pelodiscus > Pelodiscus sinensis. The sequence goes on along the minus strand of NC_134718.1, from coordinate 73,357,233 downwards.
CTCTCCGCCCCCCGCCCCCGCCCGCACGGGCCAGAGGATGCTCGGGCAGGGGGATGCTGCCAGTGGCGGAGCTGGACTCCACGCTGAGCCCAGCAGGGGAGGCTGCTCCGGGCCCTGCGCCGCGGCTCTTCCTACAGCTCAGACGCGGAGGCGCAGCGGGCCGGGCGGGCGACTGGCGGCGGGCGGCCCCCCCCCCCCTCGCCCTGCCGCTGCCGCTGATGGGGGGCCCGGTGCCTCTGCGGGGCTGGGGGGAAGCGGCTTGTAAACCAGCCCCCCCCCCCGGGTCCTGCCTCCCGGACAGGGGCAGCAAGGGGGCGAGGAGCCGAGTGCTCGCGTGCACCCCCCGCACAGACCCGACCGGCCCCACCGGCTGGGGAGCCCCCGGCGGGGGCAATGGGGCAGCCGGCCGGGGGGGCAGCACGCGGGGGGGTCCCGGCTCCCGCCCCCCCGGGCGCCCCACCTGCTGCTCCCTGCACCCGCCGGGCCAGCCCAGGATCGGGGCCCGCGCACGCACCTTCGCCCGCCGCCTCCATAGCGCGATCCGGCCCGGCCCGCACTCGGGCTCGGCCCCGCCTCCCGCTCCGCTAGGCCCCGCCCCCTAGCGCCGCCCCGCCCCCTGCCTCCCGCTCCGCTCGGCCCCGCCCCTCGAGCGCCGCCCCGCCCCCTGCCCTCCCGCTCCGCTCGGCCCCGCCCCCCGAGCGCCGCCCCGCCCCCTGCCCTCCCGCTCCGCTAGGCCCCGCCCCCTAGCGCCGCCCCGCCCCCTGCCCTCCCGCTCCGCTCGGCCCCGCCCCTCGAGCGCCGCTCCGCCCCCTGCCCTCCCGCTCCGCTCGGCCCCGCCCCTCGAGCGCCGCCCCGCCCCCTGCCCTCCCGCTCCGCTCGGCCCCGCCCCTCGAGCGCCGCTCCGCCCCCTGCCCTCCCGCTCCGCTCGGCCCCGCCCCCCAGCGCCACCCCCCCCGCCCTCCCGCTCCGCTCGGCCCCGCCCCCCGAGCGCCGCCCCGCCCCCTGCCCTCCTGCTCCGCCCCCCCCGAGCGCCGCCCCGCCCCCTGCCCTCCCGCTCCGCTCGGCCCCGCCCCCCGAGCGCCACCCCCCCCCCCGCCCTCCCGCTCCACTCCCCCCCTCAGCACCCCCCAGGCTGGGCTGGGTTTCTCCTCCCAAGAGCCCTGGGAGGCGGGGCGGGGCTATTGGCCCCATGGCACACATGGGGAAACTGAGGCACGGCGAGGCTCAGCACCCTTCCCAAGAACACACACCGGACGCGCCCTACACACGTGGTCCTCCACTGGGAGCCTCCCCAGCCCCTGTCCGCGGGCCTGGGGGCAAGGTAAGGGGGGGGCAGCTCCCGAGGGATGAGAGGGCAGGACCGATGGCGCCCAGCCCCGAGCACAGCGCTGCCCCCCTCCCCCAGCCCCCCAGCCGGCAGCACTCCAGTGCCAATCCACATGAGCTCCAGGCCCCTTTGAAACACTGGGCCATGGGGCAATTGACCCCCCCCCTCCTCGGCATCGGCAGGCCTGCCCTTCAGCTGAGAACAACCACACTCGGGTCACCCCCCCAGCATCAGAGGGGAAGCCCAAGTGCATGGCACAGAGCGTCCTCCTCAGAGCAGGCCCCTGCAGCAAGCAGCAGGGCATCGGGGGATCGCTGTCACCCCATAGGCCACCCAGCCCCAGGCCAGACGGGCACTGTCAGATACCCTGCAGAGGCAGCATGGCACAAGCCTTCACTCCCTGGTGAGGAGAGGCAACATAGCCTAGTGGTTAGCGCTCTGGGATGGGACGCCAGGACTCCTGGGGTCTATTTGTGCCTTTCACAGGAACTGCCCAGTGCTGGATTTCCGAGGGGCTGAGCACTTCCCAGGCCAGCCAGAACCAGAGGCACTGTTGAAAACTTTGGCCTGGCTTAGACGCTCTGTGCTTCTGGTGCTGTCTGTCTGCGCCCGGGGCGGGGACACCACCTAGCACGCCCTGGGAAGCGCAGTCCGAGGCTGGGGCCTCATGGCGGGACAGTCTCCAGAACCTCGTGCCTTGGGAAATCTGATCGCAGGCTGCTAACGAGAGGACCCCTTACAGGTCTGAGCATTACTAGACACTGTGCATGACTCAGGGGTGCGGTGGGGTGCAGACTGGCATTCTGGTCTGTTTGTACAGCCCCAAGCACACTCGGCCGCCGCACGTGGTGATAATACACCCGGCACATGATGGGGACAGTTGGGGGAGAAGATCAGACAATAGTTGTGATGTAAAGCTCGACTTTTCTCCCTGGGAGCTCAGAACGCCCGTCGCTGGATGTGTGAACAGTCTGGGCTGGACCAACACAGACGCAATCACACTAAAACCCCCCTCGGAAAGAGATCGCATGTTGCCATTACAAATGGAAGCATCGCACGATGGAGACAGAAGCCAGGCTGAACAGCGGCATCAGCTTCCAGAGCAAAGGCAAGAATTCAAACCTCATGCCCAGAGGACTCTCCATCTACCACCCTCTGATCACTACGTCCAGCTCCAAACATGGTGACACATAAGAATGGCCAGGCTGGATCGGCCCCAGTGTCCTGTCTGCCCACAGTGGCCAATGTCAGGGTCCCAGAGGGAGTGAACAGCTCCATGGACCGATGCCAGAGACATGGAGTTATCTTCTGCATCCCACATGGGACCGGCTCTGCCTAGAAATTATCCCACACACTGGAAAGGGGGTGACAAAAATCAGGAAACCTACCCAGAGATCAGGCAGGAATCCCACAACGGTGACAACCATCCAAACGAAAAACAACTGATTCCAATAACCCTCCACCCAACCTCTGGGAGAACCCATGACAGGGTCACCACACAACACCCCAATGTGTCGCCCTATTGAGACTCCTCCAACTGGAGTTATCTGCACTGTCCAAGGAACCGAACTTCTGACGTGGGGAACCAGAAATCTGCTGTTGGCTCCACCGCAGAGAAGTCTTTCATGGCCAATATGCCATCCACATCTTCACTGACAGTCCTCAGCTGATTGAACAACCCCGCCCCCCTCGCGGGCGCAACCACACGCAGAATATTTACATCCCTTGCTCAGCAAAAAACTTCCCCTGCAAAATCCGCAGCACTCACATCCCCCGCCACAGCCTGGACTGCACCACCTTGCCTGGCCCTAGATACCTGGGTCAACTTTAAAAGTCCTCCAGGAGCTGTCCCACAATGCCCAGCACTGACTGCTCTGGTCACCGCCAGAAACTCCACTGCCACGGAGATCAAAAGCAACCCTCCCATTTTTTAAAAGCCTTTTCCTGATTGCCCGGCTTGGCCTGCATGCCTGGTAGTTCTCCACTGTGAGCATCGGCCCAGCTGACCGGGCCGTCTCCCTGCTCATCAGGCTCTGGCATGGCATAGGCAGGAGCTACCAGGTCTCCCGGGCACATGGGGAGACGAGGCTGGGCAGACAATGCTAGATCGGGGACGAAATGTGGACACCTACGAGCAGACCCCGGAGTGGGGTGTGGCAGGGACAGCGCCAGGGGAAAGCCAAGGAACGGTGGCAGGCAGACCAAGAGTTGATCCAGAGCAGAACCACCGAAAAATTGGGCAAACTTTGATCTCTTTCCTAGCGTAGCAGTGGCTGAGTTGTTCTCTTTCCTGCCTTAATAAGAACCCTTTAGCATTAGTACTAAAGGACTGGTGGGCAATGTGGTATTTTGGGGAAGAACCGAATCTGGCCTGACCGGGTAACGTGCCTGATCTTTGGGGTCAGAAGCACATTTGGGACCTGTGAGCAGAGTTTGAAACCGTCTTCTCACTGGGGTGAGAGACTGGACTGCAGGAAGGGGGCTGGGTGATTTGACAACCAGCGTGGGGGACAAGGAGCACAGGACACAACTGGTTGGGGAGTTTTACTTCAGTGTTACCCACCCGTCTTGGGCATCTCTGCTCTCCCCTTTGCAGCCTGCTCCGACCCTGGCATTTCCAGTAAGGGCTGCCCCCGGCATCCCGGCTCACCCTCCTCAATGATGCATCTCTGCTTGCTTCAGATATCTGCAAGACAATGCACAATGCTCAGAAATCCACCCCAAACAGGGCTCCAAACTCATCCAGCCGCAGCACTGCATATTCAGCAACAAACACTCTTTGTGCAACCCATGGGAACAGCCACCGGCACCAGGACACCTCCCCTGTGGGCCAACTTCTCCACGGCCCCCTTCGGGAAGAAGTTGTGGACAAGTGCTCCATGAAACACCCGTGACGTTTTCATTCTCTGGACAAGCGACCTGAACTCCTGTAACTGCCACGAGGTGGATTTGAACCGGAGACCTCTAGGCTACGTCTGCACTGGCATGATTTTCCGGAAATGCTTAAAACAGAAACGTTTTCCGTTATAAGTATTTCTGGAAAAAGCGCGTCTACATTGGCAGGATGCTTTTCCGGAAAAGCACTTTTTCCGGAAAACCATCCGTGCCAATCTAGACGCGCTTTTCCACAAAAAAGCCCCGATCGTCATTTTCGCGATCGTGGCTTTTTTGCAGAAAACACTACTGTGCTGTCTACACTGGCCCTTTTCCAGAACAGTTTTCCGGAAAAAGGACTTTTGCCCGAATGGGAGCAGCATAGTATTTCCGGAAAAGCGGCTGATTTCTTACAGTAGATCGTCAGTGCTTTTCCGGAAATTCAAGGGGCCAGTGTAGACAGCTGGCAAGTTATTCCGGAAAAGCGGCTGATTTTCTGGAATACGTGGCCAGTGTAGACACGGCCCTAGCGTTTAGTGGAGGAGTGGCTACAGCATGCACTACAAAGCCAGCTGGCTTTAGAATCATAGAATACTAGGATTGGAAGGGACCTCGAGAGGCATCGAATCCAGTCCCCTGCCCCCATGGCAGGACCCAGCACCATCTAGACCATCCCGGATAGACATTTCTCTAACCTACTCTTAAATATCTCCAGAGATGGGGATTCCACAACCTCCCTGGGCAATTTATTCCAGCGTTTCACCACCCTGACAGTTAGGAACTTTTTCCTAATATCCAACCTAAACCTCCCTGGCTGCAGTTTAAGCCCATTGCTTCTTGTTCTATCCCCAGAGACCAAGATGAACAAGTTTTCTCCCTCCTCCTTGTGACACCCTTTTAGATACCTGAAAACGGCTATCATGTCCCCTCTCAATCTTCTCTTTTCCAAACTAAACAAACCCAATTCCTTCAGCCTTCCCTCAGAGCTCATGTTCTCTAGACCTTTCATCATTTTCGTTGCTCTTCTCTGGACCCTCTCCAATTTTTCCACATCTTTCTGGAAACACGGTGCCCAGAACTGGACACAATACGCCAATTGAGGCCTAACCAGCGCAGAGTAGAGCGGAAGAGTGACTTCTCGTGTCTTGCTCACAACACCCCTGTTAATGCATCCCAGAATCATGTTTGCTTTCTTTGCAACAGCATCACACTGCTGACTCCTATTCAACTTGTGGTCCACTTTATAGCTCCCTTTTTCTTCTCTCTCCTGTACATGGTCTAAGTGGCACTCCATGGGTCCGACCTGCACTAGGGGTGTGGGTTACACTTCCACCCCCCATCCATCCACCAAACTCCCTCTGAAACTCTTCCAGCATCAACTTCCATCACCAGCCACAAGGATGGAACGGGCCACTCCAAAAGCCTGTCTCCGAGGTTTTGCCCACAAAAGCTTATGCCCAAATAAATCTGTTAGACTTTAAGGTTGTTTCAAATGCCTTGAGAGAACCTCCTTCGACGCAGAAACAAACCCCAAACCTACTGACCACCCACCCCAATTGTCACCTGCTGCCCTACACAGGGCCCCGTACGGGGATTAAACAGTTACAAACCACATCCGATGAGGACCCCGTCCTGAAAGAAATCCTTCCTTAACTCCCTCTCCTGGCCCTCAAGCCATCCCCTTCCTCGTCGCCAGACGCCAGCAACCCACACGCCAGGACGCCCCGACTCAGAGTGGCACCAGAGCCTGCCGGAACCACAGATGCCAAACCTGCAAACGATGAGCAACACCCCCGCCAACACCTGTCGAGATGCACGAAGCCCCACACGCACCTGTCACAGCACGCGGCGTACCTCGTCCAGCGCCCAACCCAGCACGCGGCGTACCTCGTCCGGCGCCCAACCCAACACGCGGCGTACCTCATCCGGCGCCCAACCCAACACGCGGCGTACCTCGTCCGGCGCCCAACCCAACACGCGGCGTACCTCGTCCGGCGCCCAACCCAACACGCGGCGTACCTCGTCCGGCGCCCAACCCAGCACGCGGCGTACCTCGTCCGGCGCCCAACCCAGCACGCGGCGTACCTCGTCCGGCGCCCAACCCAGCACGCGGCGTACCTCGTCCGGCGCCCAACCCAGCACGCGGCGTACCCCATCCGGCGCCCAACCCAGCAGGTGGCGTACCTCGTCCGGCGCCCAACCCAGCAGGCGGCGTACCCCGTCCGGCGCCCAACCCAGCAGGCGGCGTACCTCGTCCGGCGCCCAACCCAGCAGGCGGCGTACCTCGTCCGGCGCCCAACCCAGCAGGCGGCGTACCTCGTCCGGCGCCCAACTCAGCAGGCGGCGTACCTCGCCCGGCGCCCAACCCAGCACGCGGCGTACCTCGTCCGGCGCCCAACCCAGCACGTGGCGTACCTCGTCCGGCGCCCAACCCAGCAGGCGGAGTACCTCGCCCGGCGCCCAACTCAGCACGCGGCGTACCTCGTCCGGCGCCCAACCCAGCAGGCGGCATACCTCGCCCGCCGCCCAACCCAACACGCGGCGTACCCCGTCCGGCGCCCAACCCAGCAGGCGGCGTACCTCGTCCGGCGCCCAACCCAACACGCGGCGTACCTCGTCCGGCGCCCAACCCAGCAGGCGGCGTACCCCGTCCGGCGCCCAACCCAGCAGGCGGCGTACCCCGTCCGGCGCCCAACCCAACACGCGGCGTACCTCGTCCGGCGCCCAACCCAGCACGCGGCGTACCTCGTCCGGCGCCCAACCCAGCACGCGGCGTACCTCGTCCGGCGCCCAACCCAGCACGCGGCGTACCTCGTCCGGCGCCCAACCCAACACGCGGCGTACCTCGTCCGGCGCCCAACCCAACACGCGGCGTACCCCGTCCGGCGCCCAACCCAACACGCGGCGTACCTCGTCCGGCGCCCAACCCAACACGCGGCGTACCTCGTCCGGCGCCCAACCCAACACGCGGCGTACCTCGTCCGCGCCCAACCCAACACGCGGCGTACCTCGTCCGCGCCCAACCCAACACGCGGCGTACCTCGTCCGGCGCCCAACCCAACACGCGGCGTACCTCGTCCGCGCCCAACCCAACACGCGGCATACCTCGTCCGGCGCCCAACCCAACACGCGGCGTACCTCGTCCGGCGCCCAACCCAGCACGCGGCGTACCTCATCCGGCGCCCAACCCAGCACGTGGCGTACCTCGTCCGCGCCCAACCCAACACGCGGCGTACCTCGTCCGGCGCCCAACCCAACACGCGGCGTACCTCGTCCGCGCCCAACCCAACACGCGGCATACCTCGTCCGGCGCCCAACCCAACACGCGGCGTACCTCGTCCGGCGCCCAACCCAACACGCGGCGTACCTCGTCCGCGCCCAACCCAACACGCGGCGTACCTCGTCCGGCGCCCAACCCAGCACGCGGCGTACCTCGTCCGGCGCCCAACCCAGCAGGCGGCGTACCCCGTCCGGCGCCCAACCCAGCAGGCGGCGTACCTCGTCCGGCGCCCAACCCAGCACGCGGCGTACCTCGTCCGGCGCCCAACCCAGCAGGCGGCGTACCCCGTCCGGCGCCCAACCCAGCAGCCGGCGTACCTCGTCCGGCGCCCAACCCAGCAGCCGGCGTACCTCGTCCGGCGCCCAACCCAGCAGGTGGCGTACCCCGTCCGGTGCCCAACCCAGCAGGCGGCGTACCTCGTCCGGCGCCCAACCCAGCACGCGGCGTACCTCGTCCGGCGCCCAACCCAGCACGCGGCATACCTCGTCCGGCGCCCAACCCAGCACGCGGCGTACCTCGTCCGGCGCCCAACCCAACACGCGGCATACCTCGTCCGGCGCCCAACCCAACACGCGGCGTACCTCGTCCGGCGCCCAACCCAACACGCGGCGTACCTCGTCCGGCGCCCAACCCAACACACGGCATACCCCATCCGGCGCCCAACCCAGCAGGCGGCGTACCTCATCCGGCGCCCAACCCAGCAGGCGGCGTACCTCGCCCGGCGCCCAACCCAGCACGCGGCGAACCTCGTCCGGCGCCCAACCCAGCAGGCAGCGAACCTCAGCCAGTGCGCTGACCGCTCCAATTGCAGCTCTGTGAAGGAGCCCAAACAATCCTGACGCCTGCGGATGACCTCACGTCAGAAAACGATGAGCCACCAAACCACTGCATCCCCGGTGGGAGAACAGCTCTCACAATGGGATCGGTCCCTGGCTGGCCGCTCGCTCCTCGTGGGTTCAAGGCCCACGTCCCCCGGGACGGCCAAATGCCATGTGGTCCCGATACAGGAGGGATAAGGGGCGCCCTGACGGTAAGGCGGTGGGGTGGGTTCCTTCATGGCCTAGGACATCGGGCACTAGCCTGGGGAAGGACAGGGTCCTGAGTTCAAATCCCACCTCCCCCAAGTCAGGACCAGACAGCCAAAAGGATCCCACATGGCAGCTTCAAGGGATGGGCCTGGGAGGGGACGTGTGTCACTCTGCTAGACACCCAAGGCCATGGACTCAGCCAAGTTGTTGCAGGATCGGGGCCTTCCTGAGCCAACAGCCCCCCTGCAGAGCACCCAGCCGGTAGCTGCCATAGAGACATCACCACCACCAGGCTCAGGCCCCAAGCTGGGAACAGACCCGCCTGCAGGGGTGGGTCCAGTGCTCTCTGAGGTGCAAGCTGCCTTGGACCAGGGGCTGCCATTCCCTTGGGATTATACAGCACCTGACACAGCATGGCTGAAACAACCAGTCGTCCTCCCCAGCTTCCAGTGGGGCAGATGCTCAAGCACACTGCCCAGTCAGGGCCTCCCTGGCAGCCCCCCCAAGCAGAGCCTCCCTGGCCCACGCTCAGCAGCTTTGCCCTTCCCCCTTTTCAAAGGTGGCAGGTTCTGTCCAGGATCTCCCAGGGACACGGTGGGGGAGGCAGCCTCTTCTCTGGGGCCAGCCACCAGCAAGGGAGGGGACACACTTTGAACCCCACAGGGCTCTTCTTCAGGTCTGGGGCAGGTTACCGAGAGCTGAGAGCTGAGCGCTCACCCACCTCCAGGGATGTCCTGGGACAGAGGAAACTGACCAGACCGGTGGCCTGGACCCAGTCCCAGTGAAATCAGCGAGCCGGGCTCTCTTGTCTGCTCTCCACAGCGATGTCTCGGCCAAATCCAGGCAGCGCCGCGGACAAGGCCAAACCCGCCGAGCGAGGCCCAAGTGGCAAAGAGAAACGCCGTCCTTTCTCCAGCCGCTCTGTTTATTCCGGCGGCACAACAGCCCAGAAGCGCCCCCTCCCCCCCCCCCCCGCATCCCCTGCCCACACGCTGCACAGCGAGCAGGAGCCGACAGCAGCTCCCAGCGCAGAATAACCCGAGAAACCAGGCACCCCGAGCCCCCCAAATTCCTCCCAGCAGAGACGAGCTGTTTCCAGCAGCTGGGTGCCTGAGCAATGCCCCCCTCTCCTGAGTGGAATCGGAATGGAGCCACTGTGTCCTAGTCCCTGTACTGCTGCCACCTCGTGGGGATTTTCCTGTAGCTGGAATAGGCTTTTAGAGAGCAGGATGCCGGTTCTACCCCTGGCTGTGATGCCCAGTGCAGGGGCATGATAATGTTGTTCCTGCCCCTCGTGCATGGCAAGCTCTGTGTTCCCCACAGCTGTCACCCCTTCCACCAGCCCAGCCCTGGCTCCGTCACACCCGCTGCCTCTTGGCCCCTGCCGGGGGCCCTGGCCAGAGCCCCTCTCTGCCCCCCCATGGAACTAGGGGGAACAGCCGCTTGGAAATCCCCCACCTAACGCTCCGTAGCCCTGCCCCGTGGGCGCCCTGCCACTCCCCAGCCCCCCTTCCTGGACACAGCCTCCCAACCCCCCCCCCCCCAACATCCCAGATCCCAGCAGATGCTGCCTCCCCCCCCCCAGAGATTCCAAGACCTATTGCAGCTGGGGCCGAAGGAAGGCAGAGTCGGGGGACAACAAAGGGAAACCTCTGGGCCCCCCAAGTTAACCCCAAGAGCCCCACCCCAGTTCCCTGACACCCCTCAGAAATTCACAGCCCGGGACCGGTCTGTGATTGTACTAAAAAGACCCCAACTAAATCATAGCTGGGGGGCTGCTGCCCTGGGGCAGGGGGGGCGGCTGTTCGGGGGAGAGGGCCTGGGCCAGCCACACTGGGTGGTCCTGGGGGCCAGCTGCTCGGGCGACCCTGGGGTTAGCCACACCCGCCACGGCGAAAGTCACGGAGGTCACGGAAACTCACCGAATCCATGGCTCTCTGTGGAGCCCTCGGTGTCAGGGACCAAGAGGTCGGGAGCGAGGGGCACCGGCTGGGCTGGGGGGCCGGGCAGGGCAGGGCTGGGGGGCAGGGGCTGACGATGGGGGGCTCTCCCTCTCAGCTCTGACAGGTGCTATGCACAGCCTGCCTTCCTGGGCCCCCAGCCCCCCTCCCCCTCTGGCGCTTGGGGGGCTCGTGACCTGCATCCCCGGGGAAGTGCCCCATGGCCAGGCTCCGCCGGGGAAGGGGGAGGGGAGCAGAACTGGGTGGGAAGGGCCCCGAGAATGCGGCTGGCTCCCTCCCAGCTGGTCCCCCCACCCCCAGCCCCACTCACAGGTGGGGCTGGGATCCTGCTCACCCCCCACCGCAGCCCCTCCCCTGACAGCCCCGCGGGGCGTCACAGGGTGGGAGGGGACAGGGGAGAGACAAGGGAGCAGAGCCAGGCCACCAGGGCGGGGGGCTCCCCTCCTCCGGGAGCGAGCGAGAGGGGTTCCTCAGAGAGCACTGGACCCACCCCTGCAGGCTGGTCTGTTCCCAGCTTGGGGCCTGAGCCTGGTGGTGGTGACACACTCACACCGGGCACGTGCCCCCCCGACACACTCACACCAGGCACGTGCCCCCCCCTCCCGACACACTCTCACCGGGCACGTGCCCCCCGACACACTTACCCCAGGCACGTGCCCCCCCGACACACTCACCCCGGGCACGTGCCCCCCTGACACACTCACACCAGGCACGTGCCCCCCCCTCCCGACACACTCACACCGGGCACGTGCCCCCCCGACACACTCACACCAGGCATGTGCCCCCCCCTCCCGACACACTCTCACCGGGCACGTGCCCCCCGACACACTTACCCCAGGCACGTGCCCCCCCGACACACTCACCCCGGGCACGTGCCCCCCTGACACACACACACCAGGCACGTGCCCCCCCCTCCCGACACACTCACACCAGGCACGTGCCCCCCCCTCCCGACACACTCACACCGGGCACGTGCCCCCCCGACACACTTACCCCGGGCACGTGCCCCCCCGACACACTCACCCCGGGCACGTGCCCCCCCGACACACTCACACCAGGCACGTGCCCCCCCCTCCCGACACACTCTCACCGGGCACGTGCCCCCCCGACACACTCACCCCAGGCACGTGCCCCCCCGACACACTCACCCCAGGCACGTGCCCCCCCGACACACTCACCCCAGGCACGTGCCCCCCCGACACACTCTCACCGGGCACGTGCCCCCCTGACACACTTACCCCAGGCACGTGCCCCCCCGACACACTCTCACCGGGCACGTGCCCCCCTGACACACTTACCCCAGGCACGTGCCCCCCCGACACACTCACCCCGGGCACGTGCCCGCCCACGCCAGGAGCCAGTCATGTGACGCGCACCAGCTGAGGAGTCAGGGCTGCTCCCCCCCCGCCTGCTCCCACACTGCACGGCCGCGAAGGAAGTGCCTGCAGCCACGGATGCAATGGGCACGGGGGGGGGGGGGCGGGCGTAGCTGGGCACTGGGCCCTGGCGTCTCGCTGTCACCTCCAATCAATCCACCCACGCGCAGGGAGAGGCCAGCAGCCCTGGCAGGGCCCCCAGACTCCCCCCCAGCACCCCCAGCACCCTCCTCCTGCACCCCCAGCCCCCTCCGCCAGGCCCCCCCAGCACCCCCAGAACCCTCCTCCTGCACCCCCAGAACCCTCCTCCTGCACCCCCAGCCCCCTCCGCCAGGCCCCCCCAGCACCCCCAGAACCCTCCTCCTGCACCCCCAGAACCCTCCTCCTGCACCCCCAGCCCCCTCCGCCAGGCCCCCCCAGCACCCCCAGAACCCTCCTCCTGCACCCCCAGCCCCCTCCGCCAGGCCCCCCCAGCCCCCTCGGACTCCTCCGCCAGGCCCCCTAGCACCCCCAGCCCCCTCCACCACGCACCTCCAGCACCCCCAGAACCCTCCTCCTGCACCCCCAGCCCCCTCCGCCAGGCCCCCCCAGCACCCCCAGAACCCTCCTCCTGCACCCCCAGCCCCCTCCGCCAGGTCCCCCCAGCCCCCTCAGACTCCTCCGCCAGGCCCCCTAGCACCCCCAGCCCCCTCCACCATTCACCTCCAGCACCCCCAGCCCCCTCCGCCAGGCCCCCCCAGCCCCCTCGGACTCCTCCGCCAGGCCCCCTAGCACCCCCAGCCCCCTCCACCATTCACCTCCAGCACCCCCAGAACCCTCCTCCTGCACCCCCAGCCCCCTCCGCCAGGCCCTCCCAGCCCCCTCAGACTCCTCCGCCAGGCCCCCTAGCACTCCCAGCCCCCTCCACCATTCACCTCCAGCACCCCCAGCCCCCTCCGCCAGGCCCCCCCAGCCCCCTCGGACTCCTCCGCCAGGCCCCCTAGCACACCCAGCCCCCTCCACCATTCACCTCCAGCACCCCCAGAACCCTCCTCCTGCACCCCCAGCCCCCTCCGCCAGGCCCCCCCAGCCCCCTTGGACTCCTCCGCCAGGCCCCCTAGCACCCCCAGACCTCTCCACCACGCACCCCGAGAACCCCCCCAGACAGACAGACATCCCCAGTCCACTCCCAGGGCTGCACACGGCATTGCGGCACCATCTAGCAGGGGGCAGCGCTGCCCATCGCCCCCCACTCCCCACGAGCCAGCAGTGTTAACCCCGCGTGGGCTGGGCCCTGGGAACCCCCACGGAGCCGAGTGGCCACTGGGGAGCCGGGCACCGGGGCAGCCCCTCCCCCGCTGGCCCTTCCCCTCCCAAAGAGCAGGGACCGGAGCAGCTCAGGGGAGCCGAGGGACCAGCCCCCCGGCGGCTCTGCAATGGGGCAGGCCTGGCGCCAGGCTGCAGCCCCCGACAGCTGTAACCTGCCCCCAGCCCTGCCCCCCAGCTCGGCTCCACCCCCCCCAGCCCAGCTCAGCAGCCTCCCGCGGGGGAGGGGCAGCAGAAAATCACAGGGGGGGCAACACAGGGATTTGGCCCTAGAAGTGCCCCTTGGGCCCCCGCCCTGGGGCAGCCAAGCGGGGAGGGGCCCAGCCCAGGGCCCTTAGCCACCAGCCCAGCCACCGGTTCATCCCGCTCCAAGCCCCCCCCCCCAGACCCAGCGCTGCTCAGGCCAGGGAGTCTCGTGGGGGGGGGGGCATTTGGCATTAGTGTCTCAGCTGGCAAGGCAGAGCCCAACCCGCGGGGTGGGGGAGGGGCAGGCGTCACTGGCGTCAGGCTGCTGGGAGTCTGTCCGTCCCCTGGGGTCCATCTGTCTGTCTGGGTGGCTCCTACCCGGCCCGGCTTCCCACGGCGAAGGTCACGTGGCCGTTAATTCCATCGAGGACTCGACTAGTCGACAGGCACGTCCACGTCCCTCCTGGGCAACGGGCAAGGGCCCCGGCGGAGGGGGGGGGGGCTCTTGTGCATTTCTAAGCCATGGAGCCCGGGGGCAGCGGGGGAAACCCCACGTGACCCCAGACTCCGCGGCTGCCCCCCGAAACGCCCAGGTGACCCCGGGTTCGGGGGGAATGCTGCTCGGAGCCCGGGGTTGGCTGGGGTGTCCCCGGCTGACCCCAGGCTCCAGGGAGGGGGGGCTTCAGCGTTTGAAAGGGGCAGCACCACTCAGCTGAGCCGCAGATCAGCCACGCAGCGCTGTGCCTTGAAGTACCCCTCCCCCATCTCACGGGGGCAGCGGGGGGCAGAGAATCGACTAGTCGACAGACTGTCCGTTAAGCAAACGCCTATTGGATAGTCGACCAGCCCTTAACACCCTTACTTCCCACTGGTCCCAGGGCTGGGGGGCAGGGGCTGTAGGTCAGGGCCGGGGTAGGATAGGGCCGCGGGGCAGGAGTGAGGGGCACCGGCAGGGCTGGGGGGCAGGGCAGGGCCGGGCTAGCAGGGGCTGCATGTCGGGGGGGCAGGGGCCGTGGGGCGGGAGTGAGGGGCACCGGCAGGGCTGGGGGGCAGGGGCTGTAGGTCGGGGGGGAGGGGCTGCAGATCAGGGGGGAGGGGCAGGGCTGGGGGGCAGGGGCTGCGGGTTGGGAGTGAGGGGCACCGGCAGGGCTGGGGGGCAGAGGCTGCAGGTCGGGGGGAGGGGCTGCGGGTTGGGAGTGAGGGGCACCGGCAGGGCTGGGGGGCAGGGGCTGCAGGTCGGGGGGAGGGGCTGCGGGTTGGGAGTGAGGGGCACCGGCAGGGCTGGGGGGCAGGGGCTGCAGGTCGGGGGGGAGGGGCTGCGGGTCGGGGGTGAGGGGCACCGGCAGGGCTGGGGGGCAGAGGCTGCAGATCGGGGGGAGGGGCTGCGGGTCGGGGGTGAGGGGCACCGGCAGGGCTGGGGGGCAGAGGCTGCAGGTCGGGGGGAGGGGCTGCGGGTCGGGGGTGAGGGGCACCGGCAGGGCTGCCTGGGGGGTGCCCAGCCCCCGCCCTACCCCGTTTCCCCCACTCACTAGCCCCGCCGCTGGCGCCCGACCCCCGCGGGGGCTGCGAGGGCCCCTGGCCACACCGGCTCCGGGAGGCAGGGCGGGATCTGCCCGTGGTGCCAGGCCCCCGGCTCCCCGCCCCTCCCATCGTGCCCCAAGGAGCCGCGCCAGGCTGGGCCTTTATCTCATCTGGATGTTTGTTCCTGTGCCCGGGAGGCTCCGCAAAGCTCCTCTGCCGCGTCTCCTCGCGCCCCTTGGCGTTTGCCCAGGCCCTTTCGCCCCCCCCACTGAAATGCAGCCACCTCTGGAGTGGAGCCCCGCGGCTGTTTCACAGCCCACCACAACCAGAGCGCACGAACCCCGTCCAGCGGGCGTCCAGCACTGCCGGGGGGCCGCAGAGACCCCAGGCAGACGGGGCCCCCCTGATTCACCCCCTCGGGGGGCAGAGCACCCCAGCTGCTCACGGAAGCCAGCCCGATCCAACCCCGGCTACTCAGCATCTTTCCTGGGCGGGGACCCCCTTGGGGCTCACCCAGTTTTCTCTGGGCCAGCTACTGCTGCACAGAACAGGGGCTTGTCAGCTGCCCCCGGAGCCGGCGCTCGGCCAGCACAGACCGTGCCGCCCGGCCCCTGGGATCCCGGAGCCAACGGCCCCACGGCCGGGCGGCACTAGCCCTCTGCTCCCCACACCCTGGTCCCCTGCTGGCCTGTGGCTCCCTGCTCTCCCCAGCTCCCGGCCCACGAGGACGGCAGGCCAGGCTGGCGGCCGAGGAAGGGGCTTTGCAAGGGCCCCCCTACCTGATGGCCCAGGCTGGGCACGCTGCCCGGCCAGTTCCTGCCAGGGGAGGAGCCGGGAGCCGCCTGGCTCGCTCAGCGGGCCTGGCCCTAAAATAGCTGCCAGGCGGGGAGGAAAACAAACTTCCTTAAAGGGGCAGAGCACCCGGGCGGCCGGGACACCGGGGCTCAGACATGGGCCCTGCGCCATCAGCACCGCTCAGCTTGGCACCGGCCCCTCATCCGCCTGGGGGCCCAGACACAGCGGGGGGGGGGGGGGTGGCCTGGAGGGCCCAGGGGAGGGGGGCTAGGCCCAGTCGCCCACTGACCTGCTGGGGGGCGGCTCTGCCCTGGGCGGTGCCCCTGGCCCGGCTCCCGTGAGGCGCACGGGGGCCCTCGGGTGCCAGGAGCTGGTGGGTCACAGTCTGATCCCCTGCCCCAGGCTCCCAGCCTGCCTCCCTGGGGGCACAGGGGGGCATCCCTATTCGGGTTGGGACGTCACATCGCTGCCCTGGGCACAGCCAGAGGGGGGCCAATCACAGCCCCCCGCCCCATTCGGGGATCGGGCCTGCCCCCCACACCAAGGAGGCCCTCGTGGGGCACAAGGCCGGATTTGATTTCAGTTCCCCCCGAAGCGTCTTTGCTCGGCTCCGGAGAACACCTCATGGCCCACGAGACGGGCCCTGGAGCTGCCGGGTGGCACACGCCCAGCAATGAGACAGCCCGCCCGGCACCCACCCCGGGCTCCCATCGATTCACCCCCCAGCAGAAACCAGCTGCCCGCCCCCCAAGTCCCCAACCCCCCCAGCTCTGTAGAGGACGACACTTGGGCCCCCGCCGGCTCCCCAGGCCACATCCACCCGCCCCCTCTCCGAGTCTCTCCAGCCCGTCCGCGCGGCCCGGCGAGCTCAGCACCCGGCACAGCCCAGGGGAGCTAATTAACACCGAGGGCTGCAGGATCCCGCTGGCCGCGGCCGGGCGCTGCCCCCAACGCTCCCATTGTCCCCTCTGGACCAGGCACAGACGCGAGGGCGGAGTGGGACAGGCCACGCTGGGACATTTCCTCTGCCCTCCCCCTCCCGCCCCCCACGGGACACAGAACTGCATTTCCCAGGCCCCCGGGGCAGGAGGCGGCACCGCGCTACCCCGTCTGAGAACCCGCCAACTCGTCTACACGCGTGCACGCGTCTACACCAGCCCCGCCGGGCCTCCTGCCCCTTCCCGCCTCACACGTTCTCAGGACGTCCCCGGCATGCACGTGACCCCGTGCGGCTGTGGCTGGGATCCCCGCCCACCCCCAGCCGGTTCACGCTGGAAAACTCTCTCGCGCCGGCGGGAGCCAATTAACTTCAGCCTGTTCAGCGGGAGCCGACTGCACGGTTAGGCCTCGATCTACCATGTGCGCTCCTGCCAGCCAGCCCCACTGCCCCACGGAAATGCAGCAGAAACCCCCAAAAGAAAGCAGCTGAGCTGATCTGCCTTGGGGTTCTCCATCAACCCATGGGCCCAGCGGCATGTTCAACTCCCAGGCTCCGCCCTTCGCAAGCCCCACCCCTTCTGCACAGGCTCTGCCCTCTGCAAGCCCCACCCCTTCTGCACAGGCTCCACCCTCCACAAGCCCCACCCCTTCTGCACAGGCTCCGCCCTCCACAAGCCCCACCCCTTCTGCACAGGTTCCGCCCTCCACAAGCCCCACCCCTTCTGCACAGGCTCCACCCTCTGCAAGTCCCACCCCTTCTCCACAGGCTCCGCCCACAGAGACCCCCTTCCATAGGGAGAGGTGGCAAGCGAAGGGTGGGACGGCGGACACGTGCACACACAAGCAGCTGCTCCCCGCTGGCCTTTCAGGCGCCCGGCGTGGCTCCAGTCGGGTAAAGGGGCCAGCGCGGATTCTTCCACCCTCGTGTAAATATTTCACACACGCGCCCCTGAAATGCTTCCGGTTCCTGCCCTCAGGCTCCGTGAGAGACCCGGAGGGAGCCCCCCTCTCCCAGGGCAAAGCCATCGCTTCCTTTGCCCCCGGGCCCAGCTCAGCGCGAGGTCAGCGTGCGGAGGGACGGTCTCGCTTCGCCCTGCTGGGGCGGCTGCGGGAGCGGACGCAAACCCTAGCGTCCCACCACCACGCAGCCGGCCCCTGCCCAGGCCGTAACCCCCCCCAGCGCGCTTCTCTGTGGGGGTCAGATCCGCCTCCCCGGGGGTGAGGAGTCAGGGCCTCCCAGCCGTGCGGTTTGGGGCAGGGGGTGTCTTTTGTTCTGTTTGTACAGCGCCTAGCACAGCAGGGCCTTGCGCCGGGCTCCACCGCCATGGCTACCACGCTAAGACAGGGGGCGCCGACGGTGTAACAATACGGCTTTTCTGTAGCCAGGTTGGAAGACCCGTGCTAGGCCTGAGCCAAAGCCGCCTTCTGCAGCCAGACAGAAGAGCAGCAGCCATCAGCTGTAAGTCTCATCCTCACATTCCATCTAAATTGTATTACACAGTGTCACACCGGGCTGTGAGGAGCGGACTTTGCCCGGATCGCTCCCCCACTGTCACCAGATAAAGACAGATCCCAAGATGGGTAAAGAAAACTGAAGTCACACCACCGTGTCTGGCAAGAAACTGCTTATCCATAGAGATGGTGTGGCACTCATAGTCTCCTATAGGCAACCACCTAACCTCAAGATGATTCTTACCAACCACCACAGGACATACCACACTAATACCAACCCTGGTACCTTCCCTTGCAACAAACCCCGTTGCCAGCTTTGTCCACATATTCACTCTGCTGACACCATTATTGGACCCAACCAAGTGAGTTATAAGATCAAGAACACATATTCCTGCGCATCCAGAAATATAATTTATGCTATCATGTGCCGAAAGTGTCCGTCTGCTATGTACATTGGACAAACGTCTCAGACACTTCGCCAAAGGATCAATGCCCACAAAACAGATATCAGACAAGATCACAAAGAAAAAAGTTTCTTGCCATTTCAGCCAGAAAGGACATTGTCTCAACGACTTGATTCCCTGCATCCTGCTTCAAAGGCCTTTTAAGACTTCACTTGAAAGAGAGTCCTCTGAACTGTCATTCATGCTTAAATTCGACACTTTACACTCAAGTTTGAATAAAGATGCTAATTATCTTACCCATTACAAAGATAGCTTCCCCAATTATCACCTCTAATATCATTAGCTCACAGACATTTACCTCCCCCCCATCCCCCTTCTGTTCTGAAATTTGATTTGTCCTTTTCATATGTGTTCATTTTTTTAATTGTATCCTTTGGTATATATGGCTGTGACAAGTTTCTTCCACTATTTGATCTGAGGAAGTGGGTCTGGCCCACGAAAGCTCATCACTTAATAAACCATCTTGTTAGTCTTTAAAGTGCTGCATTGTCCTGTTTTTTGTTTCACTTTCCTATTGTTTGTCTGTGTGTTCTCTGTTTGGTTTGTAACTGCTCCTGTCTGCTGGATAATTCATTTTGCTAGGTGTAAATCAATTAAGGTGGGGAGGTATGATTGGTTAGGGAATTTTGTTATGACCAGTTAGTAAAATTATACTAAAATAATTGGTTAAGGTCTAGCTAAGCAGAACTCAGGTTTCATTCTATAAACTGGGGTCCAAGAAGGAGACCAGGAAGATCGGAAGTAACAGACGCAGAAGGAAAGACGAAAAGGCTGGAAGAAGACCAGGAACACCAAGAGAAAGGGGAAGATCTGGAAAAGAGGAAGTGGGTCTGGCCCATGAAAGCTCATCACCTAATAAACCATCTTGTTAGTCGTTAAAGTGCTGCATAGTCCTGTTTTTTGTTTCAGCTAGACCAGACTAACACGGCTGCAGCTCTATTACTATTCACCTCGAGAGACAGCCTAAGACCAGAGAGACTGATCTTGCCTGGCCAAGAGGGGAAGTCTGCCTGTACCCGGATGGGTGAGCATGACACTGTGTGCTTAGCATGTGTATTCTGCTTGTTTGGGAATTGTCAATACATAGAGGAGAAGGATATTACTGGGTGAGGCTCTTTCAGTGGCTAAAGATCCTGCAAAACCCGTAGGAAGTTACACCCTGAGCCCTAGGAACCGGGTAAGGGTGTGTGTCCCTACAGTGTGGAAGGGAGAGAGAAATTTGTGCAGGTAACAATGGGGGAAGTTTTATGGAGCGTAGGACTCAGGGGCCGGAGGGTGCAAAGTTGCCAGAGGGACCCATCCGGTGGGGAACCCGGCCAGCCCAGCGCTTCACAAAGCCACCCAGCAGCCTCGTCTTTCACCAAAGCCAGCGCACGCCACAGTCCACGGCCCTACCGTTTTGCGTAGCGACAATGGAGGGAGGGATTCTTGCGTCCACCCCCAAAACGCAGCCACCGCGGGGTTGTTTAGCGGCACACAACACTAGAGACCTGTTTCGATGAGGACGTAACCAAAGATCCCTGTCCGGTTGAAATTTCATGGGCTGAGCAGCAATGTTCCCTCTCATTTTTCCATCCATGTGTGGAATGCATTTTGTTCTGGGCACCAAAGCATGTGCAGATGTGCACCACCCACGGAAACACACGCTGCCGGCTGTGGGTGATGCACTAATCAGCTGGGCGGCATTTGAACCTCTCCTGGGTGGCCCCTCAAGGGCTCAGCTTCCAGGGAACTCCGGATACCAGCCTCGAGTAGCCCTTGGGGGAAAAAGCAAGATTTTCCCAGGCTGGGTCCTTGGTATGCCGTTTCTACAGAACGAGGGCTTGGCTGGGTGATCAGCCCCCACACCAGCCGGCTTACAGTGGTACCACGGCGCGGCTCAGCCAAAGCAGCCACCCGCAGCCGCGGCCAGACACCCAGGCGAAAGTCCAGACCCTGGGCTGTCCGGGTCTTCCTGGCCTCCCAGGCTCCAGAGAGGCTCTGCACAGAGATCAGCTTTCATCCACGGCTTCCTCTGCCTGGCAGCCGGGACTGCAAGCATGTGGGGAACTGGGTTAGAAGTTTCTGTCCCAGCCCTTCGGTGACCTCTGCAGAAATGCTGCTCCGTGACTTGCTACCCACTAATTCCCCCGGGGCAGCGCAACCCAGAACCTCCCTCTTAAGCAACCGCCTCCTGGGGCCGGGGATGGGGAAGGGCGATTGTCTTTTCCATCTTTCCTCAGGGACAGACGTGCCCCCCCGTGGCACAAAACATCTCCAAAGGGGGAACAGGCAGGGAGACGGCCTTGCAGGGGGAGAAACCAACAGGGGCAGAAAGGACCAAGCCCAGAACGGACCACTGTGATGAGCGAGTTCAAGGGTGGCCGAGATACGGCCCATGGCCCGCATCCGGCCCGTCCTGCTGCTCCCCTGCCCTCAGACCAACGGGGACCTGGGGGTAGGGGAGTTCACCAAGTCATCTGCTGTTCAAAGCCTCTGGCAGCTCCCTCTCCCCCGTAGGGGCGCCCAGGGAGGCGGAGACCAGAAATCAAGGTTCGTGAAGCGGCCCCCCCTGTAAAAATGATCACCCACCCCAATGCAGTCTGACCCCCTGTGTAGCAGGGACCTGCCCCGGTATAACCGGAGGGGAAAGGAGGCAGGTGAGCCGTGGCAGGGAGCTATTGAAAGAGCTGGCAGGACCCCGGGTTGCAACCGGCCAGTGCTTGTAAGGAATGGTGAGTGACTTGAGTAAAACTCCCACCGCAGACCCGCTCTCGATTTAAGAACCGTCGGTGGCGAGAACCCCGGGGAACTGGCGGAATTGCTTTGCTAGCGGCTAATCCCTCTCCCTGCTCCGAAATGTGCTCCTGATTTCCAGGCTGGCATGTCTGCCTTCCACACTCCGCCACTGTCCGCCTTTCTGTGCCGGGCTGTATTCCACATTGCTCCCTGGGGCGGTCCTTTCCAGACAGCGACTGAGTCAACCCTTCGCCTTCCCTTTGAGACCGATCCAGGGCCTTGAGTCCGGCCCTCCGAGGCAGGTTTCTAACCCGCTCCTCCTCCTCGTGGCTTTTCCCTGCCTCCTCCTTCAATTCTATCAACCACCAACCTGACCCCGGATCCCAGCAGCGGGGCCAGACACACAGGGGAGATCGCGTCGCTGCTCTTACTCGACCTGATCCCTGTTTACACAGCCCCGGATCGCACTCGCTTTTTGGGCTACAGCGTCGCCCTGTGTTCACTGTGGTTCACCTGGAATCTCTCTCAGCGGCTCCGCTCCCCAGGATAGAAGTGCCCACCCCAGATGGGAGGCCTGTGGGGTCTTTGCAGGCTGTCCCTGCTCACGGGGCACTTTGCAGCTTCCCACTGGCCACCGCTCCTGACTTGGAGCTTGAGGCGGGGGCGAGGCAGGGAGAACCCCAGGAGTGTAGGGATGTGCCAGCCACTTCCGGGAGAGGGGCAGGGACCCCAGCTTGAGAAACTCTGGTGTGGGACCGAGAACCGCTCCCTGCGGGACCCTGGAAACAGCCCCCGGCAGCGTCCATCCGCAGCTGCACGGAGGCCTGTGGCTCAGCCGGAGGGGTGGAGCTCAGGAGCTTGGGAAGCAGCCGCAGCGTGAAACCGACAAGACTCTGGTCAGTATCACAACAGCCCTTCAGACCCCAGAATCATGTCCCTGCTGCTTGGGAACGTTTGTCCTGCCGGGTTTTCCCCTCTGCCCAGAGCCACCAGGGATATTCCTCAGGCTCAGACGGGTCTGGTGAATGTTCACAGCCCTGCCGAGTCCCACAGTCCAGGGATAGAAGCAATGCACACACATCTCACACACACACACTACACAGACACACATGTGCACTCGCACACAGACCCGCCACACACACACACACAACACACAGACACACATGCACACTACACACACACACACACGTACACAAATGCACACGCACACTACACATGTAGACACATGCGTGCGCGCACACATACATACACACACACACCTCACAAACACATACTACATGTCACTACACACACATACAAACACAACCCTTACTACACACACGCGCCCTCATAGACATACTACATCCCCCACATGTACACACATACCACATACAGACACACCGCATACACACATAGACGTAAACACACACTCTGCACAGATACACTACACACACATGCATACACACATGTACACACACCCTCCCACATAATACACGCTACACACACCCCACACATGTACACACAACACACACCCGAACACACTACACACATATACACACAGGTACACACTCAACTTTCTACCTTCAGGTTCTCCGCACAGTTGACGAGTTGCCCGCCGCCAGTTTTCCCGCGCAGGCCGGACTCTCCAGCGGCTCCCATTTGAATTCCCCACCCCAGCCGCCAGCCTGGGAGTCCAAGGTCCAACCCAAGGCGTGAGCACGAAGCCGTCGCACGGGGGGTGTCGTTTCCCTTGTGAAACGCGCGCGGCCGGGCGCAGGGCTGGGCCATGGCTCCGCATCGCCCCGCGCTCACGCCAACGCCGTCGAACGCTGGCCGAGCTGCAGGGCCCTGTCCCGCCCAGGCGCCATCAGGGTGCCGGGACCCGGCTGGGGGCCAGCAAGAGACACGCCCGGGGAAGCCGCCAGCCTGCTACTAGGCCTGCCAACCCCCGGCAGAAGCTTGCCCGCCAGGAACCCGTCGGGTGGGATCAGCTCACGAGCCCTACGGCGCCAACGGCGCACCAACGCAACCGCCCCGCTCCTCGGGACTCGCCGCGCGTCCCCCTCCTGCCTGCGACTCGGCGCCCACGTGCGTGTTCGCTCCGGTCCCGTGGGCCCACTCCCCTCGTCGGCTCTGCGGGCCGTGGCCCCCGAGGGCCAGAGGGAGGTGAACGGGAACGGCTCCGGCGCCGGCCTTCATGCAGCAACGGAGCGGGCGGCTGGTTCCGCGCCGGGCAGCACAGCGTGAAGCCGGACGGCGTGCGAGACGGCCCGCCTTCAGCCGCCCGTCGGAGCAGGCCCTGGCTGCCCACTCCCGCCCGCCGAATCCAAGCATCGCATGACAGCCCCCCGCAGATCCTCGCGCTCCGGCGCAGCCGGACGGGTGACGCCGTGCTCCAGGATGGAAATCCGGCCTGGCTGTCGCGCAGCAAGAGCCCCGCATGCTCCGGGCAGCTGCAGCTAGCCGGACAGGAGAGGGTCCCTCCCCCGTGGAGCCGGCCCCTCCAAACCCGGAGCAGGGTGGATCCCACACGGCCCCCTGCCCCTAGCCCGCTCCGGGCACCCCGCCAGCCCCCCGCTGGGGTTTGCCCTCCACCACGGCCCCGACGCTCCCCAGAAGGAACGGCTCTGGGCTGCGGGGCGGAGGGGCAGACTCTCCTCCACGCAGACTCAGCCCGGCCCTAAGCCTCTCGCCCAGGAACCGAGCCCAGATGCACCCCGAACCGCCCTTCGCGCACCCCCCCAAGGACCCCCGTCGGGCAGCAGGGGACAGGAGAGACAGGGCCTAGGGGAGGGGCCAGGCCAGGAGAGGGGCATCTCCCCTGCTTTGCCTGCTGGGCCAGGCCGGGCGGGGGGGGGGGGGGGAGTGGGGGGTTGGGGGGGTCACACAGGAGGAGGTGCCGGGTGGCTTTAGCCCAAAGGCGGAGGGGGCGGGGCCTGCTCTCCATCCGTCACAGGGCATAGCCCAGCAGCACGGGGGATGCACGCAGGGAGATGGGGGTCGGCTGCAGCCTGCCCTGAACCCCAGGCCGGGCTCCCACCCCAGGCAGCCCATCCCCCCCCACCCAGCAACCCTCCACCTCTCCCCACACTCCCCCCAGTAACACCCAGCCCCCTTGCTCTGCGGCCCCCAACCCCCCACTCCACAGCCCCCAGCGTCAGAGCCCCCGGCCCCCCCACTGCCGCATGCTGGCCCCAGAGCTGCCACCCGACATGTCCCATCCCCCACAGACACAAGTCCTCCCATGCTCCCCCACCCAACACCCGAACAGCCCCTCACAACTGCCCCCAACTTCTCCTGCTGCTCCAAGCCCCCCAACTCCTCCTGCCACCCCCGCATCCCCCAAACTCCCCATGTCCACATCACCCCAAAAATCCCCCCAAACACCTCATTCCACCAGCCCCCAAGGTTCCCCCACAACTCCTCTTCCTGCCTCCCCATCGTGCCCCCCAACTCTTTCTGCCTCCCACATCACCCCAAAACTCCCCCAAACACCTCATTCCACCAGCCCCTCATATGCCCCCCAAACTCCTCCCCCAACACCCCAGCCCCCCAATATTCCCCCTCCCCCACTCCGTCCCATTCATCCTTCTCACCCCGAAGCCTACATCCCCCACTCACTGCAGCCCCAACCCCTCCCATGCCCCATCCCCCCCACAGCGACTCCCTCAGGAATCCCCCCCAACTCCTCCCCCAGCTGCTTCCTGCCACCCCCAGCTTCCCACCAGACCCCTTCCCTCGCCACCCAACTGCCCCCCTTCTTCCCCCGCCCCCAACTCCTCCCCCACTCCTTCCCCAGCCCTCCATTATCTCCCCAACTCCTCCCCCTGCTGCTCCAGACACCCCCCAACTTCCTCCCAGACGACTTCCCCGCCCCAATTTTCCCCCACACTCCTTCCCTTGCTGCCCCAGACACCCCCAACTCCTCCCACTCCTTCTCCCCCGCCCCAACTTCCCCCTAGACTCCTTCCCCTGCTACTCCAGACACCCCCAGCTCCCCTCACAAATCCCCCAACTCCTCCCCCTGTTGAGACCCCCCCCAACTTTCCCCCAGACAACTTCCCCCGCCCCCAACTTTCCCCCACACTCTCCCCCCAGAATCCTTCCAACTCCTCCTCCGCCCCCCAACTCCCCCCACACTCTCCCCCCAGAATCCTTCCAACTCCTCCCCCGCCCCGGAACTCACCCCACACTCTCCCCCCCACAATCCCTCCAACTCCTCCCCCGCCCCCAACTCACCCCCACTCTCCCCCCAGAATCCTTCCAACTCCTCCCCCGCCCCCCAACTCACCCCACACTCTCCCCCCCACAATCCCTCCAACTGCTCCCCCGCCCCCCAACTCCCCCCACACTCTCCCCCCAGAATCCTTCCAACTCCTCCCCCGCCCCCCAACTCACCCCACACTCTCCCTCCAACTCCTCCCCCGCCCCCAACTCACCCCCACTCTCCCCCCAGAATCCTTCCAACTCCTCCCCCGCCCCCCAACTCACCCCACACTCTCCCCCCCACAATCCCTCCAACTGCTCCCCCGCCCCTCAACTCCCCCCACACTCTCCCCCCAGAATCCTTCCAACTCCTCCCCCGCCCCCCAACTCACCCCACACTCTCCCTCCAACTCCTCCCCCGCCCCCCACTCCCCCCCACACTCTCCCTCCAACTCCTCCCCCGCCCCCCAACTCACCCCACACTCTCCCCCCAGAATCCTTCCAACTGCTCCCCCGCCCCCCAACTCCCCCCACACTCTCCCCCCAGAATCCTTCCAACTCCTCCCCCGCCCCCCAACTCACCCCACACTCTCCCCCCCCACAATCCCTCCAACTGCTCCCCCGCCCCCCAACTCCCCCCACACTCTCCCCCCAGAATCCTTCCAACTCCTCCCCCGCCCCCCAACTCACCCCACACTCTCCCTCCAACTCCTCCCCCGCCCCCAACTCCCCCCCCCCCCCACACTCTTTCCCCCGCCCGGCCACTCACCGGCTCCGCGCTCCGCTCCCGTCCCGGGCCAGGGCGGCTCCTCTGGCTCCCATCGCCCGCCCCGCGCTCCCCCGCTCGCGGCTCCCACCCCCGCCGGAGCCCCCAGCGCCAAGCTCCGCCCGCCGCCTCCCACCCCCCTAGAGCCCCCCCAGCGGAGCGGACACCGAGAAGGAGCCGCGGCTGGGGAGGGGCCCGGCTCGGGGGGGTCCCTACAACCGGAACCCGGCCGCAGCGACAGCCCGGACCCTCCCCCGATCAGCCCCCCTGGGGGCCTCTAGGGGCAGCTGCTGCCTGTTGAGCAAGGCAGAGATCCCACGTGCCCCCTATGGAGTCACCCCGCAGCCCCCTGGCCCTGCCCCTGCCCCTGCCCCTAGGGGTCAGCATTCCCTGGTGGGGAGCGTGCCCCATACCGTGTCACCCCTGCAGCCCCCTGCCCCTGCCCCTAGGGGTCAGCATTCCCTGGTGGGGAGCGTGCCCCATACCGTGTCACCCCTGCAGCCCCCTGGCCCTGCCCCTGCCCCTAGGGATCAGCATTCCCTGGTGGGGAGCATGCCCCATACCGTGTCACCCCTGCAGCCCCCTGGCCCTGCCCCTGCCCCTAGGGGTCAGCATTCCCTGGTGGGGAGCATGCCCCATATCGTGTCACCCCTGCAGCCCCCTGGCCCTGCCCCTGCCCCTAGGGGTCAGCATTCCCTGGTGGGGAGCATGCCCCATACCGTGTCACCCCTGCAGCCCCCTGCCCCCTGCCCCTGCCCCTAGGGGTCAGCATTCCCTGGTGGGGAGCGTGCCCCATACAGTGTCACCCCTGCAGCCCCCTGCCCCCTGCCCCTGCCCCTAGGGGTCAGCATTCCCTGGTGGGGAGCGTGCCCCATACAGTGTCACCCCTGCAGCCCCCTGCCCCCTTGCCCTGCCCCCAGGGGTCAGCATTCCCTGGTGGGGAGCGTGCCCCATACAGTGTCACCCCTGCAGCCCCCTGCCCCCTTGCCCTGCCCCTAGGGGTCAGCATTCCCTGGTGGGGAGCGTGCCCCATACAGTGTCACCCCTGCAGCCCCCTGCCCCCTTGCCCTGCCCCTAGGGGTCAGCATTCCCTGGTGGGGAGCGTGCCCCATACAGTGTCACCCCTGCAGCCCCCTGCCCCCTTGCCCTGCCCCTAGGGGTCAGCATTCCCTGGTGGGCACTGCCCCATACAGTGTCACCCCTGCAGCCCCTTTACCCCCTTGCCCTGCCCCTAGGGGTCAGCATTCCCTGGTGGGGAGCGTGCCCCATACAGTGTCACCCCTGAAGCCCCCTGCCCCCTAGCCGTGCCCCTTGGGGTCAGTATTCACTGGGAGGGCAGAGCGCCCCCTATGGAGTCACCCCTGCCGCTGCATGGCGCCCAGGTGCTGGGCTGGGCCCTGGGCTCATTCAGAGGAAAGAGCGCCCCCTACTGACTGCCCCTCACTGCTCCTAGGGCACAGCACCCGCAGCGTCCCATTGGTCAGCTCCCGTCCAATCCCCATCCAGACAGTAACCCCGTCTGGCCCTGCTTAGCACATTGGAGCTGACAGCACCCGGCCCGAGGCTGCACCAGGGCACTTGGGGCCATGGCATCCCCGGTAGAAACAGCACGGCCGGTCAGTGCATGCTGGCAACGGGGCCACAGCCAGGCCCGCATCAGGACGGGGACCAGCGCCGGGGGCACCCAGGGGGCCTCTGTGACTGCGGCTCCTGGACAGGGCCTGGTTCCCTGCCTCGTTGTAGTATTGCCGATGATCAAAACAGCCAGTCCCTGCTGGCTGGCTGAGCCTGGTGCACTAACCATTTTCAGAATTTATTCCGCACATGGCCAACACCAAAAGAAAACTTTAATCCACACCCCACACCTGTGAGGAGAGGTCCCTCTAATTTTGTCCATCCATATGCAGAATACATTTTGTTATGTGCACCGAGGCAGGTGTGAATGTGTACCACCCATAGAAACACAAACACAAACAGCAAATGAATCTCTCCTGGGTGGCCTCCCAAGCGCCCAGCGCACAAAGAACACTGCTTTTGGGATAGACAAGGACTGACCTGCATGTATTAATCCTACTGCTCACTGCTGGATAGAATCAAACTGCTCACCTGTGAGACATAAGCCCTATACTGCACACAGCCAGTGGAGAGTCTCCACCATCCCAGGGAGTAAAATGCTGCTCTTTTGCATGTTACCGCCTGTGGCCATGCTGTGCAGAGCCTCACACTCCCAGACACGCATTTGAACTCAGAAGCAAAGCTCAATGAAACCAGCTGTGCAAAGCTGCTGCCTTCGCTCCCTGGAACGAGTGAACGCCGCGCTCTGCTCCTAGCGAGCCGTTTGGAGTCGTGACTATTCTCAGAAGGCGACCTGCAAAGTTGACATTCACTTGGCACATTCCCCACCGGGGCTCACAAATCCTGTGTCCTTGTTTGCATTTGCGGATTGGCGGCCCTTACGTAACTAACCAATGCAGCGTGAAATGCACATTTGTGAATATTACAGTCAAGTCTGTCATTGGCCACGCAGACGGTTGTGGTAAATTCCAAAATCACGCAGGATTGTTTGTCTTTGCTGCTAATCCCGGGCACCGCCCAAGGGGAATGTCAGATTGTATAGGCAGTTGTTAGATTTGCACTCTACACTTCACAAGGGGAGTGGGTGGTTACAGAAGCAAACCCAAACAGCCCTGCAGCACTCGGCTGTTGACGCAAAACCTGGCCTCTGGCAAATTGGTTTGCCTCTTTGTGACTCAGTTTCCTCCATCTACGAAATGGGGCTAATGACATCAAGGCTTTTTTATCCAGCACTTTGAGATCCACCCAGGAAGCGAGCCAAATGAGGGCCAAGCACCGTGATTTGTTATCCCCCAATTAACTCCCAGTGCAATCAACAAACAGCTGCAATTGATAACTGGGGAACCGGCTGCAAAAATAATTGGTGAATAATTCTGAACAAATTTAATTAAATGAATGGAGATTGTCTGTCTCCTAGAACTGAAAGGGACCTTGAAAGGTCATTGAGTGCAGTCCCCTGCCTTCACAGCAGGACCAAGTACCATCCCTGACAAATATTTGCCCCAAATTCCTAAATGGCCTCCACAAGGATTGAACTCACAACCCTGGGTTTAGCAGGCCAATGCTCAAACCACTGAGCTATCCCTCCAAAAATAAATGTGTCAAACAGTTTCCCAGTCTCTTCCCAGACAAGCCACTATTCCGGGAGAGAGAGGAAACAAAGGTGAACTGAACTGAACAAATGCTTTGCTACAACTTTGCTACTTCACCGTCCCAGTTGAATTAATTACAGGGTCAGATCCCAAGTGGAATCAACTCTGGCTTCCCGCCAGCCAGGACCCAACCCAATAGCAGCGACGTCAAGAACCAAATACAAATAGGGTTTACTGAATGTCTTTTGAAAAGTTTCTGACACCTTCGTAGCCAGACGCTAATTACAGCCGCTAAAGAACGTAGACAGTCACCCGCACAACTACCCCCGGAAAAAGATGGACTTTGCAACAAACCCAGAATTCCGGGGACACACAAAAATCTAACCAGCGAGCCCCGAGGGCCATCAAAACCGAATCTGGGGAAGTGCCCCCGGGCAGGCACAGCCATAGCTCCCCCCGGAAGCAGCCCCCAGCCTGGGCAGGCTGAGCTGTGGGGCTCACGCAAGAGCCCCCCCGCTGCCATGTGGGAAGGGGGCTGGAAAGCGGAGACACAGCCGGGTGTAAATAAGATACCTGCCCCCTCCCCCGGCCAAGACAAGCAAAGGGCCTGAGTGGGGCTGTTTGCTCAGGGTTCTAGGGTGGGGTGGGGCAGGGCCCCCCCCCTCCCCGCCCGTCCTTGCTTTCCTGACAGAACCTGGCCTGGGAGCGAAGAAACCTGCCTGGAACTCGGAGAGAGGGGCAGGGGTTGCAGAGGGAAGCCCTTGGAGGGGACACCGGGCAGTCAGTCTGTGGCCACATGGCTGGAATGGCGGCGGCAGCATCTCTCTGATGTCCAGCCCGTGGTCCAGGAAACAGGAGGACCCAGCCCACAGACGGGCCGGGGCGGGGATCCTGCCCCCATAACACACCAGCATCGGTCAGGGGCTTCCCCCGACGGGACTGGCCCGTTTGTGGCTCTCGTGTGACTCAGGGCGTGGCCCTTCCAGCAGCAAGCGGGCACACCGGAGACGGCTTGCCAGGACCCCGGGGACACAAGCCATTTGTCCACACAAAATTTAAATGAATGGAGATTGCCTATCTCCTAGAACTGGAAGGGACCTTGAAAGATCATTGAGTCCAGCCCCCTGTCTTCACAGCAGGACCAAGCACCATCCCTGACAAATTTTTGCCCAAATCCCTAAATGGCCTCTGCAAGGATTGAACTTACAACCCTGGGTTTAGCAGGCCAATGTGCAAACCGCTGAGCTAACCCTCCCCCCATCACAAGCAGCTAAGGGTCCCGCCCGGCGCCTCCCGGCAGCCCCTACGCAAAGGTCTGGCTGGAGCCCGAATCCATCCACCCCCGCTTACTGCATGGGGGACAACGTGCCCAGTGGGCCCAGCCCGTCCCAGCGCTGTGGGGGGGTGGCTCGGACACTCCCCACAGAGGGGCAGAGCCAGAGCCCTGGTCACAGCAGGCACTCGCTGGGGGGCTCTGTGTGCCCAGCTGGGATATTGCCGCCTTCTTGTCCACAGGGCCGGATGCGTTCCGCCCATCTCCGCGGCTTCGCAACTTCCCCCTGCCCCTTCCCTCTGTCGCCGGGATCTCAGGACTCCGACACCGGCACAGCCAGACTAAATGAGCGCCCCCTGCTGCTGCGTCAGGAAGTGCTTGGGCACCACGCTGCTGCTGGAGGGAAAATCCCACTTCTAGCACCAATGGAGAGACCTGGCGTGGATCAGACACAGGAGAAAAACTAACGACAACAGCCCCTCAGGCACTGAGGTGTTTGGAAAGTGCTGGGTGTCACCAGAGAAGCAAGAAAGTCCCTGTGTTACTGGTCCCCATAGCTGTGGAGCCTGGGAATCCCCTCACAAAATCCCTATGAGGTATCCTCACTCCCCACATCATCGATGGGGAAACTGAGGCACAGACAGTTGACGTGGGTCACCCAAGGTATCTGTGGCAGACCCAGTCTTCTGTGACCCAGCTGCTTAACTGCAGCCATCTTGAAATGCCCCCGAGAGTCACCCAATCAAGGAGAAGAAATAGCACCACTTGCCCAATCACCCAGGGCACAGGTCAGCAATTGGGCCAGAGGCTGCCCAACCCCGGCCCTAAGGAGCCAGCTAGCAAGAGCCACAGCAGCTCGCTGCATGGAACATCCCGGGGCTGTCCATGCAGGGCAGCTGAGCCCGGCTGTGTCTCTGTGCCAGGTTTGTACAGCGCCTAGCGCATGGGGCCTGGCACCTCCCGCAACACCCCTACCACATAGCAGCACCACCACCGCTAGCCCCGGCCTTCTGCCAGCCCCCCGCCCTCGCCCCACTCTCTGTGCCTGGGGATCTCAGCCAGGACCGACCCCCCGCCAACCTGGCTGTTCCTGGGAGGCCAGCAAGGAGGCGGGCGCCCCAGCGGGTCGGCAGGGCAGCACAGTGCGTGAGGCTGGATTTTGTGATTTCCCCGAGCCAGGCTCCTGAGAGAGGCCAGGGCTGACTTTGCAATGAAGGGGACCCCAGATACATCCCAGCGCTCACGGCCCCGAAAGGAACCCAGAGAACCGGGCTCAGGACCCGCCTGGCAGCCACCCCACCCCCTGCCCTCCTGTCCCCTCCGCAACAGAAACAGGGCCACGAATTACCTTGATTTCCCCGGGCTCCATCTCAGACCGCGGGCGGGAATCTGGCTCCTTCTCCTCCCTTGGGCACCTCAGCCAGGCTCCCCCGTCCGCCTCTGCCTGGCTGAGGCCGTCTCCGGGCAAGGCCAGGCGGCACCAGCGGGAACACAACACGCCCGGAAAGCTGCAATTAACTGGTCACCCCGGGCCTGGCCTGGCTCCCTGATGAGCGCTCACCCTACAATGAGGAAGCATCCCCAGGTCACCAAGAGCCCCACCTGCCAGCGGCTCCCGGCCCAGGGCTGTTATTAGGCACGTGGGTGAGGAATGGCAGGACCTCCTGGGCATTGTGAGCCACAGCAGGGTGCCCTTGTCTTACAGCAGGGCCCGGCCACGCCAGGGGCTGGACAGGCAAGCGTCCAAAGGGCTGGCAGTTTAACCAGACGGTTCAGATGACAGCCGGGGAAACTGAGGCACAGAGCGGACTTGCCCAAGCGTCAGTATCGCAGCCAGGAACTGGAGCTGGGTCTCAGGAGGGAGAGGGGGGATTGGCCGGGGGTTTGGGTGCAGGAGGGGGAGGGGGGATTGGCCGGGGGTTTGGGTGCAGGAGGGGGAGGGGGGATTGGCCAGGAGGTTGGGTGCAGAAGGGGGAGGGGGGATTGGCCGGGAGTTTGGGTGCAGAAGGGGGAGGGGGGATTGGCCGGGAGGTTGGGTGCAGGAGGGGAAGGGGGGATTGGCCGAGAGGTTGGGTGCAGGAGGGGGAGGGGGGATTGGCCGGGAGTTTGGGTGCAGAAGGGGGAGGGGGGATTGGCCGGGAGGTTGGGTGCAGGAGGGGAAGGGGGGATTGGCCGAGAGGTTGGGTGCAGGAGGGGGAGGGGGGATTGGCCGGGAGTTTGGGTGCAGGAGGGGGAGGGGGGATTGGCCGGGAGGTTGGATGCAGGAGGGGAAGGGGTCTGGGTGGCAGGGAGGGTGCAGGAGCGGGGTAAAGGTGTGGGGTCTGGGCATGAGGGGGTGCATGAAGGGGAGGGGAATGTGGGGTCTGGGCATGAGGGGAATGGGGCGTGCTTACCTGGCTCTATGCCAGGCATGGGGCAATGGGGGGCGTGGACTAAAATGACCCCATTGGATGCTGTGAACACCCGACGCCCGTGGCACCGGGGGTGGGCGGCAGCATCCTCCAGCGCCGGCGCCGTGGTGCGTGGGACACTGAAAACGGGCTGGGAGGCCCCGCAGCCGGGCTGAGTCACTCAGGATCGCGTGCTGCCGCCGGGGTGAGCGGCAAGCCAGTGGCCTGGCCACGTTCCAGGCGGCTCCCACCTGCCGCCGAACGGCCCGGCTGACTCAACCGGATACGCTGCTCAGCGCAGACACGGGACGGTGCCGGGCGCGGACGGGTCCCGCCCCAGAGGAAGCTGCATTTCGGGGATGGAGCCGGCGATTCCTTAGTAGGGGGCGTTGGCTGCCTGCAGCCCCTCTGGACGCGCCCACAGCTCGGGCCTCGGCTCAAAGCTTCCTTCACGCCCGGGTCTCCAGCCGCTTCTGAAGCCAGAGAGGCCACTGCTCTAGCGAACTCGCCGTGTGGGTCTGACCCGGTCACTCCCTGGGGGAGCCAAGCAGCCGGCCCGGGAGCCGCACGTGGCTGGCAGGCTGGGCCCCACGGCACTAGAGACAGGTTACCCCAGGGGTGCAGCTGCCCTTTATAGCCCCGTGCCCGGGGGCTCGTGTTTCCTCCGCTCCGCGTGCCAGCCCGTGGCCCGGAAGGGAGCCCAGAGGTCCAGGGCCAGGCCATTGGCACCCCCAAAGGCCTCCTCTGTCTCCAGGCAGTCCCAGCCTGGAGCAAGGCAAGCGCGTTAACCCTTCAGCTGCTGGCGCAGACGCCCCGCGTCCTGGCTAGAGCCTGGGCCCTGCGAGACCCGGGACGTGTTGCTCCAGGGACAGGAACCCAGGGCGGGGCAGGGAACGTCCACACACAGACGCCCTGTGAGAAGCGGCCAGAGAGACTTCGGGGGGGGGGTGTTCAGGGTGGAGCTGATGGACGGTCAGTGCCACACCCACTTCAGGGAATTCTGGGCTGCGGGATCAGACCCCGGCTGGGCCTGGCTGGCTGTGGGCTGCTTGCAGCTGCCCATCGCCCCGGCATCTGGGCTCCGCCTCCAGTGGTGCAGAAGAAACCCTGCCGTGGCAGCTCACACGGGCCCATGCCAGCCTGAGCCGGGGCGGAGGGAGGGGCTTGACCTTCATTGCTGGCACAGCCCAGGGGCTAGTGATGGCAGAACTCAAAGCAGGCTCCGCCCCTCTCTCACCCCCAGAGCGAGGTGGGGCAGCCCCTGGGGGGGTGCCGATATTCGAGGGGAGTGGCAGGGGCTGAACCCCAATGGGCCCAGGTGCGGCTGGAGCTAGCGGACCGGCCAAGTGGGCAAAGGGGCCACCAGGAGGAAGTGATCTGCCGGAGCAGGGCCCAGATGGGACGTTATGGGGAGCATATAGCTTGGGACCTGCAGATCCGGCATCCAAACAGCATCTGCGGTCCCCTGACCGGCCCCTCTCTGTGCCGCCCGGCGGGGGCACCGTGTGCTGCAGCGGCTCCCTTCCGGGGGCGAGCCGGGCGTAGCACAGTCCCCGGCTGGAAACGATTAGTGCGGGATTAGAGGCGGCCGGCTCCAGCCGGTCTGATGGGCAGAAAACCCAGGCGAGGGGAGAGGCGGCCAGGGCGGAGCGCGAGCCGGACGGGCCCCCGGGGCCTGGCGCTGACCCACGCCGCACGGCCCCCGGCAGCGTTACGGGGTGCTGGGCGGGCGGGCGCCCGGCGGGAGGCATCTCTGCGCCCGCCCCAGGGGACGGGGGGTGGATGTCGGCGTGTGATCGGCCCGGAGCTCTGCCGCCTGCTGTGCCAGCCTCCGCCCCGGGCACTGTGGCCCTGCTGCAGCCGAGGGAGGTGGTGCGCGGCCGCGCTGCTCTGCTTTCCTGGTGCTGGGCTCAGGGCAGTGACGGGGGCTGTTACTCACCAAGAGCAGGAAGAGACGCAGGGGGAAGGGCCGTGGGGCCAAGCTACTGGGCGAGAACGAGGGGTGCAGGCAGCTGCCCCCACCCGCCCTGCATCTCTCCTTCCCGTCCCTCCTCCCCCGGCCGCACGCCTGCGCTCTCGGACGGCACCTGGGCTCTCCCGGCCACGGGAAGGTCCCCAGTTGTCACTAAGCCCCAGCTGCTGGAGTCAGGGGAACCTGGGAGACTCGGCTGTTGGATCAAGCCAAGCGAGCGTCTCACGGCAGCTCTGGGCTGGCCCTGCCCTGCCCTTACCCTCTTCAGACAGGGACTGCGGCTCCCTAGGAGAGCTAAGGTGGCTAAAGTTAACCATTTGCCCCTTGTCAGCCACGGCCCAGCAGGGAGAGCTCTGCACCACACCTGGCCCTGCATGCTGAGACATCAGCAGGCACCGCTGGGCCCAGGATGCTCACTAGCAGTATCTTCCCAGCTGCCCCGAATAGCAGGCCAGCAGTCAGACTACAAGCCCCAGCATGCACTGCTCGGATTAGCATAGCGCATGGCATGCTGGGATATGTAGTCTCAAGCACACAAGTCTCCCTTGAAGCAAAATGCAGGACAATATAGCACTTTAAAGACTAACAAGATGGTTTATTAGATGATGAGCTTTCGTGGGCCAGACCCACTTCCTCAGATCAAATAGTGGAAGAAAGTAGTCACAACCATATATACCAAAGGATAGAATTTAAAAAAATGAACAAATATGAAAAGGACAAATCACATTGCAGAACAGAAGGGGGATGCGGGGGGGTGGGAAGGGGGAGGAAGGAAGGTAAGTGTCTGTGAATTGCTGATATTAAAGGTAGGGAGAGTGGGATGTTTGTGAGTTAATGGTATTACAGGTGATAATTGGGGAAACTGTCTTGGTAATGGGTGAGAAAGTTCAAAGACTTGTTAAGTCCCTGTTGGTAAGTGTCGAATTTTAACATGAATGACAGTTCAGAGGATTCCCTTTCAAGTGCAGATGTAAAAGGTCTTTGTAGCAGAATGCAGGTGGCTAAGTCATTTAGAGAGTGTCCTTTCTGGTTAAAGTGGCAAGAAACTGTTTTCTCTTTGTGATCTTGTCTGATATCTGTTTTGTGGGCATTAATCCTTTGGCGAAGTGTCTGAGATGTTTGTCCAATGTACATAGCAGACGGACACTTTCGGCACATGATAGCATAGATTATATTTCTGGATGCGCAGGAATATGTGTTCTTGATCTTATAGCTCACTTGGTTAGGTCCAATAATGGTATCAGCAGAATGAATATGTGGACAAAGCTGGCAACGGGGTTTGTTGCAAGGGAAGGTACCAGGGTTGGTATTAGTGTGGTATGTCCTGTGGTGGTTGGTAAGAATCATCTTGAGGTTAGGTGGTTGTCTATAGGAGACTATGGGTCTGTCTCCCAGAGCCTCTTTGAGTATGGTATCCTGTTCCAATATAGGCTGTAGTTTATTGATAATGTGTTGGACAGGTTTAAGTTGGGGGTTGTAGGTGATGACAAGTGGTGTTCTATTGTTGGTTTTCTTGGGTCTGTCTTGAAGTAGATGGTTTCTAGGTATTCGTCTGGCTCTTTCAATTTGCTTTTTTGTTTCTCTGGGTGGGTAGTTGAGATTTATAAATGCTTGGTAGAGATCCTGAAGCTTCTGGTCTCTGTCAGTGGGGTTAGAGCAGATGCGGTTGTATCGAAGGGCTTGGCTATAGACGATGGATCGTGTGGTGTGTTCTGGATGGGAGCTGGATGCATGTAGGTAACTGTATGAGTCAGTGGGTTTTCTGTAGAGAGTGGTGTCTAATTTTCCATTGTTGATTTGTACGGTGGTGTCCAGGAAGTGGATCTCTCGTGTAGAATGGTCCAGGCTGAGGTTGATGGTGGGGTGTAGGTTGTTGAAATCTCTGTGGAATATCTCCAGTGTTTCTTGGCCATGTGTCCAGATCATAAAGATGTCATCGATGTACCGTAGGTAGAGGAGGGGTGAAAGGGGACGGGAGTTGAGGAAACGTTGTTCTAGGTCAGCCATAAAGATGTTAGCATACTGTGGGGCCATGCGTGTACCCATGGCTGTGCCGCTGATCTGGAGGTATAAGTTGTTCTCAAACCGGAAATAATTGTGGGTGAGAACAAAGTTACATAGGTCTGCTATCAGGTTGGCAGTAGTGTCCTCTGGGATAGTGTTTCTAATTGCTTGTAATCCGTCTTCATGTGGGATGTTGGTATATAGAGCTTCTACATCCATGGTGGCAAGGATGGTATTATTGGGGAGGTTATCGATGTTTTGTAGTTTCCTTAGGAAGTCAGTAGTGTCTCGGAGATAGCTGGGGGTATTGGTTACGAAGGGTTTGAGAAGAGTGTCTACATAGCTGGATAGACCAGTAGTGAGCGTGCCAATACCAGAGATGATGGGACGTCCGGGGTGCCCAGGTTTATGGATCTTGGGAAGTAGATAGAACAATCCTGGTCGGGGGTCAGAAGGTGATTCTGTGAGGATTTGTTCCCGAGTAGCTGTGGGGAGGCTTTTAAGGAGACAGTGTAGTTTCTTTTGGTAGTCCAAGGTGGGATCAGAGGGGAGAGGTTTGTAAAATGTGGTGTTCGAGAGTTGTCTGGTTGCCTCCTGGTTATAGTCGGCCTTATTCATAATGACCACAGCACCCCCTTTGTCAGCTGGTTTGATTACAATGTCCAGGTTGTTTTTGAGACTCTGGATGGCATGGTGTTCAGCGCGGCTAAGATTGTGTGTCGCTTGTTGTCGTTTGCGAATAATGTCAGTCTGTGCGTTGTTGCGGAAGCTGTGTATATAGAAATCCAGATTGTAATTCCGACCGTCAGGGGGAGTCCATATAGAATTATTTTTCCTTTGGTGTTGGTAGGGGGGATCTGGTAGGTCAGATTGATGTTCAGTGGTGGTTTGGAAATATTCTCGGAGACGGAGGCGGCGAAAAAAAGCCTCAAGGTCACCACAAAATTGTATCCAGTTTGTGGGGGACGTGGGGCAGAAAGAGAGACCCCGGGACAAGACAGACTCTTCTGCTGGATTGAGTTTGTAGCTGGAGAGGTTAACAATATTATCCAGTGGGTTGAGGCAGTTGCTGTTGTAGCCAGTGGTATGGAGCAGGTTAGAAAATTTATTGTCTTTTCTTTGTTGTAGGGAATAGAAGTGTGTATAGTAGATTTCTTGTCTGGTGGAACAAAAGTCTTGCAAGGTGTCAGTCGGTGTGGATGTTTGTCTTGAGATGAGACGATCTAAGTTAGAAATGTCATTCTTGATGGTTTTCTGTTTCTAGGACATACCACACTAATACCAACCCTGGTACCTTCCCTTGCAACAAACCCCGTTGCCAGCTTTGTCCACGTATTCATTCTGCTGATACCATTATTGGACCTAACCAAGTGAGCTATAAGATCAAGAACACATATTCCTGCGCATCCAGAAATATAATCTATGCTATCATGTGCCGAAAGTGTCCGTCTGCTATGTACATTGGACAAACATCTCAGACACTTCGCCAAAGGATTAATGCCCACAAAACAGATATCAGACAAGATCACAAAGAGAAAACAGTTTCTTGCCACTTTAACCAGAAAGGACACTCTCTAAATGACTTAGCCACCTGCATTCTGCTACAAAGACCTTTTACATCTGCACTTGAAAGGGAATCCTCTGAACTGTCATTCATGTTAAAATTCGACACTTACCAACAGGGACTTAACAAGTCTTTGAACTTTCTCACCCATTACCAAGACAGTTTCCCCAATTATCACCTGTAATACCATTAACTCACAAACATCCCACTCTCCCTACCTTTAATATCAGCAATTCACAGACACTTACCTTCCTTCCTCCCCCTTCCCACCCCCCCGCATCCCCCTTCTGTTCTGCAATGTGATTTGTCCTTTTCATATTTGTTCATTTTTTTAAATTCTATCCTTTGGTATATATGGTTGTGACTACTTTCTTCCACTATTTGATCTGAGGAAGTGGGTCTGGCCCACGAAAGCTCATCATCTAATAAACCATCTTGTTAGTCTTTAAAGTGCTATATTGTCCTGCATTTTGCTTCAACTACCCCAGACTAACACGGCTACATTTCTATCACTATTCTACAAGTCTCCCTTGACTAACAAGGCTGCATTTCAAGTGTGCCGGGTGTGGCAGAGCAACTTGGCTGGGAGGCTGGTAAATCTTTTACTGGCCCCTAAAATGGGGAAGGCTGGAAAGTACTCAGCCTAGGCAGGAAATGCCTCTGGAGCTGGCACCAAATGGCCTTGCCATGCCAGCGGGGTTAGAACCCAGCACCTCCTGCCCTGGCAGTGCCAGAGCCACGGGAAATGCTCCACTGGCGGCTCCCGGCCTAACCAGCCTCCATGCCCTGCTCCTGCCCCCACAGCCCTTCCCCTCTGCGGAATTGCTGCCCCGCTCCCCAGCCGGGGGTGGGGGACTGCGTAGGGCACCAGAAGCCAGGCCGGCCCTATTAGGGCATGGGGAGCGATGAACCCCCAAACCAGCAGCTGGTCAGCAGGGATTTTATTAAAAAAACAAAAAAACAGAAAAGTTTGGGGGCAAAAAATCAAAGTGAATCCCTGGGCAAAACGTCCCACGTGCCCAATATTTCTAGATAACCCCAGCCAGCTCCCTGGCTTGCGGCCGCCACCAGGACAGGGGGTGAGAGGGAGGCTGCTGGATCTCATACAGGCTCCCTGCCACCCTGGGAGATGGGCAGGAAACAGGAGGAAAGTCCCTTTAAAATAAACAAAGAGGAAGCATGTAACCCCGCCCCCTGTGGGAGGAGTCCTGTAACCCCACCCCCTGTGGGAGGAGTCCTGTAACCCCACCCCATTGGGGCGGAGCTATCAGAGGGAATCCGTCTTTCTCCTCCCTAGGGGAAGGGCCCAGGGGGGCTGCAGGACACGTGGGAGTAGGGAGCCGCAAAGGGGGGGGTGGAGGTTCTAGGTAACAGCACACAGCTCACACCTCAGCCCCTCAAAGGGCCCCAGCAGCCAGGCTGAGGCCTGGTGAGACCCCCCCCCCCATGGGCCCTTCAGGTGACATTTAGGAAATTCCCCACAACCCTCCCCTCCCAGAACTGCCCAGGCCCAGGTCTCCTACCGCTCGGCCTGCTCCAGACATCAGCACTCGGGATCAGGGCTCCCCAATTCCCGCACAGACATGACGTCTCCGTGTGCTAGGGCGCGATGCCCTCCCTCACCTTGCACAGCGCGTGCCACCCTTCCCTTTGAGAGCCGGCGGCTGGACTGGGCACGCCCACGGGAACAGCCGACTCACAAGGCGCTCTGCGCATTCCCATCCCCGGCGCCCGTCCCGCAGCGACATCCCGGGGATGGTTTCGGAGTTCACTCGCCCCAGGACTGTGGCCTCTGGCTGCGTATCCGTAGTTCCGTGGCCGCGGCGGCACGCGAGCGGGATCCCCCCGGCCGGCCCTGTGTGAATTGCAAAGGGCCACCGGGGTAAAGCAACCCCACTCCGAAAGCGCCGGCCCAGCCTGCGGAGGACGCTCTCCCTGCTCGGCAGGACAGCAGGGACCTCGAGGAATCTACGGTCCACCCCGTTCCCCTTTTGGAGATTAAAAAGTCGACCGCGGACTGACACCTTGTGGCCAACCCAAGGACGAAGCAGCCCTGAAAAATCGCCTGGTTTTAATCAAATGCCAGGCTGTAGCCACAACACTGATCACGGTTCTGTTTTGCACCTCGGGTGCAGACAATTATTGCAGACAGGGGGGCCTGCGGAAGTTTTCCCTCCCAGCACCAGGGAGCCTCCAATCACAGCATTGGACACCACTGGAAAACTCTTTCCCTGGGGGGGCCGGCTTCCCTCTGCGCGTGTGGGACAGCTGACCAGGGAGAGCGCTGCGCCACTTCAGAATCCCCGTCAGCCAGATGCCGGGTCTGGGGCCAGACACCCGCACGAGGCTACGCGGTTTGGTTCCAAATCGGGGGGCAGGAGGGAATCTACCCGGACTGTCCTGACATGGGGCCACGGGTTACACAGCCCCCCAGGAATCCCCGCTGCCGTGCACCAGGGGCTTCCCGTTCCTGACGCGGCCACCCCGCGCCCCAGTGCATTGGGGCCGTGCGGGCTGGAACCCAGAGCCCAGCCGAGCAGCGCAAAGGTCACTGCAGCGTGACCTGCTGCAGGGCCAGAGCTGGGGTTGTATTGCTGGTGCATTCGCGGGGCTTGGCTCTCCCCTGGCTTGGGGGGTGGTTCAAACGGGAGAGAAGCCGGTACCAGGGGCCCAGGCCGCACGCGCTCAGAGGAGGAGGAGGGGGGCACCCGGCACCTCGCTGGTGTGGGTATGGGTGGAAGGGCACAGCCCATAGCTCCAGGCATGACCCTCGTCCGCACAGCAGAGCCCCGGGCCCCTGGCCTGCCGTGCCTTCAGGCTGTTCCCACTGCTGGGCACTGCCCCTGGGAGAGGGGGAACTGCAGCTCCTCCACCGGGAGGGGGTTACAACTTCCCCGTTTCTGCCATCAGCCCCCACTCACTGGGCACTTAATCCCAGCTCAGCCCTGGGACCTGCCCAGCTCCACCCCTGGCCTTCACTCCTCTGCCAGCCCAGGCCTGGAGTCTCGGGAGACAGGATGGGCTGACCCGCCAGCAGTTTTACGGCACACAGCAGGCGGGACCACGTGGACAATCTGGGCAGTGACCCCAGCTCCGCGGAGGGGGGAGCCAGGCACCGGCTGCGGCACCTCCCTGCTCCCAGAGCTGGGGAATCCC
This sequence comes from Pelodiscus sinensis, assembly GCF_049634645.1. Taxonomy (NCBI): domain Eukaryota; kingdom Metazoa; phylum Chordata; order Testudines; family Trionychidae; genus Pelodiscus; species Pelodiscus sinensis. Next base: position 73,315,530 of record NC_134718.1, on the reverse strand, counting down.
CCACAGGGCCGCCCGAGTGTCCTGCGGGGTGCCAGGGCTCCGGGTCCAGATTCACCCACTGGCTGAAATACTCCAGCGACGGGAGCAGGGAGGGAGGAGCCGCCGAGTGGACCTCCAGCCCCACACCCGGACACACGGCTCCCCAGGGACACACGGACGGGGACCCACGCTCAGCGGACAGGGACCGAACACACAGGACTCCCCGCGTGCCCAGGTCCGCACTGGGCTCTCCTTCAATCCGCCGGGGGTTGTGGTCCCGGGTAGTTCCACGCCACGCGCCCCTTACAGCGCACTGCACCGAGGTAGGCGTGCGATTCCTCTTCTCCCCACAGCCCCACCGCGGGGGCCCCCTGAGGGGCGAGGTGCCCACAGGACCGGGCACACCCCTTCGCTCTGAATGGAGACCAGCCAGGCCGGGCCTCCCTTGTCCTGGGCACCAGCTCCCTGCCCCTCGGGGCTGCCGGGACGCGAACGCTGGCCTGGGCACGGGACCGTGTTGGAGCAGCCCACAGTACAGGCAGGGTCACTGCTTCTTAGAGGCCCCGCTGCCTCCCGCCGGAGCCTTCTTGGGCGTTTCATTGTCCTCTTTCACCTTCTTCAGCCGGGCCTTCCCCTTGCTGGGGGCGGAGAAGGTGAGGGAGACTTTGCTGAACTCCAGGGGGAAGACCCCGACGTCCCCGTCGAAGCGGTTCTTGGACACCTGCAGGTAGCGCTTCCCCGGGCCCGTCACCAGCTTTCTGTCCTGGAGGATCAGCACGTTGTCGGCCTCCTGGCTGGCCTGGGGGCAAGAGGCAGCATGGAGAAGGTCATGGCGGGGTGGGGTGGGGTGGGGGGGGGGGGAAAGAGGTCCCTGGGCTTGGACACAGACCTGTCACACTGAGGGGCCCCAGGGCGTTCAGACAGCGCCTGGGCCTTCATGCCAACATAAAGGCCTCGGAAATGCAGCCACCTCTGGGGTGGGACGCCCCTACCTGTGCCCAGGGGCAGCGGGGAACTCCACAGCCAGTTGGGCCGTGACTCAGACTGGAACGCGGGGGAAGCAGGCTGGGAGGGGGAATAAACGAGTGGGGATGAGGACAGAGCAGGATGTTGTTACCCACCAGCTCTGTGTTCTTAGGGAGCCAGAGCATGGCCCCCTGTCCGCCCTGTGTCCTTGGGGAGCCAGGGAGTGACACTCAGGGAAAATCATCCCCCTCCCCCAGGCCTCTGCTTGGATCACAGACAACGCAAGGAAAAGGCCGGGGGGAGACCCACCCCCAGACAAGGGGCATAGAATTAAGGAAACCCCCCAGCCTCATCTGCATGGGAGACAGAACAGAGAGACAGCTCATTAGCATACAGCAGGGGAACAGCTCTTCCAAAGCGGGAACCGCACTGAACTATGGGATACCGAGAGCAGAGAGGCACGGCCTGATGGGAAATCCCTGCTCCAGATGCTAATGAACCCAGGGGCCTGCTCACCCCCAAATGAGGCAGCATCAGACCAAGTCTAGCCCTGGCGCCTACTGACATCCAAACTACTGACACTGCCCAGCTGCACTGAGAGCGCCTTCAAGGAACATCCCCGTAGCCAGGGGTGAGCAGTCTCTAGTGTCGCCTCTGTGCGCCCAGCAACAAATCCAGTGTCTCTTGTCCTGGCCCTATAAAAACTCCTCCCCTTGCCCAAGAAAAACTGCTCTGATACCTGGATTTAAACTGTATCATTTCCACTGAGACTTCTTCCGTCATTGCCTGTCTGATCGTGCTGGGGGCTCCGCTCTGCTCATCTCCCGCCCTCTGGACCCCCGGCTCCCATCACCATCTGGGAACCCCACTCAGCGCGAGCGCCACAGAGGTGAGGTCTCTCTCCCCCGCCCCCCAACTACCTCTCTCTAAGCATAGCCTCCTGACTCTGTGTGACGTAGTGGGGGTACTTGCTGGGCTGTGGTGACCCCTGTTGTCTGGAGCAAGACCCAGCAGGGAAAACCTCACTATGCAAAGGTAGTGCCAAACTTGTTGAACCAGTGGCCAGACACCCCCCATGGGGAGGAACAAAGGAAGGTGGAATGCTGCCCTGGCTGGGGGGCAGGGCTGCAAGGGAATTTAGTTAGTTACTGTCTGAGAGCATGGAGGAGAGCCTAGGGGAAGGGGCTGAAGTTTAGGGGCCCAGTCTCCCCCATCTCAAGGGGGCCTGAGGCAGCCTAGCCCAGCTCTGTGACCAGATTACATCTGTGCTGTGCTGTATCCTGGAGAGGCAATAAACTTCCTCTATTCCACCGGCTGGTGCAGTCTGTTTGTGCCATTTCGGGGTGCAGGAGACGCGCCGTCACACTCTGCCCCATGGAAACTGTTAGAAAATCATGAGCGGTGTGGAGAGGGCCGATAAAGAAAAGTTATTTATTAGTTCCCATAATAGAAGAACTAGAGGACACCAAATGAAATTAATGGGGAGCAGGTTTAAAACTAATAAAAGAAAGTTCTTCTTCACACAGCATGTAGTCAACCTGTGGAACTCCTTGCCAGAGGAGGCTGGGAAGGCTAGGACTATAATAGAGTTTAAAGAGAAGCTGGATAATTTCATGGAGGTTAGGTCCATAAAAGGCTATTAGCCAGGGGATAAAATGGTGTCCTTGGCCTCTGTTTGTCAGAGGCTGGAGAGGGTTGGCAGGAGACAAATCTCTTGATCATTGTCTTCGGTCCACCCTCTCTGGGGCACCTGGTGCTGGCCACTGTTGGCAGACAGGCTACTGGGCTAGATGGACCTTTGGTCTGACCCAGTCCGGCCGTTCTTATGTTCTTATATGGTGTGCTAGCCCTAACATTTGTAATCAGCTTCCATGTAGATTTACTATTGTAACTTGTGTGCTTGGCTCCCCATATCTATTCACTACCCAGAAATAACTAACTTTCATTGTTAAACTGGTTGCTTCTCTCTCTTTCTTTTGTTTTGGCTTCCCCACTCGCTGTGTAACAACGCTTCTTGTACCCACGCTAAAGACCCCTGTCGTGCCCAAAGTCCTGTGGGGTTTGCTCATCGTGTGGTTTACCAGTGAATGACAGTGGGGTGAGAGTGGGGACAGGGAGGTGCTGAACCTGGGGGCATACGAGGAAGGCAGCTTCAAGAGCTGTTCAGTCCAGCCCACGCAGTCCAAGGGCTCATGCGGGGGCCGTGTGGCACTGCTGCTAAACCAGCCTGTGAGGCCAGGGACATAGGAGGGGTCATCTTGGGAGTGTGGATTCCCCAGCCCTCTCCGCCGTGCTCTGGTAGGGGGGTGAGTGTCTGTGTGTTGCTAAGGTGGGAGGAGCCCTGCCCTGAGGAACCTAGCGCCTGCAGGACAGCTCCAGTGGGAGGGGGAAAAGGCAGCGGGGGAGAGGCAGCTCCATACAGCAGATGGGTAGAATTGTCAACCTCCCCCCGCCCCATTAGAGTAACCCCGATCAATGAGCCTTCCCCAGTATGGGTATGTCTACACTACCCCGCTAGTTCGGACTAGGGTGGTAATGCAGTCATCTGCAGTTGCAAATGAAGCCCGGGCTTCGAATTTCCCGGGCTTCATTTGCATGAAGCCGGCCGGCGCCATTTTTAAATGCCGGCTAGTTCGGACCCCGTGCCGCACGGCTACACGCGGCACGGACTAGCTAGTTCGGACTAGGCTTCTAATCCGAACTAGCTGTACGCCTCGTGGAATGTACAGCTCGTTCGGATTAGAAGCCTAATCCAAACTAGCTAGTCCGTGCCGCGTGTAGCCGTGCGGCACGGGGTCTGAACTAGCCGGCATTTAAAAATGGCGCCAGCCGGCTTCATGCAAATGAAGCCCGGGAAATTCAAATCCCGGGCTTCATTTGCAACTGTGGATGACTACATTACCCCCGCTAGTTCGAACTAGCAGCATAGTGTAGACATACCCTATTGGGAAAATCTGGGAACAACGTGAGACCCGGGTCTGTACCCGCCTCCCAGCTGGCTCTGTGCTGGAAGCTGCCAGCCCTTGGCAGGGCCCAACCTCACCGGGCTGGGGAAGGGGCCAGGTGCCTCGCTGAGCATCGAGCACTGGGGAGCCGTCCCAGAGCCACGTGGCCCAGCAGCTTTGCCCAGGGACCTGTGAACTCTCTCTAGGCGGGGGCCTGGCTGGAGTTCCTCACCCTGGGCCCACCGCAAAAAGGGGTCGGAGACCAGGGGAGGGGCAGCCTGAGCAGAGATCTGGCCGCAAACAAGCCCAGGCAGGAGGGGCTCTGCCTGACAAGACTCCCAACACAGAGGAGGACTGTGACAGGCGGTGGGAGAGAGGGGGGACGTCCCCAGTGGCTGGGCAAGCCCGTGGCCATGCCATGCTCCTTGCCTTCCTGCCACGCTGGCCCTGAAGGGGTTAAACTAGGAGTGGCCACAGCCAATGTTCCCTGGAATTCTTTCATCTGTGGGCGGATTAAATTTTGTCCCGTGCACCGAGGCATGTGCAGATGTGCACCACCCATAGAAACACACGCTGCCAGCGGTGGGCGCTCTGCTAATCTGCCGGGCAGCGTTTCAATCTCTCCTGGTGGCCGCCCAAGCGCTCAGCTTACAGGGTACATAGGCCTCAGCCGGCGGAGCACTGAGGGGGCCAGCTACGCCGTGGGGCTGGTGGGGCCCAGGAGGTGGGAGACCTTGACCCTAAGGGCAGCAGGACACAGAGGCTCTCATCCCACGGGAGGGCACAGAGAAAGGGGGTGAGCCAGCGTCAGAACAGCAACCAGGCTGCGCCCACACCTGGGTGGCTGGGATCCACTCACAAGAGACGGGGGCCAGCCAGGAGGGGCAGTAAGGCCTCTGGCACCGTGTCGGCACCGGCTCACGGCTATTTGCTGTCCCAGGATGCTCCGGCCCTTTGGAGCGCCGCAGCGCTCAGGCCGCTAGCCCAGGGCTGCCACGAGGCAGGTACAAGCCGCCCCGAGAGACAAGGCCCCTGACCCAGATGGGAGGGGATAAAAGCGGCCTGGATCCCAGGAGGGAAACATCAGCCCTGCCACGTCCAGGGCGGCTGGCACTTCAGCAAGCGCGTCACCAAGGCAGACAAGGCCACATGGCACCCGCCTGAGGCCTCGCCACGGCAGCACAAAGCCACTCACCAGAGACGTCCGACCCGGGCTCCGAGCCTGGCGCGGCCCAACGCTCTGCTCCATCTCGGGACTCGCCTGCATGGGCTCCTAGATCTCCCCAGATCTCCTAGAGAGCCCTAGGCAGGCTCAGGGAGGTCCCTTCATCCACCCCCCACCGGGGCACGGCCACCCTGCAGCTATGCCTGGTTAACCCCCCGCTCCGAGCCGCGGGCGTTGGGAGAATGCGTCTGTCTACACCAGGGGTTAGCTTGGCCACTTTTGCAGCCACGAGAGAGACAAATAAAGAACCAGGCACAATTCTTAAGCCTCCAGACTGTTCCCTTCCCCGGCGCTTGGCTCCCTCCCTGCAGGGTCCCTCCTGCTGACGTCCCGCGGGTCCCCGTGCTTTTGCTCCCTGCAGAGGACTACTCCCAACCTGCCCTGGGCCTGGAGGGACAGAGCGCGACCCCCAGGACTTGCAAAACCAACCCACTGCAAATCTCACGCCCAGGGGCCTGGGCCAGGGCAGTGGGTTCGAGGGAAGGTGCCAACCCGGAACCGGCTAGCGCAGTTTTGCTCACCATTCCCAAGACCCCTGCTCCTCTCCGGGCTGGACCAGAAGTTATCACTCACCCACGTGGGGCAACCGCCATCCGCACCCACTGGCACCGCGGGGACCAGCCCTGCAGGGGTGGGCGCCTCTTTCTATCCCATGCAAAGGCGGCACACAAGGGACCCACCAGCTGGCCCATTGGCCAGCAGGATTTAACACAACAGAGCACTGCATTCTGGGAGATGGAGCACTGCATTCTGGGAGATATAAACTGTCACACGACTGCGGGCCAGCGACCGACACTGCCCTGAGCCGATCCACACTCGGGCTGTTCCCAGCAGCCGCTCACCTTCGCGGACCCAAATATCGAGGCCGTCTGAAGCTCCCGCTCTTCGTCCTCCTTCCGAGGGTGGATGACCAGGGTCACGTGACAACCGTTGTCCGTGGCAAACTTCCGGAAGGCACCCACGATGTAGTCTTGGACAGCAAGCCTGGAACGGGAAGACGGCAGCAGGGCGATAAGGAAGAGAGACCGGTGCTCACAGCAGGGCGGGGAAGTGCTTACCACATGCAGAGAACTGGCCTTGTGCAAGAAGAGTGAAAGGGCAAGTGGGGGGCAGGATGGTCTAAGGGTTGGGGCGCTAACGCGGGACGTGGGAGCCATGGGCTTGAATCCCTGCTCTGCCACAGACTGGGTGACCCTGGGCACATCCCTTAGTCTGACGGCGCCTCAGTTCCCATCTGCGGAAAGGGACGACAGCCTTGCCCGGCCTCGCCAGGGTGCAGAGAGGATAAATGTGTGTGTTCACGTGGTGATGAGACACACTGCACAGCCACAGCTCTCTGGGGAGCGGGGGGGTGAGGACCATTATCCCCACTGAACAGATGAGACTATGGAGGGATATGACTGAAGTTTATACAATCAGTGGAAAAAGAGAATAAGGAAAAGTTCTTTACTATTCCCACAATATAAGAACTAGGGGCCACCCAATGAAATGAATAGGTAGCAGGTTTAAAACCAACAAAAGAAAGCTTTTCTTCACACAATGCACAGTCAACCTGTGGAACTCCTCGCCAGAGGATGTTGTGAAGACAGGACTTGGACAGGATTCAAAAAGGAGCAAGATAAATTCATGGAGGTTAGATCCAGCAATGGCTAGCAGTGACAGGGGAGGGATCACTGGATGATTCCCGGTTCTGTTCACTCCCTCTGGGGCACCTGGCACTGGCCACGGTGGGCAGACAGGACACTGGGCCGGATGCCTTGGGTCTGAGCCACTCTGGCTGTTCTTATGTAACGGGGCCTCGTGTGAAACTTAGGGCCCCTAGATACTCCCATGATACATGTGATACTGAACCAGATTCCCTAAATCTATTCTCCAGGCAGGGACGAGGAAAGGCTCTCGGGGCTACATGGGGCGAGGTCAGAAGCAGAACGAGGGAGGTGGGGCTGAAGGAACCAGGGCTACGTGGGAGAGGCCTGCAGGAGGCGGTTCCATGCCAGGGAGTGGGCACCTGCCCGGAAGGGGGTTACCTGTCCACCGAGAGCTGCTCCTGCCCCATCATGAACTGGAGGTTGTCAATGACCACGTGGCTGATGTCATACATGTACACGGCGTGCAGCATGGTGTCTATCACTGCCCTGAGCGGGGAGGAGAAGACGACACAGACTCTGGAGAACCATTCCCTGGAATGGTGCCTGTTCCCTCCAATGTCCCGCGACAAGAAGCATTTGGGGCCAGGGACGGTGACCTGCTTTCAGCCCCAGGCAGACACTTGGCATTACTGACCCTCTAGCGCCCTCTCTGAGGCATGCCCCAGCGGGCTGGGCACAAGACTCGGAGCCAAGAGCTGCCTCGCAGCTCTACCAGCCGCTTTAGTGCACCCCTGGCAGGGTCCCTGCGCCCCCAGGGCAGATCACTGCTGCAGGCACCGTCAATACGGCGCCACAGACTTAAGAGAAGGGGGCTGCTGGTAGACACATTACTTGATGTTCTGGTGTCCGTGGAAGGTCATGAAGTAGAGCGGCAGGTCCTCGAACTTGTCGGCCCACTGGTCAAACTGCTCCAGCTGCTCCTCCAACCGCCTCTCCGCAAATTGGGTCAGCATGATCTTGGCCAGGCGCACGTTGTTAATCTCGAAGCTTCCCCAGAGGGTGTTCACCCCCTGCATGCAGAGGTCCAGGGCGTACTCGCTGATAAAGGTCGTCTTCCCACTGCCCGTCGGGCCTGTTGCAATGGAAATCGGGTTACAGGTGGGCTGGAGCAGACGGGCTCCCCTGCCTTGCCAGCCTGAGGATGCCATGGCAGGGGCTGAACGTCAGGAAACTTTTCCCAACGGAGAGGGCCACTGGACTAGAGAAGACCGTCCTTGGTTGGGAATCATTTATCAGGGGCCAGGCTTACCTAGAAGTACTTCAAGGGATCACTTGCACTCAGGAGTCCTAGAGAAACTTCTGCTGGGGTCTGACATTTAAGTGGGGGTGGGAACAAGGGGGAATAGTATTTCTGAGGCCAATGGTGTGAAAACAGGCTCTTTATTTCATCTGTGTTTGGCACCTCCCGCTCATTCCTCTCTGGAAATCAGCCTGGCTCTTGGTAACTTGCAGTCAGCTGTTACCAGCACCGGAGAGCAATTCCAGGTGGGGAAGAGAGTATTAAAACAGTAACCCATCGGTCCCCAGCAGCCACCCTGATGGAGAGCCGGCTATTGCATTGCCAAGGACAAGGGGAGAGACAAGGGTTCCTCTGCAGGAAGGGAGAGACTCTGCCCCACTCCCCCCGACCAACACAGGACAGAGGGACGAAGTGCTCACACCCAGCGGCTGAAGCTGCAAGGAGTCCCACTCTCCCAACCCCCTCCTCACGCCGCTCGCCAGTCACCTGTGAAGACGGTGAGCTCCCCTTTGCGGTGGCCCTTGAGGAGTTTGTTCAGATCAGGGAAGCGGGCCCACTTGACCCCAGCCACCTGCTCCACGTTGGCCAGCTCCCCGAACACCTCGTCCCGCAGCTGGCGGAAGGAGACGATGGACTTGTGCCCGGCAGGCAGGGCGGAGCGGACGATCTTGGAGAGGTTCATGCCACGGGTGAAAGCCTCCAGGGGCCGGGGCTGCTGGTCGCCGGGTCGCACCAGGGAGCAGCGCTTGGGGTTCAGCTTGCGGGCAAAGAGCTTGGCGGCCTCCCAGGAGCGAAGGTCCTCACCCAGCCACAGTGTGATGCGCTTGAACTGCTCTAGATAGGGAAGCAGGACGGGAGGCAGGCAAGTGACCCCACGGGGCAGGGACAAGCTAGGCAAGCCAGTTGCCTGGTGCAATGCCAGGGTGTCCAGCTCCCGGCCTGTCAGCACCACCTCTGTGTCTCTGCGGCCGATCAGGGGCAGCCCGAAGAGGTTGTGATAGGCGCTCGGCCGGGGCAGAGTGTTCTCCACGTAAAGTACCGTGTCCCCCTGGCACTCGGCCCCCAGTAGTTTCAGGCCCTTCAGTCCGGTGCCGCGAGGGTTGAACCAGGGGAAGACCAGGGTGCGGGCAGTCCTGAGGTAGCGCACGCCAAAGCGTTTCAGGGTGGAGTCCGACACCTTAGAGATGCCAAACGTGGCCTTGACCGTCCGAGTCTCCTCCTCGTCCAGTAGCTCCCAGAGCGGCAGGGCCCGGTCCCAGATGTGGCGGGCATCCTCCCCAGCCGGGTCCACCCCCTCCAGCTGCTGCAGGCCGGCGCTGGGGACTCCCTTGTGCTTCAGCTCCACGCTGGCCTGGAAGTCCTGCCACGTGCCCTCGGCCAGCGTGGCCAGGCACATGAAGCTGCCCGTGGTCTTGTCGATGAAGAGGCTGTAGCGGGCGCCGCCGGCGGGGGGCGGCAGCTGCTCCCCCGGCCCCTCCACGAAGAGGCTGGGCGCGTGCAGGCAGCTGTAGCCCTCGTGGAAGGGGATGCCCTGGGCGCGCAGGTACTGGCGGATCTCGGGGACGCTCACGGGCGGGACGGGGCCCTCGGAGGCCGGGAGCGTCTCCTTCTTGTAGGGCCGCCGGCCAGGGCCCGCCAGGGCCCCCCCGCCCCCGGCCCAGCCAGACAGCGCGGGCAGCAGCCGCAGGGAGGCTCTGCAGGGGGGCAGCCCCATCGCCCCCCCGGCCAGACCCCGCCCCCCCGAGACCCGCACAGGGCCCCGCCCCCCCGGCCAGACCCCGCCCCCAGGACCCCCACAGGGCCCCGCCCCCCCGGAACCCGCACAGCGCCCCGCCCCCCCCACTCCGAGCCCCCCCCGAGACCCGCACAGCGCCCCGCCCCCCCCCGGAACTCCCACAGGGCCCCGCCCCCCCCGGGACCCCCAGCAGCCGCCCCGCCCCCCGCAACGGGCCTCCCCCTTTTCCCGGCTCCTGCCCCGAGGCGGCCCCACGTGCCGCTAGGAAGGCGCCATCCTCCCGCTGGCCCCGGAAGCACAACAAGCCCCGCGTCACATCCGGGGAGGGGCCGGGCCCGGCGCCGGAAGCGCCGCCATGACCGCGCGCGGCACCGCGAGCCGCTTCCTGGGCAGCGTCCTGCACAACGGGCTGGGCCGCTACGTGTGTCAGCTGCAGCGCCTCAGCCTGGCCTTCAGCGCGCGCGGCCAGACCTCGCGCGGCGCCCGGTGCGTCACCGCCACCCCTGACCTCTGACCCCGCCCTCCGGCAGGGGGCGTGACCCCTGACCTCGGGGCCCTGGCCTTTGCACCCTGACCCCTGGGGCGGGGCCCTGGCCTTTGCACCCTGATCCCTGGTGGCGGGGCCCTGACCTTTGCACTCTGACCCCTGGGGCGGGGCCCTGACCTTTGCACCCTGAGCCCTGGGGTGGGGTCCTGACCTTTGCACCCTGACCCCTGGGGTGGGGTCCTGACCTTTGCACCCTGATCCCTGGTGGTGGGGTCCTGACCTTTGCACCCTGACCCCTGGGGCGGGGCCCTGACCTTTGCACCCTGAGCCCTGGGGTGGGGTCCTGACCTTTGCACCCTGACCCCTGGGGTGGTGTCCTGACCTTTGCACCCTGAGCCCTGGGGCCCTGACCTTTGCACCCTGACCCCTGGGGTGGGGGCCCTGACCTTTGAGCTCTGAGCCCTGGGGCCCTGACCTTTGCACCCTGACCCCTGGGTGGGGCCCAGGTGCTCTGCCCCTCCAGGACACGCCGGGGTCAGTGCCCCCCAATCACGTGTGTCCGGTATTTTTTTTTAGACTACCTGGTAATTCTGTGCCCACGTGGGGCAGCGCCCTCCCTCCTGCCAGGCGGGCCACAGGGCACCCACGTGGGCAGCACAGGACTGACCCCCTCCCTCCCCCCGGTTTCTCCCTGCAGAGGCTACATCGAAGAGAAGGTGCTGGACTTCGCCAAGCAGAACCCCGGGGTGGTCGTCTACGTCAGCCCCCAGGAATGCAGGAGCCCCATGATGGTGGCAGAATATTGTGAGTATGAAAATGCTGCTCCCGCCTTAAGGGAACAGGGAGACTGGTTGAGAACTCCAGTCGCCCCGAGAAACAGAGGTTTAAATGCATCACACTGGAAGCTGCTTTCTCCTAAATCAGGGGTTCCCAACCTTTTTCAGTCCCTGTACCCCCTTGGCTTTTAGTAAACCTTTCCATAGCCCCTATTCAGTAGGAAAAGAAATAAATTCTAGACTCTAGAATCCACAGCGTTTTTCACTAACACTACTACCTTTGGATTTTTCAATTAGGATAATCTAGTTATTTACCAAATATTCCCTGTGCCCCCTTGACAAGCTTCTCGTACCTCCTGGAGGTACAGGTACCCCAGGTTGGGAACCCCTGTCCTAGATCATAGAAGTTTGAATTCCAGGGAAGAGCTATATTAGTCCTAGGGGAATTCTCCAATAGTTGCATTTGGAGCCATGTTTAAAATTGTAGAATTCCCCCAGGATGGCTATATGAAGGTAAAAGATAAATCCATTTTGAAAGTGGATTAAGCTGAATCAGGACTAGGCATTTTTATTCCGGAACAAGAGCGTCCACACAGGACATTATTCAGGACTAGCTGTAGTGCTTTAATGTTGCTCCCTGCCTTAATGTGAATTAATTTTCAAGTAGAGACAAACTTTCTAGACCAGCGGTTCCCAACCTTTTCCAGATGGGGACCGATTTTGACAATTCAGGAAGACTTGGTGACCCAAGGCAATTCAAAAACGGAGCGAGGAGGGAGAGCAGGGATACCTGGCGACCCTTTTGAAATGTAATGGTGACCCATAGGTTGAGAAACCCTGTTCTAGATGTATGACAATGGACTTCTCTTGCAATAGAGCTGAGAGTCTTTTGTGGATGGGAAGAAGCCGATTCCACCATGGCCAGGGTGGAGTGGCCACCGTGGCAAGGGCAGGGCCTGCTTCAGCCGGGTTTCTTCCGACCCTGCGCTGGGCTGCTGGCCACCAGCCAGTACAGGCTGGGAGCCAGCAACTCTGTCCATGGTGGGCCTTAGGTGGGGTGCTGCTCCTGGGTAACCAATCAGCTGGCTACCTGGTCACATTCCTAGTTCGTACTGTATTGTCAGAGTGCTCAGAAATGATGGCTTTTGTTGAAGGGACCACCAGGTTAGTCGTCACCTGAAAAATCATGTGCCTGATGTTACAAGTCACAGCTAAGCAATTAACAAACTAAAAGGACGTTTGCGTAAACTTGTCCTGGGCAGCATGTGCCTCATTTACGCTAGTTCCCCTGTTTTGGGTGTCTTGCTGCAGCAATGAGACAAAAAATAAAATATGATTGCAAGACCAGCCGTGGGACCTGAAGCTATATTGGAGTCATTGTCAGCTTAACAGCTAAGGGTATGTCTAGACTACAGAGTTTTGTCGACAGATACTGTCGACAAAGCAAGGCACTTTGTCGACATAACAGTGTAGACGCAAAGGACAGTGTAGATGCAGTAATGCCTTCTATTGATAGAACTCTGTCGACAAAAGGTGTTATTCCTCGTAGAATGAGGTTTACATACGTCGACATAACTCAAAGGCAGTGTGGACGCAGGTGTAGCTTTGTCGACAAAAGTCCACTTTTGTCGCCAAAACCCTGTAGTCCAGACACACCCTAAGAGACAGGGAGGGTGAGAGAATCTTTTACAGGACAACGTTTGTAGGTGGAAGAGACAAAAACGAGCTTTCAACCTGCACGGAGCTCAGGCCTGAGGAACAGCTCTCGTGTGGTACAAAAGCTTTTTTTGTCTCTTCCCACCAATAGAAGTCAGTCCAGTAAACAGTATTCCCTCTCCCCCACCTTGTCTGGCTCATTTCCTGGCAGGTAGGTGGCTACAGCAACACTGCTCATTTCAGTGAGCTTTTCAAAGCTGGCCAGGGAAGTGCTCTCTTTGCAGAGCTTGTTCCGGGCGGTAGGTGGTGCTGTCTCCCTAGAGTAGATTTCTCAGGCGCATGAATGAGGGGAAAAGCGGAGTAAAGAACTGGGCCTGGAGACGCCATTGCGAAGCACTCAGTGTTTTGCTGTGGAACGGAATCGCTAGCAGGGACCGACGTGGGTGCACATGTGAAAACGCATTGATCTTAGACTCAGCTCTGCCGGCCCCGGGCTTTCGTTTGGCCGTTCAGAGCAGGAATTCCCTCTGCTTGGGGTTGGTGTTCAGAAGGTCATGTTCAGCCTGTTTGCAGAAACCGGGCTAGCCAGACAAGCGAGGCCATAACATGCTGAGAAGGGACCCATTTACTTAGCAGGGAGCCCTGCGAGTACTTGATCAGATGGCATGTCGTGGGGAGGGCGGGGAAACTCTGTCTAGCAGGTGATGCAGCAGAAGCAAGTTGCTAGGAGTGTGGGTTGGGGAGGGCAGGTGGAGGGAGACAAGGGAAACGAAGGCAGCCCCCTCGCTGTGCGGTGCTAGTACAGAGATGCGCTGCCAGAGCGAGATAGGGGCCTTCTTGCTGAGCCAGTGAGAGCACATGCCCTGTTATTCCTGGGGGGGGGTATGACTCGGGCAGCTGGCAAGATGCAGCCCCTTTTGCCTCCTGGACGGGGGGCAGAGCAGGCAGATGCCCCCCAGCCCAAAGCCAGCAAAAGCCTCTCCTAGATCCCCTTCCAAGGGGTAACTGGCTGGGAAGGAGAGGGGTCCAGGCACCGAAACCTACAGCTCAGCAGGGATGGTATTTCAATGGCTAAGCTCCAAGGCTACGTCTAGACTGGCATGATTTTGCGCAAATACTTTTGACGGAAACGTTTTCCTGTTAAAAGCATTTGCGCAAAAGAGCGTCTAGATTGGCACGGACGCTTTTGTGCAAAAAGTGCTTTTCATAGAATCATAGAATCATAGGACTGGAAGGGACCTCGAGAGGTCATCGAGTCCAGCCCCCCGCCCTCAAGGCAGGACCAAGCTCCGTCTACACCATCCCTGACAGATGTCTATCTAACCTGTTCTTAAATATCTCCAGAGAGGGAGATTCCACCACCTCCCTTGGCAATTTATTCCAATATTTGACCACCCTGACAGTTAGGAATTTTTTCCTAATGTCCAACCTAAACCTCCCCTGCTGCACTTTAAGCCCATTACTCCTTGTCCTGTCCTCAGAAACCAAGAGGAACAAAAGCAAAAGCATCCGTGGCCAGTCGAGACACGATTTTGCGCAAGAAAGCCCCGATCGCCATTTTGTACATCGGGGCTTTCTTACGCAAAAAAGTCCTTCCCTGTCTACACTGGCATTCTTGTGCAAGAGGGCTTGAGTGGGAGCACCATAGTATTTGCGCAAGAACACTGACAATCTTACATTGTCAGTGCTCTTGCACAAATTCAAGCAGCCAGTGTAGACAGGTGGTAAGTTTTTGTGCAAAAGCAGTTGCTTTTGCGCAAAATCTTGCCAGTTTAGACGTAGCCCCAGGCTACGTTTACACTGCAGGCTTTTTGAGCAAGAACAATTGTTCTTGCGCAGAAACTTGCCGGGTGTCTACACTGCACACGCGTTCTTGCGCAAGGAAATTTACAGTAGAGCGTCAGAAAACAGGGCTTCTTCTGGAAGAGTTATTCCTCTCCCCACCAGGAATAAGCCCTCTTGCTCAAGAGCTCTTCCAGAAGAAGGCAGTGTAGACAAGCAACATGAATTTCTTGCGCAAGAAACCCCTATGGCTAAAACGACCATCAGACGCTCTTGCACAAAAGCACATCGCAGTGTGGACACGCTTTTGTGGAAGATCTTTTGCACAAGAACTCCTCCGCAAAACAGTTCAGCTACGTCTACGCTGGCATGATTTTCCGGAAATGCTTTTAACGGAAAAGTTTTCTGTTAAAAGCATTTTCGGAAAAGAGCGTCTAGATTGGCAGGACACTTTTCCGGAAAAGCACTTTTTGCGGAAAAGCGTCCGTGGCCAATCTAGACGCGCTTTTCCGCAAAAAAGCCCCGATCGTCATTTTCGCAATCGGGGCTTTTTTGCGGAAAACACTACTGTGCTGTCTACGTTGGCCCTTTTCCGGAACAGTTTTCCAGAAAAAGACTTTTGCCCAAACGGGAGCAGCATAGTTTTTCCGGAAAAGCACTGATGATTTTACATTAGATCGTCAGTGCTTTTCCGGAAATTCAAGCGGCCAGTGTAGACAGCTGGCAAGTTTTTCCAGAAAAGCGGCTGATTTTCCAGAATAACTTGCCAGTGTAGACTTAGCCCAAGTGGGGGCCCCAAGCCCTCTGTCGTTTACATTGTTTCTCCTTCATATCCCATCCCCAGGTGCTGTGCAGTGGGGCTGTGCAGGGCTAACCAGCTGCCACGTCCCACCCCAGAGGTGGCTGCATCGCAGTGGTGGGGGGAGTCCAGGTAGCTCCCATAGGGCTCCCTTTCACTGAGGCGCCGCTGGGCATGTTTTATTACTGGCCTTGCGGCTGCGTCTCTTTTATGTCCCCGGCCTTCAAAGACATCTGTGCGGCTTGCAGCTTAGATCCCGCTGCATGGCCGGTGAGAGGAGAGCAGGGTTCCCCTCCCGGCAGGGCTAACACCCAGGCTGCTCTCTCTTCCAGTGAACGGAGCCGTGCGGGAAGAGCTCATCGCTGACAAGTCGGTGGAGGAGATCACGCAGCTGGTCCAGAAGCTGGTCACGCAGTCGGGGCTGGAGATCATCCGCATCCGCAAGCCCTTCCACACGTACACCCCCAGCATCCAGGGCCAGTGGCATCCGTTCACCAACAAACCCAGCATCCTCACCGTGCAGCGCCCGCGTGCCCAGGCGCCGCAGCCTAATAAAGCGTAAGCTGCTGGAAAAGGCATGGCCAGTGTTTGGTGTTCGGGGCCAGGCACCCACAGTTTAAACACTGCCCATTGCTAATTGTAACTCTTGGCATGACGGGGCCTTGCAAGGGAGCATCTCCCAGCACTTAGACACCCCTGGGGCATGCAAATGCCCCTTCTCCCAGCTTGCCCGGGGGTAAATGGAGGCAGAGAGGGAGGAGTCTTGCTCAAGGTCACTAGCAAATAGAGCCAGGAGGCCTAATTCCCTGTTTGTTGCTAATCAGCTGCCACGTTCCACCCCAGAGCCAGCTGCATTTCAGGGCAGAGAGCACTAGACCGACAGCCGTAAAACACAAGGGAGTGGAGCTCTGGGAAGCGGCGGGTCTGTCGGCCCCAGCCCCCACGCTGCCATCCCGGCTGTAAGGCCTTGTGGCGTTACCTCCCCAGCCTGGGCCCCGTGTGGGCTGGTCACGAGGGGGTTCAATTAAGTGTTTCTCGTCCGGGAGGTTTGCAAGTCCCCCTCATTGTGGTTGGGTGCCCCCGCTCGCCCCGGGGGAATTGCGTTCCGCCTGATGCTTCACGCCGCCTCGGTGGGTCTCCCGCCGATTTCCTGCGGCAGGAAGCAGCGAAAAGCGTCTCACGCTCGGACGGCGAGATCTGGCAGCCCTTCAGAGCAACGGCCGGCCGGCCGCCCGCCCCCACACAACGCGGCCAGGAATTCGGGCCCTGCTGCAAGGCTGCTGCAGCTCCTGCCAAAATCCAGGGGAAGAGCGCCGGGCTCTTCAGCCCACACGTGGAAAGCTGTGCTCCCCCGGGGAGGACAGAGCCCCCCTCCCCTCCCACCCTAGGACCATGGGCGGCAGTGCTAGGGAGGAGAGGGGCTTGTGGGCTGCAGGAGGCGGGACTGGAGCACTCCCCCCCCCTTCCCCAGCCTGTGCTGGCCAGGTGCCTGGCCTCCTGCCGGGGGTTGGGGGTGGGTGGGAAGGCTTCACCCCAACGGCCACTAACCAGCGAGCCAGGGGGATGGGCGGTGGGGCAAAAACACCAGGGTGGTCCCGACCCACTGCACTTCAGCCAGGACCGGCTCCTCCAGGACTGGGTAGCTGGCCAGTGCTGGGGGGGGGGGAGCTGGGGTGATGTGCTAGCTTGGGGGGGGAGGATTCAGCAGCCATAATGGAGGGGAGGGTGCAGGGCATGGCCCACCACCCATGGCTAGGGGGCCGCCCCCTCCCATCCCCTGTAACTGGCTCAGGGTTTGCCACCCATCGGCCCCCTGCTCTGAACAGCAATGCACCTGCTGCCAGCCGCCCCGGGCTCTGCCTTGCTGGGCTGGGTCAGGCAGGCTGTTCTCATGCCCACTGCCAGCAGGAGGAGCCCCCCAGGGCTCTGTGCAGACCCCCTGGACCAGCCCTCCCATTGCACAGTCTGGAGCCCCCCCACCGCTCGTCCCCAGCCCCGCCGCAGAGCCCCCCCCTGCCGGGGGCAGCTCGGTTGGAGGTCCGGGGAGCCCTTGGGGCAGAGCAACGAGAAGGCGCTGGGGAGAGGGGGAAGCCAGCACCCTGCCCTGGGGCCTTGGCATCTCTGCTGCAGCTGCCAGCAGGGGGGAGCCCTGCCTGAGATGTCCCAATGGACCCTCGGGGTGCCCACAGCGCTGTCCCTGGGGTGGAGCGAGCGCTCTGAGGACAAGCGGGTTCCCTGGCTTGGATCTGGAGGGCGTGCAGGGCCCCTTCCCCATGACGGCCATGTGTCTCCCTGCTGCCGTGCCACGCCCCCGCGGAGAACAGAGCCCGGCCTCACACCACGCAGCTCGCTCAGATCCAGGTTTATTGAGCAGCCTGGCGCCCGGCGCTGTCCGCCGCCGCGCTGATTGTCCACGGCGCAATGTCACGGCGGCGGAGCCGGTCGCCGGGCCGGGAGCAGGGGTTTCGATCCAGCTGCCCTGGAGACGAGGCGCTTCCGTTTCCGCTCCTTGCCGTAACGAGAACGGAGGGGATCCCGTGCCAGGTCCAGGGGCAAACAGCCCCCAGCAGGCAGGCGCTGGCTGGTCTCCGCCCCCGCAGGGCTTCCAGGTGGCTTTGTGGGTGGTCCCCCCCCAGAGTACCAGAGCCTGGCAACGGAGAAAAGGCCGAAGTCAATGAGCCGAGAGAGCTGGGGCCAGGCTCCCAGGGCGGGAAAGGTGGGCGCTCTGCCAGGAACGCTGCCCCGAGGACGCCATGCCAGCCGCCCGGCTCGGGTCTCCTCCAGCCACACCGGAGCCCCCGCGGGCTGGGGGACGGCGCCACCGGTCGTCTCTCGGGGTGGTGCTGTGGGGGAGACGCCGCGGGAACCCGGCTGCCTGCAGCCGCCGAGCAGGACGGGCGGGGGGATTGGCTTGGAGCCGGAGGGCTCCGGGCGCCGCGCTGGCCGGAACCGGCTGAGCAGAGGGCAAGTCTCCGGCGTGGCAGGGCCCCTCGCCCCCGGGGCTCCATCCAGGCAGTGCAGCGCGGTGCGGCGTGGGCTTGCGCCCCCCCAGAGCCAGGAGACGGGCAGCGGCCCCGAGACGAGCAGGAGGTGGGGCCCGCTTGGGTGGCACCAGGGTGGCCCGGGTGCCCGGCGAAGGATGGGCCCTCCCCAGGCTGCAAGGGCAAAGTGCCACTCGCCCCCCGCACGCCACTGCCGAGCCTGGCTCCGGGGGCCGGGCCCTCGTGGGGGGGCCCCATCGCGGCCTCGGCTAGATCCAAAGCAGCTGGCTTGTGCGCGGGGCGGGGCAGACGTGAGCAGAGACCAGGCCTGTGTCCACACACGCGCACACACACACACACACACACACAGTGACTTACCCCCCCGGCTCTGCTCCCCGGGGCCCACACACCTACCGCCCGCATCTACACGCACATACACCCCCCGCTCGCCGACATGCACACACACACACACACACACACACACAGTGACTCACCCCCCCGGCTCTGCTCCCCGGGGCCCACACACCTACCGCCCGCGTCTACACGCACATACACCCCCCGCTCGCCGACATGCACACACACACACACACACACACACACAGTGACTCACCCCCCCGGCTCTGCTCCCCGGGGCCCACACACCTACCGCCCGCATCTACACGCACATACACCCCCCGCTCGCCGACATGCACGCACACACACACACACACACACACACACAGTGACTCACCCCCCCGGCTCTGCTCCCCGGGGCCCACACACCTACCGCCCGCGTCTACACACACATACACCCCCCGCTCGCCGACATGCACACACACACACACACACACACACACACACACACACACACACAGTGACTCACCACCCCGCTCTGCTCCCCGGGGCCCACACACCTACCGCCCGCATCTACACGCACATACACCCCCCGCTCGCAGACATGCACACACACACACACACACAGTGACTTACCCCCCCCGGCTCTGCTCCCCGGGGCCCACACACCTACCGCCCGCATCTACACGCACATACACCCCCCGCTCGCAGACATGCACACACACACACACACACACAGTGACTCACCCCCCCGGCTCTGCTCCCCGGGGCCCACACACCTACCGCCCGCATCTACACGCACATACACCCCCCGCTCGCCGACATGCACACGCACACCTACCGCCCGCGTCTACACGCACATACACCCCCCACTCAGCAACACACACACACACACACACACACACACACACACACCTACCGCCCGCGTCTACACGCACATACACCCCCCCACTCAGCGACACACACACACACACACACCTACCGCCCGCGTCTACACGCACATACACCCCCCACTCAGCAACACACACACACACACACACACACACACCTACCGCCCGCGTCTACACGCACATACACCCCCCACTCAGCAACACACACACACACCTACCGCCCGCGTCTACACGCACATACACCCCCCACTCAGCCACACACACACACACACACACACACACACACACACAGTGCCTGTCTCCCCCGCCCCCGGCCTGGCTGCATCCTGGCACTGCTGGCAGAGCCGGGGCGACTGAGCTGCAGCCAGGCCGGGGCCAGGCCCAGCTGAGCCCGTGTATCCGGCCCGGGGCGCTGCAGCTGGGCGCATGTTGGACCAGCCCTTCACGTCCCGGCTGCTCCTCCGCACAGACCAACGGGCACCTGCGGAGACACGGGCGGGGGTTAAGGCATTTGTAGGGAACGGGCAGCGGGTCCCCAGCCCCCCCATGATCACGACACCCCCCGAACCTCCCAAGAAACTTCGGGACCCCCCTGCACCCTCCCAGCAGCTCTGGGACCCCCTGTGCCCCACCCCCCTCCCCAGCTGGGTCGGGCAGAGCCGGGCTGGCCCGGGGACGACCGCCTGGCCTGGCACCCACAGGCCCCGCTGCCCCCCCAGCCCTCAGCCCGTCTTCCCTTCTCAGTGGCTTTGCCCAGCTCCCGTGCCCCCCCCGCCCAGTGCCACCCTGCAGTGCCCCCCATCCCCGCCCTGCCCCCCCCAGGCGCCTACCTTGGGCCGCCTGCCCCGCCCTGGAGCCGAGACGCCCTCCCATCCAGTCCTGTTCCTCGCCGCTGCCGCCTGGCCGAGCCACTGCCCAGCTCTCTCCCGCGCCGGTCACCCCTTCTCTGTCCCCCGCGGGGGGCCCCGGGGCCGCGTCTGGGGCACAGGAACTGGGGAGCGCCGCAGAAGCAGCCCCCCCCCACAGCCGCCGAGCCCGTCACCCCTTCTTGGGCACAGATTCACCACCAGCGCCTGGGGAGAGAGGGGTACAGGTCTCAAGCAAAGTGGGGTTCAGGGGAGGGCTTTGTGCAACTACTTTGCATATGCTGGTACCCAGCATGCCCTGGGGAACTCGCTGGAAGCAGGCAGTGGGTGCAGGAGGCTGGGCACTGGGAATACCCCCCCCCCCCCCCCCATGGACACACCATGTCAAATGGTTTTAGATGCCTCAGAGCAGGAAGGCTCCCCCGCCCCCCACAAAAAAAATGGTCCCCATGACCAGACTCGATTGTTGAGCTGTTTGGAAGTGGTTCTGTTGGGCTGGGGAAAGAGATGTGCGGGGACAGGGCAGAGGTCTGGCCAGTCGAGACTGGGGTGAATACAGCCAACCTGTGGAACTCCCTGCCAGGGGACACTGGGAGGCCAAAACTTGCCCCGGGTTCACCAAAGAGCTCATGGCTGTTTGGTAGGGATGCAGCCCCTGCGTGGGGTGCGCCACGCCCCCGGAAGCTGGGAGTGGACCCCAGCAGACGGATCACTCGATAAATTATCCCCTTTGCTCCTGCTGAAGTGCCTAGCACTGGCCACCCTTGGGAGGCAGGGCCCTGGGCCAGACGGACCCTTGCTCTGAGCCAGCGTAGCCGTGTTTGGAGCTCTGATCCTTGCCTGGCTTCCCCAGGTCCCCCCGTAACCCAGCAGGCACCTCGGCAGCACACAGTACCTGGGGGAGGAACCAGCTCCTGCCTCCTCCCCCGCCCCTCGCTGCCCGATACACAGGCAGCAGTGGGGGGGCTGGCGTGTAGTCGGTAGGATTAACCGATAAGCCCACGCGTCCACGCTGACTTCCCTAATTCGTGCACCCCTCTCGTCTTCTGTGTGCACAGTCCCCCTAGTCTTGTGCACAGGCCTCCTGCGTTCTGTGTGCGCCCACACCTCCCGTCCTCTGTGCGCACGTCTCCGGTCCTTGTGCAACCCTCCCACCTTCCGTGCGCACGTCTCCGGTCCTTGTGCAACCCCTCCCACCTTCCGCGCGCACGTCTCCGGTCCTTGTGTAACCCCTCCCACCTTCCGTGCGCACGTCTCCGGTCCTTGTGCAACCCCTCCCACCTTCCGTGCGCACGTCTCCGGTCCTTGTGCAACCCCTCCCACCTTCCGTGCGCACGTCTCCGGTCCTTGTGCAACCCCTCCCACCTTCCGTGCGCACGTCTTCCATCCTTGTGCACACCCCTCCCAACCTGTGTTCACTCCCTTCCAATCCTCAGTGTGCATGCCCCCCGCCCGCTGCGCGCACCCATCTCCCCCATCCCGTGCGCACACCTCCCATATCCGTGTGTACACCCCTACGACCCTCGGTGCACCCCCACACCTCCCCTCTCCTCGTGCACACACGTGGTCCGTATACTCAAGCTCCAAGGCTCTTCAGCACACACCACACCGCAGGACACGGCTGTCGCCAGGCAGGCTGGCCTAGTGGTTCAAGCCCTGGGCTGGGACCCCAGGATCTGTGTCCAACCCACGCTGCTCCACAGACCCCCCCCCCCCCCATGCAGCCCTGTCGCTCAGCTCCTGTCTGATCAGCGGGGACTGTGGGCCCTGCCCCATCGGTCCGTCTCGGCTTAGACCGGACGCTCTGGTGCGCAGGGACCTCCTGACTGTCTCTGTCCCGCCCCAGATCTCTGCGGGGGCTCTGGACGCTGCTCTCCCAGAACCCGCCCGCCAGCCCCTGGCAAACAGAGGCCAAAGCCTTCAGCCCCGACCTGGTGCTGGGCAGCCAGTTTGCCCCGGTGATGTGCCCCCAGCCAGAGCCCCCTTCTGGAGTCAGCTGCATTCTGAGATCCCGGGGCAGAGGGGCTGTAGAAAGGGGCCCCCCAGGTCTCCGGCGGGGTCCCCTCTAATTTTGTCCCTCCATGCCCGGAATAAATGTTGTTCTTTGCACCGAGGCATGTGCAGGATGTGCACCACCCATAGAAACACACGCGGCCTGCTGGGGGCGTTGTCCCCAAGCGCTCAGCGTCCCGGGAGCACCGGTCTCCGGGAGGGTTTCTGAACGGCCGCCCTTGTCACCTACCTCTCGTCGCCACACGGGGACGGGCTCCCCCGTCGAAGCGCCCAAGGGCTGGGAGAGACCGAGGCTGCAATCCCAGGCCGGCATCCGGGCTCGTGTCTCCTCCGGCCGGAGCCCCCCTCCCCGTCCCCGCCACGGCCGGATTTGCGGATCATCCTCTTGGATACATAAATAGAATTCCCGTTGCAGGAGCGCGCCCCGGAGAGCCGGGGGTCCCCGCGCCGGGCTCAGGAGGTAGCGTGTGGGAGTCTGGGTAACACTGCTGTCTGCCGGGGCCGGGGGCCCGAGCCCGGCCGGCGGGCGGGGCCCCTACACGGAGCTCTCGTCCAGCTTGTCCACCAGCTGCGTGTGTTTCCGCTTCTCCAGGATCTTGCTGAGCTCCTCGGCGAAGGACGTGGTGCAGAGGGGCGAGGGGCTGGGCTCCTCCTGCTGCCGCAGCAGCATGTAGCTGTTCCCGTTCATCTTGCGCAGCATGTGGGGCAGGGCGGCGATGCCGTTGGTGAACTCGGCCGGGAGCGGCGGCGGCGGCGGCGGCGGCACCAGGGGCAGCTCCCGGGCCGGGGACGTGGCCGTGGGGGCCTCGCCCGGGATGATCTGCAGGCAGCCGTCCTCCGCGCCCCGCGCCGCCGCCTCCTCGGGCGGCCGGGCCGCGCCCAGGCAGTTGGCCGAGACCGTCTGCAGCTCCACGGCCGGGGCGCCCAGCTCGTAGTGGCCCTTGTGGCGCTGCTGGCAGGAGGCGCGGAGCAGCAGCGCGCCCAGCAGCAGGCACAGGCCGCCCAGCAGGGCGATGACCGAGAGGTAGACGGTGGCCATGTCCGGGGCGGCCCGGCGGGCGGTGCGCGGGGGCGGCGGGTCCGTGGGCGGCGCCGGCAGCACCCTCAGGGCGTAGGCGGCCAGGGGGGAGCGCAGGCCGTTCTCCACCCCCAAGCAGCGGTACTCCCCGCTGTGCTCCGGCAGGGCGTCCGTCAGCAGCAGCCCGTCCTCCCCCTCCCGGAAGTGGCCCCGCCCGGCCGCCAGCCCCTCCGTGCCGTTCACCAGCCACGCGGCCCGCGCCAGGTTGGAGCGCTGCTCGCACGGCAGCAGCACGTCGTCGCCCCGCAGCACCGTCCGGCTCCTCTGCACGGGGGGCGCTGGGGAGAGACGAGAGGCGGAGTCGGCCAGCGCCCCACGGAATGCGCCCCACGGCCAGCGCCCCACGGCCAGCGCTCTGCACCCCACGGCCAGCGCCCCATGGGATGCGCCCCATGGCCAGCGCCCCACGGCCAGCACTCTGCACCCCACGGCCAGCGCCCCATGGCCAGCGCCCCACAGCCAGCACTCTGCACCCCACGGCCAGTGCCCCATGGAATGCGCCCCATGGCCAGCGCCCCATGGCCAGCGCCCCACGGCCAGCACTCTGCACCCCACGGCCAGCGCCCCATGGAATGCGCCCCATGGCCAGCGCCCCACAGCCAGCACCCTGCACCCCACGGCCAACGCCCCATGGAATGCGCCCCATGGCCAGCGCCCCACGGCCAGCACTCTGCACCCCACGGCCAACGCCCCACGGAATGCGCCCCATGGCCAGCACCCCACGGCCAACACCCTGTACCCCATGGCCAGCGCCCCACGGCCAGCACTCTGTACCCCACGGCCAGCACCCCATGGAATGCGCCCCACGGCCAGCACCCCACGGCCAGCACTCTGCACCCCATGGCCAGCACCCCATGGAATGTGCCCCACGGCCAGCACCCTGCACCTCACGGCCAGCGCCCCACAGAATGCGCCCCACGGCCAGCAACCACAAGGCCCTGGGCAGAGGCTGGGCTGCTGAGCCCAGTGCTGGCTCCCAGGGTGTCTTGGGACGGGAGCCACCAGCCTGGCGACTGGGCTGGGCTGGGCAGGGCAGGGCAGGGCAGGGCAGGGCAGGGCCACGCCTCCCGCCCGGGGAACAGGGGCAACGGTGAGAGCCGGGAGGGGCCAGCGGGACGCTCTCTGCCCAAGGTCGTTCCCCTTCTCCCCCGGGCAGGGCCAACGCCCCTGGCACCAGGGCCCGGCGCATCCTGTGGGTCGGATCGTGGGTCCGGCGGGGCAGAGCGGAGCCTCACCCGGGGCGGAGCCTTTCCAGCAGCCCTCCTTGCCGTGCTCCACGTCCTGGGCCAGCTGCGCCCTGTGGGGAAGAAGCCGGGTCAGTGCCTGGTCCGGGCCCAAGGCCCTAAGAAACCTGAACATGCAGACACGCGGCCCCACCCACGGACACGCCCCAATTGGCCCCGCCCACTGACACGCCCCCACGCAGTCCTGCCTACGGACACGTCCCAATTGGCCCCGCGCAGTCCTGCCCACGGACACGCCCCACTTGGCCCCGCCCACGGACACGCCCCACTTGGCCCCTCCCACGGACACGCCCCCACGCAGTCCCGCCCACGGACACGCCCACACACTGGCCCAGCCACACCCATATACGTGGCCCCTCCTGCAGACACACGGCCCCGCCCACAGCCCCGCCCCTGTGGCTCCAGCCCACACACGCTGACGCACACCCAGCCAGCTGGCCCTCGGCGTCCCAGCTCCACCAGGGCCCGGCTAAGGACGCCGTTCTGGGCAGCGTGGGCGCTGGGCTGAGAAGCCAGTGCCCCCGAGTGCCTGGGCAGGGGACGGCGAGGGGAGGTTTGCTTGGGGGCCAGGGCAGTCCCAGTGTCCCGGCGCCCCCCCCCCGGATGGGGGTTCGCCCTGGGGCTCCCAGGCTGCAGCAGGGACGTTGGCTGGCGCCGGCAGCCCCTCTAGCCCCATGGCTGCGCCTCGCCGGGCGGGCAGGGCCCCTTGGGTGGCACCGGGGGGCCGCGGTTCCCGTACCTGTCGGCAGCGCCGGCCACCTCCCTGCAGCGCCGGCCGTCCCAGGCGCAGTTCGGGTCCCGGGCCAGGATGCAGTCGTAGCAGGAGCCGTACCGGGCACAGCTGGACAGGGGGAGCTGCACGACCCCGCTGGCCGCCCCTACATACACGCTTCTCTGCAAGGCACAGCCGAGAGCCCCGGGGGAGGCGCTGAAGCCGGCCCGGGCCAGGAGAACCCACTGGGCGAAGGCCCGGAGCCCCCTTCCCTCGTCCCCTGCCCAGCCGAGCTACCCTGCCGGTGGCTGGGCGCCCAGACGCCCGCTCCCAGCTCTGGGAGGCAGCGGGGTTAGCGGTTAGAGCGGGCGGGGGAGGGGCTTGGACAGCTGGGTTCTATTTCTGGCAGGGTCACTGGCCTTGGCCAGTCACTGTCTCCGCCCCCCATGGGACAGCCTCCCCCATCGGCCGGATCCCACGGTGTCAGGGAAGTGCCGGGGGCCCAGGGCTGGGGGGCCCCACACCGACCCCTACAGCTCCTGGCTGGTTCCCAGGCCCTGGGCTGCAGCCCCAGACGGAGGGGCTGGGGGTCGCCCTTCCCGCAGGCAGCATCCAGGGGGGCACCGCCCGGCCCCGGAGCCCCATGCAGCCGCCGAGGGGTTCTGTGCGCCCATTTCTGAGCCTCCCCGCCCCGGCGCAGCGTCTCACCTGGGCTCTGGAGACCACCAGGCGTTCCACGGGCTGGGGGGCCTCGAAGACCTGCAGCTCCTCTATAATGTGCACGCCGGAGCCGATCACCACGGCCCTGTGCAGCCAGCCGGCCCCTGGGCGGGGGCAGAGGCGGGTCAGCGCCCACGGGCCAGGGCCGGGCGACCGCGCAGCCCACCCGCCCCCTGCGTGCGGGATCTCTGCTCCCCGTCTGGGTCCCTGCTGCCTGGCCCCCCAGCCCCACCGGGTCCCCCCAGCCCCATGCAAGGGACTCTGCCCCCCAGGCTTGGCGGAGCCGACGCACCGGTCCCCAGGAAGAGCACGTCGTACTGCCGGCCGTCCAGCGCCGCCACCCGGTCCACCGCCAGCGCTGTGTAGAGCACGTTCCTCTTCACCAGCAGGGGCTGCCCCCGCGCCGGCTTCACCTCCTCGGCCATCAGCGGGTGCAGCTTGATGAAATCCAGCACGCCGTTGGGCAGGTCCTGGGAGGAGTGGTAGCCGCCCTGGCGGGCCCGGTCGGTGATGCACTGCGGGGGGAGGAGAGGTCGGTAGGGGCGGGTCACGGGCGCACGCGCCGCCCGGCCGCTGGGGCAATGCGGCCACCTCTGGGGCGGGACGCAGCCAGGGGGGAACAGCCCCCCGCAACGCCAGGCTAGGGCAGAAGTTCGAGGTCGTCTGTGGCGGCCTCTGGGGACATCGCGCCCCCTGGGCCCGGCTGTTGTCTGGGCCAGGGTGGCACCTCGGGTTCTGCGCTTTCCCGTCTCAACGGCTACCCCGCCCTGGCATGACTGCGGTGACCGGGCTCTGCAGGGGTCAGCGGGAGAAACGCACGGGCCTGGCTTCCACCGGCGGCCGCCGAAACCAGCTAACCCTTCACTCGGGCCCAGCCTCGGAGCTGCCGGGAGCCGTGGGGACCATCTGGTCTGACCCCTGCACGCCGGACGCAGTGGGCCCAGCCCTGGGGGATTAGCGTCCTCCTGGCTCCCGGCTCCCTCCCCAGGGCACGGCTGCAGCCCAGCAGGGGGCGCTGGCGGCGCTGGTCACTTACGGAGCCCGGCCGTGGGTTTGGCACGGCCCCCTCGTAGCGGGTCCACTTGCGGCTGCTGTCCTGGTACTGCATGTAGGGCCCCGCGAAGGCCCGCTGCAGCGCCGACATGTTGTACTGGCACACGGCAGAGGCCTCCATGCTGCGCCTGGGGGGACAGCGACAGGGTCGGGTCCTGACCCCGCTGGCCCCCTGCCGGCTCCTGACCTCACTGCTCTCCCCCCACCGGCTCCTGGCCCCACTGGCCCCCCCCCCGCCGGCTCCTGATGCCATCTGCCTCCCCTTCCCGCCCCCCTGCTGCCTCCTGACCCGACTGCCCTCCCCGTGCCGGCTCCTGGCCCCACTGGCCCCCCCCGCCGGCTCCTGAGCCCACTACGTCTCCCTTCCCCCCACTGGCTCCTGACCCCGCCGGCCTCCCCCGCCCTGACTGGCCGGGCCCTGCAGAGACGGCTCTGGCCAGCCGGGTGCTCGCGAAGGGCCGGCCGGAGAAGGGGCTGAAGTAACGAGGGGATCCTCCCTCGGCCGGGCAGGTGGCCAAGCGGATCAGGCACATGATGCCCATTTTTCAGACGGGCCTGAGGCCCCGAGGGGGAAGGGACATGCCCAGGGTCACAGGGCAAGGCGGTGGCAGAGCTGGGCCCAACCCCAGCCCCCTGGGGCCGCTCTCGCATCCGTTCAGGGAAAAGGGAGACACCCCCCTTCCCCCCCAGGGCTCCATCGGGAGCAAACACCTGGGAGGCAGCAGCCGGCCCGGGCCGAGCGGGACATGGCCACACGTCTGCCAAGGGCCCAGAGCCCCTGTCCGGGAGCAGACCTGGCACCAGCCCTGCCCGACCTGAGGCCCCTGGCAGGTCTCCGGGGCAGGCTGCTCCGCAGCAGGGACTCACAGGTCGGGGAAGAGCCCTGCAGCTCTCAGGAGGGTGTCCCAGGCCAGGCCTGCGGAGGGCACCAGAGAGGAGCAAGGCCTGGGGAGCTGGCCCTGGGTGCCTCAGTTTCCCCACTCTGTTAAACCTGCCCCTGGAGATCCTGTTGGCAAGCGCCACGGAGCAGAGGAAGGACAGCCCCTGGTGAGCCGTCAGCCCTCTGCCCGGCACTTGGGGGGCCCCCGCCGGCTCTTGCAGCCCCCGAGAAATTCCTGCCGACCCCAGACAGCATGGCATCCAGCCCCGGCTGGGTAGTGGGGGGGAGGGGCCCTGTAAGCCCCAGAGACGCTCGCCCCAGGCCGCCGCCTATTCCCAGCCTCACGGCTCAGGTGTCTGCTGCTGGCGCTGGGGAGACCTGGCTGGGGAGATTTCCTGTCGTCACAGGAGGGATGAATTCCTGCTTCCTTGGGACGGACCGGCCCATCCTCCCCTTCCCCCTCCCCCGGCCTGGAGAGGAAGCGCCCACCCTGGAGGAGCGGATCAGGCCCACTGCAGGGCTGCGCACTAACTGCTAGGCAATGGTGCCACAGCACTGTCCCTTTAATTTAACCCCCTCACACCTGGATTCTTCCTGCTGGCTGCCGTGCCCGGCTGGGAGAGAGAATAAACAAATTTCTCTATAGAACCGTCCCTGCCGGGCCCAGGTTTCCCCACGCGCCATGCAGCTGGGCAGACCCGCTGTCGGCATGGGGCAGCTGGGGACAGAGCCAGGCAGTGGGTCAGTAGAACCCACGCGAGGGCCAAGGCCCCCCGGAAAGGGCGTGTCCAAGAAACCGGCCGGTGGCGCTGGGCCCAGACGTGCCCAAGGGGCGCGCGTTCCGGCTCCTCGTGGGACGTTCACTCCCGGTTCATTGAGCTAGCGGCGATCGGGTCATGGATGAATCGGGAAGCTCCCCAGGCGGGGAACGCAGGCGGCCCCCCCGGACCCCCTCTCTCGCCGCGGTCTGGGCCTGGGTTCTCCCAAGCCTGCTCGATCGCAGACTCGCTTGCAACCTGCGTCTCGTTCGCACCGGCCCCAGGAACGCGTCGGCGGTGAGCGGGGTGCGATCGGCAGCCCCCCCCCAACAGTGCAGAGGCCTGTCGCAGCACACGGAAAACCGCACGACGCTCTCATCTTTTCTCCCGGGCGCGTGCCCCTGCCGGAGCGTGGCCTGGTCCCCGCCCGCTACAGCAGGGCGCCGCTCAGGGCTGGGGGGAGGCGCTTGGGGGGCACCAGGCCATGCACCGCTCCTGACGTCTGCTTCACGGGGTGAAACGGCTCAGGGGACGCCGCCTTGGGGCGCGTGTCGGACGTGGGCGCGGCAGAGCAGACCAAGGAAGTTGCTGGCGTTAAGGGCTGAGCTCCGGCAGGGCCAGGGGGTCGCTGAGGAGGCTGGGAGAACCGGATCCACCCGGCTGGCTGGATCCCTCTAATCCTGCCCATCCTTGTGCGGAATGCACTGTACGCGCACTGAGGCCCGCGCGGATGCGCACGCCCAGGGGACACAACCTCGCCGGGCGGCGTTGGAGTCTCCCAAGGCGCGCAGGGAACGCTGCTCGGCGAGGGGACTGTCCCGGGGACGTGAAACGCGGGAGCGGATCTTTCAACCCGCACGGGGTGGGGGCAGGAGGAGGAGGTCCGGGGGGGGCAGACCCGTGAACGGAGAGGACCCCCCCCAGAGCTCGGCAGCGTGGGGAGGAAGCAGGCAGGGGACGGCGGGGCAGAGGGTGGGTCGGCGCTGCCACGGGCCTGTGGGAGGGGCCAGAACCAGGCCGGTGAGCCGGTGAGCCGGCCGCTCTGCCAGCTCTCGGGGCACAAGGGGCCCCGCCCCCCCGGGAGCCTCCAGGCAGCCCCGGCCCCACTCACCACTGGGCGGACAAGGTGAAGGCGGCGTAGAAGAGGGTGCTGGGCCAGCTGCCCCCGTCCAGGCTGTGCACGGCCTGCAGCACCTCGTAGGCGGGGATGTAGCAGGCCAGCCGGGCCTTCAGGAACGACGTCCACTTGCGCTGCAGGATGCTCTTGCCGCCCAGGTCGCTCTGCGAGGGGAGGGGAGGGACGCTCTGGGTGAGGGCGGGGCTCTGGCCTCTGAGCCCCTCGGGCCTGGGGTGCCCCCCACCCCTGCAGCAGCTCAGGGCCCCAGGCAGCCAGGGAAGAGGGCTCCCCAGACATCAAGCAGAGGAGCCCGGCCGGCACGGAGTCTGAGCCCCCGGGGCCGAGAGCCTCCGCCCCCCGTCATAGCCCCCAACCTGGCCGAGCTACCGACGCCCACAAGCCCCCCGTCATAGTCCCCAACCTGGCCGAGCTACCGACGCCCACAAGCCCCCCGTCATAGCCCCCAACCTGGCCGAGCTACCGACGCCCACAAGCCCCCCGTCATAGCCCCCAACCTGGCCGAGCTACCGACGCCCACAAGCCACCCGTCAAGGACTTCAAGGTCCAGAGAGTCCACGTTTACGCTGGTTTAACCCTGCCAGGGCCCCGGGCTGCAGGGGCAGGCGAAAACTCCCCACTCTGCCAATCTGCCCTGGGGAAATTCCTCCTTAATCCCAGTACGGCCACCCACAGGCCCACCGACGTGGAGTGGGGGGCGGGGAGGGGGACAATTGCTCCGGGGCCTGGTGATTCAGAGGAGTCCAGGGCTCCGGGCGGCCGCCACGGTTACTCTAAGGGAGAACGTGGAGATGTGAATATCCAGAGGAGGGGAAACGGCCTTTGTAGTGAGTTAGCCAATTGGGATCCTTCCTCAGCCCTAAGCGGATAGTGTTGAACTGAACCGGAATTCGCACCCTGATGTGATTTCTCCCTTGTATCTCCCCCTGCTTCTCTCGCTGCCACTCCGATTCATCTCAGGAAGTGGGGTTTACTCCCAAGCTGGGGCCCGAATACATCGGTTTCTCTCGGGTGCCCCAGGACCCGGGGCTGTTTCGGCAGATACGGACGAGCCCGGCTCCCCCTCGGACGCCACGTGAAGGCAGCTTGCTCCTGCGTGGCTAGATGTGCTCGCTACGCAGAGGAGGGACGGGCGTTTGGCTGACTGGGATCAGCTTCGTTTGTGAGCAGCCCCCGCTGTGTTTGTAGCAACCGCAGGGAGAGCTGAAATGTGGTTACTGGGGTTTGTGATTTCGGGGGGACATGGGACTGGGCTACGCCTGTTCCCCAGCGAAGGGCTCCCAGGGGGCTGAGAACCTTACGAGGCAGGGGCTGGACTTTCAGAGCTCCGCGTTACTCTGGCCAGGAGGCGACATCCTGCCTGGACTGGTTTGACCTCTTCCCACCCCCAGTTCAAAGAACAGAGCTCTGCAGGCATCCTTAGGTGCCTCTTTCGCATGCTTACGCCAGGAGTTTGTGCTTCTTCTACCCGGCTTGCTAAGAGCTGAAATCGCTGGGAGCTGACATCACTTGAGACTGATGGGCAGAAATCACAGCGACGGAGAGGAGGGCAGCAAAGAGGTGTCACGAGTGGCCTGCAGGGCAGTGGCGGAGAGGTGTCACGTGTGGCCAGCAGGGCGGCAGCAGAAAGGTGCCACGAATGGCCAGCAGGGCGGTGGCGGAGAGGTGCCACGAATGGCCAGCAGGGCGGTGGCGGAGAGGTGCCACGAATGGCCAGCAGGGCGGCAGCAGAGAGGTGCCACGAATGGCCAGCAGGGCGGTGGCGGAGAGGTGTCACGTGTGGCCAGCAGGGCGGCAGCAGAGAGGTGCCACGAATGGCCAGCAGGGCGGTGGCGGAGAGGTGCCACGAATGGCCAGCAGGGCGGTGGCGGAGAGGTGCCACGAATGGCCAGCAGGGCGGCGGCGGAGAGGTGCCATGAATGGCCAGCAGGGCGGTGGTGGAGAGGTGCCACGTGTGGCCAGCAGGGCGGTGGCAGAGAGGTGCCACGAATGGCCAGCAGGGCGGTGGCGGAGAGATGCCACGAATGGTCAGCAGGGCGGTGGCGGAGAGATGCCACGAATGGTCAGCAGGGCGGTGGCGGAGAGCTGCCACGAATGGTCAGCAGGGCGGTGGCGGAGAGCTGCCACGAATGGTCAGCAGGGCGGTGGCGGAGAGGTGCCACGAATGGTCAGCAGGGCGGCGGCGGAGAGGTGCCACGAGTGGCCAGCAGGGAGGCAACAGAGAGGTGCCATGAATGGTCAGCAGGGAGGCAACAGAGAGGTGCCACGTGTGGCCAGTAGGGTGGTGGCGGAGAGGTGCCACGAATGGCCAGCAGGGTGGTAACGGAGAGGTGCCACGTGTGGCCAGCAGGGCGGTGGCAGAGAGGTGCCACGAATGGTCAGCAGGGCGGCGGCGGAGAGGTGCCACGAGTGGCCAGCAGGGAGGCAACAGAGAGGTGCCACGTGTGGCCAGCAGGGAGGCAACAGAGAGGTGCCACGTGTGGCCAGCAGGGTGGTGGCGGAGAGGTGCCACGAATGGCCAGCAGGGAGGCAACAGAGAGGTGCCATGTGTGGCCAGCAGGGTGGTGGTGGAGAGGTGCCACGAGTGGCCAGCAGGGTGGTGGCGGAGAGGTGCCACGTGTGGCCAGCAGGGCGGTGGCGGAGAGGTGCCACAAATGGCCAGCAGGGCGGTGGCGGAGAGGTGCCACGAATGGTCAGCAGGGCGGTGGCAGAGAGGTGCCACGAATGGCCAGCAGGGAGGCAACAGAGAGGTGCCATGTGTGGCCAGTAGGGCGGTGGCGGAGAGGTGCCACGAATGGTCAGCAGGGCGGTGGCGGAGAGGTGCCACGAGTGGCCAGCAGGGAGGCAACAGAGAGGTGCCACGTGTGGCCAGCAGGGTGGTGGCGGAGAGGTGCCATGGATGGCCAGCAGGGTGGTGGCAGAGAGGTGCCACAAATAGCCAGCAGTGCAGTGGCAGAGAGGTGCCATGTGTGGCCAGAAGGGTGGCAGCAGAGAGGTACCACGAATGGGCAGCAGGTTGGTGGCAGAGAGGTGCCACGAATAGCCAGGAGGGTGGTGGCGGAGAGGTGCCATGAATGGCCAGCAGGGTGGTGGCAGAGAGGTGCCACAAATAGCCAGCAGTGCAGTGGCAGAGAGGTGCCATGTGTGGCCAGAAGGGTGGCAGCAGAGAGGTACCACGAATGGGCAGCAGGTTGGTGGCAGAGAGGTGCCACGAATAGCCAGCAGGGTGGTGGCGGAGAGGTGCCACGAGTGGCCAGCAGGGTGGCGGCAGAGAGGTACCACAAATGGCCACCAGGTGGCAGCAGAGAGGTGCCACGAATGGCCAGCAGGGCAGCAGCAGAGAGGTGCCACGTGTGGCCAGTAGGGCAGTGGCAGAGAGGTACCACGAATGGCCAGCAGGTGGCAGCAGAGTGGTGCCACGAATGGCCAGCAGGGCAGCAGCAGAGAGGTGCCACGTGTGGCCAGCAGGGCAGTGGCGGAGAGCAGTGAGCAGGTGGATGTGAGTGGCCAGCAGAGGGAGTTAGATACCTCGTTAGCTCCCCCAACCCAGGCTGGGGGGTGAACTCTGCGGCTGCCCCTCTGGGCCTGCCCTGCCCAAGGGAGCGACTGTGTGTGGGGTACGGAGACGGGCCGGGCATGGGAAGGGGCCGTTCCAATTGCTGGATGTAAGAACCTGAGCAGGAAAGGACGCTGCCCAACCGCCGTGGGGCGGGGCTTCTACTCGGGGTCTACGTTTCGGAGCCCTGTTTAGGGGTTTTCCCAAATCACCGCCACGTTCCTGCCCTCCCTTTCACTCCAAAGCACACGCTGCCGGCTGGGGGCGCTGTGCCCATCAGCTGGGCGGCTCCTGAATCTCTCCTGGGCGGCCGCCCAAGCGCTCAGATTACAGGGAACTCTGCTCTCAGCCACCTTGGGCCGAATCCAGATCCGGGCTGAGGAACAGGCCCTGCCAGGCGCGAGGGAAGCGAGGCAGCAGAAGCCGGTTCAGAGCCGGGATTCCCTCCCTCCGCACCTAGAAACAGGGGAGTCCCTCAAAGGGATGGGCAGCCCCACACCGGCAAACGCAGTGCAAGCCATGCAATCTACGGGGCAGGCCCCCAGCTCTGACCCGGCCGAGTGATCTGAGCTCTGATCCCAGCCCTGCGACCGTGGGGAGAATCATGTCATCGCTCCGTGCCTCAGTTTCCCCAGCAGTGACTCAGGGCTAGCTCCCGTGGCGGGGGTAGCAGCAAGGCCTCTGCAAGGCAGTCTCAGGCCAGAAAGGGGTCATCTCATCCACGCGCCCCCCCCTGAACAGGCCCCAGATCCGGCAGCGTCTCCGCACCTTGCACACCCGAGCCACGCTAGCGACCCGGGCCACCTGGCTCTTGTCGAAGGAGGTTCTCTCCTCGCCTGCCCGCTCCATGAAGAAGTAGTAGATCTTGTCGTCGTCCCCCACGGGGCTGTGCACGCTCTCCCGGACCAGCACGGAGGCCACAAACTCCGCATCTGTGAACAGCACCGGGCGCAGCTGTGTCAGATACGCCCCGCCGCAGCAGGATCTGTGTACCCGGCTCTGTGTCCCCTTTGGGGGCCTCCGCTTACCAATAAGGCCAGCTGATACCACCCGGCAGTGCTCCCTCTCACTTTTCCCATCCCTGTGTGGAATAATTTTATGTGCACCGAGGTGTATGCAAAAGTGCACCACCCGTAGGAACAAAGCCCAGCTGTAGGCATGCTGCTAATCTGCTGGGCAGCACCGGAATCTCTCCTCAGCGGCTTGCACGGCGTACGGGGGGGACACTGCTGCCCACCCCTGTGCCTCCGGGATTACAGCAGGGCCTGACAAGAGCTTTGAGCTCCTCGCTTTCATCTCACAACATCCTCCCCAGCTGCCCTGCGCTCTCCAGCTGGCACCTGTGCCCACTGCTGGTCCACGATTCCCGCAGCACGGGGGAAGGTGCAAAGAGCAATGCCCTTTCGGCTGCTTGTGGCCAGCCAGCAGGGTTCCCTGTCAGCTGGGTGCTTGGGCAGCTGCCCAGGAGAGATTCAAATGCCGCCCAGAGGACTGGCAGAGCAGCCACTTCTGGCAGCGTGGGTTTCCATGGGTGGTGCACATCTGCACGTCTCGGTGCACATAATAAAATGTATTCCGCACAGGGATGGATCTAATTAACAGGGAACATTGCTGGCCAGGTTCAGGCAAATGCTTTGCAGCCCCACCAAGCTATGTGGGTTTTCGCCCCACAGCCAAGGTCGCCTGCCAGCCAAGCCGGAGCAGGGTGAGGTCCTGCAGAGCTCATGGGAACCACCCGTCCTATGTGTGGCTGCCACCCAGGCCAAATGGGGCGTGATGAGGGCTGCGTCACTCCTGAGCACACTGCACTGTGCCGCTACCAAGGGGGTGGGTGTTAGGTGGTGTGAGCTGCACTGAAACCTACAAGGCCCCAGTGCCGGCTGCACTGAAACCTACAAGGCCCCGGTGCGAGCTGCACTGAAACCTACAAGGCCCCAGTGCCAGCTGCACTGAAACCTACAAGGCCCCGGTGCCGGCTGCACTGAAACCTACAAGGCCCCGGGTGCGAGCTGCACTGAAACCTACAAGGCCCCAGTGGCAGGTGCACTGAAACCTACAAGGCCCCGGTGCTGGCTGCACTGAAACCTACAAGGCCCCGGTGCCGGCTGCACTGAAACCTACAAGGCCCTGGTGCCGGCTGCACTGAAACCTACAAGGCCCCAGTGGCAGCTGCACTGAAACCTACAAGGCTCTGATCCCAGTACAGATGCCAGGATGCTCTGCAGACCCGGCTGTGGTGGGACCGACTCGCACAACCCTGTACCACCTTGAGTGTTATTCTGCCCAAGGAGGGCAGGCCCAGCCCGGGGGAGAAGCAGCGTTGGGGGGCGCACAGAGCTGGGACCAAGCACCACCAGTGAGGGGGAGGGTCAGACCCCGGGGGGGGCAGGATCTCACCGTTTAGCCAGTGCACAGGGGACTCTTCGGTCTTCAGGGGCCGCTGGTGCAGGTTGCGCCTGATGTCCGGCAGGCTGCGGAACTCGTACCGCGTGGCCGTGTACAACCCGCCGTCTGGGCCGGGGCAGGAAGGACAGGTCAGGGTCAAGCAGTTGCGTAGCCCCGCCCGACCTCCATCCCCGTCACTTAGCCCAGGTGCTAGAAAAGCCACATGCCCTGCCTGGACCCACCCCGAGGACCCCTGCGTGGTCTGGACTGGGCTGAGCAGCCTGGGGACAGCGGTGCCCAGGAACGCTGCTCCCCAGCCCTGATCGCATCAGAGCCTGGCTGGACCCTCGCAGATAGCCCACCGGGGGGCAGAAGGGACTGGCATGCTGGGGGCAGGTGGGCCCTAGGGTCTTGGCTGTGAAGAGGTGGGGAGACGCGCGCTAGCCCCAGAGATTGGGTGGGGCCGGGACCCACTTACCGACGATGAGGCCGGTGTAGCCACGGGCGGGGTCGTACGGGCACTTCTCCTTGCCCTCTTCCAAGAGGGCCGGCAGCATGAACCGGTCGGCGTCCTGCGGGGAGAGGGCAGGGAGGCGGATCAGGCAGGAAGCGCGGAAGCCACACCAGGAGCAGACCGTCCGGGCACACAGGGCTCCGTCACCCGTTAGCTCCCCCCGGACCACGGGCTCGTGCCACCCGCCCTGCCCACCCTGCCTGCTCAGGGCATGCCCCGCAGGAAGCCAGCACACCGGGACCTGCCTCAGTCCTGCTGGGGCGGGCAAATCGGTGGAATTCGGCAGCTACCCCGGCTCGGCTCTTCCAAGCGTTCGCCAAGCTGAGCCAACTCACACGCCTCCCCCATAGCCACTGTCTGACGCCAGGCCCTTCGGAGGGGAACTTCACAAGCGTCCTGCCTCTTTGTATCTGCTTCAGACCCCCTCGGTGCTGTGACCCCGACACCTGTGGCCATGAGAACGGCCCAGAGAGTCGCCCCCAGAGCCCAGAGGGGCCACGGCAAGGAACGGAAAGCCCAGGAGGGAGTTGTTCGCTCCTACACGGGGGACTGGGTGGGCAGACTTCGGCTCCGATGCCGCCACGTTCCAGCCACGTTCCTTGCCAGCCACGTAGTGGGGCAGGGCGGGGGGAGTTGGGGTGTGGACGCTGCAAGGGGAACGCGTAAAGCCCCTGATGCCACCACGTCTCTCGTTTCCCCCTTTACGTTTCCAGAAAACGGTTCTGCACGTCTTCACGGTTCTACACGAGCCACGTGCCGGGGCCGTGCGCCCACCCTGCCATCTCCCTCGCAAACGCAGCCAGGCCGCCCCTCCCCTCCCCGCCGCCCCGGGCCGGCACTCACGATGGGCGCGCAGAGCGGGTGGAAGGCGTGGGTGCCGCAGGCGTACAGGTGGGTGCTGTTCAGCCGCTGCAGCAGCCGGACGTGATTGAAGCATTCGGTCTGCGGAGAGGAAGAACGAGCATCACGTGGGGGCCCGCCCCTGCCCCCCGGAGCCGCCGCCGCCACCGCCCCCCCCAGAGCCGCCACCCCTGCCCTCTCTCCCCCCTGCCCCCCGGAGCCGCCGCCGCCACCGCCCCCCCCAGAGCCGCCGCCCCTGCCCTCTCTCCCCCCGCCCCTCCCCGGAGCCGCCGCCGCCGCCCCCCCAGAGCCGCCGCCCCTGCCCTCTCTCCCCCCCGCCCCCCCTGGAGCCGCCGCTCCCGCCCCCCCGGAGCCACCGCCCCCGCCCCCCCGGAGCCGCCGCCGCCGCCCCCCCAGAGCCGCCGCCCCTGCCCTCTCTCCCCCCCGCCCCCCCTGGAGCCGCCGCTCCCGCCCCCCCGGAGCCGCCGCCCCCGCCCCCCCGGAGCCGCTGCCCGTACCTTGTTGTTCCTGCCCTTCTGCAGGCAGTCAGCCTGCTTCTCGGGAGACACCTCCCACTGGATCTGCGAAGGCAAAAGGGGCCGTGACGTGGCGCCGCCCGGCTGCGGAAGCCAGGGCTGCCCTGCCACGGCCCGCAGCCACGGCACCCGGCCTCCACCGAGCCTGCCGGCAAGCCCAGCCCCACGCCCGGGCCTATCTGGCTTCCGCGCTTCTTGACGACGCAAAGGCCTGGCTGTATTAATCCCAGGCCGGGGGCCGCAGAGCAGCCGGAGCCGGAAAAGGCCTTCCCAGGGCATCGGACATCCCCTTCCCCACGTAAAGCCAAGGGGCAGGACCGACGAGTTCGCTTTGTCCTGGGGTCATCGAGTCCAGTCCCCTGCCCTCACGGCACGACCAGCCACCATCCAGACCAGGGCTGGGGAAGTTAAGGCCCAGGGGCCGCATGTGGGCCCCAGCTTGCCTGGATCCAGGGCGCCCTTGTAGCCAAGAAGGCTAGAGGCACATTGGGGTGAATTAGGAGGAGCGTTGCCAGCAGATCCAGAGATGTGATGATTCCCCCTTAATTCGGCTCTGGGGAGGCCACATCTGGAGTGTTGTGTCCAGTTCTGGGCCCCCCACTACAGACAGGATGTGGACACATTGGAGAGGGTCCAGTGGAGGGCGACCAGAATGATTAGGGGCTGGAGCACATGACCTGTGGGGAGAGACTGAGGGATTGGGGTTTGTTTAGTCTGCAGAAGAGAAGAGTGAGGGGGGATTTGGGAGCAGCCTTCAACTCCCTGCAGGGGGGTTCCAAAGAGGCTGGGGAGAGGCTGTTCTCAGTGGTGGCAGACGACAGAACAAGGAGCAATGGGCTCAAGTTGCAGTGGGGCAGGTCTAGGTTGGACGTTAGGAAAAACTCTTTCCCTAGGCGGGCGGGGGAGCACTGGGCTGGGCTCCCTCAGGAGGGGGTGGAATCTCCATCCCTAGAGGTGTTTAAGTCTCAGCTTGACACAGCCCTGGCCGGGTTGGGTTGATTTAGTTGGGGTTGGTCCTGCCTTGGGCAGGGGGCTGGACTTGACCTCCTGAGGTCTCTTCCAGCTCTGGGATTCTATCCCAGCACTGGGGAGCCTGTGTTGACCCTCCATCCCCCCCCCCCCCCCCACCTCCTACAAGGCTGGAGCACACAGCATCTACCCGCTTGGGCCCCCCGGCTCTGGCGTGCGAGGGAAATGGGGGGAAAGTCTTTCCCCTTCTCAGTCAGGGGCCACGTTTTCTGTGTGTAACCCCCCGACTGATTTTTGGGTGGGTCAGCAGCCCTGTCCCAAAAAAGGTTCCCCAGCCCTGATCTAAACTATCCCTGATAGATCGTCCCTGACAGGTGTCTGTCTAACCTGCTCGTAAATATCTCCAGAGGCGGAGATTCCACAATCCCCCAGGCAATTTATTCCAGTCTTTAACCCCCCTGACAGGCAGGAAGTTTTTCTGAAGGCCGACCTAAATCTGTCCTGCTGCAGTTTAAGCCCGTTGCTTCTTGTCCGGTCCTCAGAGGCCAAGGAGAACAATTTTTCTCCCTCCTCCCTGTGACACCCTTTTAGACACTTGAAAATTGCTGTTATGTCCCCTCTCAGTCTTCTCTTTTCTAAAGAAAAGCCCAGTTCCTTCAGCCTTCCCTCACAGCTCATGTGCTCTAGACCTTTCCTCATTTTCGTTGCTCCTCTCTGGCCCCTCTCCAATTTCTCCACATCTTTCCTGAAATGTGCTACCCAGAACTGGACGCAATCCTCCAGCTGAGGCCTAACCAGCTTAGAGTACAACGGGAGAATGACGTCTCGTGTCTTGCTCACCGCACTCCTGTTAATACAGCCCACAATCAGGTTTGCTTTTTTGGCAACAGTGTCGCACTGTTGACTCATGTTTATCTTGTGGTCCACTCTGACCCCCAGATCCCTTTGTGCCGGATTCCTTCCTAGACCATCACTTGCCCATTCTGTGTGTGTGAAACTGATTGTTCCTTCTTAAGTAGGGCACTTTGCATTTGTCCTTGTTGAATTTCATCCTATTTGCCTCGCACCATTTCTCCAGTTTGTCCAGACTCTTTCTGCCATTATCTAAATCACCGATAAAGACACTGAACTGATCCGGCAGTAGCTTAAACCCCCAGTGACCGCTCGGGAGAAGCCACCCCCCAAAGGGGCAGTGCCCACTGGCGTTCCCCCAAACCCACCGTGGAGGCGGCTGGGACGAGGCAGGGCAGGGAGCAGGGTAGCCGTGCTGTGCCGGATTGTCTGCTAGCGCAGGACCTCGCGCCAAAGCTGGAGGTTGCCCCCGTCAACCCAAACTTTAAGGGCCTGGGGGGCTGTGATTGGCCCCGTCAGACCCTCTCTCTGCTGTCCCGGGAGCGTCACTGAATTGCTCCCTGCAATCGGGGTCACAACCCTCCTTTACTGCCCCCCCGGTGAATCCTGCCCGCTGCCAAGCGCTCCGAGGCAGGGCCGGTCCATCTTCCTGCGCAGCGCCTGGCACAACGTAATGTACATAATAAAACCATCCTGCAACGGGGACGCTGCCGCCACCGAGGAGACATCCTAGTCCCCCCTCGTGGGGAAAGGCTCCGAGAGACACAGACAGGAAAGGAAACGCCCCTCGGCCCCCCAGCGACACTGTCCTGCCGCAGCGGTGGGGCTGGCAGAGGGGGCGTTGCTGGCAGGAGTCCCCCCACCGGATGGTCTGGCGCCGGGCAGGGGAGGGCAGCTCCGCGGAGGCTGGTGCAGAGACACTTCCCGTCAGCCGGGGGATTGTAAATGTGGGACATGGAAGACCATGTGTGTGCCCAGGGATCTGGAAGGCCGTAACGGCGGGAGCCCTCCCCTGCGAGGCTCTCCCCTCCCAACCGCCTGCGGGCGCGTGTCCTTAGCAGCCGGGACAGCCCACTAGGATGCCCTCATTGTGGCATCTGGGCTGCAGGAGATCTTGGGCAGGAAGAGCTAGGGTAGGATCTGCCCATCCAGCTGTCCCTGGCACTGGTTGGAGGGGGAAACGGGGGTGCTCGGCAGGTGTCAAGTTCTAGCAGGAGGGCGTGACCTGATGGAAAAGGTCTTGGGGGGGTGCCCCAGAGGTGGTGGGCGGGAGGCAACGTTCCCGCTAACTTTTTTCACCCACGTGCAGAATAAATTTTATGTGCATGAGGCATGTGCGGGTGTGCACCACCGGTAGACAGACACGCTGCTGGCTGGGGGTGCTCTGCCAAT
Source organism: Pelodiscus sinensis (assembly GCF_049634645.1). Classification (NCBI taxonomy): domain Eukaryota; kingdom Metazoa; phylum Chordata; order Testudines; family Trionychidae; genus Pelodiscus; species Pelodiscus sinensis. Next base: position 73,274,584 of record NC_134718.1, on the reverse strand, counting down.
CAGCTGGCGGCACCTGCCTCTCTCGGGGGGGCTGCCCAAGTGCTCGGCTTACAGGGAACCCAGGAGGGAGGTTGAGGGGAGGGAGGAGCAGAGAGCAAGGCCACTGATTAGCCATAAGCAGGCTTTTGCCCCCCAAAAAGCCAATCTGTCGAAACCAAAACTATTCCCGAAACCGGGTTGGGCGCAACGAACCACCCGACCGGGAAACCTTTGGTAAAAGAGATCAGAGACTCTGGAACGGGAACGTTCCCGTTTGCTGTCAAAACGACTCGTTCGGTAGCAACATCAGCCCACGAACACGACAACAGGAAGGGGGAGGGCTTAGCAGGGCACAACGTAACCTTTACACCGGCCTGGACAGGGGAAAATGGATCTTTAATTCTTGCCCATGTTTGACATTTTTCCCACAATTTGGGACGGGCACATTTTTCAGACAGCTGGAAATTCTCCCACTCATCCCTGACGAGCCTCCAGCCGCAGCTGCCACTTGTGCGCCAGAATCTCGGCTCTTATTACAAGCGTTTGCTGCCCTCCTTCGGAAGAAAATCTCAAAACCGAGACAGCAGAGGGAAGGTCCCCGATTCGCACAGCCTCCCCAGAGTTGGGCCACGTACTGGTGACAGATGCGGGCAAAGTGTATTTGTGTGGGCGGGGCTTATATGTGCGGGTGGGGCTTATTTGTGTGGGCGGGGCTTATTTTTGAGGGCGGGGCTTACACAAGTATCACCACCTTCCTCTTCTCCCACACAGATCTGACCCCTACATGTTGTTAAACAGATAAGGCAACACGGCACCGTGGCCAAGATTTCACGTGACCGGATGCTGGGGGTACCCAGCTACAGATGCTTGATGCTCAACATCTCCTGACCGTCTGGTCCCAAGATGGCTCAGCACCCCAAAAAATGGCTGGCCGTTCAGGAACTCCAGTGGCCGCCAAGGGAGCCAGGACCGGGCGGGGGGTCGCTCACCTTCCTCTGGGAGCCATCAGCTATGTTGCTGGAGTTCAAGGCGAAGATGGCCCCTCGGGCGCCCACGTAAAGGATGCCCCTCTCGTCCTCCAGCAGCAGGGTGGTGTAGTTCAGGGCGTGGTCGCTGAAGCGCCGGGCGCCCGACAGCTCTGGGGGGGACAACACAGGCTGTTAGGACTGGCCACTCGGCTAGTTGGCTCCGCTCACGGAGGGCGAATGGGCCCGACACGAAGGCCCAGTTGCCACGAAGTCCTCTACCGCCGTCTGCCAGCTCTTTGGGGCACAAGAACAGACTGGCCAGACGGGGCTGGACCAAAGGTCCCTCTAGCCCACTGCCCTGTCTGCCCACAGTGGCCAATGCCAGGAGCCCCAGAGGGAGGGAAGAGAATAGACAATCACCAAGCGATCACCCCCTCCCACGCCCTCCCAGCCCTGGCAAACACAGGTGAGGGCACTGCCCCTGCCCACGCTGGTGAACAGCCCCTGATGGACCAACGTTCCGTCTAATCGTTTCCATCCACTGCACATTTTTTCCATTTGTGTGTGGAATAATGTTATGTGCACCGAGGCATGAGCAAATGTGCACCACCCGCAGGAACACAAAACCGAGCAGTGGGTGCCCAGCTGACAGGGAACACGGACGGACCCATCCTCCAGGAACGTAGCTAGTTCTTTTCTGACCCGTTACAGTCTTGGCCTTCACACCGGGGCAGGCCTGTCTCTGTTCTGTTGTGTGCAGCACCGAGCGCAGCAGGGCCCGGCCTGCGGTGTGAGCGCTGCGGGAAGATGGTAAAAGGGGGCCGAAGGATTCAGGATCTGACAGTGCAGAGCGAGGAAATTCTTAACCCCCCTACCCAGAAGGGGATGGGCCTGGGGGGTCTGTCGTCTGCGTCTCTCCACCCCCTGCGCAGCACAGCAGACTGAAGGGAGACAAGGCCGGGATTGTACGGCTGTAGCTCTGTGGGTGTAACGACACCCGGAGTGCTTTCACAGCCGTGCGATCGCTGGCCTTCCCCCGCCCCTGGCACAATGGCACCGGTTTTACTAGACCTGCAAGCCGGCTAGTTCCATGGCAGCCAGCCCTGTGGGCTCCCTGGCCACGAAGCAACCCTGGGGCAAGGCTGCAGTGTGGACACGCCCTGAGTTCAGCTCAGCCCCTGTGGCCTGCCTGAAACCGCCCCCCGGCGCCAGCAATAGGAGGGTTCAGCCTGTCAGTTCAACAGGTGCCTCCAGGGCGGTGGGTGAAGGAAGGGCTGGGGAAGCCCTTAACCCCGCCCCTTCTGCTCAGGCCCTGCCCCAGCATGGGGAGGGAGGAGGGCACCGGGCCCAGCCTTCCCAGACCCGGAGCTCAGGGAGAGCGGGCACTGGGGGCAGCAACACTCCGCCCCCGTCACGCCTCCAGCAGGCGTTCTGGGGGCGGAGTCAGGGGCGGAGCCAGGATGGGGGCGGAGTCAGGGGCGGAGCCTAGCGTACCAGGGCCTCTTCTGTGCAGGGCGAGGCCTGGGTGCAATTTCCAGCTTTCCTCACTCTCCCCTCTCGCGGGCTGGTGACGGCCCCAGGCCGAGCTTGCAATATCGTGTGGGTTTAGAGACAGGAAAGCGGGGCTGGTGGCCACGAGGAGGGGCCCGTTTCCAGCCAGACCGTGGCTCGGGAATCTCTCTGCCTTGCTCCCGGGAGACGGGCTAATCTGTGGCATGTCACAGTGGAGCGAGCGGCAGGGAGCGCGCCACCGGGCAAAGCAGGAAACGTTTTCCTGCGACATTTCACACCCGTGCGGCCACCGGCTTCACCCCACGGCTGGGGGAAAGCTGAAAGAGAGATCTGATGGAGTAACGCCCAGCTCTTTAGAACAGATCGGCCACAACTTCCCCGGGGGGCCTTCACCTAGGCACCGTCTCTCTGCCTCGGGCTTAAGAGGAGGATCCGGGGGGTCCCTCCTGAGCCTGGGAAAGGACTGGAAACCGCGTCATGAAAAACTTTCAAACGGACCTCATTCCGCAGCGTCCAAAACGGAGGGTGCCATTTATCCACTTCCCGCCCCCAAATGACTGAAAACTTTCCCCAAACTTTGGCCCCCCCTCCTGTTTTTTGGGAAACAAACCACTGCCCTAACAATACGACGCGCGTCCTTTTGGGGGCTCTCCTTGTTTTTAAAAAGGCCGGTTTTCCCACTGACAAAAAAGCCTCTTTTCACTTGAAAGCCGAAAGGGTGAGGCTTAAGCAATGTTTGTGAAGGCCTCGGGACGTGCACCCCAGACAGTGCTCCTTCAACAGCTCGGCTAACGAGCAGGCGGGACAAAGGAAATAAACGAGGGGGAAGGTCTCGTGGAAAGCGAAAGGCCTTAATTGCTTTCCGACGCCCGTTGCAAAGTGCTCTCCGCTCATTCAAATCCCTCGTTGGGATTCAGGGGGCGTGGGCCCTGCTACGACAAATCGCACCCTTTATGAGGCCACAGGAAGGAGAAAGGGAGTCCCCGGAGAGGACGGCTGGGGTCTGTGTCCAGGGCACGGCTGGAACTCAGCGAGGACGATTGGTGTCTAGGAGTTGGAGCCGGACCCGCACGCAGGGACGCATGGAAACCTGACAGCGGCAGTAGGCAAAAGCCACTTCTTAAAGCGCCGTCCGTTCCATCCCCCGGCAGAGGGGTGCGTGGCCAATTCGTGGGTGCCCAGAGCAAGGCGCCTGGGTCTGATGTGGGCGGGGAGCGGTGATCCCCCAGAACCGCAGCTGGTGGGAGGTTCTCGGAGGAGGGGGTGGGAGGAGGCAGAGTGAGGGCGGGGCCAGACCGGGAAGGGGCGGGGCTTTGGGGAGCAGTGGGGCAGGAGCGCCGGCTGGGAAAAATAAAATTCGGCATCTCTGCCTTAGCCACGTAATCCCCCCTGGCTCCCTTGTGCGCTCAAGTGGCAGCATCTGCTGCTTTCATCTCCCCGCCTCGGCTCCATCCGCGGCCAGTCCCTAGCTAGGGGCCTGGCTGGGCCGCCGCGATGGGTCAGCAACAAATCGTGCACCCAGCTAGTCGGTGCCCAAGCCTCCGGTCTCTCTCCCCTCCTGATGGTGGCATCCAGGGGTCAACATCTGGCCTGGGGCCCCGCTGTGCACGGCACTGTCCAGACACTGCGGTAGACACGGTGTCTACCCCGCCGAGCTTCCAGCCCATGAAATGACTGGCCAGGCCGGCGGCACACGCACTCCCCGTGACGGCGCACAGCGGAGGAGCGCAAGCGGCCGCCCGAAGGACCTGGCAGTGTGACAGGCCAGACAACTGGGCTGTGAACAAAGCGGAGTTAATAAAGGAACGACCGCCCCCCCGCCCCAGCAAAGCACAGGCCATCTGGCCCTGCCCTGGCCAAGGGGCGCGGGAACAGACGGCAGGCCCCTGCCTTTCAAACTCAGAGACGCAGGAGAGCACAGCGATTCTCCGCAGCGGCCAGGAACCAAACGAGACCCCGCGGGCTCCGGCCGCGGAGGGAAGGGAACTTGGGCCAAGAGCTGCAATTAACCAGGTGACTTCCAACCGGCTGCATCTCGGCCGCCATCTGCGCCTGCGTCCCTGGCTGGTTTTCAGAACCAGCGACCTCACTCAGCGCCGGGCGATGGCCGTGTCTCCCCGAAGGTCCCGGGATCCAAGGCCAGGCTACCAGGGCACAGGGAACAGCACGGACAAAGAAACAGCTGACAGAGGAAAAGACAATCTCGTCTATACGTAAACGATGGGGACTGATTTAGCTGGAACTACTCCAGAGAGAGATCTTGGAGTCACTGTGGAGAGGTCTCCGAAAACCACCACTCCGTGTGCAGCGGCAGTGAAAAAAGCAAACGGCATGTGAGGTCTCATTAAGAAAGGGCTAGAGAATAAGACCGAGAACGTCTTGTGGCCTCTGTATAAACGCATGGGATGCCCACATCTGGAATACTGCGCACAGAGGTAGTCTCCGCATCCCAAAAAAGATCTCTTGGCGTTGGTAAAGGTCCAGAAAAGGGCAACAAAAATGAGGAGGGGTTTGGAACGGATCCTATGTGAAGAGAGATTAAAAAGCCTGGGACGTTTCAGTTTAGAAAAGAGGAGACTGGGGGGCGGAATATGATCGAAGTCTATAAAATCAGGACATATATGGAGAAAGCGAATAAGGAAAAATTATTTACTTGGTCAACATAAGAACTAGGGGTCACCAAATGAAAATATTAGATAGCAGGTTTAAAATAAACAAAAGGAAGTTTTTTCTTCAGTCAGCGCTCAGCCAACCTGTGGAACTCCTCGCCAGAGGATGTGGTGAAGACATGGACTTTAACAGGGTTCAAAAAAGACCTAGATAAATGTATGGAGGTTAGGTCCGTCAATGGCTGTTAGCCAGAAGGTGTAGGAATGGTGCCCCTAGCCTCTGTCAGAGGCTGGGAACGGGAGACAGAACTTGTTCTGTTCACTCCCCCTGCGGCACCTGCTCTTGGCCACTGCAGGCAGACAGGACACTGGGTGGCTGGACTGCTAAGGCCCCGGGAGTCCTCTCGGAGCACGGCCAGAGGAGCAGGGCAGGGTGCCTTAGGAACTGTCACGTTACCACGTTCTCTGCTAACGAGCAGCCTGACGCAAGCCAGGCTGCAGCCCGACGGACGGACGCTGGCTGCTGGCCGTGCGGGGCTGCCCCGGACCGAGATCTGGCCTGCCCGCGCCTCCCAGGTGCGTCCTGCACTAGCAGCCTGGGTTGTTGGCTGGATTTGCCTGGAGGCTGCAGCCTCAGACCCGCTCACGACTGTTTCTGAAGGCTCCTTACGGGACCGGACGTGGGAAGGAGGGGTGCCGCACCCCCAAATTTTGCCCCTGGCTTCTCTGTGCCTGGGGCCTCCACTGCTGGTCCCCGGAAGGGACTGGACAAGTGTCTTCCGGGAAGGAGATGCTAATGTATCCGTCCGGCTAGGTCCCCGTCACCTCCTGGTCCCCGCATCTTTGAGATATGCCCTCCCCCACCTCGTGAGTCTGGCTACATGCAGACAGAGTCTCCTGTCCTCCACAACGGGGGCCGGGCTGCTGCCGGATCGAATGCTAATCGAGAGATTGGGAGGCGACCAAAAGGCAGCCCGCCAGAGGGCGAGTGTGTGGGGGAGGCATGACCCCGGCTGTGGATGGGCACCGTTCCGGGGCGGGGGGAGAGATCTCACTCCCTCCACCCGGGGGGCGAGATGAGAGCCTGGCTTGATTCCCGAAAAGGGGGAACCCGGCGAACCAGGCTGGAAACCGCTGGGAAAGACTGTGCAGGAGCTGAACAGACCCCGGCAGGCGGGCGATGGCCGCCGGCACCAGAGGCGATGTGACGGCTGGTAACCAGGCGGGGACGTCAGACACAGCCCCCCAAACCGCGGCGGGCCTAAGAGCGAACCACATGGCAAAAGCCCCTGGCTGCTGGAGAACGATGAAACGGTCCCCCTCAGGGAGGGGTACAATGTGTTTCCCGGCCGAGGTGCGAAGGGCCCCCCGCAGGGTCAGACGGAACCGGGTGCTAGGACTAGGAGGAGGGTCCATCTGCTCCAAGACGGGCACCCGGGCCTGCGCCCATCCCGCTCCGGCACCCGGCCCGGCGCCCATCCCTCTCCGGCACCCGGCCCGGCGCCCATCCCGCTCCGGCCCCCGGCCCGGCGCCCATCCCGCTCCGGCCCCCGGCCCGGCGCCCATCCCGCTCCGGCACCCGGACCGGCGCCCATCCCGCTCCGGCACCCGGACCGGCGCCCATCCCTCTCCGGCACCCGGGCCGGCGCCCATCCCGCTCCGGCACCCGGGCCGGCGCCCATCCCGCTCCGGCACCCGGGTCGGCGCCCATCCCTCTCCGGCACCCAGGCCGGCGCCCATCCCTCTCCGGCACCCGGGCTGGCGCCCATCCTGCTCCGGCACCCGGACCGGCGCCCATCCCGCTCCGGCACCCATCCCTCTCCGGCACCCGGACCGGCGCCCATCCCGTATCCCGCTCCGGCACCCAGACCGGCGTCCATCCGGCATCCCGCTCCGGCACCCGGACCGGCGCCCATCCCTCTCCGGCATCCGGGCCGGCGCCCATCCCGCTCCGGCACCCGGGCCGGCGCCCATCCCGCTCCGGCACCCGGGCCGGCGCCCATCCCTCTCCGGCACCCGGGCTGGCGCCCATCCTGCTCCGGCACCCGGACCGGCGCCCATCCCGCTCCGGCACCCGGACCGGCGCCCATCCCGCTCCGGCACCCATCCCTCTCCGGCACCCGGACCGGCGCCCATCCCGCTCCGGCACCCAGACCGGCGCCCATCCCGCATCCCGCTCCGGCACCCAGACCGGCGCCCATCCTGCTCTACTACTCAGACTGGCGCCCATCCCGCTCCGGCACCCGGACCAGCGCCCATCCCGCATCCTGCACCGGCACCCGGAGCGGCGCCCACCCTGCACCAGCCCAGCTGGCACTTTATGGAACCTCACGCCCTTCCCCATCAAGCCCTACGCAGCAAGACCCAGTCTTGTCTCCCCCATCCTTGCCGACCACCCAGCTACATCCACAGGCCCAGAGCCTCTTGCTCACGGCCCTCAGCTCCTGCTCGTCCTGCAGCCCCCGAAAGGGCCCCTCTGCCCAGCCCAGCCGCATGGGGAAAGCCAGAGGCAGGTGGGCGGCCCTGCCAGGGAAGCGGCTCGCGCTCTGCCCCGAGGGAAGCCTGGGGCTTGTTCCCTTCTCGCGCTCCTTCTGCCAGCTGCTCTGCCAGGGCTCCAGGCGCTTGCAGGCCCCCCCTCCCCCGTAACCCAGATTCTGGTCGGTCCCAGATCTGCCGCAGCCTGGCTCAACTCTCACTCGGGTTCTCTGGCGCTGGGTTTCCCCGGCCTCCTCCGGACCAGGGGCCCCAATCAGCCCCCGCTGCATTTCCCCGGCCGCATGCGCCTTGGCGCGGGAGACAGCCTGGAAGGGGGTCCCTCCTGTGACACCAGCGAGCTGTCTGGACCAGGCCAGCCCAGGAAGAGGGTGGGGGGCTGCCTGGTGGCATCACGGCCCGGTAACACACTCAGCAGCCGGGCAGGATCCGGTGACGCCTGGCGCTGCTCACGGTGCCGTGGGCCGCACCAACGGGGTTCCTGGAACAGCCTCAGAGCTCTGGCCTGATGCCCCGGTTCCCTCCACCCAGACCTCTGGGGCTTCCCCTGCAGAGGGCATGGAAGGAAGTGCCCACTCCCTCATACTAGGGAGCAAACCCCAAGGCAAGGAACCAACATGGGGTTGGAGTTCTCTCCTCCCCAGTTTCCCCCAGACCTAGAGCAGTCGCCGGCAGGGAAAGTGCCCCCGGAAGGCAGTATTTCTTCAGGCAACACACAGCCAACCTGTGGAACTCCTCGCCGCAGGAGGTTGTGAAGACCAGGTTCTGTTTGTCAGAAGCTGGGAATGGGCGACATGAGAGGGATCCCTTGATGATTCCCGGTTCTGTTCACTCCCTCTGGGGCACCTGGCATTGGGCACTGTGGGCAGACAGGACCCTGGGCTGGCCGTTCTCCCCCTTCCTCCAGGGACTCTGGTTTCGAGAGATTATGCAGATTCCACCTGCTGGACTCAAAGCCAGTCCTGGGTTATGCCAGCATCCAGCCAGGGCAAGGGGAAGCCCCAGCCAAGTAGGACAAAGCTGCCCCCTAGGATCCTACCCCGAAATGCCACCACGCCCAGGTGGAACCATCTCCCTGCCGCGCTCCCATTTGGGGAGTGGGTCCTGGGTCCCAAAGAGGGAACCGCGCCATGCACGGGCAGGTGGCCTCAGCCGCACTCCGCACGGCTCCCCTGGCTGTGCGGCCTGCATCAGAGACTGCACCCCCCCCCACGTGTTAGGGGAGCAGGTCGGGTTCCTCTGCACAGCCCCCGCGGTTCCCAGGCCTCCGCCTGACGCAGGGACAGGCACCCACAGGCCTGGCCGATTTGCCGCCTGATGCGCTGAGCGCTCGGAAGAAGCGTGAGGAATATTTTAGCGCCTCCCGCTGCCTCTTCCCCCCCAAAGCGTGCACGCCAGGCGCACACAGGGTGTGTGGGAAGACACACACACACACACACACACACGCACGCACGCACACACACACACACACACGCGCGCGCGCGCCAGGAGGCAATACCTTCTCTCCAACTCTCACCGTCCCACACAATGCGCTCCCCTCCCCACTGCAAAATGGGAGGGGCGCCCGACCGGGGATGGCAGGCCCCTGGCGCTGGGACACAGCACATCACAGGCGCTAACCATCCCCGTTCGTCCCGCCGCCCTGTTCCGCTGCTCGTGAAGCAGCAAGGGAGGGGGAGCAGGGCCAAACCTCCCCATTTCTGCCCCACTGTCCCGGCCCGGAGAAGGGTGCTTGGCTGGCCAACGGGCCGGTGGTGTCAGGGAGCTGACCTCCGGCTAGAGTCCAGTCCCGCATACCCCAAAAGCCAACAGGTCTCAAGGATGGTCTGATCAAGGGTCTTTCCAGACCCACCGGGCCCTGAGCTCAGCTGGGCACCGCACTAAACGGTAGCAGCCCACACAGCCCCTGCCCCCGCGCCCTCGGGAAGGAAATGCGCATGTGGCCGGTACAAAGATCTTCCCCGCAGCCAGGGATAACCAGCACGTCCCGGTTTCCCAAACCCCATGGGCAGGGCGGGGCGGCTGGGACAACAGGGGCCCTGGCCGACCCGAGGCAAACCCCCAGGATGCACCCGCACCTGTCCGCTCAAGCCCTTGCTGACAGGAGCGACTGTCTACCCACAGGAATTTGTAGCTCTTACGGCGCTTCCCCTCTTTGTAGCTCAAAGGAGCAGGGGAGCACTATGCCCATGTCAGAGAGGGGGAAACTGAGGCACGGAGAGGCGCAGTGACTTGCCCATCAACAAGCAGCCCGTCAACCTGTGGAACTCCTTGCCAGGGGATGTTGTGAAGCTAAAACTGGGTTCCAAACAGAATGAGATCAGTTCCAGGAGGTAGCTCGATTAATGGTAATTAGGCAGGATGGTCTGGGACACAACCCCATGTCCTGGAGTGTCCTTAAACCTCTGACAGCCAGCAGCTGGGACGGTTTGACAGGGCTGGATCGCTGTTCATTCCCTCTGATGCATCAGGCAGCGGCCACTGTGGGGCTAACGGTTTATCGGGTGCTCCCTGGTTTTCAAAGCAGCCAGACCATGCAGTGGTAGATGTGTGAAGAAGTTGGGACTCTCGTTACCCCCCAGAGCTCAGGGGACACCATCTCCTCATGCCGAGCGCCACGCTTTACCCAAGCTCTTGGCTCCTCCGGCGCATCCTGCAGGGACACTGCAGCCGGCGCGTTTGCGGTCGCAGGGAAATTGCCGCAGTTACACGAAGGTTTATTTTTCCCTGAGGATTCAATTCTCCCCCCTCCACTGGCCTTTCAGCAAACCCTGCACGAGCGCGAGTTAATTGCTCAGCCACCCAAACTGTCAGGAAGTCATTAGCCGCTGCTCAGGGGAGACGCCACCAGGCCGGTCCCCAGGGCAAAGGCCAGCCCCTCCGTCAATCACAGACCCGAGACTCCCTCTCCGGTCCCCCCCTGCAACCAGGAATCATGCCGCGGGCAGGGGAAGATGCAGGAGGCTGGAGAACTCGGGCCGGCTGAGAAAGCCAAGCCGTGGCGGATCTGTGGCCACCTATCTGAGCATCCACCAGGCGATGGGGTTGGATTGTGGGTCCCATGCTGGGCCCCTCTGGAGAGGAGACAAATTCTCCTTCTAGCCCCGGGGAGGAGGCCGGGCGGGCTGTCTTAGGGAAGGCCGGCGTGACGCAGCTGGAGCTCCAGCATCCGGGGGCTCAGCAGAAGCAGCCAGGAACGGCCTCGCTGAACAGCCTTGCATTTCTCCCCTCCTCTGGGCCGGCTGTCCTTGGGCCTCAGGGGAAGCAGGCGAGCGTGGCCCTGATGCAAGCGGACGTGCGGGGGCTGCCGAGCCGCCAGGCAGCGTGCGGGGCAGGCCGGTGGCTCTTCCAGCAGGCCCCCCCATGGGAGCAGAAACAGAAGGGGAGGAGAGGGGAGGGAGAGCCATCCAAGAGCGGGGGAGGCGCGCAGACAGCTCCGAGTGCCGGCTGTTACACACCGTGCTGCGTGCCGGCTGTTGCCGCGGCCGCCCGCGGATCTCCCCACACAATCTCCCGCCCTGATCTCTAGGGAGCCACTGAACCGCTAGCGAGGTGCAGCACCGACCAGCCCCGGGCAATCCGATCCGTCGTGTGCACCCCGGGGCGGACGGGGGGGTCGGTCTAGTGCTCACAGTGGTCACTAAGCACCCATCTAAGGGCCTTCCTGCCCGTGGCCCTCCCCTTCCGTGACAAGGTGTCATTGGGCCAGGAGGGCTTAATGCCCTGTGGGCAGAGGAAGTCCCGCCCCCTAGCCGCACTGGGCATGCTCCAAGGGCCAGGGCAGTATAAAAAGGAGCAGCTCAGCTCAGTCCGGGCTGGATGCCGGAGAGGAAGGACGTACTAGAGGAGCTCCAGAGGCGGGCCCAGCAGAAGCCCAGACGACAGGAACTGGAGACCCGGGAGACTGCATGGAGCCTCCAGACCTGGCAGAACCAGCACGGAGAAGCCTGAGGACCCGGTAACTGCCGGGATCACCCCAACGCCAGCACAGGTAGGATGCGACCCAGGGCGGGTGCGCGGGTGGTATCTCCCACCCCAGTGAGCAGCGGCCGGATTCCCCGCTGAGTGAGTGGCAGAACACTCTGCCACTAACAGGGACCTGGGTAGGGGCCCGGTGGAGTAGGGTGGATCTGGGCCCCCAAACCCATGACTCTAGCCATTAGGCTGTACTGCCCTGAACTGAGGACTGCGTCACTGACTCTAACTAGTGGGCAGGGTTGCCCTGCACCCCAGGGCTGTGTTACAGACTGTGCCCATTGGGCCACGCTGCCTGGAGATGGGGCGTACTCCCACCGTGACACCTTCCCAGAGCCAGGAGGGCTTCACGCACCCATTACGCACCCGGTGTCCAGCTGTACCAACCCGCCAGGCCCTCCCCTTGTGACATCCGAGCTGCTTTACCGTGATAGGCGACCGTCGTCCGGGGCGTGGCGTCCAAGTCCACGGCGGAGCGTCGAGAGGGGGAGCCCACTGTTGCGGCCACGAACAAGACCCACGGGTACCAGGCCATGGGTCGTCTCATCTCCTCGGGCGCCTGGCAGGCGTTGCTCTGCCGAAGAAACTCTGTGCCTGCGGACGGGGGCCTGGCTCACTGGACAGCGTCCCTCTGGTTCCTGCGTGGCTCACGGCAAACCACAATCGGTCTCCTGAAATACAGAGCGGAAGTTGAGGGGCAGAACATCTGAGGATCTCAACGCCCTTCCCAAAATATTAAGTTCCCTGGGAGACAGGGAAGTATCATCTCCTACCGAGAGATGGGGAAACTGAGGCACAGGGGGATGCAATTTATTCCAAAACAGAGAATAAGTCAGGGGCAGAGGTAGGTACAGAAACCCAGGCGTTCCGAGCATCCCCTGCACTATCCACTACACCTCACTCCCTCTGCCTACAGATTCTGTTCTAATAGGCTCTTCTCTTGCAGCGGCGTTCGTTTGCTAAACTTCAGAAAAATGCACTGTCTCTGGGAAACAAATTAAAACAGAAACCGCGCTGCAGCAAACCCCAGAAGCCTGCTAGCCTCATTAAATCCAAACACAACACAATCAATGTCACTTCATTCTCCCACAGGCCAGCCGGGGCCCACGTACTGGAGAAATTGGAACAGCTCCGTTACTCATTCTATCTGCCTCACCAAGACAACGTCGGAAAGGTTTGGGGAGCAGCTATTTCTGGGAGAGGCTGTGTGGAAATAAACTGATTTATCCCTGCTCCCCCAGATGTTTTGTGTGTGCAAGACCCGAAGATCTAAAAAGCCCACCCTGTGTAACACTGCAGTGAATTCTCTGCATTTTTTTACACCTTGCAACCCGAGCACTTCGGTTTCAATTATCGAGGCCGTAAACATAATTTAAAAAGAAGTGGGAGTTTTAGCCATCCCCAGAGTCTCTGTTTGCATTCTGTGTCCAGCCCGGAGTCCTAAGGAACAGATTGGGCCTCTAGGGCCAATATTTCAGGCTAGTTTTTTATGTCCTGTTGTGCTAACCGACCCCTCCTGAAAGAACAAAATGATCTAGGGACAAATTAAAGCCGGACGTGCCACAAAAAAACCCAAGAGGAAACACATGCGTGGACAATCTGTGGAACTCCCTGCTGCATGAGGTCACGATCATGGAGCTGGGTTTTTACAACATGCAAAGCATGGATTATCAGCCTTTGGCTGTATCAACGCTGAGGAGCGTTACTGAATTCAAGTCTTCAAATTGCAATAGAGGGAGGTGCCCCTCTGGTGTATTGCATTTTACCCATCTGCCAGGTGCAACTAATATAGATTTCAGTTTACGGTCTCTCTATCCCGGTTCTGTGCCATTAGCCATGGCTCCCAGAGAGACTGGCACATCCTCCTCCCCTGTGGTCTCCTAAGAGAGCTCAGAGCTACAGGAACAACACCACCAGCCAGCGGGGGAAAGGCAGCAGGCAGAATGGGCCGGGGACTGGACAATTCTGCAAGAGACAGGAATGGCCAGAGGCCTCCCAGTCTAAAACCTCCCATGCTCCTTAGAGTTAACGCCCCCGGGCGTGTTCTCCATGCGCTACCCACTCGCTCAGCCCACACAGGCGACCCTGGGAACAGACCACCGCTTCCGCAGGCTGGGAGGGAAGAGACCATTGCAGGAGCTATTTGTCACTGCTGGGGAGGCATTCAGACATGCTGGAGTCGGGGAACGGGGGACACTGATCCCCAGTGATACAGGGACAAAAGACAATCGTCAGACTAGGTCCGCCCAGCGGTCCATCCAACCCAGAGTCCTGTCTGCCCAGTGGCCAATGCCAGATTCTACCCAGCCTGGCTAACAGCCAGTGACAGACCTACCCTGCAGGAACTTTTCTCTAGCTCTTTTTTGAGCCCTGATACAGTTTTGGCCTCACAGCATCTCCGAAGTTGGAGCTGAACTTTGTTTTGAACCCGTCGCGTGCTCATGTCATGGGCTGAGCCCTGGTCTGGGCTCCACGGGAAGGGGTAAATGATACGTCCTTCTCCGCTCCTTTCTCCGCGCCAGTCACGAGCGTATCGCCGTCAGCCGTATCCCCGTTCGGCCTCTTTTCCAAGCGGAAAAGTCCCAGGCTTTCTTCATTTCCCCAGACGGGAGCCGTTCCACTCCCCAACACTTTGCTGTCGCCCTTCTCTGAACCTTTTCCAATTCAAATGCAGCTTCGTGGAGATGGGGTGACTAGATCTGTGCATTGTCACTGCCACCTCGCGTTGTAACGGCCAGCTCATGTTGTCACCGCCGGCGTGCATTGTATCTGGGGGGGAGCAGTGGGGTGGGTGTACGGACACTTCAGGGACAAGCGGTGGGCATACCATGGACTTTTAGGGAGGCATGATGCTATTTTCTGTCTTATCGATCTCTATATAGAATTGGAGGCAGAGACCAAGAGTCTTGGGCGGTGACCGGACAGGCCGTCCCGTTGCTCTGCTCCCAACTTTGTCTGTGTACCATGAGGCCAGGTGACCGGGACAAATTTTGCTCATTTGCACACCCGGCTGCCTGCAGCAAGGGAGCTCACGGCGCGCCGCCTCGGCTTCGTGACCCGCGCCGCCAGTTCCAGACAGCGGCGGCCGTTCAGCCAAGCCAGGCGCCACGACTTGCTAAGGACAGAGGGGCAAACCGCCAGCCAAAGTCGTCCCACCTTCCCCCGGGCTGCGTCGTTTTCTAGCCAGCCCAGGGAAAGGTGCGAATTCCTGCTCACATGGCAGCAGAGACGGGCGAGGTGTCGGCTTCCCGGTCCCCTCCAGGACCTGCCACCGGTTTTCTTCCAGTCCGGACTATCGGGGCGCCTGCCCCGGCGGGAAGCGTGTGGGGAAAAAGGGCTGGCGGGCAGCTTGTGACCCCAAGGGGGCTCGGCTGTGTGCCAGGCCTCCAGCCTCTCCAGACGCTGCCCCAGCCGCGGGAAAGGAAGGAAGTAGCACGGCGGTGCCCTTATCAACCCGAAACAGCCCAAGGGAGAGCGAGGCCCCTTCGACACGCCGGAGGGGGAGTGACTGGGCAGAGATGGGGAGCAGGGGCCAGGCAGCTGGGAGGAACCCGCAGGGTACCAGGGCTGTGGGTTGCTTCCCCCCGGAAAGACAGCGCCCCCTGCTGCAGGAAACCCCCCCACCAGCCCAGAGCTGGTCGCCTGGCCCCTGGCTTCTCGCTGACGGGCCCTGAACCCGCTTCGCTTAGGAAGGGCAGGGAGCTCAGAGCCGCCGGCTGTAGGCCCCCGAGGGGGTCGAGCGGTGCAGGAGGCTGAGCCACTGCACACAGGGTCTTTCACAACAGGAGGGGGTGGGCAGAGAGAGGAACAGAGCCTGGAGATTTCCGGAGCCCTCTCCCTGGCTCCACGCCGGAGAGCCACCCAGAGCCCGCCAGGACCGCTCAGCTCTCTTCCTTTCTTTCACCAACACTGGCGCCTCCACTCCCTGCCAGCTCCGTGCTCCCCCCGGGTCCGAGTGAGCCGGCCAGGCGCCCCCCCCCCCCCGGCGCGGTCACTGGGGCACTTCGGAGCAAGGCCGGCTCGGCCCGAGGATCCACGCAGCCAGAGCTTCCACTGAGCTCAGCCCTGCGGTGACTCGGTCACGGTAATGAGCCACAGCGAAGGAAGAGCACGTCCGTTTTACCGGTCACGGCACAGGCCTGGCTCCGAGACGGCCCATTTCTCACTGCTCATGCGGGACTAAACCCTGAACCTCCACCGGCTAATCTCTGCGCCACACCTTTCCAAATCCCCGTGTGTGCGTGTGTGTGTGTGTGAGAGAGAGAGAGAGATCTGACCAGCACCTTTCCAAATCCGTGTGTGTGTGTGTGTGTGAGAGAGAGAGAGAGAGAGAGAGAGAGAGAGAGAGAGAGAGATCTGACCAGCACCTTTCCAAATCCGTGTGTGTGTGTGTGTGTGTGTGTGTGTGTGTGTGTGTGTGTGAGAGAGAGAGATCTGACCAGCACCTTTCCAAATCCCCGTGTGTGTGTCTGTGTGTGTGTGTGTGTGTGTGTGTGTGCGCGCGTGCGAGTGATCTCTGACCAGCACCTTTCCAAATCCCCGTGTGTGTGTGTGTGTGTGTGTGTCTGTGTGTGTGTGCGCGCGTGCGAGTGATCTCTGACCAGCACCTTTCCAAATCCCCGTGTGTGTGTCTGTGTGTGTGTGTGTGTGTGTGTGTGTGTGTGTGCGTGCGAGTGATCTCTGACCAGCACCTTTCCAAATCCGTGTGTGTGTGTGTGTGTGTGTATGCGAGTGATCTCTGACCAGGACCTTTCCAAATCCGTGTGTGCGTGTGTGTGCGAGTGATCTCTGACCAGGACCTTTCCAAATCCAAGTGTGTGTGTCTGTGTGAGATCTAACCAGTACCTTTCCAAATCCATGTGTGTGTGTGTGTGTGTGTGTGTGTGTGTGTTCTCTGACTCGCACCATTCCAAACCCAAGTGTGTGCGCGCGCACACGTGTGCATGCGACCGGGGAGGGGGGTGTTCCCACACCTGTCCCTTACAACGCAGCCGTCATGCCAGCAGCGGGGCATGCGGCGTTAGGCCCGGACGCGTGACGCGCCATGTGCAGCTGGCTCTGGGAAGGAGCGCGGAGGAGACAGAGCGCCTGGCCGGGTGCAGCCTGGGCAGGACGTGAGGACAGACCGATCCCGCCTCCTGGGAAGCCACAAGGGACGCATCCTGGCTGCATGTGGGGAGAGCCAGGCATTAGGTTCTGTCAACAGATGGTATTTGGAGTCGAATTCTTGGGATCCATCCCCAACTCGGCCACTGACTGCCCTGGGGCATTGCAATTAGCCGCCATCCTTCATCTTCTCCGTTGGACAGTCCCCACGGTCCAGCACACACGGAGACCCCTGCGCTTCCCAGAAAAGGGCAAGAGAAACGATGAGGGTTTGGAACAGCCACCATATGAGGAGAGATTAATAAGACCGGGACTTTTCCACTTAGAAAAGAGGAGACTAAGGGAGGATAACACCGAGGTGAATAAAATCCTGGCTGATGCGGAGAAAGTGAATAAAGAAGAGTATTTACTCCTTCCCATAACACACCAACTAGGGGTCACCATATGAAATTAACAGACAGCAGGTTTGAAACAAACACAAGGAAGTATTTCTGCACAGTCAACCTGTGGAACTCCTCGCCAGAGGATGTCATGAAGGCCAGGACTTTCACAGGGTTGAAAAAAGAGCTAAAAAACCCCTGGAGAATAGGTGCAGCAATAGCCAGTAGCTGGGCTGGGTAGGAATAGCCCTGGCAGAGGCTGGGAATGGGCGACAGGAGAGGGATCGCTGGATGGTCCCCGGTTCTGTTCCTCCCTCTGGGGGCACCTGGCGTTGGCCACTGTGGGCAGACAGGACCCTGGTTGGTCTGACCCCGTCTGGCCGCTCTGATGTGCTTGTGTTCTCTGATGACTGGTGCTCCAGCAGCCGTTCTCCCCCTGGGGGTCATGCAGCCGTTCTCCCCCTGGGGGTCATGCAGCCGTTCTCCCCCTGGGGGTCGTGCCCTCCGGATGGGGTCGCTGCAATCCCTCGTGGGCAGAGGACGCCATTTTGTTCCACCCAGGATGCCCTCCCCTGTAAGGTTCCTCGCACACAAAATGGCCTCCTCTGCCTAACAGGGGCTCACGCCCCGGCCACGGTGCACAGACGAGGCCGCGCAGAGGGAGCGCCCGGAGGACACCATGGTGCTCTGCGGGCGGGGGCCCCGGGAGGGAATAATTCCTTGCCGGGCACCCTGATGCTGCAGGAGGGAGTCATGATAATCCCTAGCGCGCTAACACCGAGGGGCCCGATCCTGGATCACGGCCCCGCTGGGCCAGGCACCGTGCCGCCCCCCGAAACACCGGTCCCGGCTGCTCTCCGCTTCCAACCCGAGAGAGACAAGCGCCGGCCAGGGGAAGCCCCGGGAAATGACCAGTCAGCACAGCCCAAGGTCTGAGCCCCCCGGGGCACAGCCTGTGTGTGTGGGGGGGGGGCCGAGGGGCAACCCCTTTCCAGGGGCCAGGTGCACCTGCTGCATTGTGGATTCTGACTGTAGCCCCGTGGCTGGGCGGCCGGACAGATTCACTGCGAGGGGAAAGCGTGGCGCTGACTGGAATCGCATCCGCTCGGCTCTCTGTCACACACACACACACACACACACAGAGGGATACAAGCAAATGCACACACATGCACACACACACACACAGGGATACAAGCAAATGCACACACACACACAGACAAATGCGCACACACGCATACACACAGGGATACAGGCAAATGCACACACACACACACACACAGGGATACAGGCAAATGCACACACACACACACAGGGATACAGGCAAATGCGCACACACACACACAGGGATACAAGCAAATGCACACACACACAGACAAATGCGCACACACGCATACACACAGGGATACAGGCAAATGCACACACACACACACACAGGGATACAGGCAAATGCGCGCACACACACACACACACAGGGATACAGGCAAATGCGCGCGCACACACAGGGATACAGACAAATGCACACACACACACACACACACAGGGATACAGGCAAATGCACACACACACACACACACAGGGATACAGGCAAATGCACACACACACACACACACAGGGATACAGACAAATGCACACACACACACACACACACAGACAAATGCACACAGAGGCACACACACACACACAGGGATACAGACAAATGCGCACGCACACACACACACACAGACAAATGCACACAGAGGCACAGACACACACACATAGGGATACAGACAGACAAATGCACACACAGACACACACACACACTCACACACACACATAGGGATACAGACAGACAAATGCACACACAGACACACACACACTCACAGACACACACAGGGATACAGAGAGACACAGACAAACAGAGACACACAAAGATACAGACACACGCGCACACACACAGCCCCTTGCCTTCAGAGGCCCGCTGCCCCTGCTTACCCAGCTGGCCCTGGCCCGCCTGACCGACCCCCCAGGCTGCGGCTGCCTGTTGGAGCCGCCCGGCTAGTGATGGCGGAGATTTGCCGGCAGCTGCACCAACCCAAACACCCGTTTGTCCAAGGAGAGGCGACTACAAGAGCGCCCCCGTGCCGGGGTCCGGGCCACTGCCCACGCAGCCTGGGCCAGGGCGTTCCTTGGGCTACTGCCCCCGGGGCTCCGTTCCCCTCCCCTCGACTGCGGAGGGGGGCAGCTAGAAACGCTGCACGAGGCAGCGGCGTGCGGGGAAAAGCCCCGAAGCCGCTATCTCCTGCGGCCCGGGGGTTTAGGGAAGGGGTCGGTCAGTTCCGGTGAGGGCAGGGTCATTAGAGGAACTCTGGCTGCCCTTCGGGTCCCGACTCCACGGAGCGCAGCATCTGCTCCCGCAGTCCTTGCTCGCCCCCAATGCCCCATGGGAGCTGGGGGGAAGTGGGGGCAGTGGGGCAAGACCTCTGAGTATCGGCCTTTTGCAATACTGTTCCCTTGCCCTTGAAATCCCACCGGCTTTGATCTGCCGCCGCGGTGCCGCTGCCCGCTTCCCCAGGGGCGCTGGCCGGCTGGCCGGGGCGCAGAGACTCGCCCTCTAAGTCTGGCCTCAGCTTTTCCTCCCTTCAGGCCGTTTTTTGCTCATCGGATCTGTGCGAAGTGGCTGGCGGAGGAGAAACAATTGAGCTTGGTCATGTGGCAGAGCTGAGGGGAGAGGAGGGAATTGCTGGCTCTGAAAACGAAATCAACGGGAAAAACATCCCCCCCTCCCCCTTCCTCCCAAACACAGATCGTGCCCCGGGGCCTTTTGCCTAAGAAGGAAGCAAGTCGGAGGGCAGGCCGGCCCAATTTGGCAGGCCGAGCGCTGGCACAGGGAGCTCAACGGCAAAGGAGGTAGGGAAGCGATCCCTGCCGATGTGTGCGCCAGCTCCGTGCACGGAGCAGACAGACAGAACGACGCCGGCAGAGATCTGAGCTCTCAGCTGCGTGCCTCTCTGCTGGCTTCCTTAGTCACGGTCCGCTCGGCGCCCTGGGCCCGCAGCCTTGTGGCTGACCTGGATCGGAGGGGAGGGTTTTTCGGGGAAGGAAGGTGCTCATGGGCGTCCGGTACGTAAGGCAGGGGAAGGCTTTGCCTTCCCAAGCCGCCAGGCATAGCCCCGCCCACACTCTGCCCCCAGAACGCCAACTGTAGGTATTCTGGGGGGGGCGGAGGCATTCTGGGGGCGGGGCCTTAGCAGAAGGGGCGGGGTTGGAGTTGGCCCCGCCCTGCCTTCACCAACCGCCCACGGAGGTGTGTTTCCACAGGCCTCCCGTGCTCCGTCTGCTCTGGAACAAGAGAGGAGCTGCGGTGCATGTCCCGTACGGCACGGAGAAGGCTCCATTCCCAGGGGCACCCCCATCAGGTCACCTCCAGGCCCCAGCTGGGGCACGTCGCCTTGGCGACACAAGCCGGCACGGCCAAACGAGCTGTGGGTTAGGGAAGCCGCGGCAGCCTGGGCGGCACGGACCAGCCTCTCGAGGGCCCGGGGCACCGGGCCTGGCCTGTGCTGCCACCCAGGCGGCCGTGGGGTCACCACGGTCGCTCCTCAAGACAGCTTTGTGCTGGGCAGCTCCGCTAGGTCGATACGTGCTGGGCCACATCTCCCGACCGCAGTGCACAGACCCTCCGGCAGGGCTGGTCTTCCAGCTTCCGTCGGCCCGGACGGAGCGTGTTAGGGCAGATGCTTCATGTCGGCGAGAGCAGCTCTACCATCGGTGTAACTAACCTCCCGCCAGGCGCCGGCTGTGTGGGCAGGAACAGCTCTACCATCGGTGTAACTAAACTCCCGTCAGGCGCCGGCT
Source organism: Pelodiscus sinensis (assembly GCF_049634645.1). Taxonomy (NCBI): domain Eukaryota; kingdom Metazoa; phylum Chordata; order Testudines; family Trionychidae; genus Pelodiscus; species Pelodiscus sinensis. The sequence goes on along the minus strand of NC_134718.1, from coordinate 73,253,728 downwards.
GTGTGGGCAGGAACAGCTCTCCGGTCGGTGTAACTAAACTCCCACCAGGCGCCGGCTGTGTGGGCAGGAACAGCTCTCCGGTTGGTGTAACTAAACTTCCGCCAGGCGCCGGCTGTGTGGGCAGGAACAGCTCTCCGGTCGGTGTAACTAACCTCCCGCCAGGCGCCGGCTGTGTGGGCAGGAACAGCTCTCCGGTCGGTGTAACTAACCTCCCGCCAGGCGCCGGCTGTGTGGGCAGGAACAGCTCTCCGGTCGGTGTAACTAACCTCCCGCCAGGCGCCGGCTGTGTGGGCAGGAACAGCTCTCCAGTCGGTGTAACTAACCTCCCTCCAGGCGCCGGCTGTGTGGGCAGGAACAGCTCTCCGGTCGGTGTAACTAAACTCCCGTCAGGCGCCGGCTGTGTGGGCAGGAACAGCTCTCCGGTCGGTGTAACTAAACTCCCATCAGGCGCCGGCTGTGTGGGCAGGAACAGCTCTCCGGTCGGTGTAACTAAACTCCCGCCAGGCACCGGCTGTGTGGGCAGGAACAGCTCTCCGGTCGGTGTAACTAAACTCCCGCCAGGCGCCGGCTGTGTGGGCAGGAACAGCTCTCCAGTCGGTGTAACTAAACTCCCGCCAGGCGCTGGCTGTGTGGGCAGGAACAGCTCTCCAGTCGGTGTAACTAACCTCCCGCCAGGCGCCGGCTGTGTGGGCAGGAACAGCTCTCCGGTTGGTGTAACTAAACTCCCATCAGGCGCCGGCTGTGTGGGCAGGAACAGCTCTCCAGTCGGTGTAACTAACCTCCCGCCAGGCGCCGGCTGTGTGGGCAGGAACAGCTCTCCAGTCGGTGTAACTAACCTCCCGCCAGGCGCCGGCTGTGTGGGCAGGAACAGCTCTCCGGTTGGTGTAACTAACCTCCCGCCAGGCGCCGGCTGTGTGGGCAGGAACAGCTCTCCGGTTGGTGTAACTAACCTCCCACCAGGCGCCGGCTGTCGGCGGGAGCAGCTCTCCAGCTGTGTACCAGTGTCTACACCGGCACTTAGGTCAGCGTCCCCAAGTCGCGCAGGGGGTGGGTTTTTCACAGCATGGCGACACCGAGGTAATGCGGTGGCGTAGACCTCCCCAACAGCTCCTCTCCAGACGGGCGCAGCGAATACCGCCAGGGGCCGGCCTCGTCCGGCAGAGAAAAGCACCGGAACAAACCCAAGCACATGGGGAAGGGATGTAAACGATCCAGATGTTTTCCATTTCCCTACCCCCTCCTGCCGCCCCAGGGAATTGGACGCCGGCTTTCGGGCGGCAGCATCTGTTCACAGTGACAGCGCTTTCGTGCAGAGCCGGACTCATGCTTCATTTTGCAATTGCGCAAGACGAGGGAAGGGGAGCTCGTCTCTTCTCCTGGACCCCGCGTGATGTTTTCAGCTTTGACAGGGCCGTGCTCCGGGCTTTCAGCCGCAGGGTTGTGCTGAGATGGAACAGCGAAGGGGGGGGCTCTGAAGCTGTAAGTCACAGCGGGGAGACTGGGGCGGGCGAGGGGCTTCCGGTGAGGAAGTTTCAAGCCGTGGCCACAAAAGGAGCCGGAAATAAAAGGAGAGCGGCGGGAGAATCCAGGAGCGATTTGGCATCTGAGCCGAGTTGTTTCTAGGGGGAACCAATTTCCCACCGTCATTCCACTAGATTTCAGCTGCGCTTGAATAAGTTGCCTGGAGATCCGGCATCAGCCTCGGATTCCAGGCCAGGAGGGAGAAATTCCGGCCAACACACCAGGTAACGTGCCAACAGTGTCAGCCGGTCCAGCGAATCCCATCGCCTCCGGCCGTGCCGAATACCCTGCGTTGCAGAGGGAGGGGGACACCCATTCAGCCATTTCCTGGCTGCCCCCGGAAGATCGGTTCCACCCCCAAAGGAGGAGCTGAGCGACGCAGAAGGGCAAACCGGCGCGGGTGTCCGCAGAGACGGCTGGAGGAGGAGAACGACTTTGCCCCACACGATGTAACGTGCGGACCGGCTGCCGCCGGGAAATCCAGCTGGTCTAACGGTAGCCAGGGCGACAGGACCTGTTGCCGGGCGCGCTCAGGGCTCGAGACGCGTCACAAACCCGAGGCCACGCCCGGCCGAGAGGGCACCGGGCGGGTGTTTCACCCCTGGCCAACCAAGGTCGGGTCTGGCCCAGCCCACAGGCCCCGCCAGGCTCCCACAAGATCCTTATTCCTCTGCGACGCTTCCAGGCGCAGCCATCCCAGCCAGGCTGCCACCTGCAAGCCCTGGGCCAGTGGGGCGCAAACTCTTCCAGCTGGGCCCCCCCTTATAGTAACAGCGTCCGTCTGCACCTCCCGCCCAGCCACCGCGGCTCAGCCAGGGTCTGCCAGCCACAGAGCGCAGGGGCAGACGGAGCCGGGGGGGGTCCCTCCCCGACCCCCTGACATGGGCTGGCCCGGGCCTGGAGGCAGAGCAGGACTGGGGGTGGAGCAGGGCTGAGGGCGGAGTGGAGTTGGGGGGCAGGGCTGGGGGGGCAGAGTGGGGCTGAGGGGCAGAGCGGGGCTGGGCGCTCCCTCATGCTCTCCATGGGGGCTGGTCCAGGCCCTCATGCTCCCCTGAATTCCCCCCCCCCCAGTCGGGGCCACGGCCTGAGGGCTGGTGCAACGCTCCCCCCACCTCTGTGCCGACGTGTGGGGCCTGGCTGTGGGGCTGGGCCCTACTCCACGAGGGGCCACCGGAGGAAACTCCCTGGCGACGGCGTCAGCCCGCAGCAGAACCACCCCGGCGTCTGACCGTGCCCCACCTCAAATCGACTGGCATGGGAGGTGCCCGGTGACCTTCACTGAGCCTCCGAGGATCCCCCAGCTACAGGAGGCCCAGCGTGAGGTTACAGGGTCCCCCCTGACAACGTTTAGGGGCTCTTCCGCCTGTCCCACCTCTCCCTGGCACAGTCCTTCCCGCCGTGACTGCCCGGCCTGGCCGACTAGCCGAGGGCGACCCAGTGCCCGACAAGCTCTTTCACCAAGGCAGGTGGGGGCAGGGCGGGGGATGCCACCGTGGGATCAAAGTGCTAAGGGAGACGTCTGGGGAGGGAAGGACCCGTAGTGACTCAGTAGTCCTCGCCCGCAAGCTGCGATAGGGCCGGTTCCAGCCGGAGAGATGGGTGCAAAGTCTAAGCCCGATTAGCTCTGGCCAAGATGATCCAGCCCCACCTCGGCCCGTTCCATCGTCAGAGCCACGCGGGTCGGGCCGGGCCGGGCACTTACCCAGCGTTTGCCCTGTGGCATCAAGCCCACCACTGCTTGTTTCGGCCCGCGAAGCGGCAAACCACATCGATTTGCCTTTCGGCACCGCCGGGGGCGGCAGGGCCCATCTCCCGGTGGTGACGGTAAAGCCGCCCTGGAGAGCTGAATGGGAGAGTGCATGAAAACGACACCAAGTCATGTTGGGGAGGGAAATCTCCCGGAAGAGCAGGCAGGGAGCCCCCAAGGAGGCCCTGGCTTTTCCAGCTCCTTTGCAGCCACACTCTGATGCCCACGTCCGCCGGGGGCTGGAGGCGCGTCGCAAACGCGGGCCCGGCGTCATGCCCCGGCGAGCTGGCCATTCGATCCAGTTTGGAGCAGCACGGACCAGGTCATAGGGAGAGTGGGAGAAAATCAGGAAGGGACCCAGCCATCCTAGCGTGGCCGCCAGCTCTCACCATTCAGCCGCGCTCCCTCCCTGCACCTGTGGGACGACGGACTTCCCCGCCCTTTGCTCCCACGGCAGACGGAGCGAGAAGCCCCCCGAGCGACGCGGTATGCGGGTGCAGAGCTGAGCCGCCGAGCGGCGGCGTGAGTCTCCAAGGGCCACCAGCACCCTCAGAGACACAGCTCATAGATGCTGGTGTCGGAGGGGCTGGCCTCATGCACCAGAGAAGGGCGGGACTCTGGGTAGGGCTGTCCCAGCTCTCAGCTCCCCATTAAGCAGCATCTCCCCAAATAGCGAGCGAGGGAAGAAATACCCAACCCTCGTGAACTCACTATTTCCACCCACGTGCACGGCCAGCTCACTAGGAGCACAGCGCTAGGGTTAAGTATTTGCAATGGCTCTTTGGTCCCGGTGCCCGCGTGTAACCGAGGGCCGGACTGGCCTCTTCCTGTCACGCTGCGGCAGAAAGCACCACAGGGAAAGCACCGGAGAGGGCGACCGTCACCGACAGCAGCCTCCGCGCCCAGGCTGTTCCCTCTAACAATGCGTCTGTGCTCACAAACACCAGCCTGTTTCCAACCCGGCGGGCCCAGCCCTGGAAACCCACGGTCTGAAGGAACGAGATAGCACGGTGTAAGCGCTAACAGGAGAGCACAGAGTTCCATCGGAGCCTGAGGAAGAGAGTCACGAGCAAAGAAGCTACCTCCAGGGGCAGGTTGTGATCAGCCGTGAACGATGGGAAAACCTCCCTGTGCCCGTCTAGGAAAAGAGTCGTTCTTTGCCCAGTTTCGTTCTGCGTTTGCAGCCAGCAGCTCAGAACACGCTCCCGGAGTGTCTCCCCCATCCCGTCCCCCCACTTCCTTCCGCTCTTTGGTGGCAGGGGAGAACAGACAGCGGAATATCGAGCGGAGAAAGCCAGTCCCTGGCTAGCTTTGTCATTTACCCCCAAATCCTTGAGGCCGACAGCACAGTCCAGACTCCGGGGAGGCTGGCGGGAAAGGCCATTAACCAAAGCCTAAATCCGACGCCTCCTCCCGCGTTTCTGCACGGAACGAAGAAAACCCTCTTCTCCTCTCAGCCGTTTGCTTCCACTCCCGGCCCCGCAAGAGCCGGCCCCGCAGAAGCTGCCTGCTCACGTTAAAAGGGACTAATGAGAACAGGAGAGCTAGGCCAAGAACTCTGAAGAGATGAAGCAACTCCTAAGGTGCATTTGTTTGCTTAGAATTTTTACACGCACACACACACACATGCACACTCGCTCACACACAGCCAGCCCTTTTGAACACTGTTCAAACATGTCTGCTGCAGACAGCTTCCCTAGGGCAAATATTTCATCAGATTTGAGACAGAGAACAAACGAACTCTAAAAAGGCTACAGGGGATTTCGGGCCTGGCGACAGACCAGAGCGTGGACAGCCAGCCCTTCTTCCAGGAATGTCAGCCCAACAGCAGCTCTGAGATGCTCCTTTGGGCAGCGACCTCTCTCCCCAAGACTGAAGCCTCCCCTAACCCAAAACTCAACACGGCAGCGTGTCTCCCCAAGACTGAAAACTCACTCGCACGCTCAGAATGTGGCCGACCGGGATAGCGCCAGCAGGGGGCACCAGCCAGGAGAGCGGCCAGGGCCATATCTCCTTTGCTTGGCTGTTCAGTGCGCACCACGGAGGCTGTTCTGATATCCCACCAGGGGCTGGGGCACACCGCCAAGGCAGGAGTGAAAGGGGGTGGCAGGGGAAAGGAGGGGAAGGAAAGAGCTGCTAGCCCCTCTCCCGCCGGGGCCGGACTTGTTCTGTGCGTGCCTATGAACTAAATCCCTGATGGAGCTAATCAAGAGCAAAGTGGATTCTTTCAGCAGCTGTAACATTTCTGTACAGTTTTGCTCACGCCTCCTCGAGGGTCAGCTCGAGCCCTCTCTTGGGGGAAGCCCCCTCCATTTGCTAACGAAGCCTGTTCCGTCCCCTCCCCCAAGCACAGAGGAGATCAGTCTCCCTCCCACATTACAGAGGGCGCCCGGGCCTCGCTGACTCCGCCGCAGGTCAAGGCGAGACATGACGGGCGAGAACGGGCTTGCGCATTTCGGCTCGGCGTTTCAGCTCTCGCTCCAGTAACGGGACCCTCCCGGATCCCAGCTGCGGGGCCAGTCTGCCCCGCAAACCGGGAGCCGAAAGGGGCAGTTTGGAGGTGAAGAGCGTGGAGGAAAACTCCGGGGGGCTGGGTGTTTTGAGCGCTCCTCTGTCCTGCCCTGCCAGCGCCCCCCGGCCCCGGGATCACCGAGCCGGCTCGGCCCAGCAGGGTCCCTCGTCCGGGGACTTTCGGTGACTGATGCTTTATGCCACTGGGGGCATACTGCTTTCTGCCGCGGCTGGGAAGCGGGGCGCCGCAGGCGGGAGGGCGGCGTGGCAGGACGGAGCCAGCTGCCGGGTTGGTCCAGCTCCTGCCGCCGCGCCAGGCTCCCATAATTCCCCAGTCTCTCCTGTCCACAGGCCGGCTCAGGGGCTCGCTGTGGAGACCCAAAAGCACAGGGCCTGGGGCGGCCCCAGGAAAAAACGCTTCGACCGGCTCCCAAGAGAACTTGCCTCGAACCCACCCGCTTGTGAGACAGCAGATACGGACACTTGGGCTGGCGACAGCCTCCATGAGCCACTGGGAAACTGGAGGGGGCGGAGCTCCATGCACCTGAAGGGGCGGGGCCAAAGGCAGAAGGGGCGGGGCCAAAGGCAGAAGGGGCGGGGCCAAAGACATCCAACTCTCTATGCTGCCCAGAGCATGGCGCATCCTCTCCTGCCCTTACTGCTACCTGGAGTGTGCCAGACGGTGCTTGAGTGAGGATTTACAGACCCCGGGGCTCCGGCCGCTGCCACTGCTAAATCGCCAGGCTCTGGGGCACCTGCCCCCTATGCCCTCCTCTTCGGCAGCAGTGTTCCCTGGAGGCTCGGGCAGCCACTCAGGGGAGTTTCAAATGCTGCCCACGGACACAGCAGAACCTTCACAGCTGCTCACAGCTGGCAGCATGTGTCTCTCCCGTGGTGCACATCTGCCCCTGCCTCGGTGCATATAACAAAATGTATCCCGCACATGGCTGGAAAAAATTAGAGGGAACACTGGCTGGCAGGCCTGGGGCCATGGAAATACCCAGAATGCAGAGGGGACAGCACAGCCAGAGACTCCTTGCTGGTCTGCCCGACACAGCGTCTGCCTGTGGCTGCCCCCGCCCATACCCTTTAGTGGCAGCTCGTGTGTCGATTCAGCCCCAACTTCCATCACTTCTGTGACGCCGGCCACGCTAGCTACTGCCTGTTCTCCTCTCTCCCCGTCCCACCCCTCACTCCCCAGCCCCCAGAGAGCCGGTCTCTGGCTGCCCCCCCTCCAGAGACCCAGGAGAAGCTTCCACGAGGCGCGCCAGGGGCAAATCCTCGGGCCAGGGCGACTGGGGGTACTCACCTCCGCAAAGCAGGAAGGTGTTTGTAGCAGCTACGTTGGGATCCGAGTCAGACACAGGAAACAGGCCTCTGGAAAGCCGGCCTCCCCCACTGTACCGAGATAAGGGCTGAGCCGGAAGCACCGACAGGAGCCAGCAGCCCGCCAGGGCGGGGGAAGTCCCGGGGACAGTCCACGCTCGAGTGGCAAGGCCTTTTTTAAGGATTGGTTCAACGGAGCATTTATTTCACAGCCTCGGAGCACAGCGTGGCCTTACATGCCTTCCCTGCCCCCATCCGGAGCGCTCCCATGCGCAAGCGGGCTGGATCGGGGGTCACGAGCCTGTGGCCCGAGAGTGCGGGAGGTGCCGAATTCTTGCTGCACCCTGGGGTCGGACGTGGGCACTCGGGGCCTTGGGAGACTCAAGGGGGAGCCAGGTGTCCGGTATTGGCCCGGACAGTCCGGTATTTGCGGCTTCTGTCCGGTAAAAAAAACCCAGAAAATACCAGATGCGTAAAATGTCCAAAAAGTATTTTTTGTTGTTCTTGGACGGAAGGCCACTTGGGACATTCTTCCATTGCTGCATGTGGGGGGGGGGGGGGGGGGGGGAGCATGGAGATTTAAAGGTGCAGTGACTTTTTTTCCTGGGTTTTTTTTTTGCTCAACAACTTTGATCTCCCATTTCTCCCCTCTTTTTTGCTCAACGATTTTGGTCTTTTTTTTTTCTCAATTTCTCCCTGCCATGTTCAGCATTTTTTGTGAAACTATCTAGCAACCCTATGGAGCCATAACTCGTTGGGCCCCCTCTCCCCCCACCCCACCCGCAGGCATCTGGTCCCACAGGCCGGTAGCTGGTGACAAAACCTTCAGCCTTGCTACTTTCCCCCATGCTGTTGTGCACCCACTACACAGCCTTCCCCCCCAGCTCTGCGTGAGGGTATCAAATGCAGCCGTCACGGTTCCCCTCGCAACAAACTGCCCGAATATCCCCCTCTGAAGTCCCTTTCCCACCAAGTCCTTCTAAGAGCTGCGCAGCCCGCAGAGAAATGGAGGGTTTGTTTTCCTGGGCGCAGAAAGGTGCCCCGCTGACCTGCCCCGGCGGGATCCGTTCCCCGTTCAGCGCCGTGTACTTACGGCTTGTAACCGCCATTTAGCTTTGCACCCTGCCTGAAACACGCACACTGTGGCCAGTCTCCCCTCCCCACCCTACCCCACAACGGCTGCCTTTCGGTTTTACAGCGATGTGTTTGCGCCGGTGGGTGCAGCACAGGAAACGGAGAACTGCCCGGCGTGGGAGACTGATAAAAGGACACACAGAGCCTCCACCCTGCAAGCCACTGTTTGGAAATCAGCCCTGCTGATTACTGGAGCCGATACTGGGCCACGCACGCCAGCAGCTTTCCGGGTGGCTCACGCCCATTCGCGTCCATAGACCCCCGACAGGCGACCGGAGTTAGAAACTCGCCAAAAGTCTCATTTTTTAAACAAATCCCTGGATGCTTAAGATGCTCCAGAGATAAGACAACAGGGATCAGGCAGTATATAAGTCAGTGCCCACGGCAGGACATAACAGTCATCCAAGGCCAGACCAAAAGGCCACCTAGCCAGGATCCTGTCTTCCAAGAGTGGCCAATGCCAGCTGCTTCAGAGAGATGAATCTGAGCGATCCATCCCCTGCTGTCCGCCATCAGCTTCACACAGCCAAAGGCTCAGAGTCTCTCTCAGCATGGAGCTGTGTCCTTGACCAACGTGAATCGCCACTGATGGACCTATCCTCCATGAACTGATCCAACCCTTTCGCAAACCCAGTTATATAATTTTGACCTCACAACATCCCCTGGCAAGGAGTTCCACGGGTTAACTATACGTTGTGTGAAGTAGCACTTTCTGTCATGTATTTTAAACTTGCTGTCTAGTCATTTCATCAGGTGACCCTGGTTCGTGTGTTATGGGAAGGGGTAAATAACACTTCCAGACTCAAGTATCAGTGTCAGGCATCTGACGAAGTGGGTCTCTGCCCACGAAAGCTTATGCTCTAACACTTCAGTTAGTCTATAAGGTGCCACAGGACTCCTCGCCACTTCCAGACTCACTTTCTCTGAACCAATCCTGATTTTCCAGCCCTCTATCATCTCCCCTTAGTCCTCTCTCTTTTAAGATGAACAATTCCAGACTTATTAATCTGTCCTCCTCTGGAAGTTATTCCATCCCCCTAATCCCTTCTCCTGCCCGTCTCTGTACATTTTCCAAATCTAATCTATCGGTTTCGAGATGTGGCCACCAGAGACGCATGCAGCTGCCCCACCCTGGCTCGTCACCAGAGACTGGACACGTAGGGAACATTTTTCACGGTGAGAATTCATCCGTGGAACATTCCCCAAGGGTCTCAGCGGATTCTCCCTCTCGGCCCACTTTTAAATCCAGGTGGGGCTGTTTTTCTGACCGATCTGCTCTGGGAATTCTTTTGGGGCACTTCTCGGACAGACAGAATTGGATCCCAGTGTGCCTGCTGGCCGTGGAATCTACGTCTCTGGGCTCGTGGCTTCGCTCACAGCTTCCTTCTCTCGCGCTTTCCTGGAGGAGCTAGCGCTGGGATGGACCCAAATGAAGGCCTCCCCAGAGCAGCGGTGCAAGGAACCCTCGAGGGACACCCCGACTTTGTGCTGAGGCAGTACGGCTGTTCATTGCAGCGTTCTTTGGACAGTGGACTGCCCCCGAGGGATCCAGAGCAGCTCGCCTTGGCGTGCTCCCAGCAGCGCCTGACGTCTGGGCAGGGCGGGAGGAATGTCACCAGGGGCCCAACTGGATGGGCGCACGGTGTGTCTGGCTGCTGGGGAGTTGCAATGCCCAAGTGCTCTGCTAGCCCGCTTTAGGCACGCAACCGACAGATCCCAGGTCTGCTGCTCATGGGAGGAGATCCCATGCTCGGCCCCGCCCCTTCTGTCCAAGCCCCGCCCCATGGGAGCAAGCCCCGCCCCCAGCCCCACAGGGCACTGGGAGCAGCAACACTTCCTCCCCTCCCCCCCCCCGACACCTACAGTAGGTATTCTGGGGGCGGAGTCTGGGCGGGGCCAGGCTGGCAGCTTGGAAAGGCAAAGCCTTCCCCTGCCTAGCGCACCGGCCACCCCTGCTCCAGTTTCCCAGCCCTATGCGCCGCTTTGAAGCGTGACCGGTGCCTCGAGTAAACGCAAGAGCACGAAATCACTGATCTGGGGCCAGTGGCGCGCCCCCCCCCCCCCCCCAGCCCATAAAAGGCAAGCGAGAAAACTGTCCATCCGGGCTGGTAAACGTTCGGTCTATTTCTCCTCCGCACACCAGACGGAAACCAGATCGATACAAATCACGCCCCTTGCTTGGCTACAAGCAGGCGGGCACAGCTTGCCTTCCCCAAATAAATAAGCTCTGAGCTTTGTTTCTCCAGAAAGCTGGCAGGGCGCACGGCCAAACCTGGCAGCAGGCCGGCCCGGAGGCGTGTTTGTGCCCGTGTCCCCCAGGAAGGGGTCGGCTTCGGGAGGCCTTCGGTGGTTTTCCAGCGCAGTAATTACACCTCCTTCCTGGCACGCCTTTGCCTGCGATCAAGGGGCAGCTTTTTGTCTTGAAGGACAATCATCCAATTAGCTGTAAAAGCTGGTTAATTTTTTACCCGGCGGAGAGAGGGAGAGGAACTGAATTGTTCTTTTTGGCAAGCCGGGGAGGTTAACTCATCCCGGGCCCTGTCCTGCCCCAGCGCCTTCCCTCCCAGGCAGCGGAGAGAAAGAAAACCCTGGTCCGCTGCCAAGGAGCCGAGTCCCACGGCAGAGTGCGTGCAAAGCAAGCGTCCCCTGCAGCGCGGGGACAAGGAAGTGCCCCCGGCTCCGGCAGCCTGGCATGTCACACCCACGGGAAGCAGGGGGGGTTGGTTCTGCAGGTGCCGGGGCGGGCAGGCAACTTGCTGTCCCAAGCTCAGAGCTCACCGGCCTTTGGAAGTTTCCGTGAGGGATCCGTGTGAGTCTGTAACAGGAAAAACGTTGCAAGACAACGAATCGGAGACTATCGCTCGGTGACTATCCGAGCAAATGCTTATTGGATAGTTGACTTGACTAGTCACTTTCCCTGCTCCTTACTGCTTCTGTCAGAGGGACAGCAAGGGCAGGAGCAGGAGCCGGAGGGGGGAAGCTGGCTGAAAAGCATGTTCCCCCCCAGCACTGTCTCCATGGGCAGGGGGGGGAGCAGGGATCTGGTGGAACTTCCGCCTTTGAAATGTAGCAAGAGCGGGGTGTGCCGTGGGAGCAGAGGGTGAGCGGGGGGTGAGCGGGGGGTGAGCGGGGGATTCCCCCCCCCCCCGGCCCCGCGCTCTCTGCTTTTGAAATGTACAAGAGCCCCTAATAGATCTAGTGGGGCCTATCGGCCAGGCGACCCAGACGGGGAAACAATACATCCTGGTAGCGGTGGATCTGCCCTGAGGCCGTGGCTCTGCCCTCTAGCGAGACAGGCACGGTGGCTTCATGTCGGTCCTGCTTCGGTGCCTGTGGGAGAAGCATGGGGCCAGCTCACCTGGGCCCCAGAGTCTCGCTCCCGGTCCAACGGGCTGGTGGGGACGTTCCAGGGGACCCTGAAGCAGATGCTGGAGGCCTTTATACACCGGCACCCACAGGACTGGGACGAGTACCTGCCCCCCCTGCCGTCTGCACCCAAGGGTGCACCAGGCTCTCCCCGACTGAGCCATGGTGCAGAAGGGGGAGGGGCCCCCCTGGCTTGCTGACAGTTGTGAGAGGGGGAGGCCTCCCCAGATGGAGAGTCGGGGGCGGAGAACTTTCCGATTCGGGCTCTTGTACATTTCAAAAGAGGGAGCGCGGGGCCGGGGGGGGGGCACTGCTTGAGTCCCCCCCCTCAACCCGGTGCTCCCCACAGCGCGTCTGCCCTTGAAATGTACATTTCGAAGGCAGAGGGGCCCTTAACTAATCGATTTGCTGATTAATCGAAACTGAAACATCCTGAACCAACAGCCTTGCAGCACCTTCGAGACGAACAAAACATGGAGCCGGGATCATGAGCTTTTGTGGGCACAGGCCACTTCTTCAGATGAGGAGCAGTTAAGGGGTCCAGTTTTCAAATGAATCGCACAGAGAGGGGATGGGGGGGGCAAGAGGAGGGGAAAAGAGGGGGAAGAAATTGTCAAGTCACGTATCCATGCTAAATGAAGTGGAAAAGAGCACTTGGTACCCACCCGCAGTACCCTTTGTTTGGGGGGTTTTGGTACAGTACAGGGTTGCCCCCACCTCTGATCAGCCCAAAAAGGGGCAACGGGAACAGAGAACCAAACCGAGCTGGAAGAGCGGATGGAGGAGGTCGGCTTTGGGCAGGGGGAGGGTCCTTCCGCAGTGCAAGCTACTGGCCGCTGGGCAGCGCCAAGCAGGTGGTCTGAGCCGGCCCAGCCAGTCCTTGCCTGCTATGCTGGGCCGGCAAGCGGTCCAGGCGGACGGAACAGCCCTTTGGAGATTCCCCCCATAGGAGCCAGCATCAGCTGCCCAACTCCCGGCCCCGACACAAGGCAGGGCCAGGAGACAGAGCAGCCAACTGGCAGCTGGATCCAAATCGCTTTGGGGGCAGCACTGGTTCCTGGAAAAAGCCCACACTTGGGAGGCCCAAAGCCACCATGGCATTCTCTGGCCTGTCGAAAAGCTAGAACACGGGTTTGGATACCTGCCCGCTCTGGCTAATAGCCCTCCATGGACATGTCCACTTCTTTTCTGAACCCTGTTTTGGCCTTCGCAACATCCTCTGGCAAGGAGTTCCACAGGTTGATGTTGCATTGCGAGAAGAAATACTGCCTTTTGTTTGGTGTAAACCTGTGTCTTATGAATTGCACTTGGTGACTTCTGGTTCTGATGGTAAGCGAAGGGGTAAATAACACTTCCTTATTGACATTCTCTGCACCGTTCACAATTAGACCAACATCTCTGGAGACTAATGCTCTTGTATTAAAGTTACTCAACTAAAAAAAAAAAAAAGAATGCATTAAAAATAAAGATTCTACGCAATTTATTTACGTTCCAGCATTCCCCCGCCAAACTAGAACGCCAGAGAGCCTTTGCTAGCACGTGAGAACTGAAGAGCAAAATTGATCAGTCTCCAGCTGAACCACCATGCTAACCACAGGGAGCACAGATGGTCAACAGCCAGCGTAAGATAAACACGGACATTATAACGCTCATTCCACAGGGGTCAGTGTTCCCTGTCAGCTGAGCGCTTGTGCGGCCACCCAGCAGAAATTGAAATGCTGCCTTGCTGATTAGCAGAGCACCAATAACCATCCACAGCTGGCAGCCTGAGTTTCTATTGGTGGTGCCCATCCGCACATATCTGGGTGCACCGAACAAAATTTCATCCACACGTTGATGGAAAAAAATTAGATGGAAACTTGACCGGGGCGTTGTTCAAATGGCTTTTTTTATGTTGGTGGGTTCCTTTTTAGTCTTCCAAGGGGTGCGGTGCAGCGTTCCTGGAGATCCAGGGCAACGCTTTACTATGAAACGAGCTTCCCCAAAGCCATGGCGTGTTCGCTGCCAATAGAGAGAGGGATAACCATGTGGGAAGATTGGAACTTCCAAAGCCAGTGCTGAACTGGACAGTATCAGGGTGCAGCTGTATATGTGGTGACTTTCCTCCTGACCCTACGCCACAAGACGAGGCTGTGCCCTGAAGCATGACAATGGACACCCCTTTAACTTGTACTCCAGTGGATATAATTGCCTTGCAATATTAATAGAGCAATTTTAGGCTTATTATGGCCTCTCCAGATAAAATAGGGCAGGGAACTAGGTTAGTGTTGAAAATAGGTTGTTCTCCCAGCTAGGTCCTGTGCACAGGGATTACGTTTCCATGGGCTGCCGTTACTGGGACTTTCACAGCCATAACCAATCTCTCTGAAATGCCTCATCAGCCTGCTTTTCCGGGGGCAGATTCCTCGCTTCGTTTCTGGGCCTAATTACATTTTTCTGCTTTTCGTTGAAAAGCTTCCTTACAACCCCGGAGTGATTAGAAACACTGAAAAAGGACAGTACCCCTGGAAGCAGCGAAATCCGGACTTTCTGATCCTGCCCTTACACCAGCAGGGGGCAATCATTTTTTGCCGGCGGCCACTTCGAAAATTTGTGAAGTGGCCCCGGGCCGCACAGGAAGGGGCGGGGCATCGAGCAGAAGGGGCGGGGCCAAGATATTTCCGGGTTCCCCGCCCCCAGAAAATGATTGGTCTGGGGGTGAGGGAGTGTCTTTGCCCCCACCCCATGCTCCCACAAGATACCCATGCCCCTGGCATGGGAGGAGTCTTCCCGCGCTCCCCTGCCCCTAGACCAATTACGGTCTGGGGGCAGGGGAGTGTATGAAGCCTCCTCTGGTCTCCCCTTGCCTCACGAATAGCACACGGTGCTTAAAAAGCCCTTTCGCCCACCCCTGCCTTACATAGCGGGGCCGCTTGATGTCTTCTCACAGGGCACATAAACCTCTAGGGCCGGAGAAGGAAAAGGAGAGCTCCCCAGAACCCAGCTGGGAGGGAGAGAACGTTTACTGAAGTCTAGACAGACCCCAAGAAAACACCAAACTGCACGGCAAGAGGCTCTGACAAAAGCCGCCGTGATTCTAGGCTGCCCCGGCCGTTTGTCAAAGAACACCCAGGAGCCGGAATCGGGCAGAGAGAGCAAATCCACAGCCGGCGCATTCCCAGCCGCGGGAATCAATGTGGACCGGTCGGCTCTTGCTAACCCTTGTGCTCCCCCCATTGTCACTGCTGGCCCGGCAGCGCTCACGTGAGGCGTTTCCCCACATCCCATGCGTTTTGGCGCCACGCTTTCCCGTGCGGAAGAGCCCCTCAGCTAGCCGGCAGGAAATGCTCCTCGGGGCCGGATTCTGATCTTGCTTACGCAGGCGTCCGCTCGCTTTGGGGGGCTTGCTCCTGATTCTTACGCTGATGGAACCCTCACTTAGCCATTCTGCTTGAAAACAGCACGTTAACGATCACACCTTGTTCCTTGATCCCTATCGGCTTGGCAGTTATTACCGATATTAACGCGTGAGAACGGCTCAGGTCTCCCGTAGAGCGTGATCCAGGGATGTGCACCCGGCCCCAGTGTTCTCCTCCCACTCCGGTTCATACCACCCCCTCCCTTCTGGCCTGGCCACACTTTGTGGGGATCAGAAGGAGAGAAAAGACCCAAGGCTAGATTTGGCCATTGATCTGTTCCAGAGGGGATGGTAAAGTCCGTCCCCGGGGGCCATGCAGAGCACGAAGCTGAGTGCTGTGAATTCAGGGACAAGGGGGGTGGCTGCAGTTTGAGGATACCATTCGTCTTCATCTCTGTTCACTTCATTTAAAAATTAACAGTGACAGGTCTGTACTTTGGCCATTGCTGCGTCCGATTCTCATACGTGGATTTTACCCCCAGGTGACCACGTTTCGTAACACTGAACTCGTCTAAACATTCCTCATGCAATGACCCTTGCACACTAAGGGCACGGAGACAGTAGATCAGACAACACAGCCCTAAGTCCACAGCTGCATGCTCTTCTGCCAGCCAAGACCCTCTTGCATCACTGCAGAAGATCGGAATAAGTCACGTCGGCGCTTGCGTCCATTCAAATCAGCGGGCAACCATCAGGAAAGCCAATGCCCACATCACCACTTTGTACTTTTAAAGAGCAGTGTTCTTTTCAAGAAGTCACAGTCCCACCTGCCAACTGCCCAAAGCCTTATTACCCTTGAAATCATTTTTGTACAGCTCAAGAAAGCCTCCTTTGAATTCCTTCTGGCCTCACGATCCCCACCCGGCATGCGGGAAAAGCATACGATCCCGTCGAGTGGGCCTGCTCGCGAAAGGTGTTCTCGCACTGCCGGAGGAGCATCTTAAATGAAACTTCTACCTCGCTCTGAGAAAGCGACACTCCCAACTTGGATGAGAAACAGCACCCCCTCCCCTCCCCTACCGCATTATAGTTCTCACCCGGGCTACCCCACCTCCCATTCCTAGTATTTACCCTTGTACTTGCTATTGGCTATTACATTGTGTGGCTTGAAAGCGTTCCAAGACATTTGCACAGATCAAAAGCTTTCCAAAACAAGTGTTTGTGCCAGCAAGATACACAACGCTTCCAAGAGTTTGAGACTGACCGTGTGTAACAAAGCGCTCATGTCAAAAGCTGAAGCCTCCGCCTGCCAGGGAGGACATCAGAAATCACGCCACCCGTTTGGGGGTATACATTTCATTCCTGAAATCTAGGGGGGGGCTGCCATTCACTGCCAACATTCTCAGAGTCCTTTTCTCGCGTTCATAATCTCACAGAGTCTTCGGAATACTCATTCTGCCTTCTACACAAGATATTCAGCCTTAAGACAAGTACATTCAAAGCATAGTCAATTGATTTCTCTCCTCACATTACAGGCCCTGCACCAGCTGTTAAAGATATCAAACCAGAAACACGATACACTGCAATGGTCGCTGCGTTTTTAAGGAGTCCAAATTGATATCAAATCCTCCACTTCCGTTCTTGGGTGTCAGAAATCAAACTTCGAATTGCTCCGGGATTATAAAACAAAAGAGGAAGGGCACTCGATTTTTCTCTGGCATTTTGTTCCACCGCCTTCACTAGGGTTACCAGATGGTTTAACCAAAAAGCCAACGGGGAAAAAATTCTGTTGAGACCAAAGTTGTTGAGTAGAAAAAAAAAAAAAAAAAGGGACCCCGAGAGTTATTCAGCCAAAAAAAAAAAAAAAACCAGCATGGCCCCTTTAAGAAAACCATTAGGCTTTTTGCTGGCGGCCATCTTGTTTTCCTGATCCAAGTCAGAAGGCAGCTCCCCTGCAGAACCAGGTAAATGGGGGGGCCGAGGGCCCAGGAAGGGGGGGAGGGGCTGGTCGCTGAGTGTGTGAATGGTTGCCAGGTATCTGGTATTTTCGCCTCCTGGCAAGAAAAAGAAAATCAGAAAATACCAGACATTTTAGGTGTCCAGTATTTTCTGAATTTGTTTACTGGGCAGGAGGCAAAAATACCAGACTGTCCGGGTCAATACCGAACACCTGGCAACCCTATCCTTCACGAACCCTGCATTCAGTTTTGCGATGGGTTCCCGCCACACCACAATTTTAGCTGGAGCATCCCACGGGATGGGAATGCTGAACAGAACTTGGCTTTCTGTGTTACTGTGGGACTATACGCGCTTCCGCCAAGGGGAAGTCACATTTGTATGCTGGCTTGAACGCAGACTGATCCGGTGGAGGATCTGAGGCCCTGTCGCAAGAGTATTGCCTCCAGCCAGGCTAAGGTGGCTCAGAAATCGCCCGACCAAGCTTTGATTCAAAGTCATGGGACGGAATAAGCTTTTAGAGAACCTAGATTTGTCACCTGTTCTGTTTGAAGCACACCAGACCAGGCGAGAGCAGCTGGACACCTCTTCCTCCATTTCCAGTGTGCTAATTCCGAGAACTCTCTTCGCGGTGCCGCTTCTGAATTACCCGTAAGGAACAGTTTTCACCCCTCCGAGTGCCACATGCTTGTTCCCCCTAATAATTCTTTATGTCCGTGTGCAGAATGATTTTCATTATGTGCACCACGACGGAGGCGACGGATCACCTAACAAAAATTTATTCCGCACACAGACAGTGTGTGGCCGGGGTGAGGTCGAGAGGGTGGAATGCAAAGTTCCCTGTAAGCTGAGCACTGGGACAGCGACCCAGGAGAAATGCAAAGGCCACCCAGCTGATTGGCAGAGCACCCGCAGCCGCTCACAGCTGGCAGCATGTGTTTCTATGGGTGGTGCACATCTGCACATGCTGTGGTGCACAGCACAAGATGTATTCCGCACATGGGTGGGGTGAGGGCTCTAAATGGGGCCTCCAGGCGTGGGAGTGAGTTCTGGGCTGGGGCGGGTGGTTGGGGTGCAGGAGAGAGGAGGCCTCCACCTGGGGGAGAGCGGTTTGTGGTGTGAGCAGGCTCCAGGCTGGGGCTGAGGGATTCAGAATACAGGAGGGGGCTGCAGGTTGAGGCATGGGTTGGTTGCGGGATGGGGTGAGGGCTCTGGGGTGGGCCCGGGGACGAGCCGTTTGGGATTCAAGAGGGGGCTCTAGATTCGGGGACGGGCTTTGGCCTGGGGGGGTTGAGTGCAGGGGGGGGGGAGACAGGCCCTGCTCTGGGGGAGGGGGCTCCCTACTTATAGACTAATCGAGTTGCTCCTTCACCTTCTCTTAGCTTAAGCCGGCTTGCACAGATGCGGACACAGAACTCGGCAGCAGCCCTGTCCACTCCAGAAGTCCAACGACCCTTTTACGTGACTCAAGATCTCCCTGGCTATGCATCCCAGAACCACGGTAGGATTTTTGGCCAGTGTCATGCTGGGAGCTCGTGTTCAGCTAATGCCCCAAATCGTCCTCAGAGTCCCTGCTCCCAGGGTAGAGTCCCCGGCCTGGAAGAATGGCCGGCATCCTTTGTTCCTAGATGGCGACATTTAGTCGTAGCGACACACATATTGTTTGCACGCGCCCAGCGTACCAAGCGACCCAGCTCGCTCTGAATCCGTGCCCTGCCCTCTTCGTTATCTGGGTGGGATTATACGCAAGGCTGGAATATTGGTATGGAAGGATCAGTGGCGGCCCGTCAATACAGGCGACCTAAGCGGTCGCCTAGGGCGCCAAGATAAACGGCTGTTGAGGGCTTTGGAGGCGGGGACGCCGATCGCGTATTTCACCTAGGGCGCCAGTTGCTGGCAGCTCGTCTCGGGCCGCTCCTGGGAAGGGTACAGCTCGCTCGGGAAGGGCAGGCGGGGGAAAAAAGGGAGAAGGTGTTACCTTAGATATTAAAAATGCGCATACTTGGGCTGAGATGGAAATAGCACACGGACTGTTGAGCGTCTCAGGGTAAGGTTTAAAGGGGAAACAAACAAGAGTGAGGTCTACTCCGGCTCACCTAAACCAGGAGGGGGAAAAGAGGTGGATGAGGCTTAAATTAAATAAACAAATTAATGGAGATTGCCTATCTCCTAGAACTGGAAGGGACCCCAGCTGAACGGTGATCACCACGCAACAGAGTAAGATTCTGGTCAGGATACCACGCTGGTGACTTCAGACCACAAATCGCAGTGCAAACGGGGTAGGTTCAGAAGTTAAAACAGGAAAAGAACAAGTTAAACACGACAGACGAGTGAGACCTCTTCAAGCCACCGTCCTAGAATACTCAAGGAGCTGACTGAAGAGATAACCGAGCTATGAGCTGTTTGAAAAGGCATGGACTACAGAAGAGCTTCCAGACGCCTGGAAAAAGGCAAAGCGAGTGCCCAGCTATAAAAAGGGAAAGAAGAACAACCCAGGAACGGACAGACCAGTCAGCTGAACTTCTGTGCCAGAGAAGAAAATGGAGCAAATAATTAAGGAATTCATCTGCAAACATCTGGAAGATAAGATAAGGTGATGATTTGCTCTTTACAATCCATGTCAGCATGGATTTGTAAAGAACAAATCACATCCAACTAACCTGATAGCTTTCTTTGACAGAATAACAAGCCTTGCAGATAAGGGGGAAGTGGTAGGCTTGAGTAAGGCATCTATCTGATGCAGTCTTGCATGACCTTCTCATTAAGAAACTAGGGAAATCCAACATAGAGGGAGGTATTACAAGGCGGGTTCATAACTGGTTGGATAACAATTTCCAAAGAGTTCACAGTCATGCTGGAAGGGCATAACAAGTGTGGTTCTGCAGGGATCAGTTTGAGGACTGGTTCAGTTCAATATCTTCATCAATGCCTTAGATACTGGCTGAAACAAAAAACAGGACTGTGTAGCACTTTAAAGACTAACAAGATGGTTTCATAGGTGATGAGCTTTCGTGGGCCAGACCCACTTCCTCAGATCAAATAGTGGAAGAAAACTGTCACAACCATATATACCAAAGGATACAATTAAAAAAAAGTGAACACATATGAACATCGAAATTTGATTTGTCCTTTTCATGTGTGTTCACTTTTTTTTAATTGTATCCTTTGGTATATATGGTCGTGACAATTTTCTTCCACTATTTGATCTGACTATAATAGAGTTTAAAGAGAAGCTGGATAAATTCATGGAGGTTAGGTCCATAAAAGGCCATTAGCTAGGGGATAAAATGGTGTCCTTGGCCTCTGTTTGTCAGAGGCTGGAGAGGGATGGCAGGAGACAAATCGCTTGATCATTGTCTTCGGTCCACCCCCTCTGGCGCACCTGGTGCTGGCCAGTGTCGGCAGACAGGATACTGGGCTAGAAGGACCTTTGGTCTGACCCAGTACGGCCGTTCTTATCTTCTTATGAGGAAGTGGGTCCGGCCCACGAAAGCTCATCACCTATTAAACCATCTTGTTAGTCTTTAAAGTGCTACACAGTCCTGTTTTTTGTTTCAGCTGCACCAGACTAACACGGCTACATTTCTACCACTTAGATACTGGCATAGGCATGACCCTTACAAAGTCTGCAGATACCACCAAGCTGGGAGGGGTTGCAAGATACTTTGGAGGAGAGGATTCAAATTCAAAATGATCTGGACAAACTAGAGAAATGGTTGGAGGAAAATAGGAATGAAATTCAACCAGAACAAATGCAAAGTGCTCCACTTAGGAAGGAACAATCCATTTCCTGCACATACAGAATGGGAAGCGACTGTCTAGGAAGGAGTACGGCAGAAAGGGATCTAGGGGTCAGAGTGGACCACAAGCTAAATACGAGTCAACAGTGTGACACTGTTGCCAAAAAACCAAACATGATTCTGGGGTGCATTAATGAGAGTGTTGTGAGCAAGACACGGAGGAGTCATTCTTCCGCTCTGCTCTGCGCTGATTAGGCCTCAGCTGGAGTATTGGGGTCTTGTGCTGGATGCCACATTTCAGGAAAGGTGTGGACAAATGGGAAAAGTCCAGAAAGTCTAGAAATCATGACTTCTGAGGAAAGATGGAAAGAATTGGGTTTGCTGAGTCTAGAAAAGAGAAGACTGAGGGGGGACAGGATAGCAGCTTTCAAGTATCTGAACGGTTGTAATAAGAAAAGGGAGAAAAATTATTCTCTTTAACCTCTGAGGATAGGACAAGAAGCAACCGGCTTAAACTGCAGCAAGGGAGGTTTAGGCTGGACATGAGGAAAAACTTCCTGCCTGTCAGGGGGGTTAAACACTGGAATAAGTTGCCTAGGGAAGTTGTGGAATCTCCATCTCTGGAGATATTTACAAGCAGGTTGGATAGACACCTGTCAGGGATGGGCTAGATGGTGCTTGGTCCTGCCATGAGTGAAAGGGACTGGACTGATGACCTCTTGAGGTTCTTTATAGTTCTAGGGGTCTATGATTATTTAACATTCTTCCAATTCTTAGGCCGTTTTATGAGCAATGTTGTTTTCTGGTAGGTTATTATTCAAATGTGAAATAGTGTAGGGGCAAGACCCAATCCCTGCGTGACCCCCACTGAAAACACCTCTGCTTGGGGACAATCCCCCATCTACAATTACGTTTTGAGACCTATCAGGCAGCCAGTTTTGAATCCATTTCATGTGTGCTATGTCACGTTTACATCGCTCTAGGTTTATCAACACGCCATGTAGCACCTGGGGTCATCCAGGATGCCCTTTCTAAAAAATTGGCACATTTGCTTTCTCCCAGTCTTCTGGAACTTCCTCAGTGCTCCAAGACTGATTGAAAATCAACCTTCATGATCCAACAGGCTCCTCAGCCAACTCGTTTAAAACTCTTGGATGCCAGTTCTCTGGACCTATTACCTTAAAAATACCTAATTTTAGGAGCTTCTGTTTAACATCCTCCAGAGATTACATTAGAATAGGAAGGATGTTATCAACACCGTAGGATAACACCATATCAACCGCCCCTCCCCATACCGAACAGCAACATTTATTGAACACTTCTGCCTTTTCTGCATTATTTTTGATAATTCTACCATTTCCTGCTAATCATGGACAACTACTGGTGTCAGGATTCTTATTGTTCCTAACACAGTCCAAAAATACTCCTTATTGTCCTTAATTCTGTTGACCAGATTTTGATTTGTCCTTGTGTCCCTTTGCTTCCCTTATCAATTTTCCACAATTCCTAACTTCTGGTTTATATTTACTACTCAAGTCCCCCTTTTCTTCTACTTGTTATATATTATGTTCCTTGCATTCTCTTTCAAGATGTCAGTATTTTTAGTTTCTGTTGGGAGCATGGGCTGGGCCAAAAAGAGAGGTTGTTATGCGGGAATGTGCTAATGGCTGCCATCCATCAGTAATTACAAAGATGGTTAAAGACAATAGCTCTCCAGGGGTTCTGGGTGTCCCACATTTCTACTTCCCCTTTCCAAACAAGTCAACTAAGTTTTGGCCACTGGTGCCTGGACTATGCTCTTAAATTTGGGAATCATTTGGACATAGCATTCATAAGTTATTGTATCAGAGGGGGAGCTGTGTTAGTCTGATCTGCAAAAGCGGCGAGGAGTCCTGTGGCACCTTATAGACTAACTGAAGTGTAGGAGGAGCATAAGCTTTCGTGGGCAAAGACCCACTTCGTCAGATGCATGTAATACAATAATAAGTTATTGTATTACCCTCAGAGAAATTCCACAGAGCCTTACAAGGCCAACCAACTACACCGCTTCATTCACAAATATATAAAAGCTCTTCTTACAATCGGGGTGAATGCACGCCACTGGAAAACAGCCTCCCACCCCTCTGTTATTAGCACATGCGACACTGATTCAAACAAACACAATCCGCCCATGCACACCAACCGCCCACGCTGGGAAGCCTGCGTATTGTTCCTGCCTACAGCCGGTGCAGAAATACCAGCCTGAAGACAGATGTCCTAGCAGGGGCTGTGAATTACATTCGGAAGGCTAAGCACCTTCTTTTCCCATTAACTCCAAAGCAAGCAACGCTCGCCCCCAAGAGTTTCCCGTTCCCCGGGACGTCATCCAAACGCAAACGG
Organism: Pelodiscus sinensis; assembly: GCF_049634645.1. Taxonomy (NCBI): domain Eukaryota; kingdom Metazoa; phylum Chordata; order Testudines; family Trionychidae; genus Pelodiscus; species Pelodiscus sinensis. The sequence goes on along the minus strand of NC_134718.1, from coordinate 73,230,711 downwards.
TCACCGATCGCTGGAAAATGGCTGATCTGCCTCGCAGCGACCGGCAGAAAGTGGAACATTCCTCGACGTCAGGAAGCCGGTCTAGCGTCAGAGCCAGTGCTGGACTGGCCTCCTAGGAGTTGCTGTTCAGACACATTGACTCATGGGACTCTCACTGCAACATGAGCCCATTTCTCCTCGTTCTGCCATCTGCCCCCACTGAGAACAGCCTCTCTCCAGCCTCTTTGGAACCCCCTGCAGGGAGTTGCAGGCTGCTCTCAAATCCCCCCTCACTCTTCTCTTCTGCAGACTAAACAAGCCCCAATCCCCCAGCCTCTCCTCATAGGTCATGCGCTCCAGCCCCCAAATCATGTTCATTACCCTCCGCTGGACTTTCTCCAGTGCGGCCACATCCTTTCTATAGTGGGGGCCCAGAACTGGACGCAACGCTCCAGATGTGGCCTCTCCCGTGCCGAAGAAAGGGGAATAATGACATCTCTGGATCCGCTGGCAATGTTCCTCCTAATGCAGCCCAATATGCCGTTAGCCTTCTTGGCGACAAGGGCGCCCTGTTGACTCATAGCCAGCTTCTCATCCACTGTCATCTCCAGGTGTTTCTCATTACAAAAGTTTGCTCACACTCGATACGAAGGGAACCCGACGCAGAGCTGGCGAGGCCACCTATCGTGAAGGCTCTTTTGCATTATAATCCCCTGCTTTCAGCGGCTTGTAACTCTCCTGCATTGAAGTCCTTCGGGCTCATCTTTCCCGCAGCCCTGTGTTGGCAGAGATCCCGATGACCCCCAAGGTCGCTTCCAGACTAGGTCCTGCGTCTGCGCCGTGGGCAGAATCGTTGTGCAAAAGGTGCAGCGAACACACTTCAGCCGTTTCCAAGAGCAACGTTACCCAAAAAAAAGAGATGTTTTGTGCTTGCTGAAACGACACGCTTCCCTGCGTGTCCTTGAGAAGCTCTGCTTTGGAGCAAGGCGAGGGAGGAGGGGTATCACGTTGTCCTGTGCCATCCCTGTGAAAATTCACCCAGATCTGGGCGCATTACACGAAGGGAGAGGAGCAGACAGATTCACAGTTCACGCCCCCTAGCAGAGACCTGTTACGGTCCGGCAGCTAAATTCTGCCTGCACTGAGCATGCTCCAGCCCCTCCAGCTCCTAACAGGGGACTGTACACGCACCATCCCACAGGGGCTGCACGGGACTTTCCCCAAAATTGCTCCTCGTGCTGCAGCCCTGGGCACCAAAACTGAGACCAGGGAGACTGTCTACCCTGGACTCCCATGGTTCCCCTCCTGGCAACAAGGAGGAGATCGAGCAAGCACCTGATTCAAATGCAGAGGGCAAAGAAGTGGCAGGAAGGGGCAGGAAGGAGCTAGAAGAGGGGGGCAGGAGGCACGAGGAGTGGGTAGGAGGAGAGAGAAATTGGGGACAGACCCGGGGGAGGAGGGCGAGCGTAACCACTGGAACATATTCCCCCTCCAAAGCCTGGACTTCACCCCAGGCCCGAATCTCTCCATTTGCTCTGTGGCCTGCAAACACCTGTCTCACAACCCCTCTAGTGGGAGGATAATAGCCTACTACTGCGATCATTACCCCATTAGCTCCCACGGCAGAAGTCTGTGCGGTGGATCAAAAAGGCCCAGCCCCTGCTCTTGACCACGCTGGGGGTCGATAGGGCGCCGGATGAGTTGGGGGATTTTACAAATAAAACAGTCGGACATCACAAAGAAACCCGCCACGAAAGATTGACGCTGCCGGCCTCCCAGCACTGCCAAGGGAAGAAATGCCCGGGCTAAGGTTGATTCAGCCCCCTTGGGCACATGTGTTACAATACAGGCATTAATGACACCCCCCAGACTCTCTCCTGCCAACAGGACCCTACATCATTCAGTAACTGAAGCGTTGCTCCCTATTTCTTCTCGGTCCCCCTCATTCAGTGTGTGTGGGCCCAGGCCTGTTTGGGGGGTCCACTCTGTGACAACAAGGCCACGATTATACTGAGTCCGTAGCACTGTCATAGCACACGTGGTCAAAAGACAGCTCCCTCTGCCGGTGCTAAGCTGGGAGCACTCAGCATTTCTCCCAGCCCCCAGACGTTTCATGTTAGGCACCCAGAAAACAAAGAACACACAGCAGTCACCCAGGGGAAAGCTGGGATTAAGTGACATGCCCAGCAGCACAGAAGAACACTGTGGCAGAGGCAGGAAAAAAGACTCCTGTTTGCCAGAACAGAATTCAGCTGCCGTAACTAAGAGACCATCTTCATTCATCACACACCTTCCAGCTTCTGCGACAAACCATCAAGGTCCTAACAAGGGCAGTCAGGGCCAACGGTCAGAGCAGGGCAAACCTGGGGTGAGTAGCAGAGAAGTTCATAGGCAGGTTTCACGCTGGGGCAGATACCAATGGTCAGACTCCGAGTCAGGTCTGGATCGGGAGGCAAAGTCCAAATCAAGACAAGGGCGAAGCCAGGAGGAGAACCAATAGGAGATTCACACTGGGGGGGCAGGACACTCCTTGGAATGCCCCTTGGGTTTACATAGGGCAGGGAGCCAATCAGGAGCCATAAGGCTGCTGTCTGTCAAACCCATAAGGCGGAACATCCTGTGGCTTGTGTCCACAGCGAGGGACTGACAGCAGAGTACAAGCTGGTGGCAGCATGGGGATACCAGCTGGTGGCAGCATGGGGATACCAGCTGGCTAGCAGCTTTTCAGACGCAAGTTCTAGACCCAGGGGGCCTTATGCAAATGAGGCCCAGGCGCTACAGACACACACAGCCTCCTTTGCTAGCCAGCCCTGATTTGTAGTAGCCAACCGTCTCTAACTCCATAATGCACATGCCCAAGAGGGTGGCCTGGGCCGACTTGTCAAGCCACCACCTCCTGACTGTTCTTCTGAGCCGTTTATACCAAGTTACCCATTTATAGGCCTTCGATTAGTCACCTGCTCCCGAGTCCAACGGTGGCTTAGAAACCTCTGCCAGAGAGACTAGCGTCCGTAGCAGCCCTTCATATATTCCTCTCCTGGCGAACGCAACCGGTGCACAACCACGGGGCTGTGGAGGAGGGCAGCAGGAAGCAAAGAGGAGGGAGCGAATGGCTTCAGGAGCATCCGTATGGCACATCCCAGCCCAAGAGATGGGGGGGGGGGGATATATTGGAGGAGAAAGAGGCCAGTTTGCTAGGGAGTACGTAGCGCCGTGGGGCAGGGAGGGCAGGATGATGTTTCCCAGTATCTTGGCCTCGAGGACGGGCACAGAGGAAGGCAGGAGAACACACTGGAAATTCTGCAATGAAACATTTTTTCACTGATTTGTCAAAACCCACATTTTTTTTTCCAAGGGGAAGGACCCAGTTTGGTGACTTCCCCAGTCGGGGTGGGTGGGGGGGCTCCGACATTTCCAACACGTCCTGTTTGGGCTTTTTTCTAAACAAACCCTTCTCTGGGGTTCAGCGCGGCTTTTCGTTGGGAAAGGTCCGTGCGCGTCCGGTTAAAGACAAACCCAACACGTTTTCAACGGTCAAAATTCAAACGTTTTCATCGGCCCAGGCGGAACGTTTGGGGAGGGAGCTGCCGTCGGTGAGAACGTGCAAGAGTTGGATGAATTCGGGCCGGGAAAAGAGTTCGAACCAGCGGGAAACGGTTTTCTGCGTGGCTTCGCTGCCAAGTTTTCTACGGCATTGGGGAGGCAAGGCTGCTACATGAGCGCAGGACAGTTCCCTGTGGCAGAGCCAGCGGGAGTTTTGCTGTGCTAGTTCCCACAGGAAGCCCTCAGAGCCTCATGTTACGTTTGCAGGAAGTCGGACAGCGGGGAAAGTCGCACCCACGCATGCCCAGCCCAGGACGGCCGCTGGCCACCGAGTGACAGGGAAGAGCAGGCAGCTCATGTATTAAAGCCCAGGGGAATCATCTGGTGTCGAGAAGGAAACACTTTGCCCTCCTTCTTACCTGGAAGATGGCTTCAAATGCACCAGGCTAAAAACCCCCAGGAAGAGGTGGCCAAATAGAAACTAGAGACGTGCAGAACGTCCTACAATAAATCACAGCCCCCGTGCCTGCATACAGCTCCCTCCCGCTCCACAAAACCTGGCAGAAGGGACCTGAGAGACAGGATACATCAGCCCTGCAGCGAATGCCAGAGCAAGTACAGACCAGGGCAGCCCACTGCCTCAAGCTGAGCAAAATCCACCCCCTTTACCGAGGCCTTTAAACCCAGCAGTGGCCTGTGTGAAAACCCCCTTTGATGGTTTAGTTTCTATGATGTGGTAACTGGCTCTGTGGACGTGGGAAAGTCAGTGGATGTGACAGATCTTGGCTTTAGCAAGGCTTTTGAGACGGTCTCCCACAGTATTCTTGCCAGTATGTTAAGGGAGTATGGATCGGATAAGTGGACGGTAAGATGGATAGAAAGCTGGCTAGAAGGCCGGGCCCAGCGGGTAGTGATCAATGGCTCAATGTCAGGTTGGCGGTCGGTTTCTAGCGGAGTGCCCCAAGGATCGGTTCTAGGGCTGGTTTTGTTCAACATTTTACTAATGACCTGGATGAGGGGATGGATTGCACCCGCAGCAAGTTTGCGGTTGACACTAAGCTGGGGGAGAGGTAGATACACTTAAGGGCAGGAATTGGGTCCAGAGTGACCTAGACAGATTAAAGGACTGGGCCAAAAGAAATCTGATGAGGTCAACAAGGACAAGGGCAGAGTCCTGCACTTGGGACGGAAGAATCCCAAGTATTGTTACAGGCTGGGGACCGACTGGCTAAGCAGCAGTTCTGCAGAAAAGGCCCTGGGGGTTACAGTGGATGAGAAGCTGGATATGAGTCAACAGGGCGCCCTTGTCGCCAAGAAGGCAAATGGCATATTGGGCTGCATTAGGAGGAGCATTTCCAGCAGATCTAGAGAAGTGATTATTCCCCCTTATTCGGCTCTGGTGAGGCCACATCTGGAGTATTGTGTCCAGTTCTGGGCCCCCACTACAGAGAGGATGTGGACGCATTGGAGAGGGTCCAGCAGAGGGCAACCAAAATGATTAGGGGCTGGAGCACATGACCTATGGGGAGAGGCTGACGGACTTGGGTTTGTTTAGTCTGCAGAAGAGAAGAGTGAGGGGGGATTTGAGAGCAGCCTTCAACTTCCTGAAGGGAGGTTGCAAAGAGGATGGAGAGAGGCTGTTCACAGGAGTGATGGACGGCAGAACGAGCAGCAAAGGTCTCACATTACGGTGGGACAGATCTAGGTTGGATATTAGGAAAAACTCTTTCCCCAGGAGGGTGGGGAAGCGCTGGGATGGGTCCCCTGGGGAGGGGGTGGAATCTCCATCCCTCAAGGTTTTTAAGTCTCAGCTTGACCAAGCCCTGGCCGGGTTGATTTAGTTGGGATTGGTCCTGCCTAGAGCAGGGGGCTGGACTTGATGACCCCTGAGGTCTCTTCCAGCTCTAGGATTCTATGGTTAAGGACCAAATTCAGAGTCTAATCCGCAGTGTGTATTTGGGTCATGTCCCTTGATGCACATCTAGAGGGGAGTGCAAAATGCCAGGAGAGGAGGAGGAGGAGAGGGAAGAAGGTGAACTCACTGGGAAGGAGAAAAACAAAGCGATGGAAGACAGCACCAGGACTCAGGACATAGAAGAGATCTCTCAGCCTCAATCTTCCCTGGAAGCTGAGCGCTTGGGCAACCACCCAGGAAAGATTCAAGTGCCACCCAGCTGATGAGCAGAGCACCCACAGCCACCCACCGCTGGCAGCTTGTGTTTCTAGTGGTGGTGCACATCTGCACATGGCGCATGCACAGAACAAAATTTATTCCACATGAGGATAGAAAAAAAAGAATGGAAATATTGCTCTTGAAACCCGCGCACTCGGCAAACCTGATTCTCGAGAAAGCGGCTTCAAGTCGCGGACGACCCAGTTTTCACCCCACTGTGCCCTGTGGGCTTTTCGCATCACACTCAGTGAGGACGGGAGAGCCAGATGACTCTGCTCCTCTTTTAGACTGTTTTAGTAGCAAGCTCTTGAAGTATCCACACTCAGGCAAGGCCTGAGTGTCTCAAGGCTTCCCCAATATGGCAGGCAGAACAGCGGTGAATTTCATACCTGATTCTCCATCCATTTGATCTCTTGGGACTCTCTCCCCGGATCACTGGTCTCTGGCTCATGGACAGTAACTACAGTTCCACAGTGACATTTCGGCCCGAAATACCTGAAATCCTGACATGTATCCTTTTAAAAATCCTGTGCGCATGAAACTGACCCGCATGGGCCGTGAATTTGGTAGGGCCCTAGGGATCACCGTGGATTCCATCTCTGCCGTGCACGAGTTACGGTCTCGCAACGAGTAAGGTCGGAAGGGATTGAGTTAGTTCAGCTTCCTTCATTTTCTTGGTACTTTGCGCCGGCTGATTTCCAACCCCCTTTCTCCCCCGACTGTTGTTAGATTTCCCTTACACCGATATGCACTCACACCTTTCCAAACTGTCAGCCCACTCATAAAAGACACCCAGGTTCCCTGTGACACAGACCCAGAGATAAACAGCCGGCACTTCAGCACTGGTGATTAGTCACACAGATGCTATTTGCAGAGCCCTGCACGGATACAAAATGTGTATCCAGATCCGCCTCTATGGCCGCAAAAACGAGCCGCGGATATCCACAGCCGGACCCTTGGCTATAAAGCAGATATCCATAGCTGGACCCACAGCTATAAAGCGGATATTCACAGCCAGACCCCGGCTGTAAAGCGGATATCCACAGCCAGACGCCAGCTATAAAGCGGATATCCACAGCCAGACCCCGGCTGTAAAGCGGATATCCACAGCCGGACCCCAGCTATAAAGCAGATATCCACAGCCGGACCCACAGCTACAAAGCGGATATCCACAACCGGACCCCAGCTATAAAGCGGATATCCACAACCGGACCCCAGCTATAAAGCAGATATCCACAACCGGACCCCAGCTGTAAAGCAGATATCCACAACCGGACCCCAGCTGTAAAGCAGATATCCACAACCGGACCCACAGCTATAAAGCAGATATGCACAGCCAGACCCCGGCTGTAAAGCAGATATCCACAACTGGACCCTGGCTGTAAAGCAGTATCCACAGCCGGACCCCGGCTATAAAGCGGATATCTACAGCCAGACCCCGGCTGTAAAGTGGATATCCACAGCCAGACCCACAGCTATAAAGCAGATATTCACAGCCGGACCCACAGCTATAAAGCAGATATTCACAGCCGGACCCCAGATGTAAAGCACATATCCACAGCCGGACCCATGGCTATAAAGCGGATATCCACAGCTGGACCCATGGCTATAAAGCAGATATCCACAGTCGGTCACCAGCTATAAAGCGGATATCCATAGCCGGACCTCGGCTGTAAAGCGGATATCCACAGCTGGCCCCACGACTATAAAGCGGATATCCACAGCCGGACCACGGCTGTAAAGCGGATCTCCTTGAATGTGCCGGGTTCTAGATGCGACATTTGTAACCACAGTGGCATCCATATCTGCAGGAATGAGCTGTGGATCTCTGCCCCCATATCTGCGGATTGGCAGGGCTCTAGCTGTGAGCCTAACTTCAGTCGAACGTACAATCGGACCCAGAGCCCGGGCTCCGGATGTTTTCTGCATCTGCCGTCAGCCGCGGCGGGAGTCCTGTGGCTGAGGACCATGGAGGGGCATTAATGGGTGTGGGGAACAGCACCCCTGGGCAGTGAGAGCTGCCAATTGGCTCTTTTCGTGTATCCCCATCCCCGCCCCACTCACACTTCAGGACTGGCCGCGCCCAGGCCCCTCCCCGATGGATCAACAGCCGCCTGGGTTCCCGGGTTCTGTTTGTTCCCAGCCGATCCCGCTCTGCCATTCCAGTTACCAGCAACCGACTTACAACCCTCCCCCCAGACCACGGGGCCCACAGACTCCTTCCTGCCAGCACATGGATCCCCCTCCCCCTGAGCCAGTCACACCTCGGAGGACGGAGCAACAATGATGGACTCGCTAGAAAGCAGAGCCTGTTCACCCGGGGTTTGACTGGCAAGTCCCTTGGGGCAGAGACTCCTAGGACATGGGTGGATCTCCCAGAACACAGGCCCCTGCTCCGCCTCCCCCCACCCCAAACTTCTGCCCCGATGCCTCTCGTTTCCGGGATTTGATTTTGACTCCTTCTGGGCGAGCCAATTTCCTAGATGAAGAGCAAACGTTGGGGGGGGGGAGGGGATCTGGGCTTGGCAGAAGGGGGGCACAAGGAGAGCGGGGTGCTGCAGAAGAAGCCAGGAGTCTCTCCAACAGCCTGCATGGCATAACCGGTCCTTGCCCCTCCGTGGGAGGCGGCAGCGGGCAGCTAGCGCAGAACAGAGGCAGCAAGTGTGTGGTTCTTTCCTGCCACACAACTGGGATGCGGCGCCAGCCTAAAGGGGCAGAGAGGTGGGTGGGGAGCAATGTTCACACTCATGTTTATCCATGTGCGGAATAAATGGTGTTACATGCACCAAAGTGTGTGCAGATGTGCACCACCCGTAGAAAGACGTGCAGAAGCAGGCTGTAGGCTTACTGCTAGTCAGCTGGGTGGCACTGGAATCCCCCTGGGACAGCTGCCCACGTGCTCTGCTTGCAGGGAATGCTGGTGGGGAGCGATCCCTCTTCCAGAACTCATGGGGACAGACAGGCAAGCTCTCAGCCAGCCGCCAGGTTTACATGGCACCTGTCCTGCCTCTCCGGGGGGAAACCCCCTCTCCCTGGCCAGGACACCGCTCAGCCGCCCCCAGAGGGTTTGCCAGGAGCCCGTTTCGCTTTGCAAGTCGCTCCCAAGAACCGACACGCGCAAGCGAGTTCCACGGCCTGAGACCCGCCGCGATCTGCAGGGCCCGCCCCAGGTGGGGGGTAGCACACTGCCGCCAGGGCGGGGGGAGGGGCGGGCACGGTGCCTTTTCCCAGAAAGGGCACACAAGAGGAGGGCCGGGCCCAGGCGAACCTGAAAGTGAAAGTGGCGAAGTGGGAAAATCCAGAGAAACCCTCCAGCTTCCAGAGCTCAGGGTTCCAAATCCGAGGTGCTGGGGGTGGGAGGGGGGGAGTCGTTGAGCCTTTTCCATCGGGGGAGGGGTGCTCCCCAAGTGGCCATCGCGGTGCTGCCCTGGGGGGGTTGCCAGGACATTGGGGGCGGGGGGGGGAGGGGGGAACGTCCCATGCTGCTCGGCACTGCGGTGAGCCGAGCCGCTGGGATTCCTCCCCGCCACGTCCCGGGAGAACTTGGCACCGAAGGGAGAGGGGGACCGCGGGCAGGCGCGGGTTAGCCTGGTTCCTCCCTGCCAAGTGAGCAGATCACCAGCTCTAACCCCCCCCCCCCCCCCTCGGTTAGCCTGGGTCGAAATCACCAACTGTAGCTGAGAGTTTTGTGCGCGGGCCGGAGCGGATTAGGGGCAACCCCCGAAAAGCGCCCACGTGAACTCTGCAGTGAAGACAGACCCACCGGTGCGGATCAAGCAAGCTTGGCCCATCTGTCCCAGGGAGACGGACCCCCTGGAACAAACAGGACAGCCCTCGCCTCCCCAGTTCCTCCGTGGCCTCAGAGAGCAGGAGCAAGGCCTAGGTACGTTAGAACGGCCCTACTGGGTCAGACCAAAGGTCCATCTGGCCCAGTGGCCTGTGGCCAATGCCAGGTGCCCCAGAAGGAGGGAACAAAACAGGTAATCACCACATGATCCCTCTCCTGTTGCCCATTTTCAGACAGACAGAGGCTAGGGACACCATTCCAACCCTCCCTTGCTAATAGCCACTGATGGACCTAACCTCTATGAATCTATCTCGCTCCTTGTTGAACCCTGTTCAAGTCCTGATCTTCACAACATCCTGCACCAAGGAGTTCCACAGGTTGACTCGGCGCTGCGTGAAGAAAAACTTCCTTTTGTTTGTTTTAAACTTGCTGCCTATTCTTTGCATTTGCTGATCCCTAGTTCTTAGGTACACCAGCAATCACCACCATCCCACCCCACCCCCGGCAGCCCACCCCAGTTCTGCTCAGAAGGGCACGCTCCCCTGTTAGAGCCAGCAGGGGATGACCGGAGATGAAGTTCAGAAGGAAAGAAAACAAGCAACCCCTCCAATGGTAAGTATGTTTGGAAACGGCCACCTCCGAGCTGCGCCCGCAGAAGTTAGCCGCCAGGGCTGAGGTAGTTTCCTGGCAGCAATGGACACATTTGTCTTTGCTTTCAAACAAAGCCGCGTACGCAGCCGGCAGTTAAACCTTCGCAGGCTTGGTGGTGCGAGGGCTTTATTTGCAGGCCTGACGCAGAAGCTTAATTTTAGAGTCCCAGGAAGATGAGAAAGAGGCCCCTGAACATAAAGAAACTCTCTGCACGTTATTTAGAACAACACGTTTCCCTGCCGTTGTGACCAGCCCCGCAGACCTTCCACGCTACGCGCTTTCGGACAGTCTGCATTTCACGGGGCTCAAACCAAGACAGGCCATGTAAGGCAGCTTCATGTGTGGTTAGTGCCTGTTTTACTTCTGGTTTCCTGGTGCCACAAGGTTTGGCTTTCAAAGACACTGGCAGCTTCCGTCGGCGTACGTGCTCCCCTCCCCAACGCCAGCGTACCCAAGCGCCTCTTAAACAGGAGCGGATTGATCCCCGTGGCAGCGCCGTGCGGCGGGATGTATTTCACCAGTGGGGAAACTGAGGCTCAGTGACTCGTTAAAGGCCCCGCAGGAAGCTTGTGAAAGGGCCTCAGCTCAGTAGTTTAGCTCCAAAATTCAGCCACTTTCATTTATTCAAGGATACATTTTCTTTTTAAAAAACCATGAAAACACTTGATAGAAGCACTTGGATTGCGTTCCCATTTCATAAAGCCTTGTTTGTTTCCTGCCCAAAGCTTAACTGTAAGTTGATGTCCCTCTTAACTCGACTTTCACAAGGAATATGAGAAGAGGATGATTTTTACCTGGGATTAAAAAAAAACCCACTACCACTGCACAGCACTTTGTTCATCTGAAGTTATTTGCACACACACCGCTTTGTATAGGACCTACAAGAACAACACAGTCCTGCTTACCACCACAAGGCCCACTAGTACAACAGCATTTCAATTCTGCTAGGGTCCGTCCACACAGTGTTAGTCCGCGTCTACAAGACAAGCCGTTATGTCGACATCATGTCGAAATACTGGCGAGGTGGAGGACTTCTTACTCGGACGCCTGTAACGCTCACTGTACCAGGAGTAAGGGAAGTTGGAGGAAGCAGGCTCTAACTCGGACTTCCCGCTGTGCAGACAGCGCCAAAAGCCGAAATAAGCTATTTGGACTTCAGCTCCGCAATTGACGAAGCTCATTCCGGCGTTAGCCCTGCTGTGTAGACGTGCCCCTAAAGTCCTCCCTCCCTCCCTCCCTCTCGTATCCAAAACCTACGTCGGTAGCTGCTTTCTGCTCTGGGCATCATCTTATTACACAGCTCCGCTTCTATTTTCATTTTAGGGGCAGGTTTGGATCTGGAGATCTGAGGGGAGGGGAGAGTTTATTCCGAAAATTCACACACAGATGATTTCGCCATGACCTTGGCCGCACAGAGTCCTCGCCCTGGTAAAATATGACGAGGGGTTGTCAAGCAGCCAGAGAAACCAAAATAGAAATTCTCAATCACACCGAGCATCTGCCTCTGATTTCCAACGCAAATTAGCCAGGAAGAGACGAGCTGGCGCGCTTCACCCCACCTTGAAGCCAATGCCACTGCCCTACCCCTAATATTTTACTCAAGGTTTTCAACACAGGAGGCCAGGGAGGAAAGCAGATTGTAATCCAAGCTCAGTTTTCTCTCTGCTGCATTTTACCCAAGGGGGGGGTACACACCCTCCTGGATCATTTAAGCAGATGCCAGTCTTTGGGAGGGGGGCTCTCCCCAGATCTGTACTATTTGAATTCGACAGCAGCGCAAACCTCTTCACAAAGATCAACTGCTCTTCCCTTAAGCCGCCGCAGCTACACAACAAGTTGCATCAAGCTGTCAATTTCAGCCTCCCAGGTAAACACCAGAAACCCAGGGGACACGTCTCCTCCCCACCCCATCCCATCCAGCTTTGTAAGTACCTTACCACCCGCTCCCCAGCCAGGATGCTTTCCCGAGTCTAATACAGATGCTCCGTGCATAGTTATGAAGTCAGACAATGTATCTCTAAGCAGCTATCCCCCTCCAGAGTGCAGCCTGAACATCAATTATTCCACATGCGCCTGCTTGCTTTCTCCTCCACTCAACCTGCCACCCTCGCGGCATAAATCTCCCAGCGACAAGGACCCAGGACATTCCAAAGGGAAGGGGAAGAGTCGAACACCCGCCCGGGCCACTCAAGTCCCTCATGTCCAACAGGCTGCAGACAAACCGTGCAGATCCCAGAAGCCCCTGGCCACCAAAGCGAGATTCAGGACCACAACAGCCCCTGGGGTTCTGCTCTCCCCGGGCCGCGAGGGGCAGGCTGAGTCCTGCTGAAGTCACTAGGAGTTGGGCCTTTACTCAGGGCAACTCTGCAGCTGTGAAGGGGGGGACATCCAGGAGCCGGCTGTGCACTTTCCGACGCGCCCCGAAAAAAGAGTTTGGGGGGGTCAACCATCATTTCCCTGCCTCTGGGGGAACCTGCGCGCCTCATCCCCGCCGGACAGTTTCTTTGTCTTGCCAGACAGCAAGCAGACGCTGTGTCTCCTGGTTACCCCGCTTGCAAGCTCTGGTTCCGAAAGGCCAAGCCGAGGGGGCTCGCAGACGGGGGGGGGGGGGGGAGCAAAGGAAGATTGGCCTGAGCCTGGGACAGATCCCTGCATCACAGGCGGCCTGGCATTCGGGAAGGCAAAGGGCCCAGCTGGCAGAGAAAAATAACAGCATTCCAAACCCCCCCCCCCCACACACCGCCGCCAGCCCCTAAGGTCACTGACCTGCAATTGGTTATGGATATGAAATCCCCACGGACTACAGCCAGCCCCTCATGGGGCCCCCAGGCCTCGCTACACCCCCCAGCTCCCTTCCCATGAGGTGGGGCAAAGGAGGCAGCAATATCCCACTGGATTCCTGTGCTATATCACGCGCCCGCTGAACCACTGACCCCCCCCAACCTGGCCATCCCATACGTAACCCCAACCCCCACCCCACTCCCTGAGCATACAGCCCCCCACACCCCACCCCACCACACCCCCAGGGCCAGACTCCAGAGTCTCATGCTTTACAGTAGGTCTCCTACCCGCCCCCCCACCCCGACCCCATCCCCACATCACCTGTCCCCGAGAGCACAGCCTCTGGCTTGTTCCCCTGTTCCCCGAAACCCAGCCCCACCAGCTGCCCCCAGCATATCACACACACACAGACCTCTGCCCACCTGAGTCCTCCCCGGCTTCCCTTATACCTCCCACCCCGGGGTGTGAATCTGCCCGGGGCAGCCTGGATCCACTCACTATATCCCCTGGATCCTGCCCATGGATTTACCTCTGCCCCATGACCCCAGAGATCTGCCCCGAATTCCCCCACTCTCCTAGCTCCCCAGATCCTTCCCCTGTTCCCCTGGCCACCGATCCTGCCGCCAACCCCCCTAGCCCCACAAATTCTCCCCATAGCCTGCCCCCCAGCCCTATGCTCCCATAGCCTCCCAGATCACTGCCCAGACCCCGATCTTGCCCCAACCCCTACATCTCTCTCCCATAGCCCCATCCCAGAGCCCCAGAGCCACCCAGAACCTGCCCATACCCTCAGCCCCCAATATCCCTGCCTATAGCCCCCCCCCCCCGGATCCTGCCTCCCAACGCCATAGCCTCCTAGATCTTTACCCATCTCCCACCCCTCGAGCCTGCCCCCAAAGCCCCTTTCTATAGCCCCATCCCCGAGCCTGCCCCCCCAGCCCCAAGGTCTCTGCCCATACCCCACCCCCGAACCCCATAGCCTCCTAGGTCTTTGCTAATACCCCTCTCCCAAGCCTGCCTCCCAGCCCCATAGACTCCTAAGTTTTTGCCCAAATCCCACCCCCAAGCCTGCCCCCAACCCCATAGCCTCCTAGGTCTTTGCCCATACCCCACCCCCAAGTGTGCCCCCCAGCCCCATAGCCTCCTAGGTCTTTGCCCATACCCCACCCCCGAACCCCATAGCCTCCTAGGTCTTTGCTAATACCCCTCTCCCAAGCCTGCCTCCCAGCCCCATAGACTCCTAAGTTTTTGCCCAAATCCCACCCCCAAGCCTGCCCCCAACCCCATAGCCTCCTAGGTCTTTGCCCAAATCCCACCCCCGAGTCTGCCCCCCAGCCCCATAGCCTCCTAGGTCTTTGCCCATACCCCACCCCCGAGTGTGCCCCCCAGCCCCATAGCCTCCTAGGTCTTTGCCCAAATCCCACCCCCGAGTCTGCCCCCCAGCCCCATAGCCTCCTAGGTCTTTGCCCATACCCCACCCCTGAGCCTGCCCCACAGCCCCATAGCCTGCTAGATCTTTGCCCATACCCCACCCCCGAGTGTGCCCCCCAGCCCCATAGCCTCCCAGGTCTTTGCCCAAATCCCTCCCCCGAGTGTGCCCCCCAGCCCCATAGCCTGCTAGATCTTTGCCCAAATCCCACCCCCGAGTGTGCCCCCCAGCCCCATAGCCTCCCAGGTCTTTGCCCAAATCCCTCCCCCGAGTCTGCCCCCCAGCCCCATAGCCTCCTAGGTCTTTGCCCAAATCCCTCCCCCGAGTCTGCCCCCCAGCCCCATAGCCTCCTAGGTCTTTGCCCAAATCCCTCCCCCGAGTCTGCCCCCTAGCCCCATAGCCTCCTAGGTCTTTGCCCAAATCCCTCCCCCCGAGTCTGCCCCCCAGCCCCATAGCCTCCTAGGTCTTTGCCCAAATCCCTCCCCCGAGTCTGCCCCCCAGCCCCATAGCCTCCTAGGTCTTTGCCCGAATCCCTCCCCCCGAGTCTGCCCCCCAGCCCCATAGCCTCCTAGGTCTTTGCCCATACCCCTCCCCCGAGTCTGCCCCCCAGCCCCATAGCCTCCTAGGTCTTTGCCCATACCCCACCCCCGAGCCTGCCCTCCAGCCCCATAGCCTCCTAGGTCTTTGCCCATACCCCACCCCCGAGCCTGCCCCCCAGCCCCATAGCCTCCTAGGTCTTTGCCCATACCCCACCCCCGAGCCTGCCCCCAGCCCCATAGCCTCCTAGGTCTTTGCCCAAATCCCTCCCCCGAGCCTGCCCCCAGCCCCATAGCCTCCTAGGTCTTTGCCCAAATCCCTCCCCCGAGTCTGCCCCCCAGCCCCATAGCCTCCTAGGTCTTTGCCCATACCCCACCCCCGAGTCTGCCCCCCAGCCCCATAGCCTCCTAGGTCTTTGCCCATACCCCACCCCCGAGTGTGCCCCCCAGCCCCATAGCCTCCTAGGTCTTTGCCCATACCCCACCCCCGAGTCTGCCCCCCAGCCCCATAGCCTCCTAGGTCTTTGCCCAAATCCCACCCCCGAGCCTGCCCCCCAGCCCCATAGCCTCCTAGGTCTTTGCCCAAATCCCTCCCCCGAGTCTGCCCCCCAGCCCCATAGCCTCCTAGGTCTTTGCCCATACCCCTCCCCCGAGCCTGCCCCCGGCTCCCCGCACGCCCGGCCGGTCTCTCCGCACTTGCCTGCGGCGCTCCGCGCTCGGGGTCCGGGCTCCGGGCTCGCTGCGCACCGGGCCCCGCAGGTTCGCTCTGCCCGAGCCGAGTGAGCCGCAGCCGCTGCCGAGCGCCGCGGAGCCGGGCACCTGCGGGGGCCACCTAGCGGCCACTGCCGGCCGGGCCGTGGGGCGGGGACCCCGCTCGGGGGCAGCTGGGGCGCCTGGCCGGGGGGAGGGGGGCATATGGGGGACGGGGTGGGAATCTGGGGGGCTAGTGGGGACCTCATGGGGGGGGGGTCTGGCTGGGGGTTTGGGGGCTGGGGGGACCCCATGGGGGGCTGGCTGGGGGGTTTGGGGGCTGGGGGACCCCATGGGGGGTCTGGCTGGGGGTTTGGGGGCTGGGGGGACCCCATGGGGGGCTGGCTGGGGGGTTTGGGGTTGGGGGGGACGTGGCTGGGGGTTTGGGGGCTGGGGGACCCCATGGGGGGTCTAGCTGGGGGGTTTGGGGTTGGGGGGGACGTGGCTGGGGGTTTGGGGGCTGGGGGACCCCATGGGGGGCTGGCTGGGGGGTTTGGGGTTGGGGGGGACGTGGCTGGGGGTTTGGGGGCTGGGGGACCCCATGGGGGGTTGGCTGGAGATTTTGAGGGGCTGGGGGGACTCCATAGGGGGCTGGTTGCCGGTTTTGGGGAGCTGGGGGGTACTCCATAGAGATGGCTGTGGGTTTTGGGGGGCTGGTGCGGACCCCATGGGGGTCTGTCTGGGGTATTTAGGGGACAGATGGGGTGAGGGCCCAGGGAGTAGAGGAGTGGGGGACATACCGGAGGCTTGGGGTCCCAAGGGTTCCTGACTATTGGGGTTGGGGGTCCTGGGGCCCTGGCTGTCCCTGGGGACCTGCGGGGCCCCCAGGATGCTGGCAGCCTGAGCTGCTTCTGGCTCTGGGGCTCCCTGTTGGGGATGCGGGGGGGGGGGAGGGGAAGGATCCTCTTCCTACTGGGAGCTGGAGCACCTGGTGTAATTGGGGTCCCCGGGCACTGGGCTTGTGCCCCTGCTGGCAGGCTAACGGGGGGCAGGGATGTTGGGCCCTAGGGGTGTGATGCATCCATGCTCAAGAACCTCCTCCCCGCAACTGGGCACTTGGGCTTATTCAGTGGCAGGAATACCCCCTCCCCCTTCCTTTAGGACCAGCTGGGGGTGGGGTGGGGGTTAAAAATCAAAGTGCTCCGTACAAGCCCCTTCGCGCTGGCTGGGCAAAATGCTTCGCCCTCCCCCACGGGCGCCGGGGCGGCTGCTTGGGTGGTACCCTCGCTGCTTTCCCACCAAACGGCGTTTGGGGTGCAACGGGGGCCCCCACGCTGGCATTTGCAAAGAAGGGGTGCGCCACCCTCCCTCTGGTCCTGCAGTGGGGGCAGCCCAGCTGCCTACGCCCAGAAGAGCCGCGGTCATCTGCTCTGGCCGCACGCAGGCCAGGATGCCCCCCAAAGCCGGGGGTGCATGTCTCCTGGCCCCCCACTCCGCCAGCATGCACCTGTGTAGGCCCCGCTTTGGCTTTCTCACGGTACTGGCGCCGCACCCCTATAGCTGGGCTGCTCATTCCCCCTCTGCAGACTCCCCCCAACCCCAGTTGTATTGGCCCCGTCATCTTGCAAACTTGTGTCCAGGGTGTTCGTACCCCTAGGGCATGTCTGCATCCCCCTCTGCTCCCCCGTTAGACAGCTGGATGGAGACGCCTTTGCATTTACCCAGACGGGGTGAGACTAGATGGCCTATAGAAATACTTCCCAGTCTTAGGATTCTAGAGGGAATCTCGTTTCTTCCATTACCTGGAAGGACACCTAGCAGCCTAGCTTGGCCCTCTCTGGCATTCATGGCTCCTCCCAGCGTGGTATCAGTCACTAGTTTCATTCCGCGGTTTCTTTCCTCATCCAAATGATTTAATCAAATCCGACCCAGCCCAGATCCCTGCGGCACATACGTCCCCGCCCTTCGTCCCAGGCACGGGAAGTCAGCCCAATGATCATAAGCAAAGGCCTGTTTGATTCCCACACTGTTCGCAAGCAAACCGCGCTGGGTTAATCTCAAGTGTGTGGCTGAGATCCTATAAGAACTAGGGGTCACCAAATGAAATGAATAGGTAGCAGGCTGAAAACTAATAAAGTTTTTCTGCACACAGTCAACCTGTGGAACTCCTTGCCACAGGAGGCTGTGAAGGCTAGGACTAGACCAGAGTTTAAAAAAGAGCTAGATAAATTGATGGAGGTTAGGTCCACCAAAGGCGATTAGCCAGGGGGTAAGGAATTGTGCCCCTGGCCTCTGTTTGTTGAAGGCTGGAGAGGGATGGCAGGAGACAAATCGCTTGATCAGTGTCTTTGGTCCACCCCTCTGGGGTACCTGGCACTGGCCACTGTCGACAGACAGGATACTGGGCTGGATGGACCTTGGGTCTGACCCAGTCTGGCCGTTCTTATGTTCTTATTCTAAGTGCTTTCCTAAGATCTGATACAGAAATGCAGGGCCCTGGAGAAAAGGGATCTCCAGAGGCCATCTCCCTCACTGGCGGCCCGACAGTCCTGGCAGGTGTTTGTCAAACTGGTTCTTAAAAATCTCCAAGGACGGGGATTCCTTTCACAACCTCCCTATTCCGGTGCTTAGCTCACCTCCCATCTCCTGCCTCCCCTCCAGCTACTAGACTTGTGAATCCTAGTGAAGAGACTTGTCAAGTCGGGCCAACAGCTGACAACTAGTATAAAGGCTGCTCCCCTTCATAAAGGCCCCCTGTTCCTTTCTCAGAGTTGTTATCCTCTGGAGCCGTGCTCTCTCTAATTGTTTCCATCATGGTGCAGAATAAATGTTGTTAGGTGCACCACGGCACACACAGATGTGCACCACCACTACAAACACATGCTGTTGACTTTGGGCACAGCGGGCGTGCTACTGATCAGCTGGGCAGCATTGGAATCTCTCCCGGGTGGCCACCCAAGCGCTCAGCTTACAGGGAACACTGCTCTGGATCTGTATTGAGTTCCCCGCAGTGGCTGGCAGGGGACAGGTGTCAGATCTCCAGGAGCAGCCCGGCTGTGATGTGTCACTACACACACACACTGCGATGGCCCATCAGCAGGGGGCTTTTTGGACTCCCATGCCAGGCAGCAAAAGCTGGGCCATCTGCAGCCCTGGCAAGCCCCAGGCGGCTTTCAATGGTGCCCTGCCCTCAGGGGATGGGCAGAGTTTGCAGGGCTGACGTCACGCTTGGCTGGACGCCCACAGTCAGGGCTTCTGCAAGGGGAGCTGCCGCAGGAGAAGAGCAGTTCTGCCCAGGCTCCAACCTACTGGGGCGGTTGCACCTGGAATCAGTAAAACGTCTTCTAGGCCTGTTGGTGATTTCTCGGATTCGGTGCCAGACGCAGGGCTCGCTGATTTCACCAGGACCAGGATTTCACTGGTGATATTTACGTGCCCAGAATCCAAACCTCTTCACCAGTGAGGGAGACACCCTGCCCCCATCCCGCTGCCCTCCAGGCCCCTCAAAGCATCCGTCCCACAGGGCCTAGCCCCCGGCATGGCCTCTGTCATGCCGAGTTCTCCCTTCCTCCTGCCTTCAGACTCGTGCACGCGAGTTTGGCTCTTTCGCCGGTTCTTGCAAACGGTTCGCTTTCCTCGGACGGACTCCTGAGCCGATGGCCGAGCACGGGGCCGGGGCACCCCGGCGGCTGCAGGGGCCATAGATCGGAGGTCACCAGCCTCGTGATCGTGCAGAACCCGCAGCGTTTGTCAGCGGAGCAGGGACGTTAGCCGGAGTGGACGTTAGCCCTTTTCGCCTGGGGGGAGGTGCCCTAAATTCTCCTCCATGTCAAGGCAGATTCGCATTTCCTGTTGTGCGGCTCTGAGTGTACCTGTCTTCCCACCCACGCCCATAGGGAAGTGACACACCTATGCACTGCAGGCTGATACACAGATTAGCGAGATTCAGCTACAGACTCAAACCGGAACAGGGTCAACCTGGAATAATGCCCAAGCCCTCCATGTCAGTCTCCAGACCGGACTCGCAAGGGGCCGGTCTCTGGCCTGGTCTACGCAGCACATCAATTCCTCTCCCCTTCAGTGAAATCCTCCAGGCATGTCCCAGCTCCCTGTCACTCCCCTCGCCATGTGCAGTGCCCCAGGGCGACGCCTGCCAGACCCCTTCGGCGAAATAAGCAATACTTTGTCGTGTTAAATCCGGGCTCCCTAGGAACGTCTCCACTGCCACACGATTCCGAAATAACTTAGGCTAGGTCTGCACTCTAGCTTTTTTTCGGAAAAAGCTACACAAGTTGCACACCCCTCTGTGCGTCGCTTTTTCCGGTCGCTTTTCCGGAAGAGGCTTTTCCGCCATTTGGCCCCGTGGCGACAGGCCAAATGGCAGAAAAGTCTCCTCTTTCCCTGCGGCATGAGATTCATAAGAACGGCCGTACTCGGTCAGACCAAAGGTCCATTTAGCCCAGTAGCCTGTCTGCTGACAGTGGCCAGCACCAGGTGCCCCAGAGGGGGTGGACCGAAGACAATGATCAAGCGATTTGTCTCCTGCCATCCTTCTCCAGTCTCTGACAAACAGAGGCCAAGGACACCATTTTATCCCCTGGCTAAGAGCCTTTTATGGACCTAACCTCCATGAAATTATCTAGCTTCTCTTTAAACTCTGTTATAGTCCTAGCCTCCACAGCCTCCTCTGGCAAGGAGTTCCACAGGTTAACTACACGCTGCGTGAAAAAGAACTTTCTTTTATTAGTTTTAAACCTGCTACCCATTAATTTCATTTGGTGTCCTCTAGTTCTTCTATTATGGGAACTAATAAATAACTTTTCTTTATCTGCCCTCTCCACACCACTCATGATTTTATAGACCTCTATCCTATCCCCCCTCAGTCTCCTCTTTTCTAAACTGAAAAGTCCCAGTCGGTTTAGCTTCTCTTCATATGGGACCCGTTCCAAACCCCGAATCATTTCAGTTGCCCTTTTCTGAACCCTTTCCAAGGCCAAAATATCTTTTGCTTTTTCCCTTTGCTTTAGCCCGGCCGTGCCGACCCAGCCGGTCGCATGCGCCACCCCCAGCCTGGTGTGGGAGCTGTCGGGGAGCTGTGCCACCTTTTCCACCCAGGTTATTAAGTTTAATGAAGAAAAAGTTTTGTGCAATTCTGCCCCCGCATTGCCACATGGCTGAACTCTCCCCGCCTCTGCAGAGTACACAGGACCCGGCCATGTGACCAGATCTCTGCAAAGGTAAACAGACTAGAGATTGCAGCCGGCTCTCGGACAGGTGGCCTGCTACACACCCCCAGCATCACCTCCCTGAAGGAGCAGAGTCCAAGGGAAGTGTGTTGCAAGCAGATGGGGGCCAGGCCCCCTAGGCATAACAGGCACCAGTGCTGGTTACACAGGAGGTTTGGTCCTTGTTCCGCAAACCCACAGCTTCTCTCCGGCACTGACAAACAGGATTCCAGCACAGGCTCCGCCACACAGCTGGTGACAGGCGAGCAAACGCCAGACCCCACAAGGCACCGCGTATCTGTGTTCCCTGGAAACTGAGCGCTAGGGCGGCTGTGCAGGAGAGAGTCAGGTGCTGAGCGTCCGTGTGTGTGTCTATGGGTGGTGCACATCTGCACATGCCTTGGTGCATATAACAAAATTTAATCCACACACAGGGGGACAAAATTAGAGGACACATTGCTGAGCAGACAGGGAAATCAGTCATGTGTCTGACTGTCCTGTTGTGGAAGCGATGAAGGCGCAGGTGGGCTAGGAAGCAGAGTGCCGAATGGCGCACCAAAGCAAACACAGCTCAGTTCTGGAATCCATGCAGGACGGGCAGGGCAGCAGACCAGCTCTGCTGTCAAACTGAGCTTCATCAACAGCGTTGGAAGTTCCCCAGCCTTGGCGGCCATATTCCCCTTCTGTAAAAGGCCCCCTTGAAGCTAAAGGGCTACCAGTCTAGGGCCTATGACACACAGCGGAGCAGCGCTCAATCTGGCCAGTCGAGGGCAGCGGTGAGTCTACAGCATGTCAATTACAAAACCGATTCAGTAGCCAGCTGAGACCTTGTCCCTGGGCAACTGTGTGCGTGCAGCATGGCTGAGTCCTAGCATCAGAGGGGTAGCCGTGTTAGTCTGAATCTGCAAAAGCGGCGAGGAGTCCCAGCAGTAGCTCTCCTCTCCAGACAGGATTCCTCTGACTTATTTAGTCTGTGAACCTGGGGCAGGGACCTTTTTGGGGTCAGGGGCCACTGACCCACAGAAAAATCAGCCGGGGGCTGAACACAGGTGAGAAGCAAAGAAAAAAAAAGAAAACCAAATCATCCTGACTGGCAAGCCCCCGACTGAGAAGCAGAAAGACACTCCCCACTCTTCACTCACACACCAACGCCTGGGGGGGGGGCAGGCTAGTAGATTTCTAGCCCCACGGAGGGATGGCGGAACACTGGAGCACCAATGCTGGGGAGGAGCCCTGAGAATAGGGGGCCAGATCCAAGCAAGTCGGGGGCTGCATCCGGCCCCCGGGCCTGAGTTTCTCATCCCTGAGCTCTTATCAGGCACCTCCAGGTCCCCAATCGCAGCTCAGGGGCCTAGATGGGGCCAATTACAACTGACCCAGCCACGGCCAGTCATGTCAGGGGCTCTGCAGCCCCCCTACAGGGAAGGCTAGTGATGAACCACTGACCACAAGATGCCACGCCCCAGGCCACTGCCCGTGGCCACCACCCTCCCAACTCCCCCAGCCTGGGGTGCCAGACTCTCCCCTCTAATCCAAACCTCCCCTCGCAATAAGCCACAGGGCACTTGATCTCCAAGGAAGCAGCAGCATCTTCCCTGGAGTGGGGTTGAAAGCCGCAGGGATCTTGGCCATGCAGGAGCCTCAGACTGGACCCCTTATCCCAGAGAGGCCTGAGGAAGCCAGAGTCGATAATCGATACCCATTCATCGAGCCGCAAAGGGCGGCTTCTTGCTCTGAGCCCAGGGCCGGTGGCTTCAGTTGTGGGGCTCCCCAGCGGGGCTTTGACCCAAATGTCCTTCCTTTCACCAGTGTGCTGTGCATTACGGCCCACTTCCCGTAACGCCCATTCCCGCCACAGCCAGGAACCGAACCCCCACCTCCTGCATCCCAGGCCAGGGCCACCCCTGCCTCATCCCATAGTTTGTTAGTTGTCAACACCTAAGTGCCAGGATCGCCGTCCATTGGCTGGCTGAGTTTCCCCCATGATGCAGCCAATAGTCCGACCAGGCAAAACATAACTCGTGCAATTAGCTCATGGTTATATCCCAAGGTTGGGATTCCTCTGTGCCTAGCTGGGGCAATGCAGATTAATTCACCCACCCCGAGTGATGGGGTGTGATTATTCTCAAGAGAACAGAGGGTGTGATCAGCTGCCTGGATTTACCCCTGGGTTGAGCGGTTACTTTTTCCAGGCTCACGCTTCATCCAAACTGTTTTTCCATCTTGAAGGAGGTGGATGCAATTCTTGGTCCCACTGCATACGTCTACGCTGAGGAGCAATTTCAGGGTCCCAGAGGGATCCCGAAATAGCGATTCCACGTCTATTGAAGCAGCCCGTTATTTTGAAATAGATTTAGAAATAACGGGCGGCTTATTCCAACAGTCCGGTAACCTTCATTCCATGAGGGTTATGGGGCATTTTGGAATAGCGAGTTATTTGAAATTTGGTGCTGTGTAAATAAGCTATTTCGAAATACACTCGCAATAAGCTATGCAATTTGCGTCCTGCTAATTGCGTAGCTTATTTCAAGCTAAGGGTGCAGTGTGGACGCACCCACTGCGTCCTTCTTCCATAGGGGCTGGATGAAATTCCAGCCTCTCTGCCTTCATCAGCCCCTGGAAAGGGAGAGGGAGCCACTGAGGAATATCTAACTCCTCTGACAACTAGATAGGTCAGTTTCATTCTCCTCTCTGGTCAGTTTCACTCTCTGGTTCTGCTTTAGACCAGCCAGTGCTGTTTGGTTGCAAACACTGCTGAAGAAAGTTTGTTATATTAAAAAAAACCCTCACAAACA
This sequence comes from Pelodiscus sinensis, assembly GCF_049634645.1. Lineage (NCBI taxonomy): Eukaryota > Metazoa > Chordata > Testudines > Trionychidae > Pelodiscus > Pelodiscus sinensis. Next base: position 73,207,122 of record NC_134718.1, on the reverse strand, counting down.
AAACCCAGTTCCAACTGGGTCAGGGATCTGGATATTTCCAGCGTCAATCACTTGGCTTGTTTCCTCAAGGAGAGGTCGTGCTGCGGTCCTTCTTTGAGGGAACAACCAGATTGTCAAGATTATCTAACAGCTTCATGAAGAAAACTCTAGCTACCTACCCCCAACACAATTGGCCTCCCCACATTTGAGCTACTGGAGAATCACCTTTCACTGTTAGTAGTATAGGCCGTATGACACACAGTAAAGCAGCTCTGACTCTAGTCACAAGAGGGCAATGGTGTACACACACGAGCCAGTTTATTTTCATTGATTGTCTTTATTTATACTGCAGAATTTATGGGGCTACATCTGCTATCTCCCTCACTTTATTTCAATCCTTTCCTACCTCGAAATACCACCAATTTCAGGCCCTGATCCTTCAAGCTAGTCTACATGGGTTGATTGGATTGGGGTTCTGCCATGATCTCCCCACACACATCATTTTTCAAGAACAGGGGCCAGGTTTGTGGTTTGCACGGACCTTGCCCTTCTCCATGGAGGAGGAGCAGTTTTAGCTAGAACTTATTACTACAATTATTTATATTATCTATCGCAGTGTTTCTCAACCAGTGGTGTGGAGTACCGTTAGGGGTATCCGAGAGAAGGCTGGGGGGATACACCAACATAACTGAAATTTGGAGCAAACTGAATTTTTCTTTTAAGTTTTACGGTGCTTTATTATTTTTGTACTTTTTACATCCATAAATTTCATCACCTGCCTGGCTACAATTAAGTTGTTTAAACAAATGCAACAAAGGGGAAAAAATTGTGTCTGAAAACTGTAGGTACGGGGGGTACTTCATAAGAAAAGGTTGAGAAACACTGCTCTATAGCATGTGGCAGTCCAAGGCATGGTCCAGCCACGTGCTAGGCGCTGTACAAACGGAACAACAAGACAGACCCAACCCTGAAGAGCTGATGACCTAAGAGTTAGAGATGGTTGGGAAGTGATTTTTCCCCCCCACCTTGAAAATTTTAGATGAAAATAAAACTTTTTCCATTTTCTTCAAAATGTTTCAGGTTTCTGAGGACGAGTGAGGTTGTCAGGGGTTGGTATGAATGTTTACCAAAACCAGCCATTTTTCATGAACGTTTCCATTTGGGTTAAAAAAAAATGCCATTTTCCACCCAAAAAAACACCTGCACATCCTCCTCCAGGAAGGGAGTTTGCTGCAGTCAATGTTCCTGCTGGCCTGTTGAGACACGAAGGCCAGACAGAAAGTAACTTCCCTGCTCATTAGACGTGAAATCAGACCCTGTTTTCTAAGAGTGAAATAGGGCAGATGGATAATCAAAAGATGCCCCTGGCTAGGGATTTCTCCAGCAAACACACACCGGCACTGGCCAGGGGTGTCATGCAGAGAGGAAACTTATCACATGGTGTCTTACTACCTGTGCGTGGGTACAGAAAAAGCCCTAGAAAAGTCACCAAGGGTTTTTTTCTCTCGGTGATTGCTGCTTACTCTTTTTTGACCCAAGCCGTTAGCCAAAATTCAGGGTGTTGCAACAGGTCATTTCAATTATGAGAAGAAACTGATGATGGAATCAGGTAATTCTTTAATGCGCTCCTGTTGCCCAAATTCCATTTCTCTGAGCACAGGAGGAATCAAACACCAGGCAATAGTTTATTTGCCCATAATTCCAAGCCCCTGTCTAGGAAGCACTCAACCCAAAAGCTCTCCCTTTTAGCTTTTTCTCAGGTACACACATCCGGTGTTTCTGTGCCTGTGGCTGAAACTTCTTCCTCTCTCTAAACAAAAGTTTAAAGCAAGCAAAAGGCAGGATTTCCTCACACAAAACAAAGTGAACCTGTGGAACTCCTTGCCAGAGGATGTTGTGAAGGCGAAGACTTTAACGCGGTTCAAAAAAGAGTCAAATTCATAGAGGATAGGTCCATCAGTGATCATTAGCTAGCCTGGACAGGCATGGTGCCCCTACCCTCTGTTTGTCAGAGGCTGGGAATGGTGGTGGGGGTTGGATTGTTGTTTCTCTGGAGGTGGGTGACAGGGGAGGAATCGCATAAGGATTCCCAGTTCTGTTCACTCCCTCTGGGGCATCTGGCATTGCCCACTGTGGGCAGACAGGACCCTGGGCTAGATGGACCTTTGGTCTGACCCAGTCTGGCCGTTCTCATATTTAGAGCACTGCAGATACTTGCATTATGTCCACGGGTATCTGCACCGTGCGGCTGTGGGGACAGATATCTGCAGCCCGTTTTTGCGGCTACGAATGCGGATCCAATGCTCTACTTGTGCCCTCTCTCTGGTCTTTCTGCCTCTCTTTGGCAGACACACAAACCTCCACAAAACAGACGCCAGCGGAAACCCTCTGCCCGCATGTGCCTTCGGCTTGGTGGAGGCTGCAGTTGCAGTGACGGACTGGCATGCAGCAGTTGGGCTGCGCCTTGCATTTATTTCAAACCAAGGGTGGCGGTCACACCCACCCGATTCAACAAGGCGAACCCAACCCAGCGCAGTGTTTGTTCTTCCAACAACAGCCCCCACTGAAAGCAGGCTCTGCTGGGCCAGATACAAACGCCCAGGAAGACGAGCTCTGCCCGGAGACAGAGCTCAGGCAGAGGATGGGAGGGGGGACAGAGGCACAGAAAAGCAGGAAGACTTACCTGAAGTCATGCAACAGAGCCCAGGGGGCTCCTGACACCTGCTCCAGCTCCCTCGCCGCTAGATCGCCCTATTTTCCAGGCCCCCTGGACCCCATATAGCACAATGGTCAATCCGCATGTGGGTGATAAGGGAGCCTGGTGAGGACTTTGGCAAGTAGGGACAACGCTCGGTGTGTAGAAATTGGGTAGTGTCCCGTTATGTAGCTTGGGAGCCCTCCCTGTCTCCTATCGCTACAGCCGCTAGATAGCTACACCTGGTGCACCTCTCCCTATATTAGAGACTTGTGCCTCTGTCTGTCTGTGAGTCTGTCTGCCGGTCCGTTTGGTCAAGAACTCCCCCTAAGCAGTAAGAGCGAGGGCCAGATTTGCTAGGCAGCTTCCTCTTCCCCTAAGGTAAAGCAGGGCCAGGGTTTGGCTGCGCCAGGAGAGCCGGAAGGGCCAGGAATGGGACTGTGTTCCATCCCATGGAAAGGGAGGGGCACAGAGAGGAGGGGCGTGATGCGGAGAGCGGCCCCTGGGGGCCAAGAGCGGGGCCGGCAGGGCTGGGGCTCCGCCCTCTTGCCTGCTGGCACCCTGGATAAGTAGCCCCCAGCCTCAAGCCCCTATCTGCCCCCCCCCCACTGGGCTGCAGCACCAGGCGGGGATGAGGGGAGAAAAGTCCCCTGCTGGCTAGGAGGACTGGGGGGAGACAGGAGGCCCCTGGCAGCTGGGAGGGTGTTGGGGAGACAGGAGGCATCTGGCAGCCAAGCGGGGTTGGGGGAAGGCAGAAGGCCCGTGACAGCCAGGGAGGGGGAGGCTAGTGGGATACAGAAGGCCTATGCCTGCTGGGGGGGCTGGGGGAGAGAGAAGGCCCGTGCTGGCCAGGGGGGTTGGGAGGGTGGAGGAGAAGGCCCCACTGATTGGGGCGGGGGAGAAAAAGCCCCCCTGAGCTTCTCCTCACCCCCAACCCTCACCCTCACCCCCCCACAGGCAGCACCCCGGGATCTGCATGGGCCCAGGCCAGCCCTACTCCCCGCTGGCCGGTTCCTCCTCTCCTGCTTCCCCCACCCCAAGCCAGCCCTGTTTCCCCCGACCCCCTCCCGGCCAGCCCTGCTCCCTGCCGACCAGTTCCCCCCCAGCCAGCCCCGCTCCCCCGACCCCCTCCCAGCCAACCCTGCTCCCTGCTGGCCAGTTCCCCCCTGGCCAGCCCCGGTCCCCCTGACCCCCTCCCGGCCAGCCCCGCTCCCCCTGACCCCCTCCCAGCCAACCCTGCTCCCTGCTGGCCAATTCCCCCCCGGCCAGCCCCGCTCCCCCTGACCCCCTCCCGGCCAACCCCGCTCCCTGCTGGCCAGTTCCCCCCCGGCCAGCCCCGCTCCCCCGACCTCCTCCCAGCCAACCCCGCTCCCTGCCGGCCAGTTCCCCCCCAGCCAGCCCCGCTCCTCCGACCCCCTCCCGGTCAACCCCGCTCCCCCCTGGCCAGCTCCGCTTCCCCGACCCCCTCCCGGCCAACCCCGCTCCCTGCCGGCCAGTCTCCCCCCGGCCAGCCCCGCTCCCCCGACCCCCTCCCGGCCAACCCCGCTCCCTGCCGGCCAGTTCCTCCCCGGCCAGCCCCGCTCCCCCCAACCCCCTCCCGGCCAACCTCGCTCCCTGCCGACCAGTTCCCCCCCGGCCAGCCCCGCTCCCCCGACCCTCTCCCGGCCAGCCCCGCTCCCCTGACCCCTTCCCGGCCAGCCCCGCTCCCCCCGACCCTCTCCCGGCCAGCCCCGCTCCCTGCTGGCCAGTTCCCCCCCCCCGGCCAGCCCTGTTCCCCCCAATTCCCTCCTGCCCAGCCCTGCTTCCCGCTGGCTGTTCCCCCTCCGCCCCCCCGCCTCCTCCCAGCTAACCCCGCTCCTCTCCCGGCCATTCCGCCCCACCCCATCGGAGATCAAGTGCATCTGATATTTTTTTGAAATCTGGTAACCCAGCCACTCCCCAGGGTTCTCTGACCCACCCCAGGGAGCCTGTCCCACCTTCGTTCAGTGCACCGGGCCTGGTTATGTCTCCTGATGGCTCGGGGCTCTTTGGTGCAAAGCAAAGGACCCGCCTGGGTTACCAGGCCCCACGGCTGGAGCCGAGGGTACTTGGAGCAGGGGGCAGGTCCCACTGATGCTTCTCCTGCCCCGTAGCTGGTCCCAGAGCCTCCCATCTTCTAGACACCCATCGGCGCCAACAGCAGAACCCAGCGGGGCTGGAAGGGGCCACGGCTCCACGGTGCTGGGTCTTGCTATTCCGCCAAGGCCGGTGCCCATTCCGGTTGGCTTGTTCCAAGCCGCAGTCCCCTGACCCACTGGGCATGGGCTGGCAAAGGGGTGCTGCTCCCCCCAATAAATCGCGCGCATCCATCCACCTGGGCTAACAAAACCCTGCCCATTGGGAGTCTGCGGGCAGGAAGATCTGTTTTAAGGGAAACAAATGTCAAACCGGATTTCAGCTACTTGGAACAACAGGTTCGATTCAGCAGCCGGCTGCACAGGAAGCGAGCACAAAGGGGATTAGGAGAAACTCGGTTCACACGGCTGGCCCAGGGCTTTGGTAATGAGATACGGAGCCTTCCCTCACTAAGCTGCTGGCTCCAGCCCAGAGCAGGGCGCAACGGCCGAGGGGCAGTGTGCCACAGGCACAGACAGAGGCGGTAAGCACCCAACTTCTATGGTTTTCCCATGGGAGTTGGGCACCTAAACCACCCTCTGAACCTGAGAGTGGCTGCAATCCAAAGAGCAGTTAGGGGGTATTTGGGAAATGCTGGTGCTTACTTGATCCCTAAGTGACAGGCGGACTGGGCTAGGAGAGGTCCTAGAGGCTGTCACTGCAGATGGGCAGCAGGACGGGAGTGGGGGTGCGGAGCTGCGACTGCCCAGCATAGCTCCGTTCTCTAATGTTTTCTGTCAGCGTCACAACTTGGCTCTTACACAGCTTGTTCTTATGGGCTGTCCCAGCCACCACCTGCGAGCCTGTGCCTCCTGCAGCAGTGAGTTCCACAGGTTGTGGGAGAAAATATTACCTCTGCTTTGTTCTCCATAAAGCAGCCGTTGAGATTGTGGCAAGCATTCAGGAAGGAGCCTACAAAACCCAAGCCCGATGGAGGCCTATCGGTGACCTGTTCCGAACAACCACTGGCATGCCCTTCTGCCTCCCGAACTGCGGGGACTGGAGCTTTAAGCGGGATGAGAGCGTCGTGTTCACTTTCTCTAGGAGGGGAAAGGAATGTGGAGCCAGCTCCTGGCCGGCTGAACTCAGGAGAGAGCCCAGAGTGAGCTTTCCTGTGCGATTTCGGGCCCTGTTAAGACTCGTCTGTGTCTCGTGGGTAGCACACCTCTGGATCCAGCCACTCCCACCCCCATAAGACTCCTCCTGTTCCCAGACGGCTGAACTCCCAAACTCCTCTGTCGGCCCAGACTTTCCGAATACAAACCCCTTTCCGGCAGCGACGGAGCCCGGGAAAACATGGCGGGGGAAGCTGTGAGTGACTCAAAACAGCAGGAGAGTGGAATGGAAACAGTTGGGCCACCTTGAATGCTGGCAGCTCTTCCCCCTGCAGGGAGAATGGAGGGAGGGAGGTGTGATTACCCAGCATGCCCTCTGCCCAGGCTAACAACCCGCCACCCTTGCAAACCGGGCATGGGAGGTTCTGTAACGGCCAGCTCTGGCCGGAGGCTCTGTGGTACATTTCACCCAAAGGCCACCGCCTCCGGAAGACCAGCGCCCCCTACTGGCACCGACATCTCAGAGCACAAACAGGCAAATCGAATTCCCGGGGTTGGGCCATTTCTCCGAGCCCGTTGCCCCAGCGTTCCTGTACAATACAGGGCTTGTTTGGACCGACCAGCACCACAGTTACGCAGCAGGGTGAGAGCTTCTACCAGCCAGGGCATCGGTACGTTAGAATCACAGAACACTAGGACTGGAAGGGACCTCGAGAGTCATCGAGTCCAGTCCCCTGCGCCCATGGCAGGACCAAATACTGTCTAGACCATCCCTGATAGACATTTATCTAACCTACTCCTAAATATCTCCAGAGATGGGGATCCCACAACCTCCCTGGGCAACTTATTCCAGTGTTTGACCACCCTGACAGGCAGGAACTTTTTCCTAATGTCCAACCTAAACCTCCCTTGCTGCAGTTTAAGCCCATTGCTTCTTGTCCTATCCTCAGAGGCCAAGATGAACAAGTTTTCACCCTCCTCCTCATGACACCCTTTTAGATACCTGAAAATGGCTATCACGTCCCCTCTCAGTCTTCTCTTTTCTAAACTAAACAAACCCAATTCCTTCAGCCTTCCCTCACAGGTCATGTTCTCTAGACCTTTCATCATTCTCGTTGCTCTTCGCTGGACCCTCTCCAATTTCTCCACATCACAAATGCGGTGCCCAGAACTGAACACAATACTCCAACTGAGGCCTAACCAGCAGAGTAGAGCGGAAGAATGACTCCTCGTGTCTTGCTCACAACACACCTGTTAATGCAGCCCAGAATCATGTTTGCTTTCTTTGCAACAGCATCACACTGCTGACTCCTATTCAGCTTGTGATCCACTATATTAACCTCAGTCGCTTGCAGTAAGGAGGCGTCGTGTCTCCCATCGCTCCTCCAGGATCGCCTGGTTCTCAGCCTTCTTCTAACTTTGCTCTGGCTGCTTCTCGGGGACGGCTGTCGGCCTTCATCCCTTGTGGAACTTCACCCCCTGGTGATCCTCCTCCTCCATCCTGGGGCGATGTCGATATTTACTGAACATAAGAATGGCCAGACCAGGCCAGACCAAGTCCAGGTGCCCCAGAGGGAGAGAACAGAACAAGGAACTATCCGGTGATCCCTCCCCTGTCACCCATTCCCAGCTCTGACACACAGCGGCTAGGGACACCAGCCCTGCCCATCCTGGCTAATAACCATTGATGGACCTATCTTTCATGGATTTATCTAGGTCTTTTTTTGAATCCTGTTAAACCCTGGTCTTCACAACATCCTGTGGCAAGGAGTTCCACAGATTGACTCTGCATTATGTGAAGAAATCTTTCCATTTGTTTGTTTTAAACCTGCTACCTATGTACTTCAATAGGTGACCCCCTCGCTCTTATGTTATAGGAACAAGTGATAACTTTTCCTTTTTCACTTTCTCCACGGCAGCCATGATTGTATAGACCTCTGTCCTATCCCCCTGTAGCCTCTGCTTTTCTAAGTGGAAAAGTCCCAGTCTTATTAATCTCTCCTCATAGGGAGGCTGCTCCAAACCCCTCATCGGTTTTGTTGCCCTTTCATTCCCCAGTGCTAAGATCTGCATCTAGCTTTCGCCTGGAAATGGATGTCTCAGAATCTTCCTTCTGGCTTGCGGGAGGAGGCGTGGAGAGGGGAATACTGTTTCCCGTGGGGGCGGGGGGGGGATCGAAGGCCATGTTGCCCTAGAGTTGCTCTAGAGTCCCTTGTTGGCAGCCCAGTGGAGCCGATCCCAAGAGGAGCAACGGATCGTACGCCTGTGGGAGGGGCTCTAGTGCCACCAGCAATTGTCATCGGGCTCACCCGGGTCTGGGAGAGCTCAGCCTCCCGGGGTGACGCTGGACAAGACGCCCGGCCCCTGCATCCCCTCTCTGCGCAGTGGGGAGAAGCGCCCAGGGCGTGGCGAGAACAAACACATTCCAGATCGGGAGCAGCGCGGAGTTTATGGCAGGGCTGGGCAAGGTGCAGCCCGGGAGCCGCATCCGGCCCCCTGAACCCTTTGAGCCGGCCGGCGGATGCACCTGGCCACTTTGTGTTTCTCTCCGGCTGCTCGTGCCACCGAATTTCCCGGCGGGGGCTCAGGCAGCAGGATCCGATACGGCTCACGGCACCTAGCGGCATCTGCAGCCACGAGCCTTTTAAACAGCCACAGCAACCCTGGGCGGCTGCCAGCCAACGTGGGAGTCGTGGGGCCCGGAGCCACGACCCCTTTGCTGTGTGTTTACTTCAAAGCCTCTGGCCTCAGACAACTTGGGGTGTGGGGGGGAGGGGAGGAGAGAGGCTAGTCCCCAGCCCCGCCCCTTCCACCTCAGGCCCCGCCCCTTCTGGGAGGAGGTGGAGCCAGCCCATTAGCAGGTACCAAAATTCATTCAGTGCCCTCCCCCCGTGAAAATGCTTGCCCACGCCTGGTGTCTGGTGACGGAGGCCGGCCATCAGACAGAGGCAGGAATTATTGGGGGAGTTCTCGGACCGGTGTGATGCAGGAGTTTGGTCTGGGCCAGGGGTCTCCAACCCTTTTCAGCACAAGATCACTTTTTGAATGGACAGTCAGTGCAAGCCGAGATCCACCTCCAACCCAAACGCTCTGGCCCCGCCTCCTTTGGGTCCTCTCTCTGAGGCCCCGCCCCCTGCTCACTCCATCCTCCCTCCCTCCCCCATCCTCCCTCACTTTCATCAGGCAGGGACAGCGGGTTGGGGTGCAGGCTCTGGTCTTGGCGTGAGAGGGGCTCTAAGCTGAGCCTGGGGCAGGCCGTTGGGGTGCTGGGGGGGTTCGAGGCTCGGGCTCTGGGAGAGGGTGCAGGGGTGCTCGGGGTTAGGGCAGGGGGTGCAGGAGGGGTTCATGGCTGCGGTCGGGTTTCGAGATGTGGGCACCAGCAGGGCCCTGCTTCCCTCAGGTGGCTCCTGGGTGGTGGGGCAGTGGGGCTAAGGCAGGTTCAGCCCTGCCCTGGCCCTGCACCGCTCCCGAAGGCAGCCAGCAAACTCCCTCCCAAGTCCAGTTGTGCCCCCTCTCTGCTCTGTGGCGTTAGGATACACCTGGACATCAGCCCCCTCCCCTGCCCTGCCCAGCGAGCAGGAGGCTACCGGGGGTTGGAGGAGACAGGTCCAAGGCAAAGGGCAGGAGCTGCGCAGCTGAAGTGCCGGCACTTGACAGCCTCTTGGCTAAACCAGTCAGGGTCCGTCTACACTTGCACCCTCTTTCGAGAGAGGGATGCAAATGAAGACATTCGAAATTGCAAATGAAGGGGCGATTTACCTATCCCGTGCTTCATTTGCATAATCACGTTATGGCGCTATTTCGAAATAACAGACGCTGTGAAGAGGCGTTTATTTCGAGAGAAAACCCTTCTCTCGAAATAACCCTTATTCCTCATACAATGAGGTTTACCCGTTATTTTGAGAGACGGGTTTTCTCTTGAAATAACAGCGTCTGTTATTTCGAAATAGCGCCATACCACGATTATGCAAATGAAGCACGGTATATGTAAATCCCCACTTCATTTGCAATTTCAAATGTCTTCATTTGCATCCCTCTCTTGAAAGAGGGTGCAAGTGTAGAGAGACCCTCAGAGGCTCCAAGATCTACCAGTAGATCCCGATCTACTGGTTGGTGACCACTGGTCTAGATGGTCATAATGGTTTCTTCCAGCCTTAAAATCTATACGCAAGGGCTCCATGGAGAACAACCCCCCTTTTACTCCAAGGCTTGGTCTCTCCCGGCCAGGCCAAGGGCTGTACCTGCCCTGGGATTGGATTGGAAGATGTCAGTCTCTGGGGCTGACCACTCAGTCTACACCCCTGCTCAGCCCCCTTAAAGGAAAAGCGCATTCGCCGGGAATCAGAGGGTGAGTTGCCAGAGCATGTTGGCTACAAACCCACTCGGCGAGAGACAGCGAGGGTCTATGTTTTTCAACCGATTCCTTTGCTAATGATCTGGAAAAAGCAACGAACAGCGACGCCGCCAAGTTTGCAGAAGACACAACACGACACAAGCTAGCTAAGTCCAAAGGATCTCACCCAACTCGGTTCCGGGGCACCACGACGGCCGGATGAACGTCAACATCCAGGCAATGCACACTGGGAAAAATAACCCCAGCGCCACATGCCGAATTCGCTGTTACAAGGCAGCGATCGTGGCGCCATTGTGGAAACACCCGTTCGGGGCACGGCCGCAGCCCGACAGGCGAACAGACGGGGTTAGGCAGCCAGGCTGTGAATGCCGTGTTCGGTGCTGGTCGCCCCATCTAAATAGGATACAGTGGGCAAGCTCAGGGAGTGGGCCGCATGTGCGACCCTCCTCCATCTTAGTAGCCACAAGACGGTCTCCCGGGACAGGGCAGTTTTCTCATGGCACTTGCGGGTCCAGGGTGTGTGCCGATTGCGTCGGAGCCGCGCTGGGATTGGATGCAGAGGGAAGGTACTTGTCACAGTCAGTGCTGTGTGCCATCAGCACGCACCTCCCTTCATGTGCCTTGGCTGGACACGTAGGTCACTTCTGTAATACTGGAAGGAAAAGAACGACATGGACGACAGCCAGCGGAAACTGGCAACCGTGTCTGGGCAGCAGTAAACAAAAGGTCTTGTGGGCCACACACTGGACCCTGATAGGCCGCATGTGGCTCACCGCCGGGCTAGAAAGATTAGGGCTTTCCAGCTTCGAAAAGAGATGACTGTGGGTAATAGGAGAGAGGGCGATAAAATCATGCCTGGCGTGGAGAAAGGGAACAGAGATGTGGTTTTGACCCAGTCTCACAACAGAAAAACCCCAGGGGATACCTGATGACATTAATAGGCAGCAGGTTTACTACAAGCCATAGGAAGTACTTCTTTCCAAGTTGCTCAGTTAACCCGTGGAACTCCTTGCCGTGGGATGTTGTGAACAAGTAGAAGGAGGTCCAGAACCGGAATGAGGTACGTTCATTGAGGCCCAGCAAGACTATTAGCCAAGATGATCAGGGAGGCAAGCCCATGCTTGGAGTAACACTAACTCTCTGACTGCCCAACGCCAGGAGAGGAAGCCAGGGGTCAACTACGCCAGTTGCCCGGTTCAGTACACTCCCCCAAAGCTCTGGCACTGGACACAGGAGCGTACGTTAGAGCCGGGGTGCACGATAACCCGGCAGTGGTGCACCAGGCTTAGCCCCCGACGAGCCACCTCCACTACATTTACCTGCACCTCCGCAAGCACTGGCGGTTGTAGCTCCCATTGGCCACGGGACACTGTTCCTGGCCAATAGGAGCAGCAGGAAGCAGCATGAACCAGGACACCACGTCCCGCAATTCCCATTGGCCAGGACCAGTGATCCGTGGCCAATGGGAGCTGCGATTGCCGGTACCTGCGGCCACACGGGTAAATATAGCGGCGGGGGCCCACCAGGCGCTAACCTTGGCAGACTGGCTCTGGCCTGCGGGCTGGTATTTGCTCACCCCCTGCGCTTGAGGGTTGTTTCGTAGACCACAGGCTTCCTCCTTCGCCCCTCCAGGCGCCTGTGTTCTGTGTCCCTGACGGCAGCCTGACAAACCAACCCAGCAGAGATCCCCTGGGTCCCTGCTGTGCGTGTGCCTCTGTGTGTGTGCGTGTGTGTATGTGTACGTGACAGTGCATGGCAGGGAGGTCTCCTTGCGTGTGCTCACTTAGGGACGGTCTCAGAGTTCCTGTCCCTCCTGCCAGGTCAGTGCAGGCACAGAACCGCTGTGATGCCCCGATCATATAATACGTCGCTCTTCTGCAGCGCCTCTAGATCTCAGAGCACTTCCCAAAGGCGAGCCAGGGTCACTAGCCCCACTTTACGGGGGAAACTGAGGCACGGGGCGATGACGAGACCGTACTCCGATCAGTCACAAGCTCACTGGCAGAACCAGGTACCAACCCTAGGTTTCCCACAGCTCAGCCCAGGGCTCTCCCCACTAGACCACACTGCCTCTTGGGCGATAATCCTGTGACCTCACGCAAATCAGTTTGACAGCTCTCCCTTTTCAGACCTGTTTCCTTAGGGACCCACTGTCGGATGCTGCTCTCGCCGTGCCAGGGTTGCTCGCTCGCTCTCGTGCCATCTGCTGCGCTAATTAGTTCTCATCCCTGGAATGTTTATTCTCACGGGCTGGCTGTGCCGCCTCGCTGTTCGGGGAGGAGGCCGAGGGCGCTTGCGTGGGACGGGCGTTTTACCTGCCGCTGTTCCCATCAAAGCGGCTGGGAAGCAGCGTTCTTGGCTTGCTGCAGCGCGGGGTGCCTTAGGGACCCCAGAGGAAGGGGGTGGGATGGAGGGAACAGAAACGGCCCATGCTCTGTTCAGCTGGCAACGCAGCAGCTGGCCTTGTGGGAGATGAGTTTGGGGAGGCTCTGCCCACTTCTCTGGGGCAAATGCTCACGTCACCAAGTCCAGCTCATCTGGCACAATTGGCCACCTGCTTGCGGCTTCAGCAGAGAGACCCTGTCCCCCTGAAACGGCCCATATCACAGAACCCTGTCACAGAGCCATCCAACCCTAGGGTGGAAGAGACCTCAGGAGTCATCAAGTCCAGCCCCCTGCCCAAGGCAGGACCAACCCAACTAAACCATCCCAGCCAGGGCTTTGTCAAGCCAGGACTTAAACACCCCTAGGGATGGAGATTCCACCACCTCCCTCGGGAACCAATCCCAGCGCTTCCCCACCCGCCTAGGGAAAGCGAAATGCAAAGTGCTCCACTTAGGAAGGAACAATCAGTTCCATACATACAAGATGGGAAGCGACTGTCTAGGAAGGAGCATGGCGGAAAGGGATCTAGGGGTCATAGTGGACCACAAGTTGAATATGAGTCAACAGTGTGATGCTGTTGCAAAAAAAGCAAATATGATTCTAGGTTGTATCAACAGGTTTTGTAAGCAAAACTCGTGAAGTCATTCTGCCGCTCTACTCTGCACTAGTTAGGCCTCAGCTGGAGTACTGTGTCCAGTTCTGGGCGCCACATTTCAAGAAAGATGTGGAGAAATTGGAAAGGGTACAGAGAAGAGCGACAAGAATGATTAAAGGTTTAGAGAACATGACCTATGAAGCCAGGCTTCATGAACTGGGCTTGTTTAGTTTGGAAAAAAGAAGATTAAGGGGGGACATGATAGCGGTTTTCAAATATCTAAAAGGGTGTCACAAGGAGGAAGGCGGAAATTTGTTCCTCTTGGTTTCTGAGGACAGGACAAGGAGTAATGGGCTTAAAGTGCAGCAGGGGAGGTTTAGATTGGACATTAGGAAAAAATTCCTAACTGTCAGGGTGGTCAAATATTGGAATAAATTGCCAAGGGAGGTGGTGGAATCTCCCTCTCTGGAGATATTTAAGAACAGGTTAGATAGACATCTGTCAGGGATGGTGTAGACGGAGCTTGATCCTGCCTTGAGGGCGGGGGGCTGGACTCGATGACCTCTTGAGGTCCCTTCCAGTCCTATTATTCTATGATTCTATGATTCCACCGCACTCTGCCTGACTCGCAGACCCGACTCTCCCCCAGACTCCTCCTCCCGTGCCTCTGAACTAACAGGAGCGGAGCCCTTTTAAATCAGTCTCCGCTGGTTCTTGATTGGCCCCAGGCGGTCTAATTAGCCTGACGCCCTCTGTTCTGCATTGCTCCTAATTGGCTCCTGGTGTTCCAACCGGCCTGCGTGTCCAGACTGTTCTGGAAAGTTCCGGAGGGTTCTAGGCTAGCCCCCGCTGGTTTACCCAGGAAACAGAGACCTCCTTAATCTAGGGCTCACATCCCTCCCTTCTAGCACTCTGCTGTAGCCCCCTGGCCTGACCCGGTCGCAAGGGGATGGCGTGATGCGTGTCAATTTGTTTCCTGTGAAGAAACCAGCCTCCCGTGAACAATGCAGCTCCTAAGCTGGTGCGGAAAGCGAGGCAATCCATTGACTTTTCTGTGGATTCCGTCGCTAATCGATGTCCACGGGAACGGATACGGCCCGGCTGGCCCTAAAGTCAATGCGGTAGCGGAAGGGCAAAGCTGGCAGACTGGAATGACAGCGACTGAGGAGACGGACACTCTAACAGAGGGGAATATTGGCTGAAATCGATGCTCACAAGATGGAAACGCCTCCGGCTGACATCAGAGCCTCGTGGAAAAGAACATGGACTGTCGGGTGGAGGGGTTCTAGGCAGGGCACAGCGCAGGCCTGAAAACCAATATCGGGGGACCCTGCTTAGCTCTGCAAGATGTGCCAGGAACTGGCTTTGACCCCGGCCCACGCTTCTGATTGTAACAACAGTGTAAGGGGAGTGGCGCCTGTTAGCCTGGACACCTTGGCGCTAAGGGTCCTGCCTGAGCTGCCAGATCCAGGCTTGACTCTCGTGGCCGAACGTGGGACAAGACCACAACGGTGCAGCTTTGCCGGTGGGACTGTCTACCCAAGGGACCTCTGCCGGCCGGGCTGTGTCAGCCCGGGATCACCCCGCACGCCCCACTCCGCTGTGGAGCTGGCCGAAGATGGCGTCAGCGAGCCAGGGAAATACACTGCACTCGTTTACCACCTCTCGGGTTTTTGAAGCTAACCGTGCGCCTTCCAAGGAGGAAGCCAAGACTTAGTGGGAGCCCAAAGAGGGATGCTAATTATGGTTTAAAAAGTTCACAGACTAAGTGGGTGGAGGGGGGATAGGACTCGAACCCACAACCCTGCCCTCCCCAGGTGAATGCCCTAGGTCACGCCGGAACCCAGCCCATCACCCTACCTTCAGGGCTCCCAGGGCGGCACAGCCTCCCCTCCCATGCATGGCACAGTGGACCCAGCCAGGCTGGAGCACCCCCGTGATTGCAGGCGGGGGTGTGCTCAGCCCGGCCAGGCCCACTGCACTGTGGGTGGGGGGGTGATGCTTAGCAGGTAACCGGTTAACCCTTTACACCCCTGTTCCCAAAGAGGCTTAGGCATGTGCATGCAATGAGAACAGAAGGGGCAGTGTTACAGTCGACAGGACACGACTCTTTTCAAGGGGGACTAATCCAATGTCCGCTGACATCAGCAGGACTCGGTCCATGGACTTTCCTGCGTCGCGAATCCGGCTCTCTGGCTGGAGGGTGTCAGCCAGCCCACGAGGGATGGGAGTCAGGACCCGAGCCATCCAGATTTCCTTCCAAATTCCTCTGGGGCACCTGGCCTTGCCCACCGCCCGAGAACCTACAGGCCTGAGGTCCCTCTGGTCTGGCACCTCCTAGGCTGCCTTTTACTTTCACTTCATCCAGCCTGGCCAACAAACAGACTGGCCACCAGTGCTCCCTCGAATTGTTTCCATCCGTGTGTGGAATAAATTTTGTTCCCTGCACCAAGGCATGGGTGGATGTGCACCACCTGCAGAAACAGCTGCTGCCGGATGGGGGCACTCTGCTAATCAGCTGGGCGGCATTTGAATCTCTCCTGGATGGCCAGCCTAGCACTCAGCTCACAGGCTCCCTCCGACAGGAACCTCCCCTCCAGGCATCATCACCGCATGATGCCTGGTCACCGGACCCCACCCGCAGGCCCCTCACCTGGGACCAGAGGATAAGGGACAGTGCACAGGTGGGGGAGAGCCCAGCTCCCTGAAAAGGGCAGGCTGCCCTGTGGCAGACCCGAAGGCCATGTCACACGGGAAAGTTATGGCAGTAGAATTACCCCAGGGTGGACTGTCTTAGGCCAGCTTTTTCAGGATGGGGTCCCATGCAGGGAGCACTGGAGCGATAATCCCCCTAAAGCCTTTGATTCTGCTGCCTCAATAGGCCATTTCGTAACCCACTGGTGTATTTTTTGGGTATCCCCCCCATGCCTGATCTGCCAGGGTAGGAGTCTGTTGCAGGCCGCAGCGACGGCGCCGTCGCTCAATGGGCGTTGAGGGTACTCAGCACCGTGCAGGATCGGGCCTTCATTCTCCGTGGCACGCGCCGTGGGCCTCCCATGGAATCTGCAAGCGCAGAGCGCGGAAGCTGGTCTATAAATACACAGCGAGGTGCGATGCAAGCGGGAATTCACACGTGGGAGGAGTCTGTGTTGCCTTTCAGGCCCCCAAGCATCCAAGTGACACCCGGCGCCGGTTAAACATTTCTACCCACGGCGGCTGCTCCCCGGCCGGCGTTCGAGGCGAGGTGTGCAATTAGCGCGCTTGCCACTGTGAACCGCAGCGGCAGCGGAGCTCTGTCAAGGCAATTAGCGCAGGCAGAACAATATTCATGGGATTAAGGTGGTATCAGCTCTTCTATAAATACAGATACTTACTGATTGCTCTGGCTCTCGCCTGATCCCAGCCTGAGTGCTTCTGCGTGGCTTCCAAAGCGCTTGCCCCGAACCGGGGGCATTGCACTAGGGACCGCACGATGCCACGGTTGCTTTAAAAAAAGAAACCAGGATGCTCATAAAAAGTCAAACCCAGCAGGCAAAGCTACGTCCGTCTGGCAGGACTCTGGATAGGAGCAAGGTGGCCGAAGGTGCCGATTTTTTGGGCACCTTTCTGGTGTTCCCTGTGCTCAGGAGAGATTCAAATTCTGCCCCGCTGATTAGCAGAGCACCCAGAGCTAAGTTTGTGTCTCTGCTGGTGGTGCACATGCGCTACAGGCCTTGGTGCACATAAAATTTATTCCGCACAGGGACTGGAAAAGATTAGAGGGGACCTTGGAGGTGTGTGTTAGTTAAACGTTCATGCAGCAGAGTTAGTTTGTGAGCATTAGCACATGTGTCCCTAAGGCTGGCAGACCCCCGGCGTCGGCATCGAACCTAGGACCTTGGAAGCTTAGTATATCGGTGTCTACTGCACAGGTGCGCTGATGGTGGGGGTGAGGCGGGGACCAAGGGGGCAAGTGTCCTGGGACCCAGTGATTCAAAGGGGCCCAGGGCTCTCAGCTACTGCAGCAGGGTGGCAGCCAGAGCCCTTTAAATCACCATGCCGCATGCTTTGGGCAGAACGAAGTGTTGGCTGCCTGGTCCCGCCCCTTCCTCCCAAGGCCCCGCCTCTTCCTCCTGAGGCCCCGCCCCGCAAGGTTTGTCAGATCCCCTGCTACTGCATAAGCTAAAAGCCGTGTGGCTCTTAGCTACGGCGGTAGCAGAAGCATGAATCTCCGAGGAGCCTTGCTGAAACAAGACAGGACTATGTAGCACTTGAAAGACTAACAAGATGGTTTCTTAGGTGATGAGCTATCGTGGGCCAGACCCACTTCCTCAGATCAAATAGTGGAAGAAAATTGGCATGACCATAGATACCAAGGATACTAGAAGGGGACAGATGCACACAGACGCGCACACACGGGTTCTAATGGCAAGAAATCTGCAGGGGGGAATGTTGCATTAAACCCAGGGCATTTCTTGGCGCGCAAAATTAGGCAGGTTCTGAGAATCGTGACGGTAGCGTCAGCTGTCGAGAGAGCCCCCTGATCGGCCCCCAGCAGCGCGGTGTAGACGCAGTCTCCATCGCACCCTCCGCTGCTAGGAGAGCCACTGTGGGCGCGAAGCAGATGGCAGGATAATCATTCTCATAACACCTGCATGACCCAGGGACACGTTGGTGCCAGCTGGCCATGGGCACAGGGATTGCATGAGGTTTAATAGGGATCCCTGGGTTGGATAGCTGCATAATAGTTCCCCCAGTTGTGGCATCCGAGGTCTCCCCTTTCCCGCCGGTCGTTATAATCATTAAGGAATTCAGTCTAAACATGATGCTCCCGAGCGTTCTGTCCAGGCAGGAAATATCTGACCCGTCCCTCCTTGCGTGGCCACTTGTGGATCGGATTTGCCTACGGGCCCAGCGGCTGCGCCATCCACAAGAGAGGCAATCTGTCGGAAGAACCAAAGAGCCGGGCGCGTCCCGTTTGTCAGTAAAGACATCACATGGCTAGGGACACTCTTCCTACCCAGCCTGGTGAATAGCCATTAATGGACCCAACCTCTGTGAATCTATCTAATTCTTTTTTGGATCCTGTTAAAGTCCTGATCTTCACAACATCCTCTGGCAAGGAGTTCCACAGGTTGACTGTGCGCGGAGTGAAGAAAACCTTCCTTTTGTTTGTTTAAAACTGGCTCCCTATTAATTTCATTTGGTGACCCCCTAGTTCTCATGTTATGGGAACAAGTAAATAACGTTTCCTTATTCACTTTTTCTACACCAGTCATGATTTTACAGACCTCGATCATTTCCCCGATTAGTCTCCTCTTTTCTAAGCTGAAAAGTCTGTCTTTTTAATCTCTCTTCATGTGGGACCTGTTCCAAACCCCTCATCATTTGTGTTGCTCTTTTCTGAACCTTTTCCAATGCCAATGTATCTTTTTCGAGATGAGACGACCACATCTGGACACAGTCTTCAAGATGTTGGGGTTTTATACGGAAGCAATAAGACGTTCTCGGTCTTATTCTCTTTTGTAATGATCCCTAACGTTCTGTTGGCTGTTTTGCCTGCCGCTGCGCCCGGAGTGGCTGTGTTCAGAGAACTCTCCACAGTGACGCCAAGCTCTCGCTCTTGAGTCGTTGTAGCTAAATTAGTCCCCATCCTATTGTCGGTGCAGTTGGGATTATTGTTTTCCGTTAAAAGCATTTTCGGAAAAGAGCGTCTAGATTGGCCACGGATGCTTTTCCACAAAAAGTGCCAATCTAGACGCGCTTTTCCGCAAGAAAGCCCCGATGGCCATTTTCGCGATGGGGGCTTGTTTGCGGAAAACAAATCTGAGCTGTCTACACTGGCCCTTTTGCGCAAAACTTTTGCGGAAAAGGACTTTTGCCCGAACGGGAGCAGCATCGTATTTCCGCAAGAAGCTCTGATTTCAGACAGTAGGAAGTCAGTGCTTTTGCGGAAATTCAAGCGGCCAGTGTAGACAGCTGGCAAGTTTTTCCGGAAAAGCAGCTGATTTTCCGGAAAAACTGGCCAGTCTAGACACAGCCTTGCTGTTTTGTTGCCCAATCGCTCAGATTGGTGAGATCTTTCTGAAGCTCTTCCCAGTCTGCTTGGGTCTTTACTATCCTGAGCAGTTTGGGATCCTCTGCAGAGCCAGCATGAGGGCAGACCCTCAGCCCAAGCGCCTCTCGAGAGATTTCAGGCTGGAGCTCCCCAGCTCCCCGCTAAGTGCAACCCCCCGGCGCCTCGAGGCTGCGGGGCAAGTCCTTCCCCCACTTCTCTCAGGGGCTGCGGTGGCCAAGGCTGCGCCAGGGAACCTGGGGAGGGAACCCTGCCAGGGTTAGCCCAGGAAGATAGCGGGACGTTGTGGTTGCTCCGTGCGTTCTGGTTCTGGCTGGAGACAGACAATCCCGTTGCAAGCGTTGGCTGGCTAGTTGCTTACTGTCGCTTTGGCTCTCTCTCTGCCAAGGGAAGGGGCTTGCAGCCGTATCGCACTGCCGGAGACACCAGGCCGACCCTCACCTGCTCGGGCGCGGATCAAGGGAGGACAGAACTTAGCAGCAGCTTCTTGTCAATTCCCCGTCTGCCTGCCCCGTCCCACAGAAGGGGAAAGATCTGGCCCCGGAGAGTCCCCGAAGTTTGCACAGATGCCAGGGTCCCTTCTCCTCCCCGGGGCTCCCCAGCAGCCTGACTCCATCAGAACCGACACCGGGTGTTGCAACATTAAACCCTGATCCACCCTGCTTTGCCGAAAAGAGCCCCCCCACGCCGGAGCACACAGGGGCAGCCCCTCCCTGGCTGATGGCAGGGGACGGGAAATCTCACAGTCAGCCGTAAGGGGGGCACCTTTCATGGAACCTGCCCCTGGGGAAATCTGACCTTGCCCTTTGCTCCGAACGGGTTTCCAGGCTGCGGATGAGCATGCTCCAGGCATTGCTCCATGGGGGCTGCTTCTGGGTGCTGTTGGGGGCCGCCCATGCATGTGTAGCTCAGCACCCGGCAGGGCTCCTAGCCCAGGGAGGACTGAGAGTCACCCGGTCTGAGCAGTCTTTGAATTCCTGCCCCTGCTCCCCAGGAGAGCCAACAGCCCCTTGGAAATGAGTCACCTTGGGCTGCAGAACTAGCAGGTGCCGAGCTCCGAGCCCAGCAGATCCCAAAGTCTCTTTGCAGTCCCAGCTATCCGGCCTGGGGACCTCATTTCCCGCCCCGCCTCCCATGGATTTACATCGATTTTTGGGTGGGCGAAGCCGTGCAGGCCTGGACCAGGGGGAAACGAGTCACTTGCACTCCTCAGCAAAGCTGCAGGCTGGGGACTCCGCAGCGAAGGTCTGGGAGCGGCTGCAAGCCTCACTTGCCCACAGCACGTGCCCACCCCCCCACTCGCCGTCTGCCCCTTTGGGAGCTCAGATACCAGCTCCGCAGGGGAACCCGCAGGCCAAGGGAAATGCTTTGCGGCCAACGAGCGACATCAAACACCGAAACCTCCCTGCAGTCGGCCTGGCAATGACCAGGCACTCGCTTGGAGCACTGGAGAAGGGGTGACAGCTGGGACACGCACACAAAAGGCAGCGTCTCTCGTCTTGAGGCAGCCTGCGTCACTCAATTGCTCGGCGGCACGGTGCATCCAGAGGGAGGGCCCGTCTTCCGCCACGTCGTTCGGCCACCTGCGTTTGCAAGGGCTCTCGCGCCCGGGGGAGTCAGCAAACTCCTCCGCTATCGGTTACCCACGCTGACCGAGCCCTGCCCCGAACGCCTGGTGCCGGCCCGTGGCTCCAGGTCGCAGAGCGAATGTCTCTCCGGAGGTCGTCGCCACGTTAGCCGGCTGCGTGCCCGGGACAGTGCGGGCGCCGGGGCTCCATCTAGGCAGGCAACGGCATCTTTCAACTCTTCCCCCAGGGTGAAACATCACAAGCCGGCCTCTCGGCTGGGGTGAGGGCGTCTTGGTCCATGCACCAGCGGTGGGTGTGGGCCCAAATCCACAGCCAGCCCATGGCTCAGGCGTCGACTCCAGGGATGCTCCTGAGAGCACCCATAGAAAAAAATAGGGGGGTGGCCAGGCCCCTCCTGCAACAGCTGTTTGGTGGCACCAACAATTAGCTGGGGGAGACACATGGGGATGGGGGGGAGGGGTAGGAAGAGGCAGAGGGAGGGCGGGGCCTTGTGGGAGGGGGCGGGGCAGACAATTGCTTAACCACCACGGCAAGGGATGAAGTTGGTGCCTGTTTGAAAACACGACGTGTGAGTGATGCAGGCGGCCAGCCGGCCCCTGGCTCATTGATCCCTGCCTGGGCTGCAGAGCCACGGAGGCCACGGGTGACACGCTGCCGTGGATAGGAGACCCCGGGCTGGACCAGCGGCGCCACAGGGATCTGAAGCTGGGGTAGGAAGCGGCCCAGGAAGCAGGCCTAGGGGCATCCCCCTCCACGCCCTCGGCAGCACGTTTGTTTCCTTCGGCCCTAGCTTGGAAGCTGGTGGGAGTGAACTCCGGGGCGCCCAAAGGAGGGGAACGGAGGAAGCAGCTGAGAAGTTGGGTCTGCACCTCTAAGCAGGCCCTGCCGGCCGTCACACGCCTCGGAGGTGCATTTCCTCCTGGGAGGGGCTGCATGCCCCGCACCCCACACTCGGAAGAGCGGCAGACACTTCCCCGCGCCGCACAAAGCAGCAGGACTTTTCCCCAACCTCTCACCCCAATGCAGCCTTTCCCCACCGGGGTGAGAATTCGGATTTTCTGCCTCTGGCTGATCATTAGCACAAGCTCCCCTGTGGCTGGATTTTCTCAGGAGAAAGGCGGGGGAGTCCTGGCCGTGGGCGATTTGTTCCCCCATGTCAAGCTGCAAACAAAGCCCTGGGCTCCCGGGGGACAGGAATTTGGATCGGGAGACAGCAGTGGCTGCTTGGCTCGAAACCTCGCCACGTTACACAGCAGCCTAATGTCCCTGCCGCCGGGTGCGTCATTGCTGCAGCCCGGGTGCGTCATTTCTGCGCAGAAAGGTTGAAATGCAGCTGGCCTCGATCGTCCTTCTCCCGCCTCCGTCAGGTGCATGCGGAGGAGAGGCAGCAATCTCCGCTCCGTGATAGGTGGAGGACTCCAGCCCTCACCTTGCAAAGGACACCGTCTCTGCCTTCAAAGCCGCCAGGCTGTCCAGTGCAGGGCATAACAGAGCAGGGTTGCCCACCGTCAGTAAATTTACAGAAACTCTGTAAAAAATTAGACAAAGTTGGACACGGCTGTTAAGTCCGTAACAAAATTTAGGTGCAATAAAATTTCAAAAACCAGCAATTAATCTATAGCAATTAAATGTCTTCTGTGCTGTTTCAGGCATTTCACTGCGGAGCAGCCGAAATTGGCCGTTTCCGTTGATGATGACTACAGCTACGGTCAACAGCGTCAGTGTTCGGCTGTATGACCACAAAATGGAAAACTTCCAGGATCACGACTAACTGAACGAAAGTGAGTTAAATAGCATATTGTTCTTGTGATGTATGAATGACGGTTTCTTTTCACTTTTGGCCATTTATGTCATCTTAATAGAGTATAAAAATTATGTCCGTAAAAAATGTGTCTGGCCGTACATTTTTCCCATTTTGTCCGTAATGAAATTTCTGTGGGTTGGCAGTCCTGTAATGGAGCCCTGAGCCAGCGGGCCTGCAGGGGAGATTCAACCCCAGAGCTAGGGGGAAGTAGGGAAGCAGATGCTGAACTTTACTTGCAGAAAAAGCTTTGTAAGTAGGCTTCAGGGCAGTGTTCCCTGTAAGCTGAGCGCTTAGACAGCTGCCCAGGAGAGATTCCAGAGCAGCCTAGCTGATTAGCAGAGCACCATAAGCGGGCAGCTTGTGTTTCTAATGGTGGTGCACATCCACACAAGCCTTGGTGCATAGAACAAAATTTATTCTGCACACGGATGGCCAAAATGAGAGGGAACATGGATGCAGGTGCCTTTCTGTAACAAGTGTGTGGGTGTGTTGCGGGATGGGGAACAGAACACAACACTGGCATCTCTTTGCTGTGTGACCATGTTCTTAAGCCACTCTCTGCCTTGTGAAACAGGGAGCGGGAGACTTGTTTTCTCCCATGGGGATTACCGGTACACAAAGCATGCTGAGACCCACAGCTGAAAGGGATTAGCAGGAATTAGGAACTGCTCGAGTTCACCCACAGCCTTACTCAGATCGCTGCCAGGTGCCAAAGCAGCTACCAAACTCTGGCCCTGCAGCGTCATACTGGAAACAAAATTCCTTTAGCAACTCAGCATTCTCATGTCTCATTACAACTCCCCCTTCTTCCCTCTGGTTCGCTGCTCCAGGGGACGGGAGGGACACCAGAGCTGGCTGTGCACAAGTATTTTCTAAAAGCAACTTCCTTTTCTGAAGCGTGGGGCTGTTGGGAGAGGCTTCCCTGCAAGCCCCTGCCTGGTTAGCCAAGGGCGGCTGTGATGGGGTGCAGGTTACAGGAGACCACTTGGGGGTGCCTCCAGAGTGCTGGCAAAGGCAACGCCACTCACCTTCCTGCTGTCTGGAGCTTCTCACTGCCTGGTCCTGCCGGGCCTAGTCTCCCGCAGCCACTTTCCACCACCTTAGGGTCAGGATGGCCCTGAGCCCTCCTACCCTGGGACTGCCCAGCTTTTGGCTGTCCTGTCCTATCCCATCCCAGGGGCGCAGGACTTGATCCCATGACCCAGTCCTCCCGAAGCCAGCACCTCTCCCCCCTAGGCCACATGGGAGCCCACCCCACTGCCTTACCATCAGGGCGCTCCTTATCCCTCCCGCCCCAGCACCACCCGTCATTCTGTCGTCCAGTCCCGACCACAAGATCACTCCCCCCACCCCGAGAAGCAAACACTGAACCCCTTCAGGTCCGAGGTGGGCGCAGTTTACGGCCCACCTTCCCAGGACACCACTCCCCCCGTGGGATCAGAACCGCCACGGAATGATTTAGGTGAGCTATGAAAGGGGGAACGTGCACACGGGTGGCCCCCCCGTAACAACTATTTACACTGAGCGTGACAGAAACTAGAAGTGATTTTAGTAAGTACAAGCAGAGGATGTCAGTGGTAACAAGTGAGAAACAGTGTTAGGGTGAGTGTGTAATGAGCTCGTGCGCTGAGGTTTCCCAGTTCGCATTAGCTCAGCGTTTTCTGTTGTTTTGAGTTAGGATTCGACTTTGCTCTGCCTGTTGGAAAAGTTAGCAAAGTCGAATCCTAATTCAAAATAACAGAAAACGCTGAGCTAGTGCGAACACGGCAACCTCAGCGCACGAACTCATTACACGCTCACCCTAACACTGTTTCTTTTCCAACAAAGTCTTCCAGACCAAGGCTGTTCCTCACCCTGGGGTATGTGGTTCTTTCCCCTGGGTGTGTCCAGCCAGCCAGACAAAACACTCCTACTTTCCTATTGTTTATAAAGATTCCCGTTTTGCATGGAAAGTCATCCGGACCGTCACTGCTTACGGACTTAAGGCTATTTGCATAGGATTGCCCCATCCTCGAGGCCTCCCAGCAGCGGAACCACCTGGATGGCTTTCCATTTACGCACTTAAAAAACCCTAAAACATTCCCTACGCCAGATGTCTGCTTTCACACACAAGAATGACCCCCTCCCCCAAAATCAGATAAACAGATCCAGCGGCGTATGACATGAAGTGGGACAGGTTACACGAGATAATTTGTCCAAAGCACCTTTGAGTTATATTTCTGCCCCTACATTCATTTAATAAAGCATGGAGGGGGGCGGGTGTCCGTCATACCGACGTTCCATGGGATCAAACGATTCAGCATAAACGACGACACTATTCTTGACATTTCTAATTCTGGCTAAGTGTGAAATGCTGATCTACGTTATAATCTACAATGGCTGGAAACAAGCAGAGAGAAAACACTTTTTAAGCACAAAACAAACCCCTACGTTTTCTTTACCCCTTGGCGGTGCAAAAATAAGGACTCGTGACATGACCAGTTTGATTTTTTTTTTAAACTATCCTCTGTAAGGTCGCATTGGGAGCCAAATTCCCTGGTTTCCAGCTAAAGATATTGGACAGGGTTTGCCCGTTGAGTGCAACCCTCTCGAGATGCAGCGTAGAGCCGAGTTTTTCTCACTGTAAAAGAGAAGGGAGCTAACTATGCCCCTAACCCAAAGAGGCCTCTGATAACGCAGCAAAATGGACAAGACCATCTTTGGCGATTGCTGCTCTTTGCCGAAAGATTTCAAAGGGGGCACTGTTGAGGTCAACGGGGCCGAACCGTGACCTCCCTTTTAAAAGGACAAGGCAGGTTCTCAGAAGTCTCCTGCCAGTTCCCACATCCTTAGCCCCTGCTGCTGCCGCCCACCTCTCTCTCCAGAAAGAGCCGGATGCCGCAAAGAAAGGCCGTTACAGCTTGAGCCGAATGGATTGGGCATAGGTCCAAGAGGGATCTAGGACTATTCCCCCCTTTGCTTCTGCCCCACAACCCCCTGGAGTCACCCCCCTCCCCCCCCGTTCTCCAGCTTCCCTTGCTGCCCTAGGGATAAAAGACGGGTTTTTCTGAGAGGTATGAATGAACAAAGCCCCGAACCGACGCTTTGTGGTGTTAATAGACATTTGCTATGTAGGAAACGGTACAGTCCTCATCTGTCTTCCAGGGTTGGGAGGTGCGTGGAAGGGGAGGGGCAGAGAGGTGCATGACTGGGGTAACTCCTTCCCTCCTTTGGCCTTATGAACAATGAGCAGTTTGCTATTACTAAGGTGCACAAAAGAAACCTTCTTCTGGTTGCAAGACGGAAGAAGGGGATGGCTGTGGAACGAGCCTCAGGGCGGGGCAGTTTCTTGGGAAAGGCGGAACCTCCTGCAGCCAGAACTCTGGTCCAGCAACATCTGTGGTCCAGGAGGATTTTGCCAGACTAGAGAGCCCCTGGTGGTGTGTGTGAGAGCCCACCAGGAGCCCAGCAGTGGCCAGCGAGCCCCATCCCCATCCCTGCAGAGACCAAGTGGGGCTGGATCCCAAGTCTTGTGGTGCCGGAGCCCAGTTGTGGTGGGGCCAGAGTGGAGCCAGGCGCAGGGAAGGGGCAGCGCGCTAGGAGGCTGGGAGCAGGGGACCTTCTCTGATACGGAAAATTCCTTCATTTGGACCCGGTCAGGTCCCGAAGTGCCAGACCAGGGAGATCCAGCCTGTATTAATAGTTCACCCCTCACCCCAGTGCACTTTACAAACAATGAGCATCTCATCCTATTGAAAGGCCTCTGTGTTCGTGCAGAGAGCTGTGTCATGGCTCCTTCCCCGCTCTGGAATGATAAATGCAGACGTGGGGGCCAGCAGGTGTACCCCAAAGCCTTATCTACCAGGCTTTGGTATAAAACTTCCCCCAAAATCTTAAAGCCATAGATTTTGGAATAAAACTTCCGCTGCCACCACCCAAATATTAATAACGAGATAAGGGGAAAGATCATTTGGGAAATCTCACCCCTATTATAAAAATCAGGACACACAAGTTAAAAGCATTTCCGGAAAATCATGGCAGTCTACATGTAGCCATGGAGGAATTACACTATGGGCTAGCACTTAGTTAAAAAGAAAAGCCAAACATCTCCTAAGCAAAGCCAGATATCAGGTCCCATACCCAACCCTTAAAACAATAAAGCCTAACGAAACTACCTAAACCTTACCCTACTTACAGAAAGTGAAGAATTGTTCCTTGGAGAGAGAGAGAGACATGCTTGTCCCTCCCTGTAGCTGCAGAGGACTCACTCCGAGAGACAAAAGGAGAAAGGAAAAAACCCAAATTCCTTTGTCCCAGTTTGAAAGTCCCACCTACATTCCTACTGGTCACTCCACCTGGCTAGGTGTAGTTAACTCCTTAATCCCCAGGCTGCTGGCTAACCCTCATAATCATGACAGGCCAGGCAGCAATCAACGAGCACGCAATGTGCCGTACCATAGGAGGGGCAGGGTAAATCCTGACCTGGAACAAAGTGCCTATGGAAAGGGCCAGGAAAGAGCAGAGATGACCTTGAATTTTAGGTCTCACCCAAAGGAGCGTGACAGAAAGCTGCAAAGCATCCCACTTTTCTGATCCAGAAAGCCAAAGACCTGAGTCAGAGGTCGTGGAAACGGAGCCTACGGCTCCACAAGGCCTCGGTGTTTTCACCACCCCTGCTGGCATTTGATGCACTGGCATGGACCCTGTGCAGTCCCGGAGGGAAATCGAAGGACAGAGATAGGTTGTCAATTGTCTAACAGCTTTCAAAAATCTGATTCGTTTTTAAAACACACATGGATGTACACTAAGAACATAGGAATGGCCAGAGTGGGTCAGACCAACGATCCATCTAGCCCCGTATCCTTTCTGCCAATGCCAGATGCCCCATAGGGAGGTAATCCTCACATGATTCCTCCCCCGTCACCCACTTCCAGAGAAATAGAGGCCAGGGACACCATTCCTACCCATCCTGGCTAAGAGCCATTGATAGACCTAACCTCCATGAATCTATCCAGCTCTTTTTTGAACCCTGTTAAAGTTCTAGCCTTCACTGCATCCTCTGGCAAGGAGTTCCACAGGTTGGCAGTGTGCTGAGTGAAGAAAAACTAATTTAGAAACTGACTAGGATAATAGTTAGGCAGGGCTGTGCTAAAACCAGCAGAGAAACTTCCGAGGTGTAGATATGCTAGAAAACGTGCATAGAATAGCATGCAACGTAGCATATATGTACCCCCAAAATATTTTATACTGGGTACTAGAAGCTGCTACCTGGAAACCACCCCAAAAATGTTGAAATCTTTTCAAAACATCATTGGCACCCAAACAATCGTTCCAGTGGGTTAATGGCAGAAGATAAACAAAGCCCAGGTCGGTGGGTGGGGAAGCGTTCCCATCTACAAGTCAGTCCAGTTCCTAGTGGAGAGCTGTTTACATCACAACCCCCCCATGCTGAGGGGCACCTTGACTCTGAAGAGAGGTCAAAGGCTGAATGGAGCCGCAAAGCCCATCTCTGGGAAGGGGGGGGGGAGGAGGGTCCTTTAGCCGTGGGCAGCCTATGGGGAGGATCCGTTGAATACCGGAAACCAAAGAATTACGGAGAACAAATACAAACAGGGGCAAGTGTGAAGGCCAAAGGGCTAAACCAAGGGAACTGGACGGGGACATCAAGCACTGAAGGAGCCAGGGGATGCTGCCCTGGGGCACTCTGCCCAGCTGCACGAGCGGATGCAGGAATGGAAACAGGCCCCACCGTTGCAGGCCTCTCCCCCAGCCCACCTCTGCTCCTTGGAGTTACAAATGGCTGCCTTGGCCAGAGCCAGGGGGAGGCTGACGAGGAGGTCCTGCGACTTTGCAGGGCCCCGGATGGGGTATGCGAAAATCAACAGGTGAGGGGAAAAGGGCTACCACAGCCTCACCAGGAGGAGCCAAAAGAGGGGATGTAACCTGGCACACTCAAAACAGACATGCGCCAGGCAGGGGCGGCCTGTGAGCATAGGCCGACTCGGCCGTTGCCTAGGGCTCTGTCTTCAACGGGGCGCCCAATGATGACGTCACGGCCATTGACGGCCATGCAGGCAGGGGCGCTGATCGCGCCTTCCACTGGGGCGCTGGCTGCCGCAGCCGGCCTCGGACCACCCCTGGCGCCAGGGTCTCCCTCAGAGACCACCTTGATAGATGGCTGCAATCGGCTCTTCACAGTCTTCGGTGGCTCTTTGTAGCGCATGATGCTAAAACACCGCGGGATTTAATTATTAACCAGCCTACATTATTCCCCAAGCAGGTCGTTTTTACTAGGTTATTAACCAAGTGTGGCTGAGAAAATAATACTTACTCGGTCATTTTGCAGCGAGAATAAAATATCTAATAAACGTAGCAGTGAATTCACCGGCCTGTGGCTCTTTGGGGCGATGCTGATTGCTAATTTGGCTCCTGAAGCGCTGAGGTCCGAGTACCCCGCAGTCTGGGCAATACGTGGAATCGTCACCCACATTGCAGTACTTCTGCTGAGAGAGCACGTCCATTTCTAGAGCTACCGATGTCGCAGCTTCGTCAGCAATAGATTTGCACCTCCTCCGTCTAAAGTTCCAAAAAGCTGGCGATGAAAATTGCTCACTAATTTCATCTGTTCCGATAATACCTGCTTTGAGATTATTGGAAGCAAAGCTCAATTCATGTAACAGCTGAAAAATATTCCAACTATTTACTCCCGAGGTTCTCATATAGAGAAAAAAAAAAAGCTACCCTCCAAGAAACATTGGGTTTCCTGGATCTTCCTTTGACTGTGTTACACAATCTCTTTCCCTGAAAGATGTAGCAAAATTACATGTAGTCCCTTTTTTATTTTTAAACCAGGGAGCTTCTGTTCCCATATGGGATAAGGAAAATCTTATCATGGACGGATTGCTAGGAGAGTAAGGGGGTATAGGCCAACAAATGCAGAGGAAATTAAAAATGACAGGGCAAATTCTGACTGCAAGAAGGCTGGTTTAAACTGTATTTAATGGCATTAGCAATTTTTTCTTGTAAAGGAAACGTGTAACATACAGGCTTAGTGGTTTGCAAATGCTGCTGCTCCTGGTGCAATTAAAAATAGGAAAGGCAGATGGTCTAAATCTCATTCATAAGAACGGCCATACTGGGTCCGACCTGATGCCCAGTTAGCCCAGTGTTCTGTCTGCCGACAGTGGCCAACACCAGGGCTACAACTACACTGCCTCTTTTGCCAGCAGAGTGTGTTAATGAAGCGCTCATTAGCAACTTCTCACGCTTCATTTGCATAATCTCTGCCCAAGGCTTTTTGCACAAAAACAAGCAGTGCAGACGGGTCCGTTTTGCGCAAAAGAGAGGAGGTTGCGCAAGATCTACATACCGCCTTTATTGAGGCATAGGAATCTTGTGCAAAAGGGTTTTTTGGCGCAAAACGGATCCGTCTACACTGTTAGTTTTTACGCAAAAACCTCTAGCGCAAAAAGCATCAGAAGAGATTAGAGAAATGAAGCATGAGAAGTTGCTAATGAGCGCTTCATTTGCATTGACTCAAGAGGTAGTGTAGACATAGGCCAGGTGCCCTCAGAGAGAGTGAACAAAACAGGGAATCATCAAGTGATCTTGCCCGTTCCCCATTCCTAGCCTCTGACAGACAGAGGTTAGGGACACCATTCCTACTCATCCTGGCCAATAGCCATTGATGGACCTACCCTCCATGAATTTATCCAGTTCTTTTTTAACCCTGGTATGGTCTTGGACTTCACCACACCCTCTGGCAAGGAGTTCCACAGGTGGCCTATGTGCTGAGTGAAGAAAAACTTCCTTTTGTTTGTTTAAAACCTGCTTCTTATTAATTTCATTTGGTGACTCCCCCCTCCCCTCATTCTTGTGTTATGGGGAGGAGTAAATAACCTATGTGGAGCGAGAATCCTTCCTTTCGGATTTTAGGGTCATTTTAAAATTATCGTCATGGGGTGAAGGATTTTTCAACAGTTCCAAAATAAATCAATTAAAAAAAATTCTCAATGTTGGAAATTGGTCCCCACTCTAAGGCTACAGCTAGACTGGCATGATTTTCCGCAAATGCTTTTAACGGAAAAGTTTTTCCGTTAAAAGCATTTGCGGAAAAGAGCGTCTAGATTGGCTCGGACGCTTTTGCGCAAAAGCACTTTTTGTGGAAAAGCGTCCGTGTCAATCTAGACGCAGTTTTGCGCAAGAAAGCCCCGATCTCCATTTTCGCCACCAGGGCTTTTTTGCGCAAAACGGTTCTCAGCTGTCTACACTGGCCCTCTTGCACAAAAGCATTTGCACAAGAGGGCTTTTTCCCCCGAACGAGAGAGTCATTCTATTTGCACAAGAACATGGACAATCATACATTATATCGTCAGTGCTCTTGCGCAAATTCAAGCGGCCAGTGTAGACAGCTGGCAAGGTTTTACGCAAAAGCAGCTGCTTTAGCGGAAAAACTTGCCAGTCTAGACGCAGCCTAATTGTGGCAGCGTGGCAGGAGAGCCCGAAGAAAGATGACCTACAATATGCCTGGCTGCGGAAGGTATGCCAGTCTAGAGGAAGGAAAGCAGGGTTTGGATCCTGGGTAGTCCAGTGGTGTACTTCCTGCTCTGCCACTGCCATGCTGGGTGACTTTGGGAAAGCCCCTTCATTGCTCGGCCCCACAGGCAGGTTCATTCCAGAGCGGTAACGTCTATGGATCCTTCCAGCTCGCTTTGGCAACGGGGTGATCAGCCTTCCCCTCCTGTGTTCCTACTGGGTGTGCGCTCACACCCCCACCACTGACTCCAGTCGGGCCCCTCCCTGGGGCTACGTCTAAATTATACGCCTTTTTCAAAAGATGTTTTCGAAAAAGCCTCTTTCGAAAGAGTGTCTAGACTACAACCAGTACTTTTAAAAAAGCAAGCCGCTTGTTCAAAAGAGAGCACCCAGAGGCTGTGTCTAGACTGGCCAGTTTTTCCGGAAAATCAGCCGCTTTTCCGGAATAACTTGTCAGCTGTCTACACTGGCTGCTTGAATTTCCGCAAAAGCACTGACTTCCTACTGTAAGAAATCAGTGCTTTTTGCGGAAATACTATGCTGTTCCCGTTTGGGCAAAAGTCCCTTTTGCACAAAGCTTTTGCGCAAAAAGGGCCAGTGTAGACAGCTGAGATTTGTTTTGCGCAAAAAAGCCCCTATCGCGAAAATGGCGATCGGGGCTTTTTTTGCGCAAAAGCGCGTCTAGATTTTGCGGAAAAGCAGCCGTGGCCAATCTAGACGCTCTTTTCCGAAAATGCTTTTAACGGAAAGCTTTTCCGTTAAAAGCATTTCGGGAAATTCATGCCAGTCTAGACGTAGCCAGGCAGTCTAGACACTCTTTTGAAAAAAAGCATTCTTCCTCGTAAAACGAGGTTTTCGGTGGTCGAAAAAAACTGCTGCATTCTTTCTATTTACTTTCGAAAGAACATGGCAGCAGTCTAGACGCAGGTAAAGTTTTTTCCAAAAAAGGCCACTTTTTTGGAAAAATCCCTGTAGTCTAGACCTACTTTCAGCAGAGGCCAATGACTGAATGAGCCCTAGACTTAAGTCTGGTCTCTTCGACAGAGCTACGTTGGCAGAACTACATTGCTCAGGGATGTGAAAAATCCACACCCTTGCATGACGTAGTTACATCCACCCCCGGGGAGGTGAACTAAATATGCCAAGAGTCGCTTTAGCGTCTTCATGCAAGTGCTACAGCTGCACCGGTGCAGTGTTTTAAGTGTAGACATGCCCTTCGCTAGCCCCGTTTCGATGGTGATCTGCCTGAGAGGGCCTGTTTGGGAATATGTGCCCCACAACCACATGATCCAGCAATAAAGAGACTTTAGACTTGCTAGAATTTGAACGTCCCTCCCAAAGGTTATATTTATGAAAAAGGGGAAGAAACTTTGAAATCCCTAGACTGCAGATTGTTGTGTTTTATCTCCATGTTAAGCAGGCACTTAAGTCACTGCAGTTAAGAACAACCAGCAATCTGCTTGTGGTTAAAGAGTCACTTACTAGGCTGTTCTTTAACATGACAACTGATGGCACCATCGTGGATTAGTCACATTCAATGATGAGCCGATTTGGAAACAGGTGCACATGCAGCAGCTCTCAATCGCAGCTCTCAATCACAGCAACCCCCAAAAAGTACAGCAGAAGTAGGAAGCCTGCCAAGTAATCCACTAGATGCTCGAGGTGCTAAAAAGGAAGACAAGGCCATTGCTGAGAAGCTAAATTAATTCTGTGTTTCGGTCTTCAAAGAAGAGGATATGGGGGAAGAGGGCTTAGGCAACAAATCTGAAGAACAGCCCCAAATGGAGGAGGTCAATAGATGGGGTTTTGGAACAAATTGATGTTAAATGGTAAAAAGTCTCCAGGAGCAGGTGATATTTGTCGGAGTTCTGAAAGGACTCGGATATGAAATTGTAGCTTCTAACTGGGGTATGTAACCTTTCACTTAAATCAGCATCTGTACAAGATGACTGGAGTGTAACAAATATAATGCTGATTTTTAAATTAGGCACTTACAGGCTGGAAAGTCTAACTTCAGTACCTAAGCTGTCCTGGGATAAAAGGGAAGATCTGCTCACGGACCAAGAACTGGTTGAGACAGGAAACAGAGTAGGACTGAATGGTCAGTTTTCAGACAGGCGAGAGGTAAAGCGTGTCCCTCAGGGGGCTGTATTGGGACCAAAGCTGTTCAGCATATTTGTAAATGATGTGGAAAAAGGGGAGAATGTTGAAGTGGCAAAATTTGCAGACAATATAAAACTACCCAGGATAGTTAAGTCCGCAGGTGACAGCAAAGAATTACACCGGCATCTCACTGAACTGGGTGACTGGGCAAGAAAACGGCAAACGAAATTCAACATTGGTAAGTGCAAAGTTATGCAAAGGTTAAAAACGCCAACTATACATACTCATTTAATTTTGCAGGTACCACTCCAGAAAGATCTTGGAACCATTGTAGGTAGTTTCCGAAAACATTGTTCAGGGGGTTCATGTGTGTGTAGAACGAGCTACTGCCGGCAAGAAATGTTAGAGACAACAGGACGGTGTTCTTCTAATGTGCCAGACCAAAAGGAAAGATCACGGACAGCGTGGGTCCGGTGCTCTATGAAGAAGGGGAGCTGGTAACAGAAGGTAGCAAAGCAGAACTGCTCAGTCTCTACTTTGCTTCAGCACGCACACATAGTGACTGGACGACTAGTGAAGTCACCACAGCCAATAAAGGGGAAGGGATGCAGGATGGGGCAAGTACGTCGTCTTCTTCTGAAGAGGGAAGCAGCCACTCTCTCCAATGGCTAGCGATGGGAGGGACTGAGTTGCTCCAGAGAATTCTTTCCCAGGTGCTGGTTGGTGAGTCTTGTCCACATGCTCAGGATCTAACAAATCACAATATTTGGGGTCAGGAAGGAATTTTTGCCCAGATCCGATTAGCAGAGAACCTGGAGGATTTTTTTCCTTGGCCTTCCTCTGCAGAAAAGGGCCCAGGTCACTTGTAGGACCTATGAGGAGAGGCTGAGGGAGTTGGGTCTGTTTCGTCTGCAGAAGTGAAGAGTGAGGGGGGATTTGAGAGCAGCCTTCAACTTCCTGAAGGGAGGTTCCAAAGAGGCTGGAGAGAGGCTGTTCTCAGTAGTGACAAATGGCAGAACAAGGAGCAATGGTCTCAAATTGTGGCGGAAGAGGTCCAGGTTGGATATTAGGAAAAATTATTTCACCAGGAGAGTGGTGAAGCCCTGGGATGGGTTCCCTAGGGAAGTAGTGGAGTCTCCATCCCTAGAGGTGTTTAAGTCTCGGATTGACAAAGCCCTGGCTGGGTTGATCTAGTTGGGATTGGTCCTGCCTAGAGCAGGGGGCTGGACTTGATGACCTTCTAAGGTCTCTTTCAGCTCTATGGTTCTAGGATTCAGGTTTAACTAGTGCAAACGGTAGATTTTCTATAACCTGAAGCCTGTAAGTCCACTGGAGGGCAACAGCAACTCAGCCAGAGGTTAGGGGTCTACTACAGGAGAGGATGGCAAGGTTCCATGGCCTGCACCGTTGAGGTCAGACGATCACGATGGCCATTTCTAACCTACAAGTAGTTTTGACTCAAATGAAGACTCTCAAGAGGACCTGCCTTTCCTGCTCTTGCTAAATAATCTGATGTGAATCAGATCCAAGCAGTTCTCAGCAAGCAGGGAGGCCATTTGGTAGAGAAAACCAGAAGGAGAACACGCCTGGGGTATGAAAGTCAATTGGAATGAAACATCATAGTACACAACGATTATAGAAAACTTAACACCAAAGCCCAAAATATTGAAACAAGTTTAATAAACCAAACTGAACATTCAAAGAAAGGTACAAAACAAAATATCGTATAAAGTCATGTAAAATAAAGCCGTGACATTTTCTTCCCCACTGCTTGCGTAGGACAAAGCATATGGATTACATTGTTCTTGCAGCGCACAGACCAAGATAGCTGCAGAAAGACCATTGTGAACCGTGCCCTCTGTGAAAAGCTCACAGCTGTAACACAAGCAATATGGCTTTTATTAAACCTGCAGTTTAAATAATACCGGGGGAGGTGACAAAAATCGGTGCTTGCTAACCTGTTTCCCCTACCCGCCCCCAAAATGCCTAACTACTCAAAACATCTGCTACCTAGCTCTGTTTTGCCACCCTATACCCGGTGTGAATACAGATGAGTAGCCGGAATGCCCGCCATCAATCCAAGAGCACAAGCGTCTTTCCTTTCAAAGCAAGCTAAACCAAGAAATTAATAAAAGTCCTCTATCCCAGATCCGTCCATAAAGCTTCAGGCTAGGACATCCCTTTTCAGGGGCACCTGACTTTAGATTTTTCCACTATCTCAAGAACTCCTGGGGGCTCCAACAGCCATGGTGGCAGAACATGCCTCCTTGTATTTATCCTCAACCAGATGATTTATATCCCATTACATTGGGCACACATCTGGTCACAATAACCTCCAGGCTTGATTGAAAATGTTGGCTAAGAACCCTCCTATGTGATGCAACACACAGGTACCCATCTGCTCAGCAACACAGCTCACTGAATAATCACCCCTATGCTCCGCTCTCTACACTTGTTCCCCATAAAGGGATTTCTGGTCAAGCAGTCCTTGAAATCCTGCAGGGGATTAGCCCTGGCTTCCTGAGAGGCCGCTATTCCCAGAATCTCCCACAATTGCTACATCTCACTGAAAGATCAAGTTGCAAACAAAAGACTCATGAGTGCTGGAGGCAGAAGAGTCTCAGGAGCGAGGCTTAGACCGTGACACTCACATCAGGGAGAAATAGGAGTAACGCTAGAAATTGGCTCCTTGAAATCAGAGGAAGAGTTTTGCATTTAGATCCTGCACACAGACCTCCCACTGCCGAAATCCTTCTCAAGAAGAGGAGAAATGACTTAAACTAACCAAGCTCGCTTCTAGCCTGGCAAAGATGGGAGACTGTTGTTATTTCTATTTTTAACTACTTGGCAGACACAAGGAACCATATAAATTTATTGTCTAGGAGTTGCGCATCTCGGCAGACAGCGACAGGGCCCTCGGTTATATGTGCTACTGTCACCTTCTCTCTGCACTGCAGCAATGCAATTCCCCAGGGCATGAAGCCCTGAGTTCTTAGGAAACCCCAGCAAATACAGAGCACTGCCGCATCACACCTCAGCATCATGGGCTAGTGCAATCTCATCAAGACCAGCCTCCGTTCTCCACACTGACTTCCCGTAGAACACTATGCCACAGTCAAGGTCTCCGTCCTCTTCAAGGTGTTCAGTAGCCTGGGACCAGTGTGCCCAGTTGATTATTTGAGAGGGCTAACCGACTGTGGCAAAGAGCTCTATTCCTCTAGTACAACAGAATTTTCTGCCAGAAGGAAAAAGGTCCTCTGTGCAGCAGGGCTAGTCTAAGACTGGAATCAACTCTCACACAACTAAGGACCATCCTGAACTTCACCACCACCTTCCTACTTACAGCCAAGACCCAACTGGAGCTGCCTTCTGACGGAGCAGCATGCACACTTCAAAGCCCCTAACTAACAAAAGCATTCCACTGCATACAGAGCTCTGTCCTTGCAAGATGAGGGAGACACCAAACCACAGCTTGCAGTTGTAGTCACATTGCTTAGTGCAGGACTGAAAGCATTCAGATACCACAGTGACCAGCACGGAATTAGAACCTACACAGAACATAACGATCTAGATACATTAGTTCCACACTACAAGCGTATAGAACATGAATGGCTAAAATTGCACTACTCATTAATATAAAAGCATTCTGTTAAAAACATTTTTACTTCCACAACCCATCTATTGTACTGATCTTGTCAGATACGCAACCAACAAGTTAGGCGCACGTCATGGGTTCCTGCTGTTCTATTCACCTCCCATCTACTAAGTCCAACGATCCAGCTGCAATTCCTTTCAATAGGCTTCAAAAAGTTCTCACAACGGTCACCAGTTATGAGGTTTATAAGCAAGTCCTTACTGACTTTTGACTTTCCAATGGGATGTGAACGCAAACCATTTAGGCACTGCTGAAAAGCCCATCTCGCATACCTGAGACCAAAGGAAAGTAGTAGGGATGAGACAGCAAGTACAAATGTGTTACCACTGTGCTATCAGCTTTTCTTAATTTAAAAACATTAAGTTGTATTGCTCTAGTTTGGTAAATCAAGGACACTGACAGTAAACTGCATTTGTTATGTAGAAGCATGAATGTATATTGTGCAGTTATCCTTTAATATCCTGTCTATGGTATTGTAGCAAAAAGTGTACCTAATTACTCACAGAATGAGATAAAGTGGCTCTCGGTGCAGCTAGCATAATTTTGAAAGATAAGCCTCAGTGCAAAGTGCTCATTTGAAGACAGCAGAAGCTGTGTGACATGAATTGTGCAATTAGCCTTTCCCCAGATGAGCCTGAGAATTATGGGGAAGAGGGGGGTGACTGTAGCAAAACACAAGGCTAGCAACAGCCAGAAGTACTGGAGGTAGTATTCAGCTCCGGAGAGTTAACAGGGGATGGAAGGAATCCTTTGCTCAACACAGAAGCAAAGCCATCACTGATGGTTCCCACAGAATTGTTGTCCAACCCTCATTGGCTGGGAAACTTGTTCCATCAAATGCAGAAGAGCTGCAAGAGACTGTGTACGCATCAGAAGTGAAAGGAAAGATGTCAGGTTTTACAAAAAAAGACAAAAGGAATTAATGAAAAAAAGTGCAGTAGTACATGTGCTGTTACTTGGGTAAGGCATTGCAGTAAGACAGAAGTTTGACGTGCAACTATTTTTCACAAAGTTAAATTGATATATGCACAACTGCCTGTTTTATGTGCCGAGATATTTAATTAAAAACAATTCTAGCTTTATTTTCCATTGGAACTATTAAATAAAAAAGCAAATATCAAAGTGGCTATTTAATTTGAAAAAAAAAAATTGGCAGTTTAAGTGGGTTTTGAACTGGAATACAAAAGAGACTGGTCATCCAAAATCCCCATCTACCATTCCTCAAAAATGTACAAGACGGGTAGCCTCACCTTTACATTGTAAGAAAATATATACACATTAATTACAGTAAGTAAAAAACAATATATTTCATATTTTAAACTTTACACAATGTGGGAATATAAACATTAATAAAATTATGTACAACAACATTCACAGAACAACAATCTGACACTAAGGGAAGTATTTATACAGGACAAAGTGTCAAAAGAACAGCCCCCTACCCTATATTACCACTGTATTGTTCAGTCTTAAATAGTTCTAACACCAAACAAACAAATACCCTTGAGGTAGATTTCGCCAAATTCTGGTGACGTTAAATTTTTTAGTTTGTTTTTACTAATGCCATCAGCACGACTCTTATTCTAACATATGCAGATCGGTTTCACTTTGTGAAAGGCACCAAGGAACAGTGGCTTTCAGCTTTATTAATAAATTCACACACTAACACTTGAAATGGAGGACGAGAAACAATCACTTAAAAGCAATTATACAGCGAGT
This sequence comes from Pelodiscus sinensis, assembly GCF_049634645.1. NCBI lineage: Eukaryota > Metazoa > Chordata > Testudines > Trionychidae > Pelodiscus > Pelodiscus sinensis. The sequence goes on along the minus strand of NC_134718.1, from coordinate 73,168,466 downwards.
GTCAAAAGCAAATAAAATCAGGCAAGGATACTTTTATCTTCATCATAGGTTACTACACAATTCTCCATTAGTTTCTTCTACAGAATATATCCACGCATGTGGGAGCTTCTCTTAAACTTGAGTCTTTTTTGCCTATTTTGTCTGGGAAAGAGTTTGTAATATGAATTTTAGAATGCCAATCAACTGTTAGTGTGATTAATACTTGAAAACCAAAGAAAGGGGTGTGGCATGCTATGCTATAACTTACCCACACAGACCCTGCGTGCATGAACTAAAAGGTATTTACTTGGCATTAATACATAGTTCTGTTTTTAAAAGGACTACATTCGTATGAATTAGGTACACCTTTTAATTTGCCTTGGCAGCATCCAAATGGGGCAGGTACAGCATATGCAGACTGCAGTCTATGCTCCTGTAGTCTGAACTGCAGGGCCTTGGAAACATAACAAGTGTTAATTAGCGAAAGATTCTTTGTTGAGGTTTCTACCTAATACTTCACCTATACAACTAAGCACATATATTGCGTAGATGAAGAGGAATGCTAAGCACAATATAAGTAGTAATACCAACATTTGCTCACAAAACAAAGAGGTATTTTGTCCGTACAATATTACACACAGCTCAATGATGTCAACGGGGATTCTGAGCACACCTCTCAGGGCAAAATTTAGTGCACATTATTTCGGACAAGTTTGACACAACTTTCACAGCCACTTGGATGTTGGCAAAGTCAAACAAGTTCTCATTTTTCCAAATCTCAGCCGATATTTCAAACTGATATTTTAAAGTTGATATTTTGGTCACTCACAGAAAGGTGCTGAAGTCAGACTACGCACATAAACAGGTGAAATTTGTGTTTTGGATACTGTGATGGCAAGCAAGATTTCTCCTTGTAATATTGCTTTACATACAGCTTAATTTTCTGCATACTGTCACTATATATAAACTAAACAGACTTGCTAAAGCACAAAGGAGGAAAATTAAGTTTACACTAGAACCCTAATACATCACTAATGACCTCTTAAATTCTCCTTTGTTTACTGGTGTGGCACAGCCATGTAGCAAAGTAAAGTTCAACCATCAATCTGCCTGGACAACTATTTACACTGCAGCCCCCATCCGTTATACTGGGGGGCCACCATGCCCTACTTCACACACATGCAATTCTCAGTTTACAGAACTGTTCATCTACATAGCTGTGCAACAGCAATACCCATGGACGCATCTGGGCAACGGAACCGGAGAATTATGAGTATTCACATAATTTTACAGTGTAGTGATTAGCTAGGGAAGGGAAATGAGAAAATGGTTTCTCAGCCATCAACAGGATCTAACACTAGTGGCCAATCCAGAAACATAGTGGAGCTTTTTAATCTTACACATACATATACAAAATTTTTCAGGAATGCTATTGTGTCTCTCATCTATCAAAGGAATTTAAAAAAAATCAATTGTTTTTTCTAGTTGCCTTCACCAAGCTGAAGTTTTGATTCAAGTGGTTGATTTTGTCTTTTCTTTGGCCAGGCTAGTGTTTCAATTCTCTTGGGAAGTCTTCCTTGGTTGCAAAAGAGGTTCTTGTTTAATTTATTTCTTTGTTTTTTTCCCCTCAGACCTGGCTTATGTTTCACAAGTCTGGCTCCCAGAAGTCATGCAGCTTCCCCTTAAAAGAAGAAAAAAAGAACAGGAAAAAAAAATCAGAAACACACAAAATTATTTTTGAGGAAGTAATAAAGTGAGTAGACAAGTAGTTTAGCTTGAGCTACTGTATAGCAACTACACCGGTAAATCCATATAATCTTCAAAAAACAATAAACCTACTATGGAAAAGCAAGTTTCCTAGGCAACAACCAAACATATACCTAATTTAATCAACAATTTGAGAATTGCATCAGCAGCAATTTTCACAAACTGAGTTGTAGGAAGCTTTTACAGCAGTGTATCACCCTCTGGTTCCTTTCCTTTTATGGTATTCTCTCACACGTAAGGATCCCATTCATTTTACCACGGTTACAAACTGTGTCAACTTTATAGCAAGATGGCAAGAGCTATCAATAGCTAAAGATGCCAATGTTTAATTATTCAAGAATTATTTCAAATAGATGCAAGTGTTTATAATGGGCTTAAAACTCAGTACAAGAAGCTGGTCTCAAATTACTGGGATAAGCTAAATGAAATTTCTTTTTAAGATTTCTTTTTTTATATCCCTGGTTAGTATTTAAATAGTAATTAGATACTCAACTCCATGGTATCCTTCTGAGATACAAAACCTAAAAAGATTGCTATAAATATCCCTAAATCTTGGATATCCAACATGGATATTTGTACATCCCCCAGGAAATCACTTACATATCCTGAAGGCATGCCATTTATAAAGTGCAATCACAGTATACCATAGTTTACTTAGTAGTAGAATCTAACCTCAGGAAGATTCTTACCAACAACCACAGGACATACCACATTAATACCAACCCTGGAACTTTCCTTTGCAACAAACCCCATTGCGAACTTTGTCCACATATTTACCCTTGTGACACCTTCACTGGACCTAACTATGTCAGTTATATGATCAAGAACACCTATTCCTGTTCATTCAGAAATATAATTTATGCCATCATGTGCCAACAGCGTCCTTCTTCTCAGACATTTCGCCAAAGAATTAATGCCCAGACATCTTCACAAGGAAAAACCAATTGCTTTTCATATCAGCCTACCTAGACATAGTATTAACGACCTTACTCCATGCATCTTACTTCAAAGAGACTTTTAACACCAGATTACAGAGGGAAACTTCTGAACTTTCTTTCATGCTTAAGTTTACGCTTTACGAAAGGGCCTTAAAGATGCTAATTACCTTAACCATTACAAGGATAGCTTCCCACTTATCACCCTGATTAGCCATTCATTGACTCGAATAGCTGTTCCCTCCCTCCTTCCTCCTCACCCCACCTTCTGTACTAAAATAATAGAGATGTAGCCTTGTTAGTCTGGTCGTGCTAAAACAAAAGACAGGACTATGCAGCACTTTAAAGACTAACAAGATGGTTTATTAGGTGATGAGCTCATCACCTAATAAACCATCTTGTTAGTCTTTAAAGTGCTGCATAGTCCTGTCTTCTGTACTAAATCTGATTTGTCAGTTTAATAATGCGTTCACTTTTTTCATTGTACAGGCTGTCCCCGGGTTACATGGATCCGACTTACATCGGATCCCTACTTACAAACGGGGTGAGGCAACCCCACACTAGCTGCTTCCCCCCAGCAGACCAGGGAGAGGCGAAGCTAGCGCCCCTCCCCCAGCAGACCAGGGAGACGCAGAGCGGCTTTTCTCAGCAGACATCTCATCTTGAGAATAAAGGACTGAGGGAAGTGAGGTGTGGGAGAATAAAACTGAGCTCTGGAGAAATGTTTGGCTAGAGTTTCCCCAACAATATGTACCAGTTCTGACTTACATACAAATTCAACTTAAGAACAAACCTACAGTCCCTATCTTGTACGTAACCCGGGGACTGCCTGTATTCCTTTGGAATATGGTCATGTCAATTCTCTTCCAGAATATGATCTGAGGAAACTGGTCTGGCCCACAAAAGCTCATCACCTATTAAACCATCTTGTTAGTCTTTAAAGTGCTACATAGTCACTCAAGCCAACTGTTAAAAAGAAGTTTGAAATCCTATGCAAGTCTTGGGCAGGATTTCAGCCTAGGACTATAGCAGCACAGTGTATTTTACTATGGTCTCATTTACTAAGCAGAAATTGCTTTTAAAAACTGTTATATTAGACTTTCAAAGAACACACAGAAATAGTAAAACACTTAGCAATAAGAAAGACTGGTTTAACAGTACCTGAGTAGGCCGAGAATTTTGAATCATTTCCTGCCATTTGCCATATATCCTAGCAACTAAGTCTTTTACCTACAAACAGAAACAAATGAATTATTTCACAGAATAAAACCAAACATGAGCTTTATCGTGAGAATGCCTGAAAACTCCTTTTAAAGCTGTGATACAGCATGGCTTTGGGGTGATGGCATTTGAGCTCTTATTCTAATGCTTACACTCCCTATGCAAATACTAGAATGTGCAAACAAGATTAATTTGATTATCTCAAATTTAACACATAGGTAATATCAGTCCTAGAATTCAGTGAGAAGGCGTTTGCCTAAAGACACCGGTCTCACACTTTTTAAGTTAGCAGGGTGTAAAATGCAAGTCTTGCAGTTTGCAACTGGATTGATTTTCTTGCAAATTAATTCTTCTGGCCCATTAAGCAGCAGCACTCAGTCTCTAAAAGGAGTTCCTTGTATACAAGGCCATACTTCATGGATACCAATATGCAGTTACATTTCTGCTCTACTTAAAATTCTTGCTCTGCTTGTAAAGCACTCAACACAATGGTACGATCAGGGAGCTACTGTACAGCAACACGTACAACTGGTGGGACAAAGCAGTCAAACAAGAACAACCCCCTCCCACCTCAAGAGTATGAGAAAGAAGCACACAAGGTACGTATGGCAGGGAGGATGCACATAAAACTTGAAATATAGTTCAAGTGGAGCTGTAGTATGAACTACACCAAATGACACCTCTATAGAATCAAATGTCACTAAAGAGGCTTTTTGAAGGGTAGGAATTTAGTGAATTCTCTAAGCTGCTATAAAACATAACACATCAAGGTTTGGCTTAACTGAGCAAAGTAAGGACTACCACACCATCCATCTGCTCTGACATCTTTCCTACTAAAGCACATGAAAGTACTTAAACTTGAGTCCCTTGTAAGTAAATAGGTGAACTGGGCTTAATTCTGCATCATCTTTTTTTGTGGGTAGCTTAATTAACTAAGTATTTAAATTACTTATTAAGTCAAATAAAAGCTATGGACCACTACGCAAAAGATTCAGATTATTTCCCCAGTCCGCTATATCTTTCTTCCTAAGTGCAATCTGGACAGTCCCTTTTACCCCACAGTGCTTCCCCACAATCACTGACTTCACAAGGGAGGTAACAGCAGCAGAACCAGATATCCTGGGCCAAAAAGAAGAGAGCTGTAATGTGGCCCTGATCTTGCAGCGAGTTGTGCCCGTGCTTAACTCTACACACTGAATAGCCTTCTGACAGCAAATGAGACTTATGCGGACCTATGTCTATAAAGGCAGCAAGGAAACTGTAAAGGGAATCCTCAGTACTTTCAGAGCTTCCTGAATTGGGGTAGAGGGCAATGGAAAACATTTCAAAGACACACATACAGTTACCTTAGTTCTATAAAACAGCCTTGCGTCTTCCCGAATATCACACTTCACATGTTTTTCTAAGGCACCGCACAACCTCAGTAAGCACTTCTACATAAACACAATTCAAAACTGTTTAAATTCATCACTTCAAAATTAAACTTTATCCAAATCCTAAAACCAGACAATTTGAAGCATGTTCTCCAATACACACAGTTAGATGGCACAGGAGTACCAATAAGAGAACTTTAAGGCCACCGCTGTTAGGCACCATTAGAGCACCACTTTTCTATTTTAAAGAATATTTAGTCATGACTTGTTTCAAAGTTACATTCACAAAGCAGAATTATGCAATGGAAAACTAATTCTGACTTGCTAGTTTGAGACTCACCAATGTCCTAGAAGTAATAAGACCAAAGGTGTCACTCTCATCAAATTTTCACAGAAAACACTGAAACTCTCAGTGTCAACATATAATTTCTCAGCAGACAGGTCAGGTAATCACTGGGCAGTTCCTGAAGGAATTAGTGGCTTGTGCCAACTCTCCTAGATGATGATTAATCTTCTGGCAACATCCTCTCGCTTACATATAAACTACAGGTTGAACCTTGCTGGTCTGGCACCCTCAGGGCCTGAATGAGGGGATTCGCCAGACCAGGGATGGTCCCTCCCCTCGTGGCCATGCTGCCACTAGGGCTCCAGCCTGCCCCTGCTACTGCCTCAGCCCTGCTATTGCCAGCGGCTGGAGCACCATGGCCAGAACTCGTGGCTCCACTGTTGGAGCAGGAGTGCTGCGGCCTGGGCCAGAGCTCCCTGGCTGTCACTGGGGCTGGAGTTCCCTGGCAGGTGAGGCCAGCGTGCACGCGCACACGCAATGCACACACACCCCCCTCCACCAGACTTCCCTCTTCCTAGGTTCTGTGGTCCAGGAATATCCATGGTCCATGCCGGACCACAGATATTGCCGGACCAGAGTCCCAGTTAAGGGAAGTACAACCTGTAGAGGAGGTTAGCTATTACAGAAGTTTCACTGCAGAATTGGTTCCTTCTTAAACAAGTCTTGAAAAAACAGAAGAGAGGAGATTAAGGGGGGATATGACAGAGGTCTATAAAATCATGACTGGTGTGGAAAAAGTGAATAAGGAAAAGTTATTTACTTATTCCCACAATATAAGAACTAGGGGTCACCACTTGGAAGTTAATAGGCAGCAGGTTAAACAAATAAAAGGAAGTTTTTCTTCACTCAATGCACAGTCAATCTGTGGAACTCCTTGCCACAGGATGTGGTGAAGGCTAGGACTTTAAAAGAGCTAGACAGATTCATGGAGGTGAGGTCCATCAATGGCTATTAGCCAGGATGGGTAGGAATGGTGTCCCTGGCCTCTGTTTCTCTGGAGGTGGGTGACAGGGGAGGGATCACTTGAGGATTACCTGTTGTGGTCCCTCGCTCTGGGGCATCTGATATTGGCCACTGTCAGCAGACAGGATAATGGGCTGGATGGACCTTTGGTCTGACTCACTATGGCCATTCTTATGTTCTTAGAGTGATTTTCCTCTCTGGCTTTTCACTTCTAGAGAGTTCCTAGTTCAACCTCTGGCTTAAGGTAATCAGCAGTGAAGCAGGCTGGCAACACCCTGTTCTCCACAGCAATACTTCCCTGACCGTTTTTCCATACTGTGGACCACTTCAGCAGAGACTTCCATCCTCGATTTCCCAGTGCGTACTGCCAAAAGGTTTCATTCTGTGGACTGTTGAGCCACGGTAAAGAACCACTGCTCAGGGACATGCTAGTATCACAAAGATCCCATACGATTCTACATAGGGGGTAGTGTCTAATTAGGAGAGAGCCAATACTGAAACAACTGCAAGTGCTGTAGGCTTTATACATTGCCTCTCCGATAGGCTAGACAGTAGAAAGGTTTTGCTTTTCATTTTAAAAAGTCAATATGGCAGAGAAAAGATTAATGAGATGTCTAACTGAAAAACACCAACAGCAGGGTTGGGGGAATGGATCCGAGTACTTTTTTTTTTAAAGCAAATTTCCAGGAAATATTTGAAAACAAAAAGGTTCACACAATACAAGTGTTTAACGTTTTCCTAATAAAGCTACTAGGAATCTTTCTTCACTTTTTAAAAGGAGTCAAATACTCAAGTCACACAAAATATGAGAAATAGATTAGAGCAGAGACACTTGGCCTTGAGGGAGTCACATGATCTTCAGATTTCTTTCGCAGCCATGTGGAAGATCCACAGCTGTGATAGCTGTTCAGCTACCTTACAGCAAGCAATTAAATGGGAAGGAATAAAGACCAAATTACTGAATGGGACAACTGATGTGCCCTGGTCAATATTCCCTCAATAAAAAGATTCTAACGTCCTAGGCCGAAACAGAGCTGTCGCTACTGAGCAGGTTATAGCTGCTATATTAGCCAGTAGTTGCTGCTCTCCCACATTTCACTCCACTCTTAAGTACTTTGCAATATCTAGAGTGGGTCAAAACATTTTTGCCTAAGGATACGTCTACTCTGCATGGCTATTCTGGGATACTGGAGATATCCTGAAATAGCTACCCCGCGTCTTCACAAGCCACCCATTATTTCGAAATTATGGGCGCGCTATTTCGGCATCCTGGTAACCCTCGTTCCATGAGGCTTAAGGGATGTCTCAAAACAGCACATTCTTTTGAAATTTGGTGCTATGTAGATGCGCCAAAGATCGAAATAGCCTATTTCAAAATTCAATCGAAATAAGATACGCAATTTGCTGCACAGACGCACCCTAAATGTTTATCTGTCAGAAATATGCTGCTTCACAGCTGAAACTTTTGCTGAAATATATTGATTTCAAAAAGGGTTTGGTGTAAAGGTTTCTGAGGCCCAGGTAAACTGTCAGGCCACTTACACACCTGAAAATCAAAAATGCAACCTTTTTCATCCAACCAGACAAACAATTCTATGTTATGGAAGTTTCTGAAAGGTTCTGTTTCTGTTCCACATTAGAATGCACACAAATTCTGAAGCCTCAAAAGTTGTTGCAAAACAGAATTGTTCTCCAGCCAGCTCCACTGATCTTACATAAGAAAGAAATGTTTTCTTTTAATAATTAACAAAATTTAAGCTGTGTTCATATACAAAAAAAGCAAAATCCTAAGCATCCAATCACTTGAGCCAGTTACTTACCCTTTGATTAGAATTCACAATGTCAAAACAACTAACTTCGCTGACTAAGTGAAGAAGAATGTAGGTCAGATAGTAAGCCTAAAAAAAAAAAAGTTGTCATATTAAAAGCATTAATTGTGTTAAGTATGAACCTAAATCTTAGTTAAATTTAGAGTGCTGATCCCTTCCTCTGAAACACAACCGATAATTGATTTCAGAATCATTTTATTTTAGTACTCCAATACCTTATTTTAAGCACTCAAGAAGCCAGACAAAAGCACTGGAAAATACAATTTAGGAACAATTTTACATGGGTTCCTACATGACCTGAAAAAGGTCTTCTGTATTTCCATCATAACTTAAAAAAAACCTGTATGCATAAAATGAGTAGCTATATTTTTCCTCTCATCTACTCCCACTGCATGTACAGATTGAATAAGGGATGTAAGCGACTAATGACTAGTCGACACACTAGTCAACTTAGTCACCTCCCACCCCCCATTGCTGCCTTTATCACAAAGACGCAGCAAGCGGGGGAGGAAGAAGAGATGGTACTGGTGGAGAGCTAGCTTAAAAGCCGTTTTCCCTCCAGCTCTGTGGGAGGGACCTGGGGCGCAGCAGCGGTCAACTTTGAAATGTACAAGAGACCTCGCTGGGGCTCCTGTACATTTCAAAGTTGGAATGCCGCATGGAGCCGTGCCAGTGGAGAGTCCCCTTGCTGACTCCAGGCTCCATGAGGGTGCTTCTGATTAGTTAATTAATTGAAATTTAACATCCCTAGATTGAACTTTTGTAGTCTGGCACTCTGTGGTCCTGCAATGTCTGTCGTCTAGTATGATTTTAAGTTAGTCAGGGTCCACTTATCATGGGTATGACCACGTTTCCTGCTGTCCCATAAAGTTTGTTTACAGCCACCTGTCTTGGCTCTCAGTGTTCTGTGCTGCTGTTTAGCTCTAATTTACCCCTAAATGTCTCCTAAGAGCCCAGTAAGCAGTGCAAGTGTTGGTAATGCTGCTAGACAATACCGAACTCAAGATTCAGCAAATTCTCTGGTTCGGCACCAGTCAGCTCCTGAGGGTGCTGGACTAGAGAGATTCAACCTGTATGAAGATCCTGAAGGATGTGGCTTCCAGACAAAGCCATCCTACAGCAATCTCCAGTCTTCCAATACACGTAAAGAATAATATTAATGCACTGTAGTCATCTTCTAGATAAGACTACTCTCCATTAATATCGTATTAATTAATACAGCATTAATGTTAAATTGTCCCCAGGCATCTGACTAAGTAGTTTTGACCCACGAAAGCTTCTGTTAGTCTGCAAGGTGCACCTGGACTTCTCATTGTCTGTACTAGATCGACTGTAAGATCTTTGAGGCATAAAGTGCTTTATTGTGGGCTAGATATTTTCCATGCAAGGTATGAAATCAGTCTCAGCTGTGGCCTCTAAAAGCACAACCGTAACTTAAAGAAAATAAACATTTCAGCTTGAATGTATGGATATAAAATACTAAGAGTAAACGTCTGCGAGGCATTCCAAACACACAACCCCTCAAGCACTGAACTCTAAGGCTGTGTCTAAACTACAGCCCTTTTCTCGGAAAAGGGATGTAAATTAGACACTTCGATATGGCAAATGAAGCTGGGATTTAAATTTCCTGTGCTTCATTTGCATAATGGCGGCCACGGTTTTCTTCAAAACGGGTTTTTTCGAAAGAAAATGGCAGTTTAGACGGAGATCGATCGAAAATAAAACCCTTTTGTTCTAAATTACAAAAGTTAATGTGTAGAAGAAATGCAAACCACTAGCCCTAAACATATACCTGTTGCTCTAGTTCTGTATGAGCGCACTCTCCACTGAGCTCATCCTGCTGCTGCTTCTTCCTTTCCTCTATCATTTTCTTTAATATGTCAGAAGGCTTCATCTGCACCAGATACTGATATAGAAGAGACATCTACATAAAAGTCAACAAACAAATATTCTAGGAATTAATATAGTTTACTGGCACTGCAAAGTTCAATACAGTATAGATAACAGACTACCAAAAGAGGGTGATTATTTTGTCCACTGAGATGAAAACAACATCTAAAACAGGGCTTTTAAATTAAGGAGAATTTCATATTGTAGGTGATTTTACTCTATTCACTAACTAAAATTAATCTTTCTATGTTGCCACCAGTAAGCTAACACTATGTTGGTAACCAAGGGCTGGTTTTTCCATGAGCAGCAATAAGCAGAAGAAACTTGTAAAGGGCATGGTAACATTTTTTTCCCCATGAAAATGGATCTTAAGACGTTAATATTAAAAAAACCCACGTATTATAGCAGAAAGCAACAACAACTGTGGAATAAGTCAGGGAATTGAAGAGCTACATTTAAGAAAATACACCATTAGTGATTTCCAGGATTTTAGAAATATAATTTATCATCCCGAAGAGCTTCTAAACCATAGCAAACAGGAGTCTGAGTTAAGACAAAGATGTAAATTCAACACATTTAATCCCTAAAACCAAAATGTGAGACACACACACACACACACACACACACACACACACACACACACACACACACACACACACACGTACGTGTTACCCTTCGCTTTCAAACAGCATATACCCTTGCAAACAGCATCTCTCTCTCTAGGGGTGTCTGATATATACATCTGCCTCTGTCATGACGTCACTCTGCGACGCCCCTCCCGCTAGCCTCAGCAGAGTCCCCAGAGGAGGCGGCGATGGCTCCAGGTTGCCCCCCCGTCCCTCCTTCAAAGGGCACCCCGGCCTCCCCGTTGGCCCCCAGCTCCCTCACTGCACTCGGGGCCCCAATGCTCTGGGACTCAGCGGGGAACCGCCACTCTGGCTGTTCAGGCAAGGTGCTCGGGCCACTTCCTGCCTGGCACTCCAGGCTCAGGCACCTCCCCACAAGATTACAGTGCCAGCGCTGGCTTCCTGCAGGCCGAGAGAGGATTGGAGAAAGCCCCGAGACTCTGCGCTGGATCCAGCTTGCAGGGAAGCATATACGTAGCTCCTCCTCTCTCCCTGCAAACCTGATCCAGCTTGGAGCCTCAGGGTTTCCTCCTCTCCCCCCTCCCTTGTAGGAGGCCAGCACTGGCGCATTAATCTTGCGGGAGAAAGGGGGAGGAGAGAATGAGGCTGGAGTGCCTGGCCGGAGGCAGCAGCAGTTCCCCGCTGGGTCCCGGAGAGTCAAGGCCTCAAGCCCAACAAGGAACCGCTGCCACCACTCTCTGGCTCAGCCCCACCCTCCTCTGGCAGCTGGGGGAGGGAGGAGGGATGGAGACACCAGGGCTGGCACAGCCCCTGGCCCTCAGTGGCTGGGGCGGCCCTCCCATCCCGGGAAGCCGAGGGGGGAAGAGGGGGACAGACAAGGGGAATGCAGTGCTTTACTTACCCCTAGAGATGGGGGGGGCTGGTGAGCGTCGCGAGCAGGGAACATAGCCCCCAGCAGGTGTATGTGTGTGCGTATGTATATATGTGTGTTTATAGATACAGATATATACAGAGACACAGACAAACAGAATTGTAACAAAATGTATACAGTACCTGCAGGTCACTGGTATCAGGTAAACTGATATATTTTTTGTTAAGAAGCTTTGAAATTATCGTTAGGCTTAGGTGCTGCCTCATTTGTCTGAAAGAGAAGACATTTTTCTTAAAAAAAAGGAACATCTCAAATTTAAACCCTTTTTACATTGCATGTGGGGCAAAATATGGTTTCCCTAAAGGATTTTAGCATGTGCTCTTTTCCCTAAAGGATTTTAGCATGTGCTCTTTTGCATCTCTACTACAGGTCTTCCAGCTTCACTAAGGATAAAAAGTCCCAAAATAACCAAGTAGTTTCCCTGCTGCAATCTCTCATATGCACATGTAGATACCTGCTCAGAGTCTCCCTTCTAAGCCCACATTGAAGGGCACAATCCCTCTCGCTCCAGAAATGCTATGCCAGCTTCTGTTTATGGATATCTGGCTGGCTAAGACATTTAAAACATGATAGATCTCACTCAATTTAATTAAATCACTAAAAACCACATATCATGATTGTAATGATGTTCACTTTGCAATATGGCAACACTGTTAAACAGATCAGATTATGGTATAAATGTCTCTTAAAATAATTATTACAACAATGTTTTTGTTTAGTTTCCAATATTTATATAGCAAGATTTAATAGGATTACAATTTCCTAAAAAAATTGGGAAAAACTGACACTGTTTCCAGAGAGAATTCAGAAATGAGGGTGACTGAAAAACCAATGAGAGAAAAATCTCAAGTAGTTAAGTCCTTGTAAAATGATCTAGTGTGTATTAAGACCAAGTACTTAAGCCTAGGTACTAAAACTGAGCTTGTGGTATGATCTAATCACAAAGGGGAGGGATCACGTGAGGATTATCTGTTGTGTTCCCTCCCTTGGGGGCATCTGGTGCTGGCCACTGTCGACAGACAGGGTACTGGGCCGGATGGACCTTTGGTCTGACCCAGTATGGCCATTCTTAATTTGTTCAACCCATTTTTAAAAAATCTGTAATGATGGGGTTCCACCACCTCCCATGGAAGCCTATTTAAGAGCTCAACGATGTTATAGTTAATGTTTTTCCCTAAAATGTAACCTAGGTCTCCCTTCCTGCAGATTAAGCCAATTACACTTCTTGTTCCACCGCCAGCATTCAGCGAGAACAATTAATCAGTCCTCAACATACTGAAGATGTATTAGGTGCCCCTCAGTCGTCTTTTCTCAAGATTAAAACGTGCCCAGTTTATTTTAAATCTTTCCTCAGAGATAGTGTTTTCCCAACTTATTTTTGTTGCTCTCCTCTGGCCCCTCTAATCTCTCCATATCTTGCTAACGTGTGGCACCTCAAGCCAGACACAGTATTTTCAGCTGTGGCCTCACCAGTGAGGAGTACTGTGGGAAGCAATTACTATTCATGTCTTGCACACAAGACTCCTGTTAATACACCCCAGAATATTAGCCTTTTAGGGGATTGCACCACACTGATAACTCATGTGATTTGTGATCCACTGTACCCCTCCCACGCTTCTCGGCTGCACCATCTAGCCAGCTGTTCCTCATTTTGTAGTACTGTATGTGATTTTTCTTTTCTAAGTGAGAACTTGTCTTCACTGAATTCCATCTTGTTGATTTCAGACCAATTCTCCACTTTGTCAAAGTCATTTTGAATTCCAATCCTGCCCCTCCCCCTGGCCCGCAAAGTGCTTGCAACCTCACCTACCAGGGCATCAGTTGCAAATTTTATACATATACTCTCCAGTCCATCATCCAAGTCATTAATGAAAATATTTTATACTATCAAATCAAAAACTGATCCCTGTGACATCCCACCCACTACAAACCTCCTCACCATTTGACAGAACTACTGGTAGTTACTTTCAGTACTCTCTTTCAATCAGTTGTGCACCCACTTTATAGAAGTTTCATCTAAACCATACTTCCCTATTTGCTTATGAAAAAAAGGCATGTGGCACTGTTTCAAAAGCTCTAGTGCTTCTCCCACATCCACTAGGCCAATAACCCTGTCAAAGATGAAGTCTGGTTGGTTTGGCATGATTTGGTCTTGACAAATCCATGCTGGCTATTCCTTAAAATCCTATTATCCTCTCGGCGCTTACAAACTGCTTAATAATGTAATTGTTGATTGCTTAATAATTTGTCTGTATCTTTCCAGATATCGAAGTTAGGCTGACAGGTCTATAATTCCCCAGGTACTCTCTGTTCCACTTTTTAAAAAAAGACACACACTATATTTGCCTTTCTCCAGTCTTCTGAGACCTCAGCCGTCCTCCATGAATTCTCAAAGATAATTGATAATGGTGCTGAGATTGCTTCACCTGGTTCCTTAAAATAACTGCGGATGAATTTCATCAGGCCTCGCTAACCTGAATATAGATAACTTACCCAAATATTCATTAACTTGTTCTCACACTTCAGTTTGCTTTCCTTCCCCCATAATATTATGGTGAGAACCTTTTTAGTGAAGGCTGAAGCAAAATACATATTAAACACTTCAGTCTTCTTGATGTAATCAGTTATCTCTGCCTGCACACTAAGTAAAGGACATATACGCTTCCTTTTTCTCTCTCTAGCTCCTAATGTATTTAAAGAATCTGTTTGTATTGCCTTTTATATCCCTTACTTGGAGCAACATATTTTGTACCGTAGCCTTTCTGATTTAGTACCTACATACAGGCAGTCCCCGAGTTATGCGGATCCGACTTACGTCGGATCCGCAGTTACGAACGGGGCCCTCCCTCTCCCTGGTCTCCAGCAGACCAGGGAGAGGAAGCAAAGCGGCGGAACATGCGGGCAGCGGACAGCCCAGACGCGTCTGGGCTGTCCGCTGCCCGCGTGTTCCGCCCTTTGCTCCCCGTCCCCCTGGTCTGCAGACCAGGGGGACGGGGAGCAAAGCAGAGCAAAGCCGTGGAGCCTGGGGTTCTTAAGTTGAATCTGTATGTAAGTCAGAACTGGCGTCCAGATTCAGCCGCTGTTGAAACTGATCAGTTTCAGCAGCGGCTGAATCTGGACGCCAGTTCCGACTTACATACAGACTCAACTTAAGAACAAACCTACAGTCCCTATCTTGTACGTAACCCGGGGACTGCCTGTACTTATGTTATTCTTTTATACTTCTCCTTAGCAATTTCTTCCAATGTTTCCACTTCATGTAGGAGTCTTTCCTTAAACTTGTATTTCAAGTTATGTCTAATGCACTTAGCACAATTTTTATATAACATAAATAACTGTTAACTTATGAACATTAAATAAATGCAGCAGTTATTACCTTCCACGCTTTACCCAACTAGGAACCAGCTGAACTAGCCAAAGGAGATCATGGTGATGACTGGAAAGTTCACTTATTGTTAGAGAGAGCTGAGGCATCTGACCAAGGAAAGAAAAGCTTTATCAAATAGGGAGTACATTACATGTATGAAGCTATTAGAAAATCCATGGATCAACAGTCACATGATTATCTCCTTCCTGGAGACAGAAGGGGAAGTAAGGATATTTTCTGCATTGCATTTGTAAAAGTCAGCCATGGATATCCAGATTCATTAATTTGCAGTAGGAAAGTCAAGGGCAGTATGTAAAAAACTCACTTGCCAGCTACCTTTGGGATAATGCTTTGCTTCATTCTCTCAAGCAATACTCTACATTTACAAGAATTCTGGTGGGTCAGTTTCTTGTACATTCAATATACAGCTCACAAACAAGACAGACAAGTAAAATGATAGAAAAAGATTTACATTTACTCCCCACCCGAACCATGCAGGGGATCCAACAATTCATCTTGCTCATACTGAATTTTCCAACAATGATTTCATTATTTAGGTTAAATTTTTTGGCAGATCAAAAATACAAATCAGTATGACCATGTGAATGTGCTTAAATACAGGCCAAGGTTTAAATGAGAGGATTTCCTTGGACTCATATACCTAGCATTACATAATTAGTTATGAAGTTACCTTGGCATCCCAGTCTCTGATGTTTTTAAGTAGTTTTATCAGTAGGCACTGAAAGTCTATCAATGGAATTTGTTTCAATAGTTTTTCCAGGCTAATTTTAAAGAGCAGTAATAGCAGAAGCAATATTTCTTGGTCCGCATAACCATCCGGATACATAGTTGTACAAAAACAAAGAAACTTTTGGGAAAAAAAACAAAAATTAAATGATGAGATTTTAGGTACATTACTATAGGAGAGCCCCATTTATCCAATCGCTCCCCTTAACCCGCTCTCAGCATGTACAGAACAACCAGGACTCCAGGTCCAGAAGAGGACGATCTTGTCTGTGGCCACTAGATGGCATGTAGAACCACATGTTCCCATTTGTATCTGATCTGGCACCAGGTCCCAATGAGACCAGATAAACAGGGCTCTGCTGTATTTTTAAATCTATTCTAGGAGCTTGCGTTTGTCAGCAGGCATATTAAAATTGAAGTAACTAGTGAATGTTCTTGGCAACATCTAGCATACAATGGGACTGAAAGGGAGTTACATAAGCAAATTTTTCTTAAGCTATTAACGTCTTCCTTTCTGCCAGAGTGCCTTTCCATCAGACTCCAATACAATATGCACTGGAGAGGATGGGAAAAGGTGTTGTGCCAAGAATACCCATCCCCCATGGAACAGACATCCTATTTATATAATGTGGAGAGTTACTGACGATCTTCCCAGCGAAACAAACAATACTAGAGACTATCTAATTAAAATCAGACTTTTCAGGTATCACTCTATAGGTCAATCTCATTTTACTCTCTTCTGAACTATATGTTCTTTGACTGACATCCTGCGTTTCATAGAATTTCAAGGTATGTTGCACTAAATAGGATACCATCTACATGGTTTGTTAGTCTTTAAGGTGCTACTAGACTGTTGGGTTTTTTACGTTTTTTTTTTTTTTAATATTTCCTGTAAACAGCAATGCTCTCATGTAGCTACAAGTGAGGTTATAACAATTAAAGTATTTCCATGGGATATTATTGAAGCCAGCTAAACATTTTGTATTTAAATTTTAGCTCTGAGTAAAAGTCTCTCTCAAAAAGCGAGGCTGGCTTTCTCTCAGAGAGAATTAACTTCACAAGAGATTACACAATAAGCACACAGACATAAGGCTCCCTTAAAAAAAATGGGGGTGGGGTGGGGAGGGGAGGGGAGGCAACTCAAGAAATCTCACCTTGACCACATTAATTAGGTTGGTTTCTGGCAGACAAGAAAAAGCTGGAGCTGCAGAGATGTTTCCACTTGTTCGTTTTTCCACTGTTATTTGCATTTCGGATCTAACAGAAAATATATTGAGTAATCTATAATTTTTTCAAAAAGATTCTCTAAAGCCACTTTAACTGAATTTAAGAGAAATACTGCATGGTTTCTTAGGAAGTGTTATAAGGGAGCAGGGAGATGAAAGAGATTAACTGGATCCTGTTAACCAGTGGGGCTGGAGCAGCTCCTGACTTGCCACGAGAAGGTAGGATCCTCCAGCTCCATGGGGCCCACCGCAAACAAGGGCTATTCCGGCAGGGCTGCCTGCAGTGAGGGGGAGGGCACTCCCACTCAGCCACGGTGGTAGCCCCCCATCCATCCTCCCTTTAATTGGTTAACCTGTTAAATATCTCACAACCTGTTAACCAATTAAATGGGGTTTTACATGCCTAAAAAGGAACAATCTCTGGGTCTCTATAGTATAGTAAAGAATAAAACTGTCAGACACATAGATGAGCATAATTTGTTGGGGGAAGTCAACATAGTTTCTGTAAAGCCTTAATAATCTGCCAGAATTCTTTGAGGGGGATCAACAAACATGTGAACAAGGGGGATCCAGTAGATATAGTAAACTTAGATTTTGACAAGGTCCCTCACCAAAGGCTCTTAAATAAAGTAAGTTGTCATGGGATAAGAGGGAAGGTCCTCTCATGGATTGAGAACTGGTTAAAAGACCAGAAAGAAAGGGTAGGAATGAATGGTCAGTTTTCAAAGTGGAGAGAAATAACTAGTGGTGTCCCCAAGGGACCAATCCTATTCAATTTATTTATAAAGGTAGAGAAAGGGGTAAACAGTGAGGTGGGAAAAATGTGCAGATGATACCAAACTGCTCCACATAGTTAAGACCAAAGCAGACTGCAAAGAGCTTCAAAAAGATCTCACCACACGAAATGATTGGGCAACAAAATGGCAAATGAAATTTAATGCTGATAAATGTAAAGTAATGCACATTGGAAAAAATAATCCCAACTCTAGATACACAATATGATGGGGACTATTTTAGCTACAACTACTCAATAGAGAGATCTTGGAGTCATTGTGGATAGTTCTCTGAAAACTGCCACTCCATGTGCAGCGGCAGTCAAAAAAGCAAACAGCATGTTAGGAATCGTTAAAAAAGGAGTTAGAGAATAAGATAGAGAACGTCTCATTGCTTCTGTATAAAACCATAGTACCCTAACATCTTGAAGACTGTGTCCAGATGTGGTTGCCTCATCTCAAAAGAGATACATTGGCATTGGAAAAGGTTCAGAAAAGGGCAACAAAAAAAATAGAGCAGGAGTTTAGAATGGGCCCCATATGAAGAGAGATTAAAAAGACTTGGACTTTTCAGCTTAGAAAAGAGGAGACTGGGGGGAGGGGTTATGATAGAGGTCCATACAATCATGATGGGTGTGGAAAAAGTGAATAAGGAAAAATTATTTACTTATTCCCACAATATAAGAACTAGGGGTCACCACATGAAATTAATAGGCGACAGGTTTAAAACAAACAAAAGGAAGTTTTTCTTCACTCAAAGCACAGTCAATCTCTGGAACTCCTTGCCAGAGGATGTGGTGAAGACTAGAACTTTTATAATAAGATTCAAAAAAGAGCTAGATAGATTAATGGAAGTTAGGTCCATCAGTGGCTATTAGCCAGGATGGGTAGGAATGGTGTCCCTAGCCTCTGTTTCTCTGGAGGTGGGGGGTAGGGGAGGGATCACATGAGGATTATCTGCTGTGTTCCCTCCCTCTGGGGTATCTGGCATTGGCCACTGTCGGCAGACATGATACTGGGCTGGATGGACCGTTGGTCTGACCCAGTCTGGCCGTTCTTATGGTCTCTTTAAAGTACTCTTAATAGTATAGCCCAACTTCCTAGGTTGTGCTTTCTGCATAACTCAGTAAAAAGTTAAAGAAAAAGCAATGACCACTAAAACCCTCTGCTTTGCTGAACATTTAACTGGCAGAAACTCTTATAATGGTATGTGTTGTAGGCACTAGATTGGGGTGAGGAACTTTTTTAGGTCAGGGGCCGCATACAAGTGAGAAGCAAAAATAAACAAAAAACCCCACAAACCCTCACTGACATGGTGCCCCAACCGAGGAGAAAGACACTCCCCACGTTCTTCTTGAACACCAGAACCTTGGGGGGCCCAGCCTACTAGATTTTGTGTGCTCTAGTTCTGTGGTGGGGCAGCAGGGGGGCTGAAGTGCCAGCACAGGCTCCCCAATGCAGGCGAAGGGGGCGGAGGGGTTGAGACTCAGGGACGGATCCAGGTGATCCCCGGGGCTGAGGTTCCCCACCCCTGCACTAGATGGTTAACAGTCACACTGTTGTACACTGTTAACAATCCAGAGAGTGTGCGGGCATGACAGAGGAAAACCAAGGAAGCAGTTCCTAGTCTACATTCCAGTACTAGATAGGATATGCACTGTTTAGAGAAAAGAAACCAAGAGAAAAATACTCACAAAATGTCATCTTCAGTAAAGATAGGTTGTAAATGCTGCAGAGGAAATAAAGTTTGAAAAGGAACTCCCATATTGATAAATACAGCTGATATATCCGACAGTGAGGGAATCCACAATTTAGACTGTGTGTCACCAATGGAAGCTACAAGTACAAAACATGAAATTAATCTTTAAAAAAATGTTAATTTTAGAGTTTGCTGCTTTTAAAGAAACTGAATATGTATTGTAGGATACCAGTGCTAAGCACTATTAACATGAGGCGCTTCTGTACATCGAAGTGAAGGCCTGTTATCCTTAAAGCCACCAGGATAAATTTTGTAGCACTATGGTGCTTGACACAGAAAAGTCGTGTTTCTTTTCCAATTTATAGCACTTTATGTTTTAGGTAAGTTTCAGCTGAAGTGGCTCTCCAAGCCAGGGCATGTTATGCAGGGTGAGGATTATCTTCAGGACCAAATAAACTGCCAGTGGCCTGTCATCCTTAGGGATGTAAGTGACTAGACGCTTCTCCCCCTCCTTGTGGGAAGCAGTAGCTGGCTTAAAAGCCAGTTCCTCTCTCCCCGCACGCTCCCTTCTCTGTGGGGGAGGGCGGGCAGGAGAGGCAAAGGGGTAACAGGGACCAGGAATCGGCTGTCCCAATTCGCCCTTGGTCCCCAGTGCTGCACACCATTCTTTTAAATGTTTTAAGAGCTGGCAGGCTCTTCATACATTTAAAAGGCAGATCCGCAGCAGGGTTAACCCCCAGGGCCAGAAATTCCATCTCGTCAATTAGTTGATTAAATTTAACATTTCTAATCACCATAATACTGGAAGGGTTATGCCTGCCTCGAAGAATGGACAAAATTCCTAAACTAGAAAGCACTGTACAGATAGAATTTACTCATGCATAATGGCAGTTACCAAAAAGACGACACTCAACATTTAGGAGATTATTGGTATACAGCATGCATCACCATCTGACACCCTCGTAGTAATTGCAGAAAATGCTCCAGAGCAGCAATGGGCAACCTAGGCTAATGAGTGGGGCTGCAGGAGTGGCCCTCCATCTATGTAGCCCGCAAATTTGTCTTAACCAAGATGGTCTCCTGGGATTGGGTCGTTTAGCTAAATGCGCTTGCATACCTAGAATCCACAGGGTGTGCCGATTGAACTAAAGCAGCGCTCTGATTGGATGCAGAGGGAAAGTCAATGTATGCAATCAGCACACGCCTCCCGTCAGGCGCCTTTGCTTTACGTGCATATCACTTTAGTAACATTGCTAGGAAAAGAACAACATGGATGGAAATCAGTGGAATCTGGCAACAGTAAACAAAATGTCTCACAGGCCGTACATAGAACCCCAATGGGTTGCATGTGGCCTGCAAGCCACAGGTTGCTTACTACTGCTCTAGAGGCTATGGGTAGCTAAACTAGGAAGGGAAGATAGAAACTGGATGCAATTTTTTCCCCCCAGAGAACAAATAGAATCAGATTATAGCTCTGAATTGGGTAAAGTTTTTGTAAACTGGGACTTGATGTTGCTGTGAGGAATGCTAAAAACAGTGGGAACAAGAGTGCCCCATGCAGGATCAAGCCCTACTCCTTTTGAGTAATATTTGATACAATGAGAGACACACAATCAAAGAGCTTTTTATTTATTTCACACCAGCCATGCTCTCAGAGATGTACATGACAAAGACAGACACGTTCCCTGTGCCCAGAAATTTACACTCTGAACAGACAATAGAGGTCAAGTACAAAACAAACAGGATGGTTCAGAGAAAATAAGCCTACACCAGCTTCTAAAAGGTTTATATGAACTGGGTGAGTAATGGCATTTTCAATTTAAAGAATTAGCTGGTATGCATCAATCAGCATTGGGTTCTGAGGGCTTTCTGCTTAGGGTCCAGATTATAACCATCTGAAAAACATCCTGCTTTCTAGCTTTCAGTGCATGGACTGTTTGCCTCTCTCTCACAAAAAGGCACAGGAAAAGGGAAAGTTAAAAAAAAAAAAAAAAAAAAAAAAAAGAGAGTCAACAGTTGACCTACTGGAAAGGTACCCTCCTAATGCTATTTGGCAAGGCTGGAAGGCAATTTACCCGAGTAACCTTTGCACTGAGTGCATTGCCTCTGCAGCTGTACACTGAGATCATCACCAGCTTGCATGCACTCACTGAAAAACTAGCAGCTCCGAAATATGCACTATAGCACCCACTGAATAGACCTATATTCACAATGGAGATCTACAGTTATAAAGAAAGAATCAGAGCCCTTTGTTTTTCCTCTTTTTCTAGATGTGGACATAATGACCATTAGCCTCACCCAGTGACAACTGTCTTTTGTTTAAAGGCTTACCATTTTTAATTGTTATCTCCATCAGTGTATCCAAAATCTGCATTGAAACATAGTAGTCTGAATGAATTGACATCATCTGTTGAAAGAAGCATCACAAACTAAGTTACATATTAAATACATTGAAGTTTTATTACTAAAATAATCTGAATCATTACTAGAAGAAACAGGTAAGAAAATAAATACCAAAGCCTCATACTATTCCTTAGGAGGCATGATACCGCAGGGAATTTGAACTATTTGAGTCATTCAAAGAGAGTTCTTATCTTGTCAATGGTTTAATAATAAAAGTTACCATTTGCAAGAATGGAAGGGCAGAACCCTACATCCCAGAAATCTGAGGACATTTCTGGCCTTACTTAGTCTGCTCTGGATGTCATTCTTAGTGCCTCCATCATGGCGGATGATGCTGCCTAAGTACGTAAAGCTGTCTGTGCTGGGTAAGTCTGCATTATCTATCTTGACTGGTGCTGGTGAATCTATATTGAGAGTCATACTCTCAGCTTTCTTCTGGCTAGCTTTTAGTCCAACCTGACGTCCAAAGGTGCACAGGCGTTGGGTCTTTTCCTGCATGTATTGATGGGTATAGGAAAGCAACGCAAGGTCGTCCGCAAAGTCAAGATCTTCCAATATGTTAAAAGGTGTCCATATAATACCCCTTGCCGCATCTGCTGTTGTTCTCCGCATCACCCAGTCAATCACCATGTTGAAGAGTACTGCAGACATGACACAGAGCTGTCTGACCCCAGTCTTGACTTTGAAAGACAAATTACAGTATCCCACACTGCATGTGAAGTTGGTGTAAAAACTCTTAATGAGCTGGACCACTTGTAGAGGGATTCCATAGGCTCTCAGAATGCACCAAAGGCTCTCTCTGTGTATGCTGTCAAAAGCCTTCTCAAAGTCAACAAAGTTTATGTCTCTGTCACTCTGTGCACTGCTCTATGATGTTTCTCAGGGTGAAAATCTGGTCTATACATCCTCTTCCCTTGTGAAATCCAGCTTGTTCTTTCCTCAGACACTTGTTGACAGCATCTGAAATCCACTGGATGATAACCTTGGCTAGAATCTTGCTGGGTACGGCTAGAAGGATGATCCTGCACCAACTGTTGCAGTCGCTGAATGCTCCTTTCTTAGGAATCTTAACGATGACTACTTTGGTCCAGTCCTTGGGTATCTGTTGTCCTTCCCAAATTGCTACAAACAGTGGTTGGAGAATGGTGGCTGCAAGTTCTGGATCTGCTTTAAACAACTCCGTGTCCAGGTTGTCAAGTCCTGGAGCTTTGCCATTTTTCAGGGATATGATGGCTACACTGTTTTCTTCTTTCTCTGGTGGATCAATATGAGTATCAAGGTCCTCCTCAGCTTCCTGAATGTCCTCTTCTTCTTCAGGTGGTGGTCTATTCAGAACCTCTCTGAAATGTTCTGTCCAGTGTGCTTCTTACTCTCTCTCTGTTGACAGTAACTGCCCTTGTTTGTCCTTAATGGGGGCACTTGTCCTGCCATGACACTTGCCACAAACAAGCTTGGCTATTCTGTACGTTTCCTTGTTCCCCTCGATTAGCTGTATCTTCAGCTTTTATTGCAAGGTCCTCCGTGAAAGAGTGTTTATCTGCTCTCACTAACTTCTTTACTTTTCGATTTACCTCTCTGTAATTCTGCTTGTATCTTTCTTGAATTCTGGCTGATCAGGCGTCTACCAGTCTCTTCTTTATATCCCATCTCTCTTTGATAGCTTTCTATGTATCAGGCTTAATCCACTCCTTCCTATCCTTGAAGCCCAGACAGGCGTCACTACTCTCTGTGTAGACTGATGCAATCTGTTCCCCTGCCATTTTGATTTTATCTACGATACTGGTAGATACGTCATCCCTTAAATCTTGCAAAGCGTGGAATCTGTTCCTCAGTTGAATGGTACTTTGTACTCATTGTGGTGATGTTTGTAACCAAACTTAAGTTAAACAAGGTCTGACAAACATACAGATAAGCTTCTGTTTTAACCTGCAGTGTCAAAAAGTTTGTCAGAGACTAGTTATAGCAGAAACGAGTCTCTCCATCTGGACCTTTCCCCTCATTTACCTGAATACGAAAACAGCTCAAACTCTTCTTAACCTATTCTTTACTGTGGAGAATATGCCTTGAGCATTTTATCATGAAAGACAGGCTTTAGGGCCTTAACTATAGAGATGAGAGCGCTCTTTCAGAAGGTTTAATGTTTCTCTGAATTTAAAGAGAGAATGAAGGGTGTGGAGGAGCCTGGAGCTCCAGAGAAGATCGATCTGTGCACACTCCTATTCCTATATGTCTGAAGTGAACAGCAACCATGTGACAGAGAAGAAATACTCCTCCGTTAAGCCTGTTTCAGGACAGAACCACTTCTGTTGTGGGGTCTCTACAGAAGCCTGCTGGGGATAGTGGGAGGATCACAAGGGAATGGAAACCCTGATTTGTGATGCAGAGTCAGATCCCCTTCCCCTGCATAAGCTTCTATGGAATGGGAGCGTGTGTGGCAGAGTTCCTGAATCCTACTATAACTCCTGACAGAAGAAGAGCACCTACTTCTACTTGCTCGGTTTGGCCTGATGTACCTTGACTGGAGATGAAAAAAGAGAGGAGCTTGGCAGGCGGTCCTACTTGACAAACTGGATACAAGAAATTTGATCTCCTGAAAGGGACAGTATGGATGGGGAGATGGAAGAGAGGGAGCTTTCTATTGCCCTCCAAATAAACAAAAACCAATAGGGTTCTAAAGACTAAAGGAGGATTGCTGAAGTTCCGTTCTGTAAGTAGTGACAGGATGGTGATAGACGTGGCATGGCCAAGGCCTGAAACCACATACCACATGAATGACCTTGGTGTTTGAAGGAAGAGAGGTGCAGCTCAAATATTTCCGATCAGAAGACAAATCAGATTCAGAAAGAGAGGGTGATTTAGGTTTAAATTAGAAACTGATTGAATAGGTTCATAATCTTGGGTGTTCTGTGTGAAGTCTGCATTATATTTGATCCCCAAGTAAACTAATCATGAATATAACTGTATAATTTAAACTAGGAGACCTGGAAAATAGCAACCACCTTACCTGAAACAGCCACTTTGAAACTGGTATGGGGCACAGTGTACAACTATAAGCACAACTGAGAAAACCCTGAGTTGCTAAAGAAAGCTGCTGTGTAACTTCTGACCTATGAAAGGAGTAAGAAAACAGGAATCAATTTGGTAATAAAACTGACATCTCCAAAACCATAAAAGGAATTTTTCCAATATCTCATTTCATAGGAATTTGAGTTTGACAGATATAGATGTTCTTTTCACTATATTTCTGATGGATACAAGCTTAGGCTGTATCTACACTACAGAATTAAGTCACCTTAAGTTTTGCCAGTGATTTCAGAGAGGTAGCCTTTTTAAAATAAAAAAACGCAGTCATGTAGCACTTTAAAGACTAACAAGATGGTTTATTCGGTGATGAGCTTTCGTGGAACAGACCCACTTCTTCAGATCATATTCCGAAAGTGAATTGGCATGACCATTATATAAAAAAAGGGATACAATGAAGGAGTAAACAAATTATACAGTAACAAATCAGCTACAGAAAGTGGGGGCAAGGGGACAAGGAAGGAGGAAATTGCTTATTGTCAGAGTCAATTAAGTGGCTAATCTGGAGTTACTATGAATATCAAGAGGTGGGGAGGCTGTCTTTGTAATGTGTAAGGTAATTATCAAAGTTAAGGCCCATTCCCAGCTTGTCAAATTTCAGTATAAATAAAAGTTCTGAAGTCTCTCTCGGTAATCTGGTGTTAAAGTCTCTTTGAAGTAAGATGCATGTTTTCAGGTCTTTAAGGGAATGGCCAGCTTGATTAAAATGTTGGCTGACAGGTTTTTCTGTATGGAGATGTCTGATTGTGAGACTTGATTCTCTGGCAAAGTGAGGGTACGTCTAGACTACAGGCTTTTGTCGACAGAAGTTTTGTCAACAGATACTGTCGACGAAGTTCTGTTGACAAAGAGCATCTAGACGACATCCAGTTCCGTCGACAAAGCAAGCCGCTTTGTCGACATGACAGTGTACATGCAAAGGACAGTGTAAATGCAATAATGCCTTCTGGCGACAGAACTCTGTCAACAAAGACGTTATTCCTGATAAAATGACACACCCTGACTGACCAGTTTGTCCAAAATACATCGCAGAGAGACCGTTACTTCAAAGAGACTTTAACACCAGATTACAGAGAGACTTCAGAAGTTTTATTTATTTCCTCCTTCCTTGACCCCTCGCCTCCACCTTCTGTAGCTGATTTGTTACTGTATAATTTGTTTACTCCTTCAGTGTATCCCTTTTGTTATAAAATGGTCATGCCAATTCACTTTCAGAATATGAGCTGAAGAAGTGGGTCTGCCCCATGAAAGCTCATCACCTAGTAAACCATCTTGTTAGTCTTTAAAGTGCTACATGACTGCTTTTTTTTGGTTTTACCACAATCAAATTAACACGGCTACCTCTCTGTTACGTTTGTAGCCATGTTAGTCTGTATCTGCATAAACAAGGAGTCCTGTGGCACCATAAAGACTAACAGATTTATTGGGGCATAAGCTTTTGTGGGTAAAAACCACTTCATGCATCTGCATAAATCTGTTAATCATTCAGGTGCCAAAGGACTCCTAACTTATGACAACAGATTCATAGGTTAATTATTCATTATAAAGAATAGTATTTCCTTTCATCAATTTTATATGTGTGGAATTACAATTTTAATAAATTTCAGTTCCTATATTATGAGAAAAGTAAGAACATCTAGTTTTCCTATGTCAAAATCATTTTTTTACCTCTATCAACTATATACATCTTACTATAAAATTTTAGAAATGTGCGTCTCTGTCCATCTGAGTCCATTTGTTCACGAACTCCTCCTAATGGTAAGAGCTAGGACCACCAAATTTGGTACACAACCTCCTCTTATAACAAAGCAAGGTCAGGGTTTGGTTGTACCAGGATAATGGGACATGCCTGGAATTCGACTGTGTCTCATAAAATGGAAAGAGAGGAATCTGGTAAGAGGGAGTTAAACTACATAATAACCACAGAGGGGCAGCAAGGAACTAGAGACGGGGACCAGCACAGCTATAACGCCACTGGGTCAGCAGAGAGTAGGAGTCGAGAAAAGGACAGCTATCTACTATATACTTCAGAGAGTTTTTTCCTGTTTGTGTGTCTGTCCTTTGGGGAAGGACATGTACCCCTGCCCCGGCTGTGCACACTGCAGGTCCCAAGCTGCTGTAGTGAGAGGGCTGGGGCTGTTCTCTCTCCCTGGGGCAGCCTGCATACTAAACCCCTCCTCCCAGCCGCACCTTAGCACAATGATTTAAAAGAAGAAAATCAAAAAACATATTTGAGTTAAGGTCCCTAACAATGCTGGGTAAATGGCCAGGCTGGGTCAGACCAAAGGTCCATCTAGCCCAGTATCTTGGTCTTTCAACTGTGGACAATACCAGGTGCCCCCAAAGGATTGAACAGAATAGGGAATCATCAAGTGATCCATCCCTGGTTGCCCTTCCCAGCTTCTGGCAAACAGAGGCTAGCGACACCATCCCTGCCCATCCTGGCTAACAGCCACTGATGAACCCAATTTAAAAAATTTTTTTAAAAAAAATTAGACACTGTCTAATGTCTCCACTGAAGCTAAGAGCAATGCAAAGGGAAAATTAAAAGCTGACTAGTGAAATGTTGAATTTTTAAAAATCCAATTTTGATCTTTATGAAACTATTGAAGGACACCATCCAAAAGTATTTTAACTCTTCGAAAGTTAGTCATTGTGACAGCCTTCCATTAAACGGCAATAATAAAAGGGAAAAAAAATCCTTACCTAAGGAGGAGTTTTTCTATAGGATTTTGAGGGATGAAACCAGAATTCCTCAAATCAAGGTTATGCTGATTGAAGATTTTCCCAGAGTTTGATAAGTGAAATATTTCTTCTCCAGGATGATAATCAGGAATGGCATCAGTTACTATGGAAAACCTCTTGATAAATGCCCTGTAATACACACAATTGTTCCTGTGAACTTAGATAATTGGAGGACTCTTCCTATCTGAGACAGTTTTATCCTTGGCTGATGAATATTTCAGCCTTAAACTGAAAAGCTTCTTTAGCCTCAAACAGTTATTGCCAAGTTATCATGTGGGACTCTGAAGGTAAAGGAGTTTTCATTTTAAAAACACAAAAAGAGCAACAGGAATAGATTACAGCCATGGTACCCAACACGGTGCCCGCGGGTGCCATGGCACCCGCGGGGGGCATTTGAATGCGCCCGCCAGGTGCTCGGGGCTGGCCTGGCCCCGGGCACATAGCGCACGGGCGCTTGCGGGGGGGGGGACACACGCTCGGCGGAGGGGAGCACCGGCCCCGGGCGCGCGGCGCTCTGCGGGGGGAGGGGGGGGGGGGGGGGGGGGGGAGGGGCGCGTCGGCCCCGGGCGCGCGGCGCTTGAGGGTGGGGGCCCCGCCCCCGGGCGCGCACTTGTCCCCGCCCCCTGGCGCCCAGCGGGCAAACGGCCACGCCCCCTGGCGCCCGACAACCTGAAAAGGTTGGGGACCACTGGATTACAGCAATCCTTAACATCTCACTGAGTATGCCTGTCTGTGCGAGAGACTAGAGAAACTAAACAGATTTAGATATTAAAGAGGGAAAAACCTGTGTTCTTCTGACAGTTCTCTATCTTCATCTGAGTTTTCTTGCTCTTCCTCTCTGGTTGAAGAATTTAGTCCAATTTCCTGTATATCTTCTTGTAGTTGCTTCTCTAGTTCATCTACCCTGCATTGGAGCCAAGAGCAGAGCACCATATTATTGTAAATTTTTACAAATTTTTACAAATGGAAGTACGTACTGTCATTGTAGATTAGAGTTTAGATTTTGGATTAAAGCATCATGTGAAGTACATTATAATGTGAAATACTCTGAAGAGTATATTCAGCAAGGTTATCAGTTAAAACAGTTTGATGAAGATTACTGTAGCTGTATGATCTGACTTGTAAATAATATCAAGAAATTACTAAAGGTAAAAAAGCAATGGGAAGTATACTCTATATTAATCAGCTTTTGAATTTACTTCTATGTCAAGTCTGTTACTAGCTAGATTATCAATAGTATCCCCTCCCACCATTACAAACTGGCATCAGTACACATTCCAGCCTACACCTTTTCCCTTCCGGACATCTTGGAAGGATGTTCTTTGATTGCACCCACCAAACCATGGTTGTTCTGATCTTGATAGGCAGCAAAACATTATTTTAGTGTCTCATAGGTCTATCTCAAGAACAGCAACCAGCTTGGAAGATGCTACAGTAATAAAATGTATGCAAGTAATTTTATTTCATACCTATAATAAAAAATAATAAAAATAACAGAACTGGAATGGACCTTGAGAGGTCATTGAGTCCAGTCCCCTGCTCTCACAGCAGGACCAAGTACCATCCCTGACAGATTTGCTCCAGATCCCTAAATGGCCCCCTTAAGGATTGAACTCACAACCCTGGGTTTAGCTGGCCAAGGCTCAAACCACTGAGCTATCCCTCCCCCAATACTTAACAGCTATTTGGGGGCCTACAATAAAGGAGAAAATAGGATCTGGCCTGAGACTAAGGAGAAGTGCACACATCGCAAAAGCCACAACTGACACTGACTTTGTCTACACTTAAAGTTTAAAGCGCAGCTGCAACAACACTGCCATGGCAGTGCTTTAAACTGAAAGCATGGCCATGGCTCAAGCAATGGCAGACCGCTCTCTCAGTGCTCTATGTAACCACCTCCAGGAAGGGGGTAGCTAACAGAGCTGGGAGCCATAATCTCATTCCCACTGGCACCTTATAGTGTTGAAATGTGCTATGCCTGGGAGCGGGTGGGGTGTTTAACAGACCTATAAAGTGTCAGTATAATACAGACTCAATCTGTGTTGCTTTACTAATAGGCTCATTAACACTCACTCAGGTGGTGTTTGTAAATCAGTGGTTCTCAACCGATTTAGTGGGAGCTGCATACGAGGCTCCCAATGTGTTAACGTGGGGCGCATCCCCACAACTCCTCCCTCACATACCTCTATCCCCAGTGCCTCCCGCCCGGAGACCCCTCAACAGAATTGGGCCAGGAGCAGGAATCCAAGATCCCACCATATGGGGCCAGGCGACACCCCTAACCACACAGCAGCCTGAACCCAGACCCCTCATGGCTGGCTGGGCAGCCTTCAGCTCCTGACGCCCACACTGCAAGGCCATCCACCAGCCCCCAACCGCACTGGGCACCTGGACCCTGCAGCCTTTAGCATGTAGCTGGGCCATGGCTGTGTGCAAAACTCAGCCACATACTGCTCTAGGGACAGATTGAGGCACACTGGCAATGGTACCTCAACTCTTAACTTGGCACTGCTCATGCTGTAGCAGTTCTGAGAGGAACTGAGAACCTATGATTCCATAAACAAGTTTAGCATTTTTCACAAGTATTATTAGATTTACCTTAAAATAATAAACCTGCTAACCTTTTGGATTCTTCCTTCTCCTTCAAGAGATGCTCTAGGCTGTTCACATAAGACACCTGACTCACAACAGGAAGCTTAGAAAGCTGTAATGAAGTAGAATGATTTTTTTTTTTAAATGGGAAGTCTTTTTAAGATGATTCACTGTTAGACAAAGGTAGCATTTACAATTTAATCCCACTGTTAAAGAAGAGATCATATATGAACTAGGGATATTAAGTTCTGATTAACTAATAGAATAGTCAATGGGATTTCCATCAACTATTCGATTACTCGATAAGGACTCGTGCAGCGTTCTGCCTTTGAAATGTACAAGAGCCCCAGCAGGGACTCTTATACATTTCAAGTTGGAACACCACCACTGTGCCCTTGCCCCCTCCCATGGAGCTGGAGGAACTGGCTTTTAAGCTGGCTCGCCACAGCACTACCTCCTCTTCCCCCTGCCTTGCTGCCTCTTCTGATAGAGGCAGCAAGTGGGGGAGAGGAAGCAAACAGTCAACTAGCATGTCAACTATCTGATATGCTTTTGCTTATTGGATAGTCAATTAGTCACTTACATCCCTAATATGATCTTGCACTCAGAAATGTAAAGGAGATCCTGAAATGTAAGAGGGTTAAAGAGCAAGGCAATACTTAAATACCTTTATAAATCTAAGACAAAGAACCCCATTTGACAGATTACAAAGCCAATCGCAAACAGCATAAACATTTTTGGTCTGACACTGCACTGACCAGCAAATGAAACATGGGTATTACCATCTCACATCTTAGTTCTATTTGTAACTCAACTATACATTTCCCATGTGATACTGGGCAAGAAAATTACCTCTCTAAGCCTCATTTAATTTATATGTAAAATGGGTGTCAAACTACAGTGAAAGGCACCATGTAAAAGTTAAGCAAATACACTTGCTCACTTCTTAAGGTCATATCCCATTTTACCAAAGAAGTGCTGAAAAGAATTAAGGCTAGCAACAAAAAGGAAAAAAAGAACTCAAACACTGGAACACAAGACTCAGTGTCAGATGGGTACAATCACAGAAACTAAAAGGAACATTTTGGCAGGGAATGAAGAAGCACTTTTACCAGATCCTGCATTAGATTAACATTTAGAAATTCAGCCTGAGATAGCTTCAGCACAATTCAAGAGCCTTTTTCCCCTTGATTTTTCTTCTAAATTATTGTGTGCACTCCTTTAAAAAAATAATTTAAAAACCCCAGGAAAATCTCCCACAAAAGATATGGTCCTGGCAATTAAGTAACATACTATTTATCTGTAGCGTCCATTTAATTTCACACACATGTCTGAAACTGACGAGCAGGGGACAAGCGGTGGAGCAGAGCAGCTGGGGTGCCCCGGGCGCCGAGCAGGGGGGTGAAGGGCGGGGCTGCAGGACCAACTCGGCAGCACCCCAGCTGCTCTACTCCACCACTCCCCCAAGTCCGCAGCTGCTGAAATGGACGAGCGGCAGATAAATGGCGGAGCAGAGCAGCTCAGGTGCTGCTGGGTTGGTCCCGCAGTGCCGCCCCTCACCCACCTGCTCTGTGATAACTACTGCAGTCTGGGGGGTGGGGAACCCGCTCCCCTCCTGGAAACTCTTGGGGGTGGCGCGGGGCTTCCCCAGCCTTCCTGCAAAACAGCAGAGGGTTCACTCCTCGCCACGCCATTCCCCGCCCCATCCCCCACTCCCCGGCCGGACACAATGCAGGTCCCGGCAGACCCGTCACACGGGTATAATCCCCTTCCCCTCTTTCCTTTACCAGCCACGAGTGCCCATGGAGCTCACAGTAGCTCCAATTGTCCAGCTGGCCGGAGCACTTCCGGGTTCCAGTTGATGCCAGACTATCGTGAGTGCCGGACCACTGGATGCTGGACAATTGGAGCTTTACTGTAGTACGGGCCTGGTTTAAGGCCTGAGGCCTAGCTAACAATGGACAACACTTGGCTAATATAAAGCAATGCCAAGCTGTGAGCAAGAGGCAGGCCCTTGCTCACACAACTTGGCATAAACAGGGCTGAGTGTGTAAAACACTAATTGGTAATAGGCCCAGGCGCAGAACAGTAATTGGTACCGGTCATAAGTTGAAAGCACATTCTAAAAGGATGGTAACACCAGCTCATTAAAAAAAGACCTTGGTACACTCCCCAGATACCAGTCCAGGTTCAGGAAAGGATCTAAAACAACAGCATGAACGACAGACATGATCTAATCAAACAGGCACCTTCAATCCTTATCTGATTTGTGGTCTTTGGAGGTCTCTCCAAGTCTGCTGTGTTAACTAATTGCACAAGTTAACATGGCACACGACTAAGCACACACTCATGCAGCCTTTTGGTTATCATCGATGGAGCAGACCACCTGTCAGGACACCACAATAGTAAATCCTGACTTACTACATTGGTGACCTTATTACACCTCCTTTAAATTTTACTACAAATTTAAAATTTTTTAAAAAAAAAAGCAGCCTTTTTTGCCAGACTGTGGTACTGAACAAATCATTGGTAAAGTCATATTGTTAGGTCAGCCCCAAAATACCCATGTACATTATAAAGTGGAGTTCACCCTAATGGACAGAGTAAGGGAAAAAAGGAGAAGTGAATGCCGGACAAGTCCTGGCCTCTCTTGTAAGGTTCCAAACATTCTCAATTTCCTTGAAATTTAGGCTCCTTCAGTAATATGGTCTGATACACATCAAAGAACACCTCCCGACTTTCAGAACCACTAATTAAGATTAGAGTGGATGAACTTCTTGAGACTGGGAAAGAGCTGACTTGGCAGCCAGCCCAAAAAATATTGAACTCTGAAAAGAACCAAAGTTGACCAACGAAGGATCTTGCCACACTCAGGACAACAATAGAATATAAAGTTTCCTTTCTAACGGGAAGGGTAAGTGGAAAACAGAGTTCCTGAAACTGCTAATATCCTCAAGTGGAAGGGAAAAGAGCCAAAATAAATTTATTTATGTTACATAATCTGCAAATACTCAGATGGCGTAAGGATGAGTGTGACAATACATGACAGAAGGATGCTCACTACATTATAGGATCAGGCCCATAAAGTGACTACGCAGTTGTACAGCCAAATACACAAGACTTTTCACTTAGAAAACACTCTACTTTTCATGGCCCACTTACAGGAAGCTTGGGTGATGGAGTCAAGGTGTCTTGTGAAAGATCCTCAGGACAAGTTCCCTCTGGAGTTCCACCATGCGGTTTTGAACTTGAAGACAGGATATCTTGCAGGGGCAATAGCATTTCTTCTTCATCGCTGTCCAGACTGCAGTCAAAACTCTCATCTCCACTATCAGAACTGTTGCTTAATTTTCTGTTCACAGAAGTTATGCTGGAGGTTTCAATGTTCAACTCATTAAAAACCTGTGAAGACATAGGGCTGTTAGCTGAACATCCATCTTCAAAAGTCAGTGAACGTGCAACAATTTTGCTAGTCCTTTTAGAGAAGCCAATAATGTCCATTGAAGGTAAGTTAGAATTTTCCTCTGAATTCTTTACAGTATTCTCTTTTGATTGAGTAAAGTTCTTGTGAGACTCTGAGGGAAGCTGTACATTAACAGCTTTACAAAAGAGAGGTTCAATCCGAGTCACTTTGACTTGTTCTTTACTAGTTTCTAATACCAGAGATGAACCAGCACTTTGAATATGGGAAGAAGAATGTGGGCATTTAATTGTTTCTTCTTTACACACAGTGTTTGACTGAGATTTAGTTAATTCGTGGAGATCAGTCTTTATAGTAGCTTTTTCCTGAGGAAAAAACGGCGATTTTTCTAAGAGGAAATGTGAGCCAGATTCTTGTAACTGATCTTTGGTATCTGCACCACAGATTTGGTCATTTTTATTAGCACGGTTTCCAGAATATAAAGGTGATAAAGCCACATATGAGGAAGTATCTTTTTCGTGGCTTATGTCAAAACATTCCTTTGAAAAAGGAACGTCTTCTACGTGTGACATAGCAGCATTCTCCAGTTGCAGAGCACCACTACCCAGAGTCTCTAATACAATGTCTTTTATTGATTTAGACTTTCTATTTTTGCATTTTTCAGGTGACCTGCTGAAATGAGATTCATTCAAAGTTTGTACCACAGGTTTTCCTGAATTTTTCAAATCCATGTTCACAGATATCCTTTTTCTCTTTCCAGGAAAGTCTTTTTGTTTGGACAGGCCTGAAGAAATTGAGCTAAGGCAGAAGGACTGTTTTTTCCATATATTAACAGCCTTTTCAGTTGACCATCTTGATAGAACTGGAGGAGAAACCTGCTTTGATTGAGATGAATCATCTGTGAAAAAAGTTTGAAAAAACTTAAACTGACATTATAACAAATATGAATCACTTAACACTGTGTGACAACAGTATTTTTTAATAGAGAAATAAGACAACTGTTAGTTCCTCACTAACAACACGAACGACACTGTTTGAGCACAAACAGCAATTTTCTCACTTAGTCCACAGTATTCAGGTTAAACAACAAGGAGTCCAGTGGCACCTTAAAGACTAACAGATTTAGTTGGACATGAGCTTTCATGGGCAAAGACCAACTTTGTCAGGTGCATCACTGCAGCAGCAGGGAGCAAAGCGCCCCATTCCCAGAGCACTCTTGCTTTCTGCCACCACCATGAAGCAGAGCTCCTTCTCTGTTCATCAGACTCACAAACTTTTGAGTTTACAAGGAGCCCTTGTCTCGCTAATATCCTGGGACAGACATGGCCACAGCACCACTTAGTTATATACTGTATTTTAATATTTTCAGCAGCTCCCAGTCATTTTTCAACTTTACCACAACTAGCCAAACCATCACAACCATGCTGTAACAGTTAGATTTGTTTAATTGACATTTAAAAAACTAAGAATATATGTGGCACAATTTCAGATTTAGCTTCTTAGCTACTGATGAGCTTCTCTGAAAGTAGGAGTCCTCATCAGCTTCATGCACAAACAAGGAATATCCTAAATTCAAAAGGAATCTAGCCATTAGTCAATTACAATAATTAAAATGAGGTAACCTGTTTGCTCCAACTAATTCTACATCATTAGCACTGTTTCTACCTGAAGTGGTCTCCCATGAAGTAGAGCTTGATCTTTTTCTTACGAGACATCCATTGCCCTATTGTTAAGATGAAAAAAAAGTTACTTGTTTAAGCATTGTTTTTAAATAGGACTTGCCAGATTGGTGAAATAAATACCAAATTCAATTTAGAAAAAATACCAGTACCATTTCCACTTTTTTTAAAACTACTTTTTGTTTCTCTTGGCTGTAAGGTTCACATCTAAAAGAGTGCTACGCCTTAACTCAGGGGTTCTCAAACTTCATTGGACCACTGCCACAGACCACAAACCTCTTCTGACAGCAAATTATTATACAACCCCAGAAAGAAAGGCAGGGATACCAAAGGCCTGTATCCTGAGCCCCACTTCTCAGGATTGAAGCCAAAGCCCTGAGCAAGTCTAACTCCTGCTCTGGCACCCCTATTAAAACAAGGTCATGACCACTTTGGAGTTCCGACCCAGAGCTTAAGAACTGCTGCCTTAATTGTAACGCAGTAAATGCCTAAAAGTGACAAACAGAAAGAGAGAATCATTGTTTCACCTGAAATTATCTTGTCAAAACACAAGCTTTTTTTTAATAAATGCTAGTTACATCAATATACTTGATAGTAGTTTTGCACACTTGTACCGATGCTGGAAACTAGCACATTTGCCTTTGCATTTAAGGTTAACAATGAATTAGAAGGGGACTACAATTTCAATCAAAGCACTGTGTTTGTCTAGAAACTAGACAATGAAAGCAGATCACTGCTCCTGAGAGGACAGCTAATATCTCTGCCTATTGCTCAATGCTTATGATTTGAGATTATGAATTATCAGATGGGTTCTCAAGATTTGGTGTATTAGAGTAAACTTATACCAGAGTTAGGTAGTCTTCTGTTTTGAGAAGGCAGCTTTTAAGCTTGTTATTTCTGATTAACTTAAAAAAGATAAAGTTTATCAATGTTTTACGTACAAATGACACAGGGAAGGGCAAAAGACAGCACTATGCATTATATTCTTTATGTAATCACATTCACCTGAAATATTGGTCAGAGGTTTGGCCCTTACTGACACTTGCAGACATACCTGGTTTAATACACCTGATCTTGAGAATGCCTTTACTGGGCTGAAGGGCTGCAGTTTAGGTTGTTCCATTCTTTGTCTCTTCTGCTCTCCTTCTCTGCAGTAAGTATCCAGTGGTAACCAGAACTGTGACTCAGAGCTGTGCTGGAGCTTTGTGGAATGTCCTGGTTTTTGGCACAAAGGTTTATTGTTCACATTGTCATTATTTCTGGCATAGTTTAAGGTATCTGCTTCTGATGTAGAAACCCGTTTGCAGGGGTTTGAATTGGCTTCCTCTAAATCCATACGTTCAATCTGCTGTTCCCTACCATTTTCATAAAACAACGATGTTCTTGTTTTAGTTGGACACTTCTCATTCCTCCCAGGTTCTCTCATACTAGTCTTATCTTTTTTTGTCAAAGAATAGTTTGGAGAGCATGCAGACATAAGGAGTTTTCGAACCACAACCTTCGGATACTTTGTGCTTGGCACCATGCATGCTCTGTTGTTTTCTAAAACGTTTGGACTGTCCTTTTTCTCTCTATTCGTTCCTCTCAATAAGCCATCTATTACAGGACTCCTGTTTGCTGGTTGGACTGGAAATGTTTCCCTTCTAGTTTTCTTCTCAGAAGATATTTTCTTTTCAAATTGTTCTGTACATGTGACTGACAGTCCAGCAACTCCGTTTTTTACATTTCTTTTGTCCGGAGAACACAACAAGATTCTGTCTATATAGCCAATTTAAATAGATACAAAATATAAAAAAATTATAAATTAGTAACCCTCTATTACAAAAAAAAAGATTTGACACAAAATATGACAAATTGGTGGGGACTATCACTGAAGGTGCTAAGAACTTGGATATACGTAAAGGGAACACAAAAATCTGATGATGAACATTTCTGCTTACCTAACTATAGTTTAACAGACCTGCAAGTGGCCGTCTTGTCACAGGCCAGCTCTACAAGCCAGATCCACAGGGAAGCATTCGAATCACATTTCATACATAAATTCAATTCACGTGCTAACGGACTTAATCAGGGTATGGGTTGGCTAGGACATTATCTACTTCATAACCACTTAAGGTGCTAACAACTCTGTGAGTAGTTTCCTTCCTGTCTCAGCATCTATTTACTTTGACCTGCTTAGGTTTAAGCACCCATTCTTCAGATACTTAATGATGCTGTCTCACACACCCCCTTCCTTTTTTCCTTTTTCTTTTTCTCCCCCCTCTCCTATTTATTTCGAGTTTTCATATCCCCTACTCATACTCCAGTCATCTGAAGAAGTGGGCTGTGCCCACGAAAGCTCATGATACCATCTACATGTTTTGTTAGTCTATAAAGTGCTACCAGACCATTTGTTGGGTTTTTTTTGTAACTTTCTGAGTGGTATCTGATGAACCAGTGGTTCGAAGATTGTCTAGTGGTGGCTTTTTGTGGCAAGGGACTGGGGCTGTGAAGGAGGAAAGCCTGAGACTTAAATGCACTTAACCAATTGCAAACTTTAACTACAATTTGATTATATTAAATCACTGTCTCTGATTCGTCTTAGACAGCGCAGCATGCAAAAAAAAGAACAAAACAAATAAAACCAATACAGCAATAATAAAAACTCCTCCCCTAGCCAATCCTTCTATGGTTATCTTTGAACAGCTGGTGGAGTTTTTTTTGGTAACAGACTAACTCAGCTACCCCCTGAAGCTCCATAAGCTTATTGGATAGTCAAGCAGTGACTCAACTAGTCGCTTCCCCTCCTCCCCCTGCTGCCTCCATCAGAGAGTCAGCAAAGGAAGGAGAACAGGAGCCGGTGCTGGGGGAAGCACAGGGTTGAACTCAAGCTGTTAACCCAAGTTAAAAAAATAATTTGGATTAAAAACAAGTAGCCCTGTGGCACCTTATAGACTAATAAAATTTTACATATAGTATCATAAGCTTTAGTGGGCAAAGTCCACTTCTTCTAATAAGATGATCTTGCATGGAGGGGAAAAAAAAGGGGGACCCTCAGAATAAGAAGGGAGAGAAAGAAAAAAAAGTTACCTGTCAATTGTAGTCCCGGGGCTAATGAGGCTACTTGAGGGAGCTGGAAGTGAACCATGCTTAGCTTTTGATGTCAATAGAGAGCTGAATGTAAGGCAAGCTAATTTTATAATACATTAACCAGTTCAAATCTTTGTTCAGGCCAAGGGAAATGGTGTCAAATTTGCATATGAAAATTGATTCTGCACTCCCGCTCTCTCTCTCTAGTTGGATTGTGAAATTCCTTTGTAGAAAAATGTCTACTTTTAAATCCATTCACGATTAACTTGCCCAGGCAAGTTAAAATGTTCCCTTACAGGTTTAGATGTGTTACCATTTCCAATAGCTGTTTTGTGTCTATTAATCCTTTGTTGTAGAGACTGTTCAGTTTGACCAATATACATAGCAGAGGGGCACTGGTGGCATATATCATGTTAGAGGATGTGCAGTCGTATGAACCTCTGATGTGGCGGATTATGTGGTTAGGTCCTGTGATGGTGTCGCTAGTATAGATGTGTGGACAGAGTTGGCCAACTGGGTTTATTACAGAGGTACGTTCTTGGGTGAGTGTGTCTGAGGAGTGATGTGCAGCTGCCAGAAAGAATTTGCTTCAGGCTAGGGTTTGTCTTTAGACAAGGACTGGCCTGTTTCCCAAGGCCTGTGAGAGTGAGGGATCGTTTTCCAGGATAAATTGTAGACTGTCAGTGATGCACAATAGGCGTTTGAGCTGGGGGCTTTACATAATGACTAGAGGTGTTCTGTTATTTTCCTTGTTGGGCCTGTCTTGAAGTAGAAGAATTCTGGGTACTCGTCTGGCTCTGTCAATATGTTTTGTTACCCATCTGAGGAAGTATTTAAGTTTTAAGAATGCCTGATAAAGATCTTGTAGGTATTTGTCTCTGTGGGACTGGAGCAAATACAGTTGTATCTTAGGTCCTGGCTGTAAACAACAGATCGTGTGGTGTGTCCTGGATGAAAACTAGAGGCATGTACGTAAGAATAACCCGCTCAATTAGCCTCATTAGCACCAGCAAGGGCATGGGAAGAGAGAGGCGTGCTGATTGCACACAACATTGACTGAGAGCGCTATGAACTATTTCTGCATCCAATCAAAGTGCTGCTACAGTTTAATAGGTACACCTTGTAAATTCTAGGTATGCAAGCGCAGATAGAAAAGCTACCCTATCCTGGCACATCGTCTTGGTTACGACAATCTTGTGGCCTGCGGCTCCACTTGCTAGCCTAGGTTGCCCATTGCGGTTCTAGCTCAATTAGCATCAATGGCAAAGAAATCTGTAGCTTGCCATTATCATTCTACTAGAATTTATGCAGGGTTATGCAACACCAACAGGCGAAATCAAACCTAACACTTTGGGAGCTTGTGCATGAGCCTCTACTGCATGAGCTAAAAGCCAGCTGGCTATTAACTAAGGTTATACAGCAGACTCGTTCTCTCTATAAGCAGTCTCAGTGCTACTAGATGGGACAGCACACCACTCCCAGAAGATGTGTAGGTCATATTTACAGCAGACCTATTTGATCGGGAACATTTATTACACGTCTGATTGTGCAGCAACAGTCTTTTGTAGATTACAAGTTTCACAACTGGAAATAAGTGGTTAGATTTCTGCACTTGTATAATTAAGGAAAACTCATGTATGAAAAACCATTCATAAAAATAATTAACTTACCTTGTTTTGGAGCTGGTTTGAAGAAATCTGTAATAGACTGGTTCCTAAAAAGGAAACAGAAGTATTATAGGCTAAATATACAGTTTTCATTATATCACTACTGCCATAAGATAAAACTGAAATCCTGTAATTTTACCCATTTGTTCAGAAATTTTTTAAGTGTCAAAACTAAATTCCAATGATGTTCTGTGGTCCAGCATAAAGCCTTGAAAAAACAAGTAGTAGACGACAGAATTCCTTTTTCCACTCCAAATGATATAAGAAACTAAAGTAAGTAGTTATTTTTAAAGACCGCTTTTTCAAAGCTAATTGAGGGGATTTACCCAACTATTTCCATTAATTTCAATTGAACCTTTATGGCTAAACCCCACCTCCCATTCAATTCTGAAAATCTCAAACAACCAGTCTTGTTGATCAAGTTATGGATATACATACTAGGGATGTAAAAAGTTGGTTAAATAGGTCATCGGACAACTGCTGAAAATCCCAGTGGTTACACGTGCTGTGGACAATCATCTAAGCTTTATACCCCAGAGCCCGCAGCAAAGCCTCCAGAGGAGCGGAGCTGCCAGCCCCTGCCCCAGAGAAGCTGCCGGCCCAGCTTCCAGGGTGGTGGCAGCTTCGCTGCTGCAATGAAGCTGCTTCCCTGCAAGTGGAGCTGGCAAGAGCTGCAGGCCCCATTCTTAGGGAAGAGGCTTGACGCCGCAGCGAAGCCACCTCTGTGGGAGTGAGGTCAGCAGCCTCTGCTGGCCCCACTCCTCGGGAGGTTTCACTATGGGCTCTGCTCCTGGGGAGTCAGCACGTAACCTGCTGCAGAGGGGAAGGGGAAGGTGGTCAAGCTAGGCCTGCCATGGACAGGAGTTGTTCCGCTCAGCCCAGTCACTGCCTGCAGTAGCTCTAACCAGTTAGCTGGTTAATCTTTCACATCCCTAATATATACAGTTTTTAAAACATCCCTGACTTAGAACAACTGAAACCTCCTCTTTTCTAAACACACTGCTTTCGCTCTTCAGTACCCAATAATCAAATCATGTCCCTATTTGCAGGGCTCGCCGGCTCTTCCGGGGTGTAACTGGGCGAGTAGATGACACTATTTGTCGAGCCCTGCCTATTTGAATCCCTCCACTGACCCCACTCTTCCAAAACATCAACTTCAAACTTCTTGTCCTCATTCACAACCTTTACAGTTCTGCTCCCCCCTTCTCTATACACTCAATTTACTCCTGTTGAGTCCAGCATGAACTAGAACAGCTACACTACGAAGAATCACTTGGAATGCTGCAGAGCCCTAATACCCCACACAACACACCTTTTGAAGTCCTGGGGTCGTACACATACCTACCACATGTGATACTCCTCATCCAATGCACTAGATGCCCCAATAGCAACTATACCGGTGAAACTGGACAACTAAGCTTTCAAATGCTCTCACACAGGAAACTGATATGAGAAAACACACACTACATCACATGTCTGAACACTTCACTATCTCTGACCCATCAGTCTTAATCCTCAAAGGAAACAGTGCACTTTCAAAAAAAGGGAGCTTATATTAATAATGTTGCTAGACACTAAAAACAATGGATTCAAACACTGGATTTATGACTTGTAATAATCTAGTCAGGCTCCCCACAATGTTTCAAAGCGGCAGCACTGGCTGGAGCCCATCTGGCCCCAGGCTCTATGCAGCACTGCCGCTTTGAAGTACCCCTTCCTTCCCCCCCCCCCTTGCTGCCTCTTTCTGATAGAGGCAGCGGGGAAGTAAGGGGAGGGGGGCAACTAGTTGACAAGCTTGTTGACTAACCAATAAGCATTTGCTTATCGGATAGTCAACTAGTCTTTCACATCCCTAGCCCCCACATCCCTTCCTTTCCTTCCTATGACTTGGAGTTAACAGGTCACTTCACCTTGAATGGTCCCTTGAAATGTATTAACTACTAATGCTAAACAATCTGTTCCACCTGGTAGTAGACTGGAGAAGTCTCTCCTATCAACACAGGAGCATCTTCACTTGAATGCTATGGCAGTTCATCTCAAAGACTCAAACTTTAAGAGCAAAATGGACCATCATTATAATCTAGTCTGACATTATGCACATTGCAGGTCATAAAACTGCACACATGCATTTCTGTCAGATTAACCGCTACTCTCCTTGGGAAGCTATCCCAGAATTTCATTCCTTCAATAGCTGGAAACCTTTGCCTAATTTCAAACCCAAACTTATCGATGGCCAGTTTACATTCAATTATTCTTGAGTCCACATTGGTGACTTTACTTTAACTCCTCTCCTCCACTGGTATTTATCCCTCTGATGTATTTATAGAGAACAATCATACATCACAATAGTTAGTATCAGTTCTATTAAGTCAATGGCTATTCAAGACTAATAGCCTCTCTCAAACAATGGAGTATATTGGAATACATTAGATACTTCAGATAAAGAAAGACAAATATCTCAGTGGGAGTAAAAACCTAAAAGATGGCATAGGTTTTTAAGTATTTCGGGAAGCAGTACATTTTTGCCCTCCCTTTAAAAATAAAGGCTGAAAATCCAGGTAATTAAATCTGGAAGACAGAGAACTGAAGAACTAGGGAAGTGACAGTATCACAATAATTTAAAGAATGAAAGTAAATAAGTGAGAGGGGAAAGATTTTCAGTCAGAATTCAAAATGTTTGTCAACACGTACTTCATTTTGTTCTCAAGGAGAATGTAAGCCTTACTAAATATTCTAGATCTCTCTCTTTCAAATAATGTGCGAGTACACAATACATCAGAAACCACCGAAAAGGTCTCATGGGGGGACCCCACACACAACTGGGATTGTCTTAAACAACACTGCAGATAAGACAAAAAACACAAAATACTTCAATTTATAAAAAAAGAAAAAACAAAAACAAAAAAACCCAACCACCCAACATACTTTCAGCATTCTTCGTAACTCAAAACAAGAAATAAAGGCACAAGCCCATTTTTTCAGAAATACTTTTTATAAAGGACTTTTAACCACTAACATTAATCTGTTTAATACACTAAAAACATGACCCACAGCCTTTCCAAAGTGTTTATTATCTAGATACACCTTATTCAGAGCTAGTCTGATATGTTTAACCTTTTAAAGAAATCTGCAGAACCAATATTGATAGTCCATCAGACAAAGCACAATTGCAGTAATTCCTCATTTAACACGATAGATGCTTATCTGAAAACATTCGTGCTAAGCGAAAACGTGCTATGCAGGTTCAATTTTCCCATTAAAAATAATGAAAAAAGGTGGGGGTTGCGTTTCAGGTGGTGACGGTGGCGACCAAGTCAATTTTTTGTTGGTGCTGGGTCGTCAACGTCAACATTAGATGATGTAGCTGGAACAGGGCTATCTTGTTCATCAACTGATTTTTTTTGGTTGAACTTTATAAAGAGCTGCTTTGCTGCTTTTTGTTTTTCATTGCAAAGTTGTTTGTAGCAAGATATGGCGCTTTCTAAGCTTTTTCACTACTTTTGAGCTCCGTTCACGATCAGACTCATTCTCATAAAAAATGTTTAACACATATAAACATAAGTCACCATGGTTTGTTAAAACGCAAAGATAAATACGTGAGTGAGTGGAGGAGCGCTGTGACCACATGTATTTATCCGCTCACGCGTATTACCACGGTTTTCACCAACTTATACCGCCGCACAAAGTAGTCTGCCACTTGATTATTTTTGTGTTATTTCAGGGATGGTCGTGTTATTCAAAAAACGTTCCCTAAAAAAAGTGCTATTGCAGAAACGTGTTAAGCAGGCACGTGTTAAACGAGTAATTACTGTACACAGAAGAGGAGCAGGATACAAAACATATCTGTCCTTGCCACAATGGAGCATTTCAAATTAATACATCTATAGAAGCAATGATTTTGTTCTGTACTTACAGTCTTTTTCAAAATCTACAAAGTAACAGGATAAAAGTTGGCCAACAGACATTCAAAATAACCACTTTCATCTGAAAACTTTACAAAGAACAAAAGCCACACAGATCAGTTTCACTTTCCCAAACAGGAAGTCAGACAGAGAGGAAAATGACACTACATCTGTTTCCCCTCCAGAACAGGTAATACTAAAGTGGAGGAAACAACAAAGGAAATAGAAGGGCAAAATATGGTGCTAGTGAACATACAGACTGGAGCTTGCTCCATCATGTAGGAGAAAGCTGCCTGTCATATACAGAAAGTTTAGGATGGAGCTGACTAAGTAATTGGCAGAATTCAGCTGACTTCAGAATCTGGTTATCTATGGGCAGGACTGAATCTTGACAGTACAGCTGGTCCCCGAGTTGCGAACAGTTG
The DNA here is from genome assembly GCF_049634645.1 of Pelodiscus sinensis. Taxonomy (NCBI): domain Eukaryota; kingdom Metazoa; phylum Chordata; order Testudines; family Trionychidae; genus Pelodiscus; species Pelodiscus sinensis. The sequence goes on along the minus strand of NC_134718.1, from coordinate 73,123,849 downwards.
ACTTACGACCGTTCGCAGTTACGACCAAAGCTGTCGTAAATGGCGGACCCCGAGTTACGAACACGATCCGCGCTTATGAACAGTGCAGTCGCGTGTAACTCAATGGGGTCTAACTTATGAACGAACTGAGTCACGACCAATTGCTTGGTCCGTAACCGGTTCGTAAGTCAGAGACAGGATGTACATGTTTTGTTAGTCTTTAAAGTGCTACCAGACTATTTGTTGTTGTTTAATTTCTTAATGTATGAGTCTCTCTTGCCAGAGCTAAGAGCCATGTGGCTCTTACCTAACTAAGGTTTTCCCTAGACTTAAATTTACAGTACTGCTGCAGGAGCAGTTTAAACTGGAAATGTGATCTCATCATAAGCTCCAGGAGAGCCCTGTGCTAACGGTGCTGGGAGTGCAGCGCCCAATGCTGTAGTCTGGTTCACACTGGTGGTGCTTTACAGCACTGTAACTTGCTGAGCTTGGTGGTGGGGGGTTCCCAAACCCGAGTCAAAACATTTCAGCGCTATAAAGTAGGGATGTAAAATCCCGTTTAATTGGTTAACCATTTAAACACATTGTTTAACCAGTTAACCTTTTAAACACATTGTTTAACCAGTTAACCTATTGGGGGGGACAGGAGGAGCACTCCAGACTGGCTGGAACGCTCTTCTCTCTCCCCCCTTCCGCTGCAGGCAGGGTTGCACTGGCCAGGTTGAAGTAGCCCCCGTGACACTAGAGCAGCCTCTCCCACCCTCCCGTGGCAGGTGTGGAGCTACTCCTGCCCCCACCAATTAAACATTCACATCCCTACTATCAAGTAACAGCGCTGACTCGGCCTTTGTAACATTTATCGATCTCTAGCTGGTCTTGGTGACACTAGAAAGGAACAGAGTGCCACACCAACTAGTTAAGGGTTAAACACACAGCTGGTCAGATGCATCCAGCTAGTATACTTTTTTTTTCATGTGGTGCCACCCTCACATGTTGCTTTGATTTCAATATCATGTGCTGATATTAGTCATCTCTTAGGCAGGCCAACTAGAGTTAAAGATAAACAGAAGCTGCCTCTTCTGATCTGAGCTGTAAAGACCAATTAATTGGTTGCAATTCTTCCTGGATTCAAAACATGTGGAGAGCTGCAACCTCTGCATATGTGGGCAAGACTCCAGTATGAGCGACCTCCTGAATTAGCACATTTTTGGATCAGCCACCTTTTTCCCTTTGCTTCCAAGTCTGCCTGAGCTGCCAGGCTGCCATTCACCCATCTCTTATCATCACAACCAATCACAGAATCAGACAACACTAGAACTGGAAAGGTCTTTGAGAGATCATCAAGTCCAGTCCCCTGCTCTCAAGGCAGGGCCAAGCACTGTGTCATCATGATGGAAAAGCGGCGAGGAGTCCTGTGGCACCTTATAAACTAACCGAAATGTTGGCGCATAAGCTTTCGTGGGCAAAGACCCACTTTGTCAGATGCATGTGACATACATCTGAGGAAGTGGGTCTTTGCCCACACAAGCTTATGCTCCAACACTTCGGTTAGTCAATAAGGTGCCACAGGACTCCTTGCCGCTTTTGCAGATTCAGACTAACACCGCCACCCCTCTGATACTTGATATCGTGATGGAGATTCCATAACCTCCCTAGACAATTTATTCCAGTGTTGAACCACCCTGGCAGGTAGGAAGTGATTACCTCTTTGTTGTATTTGGTGCCAATCACCTACTAGGGATGTTAAAGTGTGTTTATTTAGGTAAACTTGTAACCCTGCATGTTGACCAAGGAGCCCAGGCTCATGGGTTCACCATGTGCATGTTCGCATCCCTATCACAGTGGCGCAGCCAATTTGCCACCAGCACGTGTATCAATTCTTCACCAACTGGAAGAGAAAACCCCCAGCATCACCCCCCCCACCCCCACCAGCAGCGGAATTGCACAAGCCACAACTCGGAGCGCCAGAGAGGCAAGTTCAACAACCCGCCCTGCACCTGGCCAAGGCCACACCAAGCCCTGGAGGCGTCTGTCTTGGCAGAGCCTCCGCTAGGCAGAACTTGGGAGAGCAGCGCTGCCACCTCTCAGCCGGGGGCCGGGCACCGCCAGTGTCTCTCCCGGGGAGGCTGCCGAGGAAACGCGAGCTGCAGCAGCCCAGGCTGGGGTCTGCAGTGCCCTTGGGGGAGGGGCGGGAGAGACCCCCCCCCCTGCGGTCTGCCTGAGGGTGGACCCCCCGCAAGGGGCGCTGCGGCCCCCCCCCCCCGCGCCGGGAGGGAGGGGGTGGTCTCCGGGGCGCTGCGGCCCCCCCCCCCGCGCCGGGAGGGAGGGGGTGGTCTCCGGGGCGCTGCGGCCCCCCCCCCCGCGCCGGGAGGGAGGGGGTGGTCTCCGGGGCGCTGCGGCCCCCCCCCCCGCGCCGGGAGGGAGGAGGGGGTCTCCGGGGCGCTGCGGCCACCCCCCCGCGCCGGGAGGGAGGAGGGGGTCTCCGGGGCGCTGCGGCCCCCCCCCCCCGCGCCGGGAGGGAGGAGGGGGTCTCCGGGGCGCTGCGGCCCCCCCCCCCCGCGCCGGGAGGGAGGGGGTGGTCTCCGGGGCGCTGCGGCCCCCCCCCCCGCGCCGGGAGGGAGGGGGTGGTCTCCGGGGCGCTGCGGCCCCCCCCCCCGCGCCGGGAGGGAGGGGGTGGTCTCCGGGGCGCTGCGGCCCCCCCCCCCCCGCGCCGGGAGGGAGGAGGGGGTCTCCGGGGCGCTGCGGCCCCCCCCCCCCCGCGCCGGGAGGGAGGAGGGGGTCTCCGGGGCGCTGCGGCCCCCCCCCCCCGCGCCGGGAGGGAGGAGGGGGTCTCCGGGGCGCTGCGGCCACCCCCCCGCGCCGGGAGGGAGGAGGGGGTCTCCGGGGCGCTGCGGCCCCCCCCCCCCGCGCCGGGAGGGAGGGGGGGGGTCTCCGGGGCGCTGCGGCCCCCCCCCCGCGCCGGGAGGGAGGAGGGGGTCTCCGGGGCGCTGCGGCCCCCCCCCCCGCGCCGGGAGGGAGGGGGGGTCTCCGGGGCGCTGCGGCCCCCCCCCCGCGCCGGGAGGGAGGGGGGTCTCCGGGGCGCTGCGGCCCCCCCCCCGCGCCGGGAGGGAGGGGGGGTCTGCGGGGCGCTGCGGCCCCCCCCCCCGCGCCGGGAGGGAGGGGGGGTCTCCGGGGCGCTGCGGCCCCCCCCGACTCTTGCCCGCCGGTACCTGCAGTCTCGGGCGCTCTCCCGCCCCGCAGCCGCCGGCTTGAGGTGGCGCCGAGGGGTCCCCGCGGGGGAGCCCGGGCTGAGGTGCCGGGTCATGGCGCCGGCTGCTGGCGGGGCTCAGTGCAGGGGCCTAACGGAAACCAGGGCGGCGCCCCCAGCTTTGCCCGTAGCCCCGCCCAGCCCTCCGCCTCCCCTGCGGGAGGGCCTCTGATTGGCTGCGTCGCCCACAGGTCAACTTCCCCATTGGCTCCCGGATCGCGCGGCGGGACAAGAGACCGAGCGTCCTTCTGATTGGCTGTAAAGGCGGCGGGGGGGGGGAGGGCCGAGAGAGAAACGCTCCGCCCCTAGGCGCCTGGAGGCTGAGGGAGGGTGGCCGGGTCGGGCTGGCGCCCTGGCCTCGCGCTGCTTCCCTCGCTCCCATTGGTCCGTGCGCGGGGGTGGGCGGGAAAGGCTCGCCTCGCGCCCTTTATTGCGCGCGCGCGGCGCATCACAAAGCGATTGGGCGGCGTGTAGTGTGAGGGGCAGTTGAAGCCTCCCGTCCCTTCCAGCGGGGGGGGCAGTCAGCGCCCCCCAGCCCCCCCCCCCCCCCTGCCAGGAGCAGCCTCCTTCCCGCCCACTGCAGACAGACCCCCCCCCCCCCATCATTTTTTTCACGAGGCTCTTGCACAAGGAGGAGCGTCTACACGGCCCCTTCTTGCACAAGAAAAAGCCTCTTGTGCGATGCCGTGACACCGACTACTTTTCAGGAAGAACAGCCTTGCACGAGAGGGGGTTTTTTTTGCGCAAGAAGGGGCAGTGTAGATGCTCCTTGCACAAAAGCCTCTTCTGAAAAAAATTGGTGGCTCGTTAGTTATGCAAATGAGGCTTGCCAATATTCCACGCTTAGCCTCATTTGCATATTACTCGTGCAAGAAGCCGTGAGTGTAGACATAGCCTGGGACAGCTAGGCTCCAATCCAGCTTGCCTCCGTCCTGGAGGAGCAGCTAGCCGCTGGACCAGGCTTCCCTCCCCGCTGACCTTTGCCTAAAGCAAACGGGAACTTTCTATGCAAAGGGTTTACAGGAGTCCAGAGGCTCTTACACGGTGACACTTGCGATACTGAAACTTGTAATGAAACAAGTTTCTTGCCATTTTAACCAGAAAGGACACTCTCTCAATGACTTAACCACCTGCATTCTGCTACAAAGACCTTTTACATCTGCACTTGAAAGGGAATCCTCTGAACTGTCATTCATGTTAAAATTCGACACTTTCCAAAAAGGACTCAACAAACATTTGAACTATCTCACCCATTACCAAGATAGTTTCCCCAATTATCACCTCTAATACCATTAACTCACAAACATCCCACTCTCCCTACCTCTAATATCATCAATTCACAGACACTTACCTTCCTTCCTCCCCCCCCCCCCGCATCCCCCTCGTGTTCTGAAATGTGATTTGTCCTTTTCATATTTGTTCATTTTTTTTAATTGTATCCTTTGGTATATATGGTTGTGACTACTTTCTTCCACTATTTGATCTGAGGAAGTGGGTCTGGCCCACGAAAGCTCATCATCTAATAAACCATCTTGTTAGTCTTTAAAGTGCTACATTGTCCTGCATTTTGCTTCAGCTACCCCAGACTAACACGGCTACATCTCTATCACTATTCTGTAATGAAACAGTGTCAGAATTTAAAAGATATTCCTTAACTGAGTTTGGGAGTCAAAGAACTGGAGAATACGTCGTAGGGATGTCAACATGTACACAACTACATGATTAACCAATAAGCCTAGGCTTTTCAGTTAATCCTGTCAACGACACGCATTCCCCTCCCGCGGATGCCTCTGCATCGGACAGGCAGCAGCGTGGAGCGTGAGGGCTTGGGTGGGTGAGGAGATGTGAGAAGGGCATGAACACTGTACTGTGCCAACAGGATCGACTGCCACCGGCATCTGTCAATTACCTCACTCAATGGTTTCATACACCCCCGGCTTTTGGTGGGTGAGCAAGGATGGAGAGTCTGGGTGGGGAGTTGGTTTTTAAACCAGCTCCCCTTGAAGTGCAGCTCCGGCCTGTCACCCCACGTTGCCAGTGTTCTTGCAGAAATTCAAGCCGCCAGGGTAGACAGCTGCTTTTGCGGAAGAATTTGCTAGTCTAGACACAGCCTAAATGAATAGAGTTTTGGTATATATAGTTGTGATGCAGAGTAGCAGAAGAACATTTCCCTTTCAGAATCAGTACAACCAGAAGCAAGTAATGGCATTGAACATAAAGATTAGAGTGGAAAGGAGGTTATGATTTCCCTCTTCAGAACAGTACCATAGAAAGGAAACTGGGGCAAGTTACACTTTATATTGAAAGTATTTTTTCATGTAGGATTTTATCTAAAAATACTATCTTTAAGAAGTTAGCCACCACCAAGGCATACACCACAAAAACTGGTGTGCGCTGTCACAGGAGGTAAGCCAAGCATTAACATAGCAGCCAGAGCAAGGACTGCTGCACTCGGAGGTTAGGTGATAAAATGGGAACATCTAGAATCCTCCCAAGAACCATCTGTGCAAGGGAGACATCCTCCCATTCTGGACAAACTAGGATTAGACAGTAAACCTCTCCCATGCAGACCGTGGGAAAAACTGCAGAGGATCCAAACAGAAACTAGATAAGAACAACTACAGAAGCAGCCAAAGAAAACATCTTGAAAACATTGTACAGTTTTGACTGGACTTGAAGAGTTTGCAGTTACAATATGCTTCGACCAAAAAGCACTGTGTGTTCTATCCCTTTTGCTAATCCTGGGTCTGTCTTGTGTATTTGGATATACACACTCTAGGACAAGAACTTTCTACTACTTTTTGTACAATGCCTGACAATATGGTTGATCCTAAGGCACTACCATGTTAAACAAATGCTTAACAGAATATTTTGTTGACACTCAACTGTCTTGAAGGACATTTTAGAATTATATTGATGCCTCAGAGCTTTATTATATAGATACTTGAATAAAAGTGACCAGCCCATATCTGAATTCATTTTTAACTAAAAGTTTTCAAAAAGCTTCCCAGACAAATGCTGAGAACCAGGGACATAGCCACAGGTGGACCTGAATGGGCCTGACCCACCCACTTTTCATCTCGTCCCACCCTCTGGGACTTACCCTGCTCTGCTCTGGAGCTTTGGTGCTGCGGTGGGGCTTATCCTGCTCCACACCGGCACTCCAGCTGGGGAGCAGGGCCAGAACTTACCCCCCCTCATACCTCTCCCATTCTTGCTCACCCACTCAAATTCAGGGCCCACCCAAGCGAGCCCTTCTTGCTATGCCACTGCTGTGAACTGAAGTATTAGGAATTATTTCTGCAATTCTCTTGAGGGGATGGAAGTGCAAATTATAATATGAAGATTGCCATTTCCTTTCAGTTTAGAATTCGCAACCTTGAACAACTGACAGCATATTTTGGAACTGATTTGGGGGCAGTAAGTAAATAAGTTGCCAAATAACCAGTCAAAAGCCAGACACGTAGTACACCAATCTGAAGAAAACTGCAGAGAGAAAAAAGTAGTTTTGCAAAGGCTAAACAGATTCAAGCTGAGATTAATGGCAGCAGGAAGTTATGATGCCATGTTAGGCTACGTCTAGACTACATGCCTCTGTCGCCAGAGGCATGTAGATGAGGCTACCAGGCATAGGAAAATGAAGCGGTGATTTAAATAATCGCCGCTTCATTTAAATTTACATGGCTGCCGCGCTGAGCCGATCAGCTGTTTGTCGGCTCAGCGCGGTAGACTGGACGCGCAGGTGTTGACATCAAAGGCATTTGTCGACCACCCAGGTAAACCTCATTCCAGGAGGCATACCTGGGTGGTCGACAAATGCCTTTGATGTCGACACCCGCGCATCCAGACTACCGCGCTGAGCCAACAAACAGCTGATCGGCTCAGCGCGGCAGCCATGTAAATTTAAATGAAGCGGCGATTATTTAAATCGCCGCTTCATTTTCCTATGCCTGGTAGCCTCATCTACATGCCTCTGGCGACAGAGCCATGTAGTCTAGACGTAGCCTTAGTCATATGAACATCTGAAGGGGGAAGATCATGAAAATGCAAAAAACAGCAATTGTTTTATTAAACAGCCTAGATGTGATATCTTATATGGCTAGTACTTGAATCAGAGAAACTGAAAAGAGAAGACAGTCATAGCAAAGAGGGTGAGGGAAGGAACCCAAAAGACAGGAAACATTTGTCTAATATTGTATCAGTCAAGTATTTTGAGTGGGAGAGCTGCAAAGAATAAACAATAAAGATGCATGCCATTTAACATGTCCACAGAACAGCAAGTTTAACCCTAAAGATGTAAGCATCACTAGAACCACAGACGCAGGCCTGAGTTACTACAACATTTGCTAGTCCTCTTTAAGTGAATTAATTTTTATTTTAACTAGAGTAGCTATTCAGATCACCCTGAAAATTATTTACTACTGGAGAATGAGGACTCATGTTCCCAGTCTCTTCCAACCAGAGCTTTGAATTGACTGACTTATTTTAGACATGGAAAAACTTAAACAACAAATAGTCTTGCAGCACCTTAGAAAACTAACAAAAAACGTAGATGGTATCATGAACATGGATCCCTTAAATTGGATTCATCTGAAGAAGTGGGTTGTGCTCACGAAAGCTCATGATATCATCTACATTTTTCGTTAGTTTCTAAAGTGCTGCAAAACTATTTGTTGTTTAAGTTTTTCCAGTTGCAGACTAACACAGTTACCCCACAGACATGTCTAAAACAAGTTTCAGAAAACTTACATACTCTTTTCCTCCAGATTAAGCAAAATAGTTCAAAGAAGCTTACCTCATAATGTTTTGCATTACAGATAGTAAACGAGGTTAAAACTTCTTGCCCAATCCCCTTGCTTTATGTTTCCCTGTATCCTCGGATGGTTCAGGCATGTATTTCTGCATTTTGCTCCCTAAAAAAAGGAAACAGTCAAAACCTGAGAAAGTTAAATACCCAGAAAATGGTTAAGATTTCAGAGTGGAATCTGCAGTAGCCAATACATGTTACACAAGCTAGTCTCAGCAATAAGTTTCATTTGTCTCCAGAATGATTCATGCCTTTGTTATTCAGTAAAACCAAGATGCTATTGTTCTGGCTAATATTCCACAAAGAAGCCCCAGATGGACTAGTCACAATACAGATAAATCATAGAGAAGATTTAGATCAGAGGTTGGCAAATACTGGCCTGTGGGCCAGATCTGGTTCACCAGGCTAGTCCCTGGCAGGCCACTGCTGCTATATTTACTGCGTCTCCACAGGTATGGGTGATTGTAGCTATTCTGAATCCCCACGTGGATGGGAATGTTTGCTTTTAAATCATATTATTTGTTATTCCATAGATTGTTTGCATCATTAATAAGCCTATTAATCCACTCCCGCTTTTGATGTTCACAACAACATGAACGGCACCACAGATCCAAAGAGGGACCAGGCACCCAGAAGTGACCTGCTACTTCAAGGGAATCAGACTGAAGATGAGAGCAGACAGTTTTGATGACTTGAAGAGGACCAAGAAACTTTCACTGCTACCCCAATTGGCCCTTTCGGTAAGTAAAACAGTAACCACTGCAGCTTGTGACTGTTCTTTGCCACATGAGTATAACCATGTAACATGACTGGAGCCAAGAAAGAAAGAGTCTTGTCCCAGTACTTGTGTAAGTCATATTTTTATGTTGTGTCTGAAGAAAAGTGACTCTTATGGCAAAAATAAGGCCAATGAAGTCACCCAACTCCTTGGCTATGTCTAGACTGGTGTGATTTTCCGCAAATGCTTTTAACGGAAAAGTTTTTCCATTAAAAGCGACGAGGAGTCCTGTGGCACCTTATAGACTAACTGAAGTGTAGGAGCATAAGCTTTCGTGGGCAAAGACCCACTTCGTCAGATGCATGTAGTGGAAATATCCAGAGGCAGGAATAAATATTTTTATTCCTGCCTCTGGATATTTCCACTACATGCATCTGACGAAGTGGGTCTTTGCCCACGAAAGCTTATGCTCCTACACTTCAGTTAGTCTATAAGGTGCCACAGGACTCCTCGTCGCTTTTGCAGATTCAGACTAACACGGCTACCCCTCTGATACTTGACTCCATTAAAAGCATTTGCGGAAAAGAGTGTCTAGATTGGTACTTTTTGCGGAAAAGCATCCGTGCCAATCTAGACGCGGTTTTGCACAACAAAGTCCCGATCGCCATTTTCACCATCGGGGCTTTTTTGCGCAAAACAGTTTTTAGCTGTCTACACTGGCCTTCTTGCGCAAAAACATTTCCGGAAAAGGGCTTTTGCCCGAACGGGAACATCAAAGCATTTGCGCAAGAAGCACTGATTTTGGACAGTAGAACATCAGTGCTTTTGTGCAAAATCAAGCCGCCAGTGTAGACAGCTGGCAAGTTTTTGTGCAAAAGCGCCTGCTTTTGCGGAAAAACGTGCCAGTCTACATGCACCCTTCAGTCTAGATGGGAACCTGGCAGAGAGTTAGACGAACTGATTGTAATGTTTCCATTTTTCCCTGGAAGAATGGTGATATTGAAAAGAAGTTGTGGGCGTATGGGTGTGTGGCATAGCGGGGGGGCTGTCTGCTCTGTAACCCTGTGTCCCCCTGTGCTGTGATGTGATTCCCACTGACTCACCCAAATGTATATTAACCTAAACACCTAGGCTCAGCCTCCCAGGGAGAGACACAAAGGGAGGAAGGTGGAGACCAATACCTGGCTGGGGGGGAGTCAATTGCTGTCTGGGAAGCATGGAAAGAACAGGCTAAGCTGGGGGCGATGGACCTGGCCCCGGTCATCCTGGCCCTGCCCCCGGTAGCCACATCACGCACGTGCTGTGCTGTATTCTGGAAAAAAAAAAATCAATAAACCCCTCCCTTCCCCAGGGCACCCTGTTCTCCTCCCAGGGAACACCCAGTTCCCCTGTACTCACCTTGCCTCAGTGACCCACTGTCTGTCTTCATCTAGCCCCTGCCTCAGGGGCAAGCTGCAGTCTGGAATGGCCACTAATCACTGGCGAGGGGGTGTGGACCTGCTGCCCCTGCCTACCATGACTGCCTCTCTACAGCCCCAGTAGCCTCAGGCGCTGTAGCCTGGGCGCTTACTTGGCCAACGCTTCCCCAGATCTGCCTTCTTTCCCTAGCACTGCTCTACCTCCAGGAAGCCTCCTGCTTCCCTAGCAATCAGGTCCCTACTGCTTTCTGTTGAGAGCAACAGTCAGTTCTCCCTCTCCTGCTAGAAGTCCTTCTTTATATAGTCCCCTGCCAGGAGGAGAGTCCTGGGAGAGGCCAGACATCTGATCTCCCCTGGTCCAGCAAATTCCCTTGTTCGGGACCACAGCGCTCCCAAGAGTGCCAGACCAGGGAGGTTCAACCTGTATATTAGCATGGATGACAGCCAATTTGTATCATGTAGGATCAAGGTGTTCCACATTGAAGTTCTTCATCCACATAAAATATTTTGCTGGATTTTTATAACTGTGTGACAACCATTATTATTGCTAGCTGCTATGTCTTCTGCTTTTCTAAGTCCAGAACATAGTTTAAAACGGCTTGAAGCTCCCAACTCAGCACTCCTTTTTAAGCAAAGGTGAAGAGTCATGGGTAAATTGAGTCCTTGTCCATCCCGCAGAATTCATAATCCATTCTGTTTCAACAAGATCGTTAATGCTGTGGTTCTGTTTTTCTCTCCTGTTTTATAGATAGGGCAATGCAGCACAAAGGGGTGAATCCCTCATCCAGTATTACAGCATGATTCATGCATAAGATATCAGGCCACAATGCTGTGGTTCTGTTTTTCTCTCCTGTTTTATAGATAGGGCAATGCAGCACAAAGGGGTGAATCCCTCATCCAGTATTACAGCATGATTCATGCATAAGATATCAGGCCACACGTCTGTCTTTAATTTTCAGCTAAATGGCAGGACAGATCATGTTCTAGAAAAGCTTTTTCTTGAAATCTACATACACTGTAGATTTCTGCTGTGCTCCAGTTAGATTTCATACCCTAAGCAAGCACAGTCAGACTATGTATTATCAGACTATATAATGACCAAGTCCAGAAGATGTTTCCTACCTGGTGTGCAAGTGACTGCAGCAACTGTAACAGCCTGCGACAATAGAAGTCTCAGAGGTAAAAAAAAAATAGTCTTGCCATTTATGCTAAAAGAACAGTTGCTTGGCTGCTCTGTGGAGCAACCACTGAAGGCCATCACTCAAGTCATACACCAAGCAAGTTCATTATACTGCCTCCAGTCTTGCACTTATCACTAGCCTATATTTACTCTAACGAAGACCAATATTTTTGTGCGTGAACAACTTAAAAAACAACGAACAGTCTAGTAGCACCTTAAAGACTAACAAACCATGTAGATGGTATCATGAGCTTTCGTGGGCGCAATCCACTTCTTCAGTTTTGTGCCCACAAAAGCTCATGATACTATCTACATGTTTTGTTAGTCTTTAAGGTGCTACCAGACTATTTGTTGTTTAAGTTTTTATCTGTTACAGATTAAGTTGGCTACCTCTCTGAAATTTTTATGCATGTTATTGTATACTCATATCCTTTATATTACATACATTTTAATTCTAGGCATAACTACCAATCCTATTCTAATAAACTGTATAACTCTGTTACCTGCACAAAATTCTCTGTTACTCCCATGCTCTAGAGGCACACACTACCCAATTCCCAGGGCTCAAGGTGTAACCCTGTTAATTTAAATACCCACCCTTACCCAATGCCCAGGGCTCAGGGCATAACTTCCTGCAGGTTTTCAGGCTGTTTTACTAGTGAAAGAGCCTCACACACTAATATCCTTAGTCTCTTTATTAACAGTTGCCAAGCAAGCATAATTCACATGCTAAGCACACGGTGTCCTGCTCACCAATCCTGATCAAGTCAGGCGAACTTCCCCCGGTGGCCAGGCAAAGTCAGTTTCATCTGGATACTGGTGGCTGCACATCAAGGTTGGTCATGCAGAAGATTCTTGGCAACTCTGGTTTTGGGTTGTGTCTTGGAGGTGAGTTCTTCTACCAGGTCTTTCCTTCTTCTTTTCCTCTCTTCCTTTCTGCTGGTCTCCTTGGCTAGGTCTATACTACAGTCCTTTGTTGGAAAAAGCTACGCAAATTGTGCTCCTCAATTTGCATAGCTTTTTCCGATCGCTTTTCTGGAAGAGGTTTTTCCGCCATTTGGCTCAGTCTAGACTGGGCCAAATGGCGGAAAAGCCTCCTCTTTCGGTGGAGCCCTTATCCCTCATGGAACGAGGTATACAGGGCTCCCCAAAAGAGTGTGTTTACTCTTCCACAAAAAAAAGTGGAAGAGCAAACGCATTCTTTGGACGTGGAGGAATTTTTCTGGGATACCTCTGGTATTCTGGAAAAACCCTGGAGTGTAGACATAGCCCTTCTTGAACCCCAATTTATATAGTGAAACTTGATTCCTTCTTAGCCATATCTTAGCCAATTATTTTACTAAATTTGCTAACCAATCATAAAAACATACTGTAAGACAGTAGTCCCCAACCTTTGGAGGTTGCTGGGCACCAGGGGGCGTGGCCGTTCACCGCCGGCCCCCCATAGCCGCACACCCGCCCGGGGGTGGGGGCCCCCCATATCAGTGCACCCAGGGGCGGGGCCACCTCCAAGAGCTGCGCGCCCGGGTCCAGTCCCCCCCCCAAATGTCGCGTGCCCGGGGCCGGCGCCCCCCCCAAGCGTCGCGCGCCTGGGGCCAGCGCCCCCCCCCTACAAGCGCCACGCGCCCGGGGCCGGAGCTCCCTCCCAAGTGCCATGCGCCCGGGGCCGGAGCTCCCTCCCAAGTGCCACGCGCCCGGGGCCGGAGCTCCCCCCAAGTACTGTGCGCCAATTCGCATGGGCGGCCAATTCGCAGCGCTCCCGGGCCAGCCCTGAGCACTTGGCGGGCACACACTTGGCGGGCACCGTGTTGGGGACCACTGCTGTAAGACAATTATCGAACCAATCATACTCCACCCCCTTAATTGATTTACACCTAGCAAAATTAATTATACAGCAGACAGAAACAATTGAAAACCAGACAGACAGAGATCATACAAATAAACAAAAGCATGGGCAGCGGGTGAAGACCCAGCTGGGGAAGGTAAACCCCAACCCCACCCCTTCCATCCAAGGCCCACCCCTGGAGCCAAGCCCCGCCCATCCCCAACCAAATCCTTCTTGGCCACCTGGGGGGCCGAAGCTGCTGGGCTGGTGCCAGAGAAGCCAAGCTGCTGCACCCCAGCCCCAGCCTTCTCTGATGGTGTAGACAATTTTGGGGAGACTGTGTCTTCCCTTGCCTACATTACCAGTTGCCCCTGAACAAGAGGAAAGTGAGGACCATATTCATGGAATGAGGATTCTACAACCCCAACTACTGACGAGTTTCCTGCCAGACAAATTAAGTTTTCTTTACCCACCTTGAGAGCTGTTTCTTTATCTGATGGCCGTGGGCACCATGACAATATCTCCTCCTAAACAGCCTGGTATTACACTATTGTAATGTAATTTAGATAGAATGGGAGGGTGTGAGTCGCTGCTTTACAGCTAATGGCTGCTGCTTTCAATCTGGCAGCAGGTAAAGGCCTACGCATTAGGTTTTCCAATATGGCTACAGAAAAAGGCCATAGCTGTACAGCTTCATACTGACACTTTTAAGACTTAGCTGGACAAGTGGACTAGTACAAAGGAAACCTTTTCTTCCTCCCTCCTGGTTAGTTACTTCGTTTTCTCTTTGATATTGTGAAAGAGGTGGAGCAACAAGAAATCTCTCATCCCAACAACACGATGGAGAATCCCTCCAGAGGGAACTGAAGGAAGTGCAGGATATTTCGCTGGAACTGAGGGCTAAAGCCACTCACTTTAAATAACAAGATTCCCTGGAGTTGCATGTTTATAGACAAATTTTTCGTTTTCCATCCCGCTACAATCATGTCACTTGTGTCTCGTATGAGGCCTACATCACCTGTCTGGGCTTCTGAGACTTTCTTCCGAGTATGGATCCATTGCTAAGGTCTTCGTCAAAATTTTCTCCCCTTTACCCTCCTTTTAGGGTTGCCAGGTGTCCGTTTTTTGTCTGGACTGTCCGTTATTCAGATCCCGGTATTTCCTGTTTCCCTCAGACAGAAGCCCAGCAGGGACAAATTTTCTCCTACCATATGTGGCGGGGATGGGAGAGTGAGAAGTGCGGGGCCATTTAAAGGTGCAGCATCCTTTTTTTTTTTTCTTAACAACTTTGGTCTCTCCGTTTTTTTTCCCAACAGAATTTTTTCCTGGTGTTTTTTTGGGGGGTATGTGTGTTCAGTATTTTTTGTTAAACCACCTGGCAACCCTACCTCCTTTCAACACATGCTTTGGGGAGCATGGATCAGTATACATGTTGCACTCTCCATCAGTACCCAGACCAAGCTGGGGAAGCTAATGATCCAACCAGCGGACCAACGTTGGTGCTCAGTCCTGGTCACATGCCACCAGGGCACATTGCATATACACTAAGATGGTCACATCTTTTGTGTAGCTTGAGAGACATATCTGCTTGCTACTGGCTATTCAAAAAGCTGCTGAATTTCAGTGGTGGTGTCTGAAGCATCCTGGCATCCTTTTGGGGAGGAAAGACACTAAATAAAGTATATAAACATAGCAGGCCTAGTTCATCAATGGTTTAACTCCATGAATTTCAACTGAATTATATATCATGGATGTATTCAGCCCATTCTAGGATCACAAAATAAGCAGATGCCAGTTGCTGCAACATGGCTTAGCCACTAGAGGGTGGTGTAGAATATGATAAAGGTCCCAGTGACTGCTTCAGTGCAGCATGAACCAACAGCCAGAATTGCTGCAAAAGCTCTCTGAAAACATTCACTCAATGTGCAGAGGCAGTCAAAAAAGCCAACAATGTTAGGAATCATTAAAAAAGGGATAGAGAATAAAACAGAAAACACCTTATTGCCTGTATATAATACTGTGGTATGCCCACATCTTGACCACTGTGTAAAGATGTGGTTGCCTCATCTCAAAAAAGATATATTGGCACTGGAAAAGGTTCAGAAAAAGACAACAAAAATTATTAGGGGTTTGGAGCAAGGCCCATATGAAGAGAGATTAATAAGACTGGGGCTTTTCAGTTTTAAAAAAAGATGAGACTAAGGGGGATATGATAAAGGTCTATAAAATCATGACTAGTGTAGAAAAAGTGAATGAAAAGTTACTTACTTGTTTCCATACCATAAGAACTAGGGGTCACCAAATGACTGGTAGCAGGTTTAAAACAAACAAAAGGAGTTTTTTGTTTACCAGCGCACAGTCAACCCGTGGAACTCCTTGCTGGAGGATGTTGTGGAGACCAGGAATTTAACAGGGTTAAAAAAGAGCTAGATAAATTCATGGAGGTTAGGTCCTTCAATGACTATTGTCCAGGGTGGATAGGAATAATGTCCCTAGCCTCTATTTGTCAGAAGCAGGGAATGGGTGACAGGAGAGTAATCATCATTACTTGATGATTCCCTATGCTGTTCCCTCCCTCTGGGGCACCTGGCACTGGCCACTGTTGGAAGACAGGACACTGGGCTAGATGGACATTTGGTCTGATCCAGTCTAGCCATTCTTATATTCTTACTAGCCAATTAGCCCATCATAAGATGGGATTTACAGGTCTCTCCTCCACGCTGGTCTTCTCTCCTGAGCCTCCGGTCTCTCTCTCTCTCTCTCTCTCTCTTTCCTCCTCCTACTGCCTCCCCCCGCCCCTCTCTCTCAGCCAGGGGCGGATATATGGCAGGGCAAACGGGGAGGCCGCCCCGGGCCCCGCACTTCAAAAAGCCCCGCGCATGCGCCGTGGCAAAGGGGGGCCCCGCGAAATTATGCTGCCCGGGGCCCCGCAAAACGGTCGTCTGCCCCTGCTCTCAGCTCTCCTCCGTCTCCTGCCTCTCTCTCTGTCTCTTCTCCTCCCGGTCCTGCCTCTCACTCAGGGGACCGTGGAACCCAAACGGTCGCTTGTTCCCACGCGGCGGCCCGGCTGAGCGGCGCAGAAGTCAGCCGAGTGCCACAGTGGGAGGCGAAGGATGTGACTCAGGCAACAGCGCCGCCCAGAGAGAACAGCCAGCATTTCAGCGTTAGAGTCACAGACATTGGGCTACAATCTATATGATGTAATAGCAGCTGTGGGACCTGAATGAACTTGGGAGAAGGAAGTTACAAGCCCCAGAGCTAAGAATACTCCAGCTCTGAGACAGAGATATACCATGTTCCAGGAAACCTCTCCTCACAGCGTGCTAATGCCTGCATAGAATCATTCCAGTGTCAGTGACCTCAAGTACAACCTCATTCGCCACTCTCCAGCGCCGCCCCAGCTCAAACTCAGAACGTATTGCAAGCTGCCATGTGCATGTAACCTCGTCTTCTGTGTTCATGTCCCCCTCTGGTACAGAGGGTGTGGGCCTTTCACTGCTGCGTCTTCTACGCTCACCACAGTGATGCACATCATGAGCTCTAAAGCAAGGGCATGCATGCCCCTGGGGGTACACAGAGGTCTTCTGGGGGTATATCAGCTTATCTGATTAGTTGCCTAGATTTACAACAGGCTAAAGCGTGAGGGAAGTCTGTACAATTCAAACTAAATATTCATGCAATGGCTTTTTTGTACTGCTCAATGTACTGCACACTGAAATGTAAGTACAGTATTTACATTCCAATTGATTTATTTTATAATTACATAGTTAAAATGAGCCCCCCTCCCTGTAATCCTTGCTGTTGGCTGTCACACACATCAACCTGGGGTGTTAATTAATGTTCCTTATCAGCTGGCGGCAGAAGGGAGTGTCTTGTAATCAGGCAAAGTCTGTCACTTGGAAGTTGCTCAGTGGTTATTTGGGCATGGTTCTGCCGGGCCGGAAGCTTGGTGTACCTTTGTACTTTAGGTGTTGCAGAGGGGAGGGGTAGAGTACGTTGCACCCAGCCACCTTAAGCCTTCTTTAAATAGAATATTTGTCCACAGTGAACCAGGGCCGGATTCACTTTTTGTGGGCCCGGTGCCAATATTTGTGGGCCCTTTGGGAAATGATTGTAAAAAGCAGGAGCATGGGGCGGGGGGGGGAGGGGGGGGGGGATTGGTCCCCAGTTGGAGCAAGGCAGGGACTGGTGGAAAGAGGATGGGTCCCCAGCTGGAGTGAGAC
Source organism: Pelodiscus sinensis (assembly GCF_049634645.1). Lineage (NCBI taxonomy): Eukaryota > Metazoa > Chordata > Testudines > Trionychidae > Pelodiscus > Pelodiscus sinensis. The sequence continues at coordinate 73,106,452 of NC_134718.1, read as the reverse complement.
AGAGCACAGCTGAGCATTGGGGGGTGGGGAGGAGGCTCTGGAGTGAGGGAAGTCCTTGGGGGAAGCACAGCAGGACCGGGGGTAGGGCAAATAGGATTCTTCCACCCACCCAGAATTTATACCGACCTTTCTTACCCGTCCTAACCAGTTCTCTCTCTCTCTCACTGAGCTGCTCCTCCTCCAGCAGCAGCGTCCTGCCCACCGTGGTGGGGTTCAAGGATGGGGTAGGCTAACGCCTGCTTATTCCTGCAATCTGATTGGACACTGCCAGGCGCCCTTTTCAGCCCGAGCTTATGACTGAAGAAAACTGGACACTTGGCTACAGGGTGGCCAGAAAAGCCGGGGTGAAGGGGCCACCATAGCTTTATAAAGTAGAAGAGCTAAGCCTGAAGGGAGCAGGGGCGGGAAACAAGTGGTGGTGGAGAGTCAGGGGGTGGAGGAGAGGAGAGGAGAGGAGCTAGGGGGTAAGGGCCATGTCTGCCGTGCTGCCCAGGTAGGGACGCTGTCAGCTGATCCCATCCCACCGTTTTCATCCTACCCTAGGTTGGTAATGGTGGGTTCAGCTGCCTGCCCCCAGCCTACACACGGGGCAGCACAGGGATCCCAGTTCCACAGCTCCCCACTCCGCTGCTGCCCCAACCTCAGAGCTGAGCCGCAGCAGGAACTGTGCCCGCTCTGCTCCTGGCCACTCGCGCTGAGGATTCAGGCGTCCTGACCCTGGGGAGCAGGAAACACAAGGGATCCTCCATCAGGGTCCTCTAAGGCCCCTCCCCTGTCTGGCAGGCTGCCTGCGAGCTGGTGAGGTGGGGGGCAGGGGTGGAGAAAAGAGCTCTCAGCTGGGGGCAGGCTAAGAAAGGGGCAAAACTGTTGGGGGGTGAGGGAAGACAAGCCCTGAGCCGGCCAGCCAGGAGCGCAGGGGAAAGGCCAGAAGAGCAGAAGGGGGAGGGCCAGCGGGGCAGGTGGGCCCCCCTGCTGAGTGTGGTCCTGGGACACCACTGTAAATCCAGTATATTGCATTGACCCTTGCACCAACCTTGCCTTCAGTCATAGAATCAAAGAACTGGAAGGGACCTCGAGGGGTCATCAAGTCCAGTCCCTGCCCCCACGGCAGGACCGAGCACCGTCTCCCTGGCAGGTGTCTGTCCAACCTGCTTTTAAATGTCTCCACTGTTGGAGATTCCACAAATCCCTCCCTCCCCCCCCCGGCAATTTATCCCAGTGTTTGACCACCCTGACAGGCAGGAAGTTTCTCCTAATGTCCGACCTAAACCTCCCTTGCTGCAGTTTAAGCCCATTGCTTCTTGTCCGATCCTCAGAGGCCAAGCAGAACAATTTTTCTCCCTCCTCCTTGTAACACCCTTTTAGATACTTGAAAACTGCTCTCCTGTCCCCTCTCAATTTTCTCTTTTCTAAACTAAACAAGCCCAATTCTTTCAGTCTCTAGACCTTTATCATTTTTGTTGCTCTTCTCTGGCCCCTCTCCAATTTCTCCACATCTTTCTTGAAATGTGGTGCCCAGAACTGGATGCAATACTCCAAGTGAGGCCTAATCAGTGCAGAGTAGAGCGGAAGAATGACTCCTCGTGTCTTGCTCACAACACTCCTCTTAATGCAGCCAGAGTCATGTTTGCTTTTCTTGCAAGTGTCACACTGTTGACTCATATTTAACTTGTGGCCCACTATAACCCCTAGATGGCTTTCTGCAGAACTTCTTCCTAGATAATCACTTCCCATTCTGTATGTGTGAAATTGATTGTTTCTAAGTGGAGCACTTTGCATTTGTCTTTATTAAACTTCATCCTATTTACCTCAGATCATTTCTCTAGTTTGTCCAGATCATTTTGAATTATGACTCTATCCTCCAAAGCACTTGCAACCCCTCCCAGCTTGGTATCATCTGCAAACTTCATAAGCATCCTCTCTATGCCATCATCTAAATTGTTGATGAAGATATTGAACAGAACCAGTCCCAAAACAGACCCCTGCAGAACTCCACTTGTTATGCCCTTCCAGCATGACTGTGAACCATTAATAACTACTCTCTGAGAACAAAATGCAGGACTATGTAGCACTTTAAAGACTAACAAGATGGTTTATTAAGTGATGAGCTTTCGTGGGCCAGACCCACTTCCTCAGATCAAATAGTGGAAGAAAATTGTCACAGCCATATATACCAAAGGATACAATTAAAAAAAATGAACACATATGAAAAGGACAAATCACATTGCAGAACAGAAGGGGAAATGTGGGGGGGAGGGAAGGAAGGTGAATGTCTGTGAGTTAATCATAGAATCATAGAATAATAGAACTGGAAGGGACCTCAAGAGGTCATCGAGTCCAGCCCCCCGCTCTCAAGGCAGGACCAAGCTCCGTCTACACCATCCCTGACAGATGTCTATCTAACCTGTTCTTAAATATCTCCAGAGAGGGAGATTCCACCACCTCCCTTGGCAATTTATTCCAATATTTGACCACCCTGACAGTTAGGAATTTTTTCCTAATGTCCAATCTAAACCTCCCCTGCTGCACTTTAAGCCCATTACTCCTTGTCCTGTCCTCAGAAACCATGATTTTGTTTCAGCTACACCAGACTAACACGGCTGCATTTCTATCACTATTCTCTGAGAACAGTTATCCAGCCAGTTACGCACCCACCCTATAGTAGCCCCATCTAGGTTGTATCTCCCTAGTTTATTGATAAGAAGGTCACGCGCGACCATGTCAAATGCCTTACTAAAGTTTAGGTATCCCATGTCCCCTGCTTCTCCCTTATCCACAAGGCTTGCTATCCTATCAAAGAAAGCGATCAGATTGGTTTGACACGATTTGTTCTTTACAAATCCCTGCTGGCTGTTTCCTATCACCTTGTTATCTTCCAGATCAGGGGTGGGCAAAAGGGCCTCCATGGGTCAGATCCGGCCTGCCAAGCAGGTGAATCCAGCCTGCGGAGGCTCTCCCGCCCCCAGGCTAATTAGGGTCTAGGTGTGGGGGGAGTGCACGAAATTTTCTGCACCCTACCAGGAGCACGTGGCGCTTTGAAGTGCCGGGCACTCCTGACAGGGCTGGAGGAGGCTTTGCATGCTCCCCGCCCCCAGGCCAATCAGGGCCTGAGAACGGAGGAGCATGCGAAGTTTCCTCCACCCTGGCCCCGGCCTGTAAGGAGCGTGCAGCACTTAGAAGTGCCGCATGCTCTTCGCAGGGCGGGAGAAGACTTTGCGTGCTCCCCCGCCCTGATTGGCCTGGGGGCAGGGGAGCGTGGGAAGTCTCCTCCCAGCCAGGGGCACGGACACCTAGGAAAAGGGGGGTGGGCGGGCAAAGACACTCCCCCATCCTCAGACCAATCATGGTCTGGGGGTGCAGAACCTGGAAGTATCTCAGCCCCGCCCCTACCACTTGAGGCCCTGCCCCTTTCAGAGCGGCCCGGGGCCATTTCAGAAATTTTTGAAGTGGCCCCCAGCAAAAAATGATTGTCCCACCTCTGTTCCAGATGAATTCCTTAATTACTTGCTCCATTATTTTCTCAGCACTAGGGTTACCAGGTGGCTTCAAAAAAAAATACTGAACAGCTTGATCTCAGATGGTGGGGGACACCGGCCGGGAGGGGAGCAGGGCTGGCTGGGAGGATGTGGGGGGGGGGGAGGAATGTTATTTAATCCTTCACATAACACAAGAACTAGCAGTCACCCAATGAAATTAATAGGCAGCAGGTTTTAAAAAACAAAAGGAAGTACTTCTTCACACAACATAAAGTCAACCTGTGGAACTCTTTGCCAGGGGATGCTGTGAAGACCAAAACTATAACAGGATTAAAAAAGAGCTAGATAAATTCCTGGAGAATAGGGCCATCCGTGGCTATTAGCCAGGATGGGGAGGGATGCAATACCATGCTCTCAGTGTCCCATGCTTGTTGCCAGAAGCTGGGCTGGGCACCAGCGGATGGATCACTTGATTCCCTGTTCTGTTCATTCCCTCTGAAGCAGCTGGCCTTGACCACTGTCAGAAGACAGGATATCGGGCTCTATGGACCACTGCTCTGACCCAGTATGGCCATTCTTATGTAAAAATTAATTATAATAAAAATGTCAAGTACAGAAACTCCCCAACAGAATGACCTCACAAGATAGCCAGGATGTGAGATAACAACCTTGGCAAATAATGCATTTTAAAAATCTTGGCCTACTAGGAAACACATTTATAGAAGTTTCCATTCCCAGTCACAAATCCAGCATTCTGGAGCAAAGTCACTAAAATAGAGTCCAACAAACAACTGTTTATTTAACGAGCCCCTCGTTTTCCCCTGCACCTGCCTGTGTGGGGCAAGAAGGTATCTTGCTTGTTCCTCCAGCTGCTCGCTGTTCGCTCGGGCCACGGTTGTTCGTTGTGCCACCGTTCACTCCATCGCTCTGTTGTCAATGGCCCTGTGCCGTCACCTTCTGCTGCCACCAGCCACTGTGACCTCTGTGGGTTGATCTCTTGAGGTTCCACCCAGCTCTTAGTGATTTCAGCTGAGCTCTCAGTGGGGGAATCTCGCTGCTAGTGCAGTCTGGGCTGTCTCACACAAAAACACTGTCCCCAAAGGAACACCGTCCCCACAGCAGGACTAAGCACTTAGACCTGATCATCAGTGATTTCAGCTGTAGTGGTCACTTAACACAACAAAAGACTAGATATGGAGCCTAATAGCTCTGTCTTTAACCAGTGGAGAGGGGCAGGTCAAATAATACTTGTGACTCAGACAGACCATCAAGTAAAACACCTGTCCCCACCTTGTCTCTGGTTGCCCTCCATCAGTCCAGGTTAAGTACAATTCTACTGCCTTTTACTCATACAATAAGAACAAGAACATTTCATTCCCCCCCCCCCCGCCCTGCATTCAAGTGATTTGTGACCCAACCCCAGCCAAAATCTATCACTTGGGCAACACAGCTCTGTTTGCCCGATACCTAGGTAGATTAGATGTGAATGTAAATACAATCGGGTCCTGAAACCCCCAGCTCATCACTAGCTGTCAGGGAGAGCTCATTTTGGCTTTGCTTACAAATCATAATTTGAAATTTGTTAGATTGGCCAACGTCCCCACAAGGAATGCACTGACATTGTCATAAAAACAACAGCTGTGTAAGGAAGCTCATCTATGTTCATACTTTTCAAATCTATTATACTTTTTCAGATACACATATCTCATCATACATGGTATATGCTTTTAAAGTGTGTATTAATGTTTCAATTTCAATTCAAGTTTCCAAACAATCACTAAATTGGCATGTAACTAATTCACAAAACTGAGTGGGGGGTGTTGGGGAAATTCAGGGAGGATATACACCCCCATGGGGCGGGTGTAGGGAAATCCCTGATTGGCTTCCACCCTCCAGCCAGCTAGCTCTGAATCTCCGGTTGCTCCTGTATTCCCCCCAAACAGTGGCACTCACACGCTGCTGCGGCTATTGTGACAGTCATTCTGCTAGTGTGTTCTTCTGTTTTCCCAGCCTGTGTCTGTCTTGTATATGTACCACTGCTCTTATGTACAGCACCTAGTACAGTGGGGTCCTTGATCTCAGTTGGTCCTTGGGCACTACTGTAATGAATAAGATTAATAATAACTTGCATGCCTTTCTCTTTCTGAGCTCCATGGGGCAGGGACTTTGTGCTTAGTTTTCCTTTAGAAGTACTGAGCACATTTCCAGAGCGATGCTTATTAGCAGTTCTACAAGAGTTAGAGGTCTCTATCAGTCAGTTCATTAAATGGCCACAGTCGTGGTCTGACTCTCGCCGGATCACCTGTTCGTGCCATCACAGGCCACAGTGGAAACGAGAAGAATTTAGCACTGTGACCCGCGAGACGGAGTTGGTCGGGCAAGGGCTGGGATGTCCGTCGTTCCTTCAGCATTGCGCTGTTCTGTAGTCAAAGCGAGTGTCCTTCCGACAATGAAAAGAGCAGGGAAATCCCGCAGAGCATCACGTTCGAAGTGAGGTCTCCGGGAGGCGACACGGTAGCTGCGTTAGCCTCTGACCCACCTTGCTGTTTCTTGTAAATGATCTGGATTCAGTAAATGGAATAAACTGCTGACTGCTACCCCCCATGGCTCATGCACACCACTCATCCCGTTTTCAGTTCTGCTAAAAACACAGCTTTCGCGATCTGAGCAAGCTTCTGCCTTGTAATGGAACGCTGGAATCGAAAACCTGATGTGCATCCTACCGCCAAGAGACTCGAGTAGCTACGCAATGACTAAGCCTGCCCAAGAGCTTCAGAACAAGGAGCCAAGGGCAGTCATGCTGTTATCGCAGCAAGATCTTTTGAAGCAAGGTAAAGACATTCCCGTAACTAACTTGCCTTGTGTCATGAGGGGATTCACCTGGAACTTAGCCAATGCAAACAGCTTGTGATGCGTTATTCAGCTCTGTGGTTTTCCTCCCCGCCCTTGCTGCAGTCCATTGCAACTGACTGCTGTTTAACTGCTTGCCTACAAACGGACAATCACCCACCTTCTACATGGACCCCTGTAGGTAGGGGGGGTTGATATTGGGGTGTCCAAACTGTATTTCACAAGCATGTGGCTCTTTTATACTGAAAGTGTGGCTCACAGAGCCCTCCCTGTCCCCTGTTCTCTGTCTGTCTGGGGGCAAGGAGCTCAAGGCTTCTTATGTGGCCTTATGGGAAGGTGGTGGAGCTAGGGATTCTGCCCCGAGGGAGGGAAGCTTTCTGCTGAAGCCCCAAGCCAAGAGACCCCTTGCCCTGCAGGGCTGAAGGCCCTAGCCCCACAACAGGCCAGAATCTCTGAACCACAGCTGGTGCACTTGACTCACAAACTTGTGCAGATGTTTGTACGTGGCTTGGAGCAGTGGGGTCAGAACGTTTGGTCATCCTGGTTTTATGTAGTGCACCATTTAAGGATACACAGGGCTGTGAGCACGGGCATGTACCGGGCACGGTTCACCCCCATCCCGGAAGCCTGCCCCTTTTGCAGCGTGAGGGAAAACCTGGCTGTGACGTAGTGGGGGTACTTGCTGGGCTGTGGTGACCCCTGCTGTCTGGAGCAAGACCCAGCAGGGAAAACCTCACTAGGCAGAGGTAAGGCCAAACTGGTTGAACCAGTGGCCAGACACCCCCCATGGAGAGGAACAAAGGAAGGTGAATGCGGCCCTGGCTGGGGGGCAGGGCTGGAAGTGGGTTAGTTGGTTGGTGGCTGTCTGTGAGGATGGATGAGACAGCCTAGGGAGAGGAGCTGGAGTTTAGGGGCCCAGTCTCCCCCATCTCAAGGGGGCCTGAGGCATCCTAGCCCAGTTCCTGTAACCAGATTACATCTGTGCTGCGCTGTGCTGGAGGAGCAATAAACCACCCTCAATTCCACTGGCTGGTACAGTCTGTTTGTGCCATTTCGGGCTGCAGGAGACGGGGAACCCCCAACGCGCCGTCACACTGGCGCACATATATCTTGAATGCGCCAGGTTGCAGCTCCTATTCCGGCTCCTCTAGAACCTCTTATTGAGGCTGCACTTTTCCCCACACCTTTTCATTTATCCACCCCCAATCCATGGCCCCACAAAGTCGCGAGACCTCCTCGTCAACCTTCTCCTGGCCCTAGCGAAAGCCGCCATCTACAACACCAGGAGTAAGATGCTGGACGAGGGGGTTCTCTGCGACTGTGGGGCCTACATCCGCTTCTCCCTTGTGTCACGTATCCGGGCAGAGTTCCTCTGGCGGCGTCCACTGGCTCCATCGACAGCTTTGAGGAGCCGTGGGCGCTGTCCGGGGTTCTCTGCTCGGTGTCCCCATCCGGCTCCCTTATTTTAAACCTGTGACCCGCACTCCTTGATCCTTTCATCATTATTTGTCCCCCGTAACCAGTTGGACATGGGTCCAGTTGTCCCTCCCGTAAGGCTGGGGAGGGGCTTTTAGAACATGGGCGGGCTTAGCCCACCCACCTTTCCATGGTTTTCAAATAGACCATTTAAGGATGGGGCATGGGAAGGAGGATGCTATGTAATGTCTCTCTTGTGTGTGTGTGTGGGGGGGGGTTCCCTTCAGTTGAGGTTCTCCGAGGCACACAGCTTCTTTCTCCTGGCATGGATGTCTTCCCATGTCACTAACAGGAAAAGGAACTTACACAGCGAGTCTGGAGTGGAGACAGGCCTCAAACTCAGGAGACTTGATGCCTAATCCTCCACTCGACCACATTTCTCATAGATGCTGAAGTACAGTGACAGAATCTGTCCTTTCTTTTAAATGGACTGCATGCTGTTGCATTTCCCTGGTCACTTGTCACCGTGTATCATTGGTGCGTGTTTGCACAGAGGTACCCTCTTGCAGACAGACAGATTAGGTGCTACTAGACTATTTGTTGTTGTTTAAGTTTTTCTTGTTACAAACTAACTCTGAAACTTTTATATTGTTTTTTTTTCTTTTCCTTGAGCTGAAATAACATTCAGACTGAAACCGCTCTGCTTTTTGTCTATGGGGAAACCTAATACCCATAGGAGATCAGAAAAGCTTTTCATGTCCCCACGCAGAAAAAAATAGCTGTGGTTAAGCAAACCTCTGATGCTTGTAGTAAATCCGGCTTGAGCAGACGGCTTCTTGCAGTGTAAGGTGAAAAAGCCGTCTCCTTTCCTTCATTCCTGACACATACAGGGAAGGAAAAACCATAAAACCATCTGACTGATAGCACTTCTGCGTCTCACTAATTTGGGGAACCCAGTCAAAGAGAAAATCGCCCTGTAAAAAGGTGGGCCTCTGTTTTTATTTTTAAAACTCCATTTTCAAGGAAAGGCTGTGGCTGAACGCTGTGGGAATCAGTAGGCAGGACTGTGGATTGAAAAGCGTAGTTCAAATGTTTCCCATGAAGCCTTTGGCTTTTTGAATCACAGAGCTGGCTGAAATGCCAGGCATTCTAATATTGCGTTTAAAAAAAATCTCTCCAGATACCCAGGTTGGCAAGCCAGGGAATTCCAGCCTGTGCATCTGAATCAGAAATTGCGTCTATACTTCACGGGTAGGCAGCCTTACATTGACCTGCATGCAGAAGTGTCCTCACTTCAGTTTGGCTCTGGCAAATGTAAGTGCCCTTGCACATCTATTTAGCAACCCTACCTCCTCCGGTCTCGTGGGATGAGGTTTACTGGGGAGGTCGACAAATGCCTTTGATGTCGACTGCGGAGTGTCCAGACTAGCGCGCTGAGCCGACAAACAGCTGATTGGCTCAGCGCGGCAGCCATTTAAATTTAAGTGAAGTGGTGATTATTTAAATCGCCGCTTCATTTCCCTATGCCGGGTAGCCTAATCTATATGCCTCGGTGGCCAGAGGCATGTAGTCTAGACATACCCTAACAGTCCCATCAGTACAATGGCTCCTGGTGAGGACCACACCACTAACCCAAGCAGCCATGTGTGCACACACAAGACATTTAATTCGGGGAGACTTACGTTGCATGGCGACTCAAGTTAGGCTGACATAATTTTGTGGTGCAGACATGGCATTAGTAACTAACCACTGGCTCTGTCTAGGATTGCCACGTGTCCGGTATTGTACTGGATAGTCTGGTATTTGCACGCTCTGTCCGGTAAAAAAATCAGAAAATACTGGACATGTGCAATGTGCCGTGTGCAATGTCCGGTATTTTCTGATTTTTCCGGCTGTGCACTGGACGGGAGCCTGGCGTGGGCGGGGGAGCAGCTGGGAGTCCCAGCTGGGAGGTGGGGCTGCGATTGCCGCCGGGAGCCCTCAGTCGGTTGAGTGTGAGGAGGACAGGAAGCTTTGCTTCCCTCTGGCCCGTTCCTCTTCCTGATCTCCCTGCCCCCGCCAGCTGTGCTTTCCGCTCCCCCTTCCTCCCAGGGCCCCCTTCGCCCCCTGCCCAGCGCCACTGCACCCCCCACCAGCTCTGCTTCCCACTCCCCCTTCCTCCTGGTCACCCTCGCAGCCCCCGATTCCCCCCAGCTGTGCTTCCCGCCCCCCCTAACTCCCAGCCAGCCCTCTCCCCCAATATCCTGCAGCCAGCCCCGTTCCACCCTCCCCCTCCCCCCACAACCAGCCCTGCTTCCCATTGGCCCCCCCAGCTCCCCCGGCCAGCCCCATTGCCGCCCTTCACTTCCCAGCCAGCATTCCCTTCCTGGCCACCCCCCACCAATGAAACGTGTTCGGGGTTTTTTTTTTTAAATGATTACCTGCTAGCAGTGACCCAGGTTCTCGGAGGTTGTGTGTTGTTGGTTTTTTTGGGTTTTTTTTCCCCCTCAACAACTTTGGTCCCTCCCCCCTTTTTTTTTCTCTTCAACAAACATTTTTCCCGGTGGTTTTTTTTTTTGGCGGGGGGATGTTCGGTATTTTTCTTTCAGCCATCTGGCAACCCTAGCTCTGTCGCATGGCCCAGCGATCTCACCTCAGCTGAGCGCACCAGCAATGACTAAGAAAACAGCCAGATAAACTTCCAAAGAGCGACAACGCCTTTAAAAATACAACCCGTGTTTGTTGTCATTCTGTGAGTGTTTGATTAGATAAGTTGATGTGTGTAGTTTGGCTTCCCCCCACCTCAACCACACACTCACCAGGCTGTTGGATAAACATCTCTTTGTACTAGCAGAACAGAGGGCCTGTAAAGCACCATCTAAATGATAAGTGCAATTTTGCAATCCCCCGGACTTCCTTGCTGGTGCGATGCTGGGCACCACAGGAGCTTGGAACGTCCAGCAAGAGCAGAGCGAGCTCAGCCCTTTGCCTGCGGAAGCACCGGCTCCCGCAACTCGAATTGGAAGAGAAATCGGTGGTGTTGTGTGTTTGTGGCAGGGGTTCTCGGGCGCCCTTGCACCCGCTTGTGGCCACAAAAACGACTCTACAACGCCGAGCAAGGGGAACCCGCGCCTGAGCCCCACAGCCCCAGCCGGAGGGCCTAACCTGATCTCTGTCACCTAGGGATGAAGACGAAGCCTGATCCCAGCTGTTTACCGGGCTTGGGCTTTTGCAAGGCTAACACCAGCCCTTGCAACTCCATTAAAACAGTGTCACGGCCTACTTAGGGGTCCTGGCTCACCGTTTAAGTACCTCTGCCTTAGGGGTACCATTCAGAGCCCCCAGGCAGGATCAGGACCCTGTTGTGCTGGTCACCATCCGAACTCGGTACCTGCCCCAAACGGCTCACACTTGTCAATAAACAATTGGTAGACGGGCAAGGCGGCCAGCGCAGATGTCCTAGTTACCGATAGAGCAAAAGGGAAAGGACTTACCAATAAAACGAGGTCCCAAGATCCTAACGCTGTCTATTTGCTTTTCAGTCAAGGTATTTCCCAGCCGATACAGCTGTATGATTACAAACAATGGGCCGGCGAGCCATATTCAATTCTCAAGGCCATCCCTAGGCGTACGTGACGTATGCAGCTGCATGAGTCATCTGAAAATTTGGGGCACCACGTTTTCAGGTGCCCCTACCCAGCCATGTGTTCTTGTATGCATGTGGGTATACCCCAGCTGGTCCCTCTCTGGCCCCTCCCAGCGACTGCTCTCTCCTGTCCGCTGCAGGACGTCTCCTTTCTGCCCCATGTACTTGTCCTGGCCAGCAGCAGCCCAGCTAGTGATGGATTCCTGCAGCCAGCCTGGCTGCAGAGAGGAGCCTCCAGCCTTTGCAACTCCACTCCAGCCCCAGAGAAACCCCTGAGCCACACTAGAAGCTGAATGGGGGGAGGGAAGCTGAATGGGGTGTAGGAGGGAAGCCCTGAGCTCCAGGTACCCAGCAGAAGCTGCGCAGCGGGGAAATCCCTCAGCTCCTCCAGCAGAAGGGAGCATGGGGGGGTCCCAGTTGCAGTAATTTGTAAGGACAGTCTTGTCATGTACTGCTGTTTGCACGCATTCAAAAATCGTAAGTCGTGTTCCCTAGAAAGGTTCTTTAAAAAAAAAAAAAGTGCCTTCTCATTTCTGAGCCTGTGTAAAGTGAAAGGGTACGTCTACACTAGCCCCCTCGATGGATCGAGGCAGGCTAATGAGGGTGACCGGAATTGCAAATCAAGCCTGGGATTTAAATATCACGCACTTGATTTGCATGTTCCCGGCCGGTCGCCATTTTAGAAATTGACTAGCTTGAAGTAACTGCCCGCGTCTACATGCAGCAGTGAAACGGGATTCCGATTTAAAGCCCCTAATTCAAATTAGCTGGTAAACCTCATTGCAGGAGGAATCCCGTTTCACTGCCGCGTGTAGACGTGGGCAGTTACTTCGGGCTAGTCAATTTCTAAAATGGCGACCAGCCGGGAACATGCAAATCAAGCGCGGGATATTTAAATCCCAGGCTTGATTTGCAATTCTGGTCACCCTCATTAGTCTCCCTAGATCGATCTAGGGGGCTAGTGTAGATGTACCCAGAAGGGTCACATTTTCTCTGCAGCAGTGAGGCTTAGAAACTTGCTCTTTTCCCAATGAAAGGTGAGTGTCTCCTCTGACATGGAGCCAGGAGCAGAGGGTTTGGGAAAACCCTGAGGGAGAGACACCATACTACTGACAGCGGCTACCGGTACATTCCTTCCTGTGTCCACTTGACTCCCGGAGCTGGGGACTTAAAGACAATAATAAATATCATGCAACTTATGACAAATCGTGGGAGTTGTCAATGCTGCTAAAACCAGAACCAGGCTAGCCAGAGCTGGGGATAAAATGCATTACACAGGGCAAATCCCTTGCCCACGGAACAGACAGAATTAGAATTCAGTCTCCCCCACCACAGCATCCCCTCCGGTAAGGCTTTGTCTACTCAGAGTTATGCAATGCCCTGGCTCTGACTGTAATGAGTTTCCAGGAAGTTTTTGGTTTCTCTTTGATAAGGGCTGAGCTGTGCTGTGCTGTGCTCAACTTCCTGAAGTAGGCTGCCCAACTCGATCGCTCCTGCGGGATGACTTTGTTTGCAGAGGAAAGCAGCGGGGGAGGAGGAGGAGGAGTGGGAGAGTGAAACTGAGCAGCATAAGAGCAGCATTATCTCATTCAGACGCAGCAGGAGTCCAGTCCATGCTGTGCAGCTGGGTCAGGAAGTAGACCGTGGGGGTGGGGACATTGGAAAGTTTCATTTTTTTCTCTAGCTAAAGAGTTACACGGACTCCGATTTTGCTATGGCAGCAGGACCACATGAAATCACACTCCTCTCTTAGCTCCTTAGCACGGGTGAGGAACGGTGTCTCTGGCCTCTGTTTGTCAGAGGATGGAGATGGATGGCAGGAAAGAGATCGCTTGATCATTACCTGTTCGGTTCCCTCCTTCTGGGGCACCTGGTATTGGCCATTGTCGGCAGACAGGATGCAGGGCTGGATGGACCTTTGGTCTGACCCCGTATGGCCATTCTTATGTTCTTATGTTCATCGTACTTTGCTCTTCTATAGTACCAGCTCGTCTCCCTCCCCAGCAGAAGTGGCTCCAATAAAAGATGTTGCGTCCCCCACTTTGTCTTTCTTCCATAGACCTAAAAACAATAACAAATGGTCTGGTAGCACTTTATAGACAACAAAACATGTAGATGGTACCATGAGCTTTCGTGGGCACGGCCCGCTTCTTCAGATGACCGGACACCTGTCATCCATTGCTTGCAAAGCAGTTTATGAAAGGGAGGAAGGCCCCCGTCTGCAAAGGTGAAACCAATGGGAGTTAAGCCTCTAAATACTTTTGAAGGTCTGGGCCTAAGACCACGTCTCCTCTGACCGGAGGATCAACACTCTGATGATGGATCTTCTGGGGTTCAATTGAGCAGATCTAGTCAAGACCTGCTAAATCAAATGCTGAGAGCGCCCCTGCTGGTGCTGGTGGGTACTTCTCACTGTCGCAAGGAAAGTAGATTGGGAGCATTTCTACCACTGACCTCCCGAAGTAGGGATGGCACCAAGCTCGGCTTAAAGTACGTCAACTCCAGCTACATTATTTACCTAGCTGGTGTTGCAGACCTTCAGCCGACCTTCCCCTGCAGTGTACCCCTAGCCTACACTCCCTGAGTGGTGAAAAGAGGTGGCAGGCCATCTCTAAAACCCAGCCCAGCAGCAGCAGCAGGCCTAGTCTGGCAGATGCTCAACGCGTTTGGCCCTGGCTATGATAGAGCCAATGTGGGCTTATTTTTAGCCCTGCTTGTCTCTTGCCTTCTTCCAGGTAACCTGTTTTCCCAGCTCTGGTGCTGAGCTTCTCTTCCGGGCGTCTGTCTCCTGCGCCAGCTGGGATGTGGTGGGCAGGCCATACCCTCTGGGCATCCTCTAGTGGCTGTGTTTGGGCTGCGGTGACCCCTACTGGCCGGTATCTGTAGCACTGCCCAGCAGGACGGCTACCTAAGGTCATGTAGGCAAAGACCCAACCTGTCCGACCAGTTGAGGGCAGGGAGGGAACAAAGGAAGGGAGGTTTCATGGGAAAGGGAATGGCTGGCTGGGAAACATGAAGGAAACAGCCTTAACTGAGGGCTGAGGGTCTAGGGGTGACAATGGACCTCCTAATCTAAGGGGTCTGAGGCATCCTGGCCCTGTCTCCTGAAACCACATCACGTCTGTGCTGTGTTGTATCCCGGAGCGGCAATAAACCCTCTCTATCCTACTGACTGGCGGAGTCTGTTCTTCCTGCTACGGAGCTGCAGGATCAGGGGGAACCCCGACTCGCCATCACTCCAACCACTAGACATGACTGAGCACTCTCAGCCTCTTCTCAGTCTAGAGATTATTCCGCTCCAGGCTAAAGAAACCTGGGAGGTACCGCACAACTGATCCGATTTTGCAAACTGGCAAACAAATTCAATTTAAAAAAAATCCAGGGTAGCACAGCCCAAATGCACACCCCCTGTTATACGGATAAGCATAACTTCGGTGAGCATGGCTGAAGGAAAGGTTCTCTATCTAGTACGTAACTGTAGCTCTTTAGAAACATGGAATACTAGGACTGCAAGGGACCTCAAGAGGTCATTGAGTCCAGCGCCCTGCCCTCACGGCAGGACCAAGCACCGTCTAGATCATCCCTGATAGATGTCTGTCTAACCCGCTCTTAAATATCTCCAGTGATGGAGATTCCACAACCTCCCTAGGCAGCTTATTCCGTGTTTAACCACCCTGACAGGCAGGAAGTTTTTCCTAATGTCCAACCTAAACCTCCCTTGCTGCAGTTTAAGCCCATTGCTTCTTGTCCGATCCTCAGAGGGCAAGGAGAACAATTTTTCTCCCTCCTCCTTGTGACACCCTTTTAGATACTTGAAAACGTCTATCATATCCCCTCTCAGTCTTCTCTTTTCCAAACTAAAATAGCCCAGTTCTTTCAATCTTCCTTCATATCATCGGTCACGTTCTCTAGACCTTTAATCATTCTTGTCGCTCTTCTCTGAACCTTTTCCAATTTCTCCACATCTCTCTTGAAATGTGGTGCCCAGGACTGGACACAATCCTCCAACCGAGGCCTAATCAGCACAGAGGAGAGCGGAAGAACGACTCCTCGTGCCTTGCTCACAACACTTAGGCTGACTATCTAGCTCATATGGTGGGGGCTGGGTAGGTTGTTTCTCTTAGAAGGAGAAACCGATGCTACAAGTCAGGTAATTCCCTGGTGCAGTCCTGTTCACTTGCCAAGAACATTCTCACTGTTCTGTTTCCCTCAACAGCAGAAAGAAATAGCAGGCACTCTCCTTGCTCACCGTTTCTAAGCTTGCTTCTCCAGCTAGTCCTCTGTCCTGCTGCTCTCCCTCAGGGCTACATTCACAACAGCTGCTCTCCTTGTGTGTTGGCCTTTCTTTCCCCCAAACATTCATCTCACTCAGATGACAACCCCTCCGCGTTGCTTAGCCCTGCTCAGACTGGGCCATGCGACAGAGGGCCTGAGACAAGAGACTCTACCGCCCAAGGCTGTTTCACTCCATAATGGTTTGACCAACGAAAACTTATGCCCAGATCAGTCTGTTAGTCTGTGAGATGCCACCGGACTCCTGGGTGTTGTCACTCCGTAAAGGGTCTTAATTGCTCCTTCCATTTAGCCCGAAAGAAGGATAGTTTGCACACTCCTCTTGTGACGGATGGCCGCTATTAATACCCTCCAAAATAACACTGCGTTTCACGGCCCTGAAAGTCAGAATTCACCTTAGCCGGTCTTCTAACTCAGCTCTGTGGGGCAGGCTCCGTGCCTTCTTTTGTGTTTATACAGTGCCCGGTACGCTGCGGCTGACACTGGAAACAAGGATGAGACAGTCCAGCATGGAGCTGGGGGAGACTAGCCCTTTAAGAGGAGCTGGGCTGGACTCAGCTGCAGCTGTGCCGAATCATCTGCCTCACCCGTGATGGGTTTGGGCTTGGACTTTGGCTAGCGGTAGGGTCAGGTGAGCAAGCATCACATGGTGGTAATTTAGGGCTGGGATTCTTTTCAGAGGGAACTTGCTCCTTGACACAGGAAGAGCATCTGGGATTAGGAACGCCCTGCGGGATGAGGGGGAGATCTCTGGAACAGTGTAGAACGATTTGGAGCATTGACCACCTGAGCTGGTGACAAGGAGAGCGGTGCAGGAATGTGCTGATGGGTGGAGGCCTGGGGTTAACCAGGACCGTGGAAGACGTTTTCCCTCTCAGTCAGAGGGAAAGGCCTGTCTGGAGCTAGCTGCAGCGATGAGAAGACGCAAAGCACTGCAGAGGAAATCCCAGCCCGCGAAGTGCACAATGGACGGGTGAGCCCGAGTGGGGAGGGGGGGGCTGGCAGATCGTGGCTCTTACTTAAAATGTTATAATCATATTAAACAGAGCCCCAGCTGGGAAAAGTAAGTGGCTTGATCCCTGTGGGAAAGGCGGGGGTCGCAGGATGTGACGCTGAACAGGCCAGACTCCGGTACACATCCATTCTGCCCCTGCCCATCCATGCTACCAAACAGGCAGACTGTTATGTTCCCCGCGTCAGTGTCGAAGGGGAAATGGAAGCACAGACAGCGATGAATGGCTTGCCCCAGATCACACGGGAAGTTTATAGTCGAGCAGGGAATAGAAACTAGAAACCCTGACGCCCAGCCCTGGGTTTCCGTAACGCCATGTTTCATAAGATACTTTGATGATGATTGCAGAGAGGGTTGCAAGGTAACTGCCTTTTTCCATAACTCTTTACTTAAGGTCTTACTCGGGCTCCAGGGTAGCTTACCACTGAGAAACACAACGATTTTTTTCATGTCGCTTTATGCGCTGAATGTCTCTCTTTATCCTGTGGTTCTTCATTCCATAACCCTGAAGCTGCTGGGTGGGGAATTTTTAAGTACCAGATGTTCAGATCAACCTTATATTATTTTTAAAAAAAGCAAGGGAAGATTTTCAAAGGCTGTCATTGTTTTCTGATTTTGAAAATAAGTCCCCCCAGACGCCTGGAATCCAAATATCAGTCACTTTTTCTTTCCTGTGTGTGAAGTGAGATTTAAATCTAACAGCCGCCCACAGAATCCACCTCCTACCGATTGGGTTGGGTTTAGATAAATACTCAGCTGTTCAGCAGCATGAGAAAACTGCCGGAACTTTTGGGGCTCATAAAAGTAGTCTGCTAATCTCACAAGAACAGTTTTCCAGGCAGTTCCTGGTTTTAGCTGGGCCTGCCCCAGAAGTATAAATGGGCCCAAAAAAGAAGTCAACAAGAAAGGTATCTAACTATGTTTGTCTGTTGCAGGTGTGGGATAAGGCTGTTTCAGACTGGCTTGCTAAGAGAAACAAGTAACCCAATGGACAGTTCTTTAATAGAGTCATTAAAGATTGTATTACTAAGTCATAGGGGGAGACTGTAGAAAGACAAGGCTGGTGAGGTAACATCTGTGGATGAGACAGATAAGCTGTCGAGCTCAGACCGCACTCTTCCTCATCTGCTAGGTGTATGCTTCACACAAACAGTGACTTGAACCCTCAAGTTAAGAGGCTGATGCTCTACCAGCTGAAGTGTTTTAATTTTACTGCTCAAAAAGAGCAAGCAGGAGGATCTAGGTAGCTATGAGCTTCCACCAGTCTTGGGCAAAATAATGAAAAAGCTGATTTGGGATTCATCTGAAAAAGAGCTAAAGGGCAGGAATATAGCTAATGCCAGGATGCATGGTTTTCTGGAAAATGGATCTTGTCAAACCTGATTTCATTCTCTGAGGCCATGTCTACACTACAGTGTTATTTTGAAATAGCTTATTTCGAAATAACGCGTCTACACACAAAATGCATTTCGAAATAGCCATTTTACTATTTCGAAATAGCGCGTCCACACTGAGTGGACTCTGAATCGCATTTAAGGCTGGCTGGAACCAGTTCCGGCAGGGCAGCAGGTCAGGACTTACGGTGTGGGGCTGCTGCCTGAGGCTATCTGAGGTCTGTGCTTAAAGGGACCCCCCCTCGGACAGCCAGTTCTCAGGTTTCCCTGCTTGCTTGTCTACCTCAATGAGGGACAGCAAAGCATTATGTCTCTGCGTGCTCTGGTTGCCCTCACTCGGGACACCACAGCGCTCTGCAATATGGAGCCAGAGCTGCCCCTGGGCACTCTGGTGCTTCTTTTGGACACGTTGCTGCGAGCCTGGCTGCACTTTCTGCAGGCTGCCATCCGAGAAGTCCATTGGGGGGCTGTCAGTATCCAGGATGCCCTGCAGGAGAGCTTCCACCCTGAGGAGCACTAAGAGCCTCCCCGGTCTGCCCAACTCAGGGCTTGTGCCTCATTCCTCCCTCACGTCCTTCCACTTACCCCTCCCTAACCCTCCTTCCTGATGTCAAATAAAATACATGTATTTTCATGAACACAAACTCTCTTTATTTAACAAAACTGGGGGGGGGGGGGGAGAGAATGAAATTCTGGTGAGACTGGCGAGAGGAGGTGGAAGGGGGAAGCAAGGGGAAGAAGGGGGAGGGGAAGCTCAGTGCTCAGAGATGGGGGTCTCGCTGGACCAACTTGATTGTCATGCAAACCTGCTCCTGGGTTCACATGTGGCCTTTGGTGGCCAGGCTGGCAGCTATGCTGCCGTAGACAGCTGTGTTCCTCCATCTAGTGCAGAGATCATGGATGTTGGGGGCATCCCCCCCAAACCTGAATAAGGTCCATGATGTCCACCCTGGACCAGGAAGGCGCCCGCCTTCTCTGGGCCCTGGCAAGCTCCTGGGAGCTGGCAGACTGCTCCTGGGGAGCGGTGGAGGGCTGGCTGCCAGTGGCTTGCTGGCTCATGTTTTGGGGCCACTGGATCGGGGCCAGAGTCAACCCCTTTAAGGGCTCCAGGAAGCGGGGGAGGGAGAGGAGTGTTCTTGGTTGAGGCTGGAGTGGCCACCAGGGGACCCTGGGAAGGCTGGAGCCCCCCTATTTCGAAATAAGTGTCTACACAGCACTTATTTCAAAATAGCTATTTCGAATTTGGCGTTATTCCTCATAGAAGGAGGTTTGCCAAATTCAAAATAAGCACTCCACTATTTCGAATTTATTTCGAAATTGCGGTTTGGCTGTGTAGATGCTAGGAAAGTTATTTCGAAATAAGGGCTGTTATTTCGAAATAACTTTGCTGCGTAGACATACCTTGAGATCTTAAGTTTGGCTGATACAGGTATTTGTGCAGACATGACATACATACACTCTTGCAAGGCATTTGGCTTCATATGGCACGTCATTCTGATTAAAAAAAAGTGTGTCATGTCACAGGATCAAACCACATGTCTGGCGGACTAAGAACTGAGTAACAAACATCATTGTCAATGCCGGATCTTCATCAAACGTGGAGGAGTGTTTTTAGGGGCAGTCTGCAGGGTCAGCACAAGGTCAGACACCAAGCAACGGTTTCCTCCATCTGGAAATGAAGTCGAAATCATTCCTGGTAGAACTTGAAGATGACGCACAGATTGGCGATGTGATAAATAATGGCAACAGGGTAATTATACAGAGTGATCTTGATTGCTTAGTAAGATGGGCCTCTTCAAGCCAGACATTTCACTGCAGCCGAATGCAAAGCTAAACATCTGTGAACATGGACTGCAATTGAGACCTAAGGAATGAAGCTGAAGAGTCAGTCCTGGATAGCGACGACTCTGAAAAGGATTTAGGGGTCATAGTGGACGAGGAACTCAACATAAGCTCCCAGAACAATTCTGTGGCTAAACAAGAGCCCAGTGCAATCACTGGACGTTTCAATAAAGGCGTGGAAGTCAGGCGATGGTTTTTGCTCAGCATCGCTGATGTGGAGACAGAAATACTGCATACAGGTCGGCTGTCCGTTTTTAAAAGGATGTCCGAAAAATAGCAAACACTAGCAGATGGCTAGAGAGCAGGAGGAAACGCCTTTAATGAGAGACTTAAAGCTCAGTCTGTTTATCTCTTGTTCACAGAGTAAAAGTACCTTCATGGGGAGAAAACCCCAAATATTAAAGGGCTCTTTAATCTAGTGGGAAAAGGCAGAATAGGGACCGGTGGTTGGAAAATGAATTCAGACAACTTCAGCTGAGAAATAAGACCCCCATCTTTAACCGTTTGGGAATTAAACCACTGGAGCCAACTCTTCAGGTGGTGGACTTGATCTCTTGGAAGGCTTTTCTGGAAGACAGTGGTTCTTTGATACCAGAGCAGTGTCCCCGAATGGTCTTGCTGAATGGAACAGGCAAAAATAGGATCTATATGAGGCACCTGTTGTGATATAGTACTATGAGGGCCTCAGAGACTTTCATGTATTTAGCCTCCCAGCGCCCGGCGAGGTAGATCGGTGCTGTGATCCCAGATTAGAACCCTAGTTACTGAACAATTCTCCCCGTCGGCCTGCTAATAGCTAATAGCTTCTCAGCCTGCGTGGCTGTCTCTTAAGCATCTGCCTCGGGTTTTTTTTTTTTTTTTAAAGGTGCGTGCATGACATTTGATAACAGTGATTTCATTCTGAGCCAGGTGCTCTAAAATAGCTTTCTGCGGAAAAACGCCCCAGGATCTGAGTCACCCTGCAATTGGGCTTACAGATATTGCACTGCTGCCAGGGCCTGGGTGTTCTGACTCTGAGACAAGGCTCTTGCTAAGGTCAGATACAAACATGAGAAGCTGCATTTAACAACAGTGACAAAAACTGCGGCTTTCTGAAAACTACCCGCACGCTCTGTCCACCGGCAACTTTGTCCTACAGGGTTGTGCGGGCAGTCGCATGTGGTTTTGGAAAGGCTATTGTAGTTCCTGGCTACATCCTTGGAACAAAGCTGAATGGGTTGCTTCACTTTCATGTGCCTAGCTATAAAACCAACTCATGCAATTAAATGGTGCTTTTGCCACTTCACCCTAGCGGGATGAGAGGCCTGGTAAAAAGACACTAAACTGTGGACTCAAGAAGGCTGGGTTCAGCTCTTAGGTTTCTGCCACCAAGTTTCTGGATAGTCTTGGGCAAATCACTTGCCTCTCTGCCTCAGTTTCCTTATCTGTACAGTGAAAATAATGCTCTTCTTACTCTTGCCGTACAGGGCTGTTGAGATCTATGGAGGAAAAGTGCCTCTGGGGAGGCCACCCTCTGGAGTATTGTGTCCAGTTCTGGGCCCCTCACTACAAAAAGGATGTGGACGCATTGGAGAGGGTCCAGCGGAGGGCAACCAAAATGATTAGCAGGCTGGAGCACGTGATCTCCGAGGAAAGGCTGAGGGCGTTGGCTCTATTTAATCTGCAGAAGCAAAGAGTGAGGGGGGGATTTGAGAGCAGCCTTCAACTTCCTCAAGGGAGGTTCCAAAGAGGCTGGAGAGAGGCTGTTCTCAGTAGTGACAGATGGCAGAACGAGGAGCAATGGGCTCAAGTTGTGGCGGGAGAGGTCCAGGTTGGATATTAGGAAAAACTATTTCACTAGGAGGGTGGTGAAGCACTGGAATGGGTTCCCTAGGGAAGTAGTGGAGTCTCCATCCCTAGAGGTGTTTAAGTCTTGGCTCGACAAAGCCCTGGCTGGGTTGATTTAGTTGGGATTGGTCCTGCCTAGAGCAGGGGGCTGGACTTAATGACCTTCTGAGGTCTCTTCCAGCTCTATGGTTCTATGATTATGTAAGAGCAAAGCATAACGTGCCAGAGTTTTCAGAGGCTTCTAGAGACTCGCCCTTCCCCCAGCGTGCCAGGTGACGTTTCACTCTGCTTGTTGTGCAAGTTCACGGAGGTGAGCAGTCTCTTCCAGCCGCTAATCCCCTGCTGAGGCAGGAACAGGCACAAGCAGAAATGACAGCTGACACAGTCCCATGGTGGTTTTGCACATTAACAAAAAAGCATGCATCCCTTCTGGTAAGCTGCCAAGGTAGCCCTTGACGTCACAAAGCTCAGGCTTCCTTGGCTTGGAAAGAAAGGAGGATATTGATCAGCTCTTCAAAGGTCCTAAACCTTGTCTGTTTTTGCCCATGATCCTGGCAACATTCGAAATTGCTCCCCTGCCTCCCCCTTAACTTCCCAAGAAGGCAGAACCTTTTGAAACGCTGTCCTACCCTTTCCTGGGAACAGGGGGCTGGTCTGACTGGTGCTGGGGAATTTCTCAAGAATTGAACTGAATCCTGGTAATGATTGTGTCACTGGCACGGGGATGCCGGTCGTACCCTCCCACACCTTCCTCCTTTCTCAGAAAAGCCTGGAAACCAAAGGTGAAAGGAGGGGGTGGGAGTGGAAGTTGCTCGGCTCATGTGCACACTTCAGTCCAGGAAGAGAAGTGAGTAATTTGGCTGTAATATTTAAAAGTATCTCAGGCTGCGTGGCTCTTAGTCTCACAACAGCTGGAGCCGTTGCGAAGACAGCTACCGGGTAAGTGCTTCCTTCACTCCTGTGACTCTTTCAGAAAGATCCATTCCTGGACCGGGGAGAGACACATTTCTGAATAATAGAGATCTTGCCGTACAATCCTCAGTTTGGGTTTTATGGCTCCAGAAGCTTTACATATGGAGACTTTGGCTTTGCCGCTAAGCAGCATGTCAATTTCAGCGAAGGCAAAATGACATTCACCCACAACCCAAAGCATGCTCACTGTCAACCTTAGCCCTAGAAGAGGGGACAGATTTAGCAAGGGGCTTAATTTACCGGCATCTCGGGAACACTGTGGTTGAAACATGGATCTTCTTCTGTAAGCTGTGAAACTAGATTCGCTTTTTCAAAATCCTTTTGGAGACAGAGTGAGAGAGTCTGAGATAGAGAGAGAGATTCTGTTTCCTTTTCTGGAATATAAAACGGAGTAGTTTGAAGTAATGCTCTTAGAGGTGTGCTACCAAACACAGCATACCAGATGCAAGTTCTGTTGTCTGGCACACTACAACCCTTTTTCCAATTGGTAACGTTTTGGGGAATTAGTGGCGGACATTGGAGTGTAGGTTTTTGTCTGCTCTTTTTAATAAACAATTCCTAACATATCCAGTGCCTGTTATGATCTCTAGGCAAGTATGCCTTAGCAGGACTCCTTAAATGTTTTCCAGACCTGACATCAGTTTTACAGCAGTGTAAACTCTGACTTTGGTGAAGTTGCTCCCGAATTATGCCACCGTAAGTGATAAGTGGATTTGGCTCCATGTCTCTAAATCCTGGCTTAGTTTGTATGTAGGGAAAAGATGAAGGCAGAAAGATAAAAGCAGCCTGTGAAAAATTCATTTATTACTTTCAGTTGTGTAAGGCTTATATGGTCATGACTTATATTGCACCCATCTCATTGGTAACAGTATATACTTCTGCAAGGCATTTCTCTTTAGCCTCATTAAATCCTGATTCGTTTAGCCAATAATGATTTGTAGTCAGAAAATAACTTGCTAAATTCTCCTGCTTTTGACAATGAACTTGCTTGTGTTTTGCCTATAATACTGTGCGCATTTAAAAAAAATGTTTTTCTCAGGCCACCTACTCTATCTGCTGAGGGACATGGCAAAAATACGACCTTTGCCAAATTAATGAAACCCCCATTTTTTACTTTGGGGAGCAGGAGGTGGGGAACATGCTGGTTTAGAACAGTTCTTAGGGTTTGATCAATCTTTTGTTAAAGTCAGTGGAACGGCTCATTAATTTCAATGGGATTTGGGTCAGGCCCAAAGGGAGCGACTGCATAGGTAATGGGTAATGTCTGTGTTATTCACAGAGGCCTTCTACGATGCCCAGTGTGTGTGTGTGTGCACACGTGTGTGCGTGTAGTTGTTTTAAGTCTCTAACCCACATTCAAAAATGATTGACAGCCGTGGAGTCAGATCGAGACCTAAGGCAAGAAGATGGAAGTCAAAAGAAGACGCTTGAAGCCAAAGCCCTTAAAAACAAAATAATGGTGTTTCATTTTTTTTCCTGTGTCTAGCTTTGAAGCTCTAGTGCTAAACTTCCCTATGTGGTTCTTGTCCTAATTCAGACACCTACCTCCAAGGGGGATTGGGATGAGCGTACCTATCTCATGCCTGTCCCAGACAGGAAAGATGTAGCTGAAATGTAACAGTCTGCCCCAGCCCGGGCTTGTGAGGTGCAGTGTGAGGGAAGGGAGAACAGCCTCCTTTGCCCCCCTGCCAGTGGGCCTGGACACGTCCTTGGTCATTCTTAAAGGCTCTTGCCAAGCCTGTCAGAAATCCCAGCGGAACTGGGAGCAGGGTGCAGGCGATGGGTCAAAGAGCCACAGGAATGCAGCTTGATGTGTGGTGGGCCGAATAACTACAGACCTGCTGGCACCCCACCCTTCAGCCTTTCATTCTGTGAAAAAAGGCGGAAGAGGCCGGGTTCATCTTTTGATCGGTGGAGGGTGGCGGCTTTGAAACCGAATCAAGCCTCCGGTTTCAGGAGCGTGCGTGCGTGTAGCAGGCGAATCCTCAACGCGCTGGTTAAACACGAGCCACTCGCTTTCCTCGTTTCTCTTTTCCCTTCGTTGGCCTTTGTCTTTTGCCACTTCCGCCGGTGAGCTCTTTGGGGAAAGGACTGCCTTTGTCAGCCTCACAACCCGCCTGTTTGGGGCCTCTTCTGTATCATAAACCATCTGTTGGGAATCTCTCGCGGAAGGCTTTGGGCCAGATCTGAATAGGAATCTGTCCAGTTTCAAATCCCCGGCTGGGAGCTGATTCCAAGATGTCCGGGAAAAGGAATGTGAACTATCCAATCAGCACACTTGCATCTTACTTCCCAGGAGAGGGATCACTGGCTGGTTCCCTGTTGTGTTCCCTCCCTCTGGGGCACCTGGCGCTGGCCACTGTGGGCAGACAGGACACTGGACTGGATGGACCTTGGGTCTGACCCTGTCTGGCTGTTCTGATGTTCTTACGTGTGTTCTTATCACGCTGATAGTGCTAGGAACCAGGAACGCGAAGAGTTAAAATGAAACTGGCCTGTAGGTGGGGTGGAGCAGCCCTGATGCATGTAGCTGAAGCAGCCGGCTGACAGAGGTAGGGCATTCTCCACCCGGCAGTCATGAGACCCAGTGGTGCCTGCTGAATTCCTCATGAGCCGTTTTACTTGCTTCTCAGTAAGCGTCTTTCCTTACAAGCTTTAACCCTCTTCCCCAGCGTGTGACTGTTAAACCTGCTCTCGAGCTCCTCCTCTGGTGGCAGCTCTGGGCATCCTGTCACTTCCAGCTGCAAACACACTGGGCTGTATCTCGGAGGCTGCGTCTTCTTCTGCCCCCCCACCGCCCAGGAGCAAAGGGATCACCGCCTAGACTGGATCTGGGAAATGCTTAGGGGACACCTGGACCAGACAGCAAGTGCGACAGAGAGTTCAAAATGTTAAAGTCCTTGGCCACACTGGCATGCAATCTGTCCTGGCTACACCAAGACTCAGCCGAGCTGTGCCTCGTGAGGGGAACTAGGGCTACAATCTTGCAAACATGATCTCTCTCAGAGCGGTGGGTGTGTATCTGTCAGCAGAGCCAGCTCGATTCTCAGAAGTGGAGGGACGTATCCGCTGTGATCTGACTGAGCTATCTGGCTCTTGACTATGGTGTTTGGATGCCGGTGCAGCAAATGTATGTTTGGTCACACTGTGCCCAGAGCCCCAAATGGATACCTGGCGATGAAATCCGAGATTGAGGGCTCAGCTGAGGAATTCAGGACCTGCTGAATTAGCCGCCCTCTTCTGTGATCCTACCATTTCTGTCCCAATCTTGGCTGTATGGACAGTCTCGTCAAACTTGCCCAGTAACTCAATCAAAGCTAAACAGTGACTTCTAGTCTGGTGAGTTCTAACTTATATCGTGATGCAGGCTGAATGCCTATCCCCAATTGATGGGAGGAACAAATTGTCTGATTTGAAAAGCAGTGTTTGATGTCACTAAAGACGATAAAAGAAAGTAAAACCGCACAAAGGGCAGAGTTAAGGTTATACGGCCAACAGTAACGGTCACTTCCTGATTTATCAGCACCGAGTAGCATTTATATTGGGGGAGGGGAGTTGTACGATCTGGAGGCTCATCAAAAATGCTCCCTGTGATGGTATTCTGTGCACACGAAACTTCACTGCACCTTCACAGGGCAGATCATTGTTATTCTAGTAAAACAGAGGAGGAAGGGAGACCTGAGTTGTCCTTATGACATCAATGAATGGAGATGACCCTGGGGAAGAATCCAAAATTTCCACCCCCTCTCCAGAGCTTAGGGAGGTGGCTCTGCAGGTCCAGGGCCCATGCTGGGGAGGCAGAGACTGAAATGGGGAGGGTGAACGAGACACATTAGCTCTCCTCCATTCTCGCAGAGTTTCTCCAAAGACAGGGCAGCTGCTGACAGGGGATTCGCCTCTGGCTGCTCAGTTCCATGGCCAGGAACGGGGGTGAGGAATCCGAATCTCAACACAGATGATTCCGGCTTCCTGCGGATTCTGCCTGTGCTGGGAGCCCTGGGCTCTTTTCTGAGGGAAGAGGGAAAGCAAACCTTCTATGGGTGTTCTCAGGACAGGCCAATAGCCACCAGACCATCCTTGCCTGGAAACGGTGTGACCGGAACTGGCTGCTGGGCCTTCAGAAAGCCAACGCGTGCATGGGAAAAGCACAGGGCAGAACAGGGTCGAAAGAGGTTGTGATTTGACATGGCTGGAAAGGACTAAAACCAAGACAGGGGGTTTAGGAAGGATGGAGGAGCTAGCATGATGGGCAGAAAGAAAACTGAGCCGTTGGCCCGTTTTTATGCTGCCTGCAATATAAGAAGGGGAGGTAAAAATTGGGGGTGCGTGAAAACTTAGAACAAATAAAAGAATACCCGCGGCTCTGCCCCGCAGTGGCATTCGTGGCCTGAAACTGCCACCGAATAAGGTCTGGCAGGACCAGTGGCAGCGTGCGTGGCTCCTTTGGAAAGATAAGCACCTTGTGAATAGAGTCATCCTCCTCCTTCAGACCTGCGTACAAAGCCGCATGGACTTTACAATCAAGGCTTGTGTCACATCCTCCCCTCCTCTTGTCTGTTCGGCGCCCAAGCTGTGCTGAGCAAGGAGCTCTGCACGACTGCAAAGTCCGCTTCCGGTGCCTGCGTGGCTGCCTGCAGAGGTCAGGCCGAATCTTTTTTCTTCCGTGTGCTGAGATGCCCCACTGGCCAGTATCACAGCCTGTTCTTTTGACTGTCTTCCACAGCATTCGCTACTGCCAGTTAGTAGGGAATGAGATGCCAGCTAGACTACTGGTCTGATCTTGCCTGGCAAATCTTGGATTCCTCTGCCTGGCTTTCCTGGAGGCTGGATTCCTCCAGTAAAAACCTATAACATCCTCACTGTATGTATACGTGCAGCATAGATGAAGGAGGGGTATGCGATGGCACTGATTTTCCTAGACAGAGCTGGATCAGCAACACTAGTTCTGCTAACAACGCTCTTGTGGTTCCTTATTTCACTTACTAGAAATGAGTAACTTGTAGCAAGCACAGGAACCAACCTCTCTTCAGCTGATGGCGGGTGTGCCAACCCAAGAGCACGTGGACACCACGCCTAGGTCACATTCAGCAGTGCAGGGTGGGAAGGCACAGGGCAAAATTTAGGTACCAGGATCCATGAACAAATAGCCCACTCCTCCAGCACAGGTTTGTCACCAAGGCATAAAAAGAGCCCGAAGTTAAAAGCTTCATGGCAGCCCTTGTGAAGATGGTGAAACCTACATAGGATGTGTCTTCCCAGCTCACACTCTGTGGCCAGCGCTTGAGTCAGGAACAAAATGCCAGCGTGCTGGCCAGCTCCACGCATTTGAATGCGCACCCTCACCAAATACGACTCATTGTTCATAATCCCCCATCTACCCCCTGCTCCCGCAACTCTGGGATACTCTTGCATAAAGAACGCACAAACTAACGAACGGTCCTGCCACACCCTAGAGACTAACAAAACACATAGATGTATCACGAGCTTGCGTGGGCACAACCCACTTCTTCAGATGAATGGAGTTAAGAGGTGCAGGGGACAAATAAATAGCAGAGAAAGAGAGGGGATGGGGAGGGAAAGAGAAGGAAAAAGTGTGTGTGTGGGGGGGTGGAATCTTGTCAATTAGGCTACGTCTACAATACATGTTTTGTCGGAAGAGGCGATGAAAGTGAAGCGTGGATTAGCATTTTTTCGCACTTCATTTGCATAATCTATTCCGATCCATGTTTTGTGCAAGAGGCTTTTGTGGACGTGTCCGTTTTGCGCAAAACCCTCTTTTTTGAGCAAGATCCTTGTGCCTCTTGGTCATTAGGGAATAGAATGTAGCGGCCCCCCCGGTTCAGGTCTTTGTTCAGACCTCAGTTCCAGGTGTCAAACTTGTAAATGAAACCAAGTTTTGCAGCGTCTCTCTCAAGTTGGTGTTTGAAATTGCTTTGTAGGAACATAGTCACCTTTAGATCCATTAGTGAGTGCCCAGGCAAGTTAAAATGCTCCCCGATAGGGGTCTGTGTGTTACCAGTTCGAATAGCTGATTGGTGTCTGTTACTCCTTTGTCGTAGAGACTTCCCAGTTTGGCCAGTATGCATGGCAGAGGGCCAATATAAATGCCATCAGGTGCCCCTTCTCTTTCACTCCAGTCATCTGAAGAAGTGGGCTGTGCCCACGAAAGCTCAAGATACCGTCTCCACATTTTGTTCGTCTCTAAGGTGCTGCAGAACCGTTGGTTGTTTTTTACGTTTTTTCAGTTACAGACGAACGCAGCTGCCCCCTGAGACTTTCTCATGTAAAGACTTATTCCGGTCACAGTTTAAACAGGCTGGGATGAGGCAAAGCATCACGAGGCCCATGAGACGAGCAAATTTCTGAGGGCAGGATCAACCGCACTCTGTGCTTCTTGATTTGCTGTTCAAAGGTATTCTGTTGAAATGCCCTCTGGCCTGGGAGTTGTTCTGTTTGGTTTCATGGGTGGTATCACATCTAACTCTGCGTCAGAGTTACAGTAAGGGGAGTATTTATAGAAAGTGGAGCTGGGGGCAGCGGTGATTCAAGCTAACTGTAACTCTGGCCTTAAGTCAATGAATAGTTTAAATTGTTAACATCAGGTCTGCATGTCAGCATCTTCCAGCCTGGTTCCGCAGCTGCTCAGTTATTACTACGGAAAGTTCATTTGTGCATTAGGATGACTGTGGCTTCTTGACCTTTTTGAACTGAGTGTACTGATTGTAGGCATGTGCTCACAGGATGCACATTTGAAACTTTTAACAAAAAAAAATAGTTAACCCAGTTTTGGACAAAACTGCCTCTCTTCGCCTCCCTTTCCCGCCCCCTTCCCCTTATTTGTTCTTGGATCTGGACTTTTAATACTCCAGTCATCTGAAGAAGTGAGTTTTGCCCACAAAAGCTCATAAGAACATAAGAATGGCCCTACTGGGTCAGACCAAAGGTCCATCTAGCCCAGTATCCTGTCTACCGACAGTGGCCAGCACCAGGTGCCCCAGAGAGGGTGGACCGAAGACAATGATCAAGCGATTTGTCTCCTGCCATCCCTCTCCAGCCTCTGACAAACAGAGGCCAGGGACACCAATTCTATCCTCTGGCTAATAGCCTTTTATGGACCTAACCTCCATGAAATTATCTAGCTTCTCTTTAAACTCTGTTATAGTCCTAGCCTTCACAGCCTCCTGTGGCAAGGAGTTCCACAGGTTGACTACGTGCTGTGTGAAGACGACCTTTCTTTTATTAGTTTTAAACCTGCTACCCATTAACTTCATTTGGTGTCCTCTAGTTCTTCTATTATGGGAACTAATAAATAACTTTTCTTTATTCGCCCTCTCCACACCACTCGTGATTTTATATAACTCTATACAGCTATATAGCTCATGATGCCATCTACATGTTTTGTTAGTCTTTAAGGTGCTACTAGACTATTTGTTGCTTTTTAAGTTTTTCAAAAAGAAAAGGCAGTAGTATGGGTACAAGGAAAGGCTGAGTTCTACATTATTTGATTCTGCCACTGACTCTCTGGCTGCTCTTTGGCATGTCACATCACCTCTGTGAATCAGTTTCCCCATAAGTATTTTGTTTTTTAAATGGAGAGCATGCGAGAGAGAGAAATTGAAGGGGAACCCAACTTGAAATTACTCACTTTCAAAAAATGAGCTGAAAGTAGTTTCAGGTCTTTTATCTTTCCCCCAAGTCATCCTGTTAATGTTTGTGGTTTTACAACCACATTTTCCTATTTTTAAAATATTTCTCCCTCTCGTTGTTTCTGCAAGTCTCTCACACAACAGCAAAGAGGGATGGACTCTATGCAAAGGCCAGTCAAAGGCACAATGTCTAAACTGCAGCCTCTCCTCCCCCCACATCGCTTTCAGTGCTTGTAGCCATCATTACCCCATGGAACAACAGAGGGTAAAGTTGGAGACCAGGGTGCAGTGAAACTGACAGTGACCCTACCCCCTTTTATGTAAATTGCTCTAGGATCCTTGTATGAAATAGGGATGTTAAATATGGGTTAATTGAATAGTCAAATAACCTCATGAATTCTTATTGGTTAGTTGATTAGTCTGTAGTCCCCAGGGGTGGGGCTGGCAGCCTGTGTGCTCTGGCCCCACTCCTAAGGAGTCCCCTGCTACGCCGCGCAGGGTGCCAGATGGGAGCTGGTCCATGAGGGGAGCCAGTTTAAAAACTAGCTCCCCTCGTGGACTGGCTTCCCGTCGCCTTTTGCGCCCCCCCCCCCCCAGCCTCTCAAGAGCAGCAGCCCCCCAGCTTAGGTTTAGCCGGATATTCATAGTGCGAGTCGTGCACAGGCCACGGGCAATGCACCATTCACAGCCCGTGCCTTGCCCATGCTTGTGATGAAAGGCACAGGCCTGCGCTGATCCTAGCCCTGCTACTGACCGGCGCAGCAAGGAAGCCGAGTTTCGCCGCAGCCGTCACAAAACGCCCGGTAGCGAGCCGCTACGCAGCACAGTTCCGAGCCCCCACGCATAGGAAGGCAGCACGGAGGGCAGGGGGAGCCGGTGAGGCTTGCGCTAAGTTAGATGTAGTCCAGGCAGCAGGGCCCCAAGTTCAACCCAGGGTACTTCAAAACCGAGCGGACGCGCTCTCGGAGCAGGGGCCCCAGAGCTGGCGGAGGAGAGAGAGCTGCGGGGGCCGGAGGAGAGGGCCATGCCCGTTTAATATGTGCATGGTTTGGGGGGCAACGGGCTGCATTGCCCACCCCAAACTGCAAGCCTTAGCACTCAGCCTCACTGCCATGAGGTTCCCCCTTGCCCTGCGAGACCCCACCCCTCTCTGGGTTCCTATCGCTGCCCCTCCTGCCACCCATAGCCCCTGCTCCCCTGCCAGACCCAAGTAAGAGAAAGCTTGAGGCCACTGGGGGCAGCCCCAGGTGCCAGACCCTTCCCCTGCTCTGGGCAGTGCACTTCAAGGAGCAGAGACATGGTCTTGGGGCTGCGCTCAGGCATCTCCCCCACCACCCACCCTGGGCAGGACTCTGCCAGCCTCAACTTAGCTCTGAAATAGGCTTTCGAGAGAGATCAACATTGGTCCCTCTCTAAAACAAGTTGGACAGACCCCTCTTGGGAGGGTCCAGGCTTGCTTGGTCCTGCGGCAGCGCAGACTCAGAGAACCCGACCTTGCCAAACAGCCTCAGCGCCGACGGCAGTCAATAAACCAGATTTTGTTTTTATTCCTTTAAAAAAAAGATCCATATAGGGTGCCGCTGGGATTGCCTCTCCGAAGGCAAGAGAAAAGAATGAAAACTTCCTTCCTCTAAATTTGTACACTGGGTGGACAAACTCTTTAGTAAGCAAAAGCATGTGTCCCTGTGGAGTGCGAGTGGACTTCTTCCTCCCGATTTCATGCAAAAGTTAAATACAGACCCTGAGAGGACAGTCTCACGGCTCCAGGCAGCAGTGCCCTGGAGTGTTGAAACAAAACACAGGACCATGTAGCACTTTAAAGACTAACAAGATGGTTTATTAGGTGAGGAGCTTTCGTGGGCCAGACCCGCTTCCTCAGATTTGAGGAAGCGGGTCTGGCCCACGAAAGCTCATCACCTAATAAACCATCTTGTTAGTCTTTAAAGTGCTACATGGTCCTGTTTTTTGTTTCAGCTACACCAGACTAACACGGCTACATTTCTATCACTAGTCTGGAGTGTTGAGACAGTGCAAACTAAGAGCTTGGAAACAAGGATAAAAAAGAATTCAGTAGAATTAAGAGAGTGAGGCTGTGCCCATAAAGCAGGCATGTCCAAAGTCCGGCCCGCGGGCCAATTGTGGCCCGTGTTCCGGTTTAATACGGCCCCACAGGTAATTTGGCAATATCTATCTTTTATGGCCCCCAACGAATCCATATGTATTGAGATGAATACATTGTAAAATCTCAGTTAATGTCAGTTGGTCTAAATCAGTTATAAATATATTTGGACACAACATGTATACTTGGTGTTATGTTCCTGTTCATATTTTTTGAACTTAAAAGTTGACAGACAACCTTTATTACCAATAATATGTAATGTACTTTACAATGTTCCTGACATATATTTCAGCTTCCTGGATTTTTTTTCATCTGGCCTTCAGATATGAAAGGCAGAGTGATTTAACACCTGTTTAGATTTGTCATCCATGTGACGAAATGAAAAGTATGCCGTTTGCAATAAACTTTGCATAAAATAGTTAATTTGCATTTAATTTTAATGGTTCAAAGAATGTCAGGCAAAATGGTCGGCCCTCACGCATGTTCACTTCATCAAATCTGGCCCTCTTTGAAAAAAGTTTGGGCACCCCTGCCATAAAGTGTCTCTTGAACCAGCTGTCTGAAGAGTTAATTATCAGTGTTTGAAAACAGGCTCGGGTGGCCTTGGCCCATCTTCGGCGTGATCTGGGAGCTGCCATTTTTGCACAGTGAGAAAGTAGAAGTGACCAGTATTTTGTAGGAAAGCTTTGGAGATGAATCCTGCCCAGAACGGCGTTCACGGTCACTTAGGGAAGGTTTCATGCTAAAATCCTGTATCGAAAGAGGTTGGCTCGGGCAGTAAATACAGGAACTTACTTCGTTCCAACCCTCAGGGCGCAAGGGGTGTGTCTAGACGACATGTCTCCGTGGACGGAGCCATATAGATGAGTTTACTAGACATAGGAAAATGAAGCGGCAATTTAAATAATCGCCGCTTCATTTGCATCAAAATGGCCACTGCGCTGTGCCGATCAGCTGTTCGGCGGCACAGCGGGGCAGTCTGGATGTTCTACGGTCAACAAGGGAAGCCTTTGTCGACCGCTCCAGTAAACCTCATTTCACGAGGCGTAACAGAGCGGTCGACAAGGGCTTCCCTTGTTGACCGTGGAGCATCCAGACGACAGCGCTGTGCCAACAGCTGATCAGCACAGCGCGGCGGCCATATTAATGTAAATGAAGCAGCGATTATTTAAATCGCCGCTTCATTTTCCTATGTCTTGTAAACTCATCTACATGGCTCCGTCCACGCAGACATGTAGTCTAGACATACCCAAGCAGGGGCGAGCTGTGAGGCTAGCCAAACTAGGCAGTTGCCTAGGGCGCCGCCAGCCTGGGTGCCTGATGATGACGTCACGGCCATTGACAGCCGTGCAGGCGGGAGCGCCGCTCGCGCTTTCTGCCTGGGGCGCCAGCTGCCTCAGCCCACCTCGGGCCGCTCCTGTACCCAAGAATTCCTATTTTCAAGTGTTTACAGAGCCAAGGTGAAGGAGTTAGACTGCAGAACTCATTTCCACAAGCTATCATGGAGACACAACTAGCAGCAGGATTTGGAAGAGGATTTTTGCATATTTTCTGCCACTCCGTTTTTGCACAAAAACAAGCAGTGTCGACATTTTCTTTTTGCACAAAAAATCGTTTTTCCACAGGATCCTTATGCCCCCAAAAAAGGAGGTTTACCGATCTTACAGAAAAAGGGTTTTTTGCACAAAAAGAAAACATCCACACTTCTTGTTTTTGCGCAAAAACAGATCAGCAGAAAATATGCAAATGAGATCACAACTAATGCAAATGAGCCCCTCATTTGCATTTTTTGCCAAGAAAACTCGTCCTGTAGATGTAGCCTAGGATAGAAAGATGCCAAAGGCCCTTTCTCTATCAATTACACAATCCGTGTCAATTCAATCCTGTCCATGCTGCTTAACAATAAATTAAACCAGCTTCTCCTACTTTTCCCTACAGATGGAGATGAACCTCCCATAACCCAGGGACCAGGACTTGGAACCTAGCTGCTTGGCTTTGAGAACTGAATTCCATAGGCTTTAAAATAAGAAAAATGCCCTGTGGATTCAGTTCTGTAGCTAGGCAGCAAATTACCTGCAGCGTCCCCAGAGTGGCTGCTTAAAGGAGGAACATACGACTGCAGGTGCCTGGATCACCCCCATTAGAAACTAAGTGAGAATGATTTGCCAATTAGCAAAGGAAGAGCAGAGAACTAAAATTAGCACTGGTGGAGTTTGCAGCTATAAGAAGAAATCTCCGTGTAATCCAGACAGTTGTGAATGGATAGAATTTAACAGGGTCTTCCACTTTCATATACAGGGCGAGTGAAGCAGAGGAGTCAAAGAGGAAGTTTTCCATACAATGTTTCTTCTCTCTGGAAACAGAGGGGCATTTAAAAAAAAAACCCAAGCTTATTTGTGTGCTGATTTATTGTATACAACTGTATCCCAGTGCTAAAAATACAAATAGTTCCACTAGCAACAAGCTGGGTGGGACCAGCCAGGTCTCCCCTACGCAGCCCAGCTGGAAAACTGAAAAGATAACAAGTACAAATGCGACAGGCATGGAGCGCACCAGGTTCTTTCTGGGCTTGAAATGGACAAGTACCACTGGAGAGATTCCCATGGGAGCCACTGGCTGTTTCTCCCGGGCTGGTGGAGACAGAGACTCAGTTTACAAGGCTAGACTAACTCTGCGGTAGCTGCTGTGGGAACAGGGCTGCGTGACTACGTGCAAACGTATTTACTGTGGTTCCTAGCGTTTCACCTGTGTTTCTATTTAAGCCTCATGTCTCCCGAGACATCCTTGAATCCCATGACACAGCCCCTGTCTATACGGGACAAGAGGCCACCGTTAGTTTAATACATAACCATGTGTAATTCCACGCAGGATCCATGACGCTGTTTGTATTACCTGAATAAACGCGAGGACTCGCCCTCTTCTCTCAGAATCCCGCCTTCTCCCCCTACCAGAATAACCAACAGGACGGGACAGTCCAAGCGTGGGAGTAGCTCGGCTTGCGAGCCTCCATTTTCCCCACTTAAGTAACACACTAGGACTGAGAGCTGCAAGATGTGCCCATCCCGGCGCACTGTGCTGCCTCGCCCCACCACACACACCAGCACCACCTCTGAGTTGTGCCCCTCTTGCATCTTCCATTGGCAATAATCCCCCCCCACTGGGATAAATTGGGGGGCAGAACAAAGCCGACCCCTAGCAGAGGTGCTGGCTCGGGCGGCATTTAACCACTCCCTTGCCACATGGGCAGGAGAAGGAAACAGGCACCGGGCAGCCCCTCTCTGTATCGCAAGGGCAGAGTCCGGTTTGCCCATGGGCAGGGTAGGTAAGAGGCTTGAGGAGGGACAGAAGCTAAAAAAGCTTGGGCAGGTAGGGGGCAGCACATGAGGGTCCCCGCCCTTTGGAGGGGCACCAGCCGGCCGTCTTTGTACCTCCCGCAGCACGAAAGGCTCCTGAGAAGTGGGGGAGCCTCCAATGCACAGACTGGGGCCTTGAGGCCCTAGCTGGACTCCCATTCTCCACCCCATAGCTCCATTCGAGGCCCCAGCCCTCCGCCTGCTGCCCTGCCCTCACGCTGCCTCCTCCCCCACTCCATCCCTTTTGTCTGCCTATAGGGTGAGCAACAGGGGAAGAGAGCCACAGGCAGGGCCTTGGGGCTGAGAGGAGGCAGAAGGAAAGGGATGCTATGGGGGCAGGACCTCAGGGAAAGAGGTCAAGCAGCGATGGGTCCTTGGAGCCAGGTAGGACCTGGGAGGAGGGGGCAGAGCCACCCTCTGGGAGCTTCCCGTCCCCTTGGCAGGAGCCTCACAAACTAAACGCACCAGCCACCTCTCTGCCTAAACCACGGCTTTGTTAGCACGGGCAGGGTAAGGCAATAGGATGGGAAATGCTCGTTGCTTCCTGCCCAGAGAGGGTGAGCAGACTCAGGCTACACATGGAGCCTGATGCTTCCCCACGTTAAGATTGTGTGGGGCTGC
Organism: Pelodiscus sinensis; assembly: GCF_049634645.1. Taxonomy (NCBI): domain Eukaryota; kingdom Metazoa; phylum Chordata; order Testudines; family Trionychidae; genus Pelodiscus; species Pelodiscus sinensis. The sequence goes on along the minus strand of NC_134718.1, from coordinate 73,070,006 downwards.
TTATAACTTTGCCCACATTTAACTTGCGGGGGCTGAAGTTTTTCATGCCCAGTGATTGCCTGGGGCCAGAATTTGTTTGTTTGGTAGCGAGGGCTCCAGCAAAGCCAGCGTAGCTGTTTCTAATGTGTTTTTCTCTGCCCTTGGTTTTGGAAAGTCAAGGTTGTCAGGTTGCTTCTAAAAGTCTGAGCAGAGCCCTGCTTCAGCTCAAGGTCTGGCCCTGGGGCAGGGAGAAGGATTTTAGGCCAGAGATCTCTGCTGTTTGAGAAAATCGGGCCAAGGTTGGCCCTTGTAATTAACCTTTGAAAAAAATTGCCGTTCACCCCTGCGCAGTAGAGACTTGAGCTTCCACCAAATGATCCAGAGATTCTGCCGTTACTCCTAGGCTGTGTCTAGACTGGCAAGTTTTTCTGCAAAATCAGAAATGCGGAAAAAACTTGCCAGCTGTCTACACTGGCCGCTTGAATTTCCGGAAAAGCACTGACGAGCTCCTGTAAAATCATCAGTGCTTTTCCGGAAATACGATAGTGCTCCCGTTCGGGCAAAAGTCTTTTTCCGAAAAACTTTTGCGCAAAAGGGCCACTGTAGACAGCATAGTACTGTTTTCCGAAAAAAGCCCCGATCGCGAAAATGGAAAACTGCGTCTAGATTGGCTTTTGCGGAAAAGCATCCTGCCAATCTAGACGTGCTTTTCCGAAAATGCCAGTGTAGACGTAGCCTAGTGTTGACTAACTAGTGCGTGCCCCATTCCCACCAGGCCATTCTGGGTCAGCCAGAGCTCCATCTAGCCCAGCATCCCCTCTTCTGCCCTTAGCCAGTACCAGAGTCTTCTGGCAACTGGAGACTGAGGGACACCCGCCACAGGGGCTTGCAACCTTGAGGAGCTGGGCTAGTCGCCATTCGTGGCTCTATCCTCCGTGCATCTAGTTTTTTATTGAGCCCAGTTTTACTTGTTCCTGTTTGTTTTAAACCAGCTGCCTATTCAATTCATTGAAGCCGCCTCCTACACCCCCTTCTTGTGTTACAGCAAGAACTAACTACTACTTCCTTATTCACTTTCTCCCCACCCTTTAGGATTTTATGGGGTTGTAGTATCTGCCTCCCCCTCCAATCCCCTTTCACAGAAATCCCATAGCCCCTTATTTTCACAGCCCTTTCCCCTACAAGATGTTCGGAGTGGAAGGAGCAGGTGATACTGTAAGATTATACAACTGCATTGTGTGTGCTGGGCTGGCTACTTAGCCATCCTTTTCCTGGTGGCTCAGCTGCTGGTGCTGAGTGGGTGTTTTCAGAGAGGCACCCTGCCAGGCACCCACTAAGATCACTGCACCGTACAGCTGCTAAAGGAGCATGTGAGGCCGCTTCTTTGAAACCCCTTGATCTCAAGTGCTTGGTGTCTGATTTCACTGCAGCCACAAATGGGAGAGAGAGTCCCATTACTAAGCCCTTCATTTTTGGCAGCAGCAGTGAAGCATCAGAACAAGTTAATTTATTACTATTTGAGTAGCCTGTAGTCCTGTTGATAAATGACTCAAGTTCTGAAGGGCTCAGCCATTCAAGTGGTATGTTACTTAGCACAGTTAGCGCTGCATTCAGCCTCTGTAGCTGAGAACTAGGCTGTAGTTCATGTGACTACCAAAAAAAAAAAAAAAAAAAAAAAAAAAAAAGACAAACCTGACAATTCGGGGGATTTAAATTCAATTTCAGGTACATGGCTTGAGGCAGAGCAGGGAACAGAATTATCAGACACAGATGGACACAATGCGATGAGGGAAGCATCACTAAGGCTTTTGGAGAGGAACTCCTGCCTCCTATCTATCAAAATTCTTGAGAGCATCAACATGAATGTGGAACAGCTGATTAACTAGATTGATTGGAACTTTCAAAAACCTTTGATAAGAGTCTGTGGTCAGGGACCTTAAACAGCAAGTCAGAAAACAAGGCACAGAAATAAATGCCTAGTGTTCATAATGGAAATAAATTGCAGAATTTCCCAAAAAGTATACTGAACCAGAGCTGTTTACCCCTTTTCCCCTCATATTTTATGAATGGTAAATGATGAGGTGGCAATGTTCACAGATGATATAAAATTACTCTGAAAAATTACTCACTTAAAAAAAAAGCCTGCCAAGAGTTAAAGGATTTCACACAACATTGTGACATGGCAAGAAAAAGGATTGCATTGGTAACCATAGCTGAGTTTCAAAGTAATGCATATTGGAACATTTCCACAGGACTTACCAAAGGATTAGAGCTAAAATAGCTGTTTTCAAGAAAGATCTGAGTCATTGTCGAGCTTTTCAGAAACCATGTGCTCAACATGCCACAACAGTCAAAAAAAGCCAACCAAGTTAGCCACCATTAGGAAAAGATTAGGTAAGACAGAAAATATTATGAAGCTATGGCCCCGCTCTGAATACATTCTGATCACCCCATCTGAAAGAGATACTTTAGACTTGGGGAGGGCCGGGGGGAGAAAGATGGCAATAGAGAAAGGCAATCAACGTGGTTGGGGGATAGAACCGCTTCCTGATGGGGAGATAATAGAAGGACTGGGAATGTTCAGCATAGGGAAAAAAAAGATGGGGGGCCGCGCCCGGAGAAGAGATACATTAGAGATCTAGAAAATCATGACCTGTGTAGAACACAAGTTGGAAAATGTTATTTACCCCTTTACATAAGAGCCCTATCAGGAGTCGCCCAACAAAATTAATAGGCAGATTAGAAAAACGATTATACCATGTACAGCCAACCTGTGGAATTCCTTGCCAGCAGATGGGAGGCCAACTGTACGACTAGGTTCAAAACTGATTGAATAAGTTCATGAAGAGCAGGGCCAATGGCTATCAGCCAAAACAGTCAGGAACCCTGTCCTATGTTCAGGTGCCTCCAAGTGTCCGCCTGCTTGAAGTTGGGACTGGATAACAGGAGTGAACGGTGGATAAATTGCCTTATTCTGTGTGCTCCCTGAGAGCAGGCAGCACCAGCTACTTCCAGAAGACCGGACATGGGGCTGGCGCAGCCGCTCGTCTCAGCCAGCGCGGTGCTTCTTACGGTGACTTGGCAAGGAAAGTCGTCTGAGCAGTAACAGCTCACGTAGAGCCCGCCACTTACAATCTCAGCTGCCCACAAGTGACAAGGGGCCCAGGGCGCCGTGAAGGCTAACAAATACTAGGTAGCATAAGCTCCCGCGAGCTGCAGCTCACTTCAGATGAGTCAAGCGAGGGCAGGGCCACCGAGATGGGAGTAACAGCAGCGCTAAGTCAGTCGGGGTCGCTGCGGACAAGGTGCTGAGCACACCTGGAGAGGCATGTTCCTGACGGCGATGCAAGCCGAGATGAAGTGCAAAGCAACGCACATTGGAAAACGTGTCAGTCGAGAGCGTCGGGGCTGGACCCCCGACTTCATGAGGTTTTGTCCACCCCTAGGATTCTATGGGAGGGGAGGGGGCATCTGGTAGGGGGCCAGGAGCCACCGGGGACAGCTTCCTCCAGCATAGCCTGGGTGCTGCCTGCACAAGGAGGGAGCCTGGCAAGGTGCTGGGTCCTACTGCCGAGTCTGCCCAGCCATTACACAGAGTGAAGGCATCTCAGCTTCCACACAGGTGGAGGCTAACCCCCCCCCCCAAACAGAACCCCCCACTCAATGCAAGTGCTGTTTCTTAGAGGGGGTGCACACAGAGAGCCTGCCCCACTTGCCCCTAGCTCAGCAGTCCAGCTCCTGCTTGGCCACCCACCCAGAGAGAAGAGCAAAGAAAGAGAAGTGTCCCAGGCCCAGCGATTTAAAAGGGCCGGGAGCAGCTGGCTGCTGCCACCCACAGGGGAGTCGAAGCAGCAACAGCTGGATCCCTGGGCCCTTTAAGTCACCACCCGGCAGGGCTGAAGGACTGGCAGGGGAGGTAGCCCCCACCCCTTCTGGGGGCCAATTCTGTCGGCAGCCCTGAGCCCATGGAGCTAAGAGCGCCTGATGGACGTTTCCCCCTTTTAAACAGAGGAAATCCACCCACTCGAAGGGGTCTAAAGAAAGAAACATTAAGAGGCGGCACAGCCACGCGCTCAGAAATTGGGAGACCCCTGATTTAAGCCTGGCTGTGCCATCGTAAATTGGTCCTCTCAGGCGGATGCATTTGACAGTTTTTAGGCCCGTTTTCCTCCAGCCTCATTCGGTCCACAGAATGGAGGGCGCTTCCCTTCACAGCTCTACAAATAGCGTGTTTTAGCCTTGCTCTTCAGGGAACGGCATCGTGCCTCATGGGCTGCAAAACCGACTCACTCTCCTGCAAAGATGCCGTTTCCTCGTGGCATTAGACCAGCCCGTCAGTACTAGGTGCCAAGAGAATGTCCGTTTTCTGCACAAGAGGGGGGCTACTTTCCAGTCCACATTAGTGCCCACCGTGCAGACGGAACCAACGTGAGCCCTCTAGATTCCTGTACCTCAAGCTCCAGGGTCTCCTGCCGGACACACAGAACTAGCGAGCGCCTGTAAGTCATATGCCCAGAATCACACGAACTCTGGGACAGGCAGAATCAAGTTTCAGGGCACAGTGCTGCACCTTAATCAGGAGACCCTCTCTTCCCCTTTACTCCATTGTCAGGCAAGTTTTGGCAGCTAACCAACAAAGCAAGGGCCTCCTTTACTGCCGGCTCTGCCCAGCCAATAGATACAGCCCAGGCACTGAAAAGATCGAGAAATTGGAGACAGAAGAACAAAAATGATGTACGGTCTAGAAAACATGAGCTAGGAGGGAGACGGAAAGAATGGGGCTTGTTTAGTTTAGAAGAAAACAAGCCAAGAAGGGACATGACAGCGGTTTTCAAGCATCTAAAAAGGGTGTGATAAGAAGGGTGAACTAAATTGTTCTCCTTGGTTTGAGGACAGGACAAGCAGCAATGGGCTTAAACTGCGGCAAGGGAGGTTTAGGTTGGACATTAGGAAAAACTCCCTGCCTGTCAGGGTGGCTAGACACTGGAGTAAATTGCCTGGGGAGGTTGCAGAATCTACATCCCTGGAGATATTGAAGAGCTGGTTGGACAGACCTGTCAGGGATGATCTAGACCAGGGTTTCCCAACCTATGGGCCAGGACCCAAATATGGGTCACCATTACATTTCAAAAGGGTCACCAGTGTCTCCCCAGGTGGCTCCGCCCCCCTGTTTTTGAATTGCCTTGGGTCACCAAGTCTTCCTGACTTGTCAAAATGGGTCCCCATCTGGAAAAGGTTGGGAACCGCTGGTCTAGATGGTGCTTGGTCCTGCCACGAGGGCAGGGGGCTGGACCCGATCTCTCAAGGGCCCTTCCAGTTCTAGGATTCTATGTAATTAGACGGCCTCATTCCGCAGACCTCAGCAGGAGGGCACGTTAAGGAGGCTGTTGCTAACTTAAGCTAGCCACTTCACAACTCAAGCACTTAGCTGGATTGTGCTTGCAAAACCGTGTGCGTGTGCACGTGTGTGCATATGCACACACTTATGTTCACTCTCCAGCTTCAACAAGCAGAAGCTGGTTCCTGGCAATGAAGACACAAGCACGCGTAGCTCTTCACATTTTACTTTTTTATTATTTAAAAGCCACAAGTTGGCAAGGAACTTAACCCTCCGGCGCGTGGTACGGTCCCAGTGCCGCCCCTCTTCAAGGAGGATCCCCCTTTCAAACCTGGCAAGGCGAAGAGGTGAGTGGAACAAAGGTCACCGCTGTTGTGAAATCGGTCAGTGGCACTCGTGAACTGGCATCCACACGTGTGTCTTGGCCAACGCCTGCAGGCACTAGAGCGTGTTCTCTTGCAGAAGGAAGGCTCACCAGCCCCAGTGAGCACAAGGGGAAATCTCTTCCAGCCCATAGTGAAGTGTTCACACTCGCATTCCATAGTGAATAACCATCCTCTGCAACAAAGCAGTAATTACAGGGTGCCCAAAACCTCTCCATGTGCTTAGTGCTCCGACAAGACACTTAAGTTGCCCGGCTCTGGAGGTCATGTGGTGAAAGTTGGCAGAGATAGGAGTCCAGTCTTCCTGGGCTAGTCACCCTGCCGAGGGCTTCTCGCAAGGCTCCATGAGTGACATGTGGGGTGGGGCTCGTTCCCAGAGTTAAAAAGGCACGTCCACGCTGCTCCTAAAGGGCCACTGTCGAGCAAGCCAACCAGTACCCTATCTGGCCAGCCAAACGGACACTCAGACGTTCTTATTCAAAGCCAACATCCAAGAGACCAACAGCTGCTGAGCGCATGTGAGGAAGGGACATTTTGGCAGGAAGAGGAGGAGTGCGTTGTGGGCCTCCGTCAGCAGACACGAGTTCTCAGCAGGTTTAGGGCGCATGGGGGAAGCAGGTCGAGGAATTAACTGTGGGCAGGAATTCAGAACTTGCAGAAGGGGAGTACTCAATATTTATTCTTCCCAGGTGCCAGAATTCAGCAGCTCTGCTCAGCTTGCTCCTTGGCTATGAAGGCTCAGGAGCCCCTGTCCTGCAGGGAGTTGGCCACATCACCGTCTCAGCTTCTTTTTCTTCTTCCGGTTTCGTTCCTCGCTGTCCTCGTCAGCTTCACTTGCTGATGGGGTGGGATCCCTTCGGACCACTCGCTTCTCCACCGTGTATTCCTGCTGTCCCACCCTGGGGTCTCCTTTCACCAGGAATTCCCTGTTCTGGAAGGTTATGGACACATCAGTCCTGGGGTAGGTGCCATAAACCCTGCGGAGATCCTCCTTCACAAACTCTGGAAGCTCCCGCCTCGGTCCAAAGACCCTCTCGAGTTTCCCCCAGTGCAGTTCACCTCTCATGGTGAAGCCCTGCGGCCAGAGGTCCTGGTTCTGGCCTGGCCTCTGGTAGGCCGCGTATGGATTATAGCTGGCATAGGGGTTGTACAGAGACATGGGGGACACCTGAGAGAAGTGCCAGAGGGGGCGAGGGTGGAAGTAGGGGTTGGTGCCGTAGAAGTGATGATACTCCATTTGGTTGCCTGCATAGCTGGGGTAGCCGCTGCAGTCTGTGACAGAGGCGACGGGCCGGCTGTTGAAGCTGTGCATCTGGATAGGGGGGAACATGGAGGAGTTTGGCGATTCAGCCAATCTGCCAGGCCCAAGAGGCAGGTAGGTGTACGCAGAGGGCTGGATCATGCTTGAATAAGGCTCTTGCGGTACAAAACCATAATGGTACATGGTCCAGACGCTGGTGTTAAGCAAGGCTCATTGCTTCAAGGCAGCTTGCGTGTCCTGAGCTGTGGGAATAAACAGAAGATACTGAAGACACGAGAAAGGAATTTAAAAGAGTCTGGTCCCAGCACTGTTCATCCAGCAGGCTGGGTAAGAAGTGAGTTGTAGGAAACTCCTGTGTACTGAGCAATTAACACACCTAGAGAACAAAAATGCAACACTGTAGTTCCAGCATTTCCAGTGTGCTTTCAGATGCCAGCCATTAGCAATTGGCAGTACCGAGTCTGGGCGGAAGTGTCCCAGTGGGGTAGCTGTGTTAGCCACTTAATTACAGACGATCTGAACCTTCCCCAACATTTACCCAGACCTCTGAGCTGCAGGACTAGGAATGAGCACTGCAAAAAAACACCTCAGTCCGGTGCATGTTTTTCCAAGCTCTACTGATTCAGCCATTGTGCAATTGATTTTTTCCAAGACTCCTCAGTTAATTACAAGAGAACTTCAGACCTTCCCAACAGCTCAGGCCTGGAGGTTGTTCACAACTCTGAATACAACTGACAAGTTTTTCTTTCCAATGTTTACAACTGAACATTGGACTTAATACAGCTTTGAAACTTTAGTAGGCCAAAGGAAAAAAAATGAGCTTATAATTTAAAGTGAGGGAGGGAAAAGAGAGGAGAGAGTTAAAGTCATCCATGCATGTGTCACCCGGCCTCCTCTCTGTATGGCATTTATTTAAATTGCCATCTTCAGGGGAGGAACTCTGTTCTCACAAGAGTGCCAAACCACACAATCACTACTTCTAGAGCATTCATAAAGTAACCACTGTCAGGATCTCTTGCAAGATTTTTAGGTCTCCCTTCAAACAGTCTGGCTGCGTCTACACTGGCTGCTTGAATTTCCGCAAGAACACTGACCATCTCATGTGAGAAGTCAGTGCTTCTTGCAAAAATACTATGCTGCTCCTGTTCAGGCAATGGCCCTTTTGCGCAAAAGGACTCATGTAGACAGCTCAGATTTGTTTTGCGCAAAAAAGCCCCGATCGCGAAAATGGCGATTGGGGCTTTTTTGTGCAAAACCACATCCAGATTTTGCGGAAAAGCATCCGTGCCAATCTAGACGCTCTTTTCCGCACATGCTTTTAACGGAAAAGTTTTCCGTTAAAAGTATTTGCGGAAAGTCATGCCAGCCTAGACGTAACCTCTGGGTTCTAGCAAGTGGCCATCTCAGCCTTCATTTGGGCAACTCTGACCATACAGCGCAATATGGAAAGTTGCTAAGAGACAGTTGCTTTCTCTTAGATGCAACAGCAGAATGGGGACCGCTGTTCTACAGTTCTTCAGCCAGCCGGAATAGCTGCAGCTTGTAACTAGCTTTCAGAATTGGGTCAAGCTGGCTGTCGTGCACAGAGTAAAGGATGTTGCGTTTCCATGAATCAGCGAATCGACTAGTCGATGGAATTTCCATCAACCAATAGATAAGGAGGGAGGCGGGCGCTTGCCTCTGCCTTTGAAATGTAGCAAGAGGCGTGGGCAGCTCTTGCTACAGTTCAAAAAGCAGAGAGGCAGCTTCTGGAACCGGGCGCGAGCCAGGACAGCTGAGTCCTGAGTCATGCCTGCCCCGCCCCACTGTGCCTCTGCCTTCCCCTGCCCCTCCCCCCTGCGGAGACGGTGCTGGGGGGAAACCAACTTTTAAGCTCATTCCCCCTGCACTGGCTCCTGATCCCCCCACCCTTGCTGCCTCTATTAGAGCAAGGGAGCAGGGAGTGACTAGTTGACTACTTGCGTCTAGTCACTCAGCAATAGGGCATAGGCACAATGCAGACGCCCCACTACAGCCCTGCGGGTGTTGGGAAGCCTGTTACTCCAGCTGGCAAACAGGCTGGCCCCCCAACACGTACCCCCGCTGGGTTGGCTTTTATACACCCACATTCTGCCACGGTCCAGTGCAGCACCGCTCCTTCACCTCCTGACGTCCGGCTCTACCCGGAGACCGACGCGAAGGCTTGCTGCTTGCACACAGATCTGGAGGCCCTAGTTCCTGTTGGCCAGACGCAGGCCGCATGTGTCGAGTGTTGCAGTCGCACTACAAGCAACACCGAGGGCAGCCCCAGTGAGAATCAAGACCCTGTTGTGCTATTTGGTGAACAGTTAGAGACTGCGCCTGACCGAGCGCACTTAACTCATGGACACCCCACACACTTGCGTCCCATCTCTACATTGCGGGGCACAGGAAAGGTGGAGGTTCCAGTCCTTCCGTTTTCTTCCACATTCCTTTGTATAGTCTTGCAGAAGAGGGGGTTTGAAGCATTTGCTTCTAATGCAGGGCACTGAGAAACACTCAAGCTCCAGTACCCATCGCAGCCGTTTGAGTCTGGATTAGTCATCATCGTCTTAAGCTGTTAGTATAAATGGGCCTTCAAGTGTATCTTAACTATAAGGGTGTGTCTAGGCTACAGGGTTTTGTCGACAAAACTATACCTGCGTCCACACTGCCTTTGAGTATGTCGACATACCGTCAACAAAACTCAGCAGTTTTGTCGATGTATGTAAACCTCATTCGAGGAATAACGCCTTTTGTTGACAGTTCTGTCGATAGAAGGCATTATTGCATCTACTGTCCTTTGCGTCCACACTGTTATGTCGACAAAGCGCCTTGCTTTGTCGACAGAACTGGCTGCAGTCTAGACACTCTTTGTCGACAGAAACTTTGTCGACTGTATCTGTTGACAAAACTTCTGTCGACAAAACCCTATAGTCTAGACATACCCTAAGAGTGCATCTCTTCAGCACCCTAAACTCTAAATAAGCTACGCAAATTGCATATTGCGTAGCTTACTTCAAAATAGCCTATTTTGAAATTTGGCACAGTCTACCGAGTGCCAAATTTCAAACTAACGCACTATTTCCAGCCTTATTCCTTGTGCAACAAGGTTTACAGGGATGGTGAAATAGTTCGAACTAACAGGCACATTTCTAAGATGCAGGGTGGCTATTTTGAAATACCAAGGCATCCTGAAACCACTTAGGGTACGTCTACACAGCAAAGAGATATCAGAAAGGTCATAAGTCATAGCAGATAATATTCATGAGAAAGAGGAACTCAGTGTGTCTGAACAAAGAGGCCTCTTGCTAGAACTCAAGAAGCGCATTCAGTTTCATTGTTCTTATGTACCAGGCATGACCTTAACAGCCCCCTCCCCCCAGCACCAAAATTTGCATGTTGCCCAATTCAGTGCTGAAATGCAGCCGCCTCTGGGGTGGAAGGTGGCAGTCTGAACAGCCCACAGCAAGTTACCCAGCCCCTCAGCACGCCATCCCCCCCCCTTGACCTCCCGTACCGTTGGGGGCAGTGGGAATAAGGTCCGCATCCCAGGGAACAAGAGGGCAGAACAGACGCTAGGACACAGCCCTTTCTAGGCTGCAAGTACACACCAGCAGCAGCCAGGATGCCAGAGAAGGCTGGTGGTGCAGCTTAGCACCTCAAGCAGGAAGGGAGGAGGCTGTTACCTGGCTGCACACAGCCATGGGTGTTATTTCCTTAGCAAAGATCTCAAGCTCTGCTCGGCTGCCGTCTCTGGAAGTCGGATATACCCAGCGTGGAGCCGGCCTGGCTGTACTCCGTGAGCAGACACGAGGGTCCCTCGCCTCCCTGGTTTGGGTTTGAAAAGGCTCTGGTTATCGCCAGCGGCTCCCAGACTAGCTAACCAGCAAACTAGCCAGCTATTGTGTTTAGTAACCACTCCACGCTCCACCCAGGCTGGGGCACATTCCAGGGAGCTATGGTTACTAAGCCAAGCGCAACATGCACTAAGCTAGCAGAGGACACCGGATGAGAGATCTGTCAAACTGTTCTTCCCGATTTTGAGAGTGCCCTTCCCAATGGCCCCTACCCCGGTAGGAGGGCGCCCACCACAACCCAGCTAGTGCTGCAGTCAAGGCCACAAGAGACTTTTAAAAGAAGAGGAAATTGACACCACCTTATGAACTGTTCTGCTCTCTCCCGAGTGGATGGTGAAGAACAGCCAGACTGGGTCAGACCAACGGCCCATCTAGCCTAGTGCCCTGTCCGCCCACAGTGGCCAATGCCAGGTGCTCCAGAGGGAGGGAACACAACAGGGAATCGTCATGTGATCCCTCTCCTGTCATCTATTTCCACACAAACAGAGGCCAGGGATACCATGCCTACCCAGCCTGGCTAATAGCCATTGAGGGACCTATCCCTCCATGAAAATCTCTCACTCTTTTGATCCCTGTTGAAGTCCCAGCCTTCACCACATCCTCTGGCAAGGAGTTCCACAGGTTGACTCGGCACTGAGTGAAAAAAAGCTTCCTTCTGTTTATGTAAAACCAGCTACCTATCATTTGGTGACCCCTAGTTCTTATGTTGTAGAAATAAGTACATCACTTTTCCTTCTTCACTTTTTCTACACCAGGCATGATTTTATAGACCTGTATCCTATCCCCCCTTAGTCACCTCTTTTCTAAGCGGAAAAGTCCCAGTCTTTTTAATCTCTCTTCATGCAGACCCATTCCAAACCCCGAATCATTTTTACTGCCCTTTTCTGAACCTTTTCCCAATGCCAATAGATCTTTTTTGAGCTAAGGCAACCACATCTGTATGCAGTGTTCAAGATATGGGCATCCTATGGTTTTATAGAGAGGCCATAAGCCATTCTCTGTCTTGTTCTCGATCCCCTTCTCCATGATTCTGAATGTTCTGTTTGCTTTTGTGACTGCCGCTGCACATGGAGTTCACATGCACCATTATCCTTCCCAAACCCAGGAGCACCTCTCTCATCAGCCTCCTCAAATCCTTCATGCCATCTGACTACTCTGCATGGCATCCTAGAGTCTCAAGTTAGGTGTGGAAGGGCCTTGAGAGCTCAAATCAAGCCCCAATACCAGAGCAGGACCAAGTCATCTATCACAGAGTCTAGATTTGTCCAACTTGTTCTTGTGGGTCCCCCAGCAATGGGGATGCCAAGGCCCGCCTTGAAAGCTCATTCTAGAGTTTAATGACATGGATAGAGAGGGTGTTTCTTCATGTCCAACCTACAGCCGCCTCGCTACAAATTGAGACCATGACACTTTTGGTACAACCTCCAACAGCCATGGAAAACAATTAAAGCCTAAGGAGTCCTTAACAGTTCCCAACTGGTCAGAATCCACCCGCACCGTCAGTCTCTTTTCCAAGACTAAACACACCCAGTTTTAGTTCCAATTTCTGCTCATTGCCCTTGCTTTCCAAACCCTTTCATTGTTGCTCTTGTTTACACTCCTTCCAATTAGTCCCCATCTTGTCTCCAGTCAAGTGTCAGATAGTACTTCAGCTAAGGTCTTCCTGGTGCCAGAGAGAGCAGGAGTGGGCAGCAAGTGCCAGCAATGCCCCTCTGCCATGTGTATTGGCCAAACTGTACAGTCTCCGCAACAAAGGATTAATGGACCCAGGTCTGGTATCCAAAAAGGTGACCCAGAAACCCATTGGGGGACATTTAAATTGCCGGGGCACTCAATGGATTTCAAAGTTGCCATATTACTACACGCCAATTTCAAACGCCAGCGTGAAAGGGAAGCTGCAGAATTTCATTTACAAGTTTGGGACCTGCAATAGAGGTTTAAACAAAGACTAACTGGATTACCCGCTATGGTCCACATCTTAATGACATAAAAAGCCAAGCACCGGGTACTTAAGTATACTTAGAACCCACTATCGTTTTCATTTAGCATGGACACTGACAATTCTTTCCCCATTTTTCTCCTTCTTTCCCTCCCTCATCCTACCTCTATTTTGCAGGCTAGACCCCTTAACCTCATTCATCTCAAGTGGGTTGTACCCGCGAAAGCTCATGATATCATTTATCTTTTTTGTTCGTCTAGGGTGCTGCAGGACTATTACGTTTTTTCAGTTACAAACTAACACAGCCACCCCTCTGAAAATGTTGCATATGGTCTTTCAAATCAATTGTTCACCAACCTTACAGTGTTTTCATCCAAACTACTCTACCCTGAGACACACACACTTTGTGGAAACTGCTCCAACACCCTATCCAAAGTTATTAACCTGATCCATTCGACGCACGAACCCTCAACATGCCAAGTTATTCACAATGGGGTCTTGACAGAATCCTTCAGTGTACTCTCAGGACTGTGACAAGGGTGCCTATTGTCACCGTTCCTGTTCTTGATCACACGAAGGACTCTACCAATCTTGCAAGGCTTCCATTACACTGTAGCCACAACCTTTCAAGGAGGCTCTGGAGAAGTGTCACCACATGTCAGGCTCTTTGCTAGCATGGAGTCCTTCGAGTCTGAGGAAGTCTCTAATTTTCTGGGCAAAGCATTAAGTGGGGTGGGGGGGAGGATTTCCAAATAAGGTTGCCAGATGGTTTCAACAGAAATACTGGATCCACTTGACATGACATCGCAATCGACGTTCTGTCTTAGTTAGAAGACACCGGACATTTCTATTTTCTCAATTTGTTTCCCTAACAGAAAGCTCAAATACTGGACTATCCAGTTCAAAGCCAGACACCTGGCAACCTTATTTCCAAAACACTGCTGCTTAGGAGCAGAAATTCCACAAGCAGAAAACCAATCACGTTGGAGTAGGGGGACTTCCAAATTTGTTCTCAGTGACTGCTTCGGCTCAGGTATACTGCCTTAAGTTACAACAGGATTTTTCCTTCAGCTGTCAAGGACTCAAGCCAAGTCCTTTATACCTAGCACACAAAAACATAGCATCAGAGAAACCAGAGATGGATTGGGGAAGCTTTCTTAGCTTATCTTTTCGACCCGCTCTCTTCACTTCCTCTGGACAAAGCATGACATTGTTCCATGGAACAGTTAAGTTTCAGCAACACTCAGGCATCTGACCTTAGAGACTTAAGCTAACGTATGTGTTGGCAAAGCAGGAAACAGTGTTGTTTTGTTCTCCACAGCTAGCATCAGAAAGCCAAGCAAGATGTGACCGGCTTTTTCTCAAAGAGGAACTCTTGCTCAGCCAAGCAATTACGGGCTTGTTGCAGGAACTAGATGGGTGAAAATCCCATTGGTTATTTCACAATGCAGGACGTCAGACTAGATCGGGAAGGGCAATAAGCAGCCTGCAGGCCAGATGCAGTTCGCAATGGGCCACCAGATGCTTTATTTACCTGCACTCCTGCAGATACAGCCACTCGCAGCTCCCATTGGCCACAGAACATCATTCCTAGCCAATGGGAGCGCGGGAAACAGCATGACTGGGCCATCTCTAAACTGATACACCAGGTGGGCTGTTTATTGCCCACCCCTGAGCCCAGAATGGTTCCTTCTGACCTGAGAAAGTCTATGACAAGGTGGGCGAGGCAATAGCTTGGTAACAGGTTGGCCCAGTAACAGGTATTTCCTTACCCACCATCTCACCAACACCCCAAATGGTCCCGGCTCCTGCAGCACTGCCATGGCACAGAGCAGATGCTGGCACTAACAGGCATCAGTGCTTGTGTAACTCACACCCTGGTGGGGCTCACTGTCCCATGGAGTGGCACTTAGACCATGTACAGCCAGAGATAAAACAAGGGAGCTCTTAACTGGAGAGCCAGTTGGCTTTGTCACTCAAGCAATAGAGGTTCCTACCCGAGGTCCCAGGTTCAAGTCTTCCCAGTGGCAGTTACATTTTGTCAGTGCAATGGTCAGTTTCTACCCCCTTTGTTCCACCACGATTTGACAACCAAGGGCTAAATGATTTGCTACATAAACTTAAGTGGAGATCAAAGTTATCAGCATAGATAATGTCAGGCTGTGAAAAGACAGCCAGCCAACACCCCTGACTGTAGCTATAGCGACTACTGGTGTAGATACAACTGTACTGTGGATGGGCAAACTACAACCCACTGGCTGCATTCAGTCCATCAGGACTTTCAATCTGGTGTGCAGGGTTACCAGTCTGGCAGCACAGCTGGACTAAGGCAGGCTCCTCGCCTGTCATGGCCCCATGCAGTTCCTGGAAGCCCCAGTGAATGAGGATGGCAAGGGGACTGTGGGCTGTTCTCTGCAGGCACGGCCCCATACACCTCCCATTGACTGTAGCTCTTTTCCAGGCCAGCAAAGCCATTTCCCTACCCTGACGTGGCCCTTGGGCCAAAGCATTCACTTGCCCCAAGCAATACTGAAGGGAGAGGGCTTCTGTTGACAAAGCGAATGCCGTTCGGGAAGGGGGTGTTCGTACCGTCCCCCCCCTCCCCCCCGAGTTGCAGTGGTGCAGATGTACCCAAGTCAAGATGACATTTCTACAGGGCCTAGCTAATCATGTGGTGGGTGGGGAGGTGGATCCTGCTGAGGAAGGTTCAGCTACAGGCACTGTCAGAGACAGGGTATCCCAGTACACAGACTAAGTGCAACTCTTGTTGACATCTGATAGCAGGTACCACTGGGGCTGAGAACTAGATGGAGACTAATTTCAGAATATCAAAGCCATTCCTGTATAATCCCAGTGGGCCACTGCAAGGCAACTCAACTAACAACTCAATCCAAAGAGGGGCCGGGCTGCCAGAGCAGGGAGACAGGCACCCCCACCCACCGTAGAAGAGACAGGGTAAAGGACAATCAGGGGAAAGGAAGGTTTCTAGAACACCCACGTGTTTCACAATCACACCCCAAACCAGATCCCATGCACTTTCCTCTGCCACTCCCACCATCACAAAGCACAAAATGTACTAATTCCAGGGTGCTCCCCAAAACAGTCACACAGCACAGCTGGCAGGACAGTCTCATCCTTGGAGCTCAATCCCCGAACTTCAGTCCAACACAGGCAAACACTACGATCCTTTGGTGTTGCCTCTTTTAATCAGTGTGTTGGGGGAAGGATGTGTGTGTTTAGAAGCACAACCCATTAGATGTACATGGTTTTGTTAGTTCTTTCTGCTACATAGGGAGGTTTGGCAGCTGGATTCCTTACTGGAGGATTTTTTAAGGTGTTAAAGATGCCAAGAACCTAGGATACTTTTGGTAAAAGCAAAGTAAAACTCTTCCCCCACCCCAATTTTTTTTTATAACAGTGTAGTGCATCATCCTTATTACAGTAAAAGGTCTTAACGTTTTAATTTGACTGTTTAAAGTTCATAACACTTCAGACTTCCCCCTCATTTAGTATAGCATGACATTTGATTTTAGGTAAAGTGCCTTGTACATACGATCTCCACCAATACACACAATTGAAACCTATTTAATGACAAACACTGAATGTTTTTGTTGGCCTGGAAAACGCTCATTCTTGACTTCAGAAAAGCTGCAGGGATATTTGATAAGACTCCCTTGTAGGCGCAAGCGATTAGGATCTGACAGCAGCAGACGAGAGGACTTGGCATACAAATGAGCAAATACTCTAAATACAAGCTCACCAGCTGAATAGTTGCCAGTAATGGGTTTAAGCTAGTTTTCTCCCTACCCTTTAAAAATAAACTGTTGGTCCAGATAACAGCACAGGGCCTGGGGGGGTTTCCAACAGCTTCTGGGTAAAGTTTAAGAAAACTGATCCAAACAGACACAGTTCAGCCTATTTGGGTTAGCGAGGTGCTGTCAAATGTACAGCCTCTCTCCCTGCAGGCTTTTCCTTCGACATTTCAGCACAGGACTGAACTCAGCTGTGCAGACCTGCTAGTTTGGCCAGTGGTCTGCCCATGAGAACCTTGTGACTTGTAACTACAGCCTCCCACCTCACCTGGATTGTACCAGAAAAAGGAGCAGAAACAAGGTGGGGATCCACAAATGAGGTGTTCCCTGTAAGCCGAGCGCTTGGGCACTCACCTAAGAGAGATTCCAGCACTGCCCAGCTGACAGTGTGCACAGCTGCTCACACCCAGGAGCTGGTGTTTTTATTTCAGTGCACACCTGCACATGCCTTGGTGCACATAAAATGTATTCCGCACCCAGATGGAAAAAAGTTAGAGGGGCCATTGGACTTGGGTGTTGCAGTGTTCAGCATCCCAGCACCTGGCAGGGAGGGGAGAGAAGGAGAAATCACCCACCACACCTGAGTCAGGCACCTAGGCTCCTTGTACAGTGAAGGGGGTGTTGGAGAATTCACAAAAGCCAGCATGCCCAGTGGGGAGCTGCCTCACCAAGCCAGGGGGAGATGCTGACAAAAGGAGTTAACCCAAGTCCTGCCATGGCTCATGGAAAGCATCCGAGCATTCACCTTCCTCTTCACTGAGATATAGGAATTGTCACCTACCCAGCTTGTAATAAGGCTGCTTAGGCCCCCAGGTGTTTCTGCAGGAATTCAGCAGCTGGCTCTCACTACACCCCCATAGCAATCTAGTGAAACTGCTATCCCTTCTGAGCCTTGGGCCGGTCCACAGCCTGGTCAACCTCTCTCCATTGCCTTCTCACAAGTGGTGTCAGCTCTACTCAGCTAGGACCACGGGCCTTGCACAGCCAGCACTTGGCGCTCAGGTGAGGAGGGGGCGGCTTTTCTGAAGCAGGACGAGCCAGTCTGAGCCCTGCTCTCGGGGGACATCAGGGTTCAGGGAGGTGGGTGCAGATTCGGTACAGCAGAGTCTAGAGTGCTTATAGCCCCTCATGGTAGCTCATGCTTCAGACAGGGCCGGGTTTTTAAAGCCTCAGACAGCTGACTTGCGTCACTAACACCCAGGCTGGGCTTTTCAGAGGGGTTTACTGAAGTGCATGCCCAAGTCCCATTGAAATCCACTATTTGATCTGAGGAAGTGGGTCTGGCCCACGAAAGCTCATCACCTAATAAACCATCTTGTTAGTCTTTAACGTGCTACATAGTCCTGTGTTGTTTCATTGAAATCCAATGAGTGATCAGGGCTTACTTCCCTTAAGGCAGAGATGGGCAAGCTGCAGCCTCATCAGGGTTCTACACATGGCCCATGACACATTGCTTACTGTTACCCATGCACAGGGTTGCCAGATCCTGCTGGTTTCTGTCCAGTTTCCCTCCCCCTGCCCCTGTTTTACTAAAGTGACATGCACATAACCAAGGGCATGTGAAGTGAGGCGCATACATTGATTGCAAGGACTGTGTGCTCCCCCTGCATCCAACCAAGACAATGCTATGGTCCTGTCCACACACCTCAAATTCCAGGTACACAAGCACACTTCACAAAAGCTAAGTATCCTCAAAAGATCATCTTGGTAGGCTGCCAGACTGGCCCTCCTCCATTTCAGTAATGACACTTATGCAGCCCACACTAGCCACCGTGAGCCATTGCTGCTTCAGGGTCTGAAAATTCCAGCCCCGACGCCTAGCAGAGATTTCTGAGAAAGACCAGCTATTGGCAGTGACTGGCTGCTGTGCCTGCTGCAGCTCTGATGGCACAGAGAATTGCATGCATGCACCACTTTGCGGCTACGTCTACACTGACCCCTTTTCCGGAAGGGGCATGTAAATTTCATGAGTCGTAGTAGGGAAATGCGTGGGGGATTTAAATATCCCCCGCAGCATTTAAATAAAAATGTCCACCGCTTTTTTCCGGCTTTTAAAAAAGCCGGAAAAGAGCGTCTACACTGGCCCCGATCCTCTGGAAAAAGCGCCCTTTTCCGGAGGCTCTTATTCCTACAAAGTAGGACTGAATTCCTACAAAGTAGGAATAAGAGCCTCCGGAAAAGGGCGCTTTTTCCGGAGGATCGGGGCCAGTGTAGACGCTCTTTTCCGGCTTTTTTAAAAGCCGGAAAAAAGCGGTGGACATTTTTATTTAAATGCCGCGGGGGATATTTAAATCCCCCACGCATTTCCCTACTACGACTCATGAAATTTACATGCCCCTTCCGGAAAAGGGGCCAGTGTAGACGAGCCCTGCATGTATAAATGCTGGTGGCAAGTTTTACAGAGGATGTTTTATCATTGTTACTTCAGTTCTGGGCATCTCTGGTTATGAAATGGGCTATATAAAATAAAGATTAATTGAAGGAGGGTTCAATTTAGCATTTAAAGAAAATTTGTCGTCTATTGCACTAACATCGTCTACTATTTAAGTCTAAATAATTTTAAAATGCATGTTGTACTTATGACTGCCTCTTGCTAGTCCCAGCTGTTAGAACAGTGAAACTGACTAATCAGTTTCAGGTAACTTACTGTCTCATACTTTATAATAGAGATACACCATCTCATAGAACTAGAAGGGACCCTGAGAAGTGATCCAGTCCAGTCCCCTGCCCTCATAGCAGGACCAAGCACCATCCCTGACAGATTTACCCCAGATCCCTAAATGGCCCCCTCAAGTATTGAACTCATGACCCTGGGTTAAGCAGGCCAATGCTCAAACCACTGAGCTACCCCTCCCCTGCACACAGTTGAGACAGGTTTGTCATTTTTAACTAATCCCACTACATTGGATCATAGTGGTCTGATATGGATGGAGATTTATCTTAGATTGTTTAGGTATAACAGATTCTACATCTTGGCAGAGGATTAGACCTTCGTAGTACTGCCTAAACCTATGGTTCCATTATCCTGTAAACCCTTCTGCACATGCATAACTTGATGGACAAAAACAATCCCATTGACTTTAGTGAGATGATGCACGTAAATGTTCACAGGATTGATGCCATAGGAGGGCTTCTCTAGCACTCAGACTTTACAAAGGTCTGTGTTGGAGGCCCATGAGATGGTGGCATTTTAATAGAAGATGAACATTATGTTAGTCCCTAAATCTGAAGGTCACCCTATCTGCACAGGATAATTTTACTGGTATCAACAAAAATGTGAATTTGGACCAGTTTTGCTGTACTGGTATAACTCACCATGGGGACAGGCTTATTCTGTAACAAGAGCTAGTTGCTTTGGATAGAATTTAATTTAAAAAAGCCATTCTAGTTGTGGGAGAGAAGTCACAAGAGCTATTGGTTAGTATTTACCAAGTTCCATCCAACTTTTAGGTCACTTTCATACAAAAATAAACTAAACCAATATTAGATAGAGGGGATTAATGCTCCATAAGCATAAATGGGAGGCTGACTGTTAAAACAGGGCAATACAGTTAAGACCCTTACATGCACATGTACATATTGTTAATAACCAGTTCATTAAATAAGCCACAGCTTTCAACTGTCAATGCTTTTGCCCCCAAATCCTCCCATCATGTGGAAGCAAATACTTACTTAGCACTGAAGCAACTCTCTGCCTAAGGGGGGGGGAGGGGAGGAGGAGCATGTGTTAAGTTGGCTAAACACTTAGTGTGGATAGCAGCCAGACAAATTCCAGCGTTAGAGTAGTGTTCTCATCCCAGCCATCCTCAGTTGCTCAAGATACTATTAGATGACCTAAGAATACAATTAACCTACACTTAGACATTCTTTACCTGTAAGCAGAGCATCCAAACATTCAATATCTAAAGGGACTTTTAAACAGTTATGTGCACTCTAAGCAACAAAACACTGTAGCACCTAGCTGTCTGTTACTAGTATAAAACTTAACAGATAAGGACAAAATGCTTTTCTTGCTGTACAGTAGTCACAATAAGAACAGAATTTAAGAACAAAATCAGGGTAAGGAAAAAAGAAGGGGAAGTTACCTATATCTATATATATTCTAACTCTCTTAAAAAACCCAAGAGCTTTTTGTAAAGATATCTTAAAACATCAGATCCATTCCTAAAGGAACAACCAGGCTCATTCCTCAGACTAGCATAACTTTGAACAACCTCAAAAGCAATTTTCTTTTTTAAATTACCAAGTGCTGCTTTGAAGAACCAACCTATTCCTCAGCTTTGTGTCCAGAACCAGGAAGGACTGCAGCCCATCTTCTATTTGTAATCACTGTGGTAACTCCCATCCTTACAATTGGCAGACCTGTATCACTTGCAGGCACCTGTAGCGTGTGGCAATCGCAGCTGTACATAAGTAAATCTAGTAAATTGGATACTAGCATTAGTTTAAACTGTATAAATTAATCTATAAAGTTAAAACCCAAAAGATGATTGTTCCATTACCAAGCCTGACTGATAGTATAGAAAGTTTAATGCAATAGTGTTTGAGGCTTTTTACATAAAAAACTTTTACAGGTGATTGCAATGTCTGATGATGCATGCTTGCGCCTCACCCTTTAATTACACAATCTGGGATTATCTTTTGGAGTGCGAACACTCGAAGGTCTGTGATTAGTGGCTTTATCAAAAGAGTTTTTCAGTGAAAATGCTGGTAATCCTATTTCACAGTATGCCAGAAGATAATAAAATGGGAAAATGCTTTGAGAACCACTAGGAAATGTCAAGCAAATGATAATTTTAACCTCTCAGAGCCCTTTACAAACACTAATTAAAGCTTCCTGCATCACATCCCTAGTTGAATATCCATTAACAGTTAAATTAATTGCTGTAGGGAAAAGATAAAGTTGACTTGCATGGGGACAAAATGGGTTTATGCCTCTATGATAAGTAAAGGCAGCCTGATGCGAGTATTAATACATAAGTCCAACAATATCTAGGCTAATGTGAAAAATAGCTACCTTTAGAGCAATGTGTGACCAGCTGATATAACAAACTAGTGTATTTTATAGGTCATGCTTAGGGGAAAGGTAAATTTGCATGTGTGGTGTGAGAGTTATTTGAAACTGATGATGTTGATGGGATACTTTAAGAGCCCATTTCCAGACTTTCTAACATTTGCTTTATTGCTCTGAAGTGCTGTATAGTAGTTCTGTGAAGATTTTAGGAACGTAATACATAGAACTGAAGAGGCCAGAAAGAACCATTGTGATCAACTAGTCTAGTCTCCTGTATCATACTGGCCCTTAAACTTCATCCAGTCATCCCTATATTGAGGTGAATAACTTATGTTTCACTAATGCATAATTCCCATATACTTCAAGAATGGGAAGCGACTGTCTAGGAAGGAGTACGGCAGAAAGGGATCTAGGGGTTATAGTGGACCACAAGTTAAATATGAGTCAGCAGTGTGATGCTGTTGCAAAGAAAGCAAACATGATTCTGGGATGCATTACAGGTGTGTTGTGAGCAAGACAGGAGAAGTCATTCTTCCGCTCTACTCTGCGCTGGTTAGGCCTCAGTTGGGCTACGTCTACACTGGCCCCTTTTCCGGAAGGGGCATGTTAATTTCAGCTATCGTAATAGGGAAATCCGCGGGGGATTTAAATATCCCCCGCGGCATTTAAATAAAAATGTCCGCCGCTTTTTTCCGGCTTTTAAAAAAGCCGGAAAAGAGCGTCTACACTGGCCCCGATCCTCTGGAAAAAGCGCCCTTTTCCGGAGGATCTTATTCCTACTTCAAAGTAGGAATAAGATCCTCCGGAAAAGGGCACTTTTTCCAGAGGATCGGGGCCAGTGTAGACGCTCTTTTCCGGCTTTTCTAAAAGCCGGAAAAAAGCGGCGGACATTTTTATTTAAATGCCGCGGGGGATATTTAAATCCCCCGCGGATTTCCCTATTACGATAGCTGAAATTAACATGCCCCTTCCGGAAAAGGGGCCAGTGTAGACGTAGCCTTGGAGTATTGTGTTCAGTTCTGGACACCGCATTTCAAGAAAGATGAGGAGAAATTGGAGAGGGTCCAGAGAACAGCAACAAGAACGATTAAAGGTCTAGAGAACATGACCTGTGAGGGAAGGCTGAAGGAATTGGGTTTGTTTAGTTTAGAAAAGAGAAGGTTGAGGGGGGACATGATAGCCGTTTTCAGGTATCTAAAAGGGTGTCATGAGGAGGGAGAAAGCTTGTTCATCTTGGCCTCTGGGAATAGAACAAGAAGCAATGGGCTTAAACTGCAGCAAGGGAGGTTTAGGTTGGACATTAGGAAAAAGTTCCTGTCAGGGTAGTCAGACACTAGAATAAATTGCCCAGGGTGTTACCTCAGTTTGTATGTTATATGTTTATTGATTGTGCGGATGGGAAGGTGTAGTGCTATGAGTGCTGTCCTGACCCGACTAAGGCAGTGAATCGAACTATCAATGCTAATTCGAACTAAGGAAGCCTGCCATAGGGAGGGGGGTTCCCGCCTTTTCCCTAGTTGCACATGGTACTAGTGCTCTGCACCCCATTCTAATTCTTTGCATTCGGTACCAAATAGCTGCACACGGTTCAACATGTTATGCACCCCACCCGCAAAAGAGAGCACTCAGCCCCTTGGAAATCTTCCCACTGGAGAGAGCTAAAAATACCCCGGTTCAGTGGCAGTTGGGGTTCCCTTTTTTTTCTTCCTACCTGGGTTCCAGTACGTGTGGTTCTGTGTATGTCCCTCTGTTGTAGTATGAATGGTAGGGTGAATGAGTGAAAGAGAGAGAGTGATAGCGTGAGCCTGGACGGTGTAAGGTTGGTGTGAGTGTGGTGGGTATTTTGGGTTTGCCTATTACCTGTGGAGAATTCCCGGGGATTACCGGCTACATCCCATTGGGCTACCATCAAGGAGCGGAAGGCCTTTGATCCATAGTCCATTCCTCACCCGCTGCCCGACTAGAAGGCCAGATCCTGTGACATCGTGGGATCTCCTCACAGTTCCTCTGACACGGCTTCCAATTAGCTACGGCATTGAGGTCGTGAGCACCTCCTCTGCCTTAAGCCACGAGAGTGTGTGCAAAGAACAGGCAGTCCCTGGGTTACATGGATCCGACTTACATCGGATCCCTACTTACAAACGGGGTGAGGCAACTCAGCACTAGCTGCTTCCCCCCAGCAGACCAGGAAGACGCGAAGCTAGCACACCCCCCTCCCCCCCCCCCCCGCAGACCAGGGAGACGCAGAGCGGCTTTCCTCAGCAGACACCTCAGCTTGAGAATAAAGGACTGAGGGAAGTGAGGTGTGGGAGAATAAAACTGAGCTCTGGAGAAATGTTTGGCTAGAGTTTCCCCTACAATATGTACCAGTTCCGACTTACATACAAATTCAACTTAAGAACAAACCTACAGTCCCTATCTTGTACGTAATCCGGGGACTGCCTGTATAACCCTATTGTGCCTAGGGGTCTCCACTGTCTGCTTTATTTCCTGGGATTTGGGTATTAAATTGCTGTTACATGCTGTTCTCTATTTTAAATTTACAATTGTTCTGTATTTTAACCTTACAATATATGGTTTGGCCCCAAATTAAGACTCGAAGTTTCTTTTGTTTGGAAAACCACGCGCCGGTGACAGATACGGCCACGAGCAATCGGCCTCAGGCGATCCTGTCTTCTGGGACTTGGGACATTTACCATCTCTAATATAAGTCAGGGCATGTCCAATATTAAATTCTAAATTAATCATTACTGCGTCCCAGGGTAAACAAGGGAGGTTGTGGAATCTGCATCTGTGGAGATATTTAAGTGTAGGTTAGATAAATGTCTATCAGGGATGGTCTAGACAGTATTTGGTCCTGCCATGGGGGCAGGGGACTAGAGTCGATGACCTCTCGAGGTCCCTTCCAGTCCCAGTAGTCTATGATTCTATGAATCTATATCTCTTTCAGAAAGGCATCTAGTCTTAATTAATTTCGAGATTGTCATCCCATGAGATTCTCCTGATAGTGCATGGAAAAATAAGTAATGTCCATGGGAATGAGAATGCATTTAGCAGTCTTTAATGCAGTAAGTGTTTTGACCTCTCTGAAAAGCTAGTCACGATATCAATATTTGCTCTTCATTTCAACCTGTCTTGCATCCAGTCTGTCTTTCTCAGCTAGACCCAAGGAGCAGGCCTCAGAATGTTGGGACCAGCCAGATCTCTGCTGGCCACTGGCATGTGCACTTGTCCTGGAGATACAAGCCCAAAAAGTTTTAGGAAAATCTTTGAAAAGAGAAGCCTCCAGCACAGAGTTTCATGGGTACTTGGGCCATAATGGTTCCCCGGGGGTGGAAGACATGGGGGTGACACGATTTTAAGGAAACATGGGCCCCAGTAGGGCTCCCCATGGGTGGAAGGGAGAGGCATCGGGGTCCAGGGATCTCACATAGTCTCAGACGGACAAGGTTCCCAGCAGGACTCACACAGTACAAGGTGTGATGCTGGCAGACCAGGCGCCAGCTCATACCAAGGACTATGCTTCAGCGGAACACAGAGGGATACATCGCTGGAGCCAGTCTGTATGTCAGTGTTGTCAGCATTAGAATGATAAAAATGTGCTCAGTGTTTGGACTTGATGGAATGCTTATAAACTGCACAACATCTAGATCCCACGTTGTAATGCAATATTGTAGCTTGTGTGTAATAAGTGTCCGTCACTGTTTAAATCATCAGCGAGAAAAGAGACACTAATTAAAATTAAAAAACAACAAATAGTCTGGTGGCACTTTAAAGACTAACAAACCATGTAGATGGTAACATGAGCTTTTGTGGGCACCCACCATCTACATGGTTTGTTAATCTTTAAAGTGCTACCAGACTCTTTGTTGTTTTTTAAGTTTATCCTGCACAGACTAACTCGGCTACCCTATGGTGACCATATTTTCTGAACCAAAAATATGGACACCTTGGCCCCGCCCCCTGAAACCACTAGCCATGCCCCTGGCCCCTTAGGCCCCACCCACTTGTCACAGGAAGTCCCACCCCTGGGGTGGTACTTCTGGGGTCAAGATGAACACATGACCTGAAATAAAGGGTGTCATGTGACCCATCTAAGACCTCTTCCCACCATCTTCTACCTATAGGGATGGGTTTGGGCCCCATAGAAGACCCCTCCATTCAACTATATTGCAATTGCATTAACCCCAGGTCCAGACCTAGGGTCCTATGACAGTGCAGTGCTAGAGGTCCAACCTCGAATCAGGATGAGAGTCAGGATCTCAGGCCTATTACTTTGCAGGGTAGATGCAGCCCCATTTGACTCAGGGCCTGTGAATCATCCAGAACTATCCCACAATTTCATGGGACAACTGCATAGTCCTCTTAACCAGTCCTGATTACTGGTTCCAATTCACTGGTAATCAGAGGGGGCTGGAGCAGTTCCCCACCTGTTTCAGGAAGGGGGCTGCTCCAGGCCCGCAAAGGGCTTGCTGCAGACAGGGGTTGCTCTCATCCAGATCAGCAAGTCTCTGGGGAACTCAGAGGCCCCACAGGCAGGGACTGCGCCAGGGTACAGAGCAGCCTCTCTCTCTGGACAAGGACTACTCCGGGGAAGGGAGGTGCTGGGAACCAGCGGCAGCCCCAGTGTGACCTAACATTAACCTGTTAACAGATCAGCTCCTGCCTCTGGGGAATGCCTATGTTAGGTAAATAATACCTAATAATAACTGCCAAATGAGTCCACTTCCCAACCCGCTTACAAAGGGCCTGATCCAATTTAATGTTAAGCTAGGATTAGGCCCAAAGCAATCTGTTGATATTACCCAAGAAGATCCAGGTAATATTTAGTCACCCTTCAAAAATATAAGGGATCAATGTCAAAGCCCCACTGGCTGGCAGAGGCAATCTTAGAAGAAATTTGGAGAAACTTTGAATTGACTTCTGACAGCAGTGCTTTCTCTCACTGGACTGGGGTCTTTAGCACAGGTTTCACTTTGTGTCAGAATAACTCAGAAATGTGTTATCACAGCTAACTCATGTCTAGACACCATGTAGGCCAAAGCTAGAACAAATTCGTTTGAAGCGGTAAGTCAAAACATCTCACCTTTCCACGGAGCTCACAAAGGGTTTGTTCACTATGGCACAGTCCTCTCTGGTGAGAGACGGTACATCCTGCCTCTCTGTGGCTGTACCAAGTGTTTTCATGTGGCATCTTAACACATTGTTTAAATCATCAATTGCTTGGATGGTAAAAACTCACAAAAAGTCTGTCCGTTATTCACACTGGAGTGACACAGTGATTTCACCACCATGGTAAAAGACCAATCTTTTGTGGGAGCAACACGGAGCCTGGGGAGGTCTTTTGGAGGGGAGAGGCCAGGAGTACCTCTATTTCAGGGATTCTCAACCTTGTTGAGCTGGGGGTCCACAGGCCAATGTAAACCTTTCCATGGACCACCAGTTGCTAATGGAAACTCACCGTTAATGACATCATTACACCTGAGCCATTTTTCTAGTGCTGCAGCTAGGGAGACTGGTTTCATTTAAATTATTAAACAAATTAACCATTTTAACTCTCCCATGTTAGTTTATCAAACTTCATTTTAAATGAAATAAAATATTAATTTATGCCCAACACAAAAGGTTTCAATGTTTTCCATACGTATGGCTGGGGTGAGGAACATTATTTGGGTCGGGCCTCTGAGCCACAGAAAAATCAGTTGGGGACCACACAAGTAAGAAGCAAAAGAACTCTTCCTAAACCCCCAACCCTCATCAAGGTGGCCCCCAACTGAGACACCTCACTGTGGCGTTCCACCCCAACTTTCCTAGTAGATTTTATGGAGCTTACTTAGGTTCTGGGGTGGGGACAAAAATGAGGGGTTCAGTACGTGTGACAGGGCTGCCAGAGAATGGGATAGGGATGGGGTGCAGGGTCTGGGAGGGAGGTGGAGGACAGAAGAAGGAGAGGTTGCAAGGTCTGGGTGCAGGAGCAGGCTGGGAGTAGGGTGTCTGGCTAGGGGGAGGGAGCAGGAGCAAGGGAGGATGCAGCATGTGGCCAGGAAGGGGGTGCAGGAGGAACAGTGGGTGCAGGAGCGGACTGGGGTAGCATGTCTGGGGGGCAGCTGCCCTCCAGCCCCCCCCTGCACTGGCCACTCTTCACACCCCCACCCTGGGCTGCGGGGAGCTCTTCCACTCCCCCCGCCCAGCCAGGCTGCAGGAGGGGGGGCTCTTCCACTCCCCCCTCCCAGCCAGGCTGCAGGAGGGGGGGGCTCTTCCACTCCCCCCGCCCAACCAGGCTGCGGGGGGGGGGCTCTTCCACTCCCCCCGCCCAGCCAGGCTGCAGGAGGGGGGGCTCTTCCACTCCCCCGCCCAGCCAGGCTGCAGGAGGGGGGGGCTCTTCCACTCCCCCCGCCCAACCAGGCTGCAGGAGGGGGGGGCTCTTCCACTCCCCCCGCCCAACCAGGCTGTGAGGGAGGGGGGGGGGCGCTCTTCCACTCCCCCCGCCCAACCAGGCTGCGGGGGGGGGGGCTCTTCCACTCCCCCCGCCCAGCCAGGCTGCAGGAGGGGGGGGCTCTTCCACTCCCCCCGCCCAACCAGGCTGCGGGGGGGGGGGCGCTCTTCCACTCCCCCCGCCCAACCAGGCTGCGGGGGGGGCGCTCTTCCACTCCCCCCGCCAACCAGGCTGCGGGGGGGGCTCTTCCACTCCCCCCACCAACCAGACTGCGGGGGGGGGGGCTCTTCCACTCCCCCCGCCCAACCAGGCTGCGGGGGGGGGGCTCTTCCACTCCCCCCACCAACCAGGCTGCGGGGGGGGGGCTCTTCCACTCCCCCCGCCCAACCAGGCTGCGGGGGGGGGGGGCTCTTCCACTCCCCCCGCCCAACCAGGCTGCGGGGGGGGGGCTCTTCCACTCCCCCCACCAACCAGGCTGCGGGGGGGGGGCTCTTCCACTCCCCCCGCCCAGACAGGCTGCGGGGGGGGGGGCTCTTCCACTCCCCCCGCCCAGCCAGGCTGCGGGGGGGGGGGCGCTCCACAGATCAGAGTTTCAGGGCCCAGGGCCCAGCCCCTGTCTGAGGGGGAGGGGAAGGTGTCAGCAGGGGCGTGGCCATGTAAATGAAGGCTTTTGAGGCTTTCTGACTGGCTGAGAATCTTCTCCCTCCCCCGCACGCCGCGCGCTCGCCCAAGATGGACGGAGGGTGGGGCTGGCTGGCTTCGCCTGCCCGGAGTGAAGATGGCCCCCGCGGCCTGCGGCTCAGGTGCGGTGGGCTCCTCCCCCTTCCCCCCGCCCACTTCTGGCCCCGTGGGCGGGGCCGAGCGCCGGGTTGGCAGCTGAGTGCGCACGCGCGCCGGGGGCTGAGCGGGAAGAGGCTGTGCGGGCTGCGGCTCGCGGCAGGTAGGCGGCGCCGCGCGCTGCGTGGGGCGGTTCCAACGGTCGCTCCGCGCGGGGAGGGCGGCACCCCCGGACCCCCCCATGCGCAGCCCGGGGGCGCCAGGGCTCCGGGGCACGGGGGCTGCCCTGGGTGCAGCTCTGGGGGGTCTCCCCGCCTCTCCCCCCCGCCACAGGGGGCTGCCCTGGGTGCAGCTCTGGGGGGGGGTCTCCCCGCCTCTCCCCCCCCGCCACAGGGGGCTGCCCTGGGTGCAGCTCTGGGGGGGGGTCTCCCCGCCTCTCCCCCCCCCGCCACAGGGGGCTGCCCTGGGTGCAGCTCTGGGGGGGGGGTCTCCCCGCCTCTCCCCCCCCGCCACAGGGGGCTGCCCTGGGTGCAGCTCTGGGGGGGGGTCTCCCCGCCTCTCCCCCCCGCCACAGGGGGCTGCCCTGGGTGCAGCTCTGGGGGGGGGGGTCTATCCCCTCCCCCATCGGTTAGTCCCTGTGTGTGTGTGGGGGGGGGTTAACCCATTACCCGTTCATATCCCTATTGTGGGGGGGCTCTATTCCCCCCCATAGGGGGCTGCCCTGGGTAGCGGCGGGTGGGGTTGACTAGGTAAATCCCTATGGGGGGGTTTCTAGCCCTTCCCCTCTGTGTGACCTGGGCGTAGCTGGGGGGGGGTTGAGGTGTTGGGGGGGGGTCTCTGTGCCTTCCCCTAATTTTCAGCCTCCATCCCACCTCGCGTGCTGCTGGACGTCGTCCCTCGCCCCTGTTCAGGGCGGGTGCCCGCAGCGTGTGAGTAGAGCACCGTCCTGGTATGCCAAGTGCCTGCAGCTGGGCTCCCTCACCTGGAGAGGCATTTCTGTATCTGGCCACATCCCTTGCTGGGACATTCAGTAAGCAGGAGCATGGGATGAGCTGGGAGTGTCTTGTGGGGCCCTGTCCCTGGTATTCCTGTCTCAGGGGTTCTCCAGCTTCATTGCACCACAACCTTCTTCTAACAACAAAAATCCCTACATGATAAGAACATAAAATAGGATTTTAAATGTTAGTCAGTTAAACATATAGGCTACATCTACACTGGCTTTGAAGTAGGAATAAGAGATCCTCCGGAATAGGGCTTTATTCCGGAGGATCAGGCCTGTCTAGACGCTTTTTTTTCCGGCTTTTCCCCAAGCTGGAAAAAAAGCAGCGGACATGTTTATTTAAATCCGCGGGGGATATTTAAATCCCCCGCGGATTTCCCTATTCCCACTTTCAAAATTAGCATGCCCCTTCCAAAAAAGGGGCCAGTGTAGACGTAGCCATAGTTTAACCAATTAACTGGCCTGTGGGGCTGTGGTTCTGGCTGGGCTGGAGCAGGTCCCCCGATCCACAGAACAGCGTGCTGGGCCTGGCTGGACTGGAGAAGCCCAGCTGGGTGCCAGTTAACCAGTTACTCTAGTAAGCATTCCAGTAAGGCAGTGCTTACCAGGTAACCAGTTCACCCTTTACATCCTTAGTGTGGGGATGTGAATGTTTAACTTATAAGCCTCACCCTTAACAGAGGAGGGGATTGCTTTGGCTAGGCTGAAGCAGCTCCCCCTCATCTCCCCTTTAATCAGTTAACTGGTTAAACATTTTTTTAAACCAGTTAGCCAACTAAATGGGATTTTATATCCCTACTTATAAGTGGGTAACCTTATTTTTTATTTTATTATTTATTTATGATTCAGTGATCATCTAGGATGAGTAAACTTAACAATCTAACCAACTAGTGAAGTATTCAACTCTTCCATCTCATGGAAGCTACAAGCTGGTGGCAGTTTCTATTGTGGTTTGCATTTCTCTAGTGACATTTATCTGAAAATTTCAAAGTATTTCACAAACCCAAACTGCATCTCTGAGATGTTAGGTGTCTGTTCTCATTTCATAGGTTAGGAAATGGAGGCATGGAGTAGGGAAGTGACTTGGAAAAGATCACACAAGAAGTGAGTGGTAGAGCTTGGGACTGGAACTGAGGAGTCCTGCTTCTCTGTCTCCTATCCTAGTCACTAACCTTTTCTCAAAAATCAGAAAGAAAAGGTGAAATCCTAGTTCAGATCAAGTTTTCAAGTGGAGATGATGCTGTCACCACTTCTTGGATCATCCCACTTTGTGAGAGAGCAAATCATTCCTTGTATCTGGCCTCCAGTCAAATAGTGTGAATGGGTAAAAGAGAACTTGCATTATTCAGTATCTTTGAAGTTCTTTCTTACATGAAGAAATGCTCATAATAATGTAGGTAAATCTGCTTAAACTGGTCCAGTGACTTCTTTCAGGATTGAAACATCACAGAGGGTCTTGACTGCCTCAATTTTGGGCCCTATGGCAGGCTTTGGTAAACCTCCCAGGAAGGTTAGGAGGGAGGGAATGTTTGCAATTTTCAAAAGGTTCTTGTAAGCAAAAACAAAACAAACCCTCACTGACCAGTCAGTTCTAAAGTGAGTTCTGTGGAGATATCCTGCTCAGATGCCATGGTGATGAGTCAAGAAGAAAAAGATACAGAGACAGTCTCTTTAACAGCATGAAAAGTGACACTGGTGCTTCTCAGCTTGTTGTACACTTCCTATTAGTGCTAATGAGAAGAATTGCCAGGTGCTGAAGTGCTAAACTTCCAGGGTTTCAGCACAGGAGGAATACTTTTTTTAACCTGCATACTTAATTTTCTCATAGTTTTTTGCCATCAACAAATGAAGGCAAAAACCTAATGAATCTACTTGATGTTTTATTGAGGTTCTTATACCATCCTCATCGCTAGTGTCTGAGACCTTCCAACAGTTAGTGACTGACATCTGCTAGGCATGTTCATTTTTTGCTCTCATCCTCTCTATGAAGGAAAACTTGGTGTGCTGTTGTGTTTCCGTAGGGGATTGTTTGAATATATTTTTCAACCTGTTTTCATTGCTGCGTGTTTGCTAGAGAGGGCAGTTGGAAGAAAAGCACTTTGCATTAGGGGCAGCAGAAGGTAATGCTTATGATGGGCATTCGTTCGGCGGTGGGGAGATTGTCTTATTGTTTGGGACAGCTCCAAGAAGGCCCAGATGAGCTTTACCCTTGTGGTAAACACTTCCATTCTGCCTGAGGAGCAGAGGTGTCGAGAAGGGTCTTCATTCCCGAGCATAAGGCAGTCTTTTTAGATAAGTCACTTAGGCCAGTGAGTGACTTACAGAAAGACTAAGATATGTGGTGCCGTTCCATAAACTAATCTTTAAAGGCATGTTCTTAGCATTAAGCTCTTGATACCAATTACTCTTCAAAAGTTTTTCCTATTCTCTCAGGCTATGTTTACATTGCAGGCTTTTTGTGCAAGAAGCTTTTTGCGGAAGAGATCTTCCTCAAAAACTTCTTGTGCAAGAGTGTGTCCATACTGCAAAAGCACATCGGAAAAGCGATGCACTTTTGCACAAGAGAGCATCCTGTGCTTTTTTTCAATAGGGTTTTTTTGTGCAAAAAGAGGCAGTTGCCTGTCCCCACACACCTTTTTGCGCTAATTTAGCTACAACTAATCAGGAAAGAGATCTTGGAGTCATTGTGGATAGTTCTCTGAAGACGTCCATGCAGTGTGCAGCAGCAGTCAAAAAAACAGGATGTTAGGAATCATTAAAAAAGGGATAGATAATAAGATGGAGAATATCTTATTGCCCTTATATAAATCCATGGTACACCCACATCTGGAATACTGAGTACTGTACAGATATGGTGGTCTCATCTCAAAAAAGATATACTGACATTAGAAAAGGTTCAGAGAAGGGCAACTAAAATGAAGGGTTTAGAACGGGTCCCATATGAGGAGAGATTAAAGAGACTAGGACTTTTCAGCTTGGAAAAGAGGAGACTAAAGGGGGATATGATAGAGGTATATAAAATCATGCGTGGTGTGGAGAAAATGAATAAGGAAAAGTTACTTACTTGTTCCCATAATATAAGAACTAGGGGCCACCAGGTGAAATTAATGGGCAGGAGGTTTAAAACAAATAAAAGGAAGTAGTTCTTTACACACTGCATAGTCAACCTGTGGAACTCCTTGCCTAAGGAGGTTGTGAAGGCTAGGACTATAACAGGGTTTAAAAGAGAACTAGATAAATTCATGGAGTTTAGATCCATTAATGGCTATTAGCCAGTATGGGTAAGGAATGGTGTCCCTAGCTTTTGTTTGTCAGGGGGTGGAGATGGATGGCAGGAGAGAGATCGCTTGATCATTACCTGTTCAGTTCACTCCTTCTGGGACACCTGGCATTGGCCATTGTCGGCAGACAGGATACTGGGTTGGATGGACCTTTGGTCTGACCCAGTATGGCCATCCTTACGTTCTTATGTCTATCCTCAGAAGTCATTCTAGATCTGCAGTCGCTTTTGTCATCTTTCACTGGACCCTTTCTACTTTTGACACGAATCCAGTATTTCAGATTACAGACAAAGCTTTGGCTTTCTATATGTTCAGTATTTTCTTGTGCCATTCTTAACACACCCTAAAGTAAAGTTACGTCAATTGCAAGACAGCTTAATTATGGCTTTAAACTCTGTTATTTAAAAACCACTTCCTTGTTTATACAGGTAAATTACATTGCACTACTAAAGACCTCCTTATAGGATATCACAGTATCCTCTTTCGAATTACATTTTTGTGAAACACAGTGCTATATTAAATGAGACAATGCGTTTTATCTGGATAATCTGAGCTGTCATACAATCTTTGATCCCTTGCTAATTCCCCCCTCCCCCAAATTTAAAATATCCTCACTTAAGGCTTGTCAGCATATCTAGCTGTCTAAATAAATGTTTATTATTTAGTAGAATTCCATTTCAGTGTGTGTCTTTTTCTCTCATCTGGAGGTGTGAGGGTTTTCTTACCACCTGATATAGAATATGCTGCAGTTAGATTTAATTGCAAGCCTAAGTGTTTGACTCCAAGTAGAATACCAAACCTCTATAATATGACTGGCATAAATATTTGATGACGGAGTTAGAAGGAAGTGATTGAGCATTCCTTGGGCTGGGCTCACAGTTATTCTTACATTTGCCATAAAGTGCTTACACGCCTGACTTCTGGTAAATGTTGAATGGAGCTGAAATTTTGCCACCAAGTTTCATCTGAGCCTTTGATTCTCTTCCCTCTCCCCTCCCCACCCTATTTATGCTTGATGCAACTTCTAGTGAAATCAACAGAAAGATACCAGACTCCAGTGGAAGCTGGCCTGACCTATAAATGAGTCAGTTTGACTGTTTGAGGTCTTTGTACATTGCTAATACTACAGAACTGACCATGCTATGTGTTCAGCTGCAAGTTAGCTTAATAGAGATGTGAGTTCTTTCCATAAATGCCATCAAGCAATCCTTGGGACTCAACTTTTTGCTCTGAAGATGCAGTTCTCTTAACTGTCAAATATATTTACTTTCTTTTTGAAAGGAAGTGTCAGTGGGCTAAGTTATACTGCAGTAGTGACAAGGCCTGAAGCGAGATTCAAGGCCCCGTTTTGCAAAGTGCTATATGTACACATGTGAGAAACACCTCTTTCTTATCCTCAGTGAACCTAGATTCCAAAATGTTTTCTTGAAACATTGTGATTATCACCTGGTTTTTACCCTGATCTGATACTAACTTTCCACATCACAAAGCTACACTCAAAGTAAATAACTTCTGTCTGAGATAGACCAGTTGTAGCAAGTCATGATTGAGGTGCTTTGGGAAAGACAGTCTGACAGATGCACACTTATCGCACCTGCTTGAACTAGGGCTTATTCCTGTTGGTTTCCTGTCTTTCATTTTTTGTGAAATTTACCCTTGTAACTCTTCCCCCTCAATTTGACTATCTAAAACATCTGTGATTAGGTCAGTCTTCTGAAGACTGTATTTTTATATGCAATCATGAATCACTTTTTCTCTTGTGTTCTTGTCTTAAAGTAAAGAAACAACTAATCTACTCTGTGCCAGTCCAGAAAGAGCATTAAAGTACATTATATAAAAACTGTCAACATTCCTACTAGTAAATATGGATATAAGACTGTAACATGAAGCATCAGCCCCATCAGTTAAACTTTTCATGGGGCTGGCAGCCCCCAGAGTAGTTAACTGTGTAACTGATAAAATTTGTATCAGTTACACGGTTAATATTTTTTTCATTTTTACATTCCTATTAGTAAACAGCTTACCCAGGAGAGCTCTTGAATCTAGTCCGATAGTTTGGGCCAAACGATAACTCGGCTTAGGGGGATGGCTGTACCGCAGCAGAGGCCTTTTAAATCCTATTAAATACACTTTTGAACAGCTGAACAAAGCAGTCTAATTCTTACCTAATTTGTATTGGCTAGTAAGACTTAAATTATGTGGCTGGGTAAGTTTTGTGGTTTTTCTTGTTTGGAAAAGAAATGGATTGATTTCCTCTAATCTTTTTTCAGCAGGAAGAACAATGGAGGGGCCCTCAGTGAAGAGTTGTGTGGAGGTATCCATGTGAAAAGGAGATGATCTGGAATGCTGAAGCACTCTGAATGAACCAAAATGGGCTTGCGACTGTTGGGTTATCTCTTTAATTTACCTACTGCTGTCATCTATGGATCCTTGTCACTCTTTGTTTCCATTTTGCATAATGTATTTCTCCTATATTACGTGGACACCTTTGTTTCTGTTTACAAAATCGATAAACTGTCCTTTTGGATTGGGGAGGTAAGTTTCTGAGATTTATTTTTTCTTGCCATTCTCAAGATATGCAGTAGTAGGATGTGAAATCAAAGTATCGTGTTAGAATATGGGAGAACATTTTGGTAGCTTAATTTCTTTTTTGTCAGGAAGCAATAGAGGTGCTAGTGATGCAGGTGACTTAATTCTTGTCACTTGTACCAACATACAAAGATAGTGAGTTTGGGTATAAATACCAGCAACTTACATTTTTAAGAGTGCCCTTCCTCTTGGAGAATCCCAGCATGTTTCAAACTACTCAGCAGCAACTAAGCATAACATTGAATGAGTCTGAAAAATCAGACTTACCCAAATCTGTATTCAGGTATCTGACATTGGGCACCCAGATCTGAAAATGTTGGCCTCTGTGCATTACCCTGTTGCATGAGTCCAAATATGAATCATGTATGAAAAATGCCAGTAGATATGTTGGATAAAAAGTAAAGCCACTAAACAATCTGACTCTTAGCCTGGAAGTGCACATTACTGGCACAGAATGGGGCGTTGCCGTATAGTGACAAGGCTTACATGTTAGATGGGACATATCACCATCAAGTACGAATTGGTTATTGTCCCAGGGAATTGTAATGGGCACCATCAGGATGCTGACGCCATTAACGAGACTCGACTGGTGAAGTGATTGGTTGTGGCTTGTCTCATTATTGTGTCTCTTTCTAGACAGTGTTTCTAATTTGGAACAGTC
Source organism: Pelodiscus sinensis (assembly GCF_049634645.1). Taxonomy (NCBI): domain Eukaryota; kingdom Metazoa; phylum Chordata; order Testudines; family Trionychidae; genus Pelodiscus; species Pelodiscus sinensis. The sequence goes on along the minus strand of NC_134718.1, from coordinate 73,033,679 downwards.
TCAATGACCCTCTCTTCGGCTGGTTGAGTGACCGGGTATTTCTTAGCACACAGCAGTAAGTTCGTGTCATTAATATCCTTCCTTAAAGACTGAAAAGTTAGTATCTTCACAGTAGTCTGGAAAAGATGACGTGAAAGGACTGATTATTAGAAGGGAAATCATTACCTAGGTCTGAAAACCTCGCACTCCCCAGTTCCAGGTATCCTGAAAAGTTGAGTGTTGCTGTTGTGGTGATGTCAGGGCTGGGGGCTTCTTGTCCCTCATTTCAGTGTCTGTAGGGTATTTACACTATGCCCCCAGTCAAGACACCTTGCGGGACTGAGCCTCTGGATCTAAAAGCATGAGCCTTGTCTGCTTGAGTTAAATCCTCTTAAACTTGACATCACTAGCAGACATACAACCTCAATACATGGTCCCTCCACTAGAGGGAGACAGAGCCATGCTGTTATAATGGATTGAACAATCAGTGTTGCTGCAATGTTACCATGGAATGGTAAAGCAGACAGTGCTTCCTCCAAGAAGGGCTCTGTTGGTTGTGTGTGCGCTCACTTGGCTGGTGTTGGAGCCTGTTCTCTCCTCACTGCAGCAGAGCAAGACAGGAACCAAACAAGGACACTTACTACCCCGACAAATGCAGTGTTCAACCAGCGCTCCCTGAGCCTTTCCTGTAAGGAAACAGAGCGTGTGGCAGAGACGTTTCCGACGGATTGCGACTAAAGTTTCTCTCTTCTCTTGTAGGTCAGGGGTGAAGATCTCCTCACCAGACGTCATTCTTAAGAGACTTAAGGCACTGAGCCGAAATGGGCCTCTTTTTGCCTTCTCTTTCCTGGCTTTCTGGGTTTCCTGGGCCCATCCAGGTCTACAGTTCCTCCTCTGCCTCTGCCTCTATGACAGCTTTCTTACCATGGTGGATCTCAACCATAATGCCTTGCTTGCAGACCTGGCTGTTTCTGCAAAAGACAGGACTAGCCTAAATTTCTACTGCTCGCTTTTTAGTGCCATCGGTTCCCTCTCTGTCTTCATGTCCTATGCAGTGTGGAACAAAGAAGACTTCTTTTCTTTCCGGATATTTTGTGTGGTGCTGGCTCTTTGCTCTGTTGCTGGATTTACTCTGGCAACATGGCTGCTACGACAACGATTTGAGACTGAAGAGAAAGTGAAATGGGACCAAGAGTCAACTTTAAAAGAGTAAGTGGCACCAAACTACATAGCATTAGACAAATACTTCTCTGAGGTTGGGGGTCTGGGTCTTGCATGGGTTTGTACGAGGGATGGTTTGTTCCTGCTGCTGCAGTGGCTGTGCTATGTTTTAGCATGCTAGCTCAATCACCGGGAATTGCAGCCCCAGCTCCAAGTGTAGAGAGAGACCCTTAGTCTCCTATGTCACTTCTGAAACTGGGAACTTAAGAAGCTCAAGTCACTTAGGTACAATTTTTAGAAGTGCCTAATAGCTCGAGCTTCCTCCCTACAAAATTCAGAGTAGCTTAAAATAAATAAACCAAACCTAGGAGATAGGGGGACTGGGTCCTGAGGAAAAGACCCAGAAAACTGGCCTGCAGTAATGAGTCCCTTAAAGGCAGGGGGTGCAGTTGCACATGCCAGGAAGCACATTGAATCTGAGTGCAGTTACCTGAGTGTATGTTTCAGGACTATCCTGCTTACAACTGCCACAGAGCTTCTGGAATTGCCTGTGTAGTTCTGCATGCCACTTTGTGACTGGCTCGCTAAAAATGGTCTCTCTGTCTAGCTGAGGACTAGTGGAGGGATTTCATGTTTCTCTGCAAGTATATAAGTGTAATTACAAGTGAAGGAAAGTGGAATTACTGTAAGTGTGCGTGGAGCTATGATTAAGAATTGTGGGATGAATTTAAGAGCAGGAAGATTGAGGCTGATGCCTGAGAGAAGTACTCTTGTGCTGAGCTCTCTAAGGGTACATCTACACAGCAACATTATTTTGAAATAACTTAGTCCGCATCTACACAGCAGGCAGTTATTTCAAAATACTGTCAAGCTGGAGGACTTCTTACTCTGATTTCTATAACCCTCATTGTATGAGGAGTAAGCAAAGTTAGAGGAAGAGTACTCTATTTCAAAATCAGTGCTCTGTAGACGCTCTGAATTTCGAAATAAGCTATTTTGAAATAAGCTATGCAATTGACGTAGCTCAATTCATGTTGCTTATTTCAAGTGAATCCCTGCACTGTAGAGGCACCCCAAGCCTGAGAATAGGCTTCTAAGGAAAGGGTTGCACAATCCCTGTCTCATGGGACATTTGAAACTAGACTGAGGCATAGCACTAGCGAATGCGTTGCTGACAGTAGTCCTGTTCTTGGTGGCAGATGGACAAGACCTTACCTGTAGCTGAGTGTACACTAAGTGAAAGGCCTGTGCCTGTTAAAATCCCAGTGCAGCACTGTCCTAGAAATTTACTTTTTCCATCATCCTGATAAAAGGAGGGCAAGTATATGTATCGTTGTCTTACTGCCTGATGTTGGCTCAGCAGCTGGCCTCTGTGCGTGCAGCTTGTTCCAGTGTTTATAACTCTGTGCCTTCATCATGTCCCCTCTGCTGTATCCACTGGTCTCCTCTCTGAAACTTGGGTTGTAAGTGCTCTTTGGGGCAGGAACTGTCTCTGTTTGTGCAGGAACTGTTTGTACATCCTGCAGGTATTCCCACGATAAAACTAGCAATAAAGATTGGCGGGAGAGGACTAGGAATCTGTATTGGACTGTAACAGCTGCCTGGGGGAGGGATGCTCTTACAGGAGATGAGTCACTGACTCACTAGACAAATATTCCAAGTTTTTGATGACTCTGATTCTAGTGGTTGCTTCCAGCAAGGAGCAAATTTCATACCAGCTTCTGACTCGCTCTATGAACGGAGAACATGAATAGTAGGAACTGGTACAGGTTGGACCTCCCTGGTCTGGCACCCTTGGCACCTGAACTGTTTGAACCAGGGAGTTTGCCAGATGGGGGAGGTCAGTACTCCCCTGCTGGCTGCACCACTCCTAGGCTTCGGCATGGGCTCCCCACCGTGCTGCCCCATGGTCTCCTGGGTTCTGGGGATTCTAGTCACCCACCTTCACCAGCCCTGCTCCAGCTGGGGGGTTCCTGACCAGGCACCCTAGTGCACCTGGGGATTCCCTGGCTAGGGCTAGGACTCCCTGGTCATGTGGCCCAGCTGATGCTGGGATAGGAGCTGGGATAGGAGTTCCCTGGCTGGGATAGGAGATCCCAGCAGCTGTCTGGCCCCACTAACGCCACGGGTTCCCTAGCCAGGGATGGGGCTCCCCAGCCACCTTGCTCCACTAACACCAGAGGTTCCCTGGCCAGGGTGGGGGAAGCTCCCTAGATGCCACTTATCCTAGCCAGGGCTTCCTAGACCCCGTGTTGCTCTCACCTCCGGGGCTTTTCGGTCCAGCAACATCTATGGCCCTGCTGGACTACAGATGTTGTCGGACCAGAGTCTTGGAATTGGGAATTTCAACCTGTAGGATGAGGTAAGTAGCCAGCAGGGCATCCGTGCATGCACTCACTAGCAAAGTGCAGAATAACAGAAATTCTCACATGTGCAGAAACAATTACAGTGGCTTCCTTGTCCCTGTAGATTGTACATTGAGCAACCATCTGCCCCTCTGGAGAAAAGAATAACGCTGGGAGAATACCTCAAACAGCTGTCCCGGCACCGCAACTTCCTCTGGTTCGTGTGTATGAACCTAGTGCAGGTAGGTGTAGCACTGAGCTAACCCAGTGAGTCAGATGAGCCGCTAGCCAAGCCAGGCTGACTATGACTCAACAGGATGTAGATTCCCCATGAGGAAAGCAGTGTTGTCTGCATAATGCCACGACTCCTCTTCGTGCTTCCTGCACATGCTCGTGTGGCTCCATCAGCCATGGGGGTGGGAGGGGCGGCGCTCTGGGCATCTGACTCTTCTGTTTCTGAAGGGGATAAAGTGTAGACTCAGTTCCTGCTTCACTGAGGAGTGGAAGCTCTCGGCCCTTCAGAGACCACACGCAGTTTAACCAGGATGTTGCCTTTTAAAGCCTCATAGCTGTGGGGAGAATTGTGCAAAAGCCATGTCTATGAAACCCCTAGTTCCTGGCATGGAGTGCCTCTGGGACAACTTGGAAATGCGTCCTTTCCCAGCCCTCCTGGGGAGCCCTGAGACACCTCCTCCCTCCCCCATTCCTGAGGTTCCTGTCCCAGCTGCTGGGCTCTAGGCACAGCTAGTCCTGGGCTGCTCAGCGAGGTGCCCGCAGGGGTGCCGCTCTCCACTGCATTGCTGCCACACTCGCAGCCTCTGGTGCCTCGCAGTGTTTGTGGTAGCGCACAGACAAGGTGTTGGCCCAGCCTGGCAGTAGTCCCTTCATGGTGGACATCTGCCTTGTGGGGCGCCAGGCTTCCCTCGTGGCTTGCCGAGGTGAGTGCAGGTGGCATCAGAGCACTCGTCCAAACAAAGCACCCGCTTCTCAGCTGTGCAGCTCCTGCCTGGAGGAACCGCATGTTACTCTGGCACCGGACTCCTAGGGAGTGGAGCCTGGCTGCTAGTAGCTTGGCCTTCCTCTCACTCTGTGTACTGCTGGCCCATTAATCCTCCTGCTCTTTTGTCACAGGTGTTTCACTGCCACTTTAACAGCAACTTCTTCCCTCTCTTCCTGGAGCACTTGCTGGCAGATCGGATTTCTCTCTCTACAGGGTCCTTCCTACTAGGTGAGCCTGCCCCGGACCTGGGAAAAGCAGCGCCCCAGAGCTGCTGGGTGGGTGCCTGGCTCCGCACTGGTTCTTTCTTCACAAACCCTGAAAGCACGGAGCCTTGGTGGAGGGTAGCGGAGGTGCGCTCCTTCGCGGGGCTACAGAGGTATGACCGGCCCCACCTAGCCCCTGAGGGATCATTGCTGAATTGGGCTTCACGGCCGGAAGGTGGTGAGAGACCCCCAGCTCTGCAAAACCTGGACCTGGAGGCCGAGCCCATGAGCTCAGTCACGTTCCCTTTGTTACCATGGGAACATAAGAACAGCCAGACTGGGTCAGACCAAAGGTCCATCTAGCCCAGTGTTCTGTCTTCTGACAGTGGCCAGTACCAGATGCCCCAAAGGGAGGGGGAACAAAGGTAATCCTCACGTGATCCCTCCCCCGTCATTCATGTCCAGACAAAGGCTAGGGACACCATTCCTACCCATCCTGGCTAATAGCCGTTGATGGACCTACCCTCCATGAATCTATCTAGTTCTTTTTTGAACCCTGTTAAAGTCCTAGTCTTTACCACATCCTCTGGCAAGGAGTTCCACAGGTTGACTTCCTTTTGTTTGTTTTAAACCTGCTGCCTATTAATTTCATTGGGTGACCCCTAGTTTTTATATTGTGGGAATAAGTGAATAACTTTTCCATATTCACTTTTTCCACACCAGTCATGTTTTTATAGACCTCTTTCATATCCCCCCAGTCTCCTCTTTTTTAAGCTGTAAAGTCCAAGTCTTTTTAATCTCTCTACATATGGGACTCGTTCCCTAATCATTTTGTTGCCCTTTTCTGAGCCTTTTCCAAGGCCAATATATCATTTTTTGAGATGAGGCAACCATATGTGTACACCGTATTCAAGATGTGGGCGTACCATGGTTTATATAGAGGCGATAAGATAGTCTCTGTCTTATTCCAAGCGGCCCCACACATCTGCCCGATTGGCGGTGCAATGTTCTGCAGAGGCTCAGCCCTGGAACAAGGGTTGTCTCTGACTTGGGGCTAAGTTCCCTGTAAGCTGTCAGTCACGCAGCTGCCTCACTGGCACCAGGCAGGCCTCAAGGCACAGGTGAAAGGAAGGGAGGAGGCCTGCCCCACTCCCAACCTAGCCTCCGGCCTGCGAAGCAGCAGCCTGGACTACGTGCCTTCCCTCTGACCCTGGAGCCCCCTGCTATGGCCTTGCCCCAAGCCCTTCCTCACCCTTTGGCCGAGCTCCACCCCAAAGCCTGCACCCCCAGACAGCGCCCCTGCATGTTAGCCCTTCAGCCCTGGGCCTTTTCTCTCTAGCCCCACCTCAGAGCCCCCTCACTCCTGCATCCCAAACCTGAGCCCCCTCCCACACTCCGAACCCATTGGCCTCATCCCCACCACATGAATTTTATTACGTAGTTGCTGCCAGACTCCTTGTTTTTGCTGAAACAGACTAACACAGCTCCCTCTGAAACAAAGATGGAGGTGATGTGTGACATCACCTCCACATTGGTTCATGTAACAAAATGCATTCTGCTTGGGGTGGGAGAAATTCGAGGGAGCCCTGCTCAGGGCCGAGACACATCAGAACTGCCACGTCATCTGTTTTCCTCCAAGTCAAGCAGAACTCTCTGTGTAGAACTGGGATGAGTAAGTCCAGAATTGGGAGTTCACAGGTTCAGTCCTGATTCTAATGCTCACTGGCTGTGTGACAGTGGACACATCAGTTAGCTCCCTGTGCCCCCCACTGTGAAATGGGGAGCACACTTGTCTGCATCACAGGAGAACTGGGAAGACCTTTGTGCCGTGCAGACACATAGATGAACGTAATTTGTTGGAGAAGAGTCAACATGGTTTCTGTAAAGGGAAATCACGCCTTACTAATCTACTAGAGCTCTTTGAGGGGGCCAGCAAACATGTGGACAAGGGGGAGCCAGTGGAAATAGTGTACTTAGATTTCCAGAAAGATTTTGACAAGGTCTTTCACCAAAGGCTCTCAAGTGAAGTAAGTTGTCATGGGATAAGAGGGAAGGTCCTCTCATGTATTGGTAACTGTTTAAAAAACAGAAAACAAAGGGTAGGAATAAGTGGTCAGTTTTCAGAATGGAGAGAGGTAAGTAGTGGTGTCCTCCAAGGATCTGTCCTGGGACCAATCCTATTCAACTTATTTATAAATGATCTGGAGAAAGGGGTAAACAGTGAGTGGCAAAATTTGCAGATGGTACTAAACTGCTTACAATAGTTAAGACCAAAGCAGACTGTGAAGAGCTTCAAAAAGATCTCACCAAACTGATTGGGCAACAAAATGGCAAATAAAATTTAATGTTGGTAAATGTGAAGTAATGGGCATTGAGGAAAAAATAATCCCAACTATACATACAATATGATGGGGACTAATTTAGCTACAACTGCTCGAGAGAGATTTTGAAGTCATTGTGGATAGTTCTCTGAAAATATCCACTCAGTGTGCAGTGGCAGTCAAAAAGGCAAATAGAATGTTAGGAATCAGAGAGAGTAAGCCAGAGAACATCTTATTGCCTCTGTATAAAACCATGGTATGCCTGCATCTTGAATACTGCGTACAGATATAGTCTCCTCATCTCAAAAAAGATATATTGGCATTGGAAAAGGTTTAGAAAAGGGCAACAAAAATGATTAGGGGTTTGGAATGGGTCCCATATGAAGAGAGATTAAAAAGATTGAGCCTTTTCCGCTTAGAAAAGAGGAGACTTACGAGGGGATATGATAGAGGTCTATAAAATCATGACTGGTGTGGGAAAATGTGAATAAGGAGAAGTTATTTGCTTATTCTCACAACATAGGAACTAGGGGTCACCCAATGAAATTCATAGGTAGCAGGTTTAAAACAAACAAAAGGAAGTTTTTTCTTCACACAGCACATGGTCGACAGGAGGTTGTGAAGACCAGGACTTTAACAGGGATCAAGAAAGACCTAGATAAATTCCTGGAGGTTAGGTCTATTGATGGCTAGTAGCCAGGCTGGGTAGGTATGGTGACACTAGCCCTTGTCAGAGGCTGGGAATGGGCGACAGGAGAGGGATTGCTTGAAGATTCCCTGTTCTGTTCTCTTCGTCTGGGGCACCTGGCATTGGCCGCTGTGGGCAGACAGGACACTGGGCTGGATGGACCGTTGGTCTGACCCAGTCTGGTCGTTCTCATGTGCTTGGAAAGTGCCATGTAAGGGCTGAGGCACCAAATTTACTCGGTGTCGATGTTCTGGGGCTTCTTATGTACTGCCACACGCTGAAACACCCTTATACTCTTTGTGCCTCTCCGCCCAGGTGTCTCCTACATCGCCCCTCATCTCAACAACCTCTATTTTCTGTCGCTCTGTCAAAGATGTGGGGTTTACGCAGTGGTACGAGGGCTCTTCTTCCTGAAGCTGGCTCTCAGCACCCTCATGCTCCTCGCTGGACCCGACCAGGTGCATCTGCTCTGCATCTTGATAGCCAGGTACGGCGCTTTTCTAGGGTTTCATTGACCTCCGTGCCTATGGGGGAGCTGGAGGAAGCAGCCCAGGGGGTTCGCCCACCCCAGCAAGGGCCGGAGGTGACTCTCAGCTGGTGAATCTCAGGCATCCAGGTGAAGCCAGAGTCCTGAAGCCAGTCACGGTCAGAGCTGAGAGTAGAACCCAGGAATCCTGGCTCTTGACCAAGTGCTCCAGTCATCAGTTGTGTTGCCCCTTCCAATGAAGAACTCCCTGAGCAATCCAGGGTTATGCCATGCTTCAGACAAAGCATGTGGAAGAACAAGTGGGGCAATAGCACACTGCCCACAAAACTCAGCCCGTGTCTGCAGACGCTGACGTGTGGATTGTCCCCGCGCAAGGGCACTTGTCACCTGGTGGGCGAGCTCTGAACTCGTGGGCATTGCCATGTGGCCTGCTCCTGTGCTCAGGATGAGGCCGATGAAGGTTCTGGGTTGGTGGGAGCTCAGTTTCCAGCTCTCCGTGATGTGACCTCGGGCAGGTCACTTTCCCTTACTGTGCACCTCTGTCCCCCCTTGTAAAATGGAGCTAGTGCCCACGTCAGAGGGGTATTGCTGTTACTGCCAGGTGGCAGGGAGAGGCAAAGCCATGTTGTTCTGTATCAACCCTCTGGGCCAATGGTCCCAAACCTTGGGGCTGCCGGGGGGCGGTGCTGCGCATACGCCACGGGGCGGGGGCTGCATATGCACCAGGGGTCCGGGGTGCAAGAATGGCTTGGGCCAGCTCTGGTCACTAGGCAGGCGCACATAAATGCCCCGGTGGGCGCCCAGGGGCACCGCGTTGGGGACCACTGCTCTGAGCAGTGACGGACTCCCTGTGTTTCCGTGTGCTGCTGGCTAATGCCCCCTCTGCTGTGCTTCACAGTAACCGGGTGTTCACAGAGGGGACCTGCAAGCTGCTGACCCTGGTGGTCACTGACCTGGTGGACGAGGATTTTGTCTTGAACCGCAGGAAGCAGGCTGCATCAGCGCTGTTGTTTGGGATGGTTGCCTTGGTAACCAAGCCAGGTCAGACCTTTGCCCCCTTGATTGGCACCTGGCTGCTCTGTGCTTATACAGGTAAGTGAGGTGGGACGTCTCTGGGGCCGCAGCAGGGTGGGGCTGAGAGGAGAGCTCTGCTGGCTCTTGTGGCTTGCAGGAGGTTTTACGACTTAATGGCCTGTGCACGTGGACACGCCCTAAACGTTTGCATCCCTGCCATGTTGGGCGGAGTGTGTCAGAGTTTAGCGTGTGTATGGGGCAGGCCTGGCTGAGCCACCAGCCTGGGTGGGACGGGGCAGTAGTGATTCACTAGCGACGTTCGTACTGGACCCACATCCCAGTGCGGGGCTGCATGCTGCACCTCCGCCCAGGGTTAGCTTGAAACCACTGCCGACCTCTCGTGTTGAAAAACATCCGATTTCACTGCAGGCGTGAGAGAGAGCTGGTGCTAACCCATCTCTCCACCCAAGTGTGGAATGCCTTCCTAAGATCTGCACCCCTCCCTCCGCCTCTGCATTCTTCTCCCCCGGACACGGTGGGCAGCGGGGCCTTGTGTTGGGTGGCTGTGAAGCAGCAGGCACAGACCCCCACGGGAGTTGTGGAGAGCCGCATGTGACAGTGGTGGCTTGGGGCACCTGGAATGTTTGCAGTGCGTAGCCAGCCTCACAAACTGTTTTGGCCTCAGGTTATGACATTTTCCAGCGGGCTCCTCTGAGCAACATGGTGAGCGCCCAGCCAAAGCTGGAGTCCGACACGGCCTGGGAACCAACGCTGCGCCAGGGCTGCTTTTACCTGCTCGTCTTCGTCCCCATCACGTGTGCACTGCTGCAGCTACTCAGCTGGTCTCAGTTCAGCCTGCATGGACGGCACCTCCAGATGGTCAAATCCCAGCGCCAGAGCCTGACTCAGAGTCGCTCGCCAGAGATCAAAATGATCTAGCTGGACCTGAGCCCTTCGGCTCTCGCTGGTTGCACCTCCGCTGTGCAGGCTGAGCAAGGGCAGTGCTGGTTAGGAATGGAAAGTGTTTACAGTTCAACTGTGAAATGATCACAAGGAGGCAGACAGGAACTCCAGAGACGGGGCTGACTGGTGTGTGCACAGAGCAGTGGGGGCTAGCCAGGGGTATTTGCTCAGGCAGTCAGAGTTCTTGCACTCTTTGCATCCAGCCCCTACTGCGGTGCTGCTGATCCCGGGGGAGCGTGAGTGACAAGCATAGAGTGAAGGAGACAGACATTCTCTCTCAGTCTCTAGTGCAGTAGCTCATCCTCTGGGGCATTGGGGGGGCAGGCAGATGCTGTTGGGCCAGCTCAGAAGTGGTTTTGTGCAGTGCCATCCAGGAAACCTGGGCTCAGGCCATGTCTGCCCCAGAAACTTCACCAGGATGCTAGTTAAGGGGTGACGGACTTTGCTGGCAAGTCCCAGTGTAGTTGGTTACGCTGGCACAATAAAGCTTTTGTGGATAATGCTTGTTAGATTCAGGGACCTAGCTTAAGCCATACAAGCCAAAGCCCCCTTGTGTTGCAGTAAACTGCCTCTCTACACGGCTCTTCCTGCAGCCCTTTCCAGTGGGGACCAGGCCTCGTTTCCTGCCCTGCTCTAGCTTCCTAGTGTTGCAGAGGCATCATGGTCCTCTCCTTCGTGAGGAGGATGGTCAATTTACCCGGGCCCTGCAGCCAGCGAGGGGGCTGCATTGACATTTTCCTGGGGGCGGGCTCTGGAGCTGGAGGGAGATTACAGGACAGGAAAAGCTGGAATGGGAGACTCTTCTAGATGTTTGGGATTTGCGACTCTTCCGTGCAGCTACCCCCTGCTAACGTAATAACACCTTACACTGAATTCCCTGCAGAGAAGTGACACGCTTCTTGGATCTAACCTGTTCTGTGGGGTTCAGGACAAGCCTGTTCCTTGGAAGTGTTTAGTGGGAAGCAGAGATCTTTTAGCAAGACCAGCACCCATCTTGCAGCTGCAGAAGTGTCTCTCCTGCGATGCTGCTGACACTCCTTGAAGTCATTCAGCAGCCCCGAAGAGGATGGTGCACTTGCCCATGGAGCTGGGAGCCCATGAGGGGGAAACTTTACCTAGAATCCCCATGCGAATTGCTTTCACGCAACCGGCAGAGGCTTGTGTGACCATGATGCCAGATTCCTTGCAGTGAACAGGCAGGGCGAGGGAGAGCCCAGATTCCCCGAGTTACTGCCTTTCATCTGGGAGTTGCTTATCTGCTTCTTTCTCGAAGTAAAACCTCACAAGTGACCCACGGTTCCTGAAGCCCATTTTAAGCAGAGCTTGGGGCCTCTTGGTGTGGGGAGGGGGCCTCTAGAGCCACCCCACCCCAAAGGAAGTTGATACAGCAAGACCAGCATTGTTGGGGATTCCCTGTGAGATTGCAGAGCATTGTAACCCATTCTCTTTGCAGCCCGTCAGTAAAACGGAGCACGGTCTTACCACACAAGCCCTGTGCTCACACAAGCATTCCTTGGGAAGCCCAACTCTGCCCTGCTACTGGGCTCTCTCAGACTTAATTCTCCTTTTCCACCATTAGCGAAATTCAGGCCCCACTGATGTTTCTGGTAAAACTCCCAGGCCTTGTCTACACTGCAGGGTTTTTGAGCAAGAAGCTTTTTGCGGACGATATCTTGCACAAAAGTGTATCCGCACCTCAAAAGCACATTGCAAAAGCGCATCCACACTGCATGGATGCTCTTGCGCAAGAAAGCTCGGATTGCTATTAATAGAATGTCCATCGGAGCACCTGTGCTTTGTGTGCAAGAAACCCCTGCGGCGCATCCACACATGCCTTTTTGCACAAGAGCTGTAGCGCAAAAAGGAGTTGTTCCTCGTGGGAAGAGGAATAACTCTACTGGCAAAAGCCCTCTGTCCTGTTGATTTACTGTGGGGGTTTTTTGGTGCAAAAACGTGCTTGAAGTGTGGACGCTCCACTGGTTTTTGCACAAAAACCTTGTAGTGTAGACATAGCCCCGCTAGCTGCCGTGGCGACAGGTTTCCTCCATCTGTGTAACTAGACACTAGTTTTGCATTATCAACTTGTCTACATGCTGCGAATTCTGAGCCGCAGCTAAACCAGTGAGACTGGCAGCTCTGAACTGTCTGGACTTTTCCTGCCTTGTGTTAAATCACGTCCTAGTGGTTGACTGACTACCTCAGCAGCCAAATGGAAGTTCTGGATCAAGACGGCACGAGAGATTGAAATCGACGAAAGGCCTTGATCAGGGTGGATCCAGAGCAAACCCGCATTTGTAGCTAGCACTGTTCTGAGACCGGCTGTATGCAGAGGCCGCTGATCTGTGAAATCCCCCTAACTGGTTTGTCTTGGAATGAATGGTTTACACTGAGTCTGTGTTTGTTTGAGGTGGCAAAACTGGATTGTGACCAAGATGCATTGTCAAAGCATTTGGGGAGTTGGTTTGTTTTGGCTGGAGGTGGACATGCCCACCTGCTCTGTCAGCTGCAGGAGAACAAGGAAAGCTTCTGGAGCATGTAAAGGCCAAACTCTCCCATCATTTATGTGCTGTGCACCCAGTTACACACCAGCAAGATGGCTCGGTTGGGGCTTCCTCTTGTTCTGCTGTGAAGGGTGGAGCCAGCCAAACTGCCATTTCACCTCAGGTCTGACCAAGGTGTAACACAGCTCTGATAGCTACTGCCTGGCAATGTCTGTACCTTTTGATGGATAAATCATAACTTATTTATGTAATTTTTAACAAACTTTGACATTCATTTCCTAACGAGTTGATTAAAAACTACCTCTTCTGTATTGTGGTCCTGTGATTCAGTTTGGGGTGGGGTGTGTTAATGCTGTCTGTGATTTACAAACCAGCTAACACTGAAGAAACACATTTTAAATTGCTACGCTTGGTCTGAAAGTGTTCAGGACTGGATTCCTCCTCTTGGATCTCAAGCTCCCGGCAAAAGACATTTTGGCCCTTTGCCTGACTGACGCTTTGCGTGTGACAGCTTCTGGTGTCATCCCAAATGCTCCCCTTGTGTCCTTTTCACTGCCACCTGGGCAGGTGTTCCCTATCCAAACTGCAGTCCTTGGGCAAGGCCCTGCCAGATTTGGCGTCCTGTGAACTGTAAACTACGCATTTCTTAGTTTTGTGCAAAGCAGCCGGCTGGTCCTTGCTCCAAGTTCCCGCAGCACTGCTGCTTCAGTTCAGCCTCGGAGACTCCCTGGTGTGGGGAATCCAGGCTTTCCTGCTCCTGAGTTTCCCTATCTGGAGTTCATGCATTGTTGATTAGCACTTCCTGTTGTGTGAAGGAAGGGAACCGTCTGGCTTTGGGCCTGTGTGCGCATTTCCAGGTGCCAGTGTTGATGATTTGGGGCATTGCTTGAGCTACTTGCTGTCAGATAGTGAGGGAATGGTCAAAGAAGCAATAATGAGCTGCCTGTGATTGGCCTGCTCCTCCTGCCACAGCTCCCCAGGGAGACTTGAGGTGGTGCATTGTTTGTATTCCCTGTAGTAACTCAGGAGTTGGAGGAAGTGGGTAGTGGGAAGCGTGTGCTGAGCAGGGAGGGGCTTGTGTGCACTGCTGGAGGATCAATAAGTCATAGTCAGTGGTGTGTGGTCTGAGTCACTTTCTGCCCGGATGGTCCATACCCAAATCCTGGGGAAGCCCTGCTGGCAGGAGTGAATTCTGGGAACTTTAATTTCGTACCACACCCCATCAGGGCAAATGAACAAGTTGCTTTGTTTTCATGCTGCCGGATTTATGCTGATTGCTGTTAGATCCAGCTGGGCCTTAATACGAAGAGCAAATGTTCTACATCTGCTACTGCGGGGTATTATACCTGCCTCTGGAGTGTTTGTTTCTGGCCTCTGTCAGACAAACTGAGCTAGATGGACCTGGGGTCGGATCTAGTCGGCCTGCTCTTGCTTTCTTTGCCACAGCTGTCAGCTTTATGGGGAAGCACTGGGGGAGGGGAGGCAATTCAGTGGTGTGAATGTGATGTCAGGCTCCCATTTTACATGCTTCTGCTGGCCCTGAGTGTGAGCATGTGCTCAGCCCCAGCCGTGCACGATCCTCCTTCCCACAAATAGTCTGAAGTAAAGTTCTGCTGACAGATGCTTCAGTTGCCCTCTGCCCCTCAGTGTCAATGTGGCTCATCTGCTCTGATTTGTCTTCACTAAGAAGCAGCCAGTGCTTCCCTTTCCAGCGTGGTTCTGCTGCTGCCAGCTCTCCTGCTGGCTTCTGTGCTCTGTGTGCTGGAGGCCATTCTGCAGGGCTGGGACCAGTTCTTGCCTCTGGGTGGAAAGGAACCAAATGCATTGCTTGAGCACGTGCACTTCTGCCCCGAGAGCCTCGTACTCTCGCTGTGAGGGGCGGGGTAAAGACTAGCACCCACCCAGATATTTTACCCCTTCCCCTTCCTGCTGGACTTCCTTTGGCTCCCCAGTGGTTTGTTCTTTCAAAAAAAAAAAAGCTCAGACACGGTTCTTCAGTTGGCACTGAGCAAGTTCCAGCCACCTTCCACTGCTGAGCAGCCGCTTGCCTCTGTGTGCTAGGCAGAGAGGAATGTCTTTCCCTTCCTCTCCAAGCCACCTTGTGTGACAAAAGGATGCAGCAGGGTGGGGAAGGGGGAGTTTGTGCCCTGTTGAATGGCTGTACCAGAGCAGTGGCTGTTTCTAATTGCCAGGGCATGAGCAGCTGGGAGAACAGTATCCCCAGGTGACAGAGGAGCCCTTGATCACATCTAAATATTTATTCCCACTTCCAACTCAGCTTCCTCCCTGAAACAAATTCAATGCAGGGCTGGTGTTTTCAGGGCATGTTTCTCCCCCCTCTCTTCCCCCATTGCTGCTTCAGAGAGAACAGGAACTGGAAATGCAAAGCAAGGGTCGGGGGAGTTATGCTGGGAGTCTCTGAAGTAAGGTCTGGCCGGGCTTGTGTGTTCTTCTCCAGAGCCATTTGCCTTCAGACCCCTGCTCCACGTAACAGGGGCAGAAACAGTCCTGTTTATAGTATCCTAGGCTGGAAGAGCCCTCTGGAGGTCACTGTCTAGCTCCCTGCCCAAGGCAGAACCAACCCCAACTCAGTCACCCCAGCCAGGGCTTTGTCAAGTTGGGACTTAAAAACCTCTAGGGATGGAGATTCCACCCCCTGCCTGGGGATCTCATCCCAGGGCTTCACCACTGTCCTAGGGAAAGAGTTTTTCCTAATATTCAATCTAGACCTCCCCCACTGTAACTTAAGGCCACTGCTCCTTGTTCTGCCATCCGTCACTCCTGTGAACAGCCCCTCTGGAACCTCCCTTCAGGCAGTTGCAGGCTGCTCTCAAATCCCCCCTCCCTCTTCTCTTCTGCAGACTAAACAAGCCCAAATCCCTCAGCCTCTGCTTGTAGGTCATGCGCTCCAGCCCCCTCATCATTTTGGCTGACTGCCATTGGACCCTCTCCAGTGTGTCCACATCCTTCCTACAGTGAGGGGCCCAGAACTGGACACACTACTCCAGCTGTGGCCTCACTCGTACTGAATAAAGGGGAATAATCACTTCTCTAAATCTGCTGAAAATGTTCCTAATGCAGCCCAATATGCCATTAGCTTTCTTGGCTACAAGGGCACACTGTTGACTCATCTCCAGCTTCTCATCCACTATAACCCCCAGGTCCTTTTCTGCTGCTTAGCCAGTCAGTCCCCGGCCTGTAACAATGCCTGGGATTCTTCCATCCCAAGTGCAGGACGCTGCCTGTGTCAAACCTTATCACTCTTCTTTTGGCCCAAACCTTCAATTTGTCTAGGTCACTCTGGACCCTATCCCTGCCCTCCACCGTATCTACCACTCCCCCTAGCTTAGTGTCATTTGCAAACTTGCTGAGGGTGCAACCCATCAAAATAATTAAGATGCTGAACAAAACCAGCCCTAAACAAAACTGGCCCTAGAACTGATCCTTGGAACACTACGCTTGAAACCGACCACCAACCTGACATCAAGCCATTAATCGCTACCTGTTGGACCTGACAATCTAGTCAGCTTTCTATCCGTGTTAGAGTCCATTTATCCAATCCACACTTCCTTACCTTGCTGGCAAGGATATTGTGGGAGACCGTATCAAAAGCTTTGCCATGTCCACAGAGCCAGTTACCTCTTCACAGAAGCTAATCAGATTGGTCAGGCAGGACTTCCCCTTGGTTAATCCATGTTGACTGTTCCTGATAACTTTCCCCTCTTCCAATTGCTTCAAAATGGATTCCTTGAGGATTCCCTCCATGACTTTTCCAGGAACTGAGGTAAGACTGACTGTCTGTGCTTCCCTGGATTGTCCTTCCCTTTTTTAAAGGTGGACATAACATTTGCCTTTTTCCAGTTGTCCGGGATCTCTCGTGCTCTCCACGAGTTGCCAAAAGCTCTGCAATGACATTCGCCAACTCCCTCAGTACCCTCAGAAGCATTAGGTCCACTCAAACCCTGTCTTGCACTTGTTCAGGACTGTCTTTCAGCTGTGGTTACTGGAACTTTGCCTTTCTTAGGTCTTATCTTTCCAGAAGCTTGTTATGTTGTTTGATAATCCCTGAAAACTACCACGCTGTGAAACAAAGTCTGAATTTGCAGTGCAGACACCTGAACAGCTCTAGCAGCTCAAGGCTTTGGTGGCAGGAGCAATGAATGATTGTTCTGACAGGCATCTGATCCCTTCCTTTCAGCCTGGTCCTGTGGAGTAGCCTGTGTGAACTGTCCCAGAAGGCTCTAACCTTCTCTGGATTTGGATTCCTCATATGTGCCTCATTTCTACTGTGCTGTCTACAATAAATGACGTAGCTGCCTGGAACAAAGACAGAGGCTGTGTCTAGACTGGCCAGTTTTTCTGGAAAATCAGCTGCTTTTCCGGAAAAACTTGCCAGCTGTCTACACTGGCCACTTGAATTTCTGTAAAAGCACTGACTTCCTACTGTAAGAAATCAGTGCTTCTTGCGGAAATACTATGCTGCTCCTGTTTGGGCAAAAGTCCCTTTTGTGCAAAACTTTTGCGCAAAAGGGCCAGTGTAGACAGCTCAGATTTGTTTTCCACAAAAAAAGCCCCGATGGCGAAAATGGCGGTCGGGGCTTTCTTGCGCAAAACCGCATCTAGATTGGCATGGATGCTTTTCCGCAAAAAGTGATTTTGCAGAAAAGTGTCCGTGCCAATCTAGACGCTCTGTTCCGAAAATGCTTTTAACGGAAAACTTTTTCGTTAAAAGCATTTCCGGAAAATCATGCCAGAGTGTTGATAGATTTTGTTTTAAATGTCAGTTTCTCTCCTCCCACTCAATGTGCCAGGTCCCTTTCTGCTACTCCCTTTGAATGCTGTGGAATGTGAGCATGCAGCACACACCACCAACAGATGACCATGAGCTTCCAGGGGAAGAAACTGTACCTGAAAAAACTGTGGCAAGAGCCCCTCCAGCCCCCCTCCAGACAGAGAGATGCAAGCTTGTATATGACCAGCTTTATTTAGGTATGTTGGGCACCAGCAGGCAACATGAGGGAGGGGGGAAGAGGCGTGAGGAGCAGTGTCACACGGCTGGAACAAATGCGAGATTGCAGATGGCACGCTTGCCTGGTCACGGGCTTGCAAACAGAACTCTGCTCCTGCTAGCTCGAAGGCAGAGGAGGCAGCAAAGGGAGCTGGCCTATGCTGCTCAACACAGTCATTCCCTTCCTACCCTGCAGCACCTGTTCTGTGCTGATGCCATGGAGAATACACTTTGTTTTCCAAAGCAGCAGGTGTTTCGTGTTACCCTCCCTTCCTCAGCAATGGGCCCTGACAGGTTCTTTTGCTTAAACCTTAGCAGGGTTGGGAGGAGTTGGAAGCGAACCAGCAGCCCCGTTTCTCACTGGAGATCGGTGGAGGAAACAAGTTCAGCAGGGGGAAGGAAAGGGAGAGCCTTTGTGATGCCTTTAATACAGGCTATGGCGTGAGGAGTGCTCCGGGTGCCTAACACGTGCTGCGCGTGCTAGCCCCCCCCTTGCATGGGGGGGAGCTGCCTATGATGCAGAAGATAACTGCACTGCGTGGATGGCCCCAACCTGCCCTCGCACCAAGTAGACATGTGACTTTCTACAACCAAATGCGGCAGCTTTTGCTGCAGCCAGAGGCCCCTTCTAGTGCTCTGCAGTTTCCTGGGTGAGTTCTAGGTCGGGGGTGTGCAGCCTGCCTGTCTGAATCTGCTTCCTCTTTAGTAAGTGAACATGCTGCAAGTCATGTCACTAAATGGCTGGCGGCCAAGTAGAATTCGCCACCTGCAAATTAACACGGGGTGTCTAAATGCTCTGCCTGCCTACCCCTGCTGCTGTAATAAACACCAGCAGCCAAGACCTGGGGGATTAGAGGCCTATTTCTGCCTTGGGGCTCTGGGCCAGGCCCACGGCAAGTCCTGAGGCTCATGCTGAGGGAAGTCCACCCTATAGCTCCTTGGCCTATTCCAAAGCACCCATTTAACTGAGGCTGTTCAGTCAACGGGCGAGAGCGCCTAGACCTTCAGTACCAACAGCCTCGTGGCAGGCCACGTCTCTCGGGCTGCAAAGGGAGAATTACAGCTCATAAGTGAATGAATCAATTCCCAGCCTGCTGCTGCATGTAGGCTTCTGTATCCCAGCTGTACAAGCCACCCTGAAAGGGAATATCTGAGCAACTGCCATCCCAAGCTGTGCCTGGATGGCTCAACCTCACCCCTGTGCTACGCTTGTGACACAGGCCACTTTTCCTTGGGGGGAGGGGTCAGGGTTTTATCAGCTGGACAGAGCACATGCCCACATTGCAAAACTGTGTCCTTGCTGGCTGCTTTAGGCATTGGTGCTTTTATAACAAACTACATTTTGGAGTCTACAACTCCCTGGCCACCCGCTGTTCCTAAATCACCTGGCCCGAGTGAGACCTGCCATGGCAAATTCTCTGAACTCCACCTGCAACTCATGTCCCCAAAGGCTAACGCCAGGGGTCTGAGCATGTCACCCCTGGCCAGGCAGAGCCAAACCGGCATTAGTGGAGCAGAGTCAGGTTCTCCCTCAGCTTGTTAGGGCTTCATCGGTTTACACCAGCAAGGACTGTCTGCTCAGAGGAGGCTACTGCTCTTGCTTCATTCAAGCCCTGAGCTGCAGTACGGTCTGGCTTAGGCCGAGGGGGCCTGTGTGCATTTTACAAAGGCGGTGCAGTAGATCAGATGAAATCAGCATCAGAGGAGCCCACAGCCATGCAACCGTCATATTGTGCACCCTTCCCCTTTCATCGTTCTTAAACAGGGCTCAAAGCTGCTCTCGGTAGGTGACAGGTGCCGACTGGATTTTAAGATTTAAATTCCCAGATACGATCTGGGGAGACTGCAGCAGCTTTCAATTGCGTGGCACGGCCAACCTCACTCGATGTTTCTGGGGGGACGGAGGAGGACAATCTGCTTTCTACTCACTGTCGTGCTGGTGTAAACAGACCTCGTGCCCTGCTGAAAGCACCAGGGTGGAGCCAAAAGCAGTCGCCCACTGGAATTCATTCCTAGGCAGGCTAAAAAGAAAATTCTGTCCCTCCAAGCACACAGCATCACTCCATTGCAGAGCTAGGCTGACCAGACACTTCTCCAGCCGGGCACTCCCAGGCCCCAGCTGCAGGTGCGATGCAGTACAGGGCCAGGGTGGCTCGTGACACCAATGATGCAGTAGCACTTGTGGGAATCCCAGGAGCTATGAGCTTCCTTTTCAAGACCCAAGCAGGGATTGACCACAGGCCTGTTCTTTTAAAAATAAAACCCACAAGCCGTCCGCCTTCCGAAGGAGCAGCGTTACCCCCTTTTCCCCTTCAATGACAGGCACTCAGCTGATGGAAACAGCTGGCTTTTCTACTAGAATTAAGGCTAACTGCACAGTCTAGGGCCTGAGTCTGACCAGTCATGCGTTACATAAAACAACAGACGCTGCTTTAAAAAGTTGTGGACTGCTCCAAATTCTGTCCCTTCCCCCACAGGTGAAATCCACGAGGAGGCAGGAAAAGCTCTGGCTCTCCTCATGCTTCTTTCCTACTTAAAATACCTTCCTCTCCTCCTCGGCCCAGCTTGCTCTTGTCAGACACCCAGCCTGGCTCGCTGTGTAGGCTACGGTCTCTACACAACTCCGCAGAGCTCTCTGCTAATACTGACGTGGCTAAACCAGGCCACATATTTGGTTCTCAGCAGCAACCTCATTTTAAAAACAAAACACTGACCAGTAAAAAGCACCAGGAGAGCTCCCGAACTCAAACCCTCGCCCCAAAGCAGGTAGGCACAGGCCTGACCCCTTCTGCAGCAGCATCCTACAGAGATCAGGCAGGCTTAGCCGGGCGTAACGCTCCCGTGGATGAAGAACTAGCGCTCAGGAGCCGTGGATAATGCCAACGTACGAACACTGTTTATTGTCCTCTCGTTTAGAGCATTCAGAGAGAACGCTCCGACTGACGGTCACCAAGGAGTGGAGCGGGGCTGGCTGGCTACTCTGCTAAGCATGTGCTGTAAACATTAGTGTTAGCATCAGACAGTGGGAAATTCAGTCCGAGGGTTTTAGGAGACCCACCGGGGCAGCCACTGCCCCAAAACAGCAGCTGTGTTAGTAACTTACATATTCCTTAAACATTGCAATAAATAAAATAACCCGCAAGTCACAATGGCCTTTTCCCGTCTGCTTTTGCCCAAGGACGGATCAAAGGAAAGAGATTTTGTCTGGCTGAAAATGGACGGTTCCGACACCCTGCTGTAAGAGAAAGGGGGGAGAAACAGCTTCCTCTGACGGAGAGAACACCGCGCTGTAAACCTTTCCGAGCAAACACGCTAGCGCCTTTGTACCCACCTGGGGCACTCGCTTCCCAAGGAGAACGAAGGTCAGCCTCCAAAAGACAGATCATAACCATCTAGGACAGTCAGAGCGGAGGAGGGGGGTTGTGACCAGCACCATGCAAAACAAACTCAGTCCTAGCAGAGTTGTGCAGGCATGGTCCAGACCCACAGCAGGCCAAGGAGTTCATGCACATACTAACAAACTCCAAACAAATGGGGGAGAGGGCTGCCCCACTGTGCTTCTCCCGTATAAAAATATATCAAAAACAACAAAAAAAAAAGAAAGGACAAACTGGCCAGAGACGCGCTCGCTGCTGGGCAACCGGTGCCACGGGGCGCCCTCAAGTAAGGGCATTCCAGGGGTTGGAGCCTCAGGCTACACTACTACACCTAACTGACTTGCGACGGTCACAGCCCGGCGGTCTGGCTGTTCAGTTTCTAGGCCACTCCCCCTCCGTAGCGACCGCTGCAGCCACCGGAGGAGTGAAAGTAAAAGGGGTCACGCTGGAGAAATGGGGCCTGATTATTTTTCCTCCTACAGTTAAAAAAAAAAAAATAAAAAAAAATCTACTCTCCCCCCTCCTCTCTGCTTCCTGCCGTTTCGGGGGCCCGCTTGCACGCACGCACACACACACGCAGCTCCTCACAGACACTCGGACTCAGAAAAGCGAGTTTAGAACTGGAGTGAGTCTCCCCCGGACGGGCCCAGGGCTAGAAGGTTTTTCGGTGGATGGCCCGGGCTCCGTCTTCTTCATATTCCTTCTTTGAAACCCACATTTTCTTAAAGGTGTCCAATGAGGCCAGAATAGAGCCACTGGGGGAGGGAAGAAGCAAGCGTGTTAGAGTGGGACGAGGCAGCGGCTCCTAGCACGGGTCCTATTCCCTCCCCCACAGCTCCCCTGTAGCAGCACCTCCAGGCCACCGCTGTGTTCGCCCCGTGCAAGAGTTCCTACCCCAAGGAGCTTACAACCGACCCCCCTTCGCGTCAGACCCAGGCTGCTGCTGCTGAGCTTCCAGCCTGGGCGGAGCCGGGACTGCTCCGGCTGCCAGCAAAGTGGGTTTTCTTGTTTCCACAGCACCTTAAATGGGCACAGTCAGTTAGGAGCCTCCAGTCCTTCCCCTTTCCCCTACTGGTTACATCAACAGTTCCGTCACTGGAGTAACTGGGATGGGGGTGCAGGCCCGAACGCCGCCCTGCAGTGGCCTGTTGCCAGACTGGCAGAGAACGGGTGGAGGGGGGCGAGGGAGCCCCATGGGGACAGCAACAGGGCAGCATGGCTAGCAGTGTTTCCTCGCCAGCGTGGGCAAGGCTGCCAGGACTCCCGCTGTAATGCGGGCAGGGCCCCGTCGGAGCTGCCCGATACGTACCCGATCCACGTGGAGTAGAGTCTCTCCTGCGGAGCGGATATCTGAAAGGAGAGGCCGGGAACGTGGGTCAGTGTTGGCCAGGTACCAGCCTCTCCGCAGCTGCGTCCCACCCGTCAGACACAGGCCCTGGGGCAGCTTCTGCCACCCAGCTGCACTGGCGAGCGACAACCCTGGCCACAGACCCCGAGTGGCTTTCAGCACAGGGCGCCCGGGCCGTTCCCGAACAGCCAGAGTTGGCTGCAAGTGCAGGGCAGCACCCTGCCAAGCGGCTCCAGGCTCCTGCCCCAGGAAGCCTCCAGAGGAGAGCACCCCTACCCTTATTTTGACGTCCTTGGGTGCCAGCTTCTTCACTTCGCTCAAGAGCCTGTCTCCGAAGCCTGCAGAGAAGAGGAAACTTGCCTTTACCTGGGCGCGGACCATGGCTCCCGACCAATGACTGCAGCTACAGCGACACTCCGCACAGACCGTTTGGGGGGGACATTCCTGCCTCACCAGAGCCCAGGCCTGGAAAGGGCCTCCCCAGAGTCCTCAGCAGGCTCGGGCAGCCTCCAGAGCACAACCAGAAAGATGGCGAGAGAGCAGAGTCTGTGTGATTTACAGAGCTGTCCCAGGCTGTATTTGTACAGCCCCATGCACACTGGGCCGTGCTCGCGCCTGGTCCCTAGTGCCTCCTGGCCAGGCTCCGGGAATGGTCTGATCCGGGCAAACGAGAAGACAGCCTGCCCCTGGGGCAGAGGAGGTCTCAGAAGGACGAGGTAGGCTTGGCCTCCTGAGTCTCCCCTCAATTCTTGTTCCTCCAGGGCTACCTGGTGGACGTGCTCCGCTCCCGGCCGCAGGGAGGCCAGGAAGCAGATCCGGGAGAATGCCCTCCTACCTCAGGACTGGACTCGGGCCACAGCGCGGAGCAGCCCTGCCACAAAGGGGAAGGAACAAGCCCCATGAGCCCGAGTCCCTCTGAGAGCAAAGTGGGGGAAAGGCAAGCCTGGCTGTCAATCGTTTCATTGCAAAGCATGCTGGGAAGAGGGAGGAGTCTGGAATTCTGCTATAGCTAGGAGCTGGCTGGCTCAGGGTGGGACACACACCTCGGCTCTGAGGACAACCTCTCCCTCCACATGCTCCTCTTGCCACCTCCATACTGAGGCGGGCAGGGAGAGCCAGGCATGGACACAGTGCACTCACGGCACATGCTCCGCTCACGCCAGGGCAGGGATTTCGACAGGCCTGGCACCGGAGCAGAGTTTGAAAGGAACTTCTATCAGCCTTCCAGGGATTTAATAACGAAGCTGCCCTAAAACACTGCTCAGTCCTTTGTCAGGCCAGATGATCTGCTGGGGCCAGGGAGGGGAAAGGGAGGGAGGACAAGGACAGTGGGAGGGGAGGGGGGGAGAGAGAGTGTCAATAGCACAAGCGGGAGCCGGATGCCTTTAAGAAGTCTCCACTTCCGTATCCAGAGGCTTAGGGCAATTCCAAGCAGGGGAGGGATTATCTAGAGGAGGTCGGGGGGGGGGGGCGGGGGGAAGGAGTATGACCAGAGGTAACGGACGGAGGGGAGGGATTATCTAGGGGAGCGTGTGGGGTATGACCAGAGGTAACGGGACGGAGGGCACCGTGCCCACTCTGAAGGCAGAGACCTTTGAAGAGCGTGGAGCCCCCGGACAGCACGATGTTGGAGAAGAGCGTTCGCCTCAGGTCCATGTCAGATTTCTGAACAGCGAAGACCAGCACCTCGTGCAGCCCCTCGCACTCCTCTCCAATGAGGTCAGGCCGGAACAGCAACTCGGGGGCTCGGAAGCGGGCAGGGCCGATCTGCAAACAGCAGGAGGGAACAGCTTAGCGCCCAGAGGGCACCACGGGCCACATGTCTTGCGGCTGTGCCATGGAACCCTTCAGTGGCCGAAAACCAGAGAGTTAGAGAGTCCCTCCAACCCACCAGCCACTCCTGGGACATCAGTAACATCCCGACAAGGAACACAAGGCCGACGGGTTGCTCCCTTTAACACACAGTAACCCTCGTACCTTCACAGCTGCAGATTTCAAAAGATCTCATGAACATGAAGCAAGCCTCAAAATGCCACTAAAGTACATTATTCCCGCCCTCTAGTAGATGGGGAAACTGAGGCTGCAACTTGCCGCAGCCCCATAGAAAATGAGCAGCAGAGCTTGGAGCAGACTCCCTCTCTCCCAATTTCAAGTCTGGTGCCTTAGGACAACCCCATGCTCCCTCCCCTTCAGCCCTCATCCAGAAAGTTTCCCCTTTAGGTTTCTCTAGGCCGTTCTTCCAAGGGATTGTTTCTGCGTTGCAGAGGAGATAAACCCAATAGGCTCAGCAATTAGCTGAGACCCACTTGTCCCGTCCCTGAGTCTGCACCAGAACCTGTCAGTGCAGATCCCTGCACGAGGTCTCCGGGTCGCTGACTTAACAGCAAGTCGCATGTCATTAGCCAGGAACCTCCCAATCCCGGGGATTCCAACGAGCTATGGGCATGCAGCCATTCTTAGGAGGAAGCTGTTCACCAGAAACCATTTGGCAATGGACTCAAGCCCGGCAGGTCTTCAGGAAGAAACAGAGAAGGAATCTTCTAGCCTTCTGCAAGAGAAACCCTGTGCCCGCTGCAGCTCTATTTTAACGAGCTTCTCCCGAGCCCCCCCAGCCTCCCGCAGCGAGAGGGCCAGGACGTGCTACTAACACCGAGCTTTTTAGGAAGAATAATTCAGTATTTGTCCTTACGCACCTCAATAGTGCTTCCATCTGGCAGGTAGTACTGGGCTCTCTCCGTCTCCAGCGTCTCGTCCTTCTGCGGGTTTATGGACAGGTAACAGGCACGCTGCAAAGAGAACAAAGGCAGGTGAGCAGGGCTTCTAACAAACCACTTTTCTTTGGGGAGAGCAATTTTCAGCAAGAATCTTCTGGCAGGACAAATATTTCGGATCATTCAGAGCTGAGCTGTTAGTCTGCCCTGAGCCACGCTGGTCCCTGCTTCCCCGGCTGGACTGCAGCTCCCAGGATGCACCTGACCTGGCAATGTAACCACTACGGCACTTCACGGGAAGCGCAACAGTCTGACGCTTCCCGCTGGAAATTCTGGGAACTTTTTGTTTTGCAAGAAGCTTTGCTATTGGTCCCCGCTTGGGACAGCACAAAAATGTCAAATTTGGGGGGCAGAGGGTTATAGAATCATAGAATACTAGGACTGGAAGGGACCTCGAGAGTCATCGAGTCCAGTCCCCTGCCCTCACGACAGGACCAAATACTGTCTAGACCATCCCTGATAGACATGTATCTAACCTACTCTTAAATATCTCCACAGATGGGGATTCCACAACCTCCCTGGGCAATAATTGTTGTTTTTCCTCCAGATTTTAAGTCGGTGGGTCATGCTCTGGGCACATGTCCAAGCTGCTCTCCACAACCAGGCAGGGAAGAAAGTTCCTTTTTTTCTTCAATGAAAGCAGAGATTCTCCTGCTTCTCTCTCGCCTCCACAACCTCGGTCATTAAATCAAACGACGAGGCTGGTCGTGAAGTCGTGAGCCGGCAGCACTGCCTGCTGCGTTGGGGACCGCAAATAGCAGAATCTCACTGCAGCCCTTGCTATTTGTAGCAGGCTGAGGAATTCTGTCAACTCTTCTGTGAGCCAGGAAGT
Source organism: Pelodiscus sinensis (assembly GCF_049634645.1). NCBI lineage: Eukaryota > Metazoa > Chordata > Testudines > Trionychidae > Pelodiscus > Pelodiscus sinensis. The sequence goes on along the minus strand of NC_134718.1, from coordinate 73,007,681 downwards.
ACCGGGGGAGGCAGCGTGGGGCGGGAAAGCTCAGAGAAAGCTCTTGTACGTGCTAACTCTGCACTCTCCCAGCCTCGGTGGTGCAGAGGTTCAGCACACACATCTGGGCTCATCTCCAGTTTTGTTCGAGTTCTGCTTTCATCGGGGTAGGGTTCCGAAAAATCCCCCTCTCTGTGAGCAGAGATTCCAGCACACGTGGTTTGGCTCATTTGCTAAGAGGCGAAGCGCACCACAGACCCTGGCCTTTCGGAAGAGCGCTTCTAAGGTGCAATCCACAACCCGGGTGGAAGAATTCATGTTTTCACTTTTCCTTCACCAGCAAGCCTGGCATGTTGCAAGGCACGGCAGTGACAGGCTGTTCTCTAGTCACTTTTGCAGAGCGAGACATGGAGACGCTTCTCTTTCTCTAGCCAGCTCCTGCTCCCTTGGAACAGCAGCAATACTGCCGCCACCGAGAACAGAGCCACCACGGGCAAGCCTCACCACTCCGGAGCTCCGTGCAGCCTGCGCAAGTCTCACAGCGCATGCTAAGCGGCTACCCCTGAACTGGACTGCCAAGCCACAGAGCCATTTTCTGTCTTCTCTGGCTCTCTTGCTGGCAGATCACAGACTATGAAAAGACTCACTGAGAGCAGACCAGGCTCACACATCTGTCTCAGAGTGACTGTACAGGCAGCACTGATGGGACGGGATTATGCAGTATGGCAGCTGTCCGCCAGATGGCACTACACAGCAGCCTCCGTCAGACACTGGGGGGCGCTGGACAGCGATCACGTGGTGCAGATGGCACTACACAGCAGCCTCCGTCAGACACTGGGGGGCGCTGGACAGCGATCACGTGGTGCGGATGGCACTACACAGCAGTCTCTGTCAGACACTGGGGGGCGCTGGACAGCGATCACGTGGTGCGGATGCTGCGGTCTGAAGGCCTGTATATATTTGTGAACGTTTCTAGGCTCCGCACCACAGCACCTAGGCGAAGCCTCCACCAGCAGGCAGGAAAATCAACCAGCAGGGGTCCTGAGTGGGTAAAACAGCCGGCGAGAGACACACCAAGCTACTGCTAAGAACTGGCCGGGCTTTAGTTACAATAGTCACTTTCGCCCTCAGTTCTGTCTCTCCTTTGGCACAGATCAGCTGCACTCTCAGGCTTTCTACCAGGACAGTGGCTCTGGTTTGTTTACTTCCCTGGGACGTCTGGGAAAAGCATTTGCTGCCATGGAGCACAGCACGGTGTGGCTGGGGTTCCTAGGAAAGGTGTCTCCAGCCTGGGCCCTGCAGTTTAAAGGTTCTCACCGAACAGCGGAACCTCTCGCGCCTCATGCTGATGCACGCGCTTAACTAGTCTTCTTTCCCTCCGCTTACGTTAGTGCTAAGGGAAGGTGCCACCCTGCCAGCCCTGGAGTGCTGCATTTATCTGCCCCGACACCAGAACACAAGCCTCTCCCAAGCAGGGAGAGATCTTCTGTCGGAATCAGAGGGCAGGGCAAAGCAGGCTCAACGGCCTGTTCAGTTTTTAGGGGCCCCGCTGTCAAGAGCCGGGCACTGAGGGTCTGGGCCCCATTTCAGAGACTCTGTGCCGATTCAGAGATCGCCTCGTGCCAAAATCACCTCTTTGATGGTTTTGACGATCTCGAACTCCGATGAGGTGTGGAAGTCGTAGCCTTCTTTCCGGAGATAGAGGCGAAGGAAGCGGGATACGTCGCGACCAGCGATGTCAATCCGCATAATGGAGTGAGGCATGGCAAAGCCTTCGTAGATAGGAACCGCATGGGTGACGCCATCCCCCGAGTCCAGCACCACTCCCGTGGTTCTGCCTGTCGCGTAACTGCAACAAGGAGGGACGATGGTGAGAACGACAGGCAGCGAATTTCACAAGCGTCTCCCAGGCTTGGACCTGGCCCAACCGACGCCAAACAACAAAGCAACCCGAGAGAAACCGGTAACAGCAGAATCATTCGGCTTACTTAGGAAAGGGGCAGCTCTACCTTTGAGTCACACGTTCTTTCAATTGTGAGGAACTCTAATTTTGGCCCCACTGCAGGGCTCGGGTGGTTGTTTTGAAATAAGATTTTACAAAATTAATATGAATCAAAATAAACTGGTATAATCAATAACACTGTATAGACACATGAATCCAATTAGAAATGAAATGGCCTGAATGAAGGACACTATTAGAGGTAAAAGATGACCTCCCAAAAAGTCAACTGCAGCACAGCTGGAGGGGCAGGAATTGTCATGCAGGCTCCGGCGCCTCAGATTGCCTGGAGAGGCTTTCTGGTAGGAAGCTCTCCACAGCAGGCACAATATAGCTGCAATGCAAGGCCACGGGGCAAGATATTGCACTTTGCATACACTAGCCTTTTCCCCCACCAGTCTAGCCCCGGGAGGCTAAGGTCAGAACTGGAAGTGGGACAAAGCTGCAAAGATCAGAGCTGGACCAACGCCGGTGTGGGACCGGGATGGGCGGATCCGTCTCCATTGAAAGAGCCCTCCCCCAAAGGAACGGCTGGTTTTCAAGGACAACCGCGCTCTCGCGCTGTTTCTGCCCTTCTGCTCAGGCCGTGCCGAGAACGGGAAGATACTTACAGGCTGAGCACTGCTTGCATGGAGATAAAAAGCGCCGGCACGTTGAAGGTCTCAAAGAAAACTTCAGCAGCTCGCTCTCGGTTCTTGCGTGGGTTCAGGGGAGCCTCCGTCAGGAGCACGGGATGCTGGGTTAACAGAGACAAAAGTAGTGTGGCTGTGAACCACTGCGGCTGGGAATGCTCCCCACGCAGGCGGCGAGTGTCCATATGGACCGGGGGCGGGGGTGGAATGGGAGACGAGTTCTAGAATAACGGTTTATTCATACGATTTAGGAACCGCCGGGATCTAAGCAGCAAGATGGGATGAAGTTAAGGAACGAGGGAACGCTGCCAAGCAGTGAGATCCCCGAGGCTGTGTCAATCTCCCACTGGCAGGGTTGGCAAAATATCATAACGTGGCCATTTCAAGCTAGATTCCAGAGTGCTGGGGAACAGACCCTGTGCTGAGGACGGACAAGGTGACCCAATGGATCCTTCTCCATCTGCCCGCTCAGAAGTCACATTGTTAAGTTTCCAACAGAGCTGCCTTAAAGACACAGCCCCTAGTCAGTTCAGCTACTAAGCCACTTCTAGGGCCAGCTTGCAGACGGCAAACTATTTTTTCCCCTCTCTCGACTGAGGGCCCAAGATTTACTCCTGCTTCCTTTTGAGCAATCGCATTCGTTAACATTTGGCGAGCGGATAAGGCAGAACAGGAACAGCTGTAGTGCCGAAATAATGGGATGCTGCAGTAAGGGGAACGTGTGTGTGGGTGGGGGGAGGTGTTGAATGCTGCAGCATCAGTGAAGCTCTAGTATCAGATTAGCCGCAAGGCATTCTGCTTGGGCATGCCGGGGCTGTGATCTAATGCACAGCAGTAACTCCTGATTAGCGACCAGGCTTGTTTAGAGGTTCTTGGGGGAACGCACAGCAAAGAGGCCAGATCCGCCCCAGAGCTTACACACGCCCAACCAAGCACTGCGCCCGCGCGGCGTCTCACCTCTTCGGAGAACGTCTGCAGCTGGTCCTTCGAATACACGTACTGCCAGATGCGCTCCATGTCGTTCCAGTCCTTCACTATGCCATGCTCCATGGGATAGCGGATCGAGAGCAGGCCTCTGTGCTCCTAGCACACAGAAAAGACAACACGTCACGCCTTTCAGCGAGCTCGCCAAGCATGCGCCTCGCTGCCAATGAATTGCACCGCTGCTCACAGAGCACACGCATCTGCATGCTGTATGTTCCTGGGAACGACGCGGATTTGCTGTGCTTCCTAGCAAAGGAGAGGAGGGATTTTAGAAGGCCAGGCCTGTAAGTGAATAACTGACTCCTTTCCCACAGAAGAATACCCAGGCAGCTCCTTCCATCCCGACAGTCTGCATGGATGAATACAAACAGCCATTTGCTGGTAGACTTGCTGCTCTAGTTTGTGCATGACGAGAGGCTGTGATGGGATGTGCACTGACCCTTCAGGAGAGTCTACAGGCGGAGTTCAGCCCCAGACAGGGTCATTACAGGGGCTGTAGACAGGGGATTCATGGGACAACGTGCCGGGCAAGACAGGTCTACGAGTGGCAAGTTGCTTGCTCAGGTCATGGAAACGAGAAGCCAGGCACAATACAATTCTGGTATTTAAGAGTCTTGACCATGAGAGATGGGGCTGCAGTGGGAGGAGAACTGTGAGCTGGCTGGAGAAAGGCCACAAATTAGAGGACACAGAGGAGTGGAGGGAGGGATGGAGGTGGCTATGAGCTAGCTTCCTGTTCCCGGAGCCTGCAATGGGAGTGTCCAGGCAGGGAGCAGGAAATCCACCTTCGCCCTTGCATCAAGACAGACAAATGCTGCAGGAAAAGACAACTACAGGCAGTGACTCGCCCTGCATCAACAGGATGAAGGATCCGAGCGATTAGCCCAAGGCAGACTCTCTCGCTGTGGCCAGAGGGCTTAAAAACTTAACAATAATATAAACTCGTCTATGACCAGAGAGAGACAGATCAGAGCGGAGGCTGAAACACAGATGTGGAGTGGAAATGGCAGTACAATTACGCCTAGTGACAGAGAGATAGGAACCTGGTACCAGATCCCAGCACTGAAATGCAGCCACCTCTGGGGGGGGAGGGGGAGGACAGCAGGTGGGAAACAGCCCACAGCACCATCACACAACAGTCAATGAAGGACGTATCCAATTCAAAACAACAGGGGGGCTGAGGGAGGGAGAATGTAATTGTTGAACTGGAAACAAGCCAGGACACTGGGGGGCGTGTGTGGAAATCCAGCTCTGGGAAAGGACTATGAACTCCATCCAATAGTATAAGATGTGTGTAGCGGAAACGGCTAACGATGCAACCCAGGGGCTGGGCACAAACCTCAGCTTGCTGCACGGAGCATCTTCATAGAATCATCGAATCCTAGGGCAGGCAGAGACCTCAGGAGTCACTGAGTCCAGCCGCTGCCCAAAGCAGGACCAACCCCAACTCAGTCACCCCAGCCAGGGCTTTGGCAAGCCGAGACTTAAGCACCTCTAGGGATGGAGACTCCACCCCCTCCCTAGGGAACCCAGCCCAGCGCTTCCCCACCCGCCTAGGGAAAGAGTTTTTCCTAATGTCCAACCTAGACCTGGCCCACTGCAACTTGAGCCCATTGCTCCTTGTTCCGCCACCACTGAGAACAGCCTCTCTCCATCCTCTTTGGAACCCCCTTTCAGGAAGTTGAAGGCTGCTATCGAATCCCCCCTCACTCTTCTCTTCTGCAGACTAAACAAACCCAAGTCCGTCAGCCTCTCCCCATAGGTCATGTGCTCCAGCCCCTAATCATTTTGGTTGCCCTCCACTGGACCCTCTCCAATGTGTCCACATCCTTTCTGTAGCGGGGGGCCCAGAACTGGACACAATACTCCAGATGTGGCCTCACCAGAGCCGAATAAAGGGGAATAATGACATCTCTGGATCTGCTGGCAACGCTCCTCCTAATGCAGTCCAATATGCCATTTGCCTTCTGGCTACAAGGGCCCCTGCTGACTCGTATCCAGCTTCTCATCCACTGTAACCCCCAGATCCTTTTCTGCAGAACTGCTGCTTAGCCAGTCGGTCCCCAGCCTGTAACAATGCTGGGATTCTTCCGTCCCAAGTGCAGGACTTTGCCTTTGTCGAACCTCATCAGATCTCTTGGCCCAATCCTCCAATCTGTCTAGGTCACTCTGGACCCAATCCCTCTTGGACTGGAAGGTCCCCGTCTGCCCTTTGCAGCTCTTCCATTTTCATTGGAAACATCACTCTGCTTCCATGGCAACTGCCCTCAGCTGGAGCCACCCCATGCAGGCACACAGTTCTCCAGGGTACGCTGGCGCGCTTACCTCTGCTTTTGGCCCAATGAAGATGTCCCCTTCTAAAGCTCCAGCCATGACCCGCACGTGCTTTGGTCTGCCCACACTGAAACGGAGGGTACAGCTATTAGTGAGCTGCATACGGTTAGCCGTGTAGCCAACAGACGTTTCTATGGGTTACACAGTTCATAGTTTTTCCTGGTTTTGCCTCCCTCCTCAGTGGTGCACAGGCATCCGGACCCAGGAGTCCTTTGACTTCCACGGAGGTCTGACAAGTAAGGGTGGGAGGACTGGGCTCGCAGTCAATCCAGAAAGGTGTTTGGTACCATCCGGGTTTGGTTCTCTCAGGTTTCTGGAGCAGCAGTTCCCAACCGCCCGTGTGCACACAGGTGGCAGGCATGCCGCCCGGCCACGCCCCCAGCTTTTGATTAGCCTTGCCCGCTGGGGTTCCCTAGAAGGGGATTCCCTTCCGCCCACTTCACTGTGCAGCAGAAGAGTGAGCAGGGCAGCGGGCAGGGCTGGCGCTGGAGCCAGGGCCGTGGTGAAACTGTCCTTACCGGGGCAGCCTCACCGTGGCTCCTGTTCCAGTGCTGACAGCTGCTACCCGGCCCGGCTAGCAGGGTCATGTGGGGAGTGGCTGCAGTGCTGGGATGGGGGTGAGTCCACGGCCACGGGGTGAGGGGCTGGAGCCTGTTCTGGCAGCCAGAAGCGGGTCCTGCTCCGGCGGGAGGGCTGGGGCCTGCCACGGCCGTGCAGTGGGGGCCTGCTCAGGAGAGGGGAGGAGGGCTGCAGCCTGCCGTGGCTGCATGGCAGGGGAGGTCGAGGCCTGTTAGGGGTGGGAAGGAGGATGGAACCTGCCGTGGCTGCATGGCAGGGGAGGTCGAGGCCTGTTAGGGGTGGGAAGGGGGATGGAACCTGCCGTGGCTGCGTGGCAGGGGAGGTCGAGGCCTGTTAGGGGTGGGAAGGGGGATGGAACCTGCCGTGGCTGCATGGCAGGGGAGGTCGAGGCCTGTTAGGGGTGGGAAGGGGGATGGAACCTGCCGTGGCTGCGTGGCAGGGGAGGTCGAGGCCTGTTAGGGGTGGGAAGGGGGATGGAACCTGCCATGGCTGCGTGGCAGGGGAGGTCGAAGCCTGCTAGGGGTGGGAAGGGGGATGGAACCTGCTGTGGCTGCGTGGCAGGGGAGGTCGAGGCCTGCTAGGGGTGGAAAGGGGGATGGAACCTGCTGTGGCTGCGTGGCAGGGGAGGTCGAGGCCTGTTAGGGGTGGGAAGGGGGATGGAACCTGCCATGGCTGCGTGGCAGGGGAGGTCGAGGCCTGTTAGGGGTGGGAAGGGGGATGGAACCTGCTGTGGCTGCGTGGCAGGGGAGGTCGAGGCCTGTTAGGGGTGGGAAGGGGGATGGAACCTGCTGTGGCTGCGTGGCAGGGGAGGTCGAGGCCTGTTAGGGGTGGGAAGGGGGATGGAACCTGCCATGGCTGCGTGGCAGGGGAGGTCGAAGCCTGTTAGGGGTGGGAAGGGGGATGGAACCTGCTGTGGCTGCGTGGCAGGGGAGGTCGAAGCCTGCTAGGGGTGGAAAGGGGGATGGAACCTGCTGTGGCTGCGTGGCAGGGGAGGTCGAAGCCTGCTAGGGGTGGAAAGGGGGATGGAACCTGCTGTGGCTGCGTGGCAGGGGAGGTCGAGGCCTGCTAGGGGTGGAAAGGGGGATGGAACCTGCTGTGGCTGCGTGGCAGGGGAGGTCGAAGCCTGCTAGGGGTGGAAAGGGGGATGGAACCTGCCGTGGCTGCGTGGCAGGGGAGGTCGAGGCCTGTTAGGGGTGGGAAGGGGGATGGAACCTGCCGTGGCTGCGTGGCAGGGGAGGTCGAAGCCTGCTAGGGGTGGAAAGGGGGATGGAACCTGCTGTGGCTGCGTGGCAGGGGAGGTCGAAGCCTGCTAGGGGTGGAAAGGGGGATGGAACCTGCTGTGGCTGCGTGGCAGGGGAGGTCGAGGCCTGTTAGGGGTGGAAAGGGGGATGGAACCTGCTGTGGCTGCGTGGCAGGGGAGGTCGAGGCCTGTTAGGGGTGGAAAGGGGGATGGAACCTGCTGTGGCTGCGTGGCAGGGGAGGTCGAGGCCTGCTAGGGGTGGGAAGGGGGATGGAACCTGCTGTGGCTGCATGGCAGGGGAGGTCGAAGCCTGCTAGGGGTGGAAAGGGGGATGGAACCTGCTGTGGCTGCGTGGCAGGGGAGGTCGAGGCCTGTTAGGGGTGGAAAGGGGGATGGAACCTGCTGTGGCTGCGTGGCAGGGGAGGTCGAGGCCTGTTAGGGGTGGAAAGGGGGATGGAACCTGCTGTGGCTGCGTGGCAGGGGAGGTCGAGGCCTGCTAGGGGTGGAAAGGGGGATGGAACCTGCTGTGGCTGCGTGGCAGGGGAGGTCGAGGCCTGTTAGGGGTGGAAAGGGGGATGGAACCTGCTGTGGCTGCGTGGCAGGGGAGGTCGAGGCCTGTTAGGGGTGGAAAGGGGGATGGAACCTGCTGTGGCTGCGTGGCAGGGGAGGTCGAGGCCTGCTAGGGGTGGAAAGGGGGATGGAACCTGCTGTGGCTGCGTGGCAGGGGAGGTCGAGGCCTGTTAGGGGTGGGGAGGGGGATGGAACCTGCCGTGGCTGCGTGGCAGGGGAGGTCGAGGCCTGTTAGGGGTGGAAAGGGGGATGGAACCTGCTGTGGCTGCGTGGCAGGGGAGGTCGAGGCCTGCTAGGAGTAGGAAGAGGGATGGAACCTGCTGCGTGGCAGGGGGGGGATGATTTGCTCAGTCCGGAGGGCAGCTGCTCTGGCTGCAGAGGCTGAATAAAATAATACCGGGGGGGGGGGGGGGGGGGGCTGCAGGAGTCAGGGTTAGAGTATGAGAGGGTGGGAGGACCTATTCTGGCAAACAGGAAATGTTTTATTTGCATAATGAATATGCAAACATTGCAAATGGATTTGCCGATCCCCGGTTTAAAGACAATTGGGAACCTCTGTTCTGCAGCACCCCTGTGCTCTGTCGCAGGAGGACCCGTGTTTGTACCGGGTTCCGTTCGTTCCACCTCTGGCCTCTCTAGAGTTCTACAACTGCAACCAGGCGCCGGGACCTGACTCAAAGGGACACGAGATTGGCCTCTGCACTTCACCACCAGCTCTCAAAAGCATTTAGCGTCACCGGGGTCACCTCTGGAGGGGTGGTAGCGCCCTGCGCGGATACAAACGTACAGCCACAGCTGTGGAGAGCCATGGACATAGATCGGTACCTGCAGGGTCCCCAGGAACCACAGCCGTGGAAGGAGCAGAAAGCGGAGCCGCTGCTCCCAGAAGCCAACACCCTGCGGCAGCTCCTGTGGCGTGACTGCACCGTCCCCACCCTGCCCCCTTTCCTTCCATGCAGCTGTCTGCTTCTCCTGGGCAGGTGAGCCGGGTGCCTGCCCCGGTGGGCAGGGCTGGGGTGGTACAGCCACGCTGGAGAAGCTGCTGGCACAGGGCGTTGGCTTCTGGCACCGGCAGCTCCACGCTCAGCTGCTTTCGCTGCTGCAGTTCTGCAGGCATACCCGGATACCCGGGCAGGCCTCTCGGTATTGCCGCAGGGGCAGATCCAGAGGGAACAGCCTCACTTCTCTAGATTCCCAACCCCTGCTTGAACGACAACATCAGCCCTTCCGCCTAGGTGGCTGCAAATCGTCTCAGAGCAACTCCACCCCCCCCCCCCCCGAGTTACTTGGGTACTTACTAGTTTGGAAAACAGTATTTTGGTATCTGATCACCTGCAAAACCTGCCTTGATCACACCCGAGCCCTGTGGGAGGAACAGAGAAAGGTGTGAAAAACAAGTACGTGATCTAGCCATCTAGATTGGAGAGTGCGCTTGTTCAAGATCTCCTCCCACGTGGGAAGAGCCCGAGGCACCACGTTAGTAGGCAGCTTCCTCTTCTCCTCACGCGAAGCACGGGCTGGGGTGGGTGGGGCCAGGACAACCGGAAGCCCCAGAAAAGGACAGTTTTCCATACCATGCCAAGGGAGGGGCTGCTCTCCGAGGGATGCGATATGAGAGGCCGGCGGGGGAGCTCTCCTGCAGTGTCCGCCAGGGGCGGCTGCACCTCCAAGGGAGTGGCCAGCAGGGCTGCAGCTCCTCCATCTTACACTCCTGCCCCAAACCCTTGGCTGCAGTGCTGGGGCGAAGGGGAAGAGAACAGGCCCTGGGCGGGGGGCGAGCACACTGCTGCCCTGCACCCTCATATCCCTGGGCAGCACCAGACACGCCTGCTAGTATTGACTAATTCTGCACGTCAGTCCTGTGGCACCTGTGCTCCCAATTTAAAACCAGGTGGCCTGGCCAACGGCGCACGCACAGCCCTTCCCCTCCCTGTGTCGCTCCTCCCCAGGATAACCACCCCCTCCCGCACTGGCAATCCAAATCCAGGCAAGCTCTCCCTGGGGAAGATGATGATAGAAATGTAGCCGTGTTAGTCTGGTGTAGCTGAAACAAAAGACAGGACTAGGCAGCACTTTAAAGACTAACAAGATGGTTTCTTAGGTGATGAGCTTTCGTGGGCCAGACCCACTTCCTCAGATCAAATAGCGGAAGAAAACTGGCATGACCATATACCAAAGGATACAATCCAAAAAATGACCTCACATGAAGATGGGCTTCAGTGTGCCAAAGCGATCCTGAGGGGAAGCCATTCCCACCCTCTACTGGCAACACCTTGCTGGGCCGGCCCGGAGCGCGAAAGCTGAGCAGTTCCAGCCAAAAGCGGCAGCTTGTCTGGCTCCCACGCCAGTCTGCTTCAGATTGCAGCACCAAACACTGCCGCCGGTGTCACATCGGGAGCATGCTAGGGGCTCCACACACCCAAGAAGCGAGGCCCCAGCCCCTACCGGCTTCCAGCCTCATCTAACACACACACAGATGGCGGAGAGGCTAATCATTCAGCGGCCAAGATTAGTAAAATCCCGGCAGTTTCATTTCTGAGCAGCAGGGCTGTCGAAGGGTAACCGGCAGGCATGCGGCTTACCGGGCTGTGTTTAATGGTCAACCGGAATTTGCCCAAATCCGGCAGCTGGCCAGCTGTGCCACGTTGGCCCCATCCGCATCGAGCTGGCAGACCGGGGTGGCCCCAGCCCCGTCTGCAACAGGCAGGTCAGCCTGGAGCAGCCCCAGCCACGCGTGGCTGGCAGAACCCTGGCCTCCCAGCCCCGGTGGGACCCCAACTGCCCACCACAGCGACCGTGGGGAACGGTTAATCAATGTCCTTTTAATGCTTCTGCCAGTTAACCGTTGTAGCCACTCGTCACCCCCTGCTTAGAAGGGAAGGAGGCCTGTCCGAAGAAGCATGCCTCAGATGGGCTTTGGAGGGAAGGAGGGAACCCTGAGCCAGGGGAACCCTTCAGGGGAGAAGCACCACCTGGAAAGCAGACTGGAGGGGAGGCTGGGAGACGAAGCCGAGGGGCTGAGCTCTCTGAGGCAGGGACAGACCATTAGCTCTGTGCTCAGCAGGCCTTGGGCACAGCGAAATCCCGATCCTGGACCGGGGCGAGGAGTAATGGGAGCACAGGCTTGGCAGCGCTAAGGGGACAAGCGGGAGCAAAAGGAAACGAGCAGATAGGAACGAGGGATGTTAAATATCGGGGGATCGAACAGTCCGTTCCCCTCATGAATTCTTATCGGTTACTTGACTATTCTGTCAGCCCCGGGGCTGGCAGCCAGCGTGCTCCAACCCTACTCCCGAGGAGCCCCCTGCCACGCCGCACTGCTGCCTCTGAATCAGAGGCAGCAGCACAGGTGGGGTGCCAGGCGGGAGCTGGTCTGTGAAGGGAGCCAGTTTAAAAACCAGCTCCTCACAGACCAGCTGCCTGCTGCCCCAGGCTGCTGCCTCTGGCATGGGGTGGCAGCAGCCCGTCTGGGGGGTGGAGAGGGCTGAGCTCTTGCACCCGGCACAAGCCGGAACTGAGCTGGGCTACCTGCCTGGCTCCTAATACCCTTTAAATGCAGAGCTGCAGTGGGGGTAGGTCCCAGAAGACTGAGCCGGGCTGCTGGCCAGCCTGCTAAAACTTATACTGGCTGGGGTGGGGGGAGAGAAATGCATGTAGTCTATAGCATGACCCTATACGTTTCTGCTTACCAGCTAACTGGCTACACTAATAGGAACGTGGGAGCCATGTACTAAGGGTGTAAAATTCTGTTAATAATTGAACCCTTTGGCTCTTTAGTAACAACTGCCCTGAGCGGCTGCCCTCCCCGAGCGGTGGAAATCTTTCCGACCAAACAGCAAAATGCAAGTCCCCTCGTGGACGCTGTCGGGATACATCCTGGGAACCTGGCCGCCTACCACAACCCCTGCAGATCTCCTCCCCTTCCTTTAGCAAGGCCATCGGGAAACAAAGAGTGAGCTCCCGGAAGGAAGTGCCTGGGTTTCTAGTACAAAGAACAGGCTCGGTCGGGAGAGCCCGGGGGCCGATAATCAAGGGCTGCTCGCTCTGTCACAGAAAGGCCCACGATGAAAGGAGAGTGGAGGACACGTGATGCATGCAGAAGCTAAGTGACTTCGTGGGGGGTTCTCTATTTACCTTCAGTGCCTCCACAGTAAGAGACCTTGGTTCACAAATCAGGAGGACTGTTCTAACCGCCAAACAAAATCCCCGACTACCAATGGGGCTCTTCACGCACAGACCTCAAAGCACCCCAAAAGGCGGTTAGTATCTTTGGCCTCCCCTCCCAGACAGGAAGGCCGACAAACTGATTTGCACAAAGAAAACTCAGGGAGGCAGTAGCAGGCTAGAAATAAGACCAGGGTCTCTTGCCTCCTAGGCACACTAGTGGTCAACCCCATCCTGCTGGCAGAGCGTCATGTACGACCCTCTGCGCTCACCTACAGAAACGATCTGCGGAAGAAGAGGTAGAGTCAGCTTGATGTGGACTCTTTTCGGAGCAGCAGTTTTAGAACAAAGCCATTATTCCACTCTACGAAACACAGTCCGGAGTTTCCTAGGCAATAGCTTTAAGGGCCGCATATTGCGCAAATGCCCACTTTCATCCTCTGACAGTCACCACAGCCAGGAGCGGGATAAATAAATACAGCGAGGCGACCTCCTCCAACAACAGTTCTTCGTTAATACCAGAGTCTAGATAATAACTCCGAATGCAGAGCCAGCATGCGCGGCTCCAGGGGAGCCGTTTCGGGAGAACAATGTCGAACCTGGAACAGAAACAACCTCCTGCCAAGCAGTGCGCGGTTCCCAGCAAGTGATGCATTTTTCACCTGATGATTAAGTTCAAAATCAGCAGAGATTATTTGTTCTTCAAAAACATAAATTGGACTTCAGTGAACACACAGGCCTGCAACACTGCACCCTAATGCAGGCGTGCCAGGCACTAATCCAATCATAATCATTAGCCATCTCTCGACTATGAGAGCCAACTATGCTTTCCAGTCTATTTAGCGTCCCTGGAAAACGCTTTCATCTTTTTAAACAAAACTACACTTGTTTACACTTTGACATCCCTGGTGCGCACACGTACCACAATTAACCAGGCTCATCGGTTAACGTGCACAGCTACATGCAGGCCTCCCTCCCATGCTGCTATCTCTGCATCAAACACAGCAGCACCAAGGGGGGAGCCAGTACATGTGGGAAAAGCCGGCTCCCCCCGCACTGCTGCCTCTGTCTTTCTGCTTCTCTGTCGGGGGCCACGTCGGCGAGGGCTTGTTTGGGGTTTTCGGTCAGCGGCACCGGACCCAAAGCTGGAATTGCATCTGCTGAGGTCAGCGCACAATCTGGCCCTTCACCTCCACTGGTGTCATTGACATTCACCAAGGCCACCAGCCACTGCTTTCCAGTGAGGCTCCAGACGGATGCAGAGATCTGCATCCACAGAATGGAGCCCCAAGTCATTTACAATCGACTTATGGGAAAGAAAGGGGGTATTAAGCCAGTCTTGGGCACCAAGGACAATCTCCATCTCTGTCCAACTACGCCTCAGTGCTGGAAGCATGCGGAGTATCCAGCTGGGTAATAAAGAACAGTCCCAGGTAAGAGAAGGTACTAGTACTGGTAAGAGCAGGACTGGAATCGTGACTCTAAAGCTGTTCTTGGTTCTCACTGCCTCATTTTACAAGCCTACACCATAGCCACCTTTGTAAAGCCCTTTGGGACCCTCCAATGAAACGCCTTACCCAACAGTGAGCAACAGCAGTACAGGCAGTCCCTGCGTTACATGGATCCGACTTACATCGGATCCCTACTTACAAACGGGGTGAGGCAACCCCGCACTAGCTGCTTCCCCCCAGCAGACCAGGGAGACGCGAAGCTAGAACCCCCCCAGCAGACCAGGGAGACGCGAAGCTAGCGGCCCCCCCAGCAGACCAGGGAGACGCGAAGCTAGAACCCCCCCAGCAGACCAGGGAGACGCGGAGCGGCTTTTCTCAGCAGACACCTCAGCTTGAGAATAAAGGACTGAGGGAAGTGAGGTGTGGGAGAATAAAACTGAGCTCTGGAGAAATGTTTGGCTAGAGTTTCCCCTACAATATGTACCAGTTCCGACTTACATACAAATTCAACTTAAGAACAAACGTACAGTCCCTATCTTGTATGTAACCCGGGGACTGCCTGTATATTGTCTGCACTGCACTTTCTTTCTCTCATAGCACTTTCCTCACTCACTCCTGGACAGTCCCAAAATTGCAATGTCACTACGAGCCTGATCTGGGAGGCCTGCCAATGAGAAATGCTGATCTCACAACAGAAATTGCTCAATTATTTCTCTCACGTATACCAGGGAAAATTCTCAATGTTACCAGTCAGGGACAAAGTGAAAGCAGATATGGTAGTAGGGCTCTTTATTTCCTTGCTCAGTCCCCACCACTCTCTGCATGCTATTAGCATTAAGTGACACCGCTTCTGCATTTCTCCTGGGTCTTTCATCCTAGGAGTTCCCCAAGGCGAGTAAGTACCATTATCCCCATTTTATTGGTAGAGAAATTAAAGGACTGAGAAGTTAAGCATTTTGCCCCAGTCCCCACAAAGTCAGTGGGAAAATAGAGAATAAGGGGGCCAAACTGTGAAGTATGTTTCAAATGTGGAAGGGTTTAGATATATGGTATTGCAGTTCAGGAAAATCTCTCTACAAGGAACAGAAGCCAGGCCTATTAAGTCAAAACTCTTGCTAGACAGCGTTTCTCCCTGATCCTTAGGGGAAACATCAGCTGGGGGGCGGACGGGGGGGTAAAAGCCAGTAATACAAACTACGGCAGGAGCCAGAGGAAATTTCTTCTGAGTGCAACAAGAGTCATGCCTTTCATCCTGACACAGCCAAGTCACAGCACAACTATATTTGGAATTACTTACTGGGAAAGGCAGGGTGGCAAAGAGGTATGAGTTCAAGCGGTGGGTGGATTTCCAGGTGGCAATTGGAATGGACAGTAAAAATGCAATAAAAGGGAATTAGGAATCAGCCAGTGTAAGGGCAGACATGCTGCGCTGTCTAGTGCGCTCCTACAAGGTCTAAAGGCGCAAGGTAGAAAAAAACAGGAAGGCTATGTCTACACTGGCGGGTTCTTGCACCAGAAATATGCAAATGAGGCTAGGCGTGGAATATCACTGAGCTTCATTTGCATATCTAATGAGCTGCCGTTTTTGCAGAAGAGGCTCTTGCGCCAGAAGGCGCTGTCTATACTGCCCCATCTTGCTCAAGAAAACCCCTCTTGCGCAATGCCGTTCTTCCTGAAAATAACCAGCGTAGCGGCATTGCGCAAGAGGGTTTTTCTTGCGCAAGAAGGGGCCGTGTAGACAGCTCCTTCTGGCGCACGAGCCTATTCCTCAAAACCAGCGCCTCATTAGATATGCAAATGAGGCTCAGCAATATTCCACGCCTAGCCTCATTTGCATATTTCTGGCGCAAGAACCCGCCGGTGCCGACGCCGCCGAAGCGTGCTCGGAGCTGCAAGGCGGGAAAGCCCCGGTTCCTCGCTCCTGAATCCTTTGGGCAAAGGTGACAAAGCGCTGCCTGGGCCCAGTGCATTCTGGGAGCAGGCACACCCACTTTCTCAGGGGCTGGAGATGGAGCAGTGCATGCTGGGAGCAATCCCCCCTACAGACAGCACAGGCTGGGAGCAGACCCCGCTGATCTCCAGGTGGAGCAGTGCATGCTGGGAGCAGTCTCTGAAGGGGTGCAGCGCTTCCTGGCTGGGACAGAGCCACGCCCATGGGGGGCGGGGTCACCTACGATAGACAGCTATGGCAGCCAATCGCAACAGGTACCTTCCTCAGGGGCGGGGCTCATCCCATCGAACCAACGACAGGACGTCCCGTGCGAGTGACAGCCGAGAGAGCCAATCAGGACGCCAAAACACTACCCGAGCCCGGGGACCCCCGCCGAGGGAGACCGGTAGAACCAGCATGTTAGGGTGACCGCTCCTCCCGTGATTGGCAGGCGCGGGTGCCAATGCAAAGAAGGGGAGCGCGGCTAGTGCGGCCAGGGGGCGGGAGCTGTGACTGGGCGGGGCTGAGGGACTCGCCCGGGGAGGGGGAGCGGCGCGGCAGGGCGGGGCCCCGTGACAAAGGGATGGTGCCGGCCGGCCCGTTCCCGCCCCCTGCCCCTGCCCCTGCCCCTGCCCCGGGCCCCGACTCACGTTGTCTATCACCACGGGCTGGTTCGCGATCACATCGTAGGACTCCATGGCGGGGACCCGCCGCAGCCGCCAGCCAGGGAGCGACAGCCCGGGCCGCGGGGCGCATGCGCGGAGAGGGCGCGCGGGGCAGCCTGGGTGCTGCGCGCTTTATGAGCGGTGCATGCTGGGAACTGTAGTGTGCGCGGGAGGGGAGCGCGGGAAGTGTAGTCTGGGTTCCGCAGCCCCGGGGATGCTGGGAACGGTAGTCTGCGGGGGAGGGGCAGTGTGGGGAGGGGGGGCAGTCTGCGGGGGAGGGGGCAGTGTGGGGAGGGGGGCAGTCTGCGGGGGAGGGGCAGTGTGGGGAGGGGGGCAGTCTGCGGGGGAGGGGCAGTGTGGGGGGAGGGGGCAGTCTGCGGGGGAGGGGGTGTGGGGAGGGGGGGCAGTCTGCGGGGGAGGGGGCAGTGTGGGGAGGGGGGGCAGTCTGCGGGGGGGGGGCAGTCTGGTGCTGGGACCTGCAGTCCAGGGAGGAGGGGGGCAGTCCAGGAAGGAGGGGGGCAGTGTGGTGCTGGGAGCTAGGATGGAGGGTCTGTGCATTCCAGGGGATACTGGGAGGTGCAGTTGGGGGAAGCTGGTGCCTGGGGGGGGGGTGCAGCCCCAGTTTTATTAATCTGTCCTCATACAGCCGCCGGGCCACGCCCCTCCTCGTTTCATTGCCTTTCTTCGAAACTCTTCCAATGCCAAGAGAATGCGGGGTCACATCTGTCCGCAATATTCAAGGTGTGGACGCACCGCGGATCTACATGGAAGCGAGATGATATTCTCTGTCTTATTCTCTAGCCCTTAGTGCGTCCCAACATGCTGTTTGCTTTTGTGCCTGCCACTGCACACGGAGTGGATGTTTTCAGAGAACTATCCACAATGACTCCAAGATCTCTCTCTTGAGGGGAAACTAGGGTTGCCAGATGGTTTAACCAAAAATACCGAACACCCCCTTCCCTCAAAAAAAAAAAAATCTGGGAAAAAATTCTGTTGAGGAAAAAAAAGGGGGGGAGACCAGCATGGCCCCTTTAAGAAATGCTTTTGAGCGTTTTTGGCCCTAACATGCTGCCGGCTGCCATCTTGTCTTCCTGCTTCAGGCCAGACAGCTCCCCTGCGGCACCACGTAGGCACCCAGGATTTTCACCTCCTGGCTGGGAAGAAATCAGAAAATACTGGACATTTTAGGTATCTGGTATTTTCTGACTTTGTTTACCGGACAGGAGGTGAAAATATTGGACTGTCTGGGTCAGTACTAGATTCCTGGAAACCCTAAGGCTGTGTCTAGACTGGTCAGTTTTTCCGGAAAATCAGCCGCTTTTCCGGAAAAACTTGCCAGCTGTCTACACTGGCCGCTTGAATTTCCGCAAAAGCACTGACGATCTCATGTAAGATTGTCAATGTTCTTGCGGAAATACTGTGCTGATCCTGTTCGGGCAAGAGTCCTTTTGTGCAAAAGTGTCAGTGTAGACAGCTCAGATTTGTTTTCCACAAAAAAGCCCTGATTGCGAAAATGGCAATCGGGGCTTTTTTGTGGAAAACAAATCTAGATTGGCACGGATGCTTTTCCGCAAAAAGTGCTTTTGCGGAAAAGTGTCCGGGCCAATCTAGACGCTCTGTTCTGAAAATGCTTTTAACGGAAAAGTTTTCCATTAAAAGCATTTCCGGAAAATCATGCCAGTCTAGACGTAGCCTAAGAGAAACAGCTAATTTAGACCCCATCATTTTATACGTGTAGTTGGTATTGTTTTCCAATGTGCATTACTTTGTCTTTATCAGCATCACAATTCATCTGCTATTTTTGTTGCTCTAGTTTAGTGAGATCCTTGGGAAGCTCTTCACAGTCTGCTTTGAACTTAACTATCTTGAGCACTTTTGTATCACCTGCAAATTTTTCCACCTCACTGTTTACCCCTTTCTCCAAATTTTTTATGAATCTGTTGAATGTGCTTGGTCCCAGTACAGACTCCTGGGGGACTAGGGGTGTGAAAGGTTAGCCAGTAAACGTCACCCCAAATGGATAATGCTTGCTGTTTCCAGTAACCAGTGGCTGGAGCAGCTCCCTGCATGCTGTGGGCACAGAGGGCCCACTGCAGAAAGGGGCTGTTTTTGTCTGGAGCAGCTCCTGTCCAGGGTGGTCCCTGGTGCCCCACAGGCAGGCTCTGCTCCCGTGGAACAGTCTCTGTTTACGGGGAGCCCAGGCCTGCCACAGACAGGGGCTGGGAACTAGGAGCCAGCAGCAGCTCCAGACCCAGCCTCTCCCCCTAACGTTTAACCAGTGAACTAATTAACTAGGATTTGACATCCTTATACAGGACACAACTAGTTACCTCCCTCCATTCTGAAAACTGACCATTTTTTCCTACTTTTCGTTTCCTATTTTTAACCAGTTACCCGTCCATGAAATGACCTTCCTTCTCCCATAACAGCTTACGTCACTTAAGAACCTTTGAAGAAAGACCTGGTCAAAGGCTTTCTGGAAAACCAAGTGCACTACAGCCACCGGCTCCCTGCGGCTACATGCTTGTTGATGACCCTCAAAAAATGTTAGTGTATTGGTGAAGCACAGAGCCAGTATTTTTGTTCCTCTGCAGGTTTTCTTTACGAGAATATGGCAATGACCATACTAAATCAAAGCAATGATTCATCTAACCAGAAATTCTCTCTATCACTGACTAGTACCAGCTGCTGCAGAGGAAGGTTTAAAAAATCACAGCCTGTAATGAACTATGATGAAATTACCTACTGGCTGCGTCTAGACTGGCATGATTTTCCGGAAATGCTTTTAACAGAAAAGTTTTCCGTTAAAAGCATTTTTGGAACAGAGTGTCTAGATTGGCATGGACGCTTTTCCACAAAAGCACTTTTTGCGGAAAAGCGTCCATGCCAATCTAGACGCGCTTTTCCACAAAAAAGCCCCGATCGCCATTTTCACGATCAGGGCTTTTTTGCGGAAAACAAATCTGAGCTGCCTACACTGGCCCTTTTGCGCAAAAGCTTTGTGCGAAAGGGACTTTTGCCTGAACGGGAGCAGCGTAGTATTTCCACAAGAAGCACTGATTTCTTACAGTAGGAAGTCAGTGCTTTTGCGGAAATTCAAGTGGCCAGTGTAGACAGCTGGCAAGTTTTTCCGGAAAAACGGCTGATTTTCCGGAAAAACTGGCCAGTCTAGACACAGCCACTCTGTGGGAAAGTGTCTCACTAAGCCTATCAGTCATTAATAATTTTTCCCCTAAGGATGAGTGACTATATCCCTAATTTAAATAAAAAACAAGTGAAGCCTTGTTTTGCAGGCTAATGTGGTTTATGGATGTTTTCATTACCCATCTTAATGACTAACCTTGGAATAACTTAAAAAACAACAAATAGTCTGGTAGCACTTTAAAGACTAACAAAACATGTAGATGGTATCATGAGCTTTCCTGGATACAGCCCACCCAGGAAAGCTCATAATACCATCCACATGTTTTGTTAGTCTTTAAAGTGCTACCAGACTATCTGTTGTTTTTTAAGTTTATCCTGTAACAGCTAACTTGGATACCCCTGAAGCTCTTTAACTTGGAATGCTGCTAAACTCTACCTCAGTGATACCTTGTAGTAATAATTTCCATGGATTAATAAATAGTTCATGAGGGAGGAGGGGAAATCTTTCAATTTTCAATTTGTTGTCTTTCAAATTAAGTGCTTCTCTGTATGTCTCTGTTAGGAGAGAGAGGAAATGACAGTGGTTAATCTCCCTTTTGTATATAATTATTATTATTTGATTTATTATTCATCCATCATATCCCTGGTAAGTAGCCCAAGTTTTTTCATCTCTCTCTATATTTAATCAAAAAACAGGACGCTGTAGCACTTTAAAGACTAACAAGATGGTTTATTAAGTGATGAGCTTTCGTGGGCCAGACCCACGTCCTCAGATCAAATAGTGGAAGAAAATTGATCTGAGGAAGTGGGTCTGGCCCACGAAAGCTCATCACTTATTAAACCATCTTGTTAGTCTTTAAAGTGCTACACAGTCCTGTTTTTTGTTTCAGCTGCACCGGACTAACACGGCTACATTTCTACTACTATATTTAATCAGTTTTCCATCACTCTTTGAGCCCCATCAATTTCTTCTATGGTCTTTGAGGTGACTGACTGAATAATCCATGTGATGGTGTATTTTCTTTTTGTAATGCCATTCTAATATTTTCAATCCAGTAGAACTTCAGGATTAAAACCTCAGAGATATGTACTGACCAGCCAACCACACCACCTCCTTTGGAACTAGAAGTATGCACTCAGACCACGCCAGAGACCAAAATAAAAAGAAGCCAATACAGTTCAGTGTGTTAAATGTAAACTACTAAAGGGAACTATTTCTGGGCTTGTTTCCTTTAAATTAAGATGGCCATAAGTAGCATTTTTCTTCTATATAGTAGAGTTTCAGAGCTGTATTAAGTCAAAGTTCAGTTGTAAACTTTTGAAAGTATAATCATAATATTTTATTCAGAGTTACAAACATTTCAGAGTTTAGCTTTTAGGTGCTACTGTACTAATATTGATTCATTCTTTATCCATCCTATTAACATTCTGATTGTTTGCTGCTGGCACTGAGCAGAAAGTTATAGTCATCTGTGCAAAATGAGAGTCCTTTTTGTGAGTGCTGCTTTCAGTTAATTGTAATCAGTGTGCATGAAGAGTGTTTAAGCACTGGGTCATTGGATCCACTCTGTCTCATTCACACAGTGAGCACTTCTGTGCTGACCTTTCCATTTATCCCAGTAAAGCTAATCTCCACTCAGTTATTTATCTTAATAAATGTAATTTGTAGTGTTGCTGTAGACTAAGTTCCCTGTAAGTTGTGCAGCAGTGCAGCAGGCTATTTAGGACCTCACAGATGGGAAGAAGCATCCCTGCGGTGTTGAAGCTACTGTAGCCAAGGAGAGGGAGGGGCCCCTTGCAGCTGAGGAGAGGTGCCTTTTACCTCGCCCTGAGCTGCTGCAGTGAGAGAGGGCTGAGGGGAATTCTGTTTTCCCTGCTATAATGCTGAGGCAGCCTGCATCCTGTATCCCTTATTCCTGGCTCCATCCTAGACCTTTCACCCCCAGCTAGAACGCTCACCCCCTCTGCCACAGTCCTGACCCCCTTAGCGCCCCCCCCCCCCCGTCCACATGTCACCTCCATAGTGGTGCACGTAACAACATTCATTCTACACAGGCATGTAAAACATTAGAGGGAACACAGGCTGCAGCTGTGTTGGTCCCAGGAGATGTGAAAGTTGGGGGGGGGGCGGAATGGGGGTGAGGTAATATCTTTGTATTGAAGTTGAATGAACTTCTGTTAGTGAAGAGACAAGCCTTTGAAGCTACATAGACAGAGGAACTGACAGTCATGTTGGGCCCTTGGGAAAGGTGAGGGGGGCCGGCTGCTTACTCCTGAAAGGGGTGCGGCCTTAGGTGGAAAGGGTGGGGCTGAGGGCAGCCAGCTCTCAGCACCTCCCCCAGAGGGCACTACGTTGGACCCTTTCCCCGGCCCTAAGAGCTGCCCGGAACATGCCATGCAGGGCTCTGGCGGCAATTGAAAAGGCCTGGGGCTCCAAGCGCCACTTCTGCAGTAGCAGAGGTGGCTGAGAGCCCCGGGCACTGGGGTAATTGCCCCCTTTGCCCCACCCTGTCAGTGAGCCTGTACAGAGAGCTCCTCTGCAGGTCTGAGTGTCTTGGCTGACTAGATTGTGACATTTTCAGTGGTTACACATTTACATGGGGGGGCAGGCAGCTCCGTGGGAGTCAGTGCACGGAAACGGCTTAAAAGCCAGCTCCCTGTGCGGATCAGCTCCCTCCTACCCCTGCCGCCTCTGAGACAGAGGCAGCAGGGGGGAGGAGGCGCTGGCTGCTATTCCCCTCCCACCCCCCTCCAGATCTGGAACACTATGAATCAGCTGATTTGTGGCATTCCAGCTCTGGGAGGGGGCAGGAGGAGCTGGGGTGTAGCACGGATCAGGGGAGTCGCGTGCTCCGAAAGCGCAGGAGGGACGGGGAGGAGTTGGAAGTGTGGGGCTCCGGTGTGCTGGCGCGGGGGGGGGGGGGAGGAGTTGGAAGTGTGGGGCTCCGGTGTGCTGGCGCGGGGGGGGGGGGGGAGGAGAGCAGACGGGGTCTGTGGGCTGCAGGTGAGGTCCCAGCGGGCTGCACGTTGCCCACCACTGGCCCAGGACTGCACGAAGCATCCAAGGGCCCTATTAACAGCACAGGGCCTTCTCCCTGCCCCATAGCTTCCCCCTTCCTCTGCTCACCCCTACAGGCCCCCCAGCTCCCGCCCCTGCCCTCTGCCCCCCTATAGGGCCCGTTCTCCTCTGCATGGGACTTCTCCACGGGGCTCCCCCAGCGCCCCCTCCCCCTCCTCCGCGGGCTGCTGCAGCCGCAGGCCGCCGCCGCCAGGGGGCGCGCGCGCGCCTCTCCGCCGGGCCGGGCGCCTCCTGCGCCGCGATTGGCGGAGCCGCCCGCCCGTCACGGCGCGGGCAGCCGGGCCCGCCTCCTGGGCAGCCGCCGGCGGACGGAGCCGCCTGGGCCGGGTGCGCGCGGAGCCGGAGCAGCCGCCTGGGCCCGCGGGCCGCTTCCGCCCCTCCCCCCCCCGCAGCCGCACAGCGCCCCCCCCCCCGGAGCGCGGGCCCATGGAGGGCGCGAGGCCTGGCGGGGCCCCCCCCGGGCCCGGCTCCTTCCCCGCGCTCTTCCCCCCGGGGCTGCACGGCATCTACGGCGCGTGCCGCCGCCTCTACCCCGAGCAGCCCAACCCGCTGCAGGTCACCGCCATCCTCAAGTACTGGTGAGCGGGGGGGGGAGTGAGGGGGGGTGGGCTGGGGGGGGACTCCCGGGGGGGGGAGTGAGGGGGGGTGGGCTGAGGGGGGGCTCCCAGGGGGGGAGTGATGGGGGGTGGGCTGAGGGGGGGCTTCCTGGGGGGGAGTGATGAGGGGGGGCTCCCTGTGGTGGGTGAGCTATGGGGGGGCTCCCTGGGGGGACGGGCTAAGGGGCATCTCTCTGAGGGGGGCTCCCTGTGGTGGGTGAGCTATGGGGGGGCTTCCTGGGGGGACGGGCTAAGGGGCATCTCTCTGAGGGGGGCTCCCTGTGGTGGGTGAGCTATGGGGGGGCTCCCTGGGGGGACGGGCTAAGGGGCGTCTCTCTGAGGGGGGCTCCCTGTGGTGGGTGAGCTATGGGGGGGCTCCCTGGGGGGACGGGCTAAGGGGCGTCTCTCTGAGGGGGGCTCCCTGTGGTGGGTGAGCTATGGGGGGGCTCCCTGGGGGGACGGGCTAAGGGGCGTCTCTCTGAGGGGGGCTCCCTGTGGTGGGTGAGCTATGGGGGGGCTCCCTGGGGGGACGGGCTAAGGGGCGTCTCTCTGAGGGGGGCTCCCTGTGGTGGGTGAGCTATGGGGGGGCTCCCTGGGGGGACGGGCTAAGGGGCGTCTCTCTGAGGGGGGCTCCCTGTGGTGGGTGAGCTATGGGGGGGCTTCCTGGGGGGACGGGCTAAGGGGCATCTCTCTGAGGGGGGCTCCCTGTGGTGGGTGAGCTATGGGGGGGGCTCCCTGGGGGGACGGGCTAAGGGGCATCTCTCTGAGGGGGGCTCCCTGTGGTGGGTGAGCTATGGGGGGGCTCCCTGGGGGGACGGGCTAAGGGGCGTCTCTCTGAGGGGGGCTCCCTGTGAGGCAGGCGATCTAAGGGAGGGTCCCTGTGGGGGGGCTTCCTGGTGAGGTAGGCTAAGGAGGGGCTCCCTGTGTGGGGCAGGCTAAGGGCTCTTGTGTGGGGCTCCCTGTGGCATTCGCCTGGACCGGGAGGGGCTCCCTGAGTGGGGAGGGTTGACTCCATCTGTGGGTAAGGATGGGGGGGTCCTGTGGGGGCAGGTACATTGTTCTGAGCGGAATCAATTTGGCAGATCTACTCTTGCTCTTTATTTGTATCTGCCCTCCTTGGGAGCCACTAGAGCCCAGTCCGGTCTGTTTTCTGTGGATAGCTGGAGGTCCGCAGGGTGAAACTCAGCATTGGGGTATCCTGGCCAGTGCAGGATTAGGGGTTGTTTTTTTTTTTTTTTTTTTTTTTTACCCCACAAAAGCTTTTCTGGTGCTTTGGAAAACTTTAGTTAAGGCTCTGCATGCTTTGGTGTTTTCCCTTTAATTTCATCAGGTCTGCTTCTGGTTAGGCAGAAGTAGAAAAGTAGTTGTTCCTGGGCTGGTCACTGATGAATCCAGGCATCCTTGCAAAGATGCACTGCTCTTGTGAGAATCTAGACCAGTGCTTTTTGGATGAGGAAGGCGGATTCTTCTGGTTTGTTGGCTGCTAATACAAATCTGGGATCTAGACCTAATTGCTAAATATCTAGGGAAGCTTGAAAAGTAAATGGTTGAATTTTGTCTGAGTGCAGGCTAACACTGCACAGATTTGGTACCAAAGTGGGTTGATCAAATCGCTACAGCAATAGAGATTTAGATGTCTGCCTTTAGGCATTCAAGTGCTTTCTCTTCTGTCAACAGTTTATGTCCATGTCAACTGGAATGAGACAAGATTTGTGTGATATGAAGGTAGAATTGGGTCTATAATGATTATGATAAAGTCCTCTTTGGATTTTAGGAATAAATAGCTCTGAGTATCTCCTACGGTGCTAATCGGTTGAGAGATGTACACTCATGTCCTAGATCCTGAAAAAGGCGCTAGTGGTAGGGATAATACTGTTTTTCTGTGGTCAGATCTTAGGCCTTAGCTCTAATGTTTATCACCATTGTTACCTCCTGTGCATTTTAATTGGTGGTCATACCAGTGGCAGCATGTCTAGCACAGTCAGTATATACTGCAGCTGCTACCCAGAGGAAATTTTAGCAACAGGTCTAGTGTTGACATAGTGTTATAAAGTCTATCAGAGTCTTTAAACATTTGTAAAATATTTGCTGAATTCATTGTTGTTCACACTTTCCTGTGTGGTTGTCTTCTGTCCTCATTCTTCCGGGCTGCAAGCAATTAGAATGGTTTAGATCAGTGATTGTCAGAATGAGTCTCGTGAGCTGCAAGTGGCTCTCTAATGTGCACGTGCTATTAAAGCACTGTGTGATTTAATTATTAACCAGCCTAAGTTATTAACCAATCAGAATGCTTTTGCGATGTTGTTAACCAATTGTAGTTGATAAAATTTGGTCATTTTGTTGTGTGACTTGTACTATAATAAATGTTATTTATTTATGAGAGACAGTTCACAGTACTGTGGCACTTTTGGGTAATGTTGATTGATAATTTGGCTCCTGAACCACTGAGTTCCAGAGTATCACTAGTTTAGATTCAAAGAGGAAATAGCTGAACAGAGCTCAGTCCCTCAGGGATAATAATACAACTCTAATCCATTTTTAATTATACGTAACCAGTCTCTTAAAAAAAAAAAAGTTGTGATTTACAGGATATTGCAGTGTTAAAAGGGTTCTCTGGCTTGCAAAACAAGGCAAGTATCTATGTAAACATGCAGCAAAACCAAGTAAACTGCATACCTTTTGAGGGGGAAAAAAACTGAAGAATGAAAAATATTTCATGTATCACATGTATTCTTTTAACATGTTTCATTTGTATATTTTTGGAAATTAATTCAGAAAGCTTTTGGAGCTTTTGGAAGCACTCCTGTGTCTATGTGTGTGGAAACTTCTTTGTAATCTTCAGATTATTATATTTAACCACCTTTCTTAATAAGAGCTCCTGAAGTAAAATTCCTTCATGACAAAAAATTGCAAGCAATAGACCAGCATTGTTATATTCCTTACTTTGATAGAAAAGTTTTCAAAATTTGTGGAATTGAGCTGTTTCATCCTTGTTCTTTCACCGCTTTGTTTCCTGTCACATTTTATTGTGTCAAGGCATTTTTGTAATAGTGCTGTTACATTCATTAAAAATGGAATTATCACGTTACCTCTTTTCACTAATCATCCATTAGGAGGGTAAAGCTGAACACTTGCTCAGGTCTTCCTCCATGACAGAAGCACAGGAAGTTTAACATTGGTCAGCTCAGTGGGGAATTCTTCGTGCAAGTATAGTTTTCCCTGTGACTAGCCTTATTGCTAACATCCCCTATCCAGTTGACCATGGTATAAAACATGTATATCCCATGCTGAAAATTTAACTTTCAGAAGTTCTACTTGTTCTAAAAACATTCCAAACACTTCCATTTATCACAATTTTGTGTCTGAACCTTTATACAGAGAAATGAAGATTACAGTGCAGTTGCAAAGTGCGCATTGTAGCGAACTCCTGCCGAGAATAGTATTTGAAGAGGTATTTGGAAGGCTAAAAAGTAATGAGGGTGCAGAGATTTCTGCGAGATATGGGCAGTTCTGGTGGATTATTTGGGTAGCATGAAGAGTGGAATTAAGTGTCATACAGACAGGCCTCTGTCCTGATGAAGTTAAAGTCTAGGGTCCTGAGATACCACTGAGGAGCCACAAATTATAGCAACGGGGCCTGACCAAACAGCATATAAAAGGGTGGGGGGTGCAGCCATTTTAGTTCCATGGCTTTTTTGTTTGGGTCTTTTTACATTTGTTTTGCATAATAGAGTATTTTTGTTTTGACCAGAAAGCAGGTCATACCGGAAGCAGTTAAACAGCCACTTGCTATGTTCCATAAACATGGCTGACATCTTGTGTCTTCTTGTTTTCATCTGTCCTTTCTGTTGTCTGTATAGACAGTACGAATAGCAGGGGAAATAGCTTGGCACATTTTCTCATACTGACGTGGAGTTACCTTTCTTTCTGCACAGCCAGATGTGACTGCAGATTGCTAATGAGTCCACTAACCTTGTCAGAGTGTCAACAGTGTGTAAAAAAAAAAAAAAAAGTCTGCACATTCCATTTTATGTAAAATGGATTATTGTATTAAGTAGTCTGCTAGTTGATATGTCCTGACTGTAAGTAGTGTTCCACTTTGCCAGGGGTTCTCTGCCAGGGGTATGAGGCCATGGAAAGGTGGAGGACTATGAGCAGGTTTCAGGAGGTCCACCAAGCAAGGCCAACATTAGACTCGCTGGGGCCCAGGGGTGAAAATCAAAGCTTCACCATGTGGGCCTGAATTCCAGGGCCCTGAGCCATTCGGGGCTGAAGCCAAAGCCTGAGCATTGTAGTTTGCTGAGGCCCTGGGCAGTTCCTGTGCTTGCTAGTCCTTAACACGCCTCCTGGCTCTTATATGCAGAAAACCTGAAAACCTGTTGTGGTACAGGTGGGCCATGGAGTTTTTATAGCATGTTGGGGGTCTCAGAAAGAAAAAGGTTGAGAACTCACAATGCAGCCAGTTCTCATGGGTAACTTCATGCTGTGGGATATGTTTTTAAGTCATTTTAAATGGATAGTCTGAGGCAATGGTTCCCAACCTTCTCGAGCATACGACCCCCTTTTCAGTCTTAAAATTTTACAGACTCACCCCCCCAGGAGAGTGGCGGGAAGCGGTGGCCAGCATGTCCTTTGGCCCATGCTGCTTCCTCAGCTCCTGCCCCCTCCGTCCCCTGCCTATCCACGGAGAATAGGATGAAGGGGCTCTCTCATGGCCAAAGGCAGCTCCTGCCCCAGCACTCCGCCCTTTGCCAGGCATGAAGCCTTGGGGGAGAACAAAATAAAAGGAAAAGAAAACTCAAGATTGGGCCCACTGCTGAACTAGAAGGGGGAGAGGGCTGGCGTGTCAACGGCAGTGCAGCTGGTGGCGGGAGAACGGATGGTACCCGCAGGGGTATCAAGATCCCATCCTGAGGGTGGGAGGCAGCGTGCGGGCGGCCAGTCGTGAATGGCGAGCCCCGGGCGAGAATTGCCTGGTGGAAAGTCCCAGTCCCGCAATGGGCCCGATCCTTACTTTTCTTGACCTTTCCTTTCCTAAACTTTCCACGGACCCTGTACTGTACCTGGGGGTCCGTGGACCGCAGGTTGGGAACCACTGGTCTAAGACATTAGTAATATAGCTTTGCAAAGAGAATGACTTTTGTTGCCAGTATTCACATGGTGTTTGCTTTCAAAAATATACAGTATTCTCTTAAGTCAGTCTCTTCTAATTCTACTTGAAGAAATAGAATAAATTAGAAAAAGTGGGAGTACACGTTTCTAAACTGAGATAAAGGTTTGCAGGCTGAGTATTGCTGTCACCATTTTTTGAGTATAGTTTTTCAGTCACTTTTGCATGTTTTGTGGAAACTTTGGTAGTGTTTAATGCTTTAATTTTGAAAACATTCAACTTACGAGACAAATGCACCCTGTTTTCCTATGCTTAAAACTCTGGATTTAATGTGGCCATATTTTTCAAGATGGAATTTGAGTATGCTAATTTCATTTTTGTCCCTTGCAGTGATTTGAAGCAGGCCTTTGTCTAAAGCATCTGTGCAGACTTCATATTCATTTAGCATAAGACATACACTCTTTCAAGACTCCCATTAAAATAAAAATCACATTTGAATGTTCCATAACAAGGTGGTTGTGCTAATACATGGAAAAGTTCACATTTTTCTGCGTAGATCTTTTTAAGCGACTAATGATATTGAGATTAGTCCCTTTATCACGGCATGTAAAACAATTAAAAATGTCTGTCTCCAATATTATACTGGAACTTCTTTTTGTTTTTTTACAGGCTGGGGGGACCAGATCCACTGGACTATGTCAGCATGTACAGGAACTTGGGAAACCCAGCCCTGAATGTGCCTGAGCATTGGCATTATGTCAGCTTTGGGTTAAGTGACTTGTACGGAGACAACCGAGTTCACGAGTGAGTGCTTATGGATTTTATTGCTGTATGTCGTGCTTTGTATATGTTGTGGATGAGGAGGAGCAAGAGACAGCAAAATAGCATCTTGTTTGGGGGTGAAACGTACGTATTTTTTCCATTGTAGACTAGGATCGAGTGAAGGGAATTGTCAGCTCTTGGGTGCAGGAATCAACCATGCAGTTCTCCTTGCCAGATCAGGGTTTACTTGAGAATATAATTTAATTTCTGTTTAATGATTTTAACTTGTGATACTTGATATTTAAATTGTTGCACTTTGCTCCTCTTAAATCCTCACCAATCTCCTGTTAAGAACCTCCCTCTTAAAATGCTGTTGGAGCACCTTTCCTTGAGCTAGCAGGGTGTTAAACAGGAAGGCAATGTTAGTATCAGTATGTGAACATAGGAGGCGTTTCTAGGCACTGCCTTATCCCAATCGAGGTGCTGAGGTACAGTGATAAAGTTATAAGAAGATAATCATTTGGTCTCAGTTCTCACTGCCCTAGTGTTGGCCTGCTCACACGGGGAGGTGTTTCTTCTCTCCCTGCTACTTCCTTCCTTCCCTCTCCTCTTCTTTAGCTTCCTATGTGATAGTCAGGCTTCTTTCAGGTATGTTGCCTCAGGCTAGGGAAGGCCAGACTAGATCTCCTTCTGATCTTTTCCTGCAGGCCTGGACCATTAACTATAGGTAGAGCAAGCAAAGGTTGCTGATACATATATGTAGTGTGGTTGCTACGTCGTCTTAGAGTAGCATGTGTGTGTTCTGACTAGCCAGGGGCAGAGAGACCTTCCTGTGGTGGTGATAGTTATCTGGCTTTTGTGGTGGAGATGGCTGTTGTAGTGGATCTTTGGGTTGTACTGTTTCACAGGTGAAGGGCAAATACCCTTGATTGATGGTTTTGTTGGGGGTCTGAACTAGCTCATCTAACCTTTCCTCCTCTTTCTTGCCCCAGTGAAGCATCAGCCAGCTATTTTTCACTCAGGTGTTTTGTCTCGCAAGAGTAGGCGCATGGTCAGTTCCTTTAACTTCCCCCACACCCACAAGGCAGCAGATCTAGCAAATCGGTATCCACAGCCAGATGCTTTAAGAGGTCTTGCTAATGAATGCAAAGTTGGTTGCTAGCTAAGCTAGTATCTTTGACACTCTGAATTCAGACAAAGCCTCTGCATCACTGAAACCTGGCAGGAAACGCTGGCCAGCCTGGTACTAACCCAGTTCATCCTACTCTACTAGTCACTCAGTAACAGTGTAGGCCAAGAAGAAAGCAAGAGCAAATCTGGTGATAGGGAGGGTGCTCAATGCAGAAGAGATGTCCTCTGGACACACAGACATCAACATGTGAAGCAGAGAGATATCTTGTTGCTGCTTGCTGTATTTTCAGAGCCAGGTCTGATCTTCAGGGCATAGCGAGAGGGTCATCTGTTTGTTCAAGCATCTGCCTGAATAGAGGCAGTCTGTAGGGTAGGGGGTTGGGGTCCTTCCTGAAGCTATCTAATGTATTGGATAAATGCATTTATTCATCAAAAAGAAAAGTATGTAAAGATGCTGCTCTCTTTAGCCTTAAACCTGACTTCAGCACATACCCTGTCTTCACCTAAATGAAGTCGATGTACCTGGAACATCAAATGTCATTCTTAGGCCACAGTCACTGGCTTTTCTAAACTTTCCAGAAACAACTTAGTAGGTCGTATTCGGAGCTGAAGTAGCATTTTCCAAAAGTGAAACCTTATACTTTTCATCTGGTCAAATGACTTAGCCTAGAAATCCCAAATTTGTTCGTCTCTGTGGAGAGATGTCTCTTGCCAATTGTGCTGCAGGGGGATTATTGAGATGTTTATCTGTTGTGGCTCGGATGAAGGGTGATGGTTACAGAACCGTATTTGATGAGGGCTGTGGTGTATAGCGGGAGAGGAGTCTTTCTTGCATGATCTGTGAAGGCTTCAGAGCAATTTCCTCCTTACCCCTAGTCCCAAAATTGATTGAGAGTTAGGAGTTTGGGGGTTTTGGTGAAAAATCCTTAGTATTATGTGCCCGTTGAGGTTCAATCTTCTCATTCCTAACTTCAGATTTTCAAGGTTAAGGTTCACTAGCCTGAAGTAACTGCTCATGTCTACACATGGCAGTGAAACGAGATTCCGGAATAAAGCCCCTAAATTGAATTAAGTGGTAAACCTCTTTCCACGAGGAGTACCACCTAATTCAATTTAGGGCTTTCTTCCATGTGTAGACGTGTCTGGGCTGTCCGCTGCCCGCGTCCTCCGCGGCTTGGCTCTGCTTTGTCTCCCCCCCCCCCCCCCCCCCGTCCCACTGGTCTGCAGACCAGGGGGACGGGGAGCAAAGCAGAGCAAAGCCACGGAGCCCGAGGGCAGCAGGACAGCCACGGCGCGTCTGGGCTGTCCCGCTGCCCCCGTGCTCCGTGGCTTTGCTCCGGACACCTGTGGTACAGCAGCTGGGGCGCTGCCAGTTGGTCCCGTAGCGCCGCTCTGGGCGCTACTGGACCAACCGGGCAGCACCCCAGCTGTTCTGCCCCAGGTGTCCTGATTCAGCCACTGCTGGTCAGATTCAGCAGCGGCTGAATCAGGACGCCTGGGGCAGAGCAGCTTGGGTGCTGCTGGGTTGGTCCAGTAGCGCCGAGGAGCGGCGGCGCTACTGGACCAGCCCAGCAGCACCCCAGCTTCTCTGCCCCAGGCGTCCCCAAGTCAGCCGCTGCTGAAACTGACCAGTGGCTGACTACAGGAAGCCCCTGCCCCGGGCTTCCTGGAATCAGCCGCTGATCAGTTTCAGCAGCAGCTGACTTGGGGATGCCTGGGGTTCTTAAGTTGAATCTGTATGTAAGTCAGAACTGGCGTCCAGATTCAGCCGCTGTTGAAACTGATCAGTTTCAGCAGCGGCTGAATCTGGACGCCAGTTCCGACTTACATACAGATTCAAAAGCGACGAGGAGTCCTGTGGCACCTTATAGACTAACTGAATGCCACAGGACTCCTTGTCGCTTTTGCAGATTCAGACTAACACGGCTACCCCTCTGATACAGATTCAAGTTAAGAACAAACCTACAGTCCCTATCTTGTACGTAACCCGGGGACTGCCTGTACACTATAGATCAAATCCAAAGCCCACTGAAATCAAATGGGATTTTCCATAGGTTGCAGAGAGTACAGGAGGTGACCTGACCATAGCAGTCTGTAAAGTTTTTAAAAGAAATGTGGATTTTCATAACTCCTCCCTGCTTAATATGATACAAAATACACTAACTTCTTCCTAAACTAAACTTGCCCTGATCCAAAAGCTGTGCAAGTCTTTAAATCTCTCTGCTTGTGACCGTGTGGCACACAATCTATCTCTCAAACAGACTTTTAAAATAATACTTCCATGTTATTCTGTGCAATTTAGACCAATTATAATGTAATATAGCTGAAAGGTTTTTTAGGAGTGAACCCAGCCTGAATTGGGGGCCTCCTGTACGTGTATTAATAATGAAATAGCAAACAGATGTTACAAATAAAGTGAACATATTGACTTAAATTTATATTTTTTAATAAGAACCTGAAAAATCTGAAGTGCAGCTCTCCCTGTGCCTCCTTGCTGACAGATTTATTTTCAGTTAAAATAGCACTATTTCCTGCATTGCTTAAATATCAGTTATGCTCTGCTTAGAAAACAGGCCTGTGTTTAGGAGCCACAGAATAGCATGGAAGAAATTTAAGCATTTCAAGTGGGAGAACTTTTTTCATTTAAAAAAGCACTGTGTTTCATGGTATAATGGCAACCATGACACCAGCTGTGGTGACTTGATTGCTTCACCATACTAAATCATTACATCATGACAGTGTTATGGAACCAGAACTCTTTGATTGGGACTTCACACACAGCTATATTTATGGAAATGTGTATGTCTAAATAGCTATGCAGCACAACCTGAGCAGCAGCAGAAATCCCCTTTCTAGCTTTTTGAAAAGTTTTCTGCCCTTTCTTTAACTTCTCTGCCTTTAAAATTCAGACTTGTTTTAGCTTGTTTCATGAGAAGACCCCACTACTGTAGATATCAGCAAATCCCTGAAGTTTGGAGAATACAATCCTTTTGGGTGTGTTACTTTGTGAGGTCTGCATGTGGCTTAGTGACTGGTGTATTTATAAATGTATAAGATTAAACTTGTCAAAGGTATAACAATAGCCTTGGAAGGATTAGATTATATCAGTCACACACACACACACACACACCCACCCACCCACCAATGAAAGATCATTTCCTCATCAAAAATAATTGAAATTTACGAAAGCAAAGAAAGAAAAAGGAGGACTTGTGAGATTTTTTTATTAAGTATATTTATTTTGTATATTAATGTAATGGTAATACTTGTGTTAAGGTATTTGAATCTCAGTATCTACTGTAATTACATTGTCTGTCACCAATGTTTCCTCCAGTCTTTTCCATCCTTGTGTGGATTTTTTCCATCCATGTGTAGAATAAATTTATGTGCACATAGAGGCATGTATGAATGTGCACCACCAGTTGAAACACAAAACCTAGATGTGGGCGCTCTGCTAATCAGCTGTTTGGCAGTTGCATCTCTCCTGAACGGTCACACAAACGCACAGTTTACAGGAAACACTGTCACTCATTGTTTGTTCCCTCCATAATTTCCTGTAACTGTGAAAAATTAAATCCTAAAAATAAAAAGTGCTTTAAAACAAACATTGATATAATCTGTAAATTATTATTTTAAATCAAATACTGGCAGGTCTGCTTCAAGGTCATAAAAATCTACATTCTACTTAAAGAGCAATAACCTCTATTCCAGGAATTTGTCTACCTTTTTGCACTACATTGCTGTTTTTCCACGTGGATTTTTTTTTTAGTTGTATTACAGTAGCGTCTAACGACCTAGCTGAATTTAGGGTCCTGTTGGTGGCAGGTTCTGTAAATGAACTCTGTGGGACATGGCCTCTCTCTTACTGTGAATAATCTAAATAAACCAAGTGGACAAAGGGTGAAAGAAAGAAAAGATTATCACAATTTTACAAATGGGGAAGTGAATTGCCCAAGGTGACACAGTGAGTCTGTTGCTGAGCTACATCTCCCATTTCCCAGGCCTGCAGTTCAGCACAAGATTCCATCCGGGCCTCGTTAAAAAGCACTTGAAAGGAGGGTTTGTTGCTGTTCCCTCCAAGAGACCTACAAGTTGAAAAACCCTAAAGGGCTTGAATAACTTCTCTGCTGTGAAATCTGCAAAGAAACAGTATCGAGCCACAGCAAAAAACACAGTTCTATCAGGACTGAATAGTGGTGGTGGTTAGGTGGTTTTCTTTTAAAATTAAATTCCTAACCTGCTGTCGTGTTCAGGTGTTTTAATACAAGTTCCTAAAACTGAGTTTTGTGTCTGATGTAGAGGCAGATGAGGGACTGTTTTGGCAGCTTGGCAGAAGCCTAATTGCTGCTTTAAATTTGAATGAAACAGAAATGAAGGCAGTTGCAATCATCCTTAATACAGATGCACAGCAACACCTGCTGAGACAACAGGTCCCAGTTTGCAATGCTCCTTTTGATTGGAGCCACTCTCCACTTTTATCAAGGAGCACTGCATGCTGGGACAACATGTTGTCTCTGTGCACAGCACCTCTCTGTTAAAGGTAGGAAGGAGTATGTGCAAAGCTAAGCACTCCATGTCCCGAGCTCGTGGCTTATGCAGACAGTGAATTGATAGGGGATTGGCTGCCTCTATTGAGATGCAAACCATGGAATGAGTAACATATATGGGATTGAGGAGAATAATTTTTCTTTAAAGGTCTTAGTGAATTTGATGGTGTTTTTGTTTAGGTATCTTAGCAGGTTGGAATTGAGCTATTGACAGTTGCAATCCGTGCACTTTCCTGTCATTGAAAACTGTCTTCCCCTGTGAGTTGCATGAATGTAGAGTGTGACAGTGCTGACAGGTGTCCCTTTAGTGGCCCTCTGTAACCCTTCATATGACACCTCTGCCCTCAGTTTGGCAGCTCAAAGTCTGAAATTTAAATTGGGGCATGGCTGGGTAAAATATGGCTCGTGGGCTGTATCTGGCCCATCTGACGTTTCTGACTGGCCTGCCATGACTCCTGGCAGTTGAGGAAAGGATTCCAGCTTAGGGATGTGAAGGTCTAGTCGACTATCTGATAAGCAAATGCTTATCGGATAGTTGACAGGATAGTCGACTAGTCACTCCCCTCTCTCCCCTTGCTGTCTCTATCAGAAAGAGGCATCAAGAGGGGGGAAGTGGAGGGGGTATTTCAAAGCAGCAGTGCTGCTTGAAGCCTGGAGCCAGACCCCAAGCTCCATGCGGCGCTGCCGCTTTCAAATGCCCTGGGGAGCCCAGAGTCAGGCTCCTCGTGAAATTTCAAAGCGGCAGCGCCATGTGTAGCCTGGGATCAGCTTGGGACTCCCCTGCCGGGCTCCACATGATGCTTTTGCCTCCATGTGGTAGCTCTAGGCCTGTTGCTACCTTTCAAAGGCCGAGGCGCCCTATCGCCTAATTGAATAATTGATGCAAAATGTATCGACTATTCCATTAGCCAATTAGTAGATAACATCCTTACTCCAGCTACTGCAATAGCAGTGACAGCAATAATGGCCAGAGCCCCAGGCACTTAAAATTGCTGCTGGAGTGCCAAGGGCTGGAGGCCAGGTGGTATTCAAGAGCTGGATGGGGAAGGGTAGCCCCCAATTCAGCCCCTTGCATGTAAGGCCCCACCCCTTGCGAGGTCCCATAGCTGCACACTCCCCCTTGCCCAGGATGGGACCTGACTTCACTTTTCTTGTTAATGCCCATCAGACTTTCCTCTTTTCACTTGGTTTTGGTAATGAATGTAAGCGTTAGCGTTGCTATTATGCATTTTACAAGTGTTCACAAAATGGTTGCAATATAAATTGCCTTCTAAGATAAGCTTTGGATAATTGTGAATTTCAATTCATTATTGTTACGTGTAATTATTTTGAGTAAAGTACATAATGGGGTATTTTACAATAGGTTGAGAGGTAATTTCATTAATATAGTAGAAAAGTGTGGCCCGTGGCAACTTATCCAAATTTGTGAAGTGTCCCCCTTGCAAAAACTGTTGCCTACTCCTTCCCGGAAGGGTCGCTAAATGCTTTACTAACTACTTCCATAGCACCACTGAAATACAACAGGGAGGCGAAACTGTCTAGTGCAGTGCTAAACTACAGCGTCTCCCCACCAGCCTCCCTCTTTGCCCCCATGCTTCAAGGGCGAGGCAAATGGTGAAGGGGAGCCAGAATACTACTCCATTATGTTCTGGCTCTACTGTGCCATACAGAATCTGACAGCTAGCGCTCTGAAAGGTAGCAGCGATAGGGACCCCGAAGCCTCTCTAGTCCATGAAAAGTGGTGTTAGAGAAATGCTCATGTAGACACCAGATTTTTTTTTTTTTTTTTAAGTTTAACGTTTGGAAGATCTGCACACAAACTTTATGGAGTTCATTATATCTGCCTTGATTTTTCATGATTTCAAGTCATTTGGGTTTGGAATTAAGCCAGTGATTCCAGGAAAACTTGCATAAGTGATACATTTCTATCTTCCGTGGCTGCAAAGATGGACATATGTGTGAACTGAGGTTAACCAATGCAGGCATGCCTGCCTCGGTTTGCCTTAAACAATAGTGCAGCAGAGAAGCCGTCCTTCTGCCTCCAGCCCTTTTCATTAGTGTTAGCTGTCAAGTCAAATGATACTTAAGCACCAATTCTTTGGTAACCATTTCAGTGGATGGAATAGGAAAGGGGGTTTGAGTGAAGAGCCAGGTGTCACTAGGGAGTTCGGGAGTGTGGGGGAGAGAGAGAAACAGAAGAGAGGAAGGACTGGGGGGGGGAGGCACAGAAATATGGATGGTTATAAGTTTAGATCCACTTCCCGTGAGTGGTGCCAAAGGAAACAGTGTGAGACCCAGGGCTGTCATCAGCAATATCCTTGGTCTTATCAAATTAATGTTAAGTATCTTTAGAGTCCCTTGTATTAAGTTCATGGTTTATGTATTATTGGGGGTGGGATTGTATGTAACCAATCCAAAGACTGTATTGAACTACTGCCTGTCAAGAATGGACTTGAGTGATGGTTTTCCTAAGGATCTCTGCAGGCAGGTGAAGGCAAATGGTTATGTAAGTCCCCAGGCTTTTGAAGCTAAGCCCTGAGGCATGGGCCATTGTCTGATCACTTGCTGTGTGAGGGCAAGATCAAATGCAAGTTGTATGAAGGAAAGACTGAATTACTCTTGGTGATTCTGGTTCTGAAAGAGTTTTGAACTTGAAGCCATAGGGAAATCCCACCTCCAGGTTTTGTTTTCTCTGTAACGCTTTCACCTTAAAAACAAACATGCTGATGAAGAGCTGGGGTAATTTGAAACTGCAGGGATGCTGTTTATAACCTCCGGGAAGAAAGCAAAGCATAGATGTTGGCTGGACATTTAGACAATCTGACTTGCTGGGGATAGAGCAGTGTGGGTGGGGAGCAGCTGTGCAGCCTGGATTCCCGCCCTCCCCCTAATGAAAAGATTAAATGTTTCCCTCCCTGGTTAATGGATTTGACATCTCTGATCTGTATGCTCACTGCTGGAATTTCTGGGCACCAATTAAAAGACTAGCAGCGTTCATATCCATTGTGGAACCGAATTCTCTGCTCTTTCCCATTAATAGCAGGAATTTAAAAAAGTAAGCCCGTTGGTGGCCTCCATTATCATAGCAAGGCCTTGGGAAAAGAAATGAGCCTTTAATTCTGCTTGAATTGTCAAGACTCCAGTTACCCTATGGTGATTGCAGCCAAGTGGAGGGAGATCACTCTGCAGTAGTCAGCCTTGACTCATGGTTGGGTCTATGAGGAAGCTGCAGTCTCTCGTGTATTTCTGACCAGCGTGTTGAGATGTGCGTGTTGAAGAGCAGCAGTAAGTCCAGTAAAATTCTCGAAGTTCAGAATAGCTCTGACAGATTTCTACCCAGTCTCAAATGCTTCCTACTTCCTACACCAGCGCTTTGTCCAGTCATGAACTGAACTTCAGCCAGCACATCCAGGAATGTATTTCTTCTGTGCATCATCACCTGAGACAACATCTGCTAGAGAGGAGGGGGAAATGTCGATCTGGATTTTACGGTCAACTGAGGGGGAGGAGCTTGAACTAGCTGTCCTTTATCCAGATTAATGGGACTGAAAGCAAGGAGACAGTCTGTGGAGGAGGGCATTTTACTCTGGAACTCCCCTCTCTGCCTTTCTCTTCTGCTTGTCAGAGATGAAATACATTGAACCTCAAACAAATGCTCCTCTTTTCATTCAGACTTCTGCCTTAGGGATGGGACGAGGGAGGGCGGAATCCATATTCTTGATACATTGTCATTTTATTCTTAGCTAAGCAAATCTTACACATCTTTAAAAAAATAAACCAAGCATCAAACCTCCCATCACAAACTCCACTGATAACTTTTTCAGATACCTCCCTGAGGTAATGCGGTAGAGCTGTTTCAGACTTCCGATTCTGTGTTGGAGGTAGACCTCCCTTGAAGCTATGGTCACCATGTGGAAACTTCCCCTTCGTGCCTCCCCCATCAGCGTATTTGGTTTCAAAATGTCATTTGTTTGAGGTAGCTGGCACCATTAATAATGCAGACAGCTTGGGCCACCTACAGAGAAGTCTGCCTTGTGCTATTGAATGTGTGCATGCAGAGTCTGGAACGAAAGCACATTCTTATTGTGTTAGATTTGGAAATTAGCCTTTTTTGAAGTGTCGAGCGAAATTATAACATTTACAGCCCAGTCGTTGAATTTATAAGGTGGTCTGTTTTCAATAAAATGAATGTAACTAGGGTTATAGCTGTGCATTGCTGGAGGCAAAGCCAGCTTCCCAATCAGGAACACATCTGCATGTGCATCCTGGTAGGATAAGCATCTTCTCTCTGACGCAAAATATTTTCCTGACACACAGTGAAGGGGCGCTGAAGAAAGGCAGCACACTGCCTAATAGTTTTTTCCTCTCCTTAAAATTCGACTTCATTGTTTGTCATCAGCTCTTTTGCCTATGTGCGCTGCACTCATCCAGAAAGCTTTCCCTTGGCAAGTTTCTGAAGGCAGCCTTATCTCTGTCTGATGGGTTGCTGGTGAATGAAGTGGGGCAGCCTGAATGCTCTGCCTTTACAGTGTGTTCAATCTGTCAGCCCTGGGGAGAGACTGGGAGTCCGGCTCTTCAAGTGACAGCTTGGAGCTTTAGGACCCAGGCCCATGTTGACTAGAAAAAGTTGAGTGGAGTTGGAGCATGTTTGAGAGAAGAATACTTGGAAGACTGCTCAATTTCCTTCAGAGATGTGAAGGGAAAATTTGGGGTGGGTGGAGATGAAGGGAGAACTAAGCATACTGGTAAAAGGAGGAACACATTAGTGTATAATATCTGAAGATGAGAGCCAGTCATACCTATGACTTGTAAAGCTGGAAACTTTTGGATGTTGGAGGAATGAGAATACAACTCTCTAACTCAGGTGGTTTATAAGAGTTTAACAGATAAAGTGGACCTAACAAGATATTCGGTTTCCATTGCTGAACAGTGGCCAATATTAAACTTGCTTGTTGTGAAGATGGGCTTGATTTGATGTATACAAATGCCAGACAGGAAGGAAAGTCACCTCCCTTATAGAGAGGGAAATAAATTTTCATTTAAGTGCAGAGAAAAATAAATGGTCTTAACCTCAAATCTCTTCTAAATGCCTCAGTCTGGCTAGTGTCGATAACCTGCACAAACTTTGGAGGTTGTTGCTAGAGGTCTTTCGAAAACATTCACTTTTACTCACCAGGGAAGGGCATTTGATGTAGATGGAATTAGTTTTCTCTTCTAACTTCCCATTCTCGAGTCTGCAGCTTCTCTTGAAATGCTCTGTGATCCCATCCTATGGAAGTCTGGGATAGTTGGGTGGCTTGAAAACTTGCCTCTTCCGACAGCAAATGTGCTGAACATTATCATCGGAATTGCAGAGCTTCTGTCATCAAATTTTGCACTTATTCTGGTGCAGGTAGATCACACACTCTTGCACATTGAAGGCCAGATTTTCTGCACTACCTTGAAGTTATTTATACCCGTGTGGTGGGAATGTACAGTCTGCCATAGCTCATTAGTTGCGCTGCGTTCACTTTGCCCCGACGAAAATAACGGTACACTTTGCACTTTTGCACTGTAACAGAGAATCAGATGCTGGTAGTGTGATCAATTACAGGCACTCTAGGAATGCCCTCAGAAGGATTATATAGGCACTGTCCATTTGATG
This sequence comes from Pelodiscus sinensis, assembly GCF_049634645.1. Taxonomy (NCBI): domain Eukaryota; kingdom Metazoa; phylum Chordata; order Testudines; family Trionychidae; genus Pelodiscus; species Pelodiscus sinensis. The sequence continues at coordinate 72,967,141 of NC_134718.1, read as the reverse complement.
CAAGCCTCTACTTTAAGCTATGGCTGCATTAGAGAGCTGACTGGTGCACTGCACTGATGCAGGTACACCTCTGTAAACTCTCCAGTGTAGCTGCTCTAAGCTGATGGGAGAAAAGTCTCCTGTTGGCATTATTCGATCACCCCCAGATCTTGCTATTACTTCAGCTTTTCTTGTGTGGACACTCCTGCTCCATTGTCAAAGGGAGAATATAGTTTTCTTTATTTAGCAGCCTAAATAACGATCCTAGCAAATAAATACTACGAGGTATGCATGTCTTTGTTTACCCCTATCTTTTTTTTTTCATGACAAAGTGGGGTGGCAGAAATATGGTTTTCTATCTAAACACCATGCCATGACAGATGTTCTGTTACTGCTTATTTTGTAGCATAAACCTGGTTGGTAACTTGCTTTGAAAGAGTTCTGTATTAAACTTCAGTTTAATTTCCTAGTTACTCTTCATTTTTTTACAGTGACTAAAGGCTTGTCTGTATAGGAAAATATACCATCTCTACTGTTCCAGTATAATTATCCATAGCTATCTCGAGGTTACTCTCTGTGTAGGTATCGCAGTGGAGTTTCTTCGGTTTAGCTACTGTCAACATGACACTAATGCCAGTAAATTGCCTGCTGTGGACAAACTCTAAATTGATGTTTCCTAGGCTACTTACATCTGTATGTACAGCTGTGCTTCACTTCTCTGTTGAAAATCTTTTTTTATGGGTAATGGAGAATTTACTGTTGAAAGATGGCAGGGGAGTTCTGTTTAGCAAAATGAATGTGAGGAGCTGCATACTAGGTATCCACATTCTGCGGCATAACTCTAGGTTATGCATCCCTGAGAGAATCACACTGGATTGGTGCAGTTATGATTATAATATTATTACTACAAAGGTGATACTGAAATATGCTACCAATTTGCATAGCTATTTGGTGTGCATCTTCATGTAATTTCACTATTTCTTTTTCAGCAATAAACTGACTCTCTCCAAAACTAATACAGCTTGGCAAGGAGACAAGGCTGTTTTGTCTTGACTAAAATCTTTGGATGAAATCCCGACTCCATTGGAAATGTTTCCATTGACTTCAAGGAGCCACGACTTTATCCTTTGTGTAAAAATTCTCTCTTAAGCTCCGAGCACAAAAAATGCATTGGGGGCAGCTTTTCCAAAACAGAAAGTACATGGCAGACTCCATGCCCCTGGAAACTTAAGAGTTACAAGAAGGATAAACTTTTAAGAGAAGTCTGAAGTTTAAGGATAAAAATGTAGTTCATCTTTCTCAGCTGTCTGAATTTCCCTTCTGGTATTCTGCTGTCACCATTGGTCTAATTCTTTTCCTGCTCTAATGAGATCAAGTCTAAGCCTGGGGGTTCTTTCCTTCTTTAATGTATGGACTCGTCTCTGGTGCTCATCGCTACTTTTTCTGAACAAAGCTTGCCATCATCCTGGGTGGTAAAAGGGTATTATCCTAACCTTTACAAAGGAGGAAACAGAAGGTCCAATTAAGTGACTGGACCACAGTCATTCAGGATTCAGGAAGTAAATGGGACTAAAGGCTAAATCTGAGTTCTAGTCATTGCCGTAACAAGACTCTTTTGCTTTGGAGTAATTTTTCTTTGTGATAGTTAAGGATTTAGGTTGAAGCCAAGAGATACACGAAAGATGATTTATTTTACCTACATACTGTAGCTGATGAGAGAACTAAGAGCACACACCAATGTTTGTACAGTACATGGTGTGCTAGAGCCCTGATCATTGGCTGAGTCCTCTAAGAACATAACAGCCATACTAAATCAGACCAAAGGTCCATCTAGCCCAGGATCCTGTCTGCCGACAGTGGCCAGCACCAGATACCCCGGAGGGAGGGATCACGTGATCCCTCCCCTGTCTCCCACTTCCAGAGAAACAGAGGCTAGGGACACCATTCCTACCCATCCTGGCTAACAGCTATTGATGGATCTAGTCTCCATGAACCTCTAGGTAGTACTGTAATAAATTAGTTACAATCCAAAATGAAGCACTGATCTAGTGTGTCTTCCCTTCTACAAAGTCCTCTGGTATTTGCAGAGCCACAAGAAGAATTGAATTGGCAGAAAACATGATGGTTCCTTGGAGGGCAGATTGCTGGGGACAGAGAACCAATGCAAGGGAATTGATGGCATTCACAGATCAGCAGCACATGGTGGACTGCCACTTATGGTCCTGAGAAACAAGCATTGACTAGTGGGATTGCATTGTAATGTAGGCTTGGGATGGTGAACAGTGGCTGCAGAACTTTTGCATCTGGGAGGCCACGTTTCTGGAGCTGTATCAGCCCTCTGGCATAGGGATGCTGGAATGAGAGCTGGACTGACAATGGGGAAGTGAGGGGCAGTCGCTTTTTGCATCATTTGTTTGGCACTGGTCAGTGGGAAATCATTTTGGAGCTGGAAAATGCATTGCCATGAGGGGCCGTTAATCACCTCCTGCTATGTAAGATGGAGATTCTCATCAGTGTGTTGGACATAGTGGATGGATTTGCAGCAGTGAGGTTCCTGAACTGCTGTGCTACAATAGATGGTGCTCACATTATGCTTCTTTAAGTACTAGGCCACCATGCACAGAGGACATTGGCAGAAATGGCTACTTCTCCATGGTTATGCAAGTGCTGGTGTATCACCCGGGATGTGTCACTGATGCATGATGCTTGCAAGTTTAAGACCACAGGACTGTTCAGAAAGATACAAGCAGGGACCTTCTTTCCTGATTAACAGAGTCAGCACTCCCAATGGTAAGTGTCAATAATGGCCATGGAGAGGGGGAACCAACTACGTCCTTTATCCCCTGGCTTGTGGGACTTGCATACTCGTCACCTCAACAGCACTGAAGAAAAACTCAGCTACCTGTTCAGAATGACAGCTGAATGTGTTTTTGGTAGATTGAAGGGATGCTGACGGTGTATACTTACAAATTTGGATCAGAGTGAAGAAAAATCCTCATGGTTATAGCTGCTTGCTGTGCCCCGCATAATATCTGTGACGCAAAGTGGGAGAACTTACCCCTGCGATCTAGGGAAGAGATAATGGCTAATGGTGGAGTTTGAACAAGAGGCAAGGACTATTAGAACAGTTCAACACAGAGTGACACAGCTAAGGGAGGCTTTGCAAGAGCACTGTACCAGCGAACCGCAGTAATGTTGCGGTGTATTCTGCTCTAACTGGCCCTATTGTTTTGGTGCCTGTTAACTGTGTGGTGCTAAGAGTACCTGTATTAACAAAACACTGTCAATGCACCTGATGTCCATTTATGATTATTACTCTCATTAATACCGTGAGTTACCACACTGCACAGTAACAAGTACTGAAGTGGGTGCTTTCATTGCCCCAGGCATTTTGCAGCAAATGTTGGGAACAAATTAAGATGAATTATTTTCCAAACAGTAGAATTTTGGCTAATAAAACCAGTGCAAAGATTCTGTGCAACTTAAAAGCAAATGCATGAAACAGTAATAAAGGAATGAAATGGAAGTTAACAAGGGGACAGAACATTCATGTCGATTACAGTTGTACATACGCAGCCGTGGCTGTTGCAGGTGTATGCATGCGGTGCAGTCGCTGTCCTGTGCTTTCTCCTGGCATGGAGTGGCGGGGTGGATGTGCAGGCTCTGAGGCCGTGTGGAATGCTGAGGAGGGTGGGGGATGTAAGGACTGCAGTGGGAGTCAAGCTCAGGATTGTTGAATCTGGAGGTCCCAAGTGTCTGCAGAATCTGTGTTTTCTCTTAGAGCTGCCTGTTGTGTCCTGGTATATTTCTCTCTGTGCTACTGGGACTCCTGGGCCTTTGTCCGCTCACCCCTTCCCCAGGCTGTCTGCGATATTCACCCTCTGGCCCTTTGCTCATGCTCTGCTATAGGGATGTAAAGGTTTAACCGGGAGGGACTGGAGCATCTCCCCACCCTCCCTGGGCTGCTCCAGGTCTGTGGGGCCCACTGCAGACAAGGGCTGCTCCAGTCCTCTGGCCAGAACAGTCTCTGTTTGTGGTTGGCTGGGCCTGGCCCAGCCCTCTGCTCCACAGGTTACACGCTGTGGCTCCTGCCCCTGGGGAGCTGCCTTCAGAGCCTATAATGTAGCTTTCCTGCCCCTGCAGGAGTGGAGCCGGCAGCCAATGGAGGGTTTAGAGTTAGTGGGGCCCTATGCTCCGCTTCATTTTTGTGGGGCCCCCTGGGGAGAACATTCACTCGTCCTGCCCCTCCCATTTTTCATTCTTTTTTCTTCATACTTTTCCTATATTATAAGGAATAAGAAGTAAAGGAAAATAAAGTGAGGGACCTTTGATTGTTTTTATAGTCTAACTTTTTCTTTGTGGACCACTTGAAAATTGCTGCGGGTCTCAGTGGACCCCTTCATGACCTTTCCAAATACTGTCTGTACCATTAGCTGACTATTGTAAAGTGTTTTGCTCAGTCCTCCTGAATGGAGTTCTCGGCTGGAGAGAAGCGGCGATTTCCAGCTCCGAAGCGCCGCTTTTCTCCAGCCGGCTGTGCAGCTGCCCCATGCTCCTCTGAAGCCTTCCAGCCTGTATTCACACTGCTCACCTCCTCCTGCCGGCTCTCCTGAGCCTGCAGACGAGCCTTCCTGCTCTCCTGCCCCCTCCACAGACCTCTCTGCAGTGGGACTGACCAACCCACAGAGCAGCCGCCCCCTGCACTGGGGGGTGGAGATGCTGGTGCTGGACTTCCCGGCTCTGGTGGCCCCATGTCAATGTGGGAGGCCCCTGTGCCAGGGCATGGTATGTTTCATTGTAAATCCACCCCTGCCGGCCCCACTCCCGGGAAGGTGGTTTGCTCGACGGGGAAGCCTCCTTGGGAACGGAGCTGTCGGGGGCTGGTGGCCCTGCTCCTATGGAGGCCTCGCTACTGGCTTTGCAGTATTAAGGCAAGCAACGCGTGTGTAGCTGCTAAGATTTTTAGCTATTACGCAGTCACCTCTGTAAACTACTTTTTACATCCCTAGTCTGCTGCAGCCTTGCCTTAACGGGTCTCACTGAACATGACCCCTCGTTTTTCCCTCCATGTCTGGCTCGGGTGTTCCATGGGTGTGGAGAGGGGACCAGTCAAGGCAGCTACAGATAAAACACAGAGGTACTGTTGGCACCAGAGTCACAGTGGAAAGTGAAAGTGAAGAGTTGAGAACAGCTTTCCCTTGCTCCCCAACGTGTTCAAACAAGACCTGCTTATTGACACGTCTCCTTTGGAGGGCTTGTGCACGGCACCATGTACGGTGCTCGCCTGGGTGGCATGGATCACCAGAGGCAATGGGAATGGGGAGGGAATTGCTCGGCAGCAGGACACAAAGGGTGTTGGGCAATGGCTGCCTGGCACCACTGCAGGATCCAGTGTCTCTCTGCCCGGCCTACTGCTCTGTTCCTGGTCCCATTCTTTGTGGGGACAGTGGACATTGAGGAAGGACGGGGGGTTACTCCCTATTGTTCTCATCTTGCAGCCTAGCCACAATGATAAACAGCTGGAGAATCATGGAGTTAAAGCTATACTTATTAATAGTATTAAGCCCCTTGCCCCTCCAAATATAGAACTCAGACTTTGCCTATGGCCCTGTCTCCTCAGCTCACAACACACCTTCCCCTGCCTGCTCTAGCGACTGTTTCCATCATTCAAACCATTTAGTGCAACTAGCTACACATGTCACTGAATGCAGCTGCAGTATATGTGGATAATTCCCTGCTCTGCAGGACAGAGTCATGCTTACGTAGACTGTTCCTTAACTCTGTTTTCTGAAGTTTTATGTCTGTTGAACTTGACATCTTGGAAGGATGTGAGCTGTCACTAGGAAACCATAACTCAGCACTAAAGAAGGTTTTTGCCATTGAATAACTTAATACAGTAAGGACAACACTACACATGTGGTCCTAAAATTGGGCCCCTAAATACCTTATTTAGGCACCTAAAAAGTGGCCAGCCTCTCAAAGGAGCTAAGCACTCAGCGCTTCGACAGATACTTAAAAAAATCCAGTATGCTTCTTGTGCCTGTGGTTGTTGGGGAAAAAAATACAGAGGTGTAAATACATTATATCAAAATACATGCATATGGAAGAACTTTGACTTGCATCTGCAGCCTGAATGCTTTTTTAAAAGGAAGTTGCTTTACCTATTGTATCAACAGTTGGATGCTGTATCTGTATGTTAGTAGAAAACTTGAATCTGCAACGTTCTGTGCAAGATTGCGAAAAGCTGAGTTTGGGGGGAAAACACAGCAGTGAAATAATGGGTAATTCAGTAAAACACAAACAACAGAGTGGAACTTGCACTGAAGTCATTTTTTCCATAGAATAACTTCACTCCCAAAATGGTAATTTGTTGTAATCAGAAATACCTTTTGCATGCTGCTTTGAATTCATTCATCGTGTTCTAATTCTATTTGAATATGTGGAAGGAGGGGCATTGACTATCAATTCACTAAGTAGGTTTTATTCTCATATTGCAAAATCTTTAAAAAAATGCTTTTTGAATGTTTCTGCATATGTTCAGCTTTTGCTGTTGGAATAATTTTATGGAAACTACTTAACTTGCAACAAAACTGTTTATAAAAGTCTTCTCTGAGATTTGATTGCAAATGCATAATACTCAAGAGTGTTCTAGTGATTTAAGCGCACTCTTTCCCTTTGAAGCAGTTTCTTAAGCATGGACTAGTGTAAGCAGAAAAAGTCCAAATGCTGGCCAGTGTGTGTTACCTGATCTTTTGCAATGGTGTGATTTATGTTAAACCAAATTCTTATGAGTAGATTTTAGCACTTTTATTTTCCCTCTGCTTGGCTATGAAGTTTCTGCTGATACTAGGGTAGTAACAATCCAGTAAAAATTCATAAGCATTGATTCTGAGTTTGGGGAATTTCCTATTGAAGGTTATGGAAAGGTTCCCTTTGGAAGTCCAGTTAAATTTCATATTCCAGTGCAACCAGCTGTGTATTCATAAAATAAATGGTAGCTTTTATGATTTGTAAAAATGTCTGCCCGTTAAGGGGTAGTCTGAAAGTTTGTGTTGTGGCAATAAGTTTTGTTCATGTTAGTGACTTTCTGGCTATTTTGGTATTTGGGTGGGGGTAGTTGTGTGTGTTCATAAAGGAATTCTGTTCACACGGGGCAGGGCTTTGCTTTTTAGAATCTTGACAGTTTTCATACTAGTTTTCTGCACAGTTCTGCAAACAACATTTTACTTCCTGATTTAAGCAAGATGGGGTAGCTTTTTACCTTTGGAATATGTATTTTATTTCAATGTATATCCCTTCCTGTGGGAAAGCATCCTACAAAGTGCCTCTGTGGTTTTTTTCAAGTGGGTGACCCTCTGAATCAGAGCAGTTCTGTTAGCAAATCAGCTGTTGCCCGATATTTTGCAGAGAAGATTGTAAGTTTTTTAGCTGAGATACTGGCACATAGCCAACATGGGTCCCTTAAATAAATAAATAAAAATATATATGTAGCCTTTATTATTACTATTAATTTGTCATAAATGGCGCACGGTAAATGAGATGTCTAAAATTTTGAATTTCACACAGTTTGGGACCGTAAATCAAGACAGGTCAAGGTCACTTCTGAGTCCCATGCACTCAGAAAACACTTAACTTCTTTTAGAATGTTTAACAGAAGTAAGACCTCCTCTGGCCCGTCAGAAAAAAAATCCATTTTAATGTCAGATTTCTCTTTTGTAAAACTTATTCATATAACCAGAATTTGGAGTTTTAAATAATTTGGCTCAATTCTGCTGTGGCTTAGGAGGTTCAGTTCAGCTCCCATTTGTTGTATTATGTGTCTGTGTACCATAACTAACTAACTTGAATGAATAACTAAAATCCTTTGAAGCTTACAGGCTAACTTACCAAGGGAACAGGGTAGACAGGCATTTGCTGTTTGCTTCTGGTGCAGAGTTTGGGACTCTTGCTTCTGCCCAGGAAGTAGCAGAAACTGTTGCTGATGTGTCTTATTTTTTTATTTAACCCTACCTTTCTCTTTAAAATATTTGAGGCGGCTTACAAAATTTGAAGACACAGTATATAAAAAGTAGAATAAAAGACCCCAAGAACATGGGAGCTCTGTTAAAGTAATTATATAGTCCTCAGTGCCATAGCATCCAAGTGTTTCACAGTTAAAAATAAGATTTAATCCTTGCAACATCCCTCTGAGGTAGGGAAATGCTATTATCAGTTTACAGAGGGGAAATTGAGGCATGGGAAATAGCTAAAATGACTAGCCCCAAGTTAGACAGGAAGTACATGGCTAAACTGGAAACTGAACCCAGGGCTTCTGCATCAGTGGTCAGCACCCTATCCACTAGTCCTGCTTTCATGGAAAAGACTGATCCTGTTGTTGAGGCCAAAAATGGTGGTTCTATAGTGAAAATGAAGCTATAATTAAACTAAAATTTATTCTGAAGTGCTTCTCATTTGCACAGTAGTATGGCTATAGCTAAGGGTCAGTGTTTCCAGGGATTCATACACCTAATATGATTATGGACTCGGTCTCAAAAGTAAACACCCAGTACACTCTGCTACTTGTCCAGGAGTGTGTGTCTCTCTCGCACAGACTGAAATGCTGCCATCTTGGAATGAAAAGAAGCTTTTCTTGTTTCTTGCTACAGTGAGAACATAAGCGCTTTGGCAAGCAGCTTTAATTTAAACTAAAAAGCCTCCAGTTCTTAAGAGCTGATTTAATGCAGAGGGCTAGTTTGGCTTTTGATCCTCTTAAAGCTGGGTTATTTGATGTGAAAAACACCCTGGATACGTCACTGAGGAGGGGAGCAGATTTTCAGTTCTCTGTGTGTGGCTTCTGGAGAGGTCCTGGCAGAGCACTCAGTGGAAGGGGGCTCAGGGAAGCTGGCCATGCTGATCTATAAATAAAGGGGCCTCTCTTTCTTTGGATTCCTTTGCTGGAACTAAATGTCATGATCAGTGACACTCTTACCTCATTAAAAGAGCAAGCCAGAATTCTGAAGTGTATGTGCAAAATGTGGTCTGTTTTGCTGAACAGATAAAGGGAGTTCTTAACCAGAGAATGGCATGTAGTATGTGATCCTGGCTTTCAAAAGGGTTGTTTTTAGTTATAGGACAAAATAAGGTTTTACTATTAAATATGGGCTTGGATTTGACCTGGCAGATACAAGAGCCTTCCATTACTGCTATAACTAAAATATGAAGCTGTCTGATGTATGTCATGGCACTAGCCAGTGGATATGTAGCCAGCCAAGAATTCCCCCTCCCCCTCAATCAACAGCTGTTTTTGTGAAAATATGGCTAGCTGAATGTTTAAGAATCAGGATAGTTGTAACAGTAATATTCATCCTTTATTGGATGAAGCAAAAATAATGGGATGTTCCTTGAAGGGTAGGGTGTATTTTATTTATTTATTTATTTATTTTGTCTTTTGTTTATCTAGTATCTCTGGAAATTTGGGACAAGTGTAAATACTCCTTCTTAGCATTTTTATTTTCTGGTAAAATGTCTTTCACTCAGTATTGCGTAGTTCAGCAGTAACAAGGCATGAATCAAACTATGTGAAGTATTCAGGTCTGTTAGTATAGGAACTTAATGCTGTTCTGGAGCTCTCAGTTTAAGTATCTGGATTCTGTGGGTCGATACAAAATGTTAATGTTACTAGAAGTCTGAAACATGCTTTCAAACTAATGATGCCACTTCTAATGATAGCTTATAAAGAAATTAATAGAATTACCTGTAGGGATGCTTTTCTGTTATGTTCATCTAACTCAGTTGAAAAACACAGTGCTTGCCTGTCAATACAACCCCATGGAGAGAAACGAGGCGAGGAGGGGAAGGAATAGGGTATGAAAATGATTGAGGACTAGAAGATAATAAACGAGTAAAAAACAAATGAGGAGGCTGAACGGGTATAATGTCTCAGATTCTTATTGTCTTAAGATTGATCTAGTTATTTTCTGGTTGAATTGGACTCTTATTAGACATGGCAATGGGTCAGTCACTGGTTGAGGAGAAAATTTACTTTGTAAATAGTGTAGTTGGATCTCACATTTAAGCACTTTTGCTTATTATGGGTTTTCATAGCAACCACTGTGATTATATTAGCTTTATTTAGAAATATGTTTGGCAAAGTTCTCCATGGGAGAGTAGGAACAGCAGGTCTGACTTTGAGATTTAGTCATTTTATCGAAGTGGTTTGCAGTTAAAAATACATGAGTATTTTTCCTAATTTATATTTTGGCATCTAACGATGATTTGCTTATTTCTGGAAGTAAAAAAAATTAACTTGAGATCTTGCATAGACAAAATTCTTAATAGGTCTGCAGTACAGTCAGTAAATAGGTATGGATTTTATCACATTCATAGATTAGCTTCTGAAATTACACACTGATCAGGATTAATTTAACAAATTACAAAACTACTGTAAAAAGCTTCAGATTAAAGATTTTCACTTCATAAATTGTTATTGCCATTCATTGGATGTTAATAGAACACAGGTGAATCACATCTGTTTTCAGTACCATGTCATTTCAGTGACCACTTGTCAAGTATGTAACAATTTGAATCAGGGCATCAAATACAAGCTCTGTTGCTGCTGACTCAGTTTTAAGTGGAATACAGTTTATTTAGTGGAAGATGTAAATGGTGATCTTTCTTAGTAATCGGATGCTTGATTTTAAGAATTTAATGAGAACTTCCGAACTATTCATGTTAAGTGTTAGTCTGTCACGTTTTTTGCAAAGAGAGAATATTTCCTAAAGTAGATCACTCATCATGGTTCAATATGTACAACTGATGTTTCATCTAAAGCGTTAACTTTTAAAAAAACCTAAAATAGGGGTAATCTAGAGCTCAGAATAAAAATTTGGGAAGGAAGGAGGGTTTGCTCTCTTTAAACAGTGTTAAATCTTTCTTCATGTTTTTCTTAGTAACTTGCGCCAACCTTTGGTAAGGTTGATAATTGTCCTGTAAAATTACTTGGCAGTAAAATTGATTGCCGGTGTTATCATTGGAAGGGAACAGTGGGTTGGTTTGCTGGTCTCCTAAATAGTTCCTTTTGTGTAGGGTTCATAGCCACACGTGAGCACTTTCATTGCGACGTAACTTGTTTGCACACTGATTTATGGCATGTGTGAGAATTTTGGTAAACCATTATTTGTAGCTAAAATCATGCACTTTGCCATAAAATAGACTTTTCAAGCTGAGAAACTAAATAACAAGCTTCAAAGTATATAGTTGGAATTTCCATACTGGGGAGATAATCCTGCAGCAATCCAAGACTGCTTTCCAAGAATTTTGACTTTGTAAGAGCAGTTTGAAATTTTGATGTCAATTTGATTTGTTTAATTGATCATTGCTGATACAGCACCTTTTTACATGCTGGAATTTTTTTTAAAAAATCCTTCAGTAAAATTGTGGTAATTTTTCTACTCTTCCCTCTTATAAAGGTTTATTCTGTACATTTCTCTTTTGCTAACTGATACTAAAGTGTGTCAAATGTGCAAAGTAAACTAGTAAAAATGTGAGAATTTCTATAACTTTGGATGCTCTTTCTAATCATACAAGGGACCAGATTTTCAGGCACAAATGAGCCTCTCCAGTTGACCGTCACTTAAGAACTGTGCATTACTCCCATTTCATGTTTTAACCATGCAAAGCCATTTCTGTGCCTGCCAGAAGGCTCCCTTTAACACTTAAGTAGTAAGTAGCCTTTGACCATGCTAAAATATGGAAGGACTTTGTGCTCGTTTCAGTCAAGATAACCCTTCATAAGGTCACCTTCTAATCAGGTCATCAGGCGCCAAGATTGACTAGAATTTATAGTTGTATTTTAAGAGTCCAATTGTTGACGTTGGAACTAGGTATCTACAGAGTGAGAACAAACGAGTGAAGAACCCAGTTGTGCAAATGTTACACATGCTGGTGAGCACTCATGGGAATATTCAGTGCCTTCAGTTGGATTGCTTGTGTCAGTGTTCACCAGCTTGAGAGAGGGTTGGGCATCTACCTCTAAAATAATGAATGTTAATTCAGATAATCACATTATATAGTAGCTTCAAGTAATTGAACATGACAAATGGTGTAAGGCCTGAAAGTGGCCTCGAAGAGAGCATTCTTCAGCGCTAGGACAGTGTGATGCTTCCCAGGGATACTCAAAAAGTTGGGAGACTCCTCACTAACCCCAAAGTGTGAGGCAGTTTTGTCTGTTTGCCATGTATCAGCTCCCCACCTGCACTAGCCATGGGCAATGCAAGCCCTACCCTCCAGGCCTGGGAGTTCCCGCTGACACACTACAAGATAGCGCACCGAGCCTTGTGTGTGTCTCCCTACAGTGTCCAGCATTTGGACACTCGTAGTATTCACAGATTTACTGCTCCCAAATGGTGCCTCGTCCTCAGCGATACCTGCACAACACTTTCAAAAGGCAAGCCTGGGAGCTAACATTCTTTACTCTGCTTGACACCAAAAATCATAGATGGAGCAGAGACGCTGGGTTTATGGTTTTTACTACAATTACCTGTAGCCCACTCACCCCCTCTTTTCTGCCCAGTGACTGCAGAGGTGTTTATGGGCAGCATGGGCTCTTAGAGTATGGTTTAACTGTTGATGCTAAGCAATCTGTTTCACCTTGCCTTTTGCTGTAACCTGAGTATTCCTTTCCCAGACCTGAAGGAGCTTCTCTGTCTCATCAACAAACCTCGATCCAATAAAAGATATTACCTCACTCACCTTTCCTCTCTAACGCAGCCTTTTTGGTTGGTCACTTAAGGCAGGCTTCACTAATCAGAATTCTATTCCATGATCCCAGTAAGCACGTCCATGGTTTATGTACAGTCTATAATGTATGCATATATTGTGGCTTGTTACGGCAAGCTACAGTAGCTTCTTGGAATTATATATCAACACCCCTTGACTATCAATACTTGAAGACCAGGTCTATCCTATTTGCAGCAGATATGCCTTTTCTCTATGCCAAGGATTCTCAAATTCTTCAAATTGTGGAGTATATTGTGTAGTCAGGATGAAAACGAACGTGCTTAAATGTGTTTGGCAGAGCTGCTTAGATATCTAATGTTTATCTTTTCTGTGTTTATTTTCTTCCCTATGCTTAGTCTTTCAATAACTTCTCTCACTGCCTACAGTCACGGCAGCTTTGATCTCTTCAGGTTATTTCATATCTTGGCCCTGTCCTGCGGTATATTTGCTGCCTCTCCAGTTTCATCGTCTGCAAATTGCACTGAAGAAACATCAACAAAGATGGTTATGATTAGGCTTGGCATGATTTCACTGTTACCTATAAATGTCAGTAAATGTTGATTTTTCTGTACAACAAACCCATGAAAAAATATTTCCATCAATAATTGAAATGTATAGATAGGCAAAGAAAGGAACTTAAGGCTGTTTGAGACCTTATTAGAATTTCATTTAAGGATATTTACTTTGTATATTTTGATGTGATTTTCACAATTTGTGCTTTTAATAGATATAAAGCTTTAAGTTCTTAAGGGTAAACCTCTACTGTCACCAAATAGTTGTATGATCCTCTGTTTGAGTCCCCTGTAATTTCCTACAATTGTGAATTTGATTAAAATTGAAAAAAAGCGCTTAGTATTAAAGTCAATATTATGTTTGCAGTTACAAAAAATAATTAGAATTCTGCCAAGCCTATTTGATGTGACTCTGGAGAGCACACAGTAGTACTCGAGTTTGGTTTTTTGGGTTAGTCTCAAAAACTGAGAGCTGTTGCCCAGCCCAGAATTTCTGAGAAACATCTCAGCTGAAGAGACAAATTCTTTACCATTATGACAGTGCTGACACCTGGAAGTGCTCTGAGCATTACTGGTGGGCCCTGCACCACAACTGGGAAATACGCTGAGCTTTTTGACTGCCCTGTGTGGTTATTTGTAGTAAAAATAGAATGTTAACACCTCCTGCATTATATCTTTCATAGCTGTCAGCAAGGGCCCTGGATCCAAGACATTCACTTTTTCTGTGGGCTTTGACAGTTCCCGTAAAGATTCTTGCAAATTTATGCAACTTACAAGATGGTACTGGCTTATGAAGGCCTGTTTCTGTGTGATGCCTCTATGCTGTCTAAAATCCATCTTTCTTATACCTCCTTAGTACTTTGTGACACAGCCATAAGAAGCAAGTAAGGGAGATGATGACATTAGTATAGACGAAGTTAGTGTCACTAACTGGTCTCAAATTTTGTGAACTTAAATATTTGTACATGTGACTAAGAAATTAAAATGTAGAACTCTGAAATATTCAAGCCAGAAATCATAAGACTGGAAGGGGACCTCAAGACATCTTCTAGTCCAGTCCCCTGTACTCAAGGCTAGGACTAAATTGTTAGATTCTAGACCATCCCTGACAGGTGTTTTTCTAACTTGCTCTTGCACCAGTGATGCAAATTCCATAATCTAACCTGCACTTGCTGCTATTTAAGTCCATTTCTTCTTGTCCTGTCCCCAGAGGTTAAGGAGAACAATTTTCATCCCTCCTTGTAACAGCCTTTTATGTACTTGAGAGTAGTTAAAATTTCCTCACTAACCTTAACCCAATAACTGGTTTTCTGCATAGAAAAGCCAGAGTTGGCATTAGGGAGGTGGCAAACAAGGCAATTGCCTGGAGCCTCATGCCACAGGCCTCCTGCAAATTATATAGCTTAGGCTTCAGCTTCCAACCCGCGTGGTGGGGCTCAAAGCCCTGGCTTCAGCACCATGCAGTGGGAGACATTGGCTTTCTACCCTGGGCCCCAGGAAGTCTGATGTTGGTTCTGCATCTCCCCTCCTCCCCTGCCCCCGAAAGCTGCTCACTGCCCCCAGGGGACCTTGAATCCCTGGTTGAGAACCATGGATTCATTGAATTTCATTCGGTTTGCTTCAGATTTGTTTCTCTGGTTTGTCCAAATCATTCTGAATTTTAATACTATCTTCCAAAGCTCTTGCAATACCCCCCCCCCACTTGATATCGTCAGCAAACTTTAAGTGTCTTCTGTCTGCCGTTATCTAAATCATTAATGAAAATATTGTGCAAAAGCACCTAGAACTGATCCCTGCAGTACCCCGCTTGATACGCCTTTTCAGCTTGACTGAACCATGGATAACTACTCTCATGGGACCATTTTCACGAAAGCTTGTGCTCCAATAAATCTGTTAGTCTGTAAGGTGCCTCGTCGCTTGTGCATTTTCCAATCAGTTCTCCACTCATCTTACAGTGGCTTTATCTAGGTTATATTAACTTAGTTTGTGAGAAGGCCATGCGAGGCAACGTCAAAAGCCTTACTACTTTTCCACTGGACAGTCTTGCCTACATTTCAGCCTTTATCAGGGATGTGAAGAATTAGTGTCCCGTCCCCCGTCCTCCACTGCCTCTATCAGAAAGAGGCAGCAAGGAGAGGTGGAGGGGGTACTTCAAAGCAGCAGCACTGCTTGGAGCCTGGGGTCAGACCCCGGGTTCCATGAGGTGCTGCCACTTTGAAATGCCGTGTGCAGCCCAGGGTCAGGTGGGTTGTCCCCATGCTGCATGCAGCATTTCAAAGTGGCAGTGCCACGTGGAGCCCAGGATCGGCTGGGGACTCCCCCACTGACTCTGGGCTCCGTGCAGTGCTATTGCTTTGAAATGCCACGTGCAGCCTGGGGCCAGTTCGGGTGTCTGTAGGTTGCATGTGCCATTTCAGAGCGGCAGCTGGGGTCAGCTGTTGCTATACTTCAAAGGCAGAGGCGCCTTATCAACTAATCAAATACTCAATGCAAAATGCATCAACTATTTGATTAGTCAGTTAGTCGATATTTAACATCCCTAGCCTTTATCTCCCCGTCTCTGCTAACGTGGCTTTTTCCACTTTTTTTCCTGTTGACCTGTCCCCAGTACAGAATGCTCCATGCCATATCCCAGAATACTGTTTAGATTTCTTTTGATGCCTGAATTATTAGTTTTATGCAGAAATTAGCTAGTTAACCTAATGATTCTGTTCCTTGTGGCTGCATGTAGATTCACACACAACTAGAGAAGCTCTGAACTCCTCATTCATCCTAAGAGGCAAAGAAAGGGCATAACATCTTGAAAACCAGTGCGCAGCATATCTGTCTACTGCTCACATCTACCTGATCCTTAGGTCCACTGTTGTTAAGGTGAATTATGTGACCCTTTTGCTTTTCCTTCCCTTCAGATTTACAGGAACAGATGGGCCGAGTGGTTTTGGATTCGAGTTGACGTTTCGACTAAAGAGAGAAACAGGGGAATCAGCGCCACCTACATGGCCGGCAGAGTTAATGCAAGGCTTAGCCCGATACGTCTTCCAGTCAGGTATGGAACATTAAATCATTGCTGCCTTGTTTTCTGTCACTCTAAATCTGACGGGTTACGTGCATGTCGAAGTGCTGGGTTTGAATCTTGTATGTGTTCATTTACATCTCTGCCATTTTAGTCTTGAGATCAGTCCTGTGTGAAAATGCTGTTACAATAAATGGGGTGTTTCACCAGCCTAACATACTGATTGGTAGATCTCTGCACTACTGTACGGGTGGTCAGTCGCTCTGCTGTAAGCTGCTTGGCGGTACAGAATGGTTAGGCCTGGATAGGAAAGGGATTACCTGTTAGTGATTCCTCTAGAGGAAAGAAGAAGGGAGAGAGAAGGTGGCAGGGGTGTTATGGTGGCAGGGGTTAAAGCTGAGGCAAATGGGAATCCCCAGGGCTCTGTTGGTAATAAAGGAGATTTTCTAGGAAATGCAGCTCCTCCATGTTGTACAATATAACTGAATTTTACATAAATGGTTGTTACAAGAAGAAGGGAGAAAAATTGTCCTCCTTGGCCTCTGAGGATAGGACAAGAAGCAATGGGCTTAAACTGCAGCGAGGGAGGTTTGGGTTGAACGTTAGAAAAAACTTCCTGCCTGTCAGGGTGGTTAAGCACTGGCATAAATTGCCTGGAGAGGTTGTGGGGTGTCCATCATTGGACCAGACTTCCGCAGACGTGTGTGTGCTGGGGATTCGGAGGGCACCGTGAATCAGGATTTCAGTGAGGAGGGGGGAAGGCTGCTAGGAATTCAGCCCCGGAGACTGGGGGCTTCACCACTGCGGCAGGGGCTGTGGCTGTGCTGACCACAGACTGATCAGATCAGCAGGGGGAATGGAAAATACGGGACAATTCCCCCCCTCCCTGGATGCCTGCAAGAGGGTATAAATAAGGGACTGCCCCATTAAAAAGGGGATTCTACCCCTGGGTGGGCTGTGAGCAGGTTTCAGGAGGTCTGACACAGTCAACAAGAGAGTAGGGCTGGACCCAGGGCCGAAAGCCCAAGGAACTTAGCTTTGCAGGCCCTCTGGCATGTGGCCCTCAGCAATTGCCTTGCTTGCTGCTGCCTATGCCGCAGCCTGAAATCCACTGGATATGACAAAAACACAGTAGCAGCACAGGGGGGCCACGGAGCTTTTATAGCATTGCTAAGGGAGCCTCCCAAAGCAAAGTTGAGAACCCCTGATCTGGCTAACTTAGTCCTCCCATGAGTGCAGAGGACTGGAATATATGGCCTACTGAGGTCCCTTCCAGTCCTGAGAGTCTGTGGGTCAGAAAATGGCCTGTTGGGCAGAGTATCAATTCACGTTGTATTTATACGCGCGGCCTGCAGAGTGATTGCGAATCCAGTGAATGCCTTTTTGACCCAGCTTTGGGGTTCTTCACAGTTCAAGTAGCTTCTTAATCTGTGATTCCCAAGCAGTTAAGCACACACAGTTTTGTAACTGTTTCTCTGCCAGTTAATAAATTGCTCAGTAATGTGAGATGACTGACTCTTAAATTGGAGGGGCCCTGAAAAAACACAGTCACTGTCGGCTCTGCTGCTCGCTAGTCCAGAACTTCCGCATCTCGTGGCCGTGCTCCCGTGGTCACGCTTTCAAATGCTGACTCAACAGAGCCATCTACCCACAAATCACTTGTAATCTTAAGCATGTCACTTGCTGCAGGGAGGAATGAAGACATCTTGCCTAAATCTGGCTTTTGAAGAGGTGTGCAGGTCCAGTTTTACTGTTGCATCATTGAAATTTGGGTCCAAATCTTAGTTGAGATTTTTTTCCCTGGTCCCTCACAATTAAAGTTGTTTTATTCCATGTGATTCCCATAAACTGTCCTAGATTCAGAGACTGGGTTAAAGTACAAGATTTCCCACCTAAATTTAATATACCCAACTTTTATTTAGTTTCCTAAAACATTTACTGTCAGTGGGAGCATTAATTAGATTTGCTTTTTTCATGCAAACATCTCAGATGTGCCTCTGACTTTGCAAATGCCTCAAATGTCTCACTTTATAGGTATTAATATTATTTGGTTCAAGATTTAAGGCCATTTCTGCAGCATTTGAAATCCCTAAAATTCTGTACAAGTTTGAATACAATGCTTAGTGGTGCAGTGTCTGACTTCCTTTCCACTTGGACAGTAAGTCATGTGACTTGTTCTCGTCCTGTCCCCAGAACTTGCAGTTATGTGCACTGTAGTGTGTTCACCGGATTTTAAAAAAAAAAGTTAAGTGAACCATGTTAATAAAGAAGCAAACTTCTGACTCCCTTCCTGTTGCATTTTTTGGAGCAATCCAATTGTGGGAGTTTCCTGAACAACAAAACATTTTCCGTTTCTTTGCATTTCATGTGCGCAGCAGACAAATTGTGTATGTGTAATTGGTGGCGAGCTATTGAGAACAGATTCTCTACAAGAAGACTTCTCATGCTTTCCACAAAATACGTAGCTCCATCTTCCAGACCTGCAATAATAAAATCAGCTTTCAGTGTTCTCTGGAAAGAGCATTTATAATTCATAAGTTTCTATTTTTCAACTTTGCCATGAACTTCAGATATAACCGATCCATTAGCTTCAGTATTATCGTTTTATTGATTCAGGCTGATGCTGTCTTTATAGCCCTCATCACTTGTGTCCCAGACACGTTAAATGTTTTTAATAGACTGTGTTTGTTGACTTTTTTTTAAAGTGTGTAAATCAAGGATTCAGTTGCAAAGAAAACGCTCCCTCATGGCAGCAGCTAACTTTGCAATTGTGAGGCTGTTACTAAACATTAGAGAGGCCATTTCTTTCCCAAAATATAAGGAAGCTAGCAGATTTACCCATTGCTCGGATCCTTCACTCAATTAAGGTGTTTTGTTTTGTTTTTTAAATAAAAGGATAACATACCTGCTTTATATAAACGATTGTATTTTTCAAAAGTAGTGTTGTTTTATGAAGTTTATGTTGATTTCTGAGTTCTTTTAAAAGGGATTGTTAAAATTTGTCGATTACGTTTTTTAACAATTTTATTTAAATGGGAATTCCATTAAGTGTATTTTTTTCTTCATCCCTATAAACGCTTATTTGTGTTTTTTAACAAAAAAAAGGGCTATAGTCAATTTGGCTTCCAGTAAAACTATCTTCTAGTTTTCATACCTTAAACATTGATTTAGCTGTTCCAAACCAGAGCATTACTACAAATTTCTTCGTTTCATCTCTTTTCTGTAAGGTTTATTGAGAAACAATCCTATTTGAGGTTCACCCTATTTTTTGGGCTCATCTTGGTTCAGTAATGTCAGTTTCAAAGTCTGTACTTTATTTGGTAACTTTTGTCTCTTCTGTATGGTGTGATGAGAAGCAATCCCATTCCAGGCACATCCTGTTTTCCTGGCATAACCAAACCCTTCCATTGCATTACATTATAAGAGGAAGCTGCATACCAAATTTGGTGTCCTAGATCTTACCACTTAGAGGAGTTTTGATCAAACAGACAAGTTCTTTAAAATATATACAGATTAAACCACTCTAGTCTGGCATCCTCGGTGCCAAACCAGAGAATTTGCTGGACCATGGAAGGCCAGTATTGTCTAGCAGCATTACTGACACTTCCACTGCTTGCTGGATTCTTAGAAGACACTTAGGGTTAAATAAGAGCTAAATGACCGCACAGAACCATGGTGGCTGTAAACAAACTTTATGGGACTGCAGGAAACTTGGCCTCACCCAAATGTACATCCAGCTATCTAAAATCATGCTGGACCGTAGATATTGCCAGACTAGAGAGGTTCAACCTGTAGTAGATTATGCACTGCTGCAATGAGTAATCAAAGTAGAGTTTATTTTGCTGCAAAGCTTGTTTGGCAAACTATCACTTGCTTTTCTTGGCTAAATAGTTGTCTCTGAATTACCTTACCATGGCTGGAAAACCTCAAACCCCATCTCCTTTAATCATAGACATCAGTTAGTACACTGACAGACACATATGAAATGGATTTGGTATAGGGTGTTCTGCGTGGTGGATTTCTTATTGCTGCTAGTTTCCCCGGGCATTACTTGTGGTATGTTTATGCTCCCACCCCTTCCCCTCAGCTTATTCTCTTGCTTTGCTCAGCCCTTGACCACAAACTTGACACAACTCAGTATATTGCTCTGCTCCCCTCAGTCCCACCAGCAACCTCCTCTGTGGGACCCCGAGGCACTATCACAGCACAGATAATGACCACTGGCAGTTCAGAGCAGCTGTATCTTGTGTCCTTTAGCCTACTCCGGCCTCCTCTAATATGCTTGTGGGGGAGCAGGAAACTGACGCCAATCACTTTTTTCTGGTTAATGAGGATATTTTCTGCTTGTCTTGACCACTTGGCAAAGCTGAAATTGATATTTTTTCTTTGTCCTGCTTTTCTGACTTCCTGAGTCTTTGACAAAATTTTAATGCTGTACACTGAAGAGTAAAAACACAAATTTCAGAGTGGGTTCTTTCTCATTGAAACACGGTCTGCTCAAAGCACATTATGGCAAGAACAGCCTTTTCTTATAAGCTCAGTTGTTTTCTACTTGCTCATCCAGTTGTATGATGGATTTCAAGAAAGATGTGGAGAAACTGGAGAGGGTCCAGAGAAGAGCAACAAGAATGATGAAAGGTCTAGAGAACATGACCTATGAAGGAAGGCTGAAAGAATTAGGTTTGTTTAGTTTAGAAAAGAGAAGATTGAGGGGGGACGTGATAGCCGTTTTCAGGTATCCAAAAGGGTGTCAAAAGGAAGAGGGAGAAAACTTGTTCATCTTGGCCTCTGAGGATAGAACAAGAAGCAATGGGCTTAAACTGCAGCAAGGGAGGTTTAGGTTGGACATTAGGAAAAAGTTCCTAACTGTCAGGGCAGTCAAACACTGGAATAAATTGCCCAGGAAGGTTGTGGAATCTCCATCTCTGGAGATATTTAAGAGTAGGTGAGATAAATGTCTATCAGGGATGGTCTAGACAGAATTTGGTCCTGCCATGGGGGCAGGGGACTGGACTCGATGACCTCTTGAGGTCCCTTTCAGTCCTAGTATTCTATGATGTGGCCATCACATACTACCATGATCAGCATAGGGAGGACCTAAATATCAAAGCGGTAATACTTTTTCAACCTATGGAGGTTTTAATACAGGTTGAACCTCTCTAGTCCAGCACTCTCTGGTCTGGTAACATCCATGGTCCAGCATGATTTTAGTTAGCTGGCTGTCCACTTGGGTGTGGCTAAGTTTCCTGAAGTCCCATAAACTTTGTTTACAGCCACCAGTCCTGGCTCTTGGCTCTGTGCTGTTATTTAGCTCTAACGTACCCCTAAATGTCTTCTCAGAGCTCAGTAAGCAGTGGAAGGTCACGATACTAGACAATATCGACCTCCCATGGTTTGGCAAATTCTTTATTCAGCACCAGTCAGGTTCCAGGGGTGCTAGAGTAGAGAGGTTCAACTTCTTCTTACAAATGATCTTTAAAGCATTTGCTGAAGCAGAAGAGCTTGTGTAATGCTCTGCAGTACACTCTCTGAAGAAGTAGAGATGATAAAACTGGGCCAGTGTGTGCCTGAATCAGATCTGGGAATGAGCTTCAAACTTATAGGGCCAGCCAATGAATTAAGGCTCATCTGCACTAGATGGGTAGACATTTTAACTGGCCTGTGTGGAAAAAAATCACATTTCAGACACACACTAGGGAACTTTGCAACTCTGAGAGGGGTATCCGTGTTAGTCTGTAGCTTAAAAATACCACTAAAAACGAGTGGTCCTATAGCACCTTAGAGACTAACAAATATATATTGTCTGTGTAGCGAGCACAGGGCACAGCCCCCTAGTCTATATAAAATATATTTTTGTTAGCCTCTAAGGTGCTACAGGACCACTCATCTTCAAAAGTTTTTTTTACTAGGGAACCCATTAGAGTGCATGTGGGCTGGTTAATGCCCAGCAAACTAGGCTGCTGTAGACATTCATCCCTCTAGTGCGAACACTGCGTATAATCTCTCACTTTCTTTAAAAACTCCATTAGAGCTAAGATCTTACTTGTGAATACAAGCCAGTTTTTTATTGTTATAGGTGTGTTTTACTACATCCTGTATGGTGTGGGGCTGGGGGCATGAGATGGAATTGTATCGTACTGTTACTGAGTGGTTTTATATGAAGGACATAGTGAGCAAAATTCAACCAGCTACTGTTTAAAATCTCATTAACACATTACCCCGGATTCTAGAACATCTCTCACATGCGGCACGGCACCTGTGCTGATCTTGCCCAAGTCTCGTTCTGTTTTGTGATGAACACTTTTAAGCACACGTGTCACATTTCTCTGTTTCTTTTCCTTTCTCTGAATTGCTGCTTTACTTTAGACCATCAGTGTTCTGCACTGAATTTTAGAATTCTTCAAGCCTTGGCTTTTCAGTTCACTGTAACAAACACTTGATGCTTTGTGCTTTTGATTAAATAGCACTGGCTCACCCGCTTCGACAAGCCCAAGTCTGCAAATCTCAGTTCTATTTGTGGCTTTATCTGTTCTTGATTTTTATCACTGTTTGGCCATGACCACAAATTCCAGCTCTGTTATTTTATGGGAGATTTTTTTTGTTGTTTTTTTTAAAATCCTAGAAACCTTGAAAATGAAACTTTTCACTATTCAGTGACCTTAACTTGTCATGGTTCATGGCTACATTGGGAATATCTCATGGTAGAAAAGATTTATGCCTCAGTTCAAACTAGGGAAAGATGTGTATGGGGAGGGGGAAACACTTGTCCAATGGAAAATCTGTTCTGGGGTTGTGGTTATCTTTATGATGCAGTAATAAAAGAGTTTACCAGTTTTGAAAGTGTTTGTTTTTTAAATGGAACTATGCATAATACCTTCCTTCTCAAGTCACCTCTAATTGTTCTCAGTAATCTACCTAATTGCCATCCATGTGAAAATAGTGCTGTATTCGTGTAGCATAAAGATTAACCTATTGGTATCTGAGAATGGGTTTCATGTTTTTGACCTCTACTGATTAATCACACTTCCATTTCCTCTGTGATTTTCTACTTGGAAATTCTTAGAAAATTGATATCTGTAAATGACCGTTTTTAAAGTAATTATTTTAAATACTGAACACCAGTATTTAATACCTACCTAGTTTATTCATATGGCTAACAAAGTATGCCTCTTTATTGCAACAAAGAGCTTGTACAAACATATGCCCTTCAGGAGAGGCACTGTCTTTACTGTGTTTGTACAGCAGCTAGCATCATGCAGGCCTGGTTCGTGAATGGGTCTTATAGGCACAGTGGATAAGGCAAATGATGATAAAGGGAGACTTTGATTAAGCAGGGCAGGTTGTGCTTGTGTGCTAATGCTTCATTTGGATTTTGGTAGTTACTTGAGCTCGTGGAGGGAAGTTACTTTTATAAGTAGAACTCAAATCCCAAGTCTCTTAAATTATTGTTGTTGCTGAATTATTCTTTATTGATTCATTGATTCTCTTTTGATTTATTGTTCTACTTCTTAAAAGTTTAGTACATAGAATTGATTCTACCAGTACCAATCACAAGGAATTAGAGCTTCAGAAAACCCTTTTAGTATGTCTTGGCCCTCTTTCGTAGTGACCATGAGAATTCCATCCTTTTTGTGGTTTTTGTTAAAGATAAAGAAATATCTTAATCGGGTTCTCCTTTTCCAGAGTTACTGCAGGAAAGAATAGCACAGCTTTGCTTCAGGTGACACATGTTGCAACATGGGGAACTGATAGAGTTTCCAGGACACTTACCTGCCTTGCAGAAGTTTCTTCATACAAGCTGCTCCCCAAGTTACGAACAAGTTATGGACCAACACTTGGTTTGTCACTCAAAGTGTTCGTAGCTTGGATCCCATAGAGTTACATGGCGACCGCGCTGTTCGTAAGTGCGGATCGCTGTTCGTAACTCGGATCCACATTTACGACTACTTTGGTCATAAGTGCGGATGGTCATAAGTGGAGGTGGTTATAACTCGGGGAGTGCCTGTATTTGCAAGGTAGAGAATTTTGCTTCTGTGCATGTAACTGATTTAGGGAATTATCGTTGTTATGTGGATCTGAATATAGTGACTAGTTAGGAATAGGATAAGGGTCATTTTTTTTTCAGAAGTGCAGCACTCCTACAATTCTGTTGAGAGACTCGATTAAGTAACTTGACCAAGGGTATACAATCCAAAACAGTCAGGTTTCATAAGGTTTTGGCTGCTAGAGTTCTATTTTAACCGCTAGACAGTTTCCCTCAAAGTCACTAGTATCTACAAGTCTATGCTCTGTCCAAATTACTAGGTTCGCATATGCATGTTTTCAAATACAGTACTCTGTTATCGAGGCACATTCTTCCGTAAAATGATGCTTCCCTGAATACAAATGAGATTTGTCTAGCTTTTATAAAATGTTGCATATTTCCTCCCAGTAGGATGAATAAAGCCAGAGCTGCCTAGCTAGTCATATTATTTTTCTGGCTATATGCTTTTTTTTACCCCAGACTCATTTATCATTTTTTTTTACTGGTTGCTATGGCTGTCTAGGACTGGCCCAGGTTTCCCTGAGGTATTTCACAATTGTAGGTTAGAAGTGGAGGGGATTAGCTGTGTTTTAGCTCCGCAGAAAAATAAATCAGCTTATACATTTGCTTTACCAAACCAGTTATGCAGTTAACTTCATTGCACGTAAACACTGGAACGTCTGCACAAGTGACATTCTTCCGAATTTACTGAGGGCCTGTTGTTTGCCTTAGTTAAGAAGAGCTCAGCCACGTAAGTTGACTGCATGGCTCTGTCCTGCGAAGGGGTGTGGACATTTAAGCTAAAGTCACTGTTTCCATTGTAGCCAAACTTGGTCATAGCCAAAAGCTATCACTATCTAGGCACACGCACAGGAATTTGTTTGACTGTTTTCAAGAGGCATGTCACACCCCTACATAAACATGCACATGTGTTATATACATAGCAGTATGCTCAAATGTGCCCTGGAGCCATCTGTATGAATGTGTCCACAAGTATTTGGCTGTGTTAGGGAGATATGGAGAGAGCTACTTCTGTGCCCTGCTGTCTGGGGGGGGGGGGCAAGGACTTGTGTCCCTTCTTCCCAACACTGTCACTGATAGCTGTGTAATGGCCCATGTGAAATCATTCTTGTTGGGGAGAGATCACTTTAAAAAAAAAAAAACCAAACAAGCCAGCCCTGTGTTTTACATCGTGGCTGACAGTGGCAAGAGAGATGGCCAAACTCTGATTGTATGCAGATGGAATTACCTCTCACGCCCTGTGTACCAGAGAAGGCTTTCGGGGCTGTACATGGGAAAGCTTGTGCTATCCTTTCCAGCGATCCAGAACAGAGCATTGCTGCCTCCAGGATTGTGACTCAGACAGCTAACTGTAAAAAGACGAGATACAAATAGTTTGGCTCTATGTGGAATGATCCTAGGAGTCTAAATTTTGTAGGGAGGGATAGGCACACTCTCTTGAAATAGGCGATTCCAAGAGTTACACAAACACACTTCTGCTAGGTCTCTGCGAAGCTTTTCTCTTAGTTTCCCCCTGGTGCAACTACTCACGGAACTCCAGGGATAGGAACGTTACTATAGACTTCCTGCTGGCATTTTAACCAGCCAGCTAATGGTGGTTGAAATGCAACAGCTTGGCTATGTTAATATTCCTACCAGCAGAGCTGGCCACTCAGTAGCAAGAGGAAGTCGAGAACAGGGAAAGCTTTAGGCTGATGGTTTGGGTCCTAACATTCAGTTCTCCATCTGTTTTAAACAGAGATCTGAGCTGGGGAGGGCTCTTAACACCTGTCTGCTTCTCTGATATAGTTACTCTAAGGCTCTCGTGAAAGCCTTATTAGTGCTGCGTTTAGTCTTCGATAGCAAACGCTTTTCTCTACTGCTTTGATG
The DNA here is from genome assembly GCF_049634645.1 of Pelodiscus sinensis. NCBI lineage: Eukaryota > Metazoa > Chordata > Testudines > Trionychidae > Pelodiscus > Pelodiscus sinensis. The sequence goes on along the minus strand of NC_134718.1, from coordinate 72,940,968 downwards.
TGAATTTTCTGGGCAGAGTGCACTCAAGGGTTTTATTAAAGCCTGGCTCTTTTTTTTTTTTTTTTTTCCTCTGTCTCCCTGTGCAACTGTGATTTTCTTGCTTTTTTTACTTGAAAATGGTCTGGTTGTCCATGAAGAAAAGGCAGAGCAGAAGATGCAATGCAAGTGACATTTGTCAGCTTGTCTTCCTAGTTTGAGGTCAAGTATCGGAGGGGTAGGTGTGGTAGTCTGTAAGACAGATTTATCTGGGGTTCTGGTCCACTTGGAACTGTGCACTTGGGTGCTATGTCAGATCCATTTGACTGAACCTTCCCAGAGCTGAGCTGATCTGAGTGTCTGTATTACTCAGTTGTGGGCTGTGACCACAACTCTGTGCCAGGGCTGGAGGAGACTGGTCTGGCTCAGCAGGACGGAGGGGCTCAGTGGTATTCCAACACATCAAGTAACAGTCACAAGGGGACTCTTTTGACCAAAACCATCACACCACTATGCAGTCCTCTACTAGATCTCCTTTCTCTGTGGCAGGGGTGGGGAACCTCAGGCCCGGGGTCCGGATGCAGCTCCCAGCTTGTCTGCATCCGGCCCCATGAGGTTCAGCATTGGGGGGCTTGTGCTGGTGCTCCAGCCCCCCCGGCCGGCCACCCACAGGACTGGAACACTTACAATCTACCAACCTGGGCCCTCTTAGGCTCTGATGTGCAAGGGGAAGGTGGGGAGTGTCTTTCTCCCTCTGTCAGAGGCTTCTCACTTGTGTGCAGCCCCCACCTGATTTTTCTGTGGGTTAGCGGCCCCCGACCCATAAAAGTTTCCCCATCCCTGCTCTATGGCATCAAATATAAGCTATGTGTCTTCCCTTTCATCTCCTATTAAGAGTTACTCTTGCCTCTGATCATCCCTTGAAGGCAGCCTCCATCTTTCACTTGTTAACTTGCCAAATGGATAACTTTGTGCTTTCTCGTATGCTCCTCCTTAAGTTTGGGAAGAGCACCCTGCACATCTGCAAAGTCCATGTAATTGTGCCCCTTAAATCGCTCCTTAAGACTTTGCTCTGCTATGACACCCTATAGTAATCTCAATAAGAGCTTACCTGCCCGTGCGCTGAAGCCACTGCCTGTCATTTGTGTTCTGAGGTTGTAACCACGGAATTAATGAAAACTGCACTTGCCTGCTTTCTCTGAGGGTTTGTGGACATCGTTTAGGCCACTGAGGACAGACTCGAGAGGGACATGTTGTGATCAGGTTAATAGTGTTTACATATCAGCTAGATTAACTGGAAAAAATTAGCTCTCTCTGACATTCCTACTAGTGGTTTGCATTTTCTCTTATGCTTGCACCTTTGTTTATGGTCTCCCATTCCTGGTAAATTCAGGTTCTTATGCATGAGCCTAATGGTAGAACTTTGTGCAGAATTGTTTAAATCTGTTTTCATTTAATATTTATAATTGTATGGAAACCTCTTTATTGAATTGAATCATGAGCAAAATCCTAAATCAGCTTGATTACTCTTCAAGGGAGGCTCAAGAATGATTTCTTTCAATTTCCACTGTGATGAATCTTTAGCGTGTACCGTTTTAAAAACACAACTTACCAACAGTTAGGAAGTTTTATATTTCCAAAAGTTGAGACATTTTTCTGATAGGATTCGGTGTGAAGACAGTTGCACTCTGGTTTGACGGTAGAGTTTTTTTTTTTTAAATGTCTTATTTTTTTCCCCTGGAAGACTTCACGTATTTTGTGAAAACTTGAAATCACAAATATTTTGGTCAACAACAAAAATATTTATCTCTTTGGGGAAGGCTGCTGTGGTGCCTCATAGAAGTTATAGTTTGGGTGGATCATGTTCATGCTCCCCTGTGCAGTTGCTAGTTGGAATATATCTCCCATGATGCACCATGGTCCCCCCCTTAGGAAGGAGAATTAGTATATAATGGGAGTGTCTTGCCATGGTGCACCATGGGAGATGTTATCCGAATTCTAGGCTGGGCTGATTTAGTCGGGGTTGGTCCTGCTCTGGGCAGGGGGCTGTACTCGATGATCTCTTGAGGTTTCTTCCAGCTCTAAGATTCTATGAATCTGGAGAGCCTGGCTCATGGTGGAGAGTAGGGCCATTTGGCAACCGAACTACATGTCCCATGATGCACCAGGGTAGCATTTCCAAACAAAAAAACTTTGGATATTATGTCAAAATATTTTACTTGAAAACCTAAGTGTTTTGTTAGCCAGCCTTGGTGGAGTCACTTACACTTCCTGTCTCGTGCTCAGCTTGTGTGTGTGCTTCTGTGGACCTGTGACAGCAGCAGCAAAGCTGAAAGTGAAGTCGGCTGAACTTGCTCCTGCTCCGCTTGGGGGCTCTCAGGTGTCCGTGTCAATAAGGGAACAGAACAACATCGCTTTATAGCTCTAAACATTGGCTATTCTGGATCAGAAAAAGGGTGAATGTTCCTTTAGACCTAAGCTGCAGACATAACAGACTGATCCATGTGATATACAAAGAATCTATTTAAAAAACTCGCCAAAACACACAAATTTGAACAGTCTTACTCTTTAAGGGGATTCATGTGGGTTATCCTTTCTTCTTCTGCCCCAGCTGAGGTTGTTTACTCATTGAAACAACTTAATTCAGTGCATTAAAATAGTGACCTTGTAGGGATAACTAAAACATGTTCTCTTCTTTCCCCAGTGAGTGCAGATGAAAAATGCCTGTAGCTACACAGCTGGTCAGCGGGTGCTTGGTAAAGCGGTGTATAAAAAGCAACAGCATTACCACAGTATATTGCCTTGTTAACTGTACAATGCACAGCTGTTTTCTGCAGACTCACCTGTGGGAAGTCCTATGGATGTGCTAGTGTACTGCAAGACATCTAGCTAAACACGTGTGACTGGCCCTGTCTGAGACAGTAATCTCCCCAGGCATTCAGGAATGGATTTGAAAGTAGCCATCCTGCTACAAAAGTATTTCAAAACCCAGTTACAAAGGGAGACAGCTGAACTGGAATTCATTTGCAAATTCAACCCCATCAGTTTAGGACTAAATAAGGTTCTCAACTGGTTAACTCACGACAAAGGCAGTTTCCCCTCTCTGGATATTCACATCTCCACACCAAATGCTGTGAATGACCCACTTCCACCCTGACTCAATTAGCCTCATTAACACAAGCAACTTCTCCCTTGTATCTCCCCTTGCTTCTGTCACTGCCATGCCAATTCATCTGATGAAGTGGGTTTTACCCACAAAAGCTTGTGCCCAAATAAATCTGTTAATCTGAGATGCCACAGGACTTTGCATTGTTTTTGCAGATACAGACTAACATGGCTACTATCACTCTGAGACTTTGTGCCTGAGTACAGTGAGCCAAGCACTGTCTCAGTCGGAGACTTAATTCACTCTCCTGTTAACTGCTATCTCACCAGACTGTGTTCTTCCTGCCCATGGAAAGGAGAGAGGGGCAATGCTGCTGCCAGCCCCTTTGTATTAATTATTGTAAGGAGAGGTATGTGGAAAGAGAGTATTCCCATGGCTAGATGGTAAACAGCAAAGGACAGCAGGTCTGAATGGAGCAGGCCAACTCAGAGTAACACCTGCAGGAGTAAGGTTCAGTGGCTTTTGAGGCTGGGGTAGAAAGAGCTGTGGAGAAAGGAGGTAGGTGTGGGGACTAGGGCAGGCGGTGAAGGAGGGTTAGTGGGGATTCATATAAAGCCCTCTGGCAGTTGTATCAGCAGAGATGTGAAGGTTTCGGTGGATTTACGGCACTATCGCGCTGTATCAGTGATAGTCAGTGTAGACCACAGCTTCAGCTGTCTCGGTCCTTCTCTGACCCTAAATCCAGTAGGCACGTTGCAGTGCTTCGCTCACCAGACGTTGAGTGTTCCATTTCTGGCTTCCAGCATAGCCACAGGTTTTGTGCCTGACTGTCACGCTTGCGCTGAGGCCTTACGCAAACCATTACCTTTCTCACTGTTTCAGTTTCCTCATATGTAAAATGGGGTCATGCGCTCGTCCCTCAAATGGGTGTGGTGAGGATCAGTCCATAAATAAGAGGTTCTTTGCGGCTACAGCGATGGAGTTTGGAGGTGCCCCCAGATGGCGCATGCATGGGAAGGAGGAAGAGAACACGAGCCGAAGCTGAAGGAAGAAGGAAAAATGACACCAGCAAAGACATTGGGATGCAGAACACAGAAATGATCTGAAAGGCAGGAGAGAGGGTCAAGACGTTACAGAAGCAGAGACAATTACTTTTAATATATTTAAGACATAATTAAAATTCTACAATAAAATTGATGGGAATGCTAGAAAGTATTAGCTGCCCTCTTATCACTGTTATTCCAGGTGTACGTAAGGCGCTAGAAAAAGTAGCATCTTGGTTGTCCAGTATCTATAGTGGAAGCTATTTAGTATCTAAGATGGAAGGTAATGCGAATCAGTCTTGATCGCTTTCCCATGTTACCCAATCCTGCTATGAGTAGGATTGAATGACCATTTTTAATGCTGGGGGAAAGCCAGAATCATCTTTCCGCTGGTGGAGCAGTACAGGCCCCGCCCCTTGCCCCCTGAGCCTGCTGTCATGGACGATCAGAGAGGTCTTTATAATCTTTAACTTGTATGAATTGGTGAGACTCTACTGAAAGGCTCATTAAACATAGCTTGGATGTAAAAACGAATGGGACTTTTGAAGTCCTTAAGCATGAGCGGTGCAATAAAGAACTTTCTTTTAGTTGGCCAGCAGGTTGAAAATACAAGATCAGTCCCTGTTCTGTCCTTACGAACTCCGTTTTCAAACCACAAAGGCACAGCAGTGCTTAGGGGAGTGCTGATCTGTTTTTTCAGACATTTTTCTTAGAGAACCTTCTGTCTAGGCCTCCTTGTTCCTAAGAGCCCAATTTGGATCCCTGCAGTGGAGGCATTGTTTAATTGTGCTCCTGGGATTTAATTCTTCCCAAAGCATCTCGTCTACGTTTCATGTCTTGGGCGGGCAGCACACTGTGACGTATCCTGCAATTTTGTACCACGTTAGAGTCCCTAGGCTATGGCAGTTCCCTGCTGTTTCCATTTTCCAGACAGAAGGTGAGTGCAAAACCGAACTGTGGAAGAGAAACACTGGCAGGAGAGCGCCAGTTATTTTCTACATAACACACATGCATCGTGGGCTTTAAATTCTATTAATTCCTTGTGTGAGCTGTTTCCAAAATACATTCTTCTCATGCTGAAAATTGAATTTATAGACCAGTGCTGCCAGCAAACCCAGCAGATTATATCATTGTTGCTTTCTCTTGTCAGCCCATCTGTTAAATTTTGTGTAGATCAGACAGCCTGGCATACATTATACCAACAATAAGGTTAATTTATTTCATCATCCCTCCATTATTTTTAATTTAGTAAAGGCTATGAGATAGACATGAAAGAGATTTTATTCATTATACTACAGTTTTATGTACCTTTGAGTAACAATTTGCTAGGACACTGTTTGCTGGAGTGTTTTTAGACTTAATTTTAAGTATCTAGTTCATATATCAGCTGTGGTCATAAGATGATCCTTAATTATTAGTGAACATGCTTGGAAGTACAGTGAGGGTTTTTTTTTAATTATGGCTAACATTGCAGGGTTGTGCTCTTCATCTGCACTTAATACTTCACAATTGCTGGTAGCTGTTCAAAACTGCAAATGGCTTCTGAAAATCCACAATAAATCTAACCTATATATGATCTGCCACATTTTAAAAAACCAAACCAAACCAAGCTGGATATTAAAACCATACTGAAGAAAACCTATTTACATTGAGATAAATTACACATACTGTGTGGTGATGGGAGCAATGTGAAAAATGCCTTTATTTCTGTAACTATATGATAAACTGCATTTAATTTAAAGTTTTGGCTACATCACATGCATTCTGCTTTCTAATGCATCAGGGATCCTTCTAAAATTCCACAATGTCTTAGCCTCACGCTACGTAAAATATTACCACAATACTTCCTTCTCCACACTCCCTAAATACAGACTTTCTTCCAAAGTTACACTGCTCTGAGGTACTTGATTGGATCCCCAATGAAATGTCCCAGCTTGGAACTAGAAACACAAGCGTTGTTTTTCACTTTGGAGAGATGAGATTCCAGACTTCCCTGTGATAGACAGTGTGTGCCTGGCCTTTGAGAGGAATGTGGCAATTTGATCCACATGCCAATAACCATCGCTACCACGCACCGTCGCATACCTACTATATATTTGAGAGAGTTAGTGTGTCTGGCCGGGTATCTGTCTGTCCATCTGTTTCCATCAAGAACTCTTCCTAAACAGTCAGCGCTAGGACCCCCAAATTCAGCATACAGCTTCCTCTTATCCTAACTTAAAGCCAGGTCAGGGTTTGGTTGAGCCAGGAAAACAAGATACGCCTGGAATGAGATTGCTTCTCATAAAACCATACAGAAGAGAGACCAAATTAGAAGGCAGTTGAAAGATATTGCTAGTGGTAGTCCTCCCCTCTTCCTCCTGGTCTGGCACTGCCCCAGTCCCAAGTCTCCCACCCCTAAGTGCCCTTTAGGTAGTCGGGGGAGGGCTGAAGCCCTCCCCCCCCCATTCATATGGGAATATTGCTGTCTGTTCCCCTTAGTCAGGGAGCAAGGGGAAAGTGCATAGCTTGTTGCATTCCTCACTCTGGATGGGGAGCACAAGGGGACGGACGAATGTAGACCTTCCCTAGCTGGGGCATGTGCATCCCTTCCGTGGCTGTGCTGGCTGGAGCTGCAGCAGCCATGGAGAGGCGCCTCTCACCTGGCTCCAAGCTAGCGATGTGAATGACAAGTCGACTAATGAACTATCCAATAAACAAATACTTATCCGATAGTCGAGTCAACTCTGCTTCCCCTTGCTGTCTCTTGCCTGGGGTCTGCCACTTTAAAACACTGTATTCAGCCTGGGGCCAGCTGGGGACCGGACTCTGATGCTGGGCTCCCTGCAGCCTGATGCCAGAGCTTATCCATTTTGAATTTAAAAAAATTGAGCCATATTTATTAGACACCAAAATTGTGCACACGCTTTCTAGACGAATGAAAAATACAGTCCCCTGCAGAATTTAGACTGTGATGAGCTAGTTGACAGAGTAAGGGGGAAAAGAGGATAAAGAGCTGCAGTTGGGTGACTGGTTTGCATCTTGGTATCTTTGTCTTTGGTACATTTTGTTTGTAGTTTTTAAGTTAAATTTAACTTGAACTTTCTCCATTCCTCTCACGTCTGTACATGAAACACGTCTGTGAGGAATGAAGGATGTGAATGCAGGATACTAGGAGGAATTCGGCAGTGGGGATGTGGAGAGGCATGCAGGTGCGGGGGATAAGGAAACAAGGAGAAGTAGCTGAGGAACAAAAAATGCAGAATGTGGCATTTCTGTTCTGTATCTGGGAAGCAGTAGCTTTGGCCATAAGAAATTATTGCAGTGAGAATTGTTCAGACAGTGGACAAATATTTTACTTGCTTTGAAGCACCAGCTTCTTAAAAGAACTACCTTATATCCTAGCAGCTTTTCCAAGGTCTGATTGCCAATGAACTTGTGTGAAAGGAACTATTCCGTCTCCTGGCAATCATATAACTGGATAACAAACAGTCCCACCCAGCTGGCATTATTGAGGTGATGGAGCAGCAGGGAGTTGCTGATTGGAATGCAGCGGCAACATAGACAGCTCCTCTGATTGAAGCACTCAGTATAAAACTCCTAAGAGAAGCTGAAAAGAGATTGGGAGAGAGGACAGACTAGAAATCTTTCCTTGGATTGAAATTTTCTATGTAAAGCACCCCACTTTTTTGTTTGGATTTATTTTTGCCTAGATTTGGATGGCAAGATTTATATTCACTCGTTTTACACACACCGAGTGTGCGCTGCTTTTATGCTTTTATATGACTACTCTCATGAAGCAGGCTTACCAACAGGAATGTTTGTGGTGGCTGCAGACTTTTAAGCAGATCCTGAAGAATGGGTGTGGAAAAGCAAACTTGAAAATGCCTGTTCCTTATGTAGAACCGAGACCTCTTAAATATTGAATATGTTCAACAAACTGTTTGCAAAATGTCACCTGGCTAAAATTGTGACTTTGAATTGTTTCTGCTGGCATTAAAATTGCCTGTGAAATTGTGATTGATTTTGAATAACATATATTGGAGAAAATCAGTTTTTTGTCAAGGATGAGTAATGAACAAGGGCTAAAAACAACGGTTTGGAAATACTCACTGAATTATTTTCCCAGCTGTAGCTGTGGAGCTGCTGGGTGGTATCAATATGACAGACTAAATCCTTGAACTATGACCAAGAACAGAGCTCAATTTCTTAATCTGGGCTGTAAAAGCAAGTTGGTGCTGATAGTGTAAAGCTGCTGAAATAGAGCGGTTAGAGCTGGCATTGGTGTCTTAAAGACATTGCAAAACATAAAAACTGAGCTGATCAAAAGAGGGAATTCCCACCCCACAGGAAATAATGAGATTTCAAAAATTTTGGAACTGATGGGAAGTGTTTTGATTTCAGAGAATCAATGTTTTCTCTCAGAAAAAATGTTGCACCAAACATTTTCAACCAGTTCTCGTCAATACCAATACCTAATAGAAATTGGGTGTGTTACTGCCTGCTTTAAATTATTCTGTTTGCTTTCTCAGGAAGCATAATGTTGGTTTCCAGTTTTAAACAAATGTTTTCTTTCCATTCCCTGTTCATTATTCAAATCCACCTGCCAGTGCAAAATATTTTTGGCCTTTGCCACACCGTTCCGTGTAACTAACTCCCAGCATCCTTTCTGCACTTGGTTCGATTTGCACCAATTTGATATACCCCTAAAAAGACTTTTCTAACTTTTCTGATTACCTAGTTTTACTATGTAAAAAAGTCCAATACATTTTCTGCATCTGACAAAGTGGGTCTTTGCCCACGAAAGCTTATGCTCCAACATTTCAGTCAGTCTCTAAGGTGCCACAGGACTCCTCGCTGCTTTTGCAGATTCAGACTAACACGGCCACCCCTCTGATACTTGACACATATTCTGTTGTAAGATAACTGTTTTTTGGTGAGTCCATGGAGTTGCAGAATGTACAGTGCTGGCAGAGAACAGAGGGTTTGGAACACTTCGCATCCCCATCTTTTTTTAATTGTTCCTAAAGTAAATCTCCAGTGTGTTGCATGTCCAATTTGAATGAATGACAAGAGCAAAATCCCTCTTGCTTTGAAGCTTGGTCTGCTATGAGTCCCGTCCCCATGCCTCCTTTCCCACCTTACGTTGTGTGGTTTCATAGCTCACTGAGCCCTATCCTGCATAATTGAGACACCTCACACTGTGTTGCTCCATCCAAGGATGCTTTCCTCCCTTCAATCTCTCGCTCCCACCCTGCAAAGAAAAGAGGAAACCCCTCCCAAAAGTCTCCAGGGGTGGGAACACTCCAACTGGCTTCTTCCCAGCTGACAGGACAGTCTGTTAAGTAAATGTTCTTACTGCCGGTGGAGATCAAATTCCTTTCCTGCTATATAAAAATATTTCCTCTGGGCACAGCGATGCTCTTCTTAGCTTCCTGTAGGGGGAGAATCAAAGTGGAAGGTCCAAGAGGCAGAGGCAATCCACCACGATCCTAGCTTTCAGCACTAGTATCACGGACCTGTGCGTGTGGTGGTAACAAAGGAGGAGTCTGCTTTGTGGTAACTAATGACTTCTCCCCCCGCTTTTCTCATACCCCCCCTCCCCATCTTAGAATTCAGGTTTAGCTTCCGGCCCCAAATGGATATTTCTTACTAGAAGACTTCTCTGGTGGGGCCGAGTGTGTGGGAGGGGGCGGGGGCCACACAGGCCTCCTGCCAGTGCTCCTCGCATGGAAACAGATGGGATGGAGCCACAGGCCAGTTGCGGCCATGTGTGGGAGGGCAACTGTTGGGTCCTGGGAGGAGGGCAGGGCTTTGCTGTCCGGCCCCAGTGGCTTGTTGTTTTTGTTTGGTAAACTTGAGTGTTCTGTACTAAAAGGTCATTTGTTTGATCCTGACACTAGGAGCTGCATCTTGGCAAGCCCAGCCTCACAGGTGTCAGTGTTTTGCCAAAAAGCCCTGCCAGTTTGCCTACAGTAGTTTAACACCTCTGGCAATCTTAGTGCATTTGCCACATTTCATGTGTAGCTAGTGCCCCACTGTGTTAGTCTGTCACACTGTAATATGGAGAGAAACGTGGAAAGAAAAGGAAATGGGGCTGCAAAGTCGCCCAGCTGGGCAAAGGGAGCGAGTATCTGGGAGGCAATAAATTGCTGCACTGTTATGTTGGTTCCCGTAATGTGGGAGCAAGGAGGTGCACTGTAGCAGAAAGATGCTGTTTTGTCCAAAGGAGCAGGAATCAGATCAGCTCCCCTGCCCTTTTGCTAGGAGGCCGGACTAAATGACCTCTGAGATCCCTTCCTGAAGGTTTCTGACTCTGTGAGGCAGACCCCTCGAACATGCCACTGTTCACACAGCACTCTGCATTTGGGCAGGAAAGGTCTTTCTTCCACAGCGCCACGTGTGCTTCCGTGCCTGTGGCCTGCTCCTGCTTTTTCTCGGTTTTGCAAGAGTATTTGCATTCTCGATAAGCTGGACATTTGTGCAGCCGCTAAGGAGAGATTCAAATGCTGCCCCGCTGATTAGCAGAGTGTCCAGCTAGGTTTTTGTTTCTAGTTGTGGTGTACTCTCGCACATTCCTCGGTGCACATAAAAACACATCTGCACATGGATGAAAAAGATTAGAGGAAACACTGATAAGTGTGCACACTTCATGAAGCACGTGTATGTATCGCTTTTTGGCATGCAGTTGCGGGGGGGTAGGGAGCCTTCTGAAGTGTAGGGAATGTCTCATTGGTATGATAGGCAATTTGAAGAGGGCAAACCATTCAGGAGAGTTTTCCCTGAACTTCTTATTTTCATGTTTAATGGTTTTGGGGGGAGAGGGGAGTAAGAACATAACGGCCGTACTGGGTCAGACCAAAGGTCCATCTAGCCCAGTAGCCTGTCTGCCCACAGTGGCCAGCACCAGCTGCCCCAGAGGGGGTGGACCGAAGACAATGATCAAGCGATTTGTCTCCTGCCATCCTTCTCCAGCCTCTGACAAACAGAGTCCAGGGACACCATTTCTATCCCCTGGCTAATAGCCTTTTATGGACCTAACCTCCGTGAAATTATCTAACTTCTCTTTAAACTCTGTTATAGCCCTAGCCTTCACAGCCTCCTGTGTGCAGAGTGTTCTGGTGCAACTGTGCCTGAGCCAACACTTGAGTATAAATAACTTTAGATAGGGGAATCTCTTATGAAAAGGCTTTTGGGTTTCTAGGGTTTTTTTTAACCTTGTCCATTTTAAATAGACTTTGGTTGTTCTTGCACTTTGAAGTATGACAAGTTTGAAGTAGGGCCCAGGTGGAGGAAGAAAGTTTTGTAGTGTCAGCTGTTACCTCAGTGTGAGGAGATGGAGCTGTATGACGTATCTGGTCCTCTCTTGTTCCTGTGATTTATTGGCTTACCCTGTTGAAACTTCTTCAATTCAAACTTGTATAGAAACCACTGCTCTACCTAGGCAAGAGTCCATCTCACATGGGCTTACAATGAACTGAGTTTTAACCCTAAACTCTGAATTTCCTGGCTCGTGTGGGTTTAAATTGGGGATCCTGTTTGCGCATAGGGTTTTTTGTGGTTTAATTGAGCAGTCAATGTGAATTTTGTGGTATTTGTGTGTATATATGAGAGAGAGAAACATTTCCTAGAGTTCGAATAGACATAAACAGGTGGGTTTCCAGCAGAGACATTTGCATTTGAAAACCTGCTCTAAATGGACGGGGATTTCCCAGGAGAAGTAGCACCAGCAGCGAAACTTCCCGATCGATCAGCATAGAATCGAGTGAGCATTTGATGTGCAAAATCTTGGGGCATAAAGACAGGACCCAAGAATAAGCTCTTTTGTGGCTTTGTTTAATTCCTGAAAACTGTGACCAAAAGGCTTTTATCATTTAAAAAAATGTGTTAATCGGCCAGATTTCGGTTAATAGGCTAGCTCACTGGAAAATATTGGAAGGATCTTTCATGAAATTGTCAACTCTATTTCAAGTTATAGTTCAAAATAAACATTGAAATCTGGACCCTGAACTTTTACTCTGCAATCTTTTTATCTCAGTAACCCTAAAAGAAAGGGGTGTGAGAGCCATGCACTAAACTCTACATTCCTCACTCCCTTCAGTTGAAGAGTTGGAGACATTTAATTTGTTGTGTTAAACTGTTTTTTTAATCACCTCTTATCTGACACATGGTTTTCTTTTCTAGCTCTAACTATAATGAAATCTTTTCCCTTGCTTATTACAGCACTTCTGTTCCACACCCAGCCTCTCTGGCCAAGTTGCCATTGGTACTTGGAGTTTATTTTGATTCGGGGGGGGGAATCAAATGAGCTTTCCAAGAAATGCAGCTGTAAAAGATGACTTCTCGACTTTCAAATAAACAGTGAGGGTGTCTGGTGGAGAAACTAAGAATTGCTACAGTAAATTAGTCCAGATCTCTTCAGTCTCTCATTGCCTAATATTGTATATTGATGACACAATTCCTGGCAAACGTCCTTCACTCAACAGGATTAATTCATAACCACCCAAATAGCACCATAAAAGTTAGCAGGACTGCTTAGGGAGTAAGAACTGAGAGGTCAACCAGATAGATATTTATTTAAACAGGAATATTCCAGAGTAGCAATCATACAACTGGAGGGCTGAGGAGGGGGGAATGTCTCCAATGGTACAGAAACGTGTGTGCTCAGAACGTACAACACCCCTCTTCTCTGTGGGCTTAAGCGCCAATGCCGTTTACAGTAACCGTTCACGCTTTTTTCCCTGCAGGTTGTGTTGTGTGATTTTTTAATTTGAATGGAAAAGCCTTTCTCTCACCCCGGTGCAGCTGTGACATTAGACCAGTCCATTGTGGGGACAGCAAGCTCACTGCCTTTTGAGGCACAGTGTGTGATAGGCTGCGATTTCTGTGGCGTGGACACAATGCCCTTGTCTATTGATGTGATCGGGAGCCCCATATTTGCATTGGAGGACAGAACATGTCATCTGTAATGTTAATTGGCACCTGCCATCAAAGTACCGTGAACAAGCAGCACGGAATTTGGCCAAGAACCAAACAGAGGGCTCTCGGCTTTACAGAACGTGCAGAATTAGCCCTGGTGGCATTCACAGTGCAACCTTGTACTGAAATGAAAATGCCTGGGGTGTGTCATTGCACTTCAGGGGACTTCACTCTGTTTGCAGCCAGCCTTACACTTTTGCAGCGGCTTCCTCTCCTCTGTAAACCCGTTCCATTGTACCACTCCACTGGAGTGCCTTGCCAAACAGCCCCCAGATACAGTGCACGGGGCAGTCTTCTGTCTGAGTAGCAGAGGAGAGAAATTGTCACGCTTTCATAGGAGGCAAGCATAAGATGACGCTTCTGAATCCGAATCAGCTGCAGTTATCCCAGCCTACTGTGAAGAGAAGCTTTTCCACTGTTGTGGAGTGAGGGCAGAGGGCACGCGGCTGTTAGAATTGCAGCACCAGAGTGGTTAAAACATGTAGTTGTAGGAGAGAATGACTTCAGCTTTCCGGCCAGACTTGTAACAGCCTAGCTATGAACTTCTGCAGGTGATAGGCATTGCCTGCCAGTCAGTATCTTTAGGGATGTGAAAGGTTAACTGGTTAACCAGTTACCCATAGGCATTAGCCTTACTGGCATGCTTACCCCATAACTGGTTAACCGGAGGGCCGGGCAGGCCCAACTGTCAGGACCCCCTACCCCACCCATGGAGGGCCAGGCGGGCTGGCTGGACCCCAGCCACATGGTTAACTGTTTAAACAATTACAATTAAATCGTTTAACCAGTTAACTTTTATACTGCATAGTTACATTACTTCTTGGCACATCTAAGCCAGACAATGACTCTGATTTGCCTTTCAGCAGTCGTACAATATAGCGAGACGACTTTGTGTATTATATTCTCATTGCTGTCTCTCCCACCCTTGAGAAATCAAATGGGTTGATATAGTAGATGGAAGCAAGAGAAAAATGCTCTTAGCCTGTCTTCCTATGTCTGGAGCACTGTGCTTGCAGCAGATCGGTTAATTCACACCGTTGAATAATCTTCCTTCTTCCTTCTTCCTTCTCTAAGGGCACGTCTTCATTCACGACGCTAGAGATCACTGTTCTGGCGTTTGATTTAGCGGGTCTAGTATAGACCTGTAAATCAAATGCCGAGGGCAGCTCTGTCTGGCGTCTGTGCTCCTTGCAGTCGCGAGGAGTAAGGGAAGCTGTTGGGAGTGTTTGTTCCCATCAGCCTCCCGCTGTGGGGATGGTGCCAAGCTCTGCTTAAGGTAGCTGGAGTTGCATACCATAAGCCGAACTTCCAGATCTATTGTAGACCTGGCCCAAGGTTATTTCTACACTGCAGTAGCACTGTGATCTGGGCAGTAAAAAAACGCACCCTGAACAAGGTGCTCCCAGTAATAAAGCACCATCTGTGCTGGTGCTTTTCAGCACTAAAAGTTTTGAGGCAAAGCGGGGGGGAGGGATGTTTTTTCACACCCCTGAATGACTAAAGTTTTAGCCCTGACAGTGGTAGCATATATAGGGGCACAGCCTTAGGATAGGAGCATGTAGACAATTCAGAGACCCCGCCTGGGTGGATTCTGGCAGCAGTTTTATTACTAAATATCTTTATTTTTTTCCCCCTCCACAGAAAATACCTTCTGTAGTGGCGACCATGTATCGTGGCACAGTCCTTTGGACAACAGTGAATCCAGAATTCAGCATATGTTGCTGACTGAAGATCCTCAAATGCAACCAGTACAGACCCCTTTCGGGATTGTTACTTTCCTACAGGTATGGAAAGGGAATGGCTGTTCTGGCCATCCGATTCGGGGAATTCATACTTACAATGTAGAGCTGACACCACATTCTTCCCTGGTAAATACTGGATGTACCTCCCTTAACTGGGACTCCTTGGTCTGGCAACATCTGTGCTCCGGCATGGGCCGTGGATGTTCCTGGACACAGAACCAGAAACAGGGAGGTCTGGTGGCGGGGCAGGAGCGTGTCAGGGGGCATCGGCGACTGTGTGTGTGTGGGGGAGGGGGGGCGGTGCAGGGGATGGGAATGGGCAGCACAGCAGGGAGTTCTGGCCCCAGCAGTGGCTGTGCTGCTCCAGCTGTGCTCCACCCCAGCAGCAGTGGGGCCAGCAGCATCTGGAGAACCCGCGGGGCTAGGGCAGCATTGGAGACAGGCTAGAGCCCAAACCCGGTGGCAGCACAAGCAATGAGGGGAGGGGCCTTCCCTGGTCCAGCAAATCCCCTTATTCGGGGTCAATCAGGTCCTGAGGGTGCCGGACCAGCGTGGTCCAACCTGTAGCCCCCTTTTACAGCATTTTCTGTTTAACGATTGTCTGATTTCCACCTTGCTTCCTGCAGCTTTGATCAAGAAGGTTTGTCACTGAGGAATTACAGCAGGTTTTTAGGAGGACGCTTATCTAGGTTTTCAATCTGTTGTTTATAACCGTGAGGTGTCATCCCCTTCACTCTGTTTCTCAGGTCAGGAGCGTTGACGTTGCATCAGACCCAGAAAGGACAGAAAAGAAATGTGACCCACTGAAATGTAGCCAGACGTTAATATCTATTTGGTCTAATAAACCAATGGGAAAATAAAACACTTCCACAAAGTACGCTTGGCTAATGTTGTTGACCTAAATTATATCTAAAATATTAAGGGAGTGTCAGAAGATGGCACGGCAGTTCAAGTTGCCACTAAGATTTGCATTTAGAGCAGGAGACATTTATTGATTGAATTTTAGTTGCATACTTAATGGTAGAATTTTAGTCTGCAAATCTGATACTAACCACTCTTCAGAGGCCAGTTAAACTCTCCCTCTAACAATGTAATGTGCAAGAAAAGTATTGATGAGCAGAAGAAATACTTTTTAAAAAGCCTCCTTCAAACATGGCCCTAAATCTCATTTATTTGGGTTCTTGCTAATCGACAGTCTTCCCCGTACCCCAAATGTGTCGTGCTCACATCTTAGATCACTTCTGAAATGTTTTCAACTGAAACAGTTATTCCCCTCAGTCAGCAGATCCTAAATGAGTTTTACCAGTAAAACTAGCTGCTTCTCCGATCCACTGGCTGCTTTAAGGGAGCAACTTTTTCTATGGGAGGAGCTTTCTTTCCTCCTGTCCTATCCCAGAATAGTACCAAGGGAGCAGGTATTGGATGGAGAGAAGCCTGGAATTGAGACCCACACTTGTAAAGGCAGTGGCTAAGGCAGTGGCTCAGCAGGGAGTCCCCATCTGATGGCCCTGCGGAAGTGTATTAGTCTGTGTCAATGCTACACAGCCTTTAGAGACACAGTCATGCACGACTGTGTCACTAAAAGTGAAGCAGTATAGCCTCTGTTCGTCAACTCTTTTGCTGACAAAATGCTTTTCCCACCAGCAAGAGGCGTTCCTGTTGCTGGCAGGAGCACAGTCCTGCTGACAACGCGCTGTTCACGCTGGCACTTGCCGCGGCTAAACTTTTCTTTTGGGGATATGAGGGGTGTGTTTAGCACCCACAAGTTTTTGTCTTTCAGTTGCCAGGGTAAACTAAGGCTATGTCTCCACTACCGAGTTGTCAACAAAACAAAAATCCCCAGAGGGTGTTCACGCTTTCTCCCTCTGTCGACAGATCATGTCCACATTGGGGGCACCGCCATGGACAGTGTGAGCAATGCACTGTGGGTGGGTAACCCAAAGTGCAGTCTTGTGGGAAGACTGTCCACTAAAGGTTTCCTGCTTCTTCCTCTGAGGTCACTGTCAGATGGACCTCTGGTCCGATACAGTGTGACAGTTCCCATGTTGGAAGGCAACCATTTTATCTGGAGATGGGGGGAGAGTTTTCCATGCAGTGCATAACTAGCCACATTTTATGATGCTAACTGAGATTTAGCCAGTCAGCAGAGTTTACAAGTGCCTGAACTTTCCTTCATGGCCATTGTTCCTTTAACCTAGTTGAAGTTGCTAAAGCAAATAGGGAGAAAGGGATCTTGTACAATTGAACTATTACTCCAGTGCATCTGTTCACTAGTGCATATATTCTCATGCCATTTGGTCTTATGTATCCTACATCAAATTGCTATAACCATGTCATGGAACCTGCTAAATCTTCATCTTCACTGGGCTTGTGTACAGCACAGTCCCCTCTACACAGACAAGATCCAGGCCTGTAATAGTGTCGTCAGTGCACAGCACAGTAGAAGGGCTGCATAGTAGTTCTGCTGCACGAGCTGGAACTTGTGGTGGTAGCTCCAAATAGCTTACAGGAACAGCCCCTCCCCCCATCTTATCCAGCCAACACTCCCTCCAGTGGCTCATGGTACGCGTGCACCTGTTGCATTGTGTTCATTCCATTTGTTCTTGCTGTAGATTGTTGGGGTTTGCACGGAGGAGCTGCATGCGGCACAGCAGTGGAACGGACAGGGGATCTTGGAACTGCTTCGGACTGTGCCCATGTAAGTACAGCACCTCCCGACTGAATTCGGAGACAAGAGCCCATACATGCTTATTATCCCAAGCAGCCTGGTGGAAAAAGGAATCATAGAATCGTAGAACTGGCAGGGACCTCGAGAGGTCATGGAGTCCAGTCCCCTGCCCTCACAGCAGGACCAACCACCACCTAGATCTTCCCTGATAAGAGGCAATGCTGTCACGTGGTTGGTTTGTAGATTTATCCTGCTTTAAATATGTTTTTGTGGGAACTGGGAAATCAGTGCAGCTCTCTTCACATGCCCAGAGACTTAGGTGGACACATTAGGTGGCCCAGAGACTTAGGTGGCAGCCCGTGGATGTAGGCAACCTCAGTAGTCGCCTAGGGAGCCGCGTTCAACGGGGCGCCCAATGATGACGTCACGCCATTGAGGGCTATGGAGGCGGGGGCGCCAATCGCGCATTCCGCCTAGGGCCACTCCTGCACATTAACATGTGAGAACCCACATGCTCAGACTAGAGGGGAATGAGACTGAAACTTTAAATTTGCTTCTTCTTATGTCTGCAGCATTTTCTAATTCGCTCTTCCTAAAAGAATTGGCTGCTGAGCCAGAAAAATGTACCCAGGTGACCTTTCAGTACAGCTCGGAATCAGAGGGAAGGAGTCTAGTTTACAGTTAGCAAAGATTGGGCAGTTTTTCTGTAAATAAACTTTGGAGTCAGATCAGGTAGGCTAATCCACAGTAGGAACAGTGTTTGTTTTCAAGTAAGACTGGCTTGATGTAACTTCCCTCCTGTCACAAATGAAGTCACTGTTGGACAAGGACAGATGTGGTTTTAAAAGTTGTCTGATCTAAGAATTAGTGGTAGATTACAGTTAAACTGTTTGCTTCCTAGGCTACCTATCACTGGGTGTTTGTATTCAAGTGCTTTCTTGTATCCTTGAAGTGAGGAAAGGTGTTGTTGTGGATCCAAAGGTTTTATATTAAATGTTTTTGCATGCACACACCAGGTCTCCATCATACACCCTCCGGCTTTTCTGGCCTTAACAAAGTGCTTTGTTTTCAAAAGTCCAGCCTAGATTTCTGGGACAGTCCAGAATTAGGCTGTCTCTGTTTCACTCGGAACCCTTCCTCTCAGCACAGGTGCAGACAGTCTGTAGGAGGACTCCAGGAGGGAACCTTTAGCTGGCTGTTCAAAGAGGAAACCTTCCATTACCTCTTTCCTCCAGGCACCTGTACTGAGCAAGCCCCATAATGGCAGGAGGTGCTTGTGGGAGTGAGTAACTTTGGGTCACTGCCTTTCTTTCTTTGTAGAGCTGGAGGCCCGTGGCTGATAACAGATATGCGAAGAGGAGAGACCATATTTGAGATTGATCCGCATCTGCAAGTATGTCTTTAGTTAGTAAATAAGTCAGCCCTTGTATTGGTGGCCCCTCCCGTTTTCAGTGAAATTGAACTACTTGGTCACCTGGATCTTCCCACGGCACTTCTTTGTTAGGGATAAATCTGTGTCCTCATTAGCAGTCTCCCTCAGCGACAGTCCTTATGCTCAGCTTCTTGCTAGGCATAACATTAAATATGCCTGTTTAGCGTTGATGTGCCTTGTGGCACTGCTGCATTCCACTCGTGACCATGAATGAATTGGTTCATTTAAGTGTTGCTGTAAAGTACTCAAAGACAATGATACCGGCTTGCTGCCTTCCTAAACTGTACCAAGGAGATCTCAGGGACTAGCACTGGTGCACGGGCTGGGTGTTGGGAAACATTGCTCTAGGATCCTTCAAGGTCGAAGGTGCTAAAGTTGTTGATGAAGGGCCAGATCTTGAAGTCGTTACTCAGTTTGTCCAGCTAGTGACTTGATAATTCCTCCCACCTTACAGGGTTCTCATTAAGTTGTCAGCTGAGGAAAGGGACCTCTGTGTCATTTTAGAGAGCTCGCTGAAGACCTCTACTCAATGTGCAGCTGTGGGGGAGAAAAGCACTTCCACTCAAGCCAGCAAGATGCAATTCCTACTTTTAAAAGCTGCTCTGTAACATTGAGTTGTTCCCTCTGGGTTCCCCTGACAGTGCGAGTCTATTCTTTGCACAAGGGTGCCCCCTAGTGTCCACATGTGTTTATCCATAGGGCCCTTCCACATTCATGCTCCATTCTGGTCAATTTCATGGCCGTAGGATTTATAAGACCGTTCCAGCTATTTAAATCTGAACTGTCGGGGTGTTGTAATTATAGGGGTCCTGACCTATCAAGGAGTGGTGAGGGAAGAGCACAAGGTTATTGTAGCGCGCTCCAGCCTGGCCCTGTCCGCCGCAGGTCTGGGTGCATCGCAGGCCGGGACTGCTCTGGTCCTCGGGAGCAGCCCTTGTCTGTGATACACCCAGGTCTGCAACGGACAGGAGCCACTCTGGATAACTGGATCAGCCCCTGTCCATGGCAGGTCCCCCAGGAGGCTAGAGCAGCCCCCTGCCAGTGGTAGGTGGGGAGCTGCTGCAACCCCAACCAATTAACCGGAACCGGTTAGCATCACACATTAAGGGTGATGCTTACCAGTTAACATTTCATGCCCGTACTGCTTTCAGAGCTGGGCCTTCAGTCAGCAACCACCTCCCGCCAGCCAGCCAGCCATCTCTGAAGAGTGGCAATATCATAATCCCCTTAAAATAACAGCCCCCTGCAACTCTCTTTTTGGTCAGGACCTCCAATTTGAGAAATGCTGGTCTCCCTTCTGAAATCCCTATTGTGTAAGGTAACAATCCCGCAGAAGACCAGATTTCAGAGGGAGGCCAGGCTGGGTTTTTAATGGCCACGTATTTGGCAGCGTCGTATTCAGAACAGTTCTAAGTAAAAGTGTGTGGGGTAAGGAAGGTGAGCATGGGTGACAGAGATATCAGGGTGCTTGCTACAGATGCTTCTTCTGATGGGACTGATCCTGCAAAATGCTGAGTTGCTGGCAAGTGCCCTCCAGAAGTCAACGGGAGGAGTTACACTAAGCACCTAGCGCAGGGGTGGGCAATCGTTTTTGAAGGAGGGGGGCACTTCACAAATTTCAGAAGTGGCTGCAGGCTGACGTGGAAGGGGCGGGGCCTCTGGTGGAAAGGGCAGGGTTGACAGCTAGCCTACCGGGAGTTTTGCTTGGCCTCGGGTCCCTCCCCCCTGACTTCTGGCCAATGGAAGAGACATGGAGCAGATGGGAGAGTACCAGGGGCTTGCCCCCAGAGCTGTCCGGGCTGGAGGCTTAGCATTCACATAACACGGCTCCTGGCCCCGCTGCCCATCTGTGGCCTGGCAGCCGCCGGCCGGCACAAGCCCTTTGAACAGAAGCAGTTGAAAGAGCTCGCGCCTCCGGGTCAGCTCCCAGGCAACGGGCCAGTGGGACTGAGAGCTGCCAGCCCTTCCAGTTGCTTCTGTTTAAAGGGCTTGTGCCTGCCTGGTGGCTGTCAGGCAATGCAGCCACCCAGCAGATGCCAGCCCTTTAAATAGAAGCAATTGAAAGGGCTCGCGCATCTCCAGCTCCCTAGCAATGTGCTAGCAGAGGCGGCAGCTGCGAGCCCTTTTAATTGTTTCTATTTAAAGGGCTCTCGTGATCCCTGCGGCTGCCAGGCAACTCGTTACCTGACAGGTGTGGGGAAGGCACAAACCCTTTAAATAGAAGCCGTTAAAAGGGCTCTTGCATCTCTGGCTCCCAGGCAACGCGCTAGGGGGTGGGGCCTGGAAGTGCCTCGCGGGCCAGATCAAAACCGTAGGAGGGCTGCCTCTGGCCCACTAAGAGGCTTTTGCCCGCCCCTGACCTAGCAGGATTGAGCTCTGAGGTAGAGCTAAGGGGCCATCGTATCACTTCAAGAGCTGTTCTTCCACTGAATGCCTGCTTCACCCTTCCCTAGGCTTCTCACTCGCATTGCAATGTCCTTGAGGGATGCTCGCAAGGGAAGGGAGACCCTGACTTTATTCAGTGCTGAAAAATTTGCACTAGTTTACTGGAAGTCAGTTTTGCCTTCAAATAGAATGACCTTCACCCTCCTGAGCGGACGCCTAGCCCTGAGCCTTGTGTGTCTGTCCAGAACGTGCTGGAAGTTGGTAATTGCAGACACTGACCTTGAGGTACCTTGGAAGGCAAGGACGGGGAGCCGAGGTCATGCAATGCAAAGCCAGCCAGAAATGCTGGTGGCTGAGTTTGACTGTTGCGAGGAGTCAGCCTTTTAGCCCACGGCAATGGCAAAGTGGCTTGCACTGGCAGTCTGGAAGCTGTGGGGATACAAATGGTGCATGTGAGTTTTTCCATTTAAAATCTCATGATTGAAGACCAGGTCGAGAACATCTAACACCCAGGCCTGCTTGAGTCCGTGTGCTGAAGCAAAAACTCTCTTTAAAACATGGCTGGAGCAGACGTCACTGTCATTTGTGCTGTGTATATACGGAAGCCAGGAAGAAAACTCCACGCTAGCATTCAAATGCATACAATGCATAGAAGCTGAGTTCATCTCTGTATTTCAACCTTAAAGTGGTTTAGCTTAACAGCATCCCCTAGTGGTGAAAGCTAAGAATAAAGGAATTCCTTCAGTAGGGAGGCCTACACTTGAATT
This sequence comes from Pelodiscus sinensis, assembly GCF_049634645.1. Taxonomy (NCBI): domain Eukaryota; kingdom Metazoa; phylum Chordata; order Testudines; family Trionychidae; genus Pelodiscus; species Pelodiscus sinensis. The sequence continues at coordinate 72,918,891 of NC_134718.1, read as the reverse complement.
TTTAGTTGCAGTGTTAAGTCGGAAAGTTGCTAGCAAAGAAGTGGGTGAAGTGGAAAAGTTGTGTTGTCTTAGAATGTACAGTAATTAGTCAGCACTTAGCTGACCTCAAAAAAGTCAGGCGTAGATATACCCATTGTATAAAGTCTGTACATGCAAAAACGAGTCCTGTGACACCGTACAGGCTGTCAGATTTATTTGGACATAAACGTTCCTGGCTAAAGCCCACTTCATCAGCTGCATGCCCCCGAAAGTTTATGGCCAAATAAATCGTAGTCTTTAAGGTGCCACAGGACTCCTGAACAGACTAACACAGCTGCCCTTCTGGGACTGTTCACAAGAGTAGTCTCTTCTGAGCTGGGAATTTCTAACCAGAGGTGAAGGACATTCATGTGTTGGTTATCAAAGGAAGCATTATGCAAAACTTCAGAGGACATGGTGCAAAAAGTAATTGTTCGTTGCTTCAGTCGTTGAGTGTGTCCGTGGTTTAACGTATCGGTACAAGGTTCCGAGTTGAGTGAAGGGTGGTAGTAATCTAGTCTGTCTGCAGACACACAGCATGTCCATTCTTCTTGTGGTGTGAGTCCTTGAGAAGCCTGTTGTGGGGCCGTAGTGTTAGTCCCAGGAGCTGATTTGGAAAGGAGCTATTCTGCACTCAGCTGGTAACAGGTGGGCTGTAATACTGTGCCTCGGGCAGCTGCTTTGATCCAAACCACACCCAGGAGAGTCATGGCTCGGTGGATCTTTTCAAGCAGGAGAGAGTCGATAAAGGGATTGAGACAGATGGCTCGAACCTGAGTGGAGTGAGTGCCAAATGCGCCTGGGATGATCTGAGCCGGCCCCCAGAGGATGACGAAGACAGCAGAAGCATTTGCATTGGAACGCAGCCACGACGGCTGTCCGGGAAAGGTAAGAGGGACTTGACCAAGTCGGTCCCCTTCTGCCCCACCCAAGCCCTTCCCTGTGTACTTGAAGCATTTGATTGGCACAGCCTTAGGGCTATTCTCCTATAGAGCTTGACAGGGCCAAGTGAGAGCTGGGCCCAGTCTTGAGGTTCATTGCAAAACGCAGCCCTGCTCGAATTCACAGAAAGGTTCAAAGTCCAGATGAGCCAAGGGTAGCTCTTGGGGAGCCCTCTTCAGGGGAGGAGGGGACTTACCGTTTCGGGTGACTGTCTGCCGTTAGCTTGGTTTTGGTGTTCAATTCCAATTAGAAACTCCAGAGTAAAACTCAGAAATCAAGCCCGTGTGACCTGAAACCAAAAGGCACCTGTGCAAAATAGTGGTTTCCCCCAGGGCTCTCTTTCTACTAGTGTTTTCAAGTATTGGCTGTCAGCTTGGACTGATATGGCCACAATAACTCAAATGACACCTGTCAACACAGGGCTCCTGAGAACCTTGGTGGTTCCTCCTTATAGCGACGTGGCTTCTTGGCTAACCCAGGGGGTAGTGGTGGGGCACACATGCATTTAATTTCAGACCGGTTTTAATTACGGAAGTAAAATCCCATTTAATTGGTTAACCGGTTAAATGCAATGGTTAACCAGTTAACTGATTAAAGGCGGGGTGAGCTGCTCCTTAGTTTAAACCACATGATCTTTCAAATCCATATAGATTTATTAAAATAAAATGTGTGGAAGTCTGATTCATAGGAGCAGTTGAAATTAAAAGCCAATAATGATGGCTTCTGGAGACCTAATCAATGGATATTTTTCTGGTTTCCCCTTTATTTTAAACTGTAAATTGCATCCATTCTTCTATCTGAGGGTATGTAATCACAGTACCTAGGACATCAAATCCCTCCACTTCCCCGGCCCTCAAATGAAAAATCTGGGACATCTATACAAAGCTGTATTATGCCCTTGAAATGATTCTGAAATGCTGTATGCAGAGATTTTCCCAATCTTTTACAAAAGACGGCTGCACTTCTTAGGAAAACTTGAAGGCACATTTCCCTCTCATGGATTTATCTATCGGACGTTACTGAAAAAATGTGAAGGTTAAGGACTGTATTGAATGTGTATTTGAAGATAAAAGTGAATTAAGTTTCATGGTGAACTTTTGCCCTGTGGAACATTCAGTTCAGTTTCTTTCTTTTTTGGAGCCCGCTCATATGAGGGGTGTTTAAATTAACGGACAGGCTTGCAAAGCCAAATGTGGAAGTTCAAGGAATCCTCGTTAATTAATCTGAAGGGATAAATTTCCATTCTGCCACCTGGGTTGGAAAATTGTCAGCATCCAGGAGTTAGAAGTGTCTGGAATTCAGTCGATTTGGGAGAACTCTAGAACCAGCACCCTTTTTTCCTTATGGGAAGGGGTAGGTGAGAGACCTAATTGCTCGGCATTGCCCCCTCTGGATGACTTCTTAGCAAAGGTGGTACCCTTCCTTGCTGGAAGTTTGGATGTACGTGGGGCACCAAAACGGGAGAACTGAAACTGGCTGCAGTGAAATAACCTCATAAGCCCTGAGGTGTCAGAGGGCTCCTCTTTGTGCATCCAGCCAAAGGGGGTGAGCTCAGTGGAATATCTGTTATAGGAAGAGACACCATAAGAAGCTGACTCGGTCACATGCTGGTTAGTTGGCGTTTGTGGGGGGGTGTGTGATACTAAATCATGTTCAAACAACTTCTTTGCAGATACAGAGCAAATCAGGGAGACTTTGCGGAGAGGGCTCGAGATTAACAGCAAACCTGTTCTACCTCCAATAAATGCACAAAGACAGAATGGGTTGAATCATGACCGAGCACCGTAAGTATGATCCTGTGCTCTTCAGAAAGGGGAGAGTAGCAGAGCTCACAGGGAAAACAAGATGACAGCTGGGGGGGCCATTACATGGGGAGCAGGGGAAAGGACAACAGTGAGTACTTGCCACCTAGAAACTCAGAGGCAGACTAATTGTTCAGGGTGGTTTAATGGTAGAGTAATTCAAGGGAGATCTTATACAGTGGGATAGTGTCCCAAAAGAAGTCTGTTGGCTTGAGTTCTTTGAAGTTGGACTGGAAAAGGCACCGGAGAACAAAGCTGCAGTATCCTCCAGAGAGTTAGCTGGACTAGGGAATATTAAATCTTTTTCCTAAGTAACTTGGTGAGTGCATGGCAAATGGTCTACTTCAGGGTTTGGCAACCTATGGCTCAGGGTCTACTTCAGGGTTTGGCAACCTAGGGAGCCTGATGTGGCTTTTCTGGAGCCCCAGCTCAGCCCCCTCAAACTCTCCCTGCAGCAGGGAGCCAGCGCTGGTGCTACAGCCTTATGGCCCCTGCAAGATTGGAACACCAGTGCTGGAGGAGAAAGTCCCGAGCCTCTGCACGGGATCTGGCGTGCGGGGAACAAAATGGCTCAGTCCACCACCCTTTTCCTTCCCCCGGCGTGCAGAACATCGGGAACCAGCAGTGGGTCTGTGTGCGCTACCGTTTTCTTTCCTCTGGGAAACACTTCCTGGAGGCTTCCCCTGCAAATCCTTCCTTGCACATGGGAGCAGAGGGAGGCCGTGTTATATGCGGCACGAAAGCAAGTAAGTGGCCCCCCGAACCCTCATGCCCATACCCCCACACCTCCTCACTTCTCCCCCCGGCCAGACACCCTGTCCCAACCCCTCCCAGCCCCCTGGCCAGACAGCCTACTCCCAGACCTTGCACCTGCACCCTACCTCCTACTCAGACCTTGCACCCTCACCCCTTCCTCCGCCCCCACGTCCCACCCAGATCCTGCACTCCCATCCCTATCCCATTCACTGGCAGCCCTGTCCCACACACTGGACCCCTCATTTTTGGCCCCACCCCAGAGCCTTGGTGGGGACCTGCAAAATCCACTAACCCTGGGACCCCAGGAAAGTAAAACTTGTGTGAGGCTTTGAAGCTCAGTCCTCCCTGCCCCTCCCTCTAGTATGGGCCTGGCGCACCAGGGGAGTGAGGTGTTTCAGTTGGGGGCCACATCAGTGAGGGTTGGAGGTTTTGGAGGGTGTGTATGTATGTATGTTTGGGGGTTTTTTTGCTTCTCCATTGTGTGGTCCCTGACTTTTCTGTGGTTCAGTGGCCCCCAACCCAAAAAAGGTTCCCCACCCCCGCCATAAATAAAGACCTTTTATGTTGGGCATAATATTTTACTGTATTTAAAATGAAACCTTGCCAACAAGTCCCCAATTGGGGCCCAGCCCCCATCTAACCACAGCATCATAACACTCCTGTATCCCCCCCACACACCAACCCTCAGCCCATCATACACCTGAATCCCCTACCCTGCACCCTTATACCCTCACATCTTCAGACTCCTGCACCCCCCCATGCCCAGCCCCCTGCCAGAAGATTGACAGAAGACCGCCTGACTGCCTGCATGAAGCTGGATTTGACAAGTTATGATGTAAACTCCAAAGAACTGTGTGAAAAGATGCAGCAGCAGAAGCCCCATTAAATAAAGTCTTTGACTACAATGTTTCGTTTATGCTACTATTAATCATTGTCGATTGTCAATAATATTAAGTTGTGTATTTTCAGTCATGCCAACGTGACTTCCTGTCTGGCTCTTTGTTGACCCTTGTTCTGAATTTTGATGTAGTTTGGCTCTTGGGTTTGGTTTGGCCTCCCAGCCAAACTATTCAGGATCCCCTGTCAGAGGCTCCAAGATCTACTGGTAGATCCTGATGGACTGGTTGGTGACTACTGGTCTACAGCATGTGCATTTTTGCCCTTTCGGGGGCTTCCCAAGCTACTTACACCTGCGACACCAATTGCCGTTCCCATTGGTACCGTTTTTCCTGAGAGAACAGTAGAGAGAGAGCGAGCTTAGCATTGCAGTCAAGCCTATTCGTACCACAATTTACCTACCGTGAATGTCTGTATCTGGAGGATCTCATTTTCTGGACTCAGTGCTTGTTTTCTCTTAGGGAGTAGCTGCTGCTAGTGGGTCTCCAAAGCAGCCATTAAAAGCAATAAACAGTAGGAGGGGATTGTCATCCAAATGTATCTTTGCTGCACGGTTCTCTTCTTTTTGCTACCTTTTTGTTCCCTTCTCCCACTCCAGCCTTTGTCCAAAGAGTGGAGGTCGGTGTGAAATCCTCTCTTCTACATCGTGCCAGAAATGCTCGTTGTCCTTCCAACTGCTCCTTTCCCTCCTCCTCCCGCTGTTTGCTGCTGTTCTTGTGCTAGGTCGTTCTTAACTGAAGCATCCTAGCCAATGCCGTGCCATTCTTAGCACTTGCTTAGAGCCCTCCCATCCTTTTTCCTGTTTCCTTCTCTCTGTTCTCCGTTGGTCTGATTTAGACAGTAATCTTTTGGGTCACGGTGTCTCTGAGAGGCACGTTGCTAATTCCCGATGCGATATAAATATTAAGCATTGTGAAATACACATGGTTTGGCTGTTTTTTTAAAAAAAAAAAGCATTTGTGATTTTTCATCCCTTCAGAAATCATGCTTCGATTCAGTTTAATAATCATGGGGGGCCGGATTCTGACGTTCTTATTTATATTGAGTAACATCTTGCTCCATGAAGAGTGGCCCCGTGAGAAATGTTTTGTTACTACTTGTGAGCGATCACATCTGCTCCTTGAAAGGTTGAAATTTACCAAAAATCGTCCCCTGATCTGCTATAGGATTGCTCATGAGTCCTGTGCTACTGGCATGGAATTAAATAGTCAATGCAACTCCTGTCTTCACAACATGTCAGGGACAGCAAAACATTTTGGGTCCTTGTCAGTTTGAGGAAGTGTCTGATATACATGCGCTAATATTGGTCGGCAGCTGTAATTCAGACAAGACAGGCATTCAGGGATCAGATAAACAGGGCAGCACTGTGACAGAGCACTGAGGCATTGATGGGCACTTTAGCAAGGCTGAGAAGTGGAACACGTGCATAAATATTGACATGTGTTTTTAACGGCTTGAAGGCAAGGCGGAAGGTGAATCAAATATGAAACCTCCTGACCTTGGTAATGCCCATTGTAATGACTGTATCTCATTTCCTCATCTTACCAGCAGTTCCCCGAAACTGAAAGGATAACTGCTTGGCGGTCCATGCTTGCTTGGAAGATCAATATGTTACTCTGCAGTCTGTAGTTACAGCTCTGAAAACAGCCACCCTGTGACTCTCCTTCAGGGAAGACAGACTCTAGAGAGCAGTGTTTCTTTCTCGGAGTCACTTTGATGGTACCTAGCACCCTCTGTGTTAAGAGCTCTCCCCCACATCAAACAGCCATATGCTTCCCCCATGTGTTCCAGGCTTGTTGCTTTCGGAGACATTGGCTTATAAAGAGGTTTTCACTTCGTACTGCTGCCGCTTTTTTCCCAGATCACTGCAGTCGTGGCAGAAAGTGCAGTGAAATCTCTCTCTGTCCTGGGAAAATGATTAATGTTGGAAACTGTGTTGACTAGTTCGCTTTAATTACCACAGTAGTAAACATCTCGTTTCAGATATGGGGCCGTCGTCTTTACTTATAAGCCTATTTAGCACATTTTCCCAGTATAGACATTCCTCCCCTAAGAGACACCATGAAGTACCCTTGGATTCTGAGCAGCATTAGGTCACGTGGTGGGAAGAGCTTCACCGCCACTGATACTAAAACTGCTGCAGCTGGTGCCGGTTCCATTTCTTTGAGGTGTGTGGACGAAATCAAATTTCCAGTCTTTATGCAAGTGTCAGGGGATGGGGAGAGCAAGGTTAAAAAGCAGGAGTCAGGTTTGGCCTGTGCTTGGAAGTCATCACGGTAATGAAACAGCACCGTGAGCCTGAGCCAGGTGTTTCTTTGCTGCGTGGACATAGCTTTAGCCTCTCCGTACCTCAGTTTCCACATCTGTAAGATGGGGGTAGTGGCTCTGCCGTCCCTCACGAGTGTGTTGTGAGGCTCGATCTACCGAATGCTGCTGATGGGGCTAGCGTGTGATCATGTACTGTCGCGTGTCCACCAGACCATAAAATATCTACTTACGCCTTTGCTGGAAGCCGTGCGAACCAGTCTGATGCTGTGGGTGACCCTTCAGGAACGGGACAAAAGTATTCTCCGCCATGCAGCTGCAGCACCAGTCACAGTGCTGGACTTTTCTTGTGTAGTTGTTACTGCAGACCGAGTAGTTTCTTGTCTCGTACAGATATGACTGGAAGCTCTCCGCAGGCTAAGTCCATTGGACAATGGTTTTTCACAGTGGTTTAGTTCTTTTCAAACTCTGTTCATAGAAATTCAATACAAATGACTCGTCATCTTTAAGGATATTAAAAGGCAGGTAATTGACTAATCGAGTTGTCGATACAATTGGTATCGACTCCATGATTAGTTGATAAGGAAGCTGCTTATTCATTCGGAAGGAGCTGCCCCCGCTGCGGCGCCGCAGTTCAGACGTAGTTGGAGCTGGGCGCACAGGCAGCCCAGCTCCTCCGACATTTAAACTGCAGAGGCATCGTGGGGTTAGGTCCCGGACAGCTCGAGCCAGGACTGAGCTGGGCTTGCTCAGCAGCCTCTGCCTGTGGGCATCCCCAGGCTGTTCAGCAGTAGCCCCTGTTTGCCGTGCCCGAGCTGGCCACAGGCAGAGGCTCCTGTTGGAGCAGCCTCTGTTGTCAGCCAGCCTGGTCCATGGCAGTGGGGAGAAGGCAGCTCCTCTCTGGGACTCCCCGCAGACAGGGGCTGCTGCCAGAGCAGCCTCCCCACCCTGCTGCTGCCTCTGGGGGCAGGCGGCACCAGGGGGACAGTGCTGGGAGGAACCGGCTTTTGAGCCAGCTCCCCCCAGCACTGACTCCTGTTTCTCTCTCCCCCCCCCCCCTCCACCCCTGCCTCTGATGCAAAGGCAGCAAGGCGGGGGAAGCAAGTAGTCAACAGCTCGCTTACATCCCTAGTAATGATTTATTTGGACCATAGCTAACAGAACTCTGCTTCGCTGCTTAGGAAGAATTGGGCTTATATGCACAAATACGCTTACTAGCGTGCGTTACTTGCTGGATAGGGCCCCCAGCATGGTAGGTGCTTTCCAGACAGACAAGAAGGCCTGGTCCCTGTTCCATGAAGCTCAGAGTCTAAGCCAAAAGGACTCTGCACAGGAGCCAGCTGCTGCTCTAACTCCTGGTGTAAAGTATCAGTGGCACTTGTAGAGTCAAGCTTTGTTCTCTCATTTCTGAACATGGTAAATAGATCCTGGGAAGAGACCTTAAGAGCCTGGGAAGAGAACCCTCACTACCCCACTGAGAGGAAGGGGCGTGTTCTCTGCGCTCCGCAGATGAGGAAGTCCAGGATAACTAACTTGCTCAGGGCCAGAATTGGAGCCTGAGAGTTGTTAATTCCTAGTCCCCTTTCTGAACCTCTAGGTATGACAGGGTCGGCCACTCCCTGCTCAGCAGCGCCCCTCAGTCGGCACTCCACCCCCGGGCTCAGTCACTCGCTCTGCCGCCCCTCGCGCTCATCGGGAGCTTCCGCCCCTCTCCTTTGTGTGACAGTCGTTCAGGTCGGTTCTCTCCGCTCTTCCTGCTCTTTCCCTGGACTGCTTCCTGCCCTCCCCCCTTGCAGCAGGGAGTGTGTCTGCAGGATTCCCCCCCCTCCCCCGCCCCCCCTTGCCAGCTCCCCAGCTTGACAGCAGCCTCCACCTGTTTCTGCCCAGATGAGCTTTATCCCTCCTTAGGCCTCATTGTACCTAGCTCCTCTCCAGGTGCAGCCTACAGCTGATTGGCCTCTTGCCTATAACCTCTCCAGGGCTAGTGTGAGCTGAACAGGACTGTGGGACTTGTAAGTGCTGCATCAGTAAAAGGGTGAAAGTCAGCAGCTAAAGGACAGGATAGAAATCTGCAACTAGTGAAGGGAGGTAGTGTACTAGCCAAGATTAAAATAGCAGTGACTCACTGTACCTTTCACCCAATTCCCCAGTGAGCTGCCCCCATTTCTCAACAAAGGTTTAAGCAACAGAGTGAGGCCTCCTGTTACAGGCTGAATTACTGCGGCAAAATACAATATTGCCTGCCCATCCTACTCGGCAGTATTGGGTTTAGCTCTCTTCATCCAGAGACCTCAGGTAGCCTCAAGAATTAGAACAGCAGTTGTCACTGCAGCAGGGAAAGTCCTCTGTCTGTCTCTCTTTGGCTTCAGTTCATAGTTGGAATGAAGTAAGCTCTGTCTCGGATGGAGGCTGAGGTATAGGGATCCTCACATCCTGCTGGCCAGACAGTCCTGGTTCATGGAATGTTTAACAGTGTGGGCCCATCACCAGTTAGGGCCCTGCTTCATTGAGAAAACCCTTAACCAAAGCAGAATCTGTCACCCAGCTAAATGGAGAAGCGCTTCCCTCTGGGTACAACTCTGCCAGCATTCTCCAGATTCTTTGGGTGGACTGACTCCTATCCCTGAAGGCTTCAGGTCTGCTGGTAGTTCGCTGTGGGGGCAGTTAGCAGTCGTAAGCGCTGTCCTTCCGCCTGTGGAAGTATGTTCCATCTTTGTCCACCCAGCTGCTGTATGGTTTATGAAAGGCTTGATCAGACCTTGCCAGCAGTCCTTACTCTGATGCTTCCACGGAACCGTCACCTCATTCTCAGTGTTCATAGGGCCACCTTTCAAACATAGGGCCACATGCCCTAGTTTGGAAAAAAGAAGATTAAGGGGGGACATGATAGCGGTTTTCAAATATCTAAAAGGGTGTCACAAGGAGGAAGGAGAAAATTTGTTCCTCTTGGTTTCTGAGGACAGGACAAGGAGTAATGGGCTTAAAGTGCAGCAGGGGAGGTTTAGATTGGACATTAGGAAAAAATTCCTAACTGTCAGGGTGGTCAAATATTGGAATAAATTGCCAAGGGAGGTGGTGGAATCTCCCTCTCTGGAGATATTTAAGAACAGGTTAGATAGACATGTGTCAGGGATGGTGTAGACGGAGCTTGGTCCTGCCTTGAGGGCGGGGGGCTGGACTCGATGACCTCTTGAGGTCCCTTCCGGTCCTATTATTCTATGATTCTATGCCATGGTTCACCTGCCCAAGAAGTTTGCATTCTTCGTGGCCATTGCTTTGTCCAGGAGGGTCAGTGAACTAGAAGCCACCATGGTAGACCCTCCATATATAGTGTTCCACAAAGAGAAAGTTTTCTCTTCATGTACGCCTCCCGATTTCTCCCCAGGGAGGTTTGAGTTCCACATCAATCAAATGATACTTACCTGTATTTTTCCTGAAACCCATCACTTCCTCCAAAGACAACCGGGTTCACTCCCTTGATGTCCGGTGTCCTGGCATTCTGCCTGCAAAGAAGCCACTCCCACAAGAGAATCTGAGATTTTGTATTGCCCTAGCAGGTCACATGGCCAAGCCATCTCCTCCCCAAGGCTTTCCAAGAGGGTTTTGGGACGCATCTTAGAAAGCTACAAAATAGTAAAAAACCACCCTCCCCACGGCAGGTATTACAGCTTATTCCTCAGGGGCACACGCTCCTGTCTCTGTCTGACCTCCCACCACCGGACGTTGTTAGGCTGGTAACCTGGAGTTCTGTCCACTCGCACTTTGCACGCTGCACTCTGGTTCAGTGTTTCTCTCACTGTGCTCCGCGGAGTCTTGGAGACATCCCCAGGGGCTCCGTGAGGTTGACAAACTGGAAACATCGATAGGTACAACACATACAATCAGTGGACCGCTGGGGCTCCGCATAAATTTTTATGCATGTAAAGGGCTCCAGAGCCCAAAAAGTTTGAGAACCGCTGCTCTAGTTCATGTATTGGCTGTAGGCACAGTGGTAGGAATGGCCTTGTGGCAAGCATCTTTTGCTGCTAGCCTCCTCGTGTCCTCTTCCAGTCTGAACGCTGCTTGCCGGTTGCCCGCGTGTGCAATCCATCTAAGGGCCAGCACTCAGAGTGGAGGTTACTTGCTATACTAGGAGGTGCTTTGAGATTTCGTCCTTATCTGTCTTCCACTGCCAATCCTTCATCAACTACTGTTCAGATCCGGTTGGATTTGCAATAACAGAAGGAACTGGAGCGGCGTTGGCTTGCACTGCCTCTATTATACCCTCTGTCGGGAGTACAGGGTGAGTTATAGCATACGTGTATCAACAAACACTGCTTGGCAGAATGTCTGGACTTGGACTCATGGCATGCATGAATAGCCGTGTGTGGAATACAGATAGGGTCCAAACTACTCTATGAACCACCAGTTACAGCAAGTGACCTGCACTTTTTGTAGCCAGCATGGCCTTTGCCTTGATTGAGACTTTTGGCGCTTCTAGTAATGTGGTGTTCAACAATCCCCAGTTACCATTCACATCTTTCTGATTAGATTGTTCTTTCAGCTGATAGCTTTCAGCTTGGTGACATTTTTACAGCACCCAGTGTATCAATTACTGGTCTGGACTCTGGTCTGTTTGCACACACATGTGCAATCAATTCACTTGTACCTAAGCTGCCCTTAATGTTTCCGTGCTGTGGTCACCTTCCTCTTGGGCTGCAGGATGAGAGCAGATCCAGGATCCCCCACTTTGGCTGGGACACTGGCTGAGTTAGGAAACCCACCTTGAATATTTCGACCTCCCAAGGGTGTGGTAGTGCTGGCAGTGTGAGCCCTCTCGCACGTCAGTCCCCCATGACCACTCAGCTTGTCTTCTCAGTCTTCAACTCTTACTCCGGCCATTGCCATTGACTGCAGGGGTAGCCTTGCCTGAGTAACGAATGCAGCATGGACCAGACGCAGGGGCATTCCGGGGTGTTAGTACATTTCAGGGGTATCACCAGGCATAAGCCTGAAGATTGAGTGACTGACTAATCAGCAACATAGCATAGCAAGCACCTGGGAATACACTGATGGTAAGGTGGTGGGGTGGGCTCCTGCGTGGCGTAGGGGATAGGGCACTCGCCTGGGGAGGATAGGGTCATGGGTTCAAGTCTGGCCTCCCCCAGGTCAGGGCAGGGTGGCCAAAAGCCGAGCAGCCCCAGGGCAGGAGGCATAAGGGGCAGCCTGACAGTAAAGTGGTGGGGCAGATTCCCGCCTGGCCTGGTTGTGCTGCTGTCACAGCTTTCAGAGCTTGTTCTTCCATAGCTCATGCTGTCTGAGATGCAGAAAATGCTTGACAGGCATTCATGGGTTCAGCCTGGCAGCATCCCGGTGTGGGAAGGAAGCACTGTCTCGGTTCAACAGATGGGGAAACCGAGGCATAGAGAATTGTGATTTGCTCCGGTTCCCTTTGGGGATCCAGGGCAGAACCAGGAATGCAACTGGACTCCTGGTCCCGGTCCACTTTTAGCCACAGGGAAGAATCCCTCAGTGTATTGATGGCATTATCATGCCTTTTTCAAACTGGACTTGGGGGTGGGGGTGCCTTGTTGCTGCTCGTACTGCATTCAGCTGATGCCCTTAGGGCCCCACTAGGCTGGGAACGATGCAAAGCCATGCTACAGCAGTGGCCCCCCAATAGCCAACTCTAAGCAGACAGGGCATGTAAATGGTGGCAAGGGGCAATGTTCAAGGGATATGCTCAAGGCCAAAACTGTGGGTCGGTGACAGAGCCGGGAATGAGCCCCGAGTCTCAGATCCGTGCCTTCACCAGGCATCGCTGTTCAACATCCCAAGCAAGCTGGTTAGTCTTGAGACCTATACAGTAGCTGTCATCAGGGCAGCTTGAGGAGAGGTTGCTATAAACACGACCTCTTTATAAAGAAGGGCCGTCCAAACTTGCACCTCCAAGTTTTCTGGGAGTCCAGTGGGCAGCTGCTATTTGGTATGAAAGGAAGCAGATTGCAGTCACCCTCCCCTTTTGATGTGGACTGAGGAGAGGACAGGCCCGAGGACGTGGCTACACAAGATGGAGCATCACATGCTGGACCTGACCTCTCTCCACCACCTCTTCTGCCTGCTTGAAGTAGGAGGGAGCTACAATCCCTGTGTGGCTACCCGTGCTCCGGAAGCCCAGATTTAGAAATCTGATGTGGCTTTGGCTAACCATTGCTGCTGTTCTTCATTCGCAAGATTTAAAAAAAACCAAAAACAACAGATTCAGGCTGTTGGTAGAAACTGAAGCTGAAAAAAAATAGTGAAAAGTCAGGTAAAGTCACCTTGGTAACTGCTGCAATGCACTCGCCCAGAATAAGGAGACATCAAACCCAGCTACAAACAGCTTTAAAGAAACAAAAAGAATTTAATCATCTAAAGAATTAATCTGACAACTGCCCACACTTACACCTCCCACCAGTCTTCAATCACTTAGAAATGTGCTTTAATCTCCTCTAACTCCCCTCCGGTTTCATAGAATGCTAGATGTGCAGTCCTCAAACTGGGGCATTTCCGGTACGCTGCTTACATTTAAACGTGCTGCCTTTCCAAACGCTGCAGCCCTGGCTTTTGCCGGTTTGTTTTTTCTGGACACAGAGAAACGAAACTTACTGATGTGGGTTGGATGAGTTGTTAAATCTGGAATAGACAAAAATTGCAACAATATATGTGGTAGTGAGCTTGATCTAAGTCAGAACAATAAAAATCACACTGACCATTGCTCGCTGATTTATTTGGTTGTGGGGTGGGGGACGCGAATGCTTATGGGAAAACAACAAGCATAAAATTGAAGAGATTGCTGCTAGAATCCGAAGCATTTCCAAGCTCTCCTTTAAAACCTGAAACTACAAACTGTGCTTGGCAGGGAGCCTATGCCATGAACTTCTTGTTAATAACTCCCCAGCAATTCCATCAATCCCTCCTCTGGACCGTCACCCTTTCTAAGGGCCAGAACAAAGATTTCCAGTCCCGCTGAAGGAATGTTGATGTCTCTTGCAGAGTTCTGTATCCAGTGCACACTCGGTAATCTGAAAGTCAGATCTAATCCTTGGCCTTTCTCTCCCGCCTTCCATTTGAGCATTTCACGGCACTTTACAAACCCCACTGTTAATTATTGCAATCTAAGGTTGTATCTCCACATCACAGCTGAGAAAACCATGGCTGAATTTAAAACCAAATCCAAGGCTTTGTTTCCACTGCAAAAAGGAGGAGGGGGATTGTTTTTGTTTTGTACCTTGAGTTAGGTGTCTCCAGAGAAAATCCTAGTGGAGACAAGACTACTCTAGATACTGATGTGTAGTAACTACATGATGTGTGGACACACAACCTGTCCAGAACAACCCATGTCGCAGTGTTCAGAAAGTTAGTGTAGACAGGGCCTAAACCTGGATACGGCTACCCCTGCTTTACTGTTCTTAACATAAGTAGATGCCACCAGCTGAGAGCTTGGGTGGCCACCCAGGAGAGATGCAGGTGCTGCCCAGTTGATTGGCAGAGCGCCCACAGCTGGCAACACGTGTTTCTACAGGTGGTGCACATCCACACATGCCTTGGTGCATGTAACACAATTTATTCTGCACATGGATGGAAAAAAATTAGACAGAACATTGGATGTCACCCCTAAGGCACAATCCAAGGAACAACCCACATTTCAAAGAAACAATAGACTCAGTGATTGTAATTAATTTGGAGAGACTTTTCGCTGAAGGGATTGCTAGTTGTTTGATGTTACTTAAAGTGTTAACCACTACATTGCTTCACACCTTCACCTTTTGAACAGAATGGTTGGTTACTGATTAATGAACAATCTGAAATAGTTAGGGCCTGAAAAAAGCTGTTAGTTGTATTTTGGAGTTATACATTAGACAGCGTTGGGTCGTGAGCACATAATGCTGAAGTAGCAGTCGCCATTTAAAAGCAAGAGTTTTTAATATGACCTACAGAGCCCAGCCCTTTGTAGGTGTGGGGGCTAATTAGGAATCGGAGCCCCATTGTGCTAAGACTAGTGAATCCAAAACAAAGGCCCCAACTCCAGAGAGTTTGCACACTTTAAGTTTGTGGCAAATGCTATGGAATTCTGTTCTGTAAATGCTTATCCCTTCGAAACTTCATTTCACTGACAGAAGCCCCTCAAAGCATCAACCACGCTGGGTAGAAAGAGGTCGCTATCCAGACTCTCATCTTTACTAATGGAATTGCTGACTAACTCTGGATATGCCCACGTGTACACGCATTCTGAAAGTACATGTGTTTAAGATCTAAAATCTCTCATGTTTCTGGTGGCCAACATCCTGTTGGGGGAATTGGTAATGAATAATTGGAAACTGTAGATGACAGGCTAACTTTCCCACAGCTTAATGTGTATATAAGATCTGATAAGGAAGTTCAGGTAAACCTTAGGTTAAGGTCAATTGATCATTAATCAAGCATGCACTTCTTGGGTAATCAAACTGTAAAGTGTTTTCTTCGGTGTGTGGCCCACTCCAGTGTTTTAAGGCCCCACCTACACGGAGCAGTAACATGTTTTGCTGAACCAGTTTCAACTCTCAGGTTACGATTCTACAAAGGGATGTGTCTTCACTGCAGAGTTCATCTGGTGACTGCCACTCAGGTGATCAGCCCCCGGTTTAGCATAGGCTGGATATGAGAAATCATGCCGAGTTACTGCATCCTCACTGGTGCTACTGTCACCCAGGTCTGTCCCTAGGGCTCCAGGAGACCCGGACCATGGTCCTTTGTACTGCTCTGCTGGGAGAATATGTCCACCCTTCCAGGCACCAGGGGGCAGTGGGAGGGTTGGTATTTTGGAAAACCGCCAGTCCTGAAATTGTTTTAGTCTGTTTCCTCACTGCAGAGTGGAGGCAGGTTACTAGCTCTCATGAAAGCCTCACTTGGGTTTTAGCTTATAGCCCGAAGTGAGCCAGCTAGCCTGGGTTCAGAGCACCCCCTAACTCAGGGGTGAGAGCTCGGCATGTGGGTGAGGAGGGAAGTTAGGGGTAACAGTAATCACAGCCCTGGTTAATGCTGCAGTGAAGATGCCCCAACTCAGCCTCATTGGAGGACAAGCTGTTATATCTAAAAGGGAGTTGCGAGGAGGAGGAGGGAGAAGAATCGTTCTCCTTGGCCTCTGAGGCTAGGACAAGCAGCAATGGGCTTAAACTGCAGCAAGGGAGGTTTAGGTTGGACATTAAGAAAAACTTTGTGACTGTCAGGGTGGTTAAACACTGGAATCAATTGCCTAGGGGGGTTGTGGAATCTCTATCCCTGGAGATATTGAAGAGCAGGTTGGACAGACACCTGTCAGGGATGGTCTAGATTAGGGCTACTCAACATGTGGCCCGCGGCCCTCGGGGCAGTTTGGGTTTACACGGGGCTCAACACTCAGCGCACTGGTGAGATGGTTTGAACACGGCCTCCACTGGGAACATGCGCCACGGCGGCAAGGCGTCTCCCAGGCGGGTGAGCACTGAAAGATGCAAGCGGACGGGCTGGCTGGAACAGACGGGTCCAGGTTGTCGGCGTTTCTAACCCCCAGGGAGGAAGTGCCGGGGCATTGTGGGAAGTGCTGGCTGCTTAGCCTTGTGGACAGAGCCTGCGAGGTGCTGACTGGCTCACTGACCACACTTGGGTCCAGTGCCGTGGCTTAAGGCTTAATCTTTGTATTCATGCCCATCTGTTTGAAAGAGGCTTTTTGCATATGTTTGCATATATTTGCATGTACATGTAACCACACGTAAGTTGCGGCCCTTGGCATGTGCTGTGACTATCCTTGTGGCCCCCGGAGCTTTCAGAGTTGAGTAGCCCTGATCTAGATGGTGCTTGGTCCTGCCGGGAGGGCAGGGGACTGGATTCAATGCCTCTCGAGGTCCCGTCCAGTTCTAGTGTTCTAGGATTCTATGATCCCAGTTCTTGCTGTATGCGACATGGCTGCACCTTGCAGCGTAAAAAGGCTCAAGCCATGTTTTAATTATGCTCCTGCACTGCACTGAGACTGCGTTCCATTGGTTTGGTCTGCCTTGCCGGATGGAAACACTTTTTAACTGACAGAGGTCAGGCGTTTGGAGTGTGGCCAGCTGGTGGTCTCCTCTCTTCTCTTCCCACCCCAACCAAGGACAGGGATTCTGTAACATAGATGGGTGTTCTCTATTGTCTCGGGATTGAGCGAGAAGGGAGATGTAAGCCCTGCCTCTTCGGTAAGTTGATGGTGCTCTGGGTCCCTCTTCCCAGGTAATTGGCCTCTTTGCTGTCTTCATCCCATCTTGTCCTTCATCCCCATCCTAATCACTCAGTCCTTTGTGTTAGAAGTGGCGTTTGGAGGAGGGGGGTTCCTATTACATGTAATATCATTGGCCAGGACCCATCTTTTCCCATGTCCTCTACAAAGGCAAGGAATTACAGTGCCACTCTTTGAACATATAAAGTATTTGTTTGAGCCGATATTCTGAGATCAACCTGCTTATACTGAAGATTCTGTCTCGTGAAGTTTGTAATGGCAGAATGTAACCTTTAAGGTAATCAAACTCACTGTGTGTAAGGTACTGCCCTTGTAAAATAGAGTATAAAGCCTGCATTGTTTTAAAGCAGCTCTACTTCAAAGGGAAAACGGTCTACAAATATTGTGCGAGTTATGTGTAGTTTTTGTACTTTGAATATTGTACTTAATGCTAGCAGAAGGAGGGAGAGTGTTTAAGAACTGGTTATGCAACATCTAAAGCCTTTGGTTAGTCTGGTGAGGGAAAGCGCTAGGTTGATTCAGGTTGTCTCTGCTATAGGTCTCTAAAGCTAAGCTTCTAGAGCAATGAGTCAGTGCAGCACAGAGCTTTGCAGATAGCCACATTTCATAAAGAATCTCAAAAATGGGGCTGGGGTGACCTGCTAGATCCTGCAGGCTTTGCCTCCGCCCATGCAGCGTTGTACTTCGCAGAACCGTGCTTCGGGCTTCATGATATCCTTGTATTCCCATTCTTTATTAAACTTTATTTCCAAACTTTACACTCTCTGGACCAAGATGAAGCATTACATGCTAGGGTCTGTGGGCCGCACTTGTAAAATGGAGACCTGGGTGGCTTGCATATGTTATGTCTTTCTATCGAGCGGTCGTTGTGTGCTTGCGTTAGCCAGCTTTCACGTGACTGCTCTACAGAACCATTGGCTTTCCCTGCTGCCTTTTCACAAGGCCGACGCTGACTGCGGCGTGGGTCTCCGGTTGTGAAGAGAAACACTCTGGTTTTTTTCCCCTTAGAAGCCGTAAGGATAGTTTAGAGAGCGAGAGCTCGGCAGCTATCATTCCTCATGAGCTGATCCGCACAAGACAGCTTGAGAGCGTCCACCTGAAATTCAACCAGGAGTCCGGTGCCCTGATCCCACTGTGTCTAAGGTGAGAAGAGCTGGTTTCTTTCTGAACTCTGTGCCAGGGGTTTGCAGTTCTGCCTGGCAGTCATCTTGTGCTGGTTTTACCAGCCCAGAGCTGAGACACTTGGCCAAAAACATTAGAAACAGATGGAACCGTCCTCAGACATAAGGAAGAGTCCCATGTAGCTCAGACTTGCCTCTTTCACCAATGGAAGTTGGTCCAATAAAAGATACTCACACACCTTGGTTTTTTTAGGTGCACCTACGTTCATGCCGAAATTCTTCCTTACTCTTTTCGTTTTGCATGTTTTAGGTTGGGAGGTTGAAACAGCGGGGGGAGGGAGGGGGTTGGATCACACTAATGCTGCTAAGCATTTTATCAAACGGAGGGATGGCTCCTAAGGTCCTGTCACAGAAATCCTTTAAAACATTGACTTGTGCATTTATAGGCCAACATTTGCCATCGGCTGTGCACAGAATTTTGTATAGGCAAATTCTGTCACTTGTACACCTGCGTGCTCAAAATGTTGCACGCACACATTATATTGTAGAGATTGTCTCTTGAGACACTGTGCCCAAGGAGGGGGTCAGCGGTTTGATCAGTTTGTGACCCATTTAAATTGACAGAAAATTTAGCTACAAGCTGTACCTCCCTGGTCCGGCACCCTCGGGACATGGCCAGCCCTGACCCAGGGAATCAGCCGGACCAGGGGATGTCAAGGCCGGCTCCAGCGGCAGCAAAGGGGCCGGCATTGACCAAGTAGGTACCTGAAGGGGATGCCGTGAAGCCCTGCCATCGGGAGCGCACCAAGCCCCACAGCCGCTGGGCTGCGCTCCGAGCCCTGGCTACTGGGCTGAGCTGCTGCTTTGGACAGAAATTCAAGAGAGTTCCGGCCTTCCAAGTGTCAGACTAAACTGAAGGCTGCTAATTCCTCCCGAGTTAACAATAATCACTTGTGTTGACTACAATAAAGGACACGGTGACTCGCTTAGCAAGCCCCTAACCCATTTCCCCCTCCGAGGTACTGGTCAGGCTCATAGCACTAGAGATTTATCATTTGAATTGTGCAACATCCTCAGATTAAGGGCTTGTCTACTACGGATGTGAAAGGTTAACCGTGAGGGCTAGAGCAGCTCAGGGGCCAGCCCCGGACAAGGGTTCTTCCCCTGCCTCCCACGTTATCATGTTTAAACGGTTAACCAATGAAATGGGATTTTACATCCCTGTTGTCTGCATGGGGACATCCGGAAAGGTTCATCCAAGTGACAAAAGGTGTCAAATTTGCAGTGGATTACTTACATCACATTAAACCCCTGTGTGAACACCTACATTCAGAATTAAGACCACAAAAATGTGAGAGTTTAACTAAGCCACTGCAAAGTCACACTTCTAGCTAATTCAGATTATTTTGCCTGGGTGTCTCATGTAGACAAGCCCTAAGTTTGAGGAGGACAGGTAGACTTGTGGCCACTGTGCAGGGCTAGGAAGAGGTGCTGGATTCTCTCGGTGATGGTTACAGAAGGGCGCACGAGAAGTCGCTTAACTTAGGCTTTAATTAGCGCCAGCTATAAAATGGGGATAATGTATTTGCATCTCACTGAGGCAGCGAACATCAGGGCCTTTGGGCTGACTTGAGATTCCCCCATAAAAACACCATAATTAAAAAGTAATATTCGTTATAGATGAACATGTATATTTTCTCCTAAACATTTTGTTGAAGTTGAGTCCTTTGGTACAGACTAAATCTAATAAGTTACTAGGTAATGGATTAATGGATAACATAAGCTACCAATCTGTAGAAGCTAGGGCCAGCTCGTTATCCGAGGGGACTGCTTTGCATCACCAGCAAAGAGCTACAAATTCTGGACTCAGTCCTGCTGGTGTTCTGTGAGCTAGTAGCAGTACTGGGCCTTGTGCATGAGTGGCCCGTGGGGCTGGTTGGGGGTATGTGCAAATGGGGTCCAATTCAGTCTTCCTCATGTAGAAGCCTTGTAATTGGGAAGCGCAGGGCCTTGGGTCGGGGGGCGAGGGCAGATGTGCACTTCCAGAAGAGACTTGTGACCCGCAGTTAAGAGACACGCCGGGAACGCCATTGGGCTATGTGGTTATTGGGCTATGTTGTATCCCTAAGAGCCATCACAGACGCTCCCTTGTATACCTAGGGGTGGGTCTGTACTGACCTGTGTGTGACTCTCCATTTTCATGCATTCTCTTCTCCAGGGGCAGGCTGCTACATGGACGGCACTTTACATATAAAAGCATTACAGGGGATACCGCAATCACGTTTGTATCGACGGGAGTAGAAGGAGCCTTTGCTACCGAGGAGCATCCTTATGCAGCACATGGGCCTTGGTTGCAAGTAAGAGCCTCCATTTTTCTTCTTCTCTTTTCCCTCCTTTCTTTTCAGCACCTTCAGAAACAATCCCTTTGTACAGGTGTCTCTGGCCTAAAACCCTTACCATAAACTCCTACATCGGGCTGCAGCTTTTCTACTGATAATCCCGATTGTTACATGGTACGCAGTCGCTTCAGAAGCAATGACAAATGCAGAACGGTCCCAGTTATGTGAATGGAATTTGAAGTAGCAAATATGGGTTGGCAGTTTCTCTTCCCTTACATGAATACTGCAGTTTTCATCTCTGAGCCTCAGATCATTTCACAAATTCTCCATGTTTTGGTTCATTCCTCCTTCCACTAGAGGGCAAACACCTTAGGGGTGTAACATGACCAGGAATTAGCCAGGACCATCAAGATTAACAGTTTACTTGTGGAGGGAAATTATGGGCTCTCACCCTAACCCCAGAAGTGTCCAGGAACTGTGTTTTACATGGTCCCCAAAATAGAGCGCTAACCACAGCGCATCATCCTATCGCATCCTCCCCACCTCAGCCCACCACACAATTTCCTGCACCAGCTCCCTGGATTGTCCTTGGTTTCCCCATCCGCCTAGTAACAAGGGTTAAACCCTGGTTCACTTAAGGCCGCCAACGGTGGGCTGATGTTGCCATTTCCTAATCTTGCTTATGACCAAGCAGAAATACACTTTTTGCCAGAATAAAATCGCTTTGGGAGGCTCTGCTCAGAAAAGTTAGATTTCTAAAGAATTAGCTGTTTGGTGCACATCCCCACCCCCACCCAGGGTGTACTCCTGTTTAAACGCTGGCTTGGATCCCACTATTCCAGTATCCAATTAAGCTGCCCTGTCTACTTTTCAAGGCATTGCAGTGTGTGTGTTCACAGATCTGCCAGAAACGAGACGTGCAAAAGTTCAACTCCTAAAGGAACTGGCTCTTGGTAGAACCCATACACAGTGCGCTCTCTGAAGTCGCTGGCTTTGGGTTTGGAGCCTGGGTAGCCCAGCACTCCTGCAATGATTAACAGCCAACGGTCGGTTTAAAGGGTGGGTCATTCACTGGGAGGTGCTTGTGCTGACCCACATATGACACGCACGAGCTTGTGCTTGTAACTCCAAACAGAACAGCATTTGCTTGAGTTGACACCCCGTCCTGACGTGTATTCATGTGTAGAGCAACTAGGTAGCCTGTGGCAGGTGGAGAACGGCAATAATTAGCCTTCCTTCAGACATAGAACTAATACTCACCCTTAGCTAACGCCCAGTCGTCTGTTACTGGGACCTGAAGATTTACTGGAGTTTCATGGGGCTACTGGGAGGTAGGGTCCCCATCTTGCCTCCTGCACTGGGGAACTTCTCTGCTCTTCTGATGTGACCTGCTCCCCTTGCTGCTGGTCACTGCCCAGTCCCGTTGAGTGCCAGCAGAGGTAAGGAGATCAAACTGCAGATAGGCAGGGCCCAGCAAGGAGCACTGAAGGGGGCACACCCTTGGGAACAGCTGGTGGGGTGCCTGAGACTCTTGACTCAGTGAGAGGAAGGAGGGGTCTTTTTCGCGTGAGCAGCAGCTGAGGGGTTGCGTGAAGATGTGAGGTCCTAAAGACAAGCCCTTTGGCTCCAGCCTACGTGGCAAGAGAAGGTGCGATTCACAGGAGACATGATGGCGACCTCCAGGCCAGGTTCTCCTCTTCGCTGCTGGAGAGCAGGGCAGGCACCATCCAAATAAAGCCTGGGGTTTGAGCCCCTCAATCCCTGCGCACCCTCCTGCACCCCAGCCCAGAGCCTGTCCCCAAAGCCTGCACCCCCCCGTCAGAATCCTTGCTCCTCAACCCTCTTGCCCCGGCCCTGAGCCTCCTGCCACACTCAGAACCCAGTGGCCCCACCCCTCCCCATGAACTTTGTTGTGTGCCAATATGGCCTCACCGCTGTGCCTCACGACACCTCCCCGTGGTGCACAGCAGAGAATTCATTCTGCTCGGGGTGGGCAAAATTAGAGGAAGCCCTGCTGGAGTCCTGGCAGCTCCTCAGTACAGTGACCCTCCTGGTAGCAAACCTCTAGAGCCCTCCAGCACTTCCATCAGAATTGTAAGGTGTCTGAATGCTGCAGTTGGAAGGAGCGCCAGGCCCTGGGACAGTTGCTCCCCTTTGTCACCCTGTCCTCCCGTCGGCGGGCCTGCCTGCACCCTACTTCCTCCCCAAACCCTGCAGTACCCCCGCCCCCTTCTGCAGCTACTTTGCCAATATGGGTGCTTGGCTGGGGGTCCGTGGAAAGGTTTGCCTCGTGCAGGGGGTCTGTGGGCCAGAAAGTTGGAGAACCGCTGGTTTAGTCAGGAGCAGACTCTTGGTGCTGCAGCTTCACCCCGAGAGGGAGACCTCACATGCACAGCCAGCATATTACAGAGCCATCGTGACTTTCATCCTTGCAGAATTTAGCATTTCTAACATGGCTGGGCACACGCGGGTTTCTGGAGGGGCGGCCAAACCTTGGACCTTCGGTTTCACTTGAACCCCCCTAAGTGCAGTGATAGAATTGTGGACTTGCTCTCTGGAGCCTTTGCAAGTGAGATGTGGGACAATTTAGCAAGGGATCTGCAGAGCCACCGGACTGTGTGAAATGGAGCCGGAGTCTCTCAGCTGCAAGTTGTGGGCAGGCAGGATCTGACCTGGAAAGCCCCCGGTGTGGCGTGGTGTGGGCTGTGCAGAGTTGAAGGAAATGTTCTGGAAGCCCCAGCTGGACTCCTGAGCGGTTGCTTATGAATATTGCAAACCGCCAGTACAAAGGCTGAACGATGCTCCAGTGTGTGAAACTGGTTGCAGCAGGTCTGGAGGGTGGAATATCTGCGCCCAGGTGCTGAACTCTGAAAACGGGGGGGCTTCTCTGGAGGGAACACGAACAGGTACCCTCCCCAGCTGGTTTGCTTCCCCAGTCGTGGCCAAAAGGTTTCACAAGAGGAAAGGGCACACCCAGCTTTGTGCAGAAAACCATTGAATCCCTCCCCCCCTCCCCGATTGCACTGCCTTTCCCATAGCGGCATTGCAACAGAGAGTCTGTTGTTGCTCTTCACAGAGCTAATGAGCTGCCCCATCATTTATGATCTCCCTGCAGTATCCTGTGGATAAGATCTGCAGCCCATCTCAAAGGGAGACTCTGGGTTCAGCTCTCCGATACACAAAGAACAGGGCCTGTTTGTTCCGTGTGAGCTTCTAAGATTTACCTCCCAGAGGAAATTAAACTAGATGCCTAGAGCTACAACGGCCTGTCCTGTTGATTTGCTGGAATGTCACCTTTAATACCATGCGCATCTAATGCCTGTGTGTTAATGTGGCGGTGTGCTCGGCAGGCACGGGCACGCTAGCGGACTGAAAACCAGGGGAGCTCGGTGTGTCAGAGGGCACTTGGTGCTGATGTTTTTATTTTCAGGCTCTTAGTAAGTATCATAATAAACGGAGCTCTCTTCGGGATGAAGATCTGAGCGGGCTGTGTGCTCCTGCTTTAATACCCATCTTACCTTTGGGCTGGGCTAATTCTTCTAGGAGGAACCTGGTTTCAGCTTGTCCAATATAGCTGCGGCACTAGCCTTGAAATCATCTCAGCAATTAGAGATGGCTGCCTACCCCCAGCACTCTCCAGAGAGCATGGGGGTGAGGATTTTCCCCACCTGCCTGGCCTAGCATCTTTTCTTTAATACAAAAATACAATAAAAAAGCCTCACACACGTCCCAAGGCACCAGGGCACACTATGTGCTGCCAGCGATCCTTCCGTGGGAAAGGAGGCCTCCCGCCACCCGCACCAGGACCAGAATTGTGCTGGTGAAGAGGCTTTGTGCTCTTGCTTCAGCTGGAGTTACCTGCTGGCTGGTTAACGTCTGTTAGCGAACACGTTTGTAGGTGCTGGTCTAGGTATGCCACGGTCTAGGTATGCCGAAGGTCCAAGGTTTGGCTGCCCCTCCAGAAACCCGCGTGTGCCCAGCCATGTTAGAAATGCTAAATTCTGCAAGGATGAAAGTCACGATGGCTCTGTAATATGCTGGCTGTGCGTGTGAGGTCTCCCTCTCGGGGTAAAGCTGCAGGACCCAAAGGGGGGCTGTTCACCCGAGGGCTGCACCTTCTGCCTATGGGCCTCTCCTTAGACTGTGCATCTCCTTCCCGGCTCACCGCCACTGAATCATTCCTCCACCCCCCCGTTCTCCGCTTGATTCATTTGGGCCTGTATTTCTCCTGCCTCTCTCTCCTCTGACACCCCATGAATGTCCCTTGGGCTCCTTCCCTATGACCCGTGGATGTTATTCCTGATGCCACATCTGATTTTTATCATTCTTGCATCCCCACCCCCTCCAGCCCTCTCCTGCTCATCTGTCACTGCTGAGCATGCATTTCCTCCTTACCCATCCCTCTGGTTGCTTTGGCTGCTGGTTCCTTCCTCTTGTTTCCTGCTGGGTATTTTGCTACATTTGCTGTATCTTTCTCTGTCCTCCACTGTGAAAGGGAAGGGTAGAGCAAAGGGAGGAAAAATCTCACCCCATTGCTGCTGCTCTGTCACTCCCTGCCAGGCTGCCCCTGAACAGAAGCCTTACCCGCTGCATGAATACGAGAGCTAGCCACGCAGGTGGCTGCCGGGTTTCTGAGCAGGGCTGCCTTTGGTTGGGAGAGGGGAACTCTTTAGGGTCTTCAGCCCTTCCCCGGACAAATCGGTATTTCCAGTTCAACGTGCACCGGGGCTGCCATCTCCCCTCAAGGACCTTGCCCACCTCCGTATAAATCAGTCGCGCTCGTGCACGTTTGGGTGTAGTGTGCCAGCCGGAGGCAGCAGGCGGAAGGCCCAGCATACCCAGTCGTAGATGCACAGTCCTCTGATTGTAGCCAGAAAGCCTCCTGGAGCATGCGTGCCTGTGGTCTGATGGAGCTGAAACTCCAGGCTCCCCACACTGCCGCAGTCTGCTGGGCATCAGGAGAGGAATGTGAAATCCTGTTGGATTGCGTAACTGGTTAATCGATTAAAAGGGGGAGTGGACAGGGGGCCACATCAGTCCAGCTGCCGCGGTTCCCCCACCACCACTGGGCTGGAGCGGCCCCTGTTCTTGGCAGGCCCACCATGAGGCTGCCCGCAGTAGGTGGGGAGCTGCTCCAGCCCCCACCGGTTAACCATAACCGGCAAGCCTCACCCATTATGGGAGACGCTTCCCGATTAACCATTCCCATCCGACTCCAGGAGTTGCCTCGCGCCACGTCTGAGCTCTGGTGTAGACTGAGAGCGCCGTGGGGCAGAGGCAGTGTCTAACTCTTCAGGCGGGGTCCAAAGCAGGTGGTGTCATGCATGACTAGCATGTGGTAGCTTGGCTAGCCAGTGCCTTTTCCACCCATCTTGCAGATGGAGGGATACCCAGACTGGGGCCTTGGGTTCCCAGTATATACATCAGAACTGGCTAGGGGTCTGCAGCATCCCTGCTCGTATGTGCCTCCCGCCCCGGGAGGCTGTCAACAAGCAGCACTGATGAGCTGCAGCTTGGGTGGAACGGCGCCTGGCCCCTTTCAGCACTGGGAGCTGGGGAGAGCCGGGCTCTTGGAGAGGAAACGCAGCGCTAGGGGCGGGAGTGGCTTTGCAAGGATGAGGGCAGAGGAGGGAGACGGCGGTGCAGGCAGGGAAGCGGCGTGGGAATGCCAGTCGCTGCTGGCTGGAGAGGTGCCGGGGCAGGCTGGCGTGGAAAAAGGAACACGAGGGGAAACAGACCAGAGTGCTAGGCGGAAATGTGCTAAGTAACTAGCCTCCGGGTACCCAGACACACCGCCACCTCGCCCAGCGCCCCCTCCTGCAGCCCAGGGCAGGGGTGATTTCCTACTTGCTGCTCCTGCGTGGGTCTGTGGGGCTACCCCCCTCCACCAGGGCTTGCGCTATGCTGAAGAGAAGCGGTGTGCTTGCACGTGCTGACACAGCGCGTTTATTGTTAAAAGGGTGAGGGCGGATCCTGTCGGTGGGTGTATCTGACTTCAGGGGGCCTCTGTTGACTTGCATCCACGGGAGGTCTGGCCTCCTGGGTGGGGGGCGGGCTGTAATCAGAAGTTCTTGTCCCAGGGGCTCCCTGTCTGTGCAGTGTGGTGAAGTTGCGGAGTTCTGAAGGCCCAGTGACTGGGTTTCAGAGCTGAGTCGGAGAGTTATGCTGTGTCTCCGAGATCCTTCCTTCTCTGAACGCCTCTCCTGCTGAATCTGTGCTTCCTCACAGTGCGACGCCATTTAACAAGCCAGGTCTCCAGATCCGAGTCCTCAAGGTGCCCAAAAGGCACATGCTGAGCAGGTTCCAAGCTGTCGCCCCGTCCCCCTGCACCAGCCGTAGCCCTGCTACACTAGTGACTTCAGAGGGCCCGATGAAAGGGTCTGTTTCCCACTGCCTGCCTTGGCAATTGTTCTCTTGACCCTTTGCACCTCCGCTGCCTCCCTCCCTCCCTTCCTTTCTGCAGCTGGCCCTCTAATTTTAGAGTAGGAAGATAATTGATGGTAGCAAAAAATCGCCTTGTAATCTTGGCCGGGGGGAGGGGGGCGGTAAAGCTAGGAGCTAGAGGCCTCAAACCTTTGTGTCGCCCAAGAAAAGTCCGTAGCATCTCCCCTCTGTGCAGAAGAAAGCAGTCTGTCGCTGGGAGTCCCCTAAAGCTCGCAGGGTACCAGAGTAAACGAATGCCTCCCCCTTGCAGATCCTGTTGACGGAAGAGTTCGTAGAAAGAATGCTGGAAGACTTGGAGGATCTGACTGCTCCAGAGGAGGTAAGGCTGCACTGCCCCTGTATCTGGCCAAGGGAAAAGCGGCACGGTTAGCATGTGGTGCTAGTTTCTGAGTTAGGCGCCTCGCAGCTCTTCCCGCAGCTTCGGGGCTCGCCCCACCCTTGGAACGCGCTGGTGTGAACCCGGCCCCTGGAAGAGAAGGGACCGTGGAAGCCACTGGGGACCTGCAGCTCTTCCAGCACCGCCACGGGGGTGGGGGGGTTAGCGAGGAGGCTCCAGACTGCACTGATTTAGCTCGCTTCCCCACGGAGCCTGCGCTGGTGGGGGTCCCGCCAGCCCGTCCCCAGCAGAGAGCAGCAGGTTGGCAGCCGTTGCCGGTGCATTGGGGAGCAGCTTGTGCCCGTTCTCTTGCAGCCCTGGTGCCCCCCCCAGCAGCGGGGGACAGACAGGCTATCCGTCGCCACTTATCGTTGCACATTCGAACCTCTTCGGGGTGGCCGAGGGGGTCAGGGAGGCTATTTAATACCCGCTGCTTGTCCCTAGTCAGTTCCCTTCCCTCCCAGGCACACCCAGACCCCCCTGGGCAGCCTGGAGCCGCAGCCGCAAAAGACGCTCCACGAAGCTTTGCAGCACGGTGCCGGACTGACGCCCCTCCCCAGAAGCATTGAACGCGGCTCTCCCCTTCGCTCCCTATAAATATCCTGCCTGACTTCAAAGGGCAGTGGCAGCAATGACATCTCATATTTTTAATCCCATTTTTTACAGCTCCCTGCAGACTCTAAAGAAACTTTCCTTGGCTTCTAGAGCAGCCCGCCCGCCCGCCCCTTGCCCCACCCTCCGTGCCCGGGTGGTTGGAGGCTGAGCTGCCGGAGGCCAGGGTTAGAAGTGCTCTGGGAAGGAGCACAGCCACCCCCTTGTCAGCAAGGCGCGATCGGGCCAGCTTTTAACTCTTTAAATCCAGGCCAAAGATCCTTTGAGCCAGTGACTTGCTAGCACAGAAGTGACCCTATTGGAGCCACGTTTGCTGGGGCTCCTGGCCCGTAGCTTAGTTGGGTGCTGTACGTGGGGTGATTCTGTAGCGCCAGACGAAGGGTGAGGCAGTGGCTCCCGCGCTGCTGTGACGTGTTTCTCCGACACGACCATTGCGGATCCTTCCCAGGTTGAACGAAGAGCAGGTGGGAGATGACCCATTAGATAGTTAAGACCTTTGGTCTCCCAAAAGCCTGCAGGACTTGGTAAGTTACAGGCCCCTAGTGAGCAAAGAGTTTGGGGTTGACGTTGCCCAGAGCTTTCGTTGCCAGGCAGTGGGGGGGTGGCTTTGCATTCACAGAAGAGGCAGGGCTGGGTGAGTCAGCCCCACCGCCCAAACGCAGGGCTCCGGAGTGTGTCTCCGTGACCGTTCTAAAGGGATCGGAGCTCCAGGTGTGCAACAGTTGGAAACCCCGAGCCCTTTAGGATCCTGGGGCAGTTGTCCTCTTCCTTCTCCCAGTCCCTCCCCCTCGGCGGGCGTCTTTGGGTTGATTCCGACACCCAACAATGTCGAATGAAAAACCTAGTGTCAGGTTCTAGGAGGAGAACCCTCCTTCGTGGCGTAATGAGCCAGCAGCGGCAGGTGAAATGAATCCCCGGAGCACCACCACACGCATCTGGCTGAGCCCCTCAAACTCATGCTACGCCTATATTGTGTCTCTTCAGCCATGGGAGACTGGTCGGTGGTTCTGTGCAGGGGTGCTAGTGATGGAGAGGACCCGTAGGCTGAATCAGGAAGGAGGGTGCGGCTCATACACAGCTCATAAACCAATTGGCAAAGCAATGGAACCTGCCCAGGTTTTATTCGCTAGAGGAATAAACAATGTCGGCCGAGAAGCTGGGAGAGGGGGCAGATGTAGCCACAAAAATTCCATTCTTGGAATGGTGACAGGTTAATGTAGGGGACCTGTGCTGCTTATGTTCCCCTCCAAGAGGCTTGTACCCAACATAGGTAGGTCTACATGCTGAGGAGCTGAACAGCAATTGTTCGTGCGGCTGAGCCCACTCCGCGGCCTTCTTGCTTCTAGTGTCAGTGAGCTAACTAGGGCACAGCGACTCTCACCCCTGGCTGCAGTGTGGACAGAGCCGCAGCTTACGTGGGCACGTGTGACTGCGCTGAATTTGGCCCTAGATCTTTCACTGGAAGGGAACCCCTGGCCCCAGTTCAGAATGGAGCATCTCACTACCCTTCCCAGTCGAGAGAGGTCCCAGGGAGATGCCCCTGGTCACAGATCCGGTAAAATCCTTCTCACAGCTAGAGCGAGGCTAGTGATTTGTTGTCCGGATGTTTCCCGGGCTTTGGCTGCACTGGCTGCGAGTGACTGGGGCAGTTCTGTTCCCTGAAACAGCTTCCAAGACCAGGTCATTGCATGTTCATGGGCAAATGTGTCATCTAGACAAGCCCTAACACACACGAGGCTGCTTTAAATACATTAGCTGCCATTGTGTGCAGCCAGGAATTTTTGCCCCCACTTTCTGTTCCTGGCCGTCCTTTTCCACTCTGCCTGGCCTCCGCCCAATCAGCAATGGGAAGCAGATATGAAACAGGTCTGGGATCTTTCTCCACTCTGAGAAGCTTCTCCCCTAACTCCATGGTAGCCCCTAATGCCCACTGCCCCAGAGCATGGCTTTTCCAGTGCTCTACCTGGGCTTATCCCTAGTGCTGACGCCCTCCCATTTGCTTTCTGCCCCAGCTAACTCTTGCAGGGACACTGACTTCCCATGTGGGCCAGTCCCCTTGTTTCTCCTGGCAGTGCCTGGTGCATCCCCCTGCAGAGCTGGCTTTGACAGAGTTGTTCTGGCACGTGAGTGTCTCAGCCGTGGCCCGAGCAGTGCACTGTGAGAACTCCTGACGTGTCCGGGAGTGCCCAGCACTGGTTGTGGGAGCCAGGCTTGGGGGTAGGAGGCTCTGCAGGAGGGATGGAGCGAGGCCTAGCTGAACCAGAGCGGCTGTAATATTCACAGATTCCCTCCGGCGAGAAGCCGCCGTTGGAAGCGGTGGTGAACGAATCGAGATTCGCGCTCATGGGAATATCCAGTGTTGGAAGTTGCCACAGGACTGGAGCTGGGAACACGTGTGGATGTGAGGCTTGGCATAAGCACTGCCAAGTCAAGGGAATTGGGGCGGAGCTTTTTTTGCTGTAAATACAGTGGCCTAAGGGTGGCCTTCAGGGACGCTGCCTGTCCTCCTCCATGACTTAGCAGCTGGCCATGTGCACCCATTTTCTGCCTGCTACATACGGGGCCTGACAGCCTCACGTGCGTCACGTGGCCGGAAGAACCTTAAAGCCATGGTCTGATTCTTGCTTGAAAAGAAACAAGGGGGCTGCTGGGGGTGGTTGGAGGAAACACGGTGACGTGGAAAGAGAGAGACTTGCAAGCTGCAGACTTGCACGGAGCTGAGAGGGCAGGGGAGATGGTGGTGGGAACGTAACCCTGGCAGGATCCGCCTAATGAAATGAACAACACTCGGGCTGTGATCCCATAGCTTTACTTTGGCAGCAGAGACACAAACCACATTAGCTAATGTCCACTGCGGTCCAAAATCTACTGATGGGGGCGGGGGAATGTTTTCTGAGTGGCCCTTTGCTTTGAAATTAAAAAAAAAAACCTTTTGCTCTTAAAGGGAGGGCTGCCTGCTGTGAGAATAGCTTTGGTCTCATATGGGTTAGGCTGCAGGGAAATATGTTAACTGTCTCCCTTGATTGCCTCCTAGTTTAAACTTCCCAAAGAGTACAGCTGGCCTGAAAAGAAACTGAAAGTCTCCATCTTACCAGACGCTGTATTCGACAACCCCCTGCCTTAGAGCTGACTGACACCCTTCCGACATCTGGGAGAGCTAAGTTACTCCACGTTGCCCCGGGACTCACAGGATAACGAATGCAATAAGAACGATACCTTCAAATAAAGGGGATTGCTGCACAACCACTACAACCAGAAGAGGAGTCCCCCCCTCCCCCCAACCCTGGCAGAACTGAACAATGCTGAGAACCGTTCTTCCCTCGTGCCAGGAACAGCCTGCGAATGTTTGAGTGCGAGTGAGAAATATTTAACTATGAAAAGTAGTGGTAAGAATCTGTGGCTTAGTCTAGCTGGCTACAAAGGTCCCTGCAGTTGTAGCCTAGGGGGTCTGTACTTTGTACGCCTACAGTTACACGTCCACGCCTGCAGGTACAAGCGCAGAATCAAGGGATGGACTGTCCCATACGTGACTCTGGAATCCTCCTTGTTAGCCGCATTTCTCCCAGCTGCAGAACTCTTCCTCCACGCGCTGGTTTCTCTTTTCACACACGGAATGGTGCTCGTGGAGGCCAGACGCTCGGGTGTAAAGTGAACTGTCCCGTTTAGTAGAAAACTACCCAAACGCCCCCTACAAGGGTTCAGAAAGGGCCGAGTGTTGAGCTCCATGTGGTGAGCTCTGGTATCACTGCAAACAGGCAACTTGCTTCTCGCACCCTCTGGCCTGGCGTCTGAATGCATGAGCCCCGGAGGAGGTTGTGACCTTTGCTTTTGCTCAGGCGGGAGGAAGAGAGGCTACGGGCGGGGGAGGAGACCTCCTGATTACAGAATGCTGCTCTCTAAAGGGACGCTGTCACGGCCTTTTCCCCTGCCATTGTGCAGAATCCCTTCGGGCCCCGGCAGTGGGAAAGGCTCTGTGTGCTCAGAGGGGCCGCTCTCCAGGAACCGGGGGCTGCCCTGAATGGCTTAAAATGGAGACTCTGTCCACCCTCCGTCACCAGAGCGGAGCCGCCAGCAGAGTCCTAGAGGAAAGCCCTGCAAACACACCCTGCCGGGGACTTGCTCACCCCACCGTTGTGCTTGGCACGATTCCAGCTTGCCAGACTGCGTTGGACGACCCGCTGCCGTTCCTTCATGTGCCGAGGCCTCTAATCTTGCTTTAACAATGGGGGGGGGACGAGCAGATTGACAGGGTCCCCCCCAGCTGCATGGTAGCGTAAGCTTCCCGCTCTGCTTCCAACGTGCAGCTCCCTCTCCATCCCAGTGGCCTCCCGTAGGCCCAGATGCAGCGTGTGTGGGGAGAGCTTTTGTTTCTGCGGGTGGCAGCCTGGTTCTAACAAGCAGGCCCGTTGCAGGGGCCTTGCAGATGGGCTGCAGGCTCTCCCGCGCGTCAGTCCTTCCCCGGCCAATTCTGGATTGTTCTCTAAAGCCGACTCGCCCGTGCTTTCTAAGGCCGTATTCCCTTGGGTCTCTAATTACGTGGCTGCAGATTTCTCCCCCAGCCTTTCCGCTCACAAGCTAATGTGGCCGTTCCTTCGTTTACGGTGGTAGACAATAGTTGTCACGGGTCTTAACGCGGCCGTGGCAACAGCTTTTAACGACTGACTGCCTTTGCTCAGACGGCGATGGCTACAACGGGTCCTAGCCTCACAATGGCGGTGGTGGTCTTAATTTCCTCCCAGCAACCGGGGGGTTTTGTCAACCGGTTTCACACACATTCTGCAGCTGGTAGATGATGGCTGTGTGGTCCTAAGGTTGAGGCATGTATCTGGGAGCCAAGATTTCCCGTGTGACAGGCTGTAGGCAAATCACTTCTCTTCCTCCCCTGCAATGTGAACAATATTTCAGGGAGGTGGGGATGTCTAGTCCATTAGCATCTCTGAAGTGCACCATGATTCTCGGAGGGAGGGACAAGTGCAGTTATGTTTGTTATTATTTAAGGCAAACGAAGTCCAGGTCCTGCGCTGCTTACATTTTTACAAAGCTCTGAAAGCAATTTAGATGGAAATGAGTCAGTAATTTTGTCTGAACTCTAAGGATCACCTTGAAATCACACTTTTAAAGAGCAGGATTTCAAACCTCTGTGCCAGCTGGCGTGACTGTTGTACGTGGCAGACTGCATTTATCCAAAGGAACCTTTGGCTGGCTGTCCGCGTCCCATTACTTAATGTGTACACCGGTTCGGTCTGTCCTGTGCAGGTTGGTGGGAGTTGTAGATGCATCTCCACGGGCCAGTGGACTAGAGAGGGACTGAAAATTGGCATGCAGATCTCCCCACCCAGACCAAACTTGGCTCCCCTTCCCACCTCACTGGGAAGAAATCAAGCAGGAGCGGCCAATGACGCGCCCATTCGCAAAAGGGGGAAGTGGGCAGTGAGAACTTTGCCCTAAATCCACAGATTTCAGGCCAGGCCTGTGAACCGTTGTCGAGTGGCAAGCGCTAGCCTGGGGTGTCTGGCAAGCTGGCTGCCTGCCGCGCTGCTGGCTCCTCTTCCTTATTTCCAGCTGTGAAGTCTCGTGAAGAGAAGCTGAAAGAACAGGACTTTCCTAGGGTGATTTGTCCGTGTCAGCAATTGCTGCTGTTCCCACAGAAGTCACAAAGGGGCAGGGACCAGGCACCCCTGAGTTCTGTCCCCCCTCCCTAATTCGGCTTGAGACCCTGGAAACCTTTCCACAAGACAAGCGCCATCAAATACCTTTGCTGCAGTGGTTTTGTCCAAATCGGCCTCTCCGGCATGTGTGTTCTTCCATTGTGCATTGGCTCCTGTGGGACTCTGTGGGTTGGGTGCTCGTTGGCTTGAGAGAGAGCTGAGAGGCCTGGTCTGTGCTGAGGCCTGGTCTGTGCTACGTGGCTAGGTCGACGTAAGCTGCTGTGTGTCAACCTCGCTGCGGAAGCATCTTCACTTAAATTTGGCTCCTGTTGATGTGCCTCTGTACCAGGGATGTGAACGGGTCACTGCTTACCTGGTTAACCAGTGTTTGGGAACAGCCCCCCGATGCGGGCAGGGGGCCGCTCCAGTTCCACGAGGGTTGGGGGCCAGCCGCCCTGCACCTGGGGGGGCTGCAAGCAGCTCACCCCCCCCACCAACCCCTCGCTCATGAGCTAGTTGGGGGCTGCTGTCAAGCTGGAGCAGTCCCCCATGGAATCCTGCTTAACCAGTTAACCGGCTAAACCTAAGGTTTAACTAATTAACCAGGATTTTACATCTTTATGCCGGTTTAATAACCCACCTCCCCGGGGTAGAGCCACTGTTGATGTAGTTACATGGTCACAGTGTTCGCTTATGTCGACTGTTACTGGCTGGCAGGAGCCATCCCACAATGCCCCACGCTGACAATATGCCCTGTACGAGCACTCCCATGAGGGTGCACTGCCAACACAAAGCCAAGTGCGCACATAAGTGGTTTATAACTATGGCCGCCGTATGCCAAAATAAATTAGGCTGACACACATTTGTAACGTAGACATGACTGGAGTGCTTCGGAATCCCAGCCGTGCCCTCACGTGCATGTGTGTGTATCTGTCATGGATTTATAGGTCGGTATCGGTATCTGAGTGATGACCCGCTGGCAAGGCAGGTTCCTTTTCTTTCAAAGACACTTTCCTGACAAACCCTATTCCTAAAGCCGAGCTGGTTGCCAGATTCCAGTTTCTTTCAAGGGAAGGAAGGGGGGTCGTCCCAATCAATTTAGCCAACTCAGTAAAATGCATCACTGTGACAGTGGCAATCTCCGGTTTATTGCCAGCATCTCCAAAAAGGAGTCCCTGGTGAAAGGCAACTTCGTAAATCCGATGTCGAACTCCCCTCTTCGTTATTTACACCAAGGACGTTGCACGTTAACCAGTACTTACCATTCACCATTTCTTCCCCGTCGTGCCAAAGATTGTTCAGTTGGCAGCTAAACTAAATCTTGAGGTTTGGTCTTTTTCGGGTTGTTTTTGTCTTGGGCAGTCGTGGAAGGGCCAGGGCAGGAGGGCGACATGTTCAGGTGACGTGCAGAGAGAGAACTTTTGAATATATCTATTTTTTTAAACTAGTAAATGGCTTGAAAGGGCAAAGACGTAAGTGTTAATTCCAAGGTGGTTTTCCAGGCCAGTCTTGCTGAGTGACAACTCCGCTCATGCTGCTTTTAGATTTTTTTTTTTTTTCAGGCTGGTGGAAATTTGAGCAGGGATTATACAAAAAAACCAAACCATGCAATTTGTGTTGGCTGGAAGCAGTGATCCAGATGAAAATCACATTTTAAAATAAGTGTGTAGAGGTTTCTCTTCCCCCTACCCAAAAAGAGAAATCTGTCAATGCAGACAGATAGGACCACTTCCTTACGGCAGACCTGTGATGCCTTGAAAGTCTTGCAGGGGAACAGCAACCTTAAAACAAGAGAAATCCCAGGAGGCGTAAACACTCTTCCCCTCACGTACTTGGTTTCAAAAAAATTACAGTATTAAAGAAACCAGGCTCTCAGCAGACCAGAGAGCGCCCTTTGGCGTGACCTAGAGTAATATTTTCCGTGGATTAGATATAGAATATCTGCTCTGTGTAATGGCTTTGAGGACAGAAGTGGGTTGGTTTGTTGTACACAGATTCTCCGAGAACGATTTGAGACGGCATGCCGAAGCCCTGCGTTTTGAATATTCTGTAGCTCTTGAATGGTTTTTTAAAGGACCCTCCAGTCACAAGATTGTCTTTGAGGAAATAAATATTTGTTTACGAAATTTGAGACCAGTAGAAATACTTAGAGGATGGAATTTAAACTAGTTGAATGTAAATGAATTGATGCATAGATGGTTGGATAGAGACTTGCCCTGCAGTGCCTGTGACCCCAGTGTTGAAAATTGTACGATTGCAAGCAAACTTGGAAGTGAAATTAACTAAAACCAAAGGGAATCTGACTTGGGACCCAATTCTGCAAAGGGATCCATGCAAGCAAATCTCCATTCCACTGTTGAGTCCCACTGATGCTAGTGAGGACTCCAGGTCTGCTTGTAGGAATCCCTCTGCAGTCTTGGCCCTCGGTCTGCATGGATTGTCTGTGCAGAAAGTAAGCGCTGGACATGAAAAACAAAAGCAAATTAAGAGTTTAGTGTCATTTGTGATGTAGAGAGCAAACAGATTGGTTTTCCCCGGCATCGTCCACAGTCGGCTGCCTTGTTAGCAAATGGAAGGGGAAGTTAGGATGTGGCTGCTGCTTAGGCTTGTAATCATGAACGGTTTACAGACGTAGCTGCTGCTTCTCTCTCCCTTGTGAGACTCTGCAGGCTTGTTAATTGAATAAACTTCATTACCATGACTCATGCACTGTGCATTTACCACATCAAGCAAGTTAGCTAAACTCTTTCAGGCCCTCCATTTAGAAACATGCTGCAGCTCACGCTTTTCTCCGGTGGGGGGCAGAAGCCGTATCTTCTCTTCCTTTGTTCTGGCCTTTTCATTGCTCCAAAAGGCCTATCCGGAAAAGGATCTAGGTTGCTCAACAGTTCGTCTTGCACCTGCTGTTTATTGCACCTGCTGTTTATTCCTGCCTCACGTATTCCCATCCAACGTCATACCCCCGCTTTGTGGCCTGGCAACAGCAGGGCTAGCTAGCAGTGGGGCGAGGAGTGTCACTTCAAGGGGCAGGACATAGAGCACTGGTCTTTTAAAACCAGCCCGTACGGATCATTAGATCATCCAGTTTGACTTCCTGTGTAACCCAGGCCATAAAACTTCACCCAGTCTACTCCTGCACTGAGGCCAATACCTTGGTTGTTCTAAAGCATCTTTTAGATCAGGGGTGGGCAATAATCTTTGAAGGGGGCCAAAGTCCTCGTGGGGCGGGGCCTTGGGCGGAAGGGGTGGGGTCTTGGGCGGAAGGGGCGGGGCTTTTAACTAGCAGGAGTTGAGAGGGCTGCCAGGCAATGCAGTAGTGGTGTGGGTGGGAACGCCGAGCCCTTTCAGCTCTGGCTATTTAAAGGGCTCGCACCTTAGCAGCCGCCCGGAAGGCCCGAGACCTTTCAAAAGAAGCATTTGAGAGGGCTCGCAGCTCCTGGCCCCACCACTTGCAGATTGCCAGGGAGCCACAAGCTCTTGCAAGTGCTTCTATTTAAAGAGCTCACGGCTGCTAACACATTGCCTGGCAGCTGCGGGGAAGGCGTGAGCCCTTTAAATAGCAGCCGCTGAAAGAGCTTGGCAGGCCGGATCCAGCCATGTTTCAGAGGGAAGACTTTACATGGAGGCTCCACTAGTTCCCTTGGTAGATTTTTGCAATGGCTAGTCGCCTCTCTGGGACATTTAAAATGCACCTTACTTCTAGTGTTAATTAAACTACAGGAACAGATTCATTGTTAAGCAGCAGCGATCTCTTCCCTGATTGATGAAAGCGAGGGAAGTGGGGGACACATGTTTGGACCAAAATCCATCCACATAGACCGTTTTTGTTCTGCGCCATCCTGTCCTAACGTTTTCAGCCTGATTTAGGTTTCTGAAACGGTTGCAATTTCCAGCAAAGTCTATCGCAGGTGATTGTTTGACCCTTCCATAGTATAATTGGATGTGTTCATCCTTTCCTTTTTTTAGGCTTTCATTGGGTGCGAGTCCAAAATTTCAAACTGAAAATAAACCCCTGGCTGGCGGTTTGTTTTAAACCAAGCCCCATCCCGACCTGTGTCTCTCAGGTAATTAACCTGTCATGCAATACACTTCACCACTTCATTTCTAGTACAATTCTATTTCTTCTAAAATTGCTTATAGACCATAAAATCCCGAAAAGGGGCAGAGTAGCTGAGCAATGTCATTTCACGTCTGCCATAAAGGTGCCTATTTCCTTCCCTCCGTGAGATAGGGGGAGGAGGTAACAGTGTTAAATAATTTTGTGTGCCTCATTATTCACAGTTGAAATTTTAGGTCCTTGATGACAGTGTTGCAAAACTACAGAAATCACTGAGTGGTAAATGGTAAAAGGACACTGTTAAATGCTTTTTAAAAAAAAATTTAAATGACTTGAAAATATTTTTTCTCCTTTTTTTTTAAACACTCAAACGCGGGAGTAAAATGTCCTTTGTCTCTGTTCTATTTTGCAAAGACGATTTTCCTTCTCTCTGCTCCGTTCTCTGCTAGAAGGTCATTAAAGCAAAGTGGTTTTGGTTCCCTTCCCCCAGAGCCCAAGTACAGTGTTAGAAGCCCGGCTTTGTAAACCCTCAGCTGTTGCAGAGCCAGTGGAAGTAGGTCCTACATAAACATGTGGCTGTGGGTGGTTCCTTGACAGTGGAATGGTTAGAATCCAGGAGATAGTCCGCAGTATAACAGTCTCCCGGTAACAGTCGGCCCAGATTACACCCAAGATGGCTTTGCCAGTTACCTTTGTAACAACAGACAGAAATTCAAGATGCCACCTGCCTGGGAGAATACGAAGCCCATTGGGACAGAAGAAAGAGGAAGCGAGTTGAAAGGGCTGTGTCCTTCGCACAGTGACTGATGGGAGAATCTGAGGATTGTCACCTTTTATTTTGTCCTTTTGCCTTTCCTTGAAGCAACAATTTACAGCTCAGTGGCACCAGACTGGTTCCTGTGCGTAGGAGCCTACCACTCCAAACTCAGGAATCTTAACTGGCCCAAATACATTCAAATCCAGCTCCATCCTCCCCTCCCTGAATTCCCAGCAGGCTTGGATTTAACTGCAGCCAGAAGCAAAGGAGGAGACGTTTAGAGGAATGATTAGCCATATTCACACCGAAGGGATTTACTGGTTTTCTCAAAACTTTTATATCCACAGAGCCCAGCCTGGTACTGTGTCCTTTTCCTCACCTAGCAATAGTTTTTTTTTTAAGAGATAGTGCGTTTGTTGTTGTTGACGACACTACCAGTTGGAAGGCGGTTGAGCTGGGTAAGCTAGGAGGAAATGAGGATTTATCTGTGGGTTGCCTAAAGTGGACAGAGCCATGCTTAACCCTGACTGCTGGGGGTTGCTTTTGCAGCCATCAGCTGAGGTGAACATTTTTGTAGTTCATCTGTTTCTTTTTGTGTGCGTGCGTGTGTGTGTGTATTTTCTTACTAGAATTCTAAAGACACTACAGAATCGGTCTGCAAGGAGCCTGCTTCCTGCCGTCACTGTGTCAGTAGTTTGTAGTGGGACTTTTTTTTTTTACAAAAAAAAAAAGGAAAACTAAACTAGCAGAGGTTTTTAAATATTTTATATTAGTTCCTAATGTAAATTCTTACTTTGTTATTGGAGTGCCGGTGCCATCCACCTGCACGTGACTTTTGTAATATTTTTGTGAATCACTAAACATTTTTTCTCCCGTGTATTCTAAGTGCATTAAACATATTTGCAGAACTGGCTGTGTCCTTTCCTCGGCGTGGTTGCAAAAGAAAGAAAATGGGATGGATGGAGTCAAGTTCCTGACCAGAGCTGCTGTTAGCTCCCTGCTTATAAACCCAGTCTCTCGTTAGGCTTAGCAAAATGCAGGACAATGTAGCACTTTAAAGACTAACAAGATGGTTTATTAGATGATGAGCTTTCGTGGGCCAGACCCACTTCGTTAGGCTTAGAATTAGTTAGACTTCAGATCTGATTTAGAGGGCGGGGCGGCAACTGCTCTAAACTGTTACAGCAGATGGGACGTTAGAAAGGAGAAGGGATCATGCGTACTTCAGAGCCAAATTCTGCCCCTGGTGTGTCTGTCCTTTGGCTTCAGTGGGATTTTGCAGGTGTCTGATCAGGGAACCAATACATTTGGGGAAGACAGCACAGAGAACACTTAAGGGGGAAAAATTACTGAGCTAATGTTGCAGTGATTCTGCAGTAATCTTTCTACACTCTTCAGTAATAAGTACTTTTAAGGTCAGAGAGAGGAAGGGTGGAATACTTGAGCTGGGGGAGGGGAAATGACGGCCTACAAGGGAAGGGAGGAAAGAGGAGAAGAAAGCCGTCAGTCCGGAATCTCCCTCTCCTGAGAAATTCTGTTGGGTCACGTAACAGACACCCCTAATTTACATGGAAACAGATTTTCTGTTGTCAGCAGAAATGGTTCCAGGAGGTTAATTCTGAATCTGAGCATGGAAACCCATTCATTGCTACAGGAATAACCTTTGTCCTACGAACAATACAGCATCCTGCTACTGGGAGAAAAACCAGCAAATGAAACCGCCTGCCCTGTCCCCACTGCTCGCCCGGAGCGACGCTGAGACCTTTGGATTAAGTCCCATCAGGGTTTCAGATGCCCCAGCCTGAGCGCTCCAGCACCAGGTACTAAGCCAGGGGCTGGCAAGATGGGGGCCGGATCCAGCCCACCCTGGCTTTGATCCCAGCCACCCTGCGGGAGGGAGCAGTACCGCTCAGTGGGTACAACGCTCCCTGTGGCTCTCGGCGCTGCAGGGGGGAGGGGAGAGACTTCACATGCCGCCCCTGCCCCCAGCAAAATCTCCCCGCTCCTGCTGGCCGGAGACCAGGCCATAGGAGCTGAGCAGTTTTGCTGGGGGTGGGAGAAGCAGGCAGAGCCTCTCCCCCTGCACACGGAGCAGAGCCACAGAAAACAGCCAGCCGGGGGCTGCTGGCCGGGCAGGGAAGCCTCTTGAGAGCAATGCTGGCCCAGAGCTGCTTAAAGAAGCACCTCCCAGCCAGAGCCTGTCTCTGGCACCCCAGCCCCTCCTGCACCCGACTCCCTCCCAGACCCTACACCTCCTCCAACACCCTCCCTCAAGCCAGAATCCTCTCCTGCACCCACACCCCCTCCCAGACCCTGCTCCATCACCTCCCCTCCTGCGCCCTAACACCCTCTCAGACCCCACCCCCTCCCAGACCCTGCTCCATCACCTCCCCTCCTTCACCCTAACGCCCTCTCAGACCCCACCCCCTCCCAGACCCTGCTCCATCACCTCCCCTCCTTCACCCTAACGCCCTCTCAGACCCCACCCCCTCCCAGACCCTGCTCCATCACCTCCCCTCCTTCGCCCTAACGCCCTCTCAGACCCCACCCCCTCCCAGACCCTGCTCCATCACCTCCCCTCCTTCGCCCTAACGCCCTCTCAGACCCCACCCCCTCCCGCACCCTGCTCCATCACCTCCCCTCCTTCGCCCTAACGCCCTCTCAGACCCCACCCCCTCCCGCACCCTGCTCCATCACCTGCCCTCCTTCGCCCTAACGCCCTCTCAGACCCCACCCCCTCCCGCACCCTGCTCCATCACCTCCCCTCCTTCGCCCTAACGCCCTCTCAGACCCCACGCCCTCCCAGACCCTGCTCCATCACCTCCCCTCCTTCGCCCTAACGCCCTCTCAGACCCCACCCCCTCCCGCACCCTGCTCCATCACCTGCCCTCCTTCGCCCTAACGCCCTCTCAGACCCCACGCCCTCCCAGACCCTGCTCCATCACCTCCCCTCCTTCGCCCTAACGCCCTCTCAGACCCCACCCCCTCCCAGACCCTGCTCCATCACCTCCCCTCCTTCGCCCTAACGCCCTCTCAGACCCCACCCCCTCCCGCACCCTGCTCCATCACCTGCCCTCCTTCGCCCTAACGCCCTCTCAGACCCCACCCCCTCCCAGACCCTGCTCCATCACCTCCCCTCCTTCGCCCTAACGCCCTCTCAGACCCCACGCCCTCCCGGACCCTGCTCCATCACCTCCCCTCCTTCGCCCTAACGCCCTCTCGGACCCCACCCCCTCCCGGACCCTGCTCCATCACCTCCCCTCCTTCGCCCTAACGCCCTCTCGGACCCCGCCCCCTCCCGGACCCTGCTCCATCACCTCCCCTCCTTCGCCCTAACGCTCTCTCGGACCCCACGCCCTCCCGGACCCTGCTCCATCACCTCCCCTCCTTCGCCCTAACGCCCTCTCGGACCCCACCCCCTCCCGCACCCTGCTCCATCACCTCCCCCTCCTTCGCCCTAACGCCCTCTTGGGCCCCACCCCCTTCCGCACCCTGCCCCATCACCCAGATGCTGCGGTGATGGGCACCAGTTTAAAACCAGGCTGTGGGGGTTGGCCTGAGGTATCTTGATGCCATTTCTTCAGGCAGGCGGCCTCTGTTCACGCCCCGACCCGGGGGACCATTGGCGTTGGTAACCCCAGAGGAAGGAGGCAGGTCAGGAGGCCTGTTGGTGGGGCCAGGAGCTGCCTTTGGTGGGGGAGAGGCGGTGCGGGGAGGCCGTTCCTGTGCTGCTGATCGCAGCCTTGGGACACACCCGAAAACCCCCAGGACTCTGCCTGGGCCTCTTGGGAAGAGGAGGGGTGGGGCTGCCAAGATAATCCTTCCTCCCCCCAACTTGTGTTCTAGCTGGGGGGACTGCTTCCTGGCCGGGCCGGGTGGCTACTTGCCCACCTCTCTGCTGCTCCCTGAGCTCTGCCTACACCCCTTTAGTTGGAGTGTAGACTTAACCAGATTAGTC
The DNA here is from genome assembly GCF_049634645.1 of Pelodiscus sinensis. NCBI lineage: Eukaryota > Metazoa > Chordata > Testudines > Trionychidae > Pelodiscus > Pelodiscus sinensis. Next base: position 72,876,650 of record NC_134718.1, on the reverse strand, counting down.
AGTGACGCTTCCTGGAACGGGTGAGCTGCCCGGCCAGGCCCCCTCAGTCTCTGGTTTCCTGCTTCGTCTCCTTTTAAACCCGGGAGGATCTGACATGTCGACTCGCCTGCCGAACACCAAGCGAGCGGCTGTGGTCGCCTTCCTCCCGGGGACGGGCTTTCTGTCTCCCAAGGGAGAGAGAGGGTCTTTTGGGGGCTCCTTCTGGGCCTGTTATACAAGCTGCCCTTTAGAGCCCATCTGGAGCACCCTGAACTGGTACAGTTAGACACGGGATGAATTGCCTCTGGCAACCCAGAACTGCAACCGTCCCCGAAGGGCTGGCCCTTTCCCCGCTGCTACCTTGTTAACAAAGCCCCGCCAGTGCCGTACGCGAATGAATTCCATCTAAACTGCTCTGGGCAGCACAAAGCATTTGGCCTGGTCTCCTTCCGATGAGGTTCGCCTCTGGCCGGAGGTTCTGCTGCTGGCGGGGGAAGGGGAAGAGCCCTCCTTGCTGTGGATTGGAGGGCCTAAAGGAGAAACCACGCTGGGCTGCAAGGAAACGCGACTGCTGCTTCTGGGCAGCCTCCAGTGAAGATGAGCCAGAAGCAACCGATCAGCCGCTTCCTGTTAACCCCTGCGCAAGGCGCAGACACGGCCCGTTCCTCTACGTGACTGGTCCAGCAAGCAAAAGGTCGCCTCTGCTACAAGCTTACTGGGTCCATCTGACCGCCCCAGGCATTGTGGTTTTAAAGGGTTACCCCTCCATCTCCTCTCTCCGCTGCCTTTGGAGCCATCTTCAAAGCTGCCTGGGCATCCATCCAGTCTACACGCTCTGCCTGGCTGGTGAGCCGGCTAAGCTGCTCTGCCAGAATCCTTTGGTGATCAGATATTGCTGGTCTCTAACCGTCTCGCTGGATGCTGCGCAATTGGCATGATGGGAAAAGATGCCTCGGGATTGGGATGTTACTCGGGTAGGAAGTACTGGAATTTGTGTCACCGTCTCTGCACAGCTCAGCAGCCGCTCTCCCTTTGCCGACCCACTTTTGAGTCAGGCCCGCGCTGCCGGCTGCACATGCCCGAGGCCCCAAATGCGAATCAGAGACTCCTAGATGATTAGGGCAGGCAGAGACCTCAGGAGGTCAGAGTCCAACCCCTGCCCGCAGCAGGATCAACCCCAATGAAATCATCCCAGCCAGGGCTTTGTCAAGCCGGGACTTAAACACCTCCAGGGATGGAGATTCCACCCCCATCCTGAAGCCAGGGCAAGAGCTGTACAATGTGGCAAGCAACCAGCCGGTAGCTCTGTGGGTATCTGTGCTATTTAAGGTGCCGGAGCGTGGTCCTTCAGTGCATCTCCGGAGAAGTGGCGTCAATACTCAGGCAGGCTTTCAGAGAGCTCTGTGACCTGCAGTCAATGCTAGATGTGACAACATTCATCCAAAAAAAGGTTTCCAAAAGAAACCGGAAGGTGGGAGCCGTATTTCTGGTTCTAGCAACAGGCAATCACACAGACTGGTGCATGGAGCTGTTAGTTAAATCCTCAAGAGCACTGCAAGCAAGGATGGTCAATGCCATTGACCATCTCCTCTGTGACACACCTTTCCGAGTGTACGTGGGAGACAGTTGCCTTGTCTTTTCCATCCAATGTGATGGGGTGAAATCACAGAAGTCCCCTTGGGCTGTCCCTCTGGTGTGCTGATCATGCCACCGGCGCCCACCTTTCTGCTCTGTGGGGCTCCCTGCCACCCTGTCCTGCTGGGGCCACATTCTCGGGTCTCCCCCAGACAATGCACAGAGTTGAGGTTACTGCCCCCCACCCTTGAAGAGCAGCAGAGATACTGAACTGGCTCAGTTCTAAGGGCTCAGGAGCCAGAAAACTAACCTCCCAAATAAATCGGTCTTACTCCGTAAAAGTTTTACACAGAGAAAGCTTATAAGATCCACCCACCTAATCAATGCAAGAGAGATATGCACGGTGGTTGCTTCCTCCCCGTGCCAGATAATTATTTACACTGGGCCTGATAATAAGTACATGTTTTTATTAACTATAAAAAGTAGAATTTAATTAGTTGCAAGAGAAAACAGTCAAATCAAAGTAAGTTACTCAATTAAAAATACTTAGCTCATTCTGATGCACTAAGAAACTTGCAAATTCTCACTCTACACAGCTGTTCTTATCTCAGGTAAAATCTTCAGATCAGTTGATCTTTGACTTGGGTCTACGGCTTCTTCAAAGTTTTTGTATTCTCGCAGGTCGTGCCAGGTAGTTTCAAAAGCCAGCTGAAGATAAAGGCTGATTGCTTCCTATTGCTTAAATAGACTTTCTCCCGGGGTGGGAATCCTTTGTTTGGCATCTCCCATCCCCATGGAAAATTACAAGGTCCAAAATGGACTCCAGTACCAGGTGGCAGGCTCACATGTCTCCTTAGGACCAATCACTGTTAGGGCTCACCGGGCGAATAAGACCATTCACAGGTCGTTGAGTTGAGCGCCGAGCCATTAAGTTTCCAGGGCATCAGTGATGGCCTTCGTTAGCACATTTAGCATTATTACCAGATCCACACTTCATCGGCTTAGCGACCCAAGCATGGTCATTCACAGAGCTGACTTGATTAAGATGGCTGAATACTGTAGACCATGGTATAGACACGACCGAAAGTAACCAAGACAGTTTTGAGCCTCTGATGGTGCCAGAGCAACCCAGGAATGGAATATCTTTCTCAATAGACATTCTTGAAACACAAATCCTACCCCATCTGCCACTCCAGACCATGGTTCGTGCGTACCAGGGGTCAGCCAGCTAAGATGTCCAGAGGGATCCACACCTTCATTTGAAATTTGTTAGCAAACATGCCTGATCCTTCATGTACCTCAACCTTGATGGTGTCGACAGGAATTAGCCCAAGATCAAGCCCTGCTCCTTTGAAGAGAGACCTGAGGGCGTGGTCTTACTATCAGAATATTCTCCCCAGACAAATACTTGCAGACTGTGGTCAAATCGCCTCTTCACCGTCTTTGTTAAACTAAAGAGATGGAGTTTCTTTAGCCTCTCCCAGGAAGGTTTCCCGTCCTCAACATCATTCTTGGAGCTCTTCTCGGAACCTTTTCCAATTTGTCAACCTCCATGTGGAAGCTTGAGCACTGGAACTGGACACAGTCTTCTAGCGCTGATCTCAGGAATGCTGTGTGCAGTGAAAAACACACGTCCCTACACATAGCAACATAACGGCCACACTGGGTCAGGCTGGGGACTGCCTGACTGAGTAGCAGTTCTGCAGAAAAGGATCTGGGGATTGCAGTGGATGAGAAGCTGGATGAGAGTCAACAGGGCGCCCTTGTAGCCAAGAGGGCTAAAGGCATATTAGGTTGCATTAGGAGGAGCATTGCCAGCAGATCTAGAGAAGTGATTATTCTCCTTTATTTGGCTCTGGTGAGGCCACATCTGGAGTATTATGTCCAGTTCTGCCCTCCTCCCCCCACTACAGAGAGGATGTGGACGTATTGGGGACGGTCCAGTGGAGGGCGACCACATTGATTAGGGGGCTGGAGCACATGACCTACGAGGAGAGGCTGAGGGAGTTGGGTCTGTTTAGTCTGCAGAAGAGAAGAGCGAGGGGGGATTCGAGAGCAGCCTCCAACTTCCTGAAGGGAGGTTCCAAAGAGGCTGGAAAGAGGCTGTTCAGTGGTGACAGATGCAGAACAAGGAGCAATGGGCTCAAGTTGAAGTGGGGAGGTCTAGGCTGGACATTAGGAAAAACTATTTAATTGGGAGGGTGGGGAAGCACTGGGATTGGTTCCCTAGGGAGGGGCTGGAGTCTCCATCCCTAGAGGTGTTTAAGTCTCGGCTTGACACAGCCCTGGCTGGGTTGATTTAGTTGGGATTGGTCCTGCCTTGGGCAGGGGGCTGGACTTGATGACTCCTGAGGTCACTTCCAGCTCTATGGTTCTATGATTCTAGAGCAATGATCCATCAAGGCCAATGCCCTGTCTTCTGCCAGTGCCAAGTGCTTCATAGGAAATTAACAGAGCAGGGCAATTTATGGAGCTATCCATCACTTGTTGCAATCCTTACCTTCTGGAAGGGTCAGGCACAGCCAAGGCAAGGATTGCATCCTTGACTATCTTGGCTACGGTCCATCAATGGCCATATCTTCCGTGCACTCAGCTTATTCTTTTTTGAACCTAGTTATATTTTTGGTCTTCACAATGTCCCCCAGCAGGGAGTTCCACAGGTTGACTGTGCACTGTATGTTTGTTTTAAACCTGCTAACGTATTAATGTTATTGGGTGACACCAGGTTCTTGTGGGATGTAAAAGAGTAAATAAGACTTCCTTATTCTTTCTCCATGCCAGTCATGATTTTAGACCTCTGATATATCCTAATCATTTGTCACTTTTCTAAGTTGAAAAGTTCCCATCTTGTCTGCTACAGAAGCTGTTCCACACACCTAATCATTTTTGTGGCCCTTTCTGTACTTTTCTCAATTTTAACACATCTTTTTTGAGCTGAGGCAACCAGATCTGCACACAGTATTCAAGGTGTGGGCGTACCATGGCTTTATATAGTAGCAATCTATTTTCTGTTTTATTATCTATCCTGTTCCTAACACAGTTTTCTTTTTTAACTGCTGCTGCACAGATGTTTTCAGAGATCTCTCCACAATGTCTTTTTTGAGTGGTAACTAATTTAGATCCCATCCCTTTGCGTGTATACAGTAGAACCTTGGAATTACGAACACGGTCAGAATGGAGGTTGTTCATAACTCTGAAAAGTCCGTAACTCTGAACAACCTGGTATGATTATTCTTTCATACGTTTATAACCGAGCATGGACTCGTTCACTTAATACAGCTTTGAAACTTTACTAGACGGAGGGAAAATGCTGCCTTGAACCGTCTTAATTTTAACGAAACGAGCGTAGAAACAAATTTTATTTTGTCACATTTTTGAAACTTCCCGGTTTTTAGCAGTTGACACTCAACACAGTACAGTCCTGTCTTTGCGGTCCCTGCTGCTGCCGGAATGCACCCTGCCAGTTCCCAGGGAGGGGTGGGGTCAGCTGGTCGGTTCGTAACTCTGGAGTTGATACCGCGGCGATCTTGCTGTCGTTAGGATGCTGTTGTCCAATGTGCGTAACTTGGCACATATCGATATTGAAGGCCATCTGCCCTTTTCTTGGCCGCTCACCCAGTTTTGTGCGACCATTGTGACTCTTTGCCGTCAGTTTTGAGCTTCGCTTTCTTCAGTTATTTGGTATCTGCAAATTTGGCCACCTCCCTGTTCACTCTCTTTTCCTGATCACTTGCAAATATTGAACAACACTAGTCCCATTACTATTAGAGGACCCTCGCTCTCCACTGGAAACCCTGGCTACTTATTCCTATGCTTTGTTTCCTCTCTTAACTTGCGGTTCCCCTGCGTATACAGCCAGTGACTTTTTTTCACCTCTCAGTCCCTTCTTTCTAAACCAGTCAGCTCCTCCTAGAAGTGTGACCTATATTCTTGGTTCCAAGAAGTATGACGCTGGATAGATCTATATTAAAACACACTGTTCAAACTCGCCAAGCAACTGGGCTGGCTCTGTAAAACCAACCTGTCCTTCCCCCAATTTTTGTCTCATTTACAAACTTTCTCAGCAATGACTTTCTTCTCCCAAGTCATGGAATAGCACTGGGCCAAGAGTTGCTCCTTATAGGCTCTCCCCAGAAAGACTTCCATTAGCTGATCATTCCCTATTTTAAAAATGCCTTTGAGATCTATCAGTTAGTCAGTCTGCACTCACTGTACGCAGGCCTTATGAATTATGTCAACGTAGTTACCGTTTGTCAACTGAATGTGTGATCTCATCTGAACACTTTACCAAGTTTACTTAAGAACGTTCTTCCATGAAGCTGCGTTGATTGGAATTATTTATGCTCCGTCCTTCAACTCTTCATTGGATCCTGTGGTAGACTTCTCATGATTTTGTCTGATGTCAGGTAACTGGCCCCGAGTTACCGAGGTCCTCCTGTTAACTTTTTAAAAATATTGGCACATTAGCTCTCCTCAGGCTTATTGGCGTTAGATTTTTGTCATTAATAAATTTAGCTTCCCTTATCAATTGTCTATATTTTTGAGACTGTTAATTTAGACGTTTCTCTATAGCTCTTTTTTGCATTGTTTTAAAAAAATGTTACTCCTGCTTTTGCATTCCTTCTTGATCAGGATGCTTAACCAACAAAAGATTTGTTTCTTGATTGAGTAACTGTGGGATTTTAGGCATCTAATATTCTGTCTTACACAATTCCTAGTTATTAGTTGTATCGGCCGTATACCTTGTGACTGCATCCCTTGCCAACAGAGTTGATTTCCCAAATCTTGGCTGCGGTACATGACTTAAAAGAACAAACACACTCGATGCTCATTGCAAACACCTCTTTTACGACTGGCTTCCCTGCACCCACACCTCAGGGGAGATGTGGGATGGGAGTCGGATTTCTCTTAACAGTAGCAACTAAGAGGGGAGAAATGAATCTTCTGCATTTCCTAGCTGTTTCCCCTCCCCCCTTCTCTTTTTATCCTGTCTAGGGAAAAAATAGCCTATTATTGACAATGATCATTAGATCCTTTATCACAGAATCATAGAACTGGAAGGGACCTCGAGAGGTCATCGAGTCCAGCCCCCCGCCCTCACGGCAGGACCAAGCACCATGTAGATCATCCCTGATAGACGTCTGTTTAACCTGCTTATAAATATTTCCAACGATGGAGATTCCACAGCCTCTGTAGGTAACTTATTCCAGTGTTTAACTACTCTGCTAGCTAGGAAGTTTTTCCTAAAGTCCAACCTAAACCTCCCTTGCTGCAATTTAAGCCCATTGCTTCTTGTCCTGTCCTCAGAGGGCAAGGAGAATAATTTTTCTCCCTCCTTGTAACACCCTTTTAGATATCTGAAAACCGCTATAAGGTCCCCTCTGTCTTCTCTTTTCCAAACTAAACAAGCCCAGTTCTTTCAGTCTTCCTTCCTCTGCAGCTAAACATTTAGTTCATAGAATCCTAGGGCTGGATGAGACCTCAGGAGTCATCGAGTCCAGCCCCCTGCCCAAAGCAGGATCAACCCCAACTCCATCATCCCAGCCAGGGCTTTGTCAAGCTGGGACTTAAAAACCTCTAGGGATGGAGATTCCACCCCCTGCCTGGGGAACCCATCCTAGGGCTTCCCCACCCGCCTAGGGAAAGAGTTTTTCCTAATATCCAACCTAGACCTCCCCCACTGCAACTCGCGACCATTTCTCTGCCGTCCATCACTCCTGTGAACAGCCTCTCTCCATCCTCTTTGGAACCCCCCTTCTGGAAGTTGCAGGCTGCTCCCAAATCCCCCCTCACTCTTCTCTGCTGCAGACTAAATAAGCCCCAATCCCCCAGCCTCTCCTCGTAGGCCATGTGCTCCAGCCCCCGCATCGTTTTTGTTTCCCTCCTATTGTTTCTTAGAGTTCTCCGCTTTGGCACCACGTACCCCCAGAAACCTCCCACCCTCTTTCTGCCTAGAGTGGGGTCACGTCTTCCTCCTGGGGGGAGGGGGATGGGGGTGCTCTTTCCTGTTGCAACACGGCGTCATGGCCCTGCAAGGTGTGAGCCCCCCGTGTGTAAATGGGCCCAGACTTTGGAGGTACCGACTCCATCCTGTGGCCAGCATGCCGGTCCGGACGCCAGCGTCCCTCTGTGCTCGGAACCAGTGGTGGGTCCTGACTATTTCCTGTGTCCCTCCAGGGCAGGATGCTGGACGCTCGCTCTTCTCCAGGCCAGGGGCGGGTCCAGATGTGGGGGGAGGTCTTGGGCATCCTGTAGCAGCCCCCCCCCTTCCCAACTGCCCCATCCCTCGGCCTCAGCATGTGCCCAGATGTGGTGCGTAGGTGCTGTCCTTTGTCAGGCGCAGGTCAGAAACTGGAGCGGAGCGGGCTGGGGTGAATCCCAACCAGCACCTGGTGAGTTTAGGGCCTTTCCCTCCCCTTCCCACATGGGGGTGGCAAGTTCCCTTTCTCTGCGTTGCAATCTGCCCCTTCACCTGCCCCTGCTGCCTTCTCCCTCCACCCTCCGGGGCAGAGACTCCTCTGGCCGGGGCTGGCCACCCTCGGAGGGGGTTGAATTAAGGGTTCTAACAAAGGAGGGGCTCAGACGGTCATTAGGAGCGGCTGGTTGCTAAGGTTGCCCTTCTAATTAATCACGGCTCGGAGCAGCTGCCCCGCTGGGCTGGGAAGGTCGGTTCCTCACCCCCTAAGTGGGTTTTCTTTTAAATCCGCACAGTAAATATTCATCTCTGGGGTATGGAACTGACGAGGGGCCGGGGGAAGCTCCCGGTGCTGTGCAGTTGAGAGGCGGCTCCCGGGGGGGCATGGCTAGGGGTGCCAACCCCCCAGGTTTGGCTTGGAGTCTCCCCGGACTGGCATGGATCTCCCGGGGGCCCTGAAGATCAGAACAGGATTGTATAAAAAAAAAATGCCATGGGGGGAGGGAGATCTCCCATGATACTCCTGTGTTGCCCCCCCTCCAGGTGTGGGGGTCGGGAATGGCCTCAGCTACACCAGTCTCCTTGCCCAGGACACAGGGATCCCCTGGGGTGCAGCTGCTTTCTCAGTGGGGTCCCCGAATTCTGCCGGCCTCCGCGGCAGGGCAGGTGCCCCAGGCGGGGAAGGGAGGAGCCAGGCAAACCCCACCTCTGCCACTGACCAGGAAGTGGGAGGAGCAGAGTCAGGTCTAGGAGTCAGTAGCCGGAAGTCGGAGGCAGAAATCCGACCGGCAGGACCTGGCGTGAGCAGGGCTGGGTCCGAGGCAGGGGGGGCTGGGAACAAGCAAGGGCAGGCGCTGTGGCAGCTGCGGGTGAATCCAACTCCTCCTTGCATCGTGGCCACAGGACTCAGGATGTCAGTCGTGGCTGCACCCGTGACAAATACTGAGACAACGTAACCTCTTGTAAAAGCGTTTCGCTGCCACTCGCTGCCCCTCGGCGCCCCTGCTGGACAGGCCTGGTGTGGCAGCACCCCTTCTGCAGCGCCCCCTACTGGACAGGCCTTGCATGGCAGCGCCCGCTGCTGGACTGGCCTGGCATGGCAGCACCTCCTGCTGGAGCGGCCTAGCGCGGCAGCGCCCCCTGCTGGACAGGCCTGGAGTGGCAGTGCCCCCTGCAGGAGAGGCCTGGTGCGACAGCGCTCCCTTCTGCAGCGCCCCCTGCTGGAGAGGCCTGGTGCGGCAGTGTGCCCTGCTGCAGCGCCCCCTACTGGACAGGCCTGGTGCAGCAGTGTGCCCTTCTGCAGCGCCCCCTGCTGGACAGGCCTGATGTGGCAGCACGCCCTTGCTGGTGGCTGTTGTAATTTGGCCTCCGGCCAGATCACTCTCTTCAGTCTCTGAGTAGAACCAAACTCCTAGAGCCGATGCTCAGCCTGTGTTCAGAGCTCCTGCCTCAGCCCCGTTGTGGGGCTAGGAGGAGCATCCAGCCCACCTTCCGTCTGGGTGCCAGCCCAGCGTTCAGCTGGGTCTGCTTCTTCACCTGTGCTCGTTTCCCCAGGGCCACTTCCTATCTTGAGGGTGAGTCAGCTCTCTTCTCTCCCAGGCCTCCCACCTGGCTCTCCTACCACTCAGGACAGAGCGCCATGGGGAGCCACCTGCTGTGCTGTGTAGGGGAGTGGGTCATGGCAGGGCCAGGCCCCAACTGGGCTCTGTGTTCCCTCACCCCTACCCCAGATCTGAGTCACGGATGAGGACGCCAGCGAACGTTAACGGGCAATAGCTGTAGGGCTGATTCTGCGGCACTAACATCGATTTGAACTGGGCGGCGTTGCTATGTGCGGGGTCTGGCTCTGTGCCTTAGCCCCATTTTGCTGGGGAAACTGAGGCTTCCTTTGCAGGGTTGGTGTGAGGATTAATCACCCAGTGCCCGTGCAGTGCTCAGGTGGAAGGCACCAGAGAAGGGCGGAGGAGGTGAGGGGGGACGGGCTCTGGGGTGTCGTGGGTCTCAGTGGGTGGCACTGAGGGCCGGAGGGGGGCTGTGTGCCCGGGTCTATGGAGCTGAGCTTTTCCCACGGTTTTGCTGCATCCGGGTCGGCTGTGGGTGGCTCAGCTCTCAGGAATGCCTCCCCGCCCGCCTGGGCAGGAGCCGACACAGTCAGGCTGGGCCCGGGGAGGGGGAGGGGGGCTGGAGCAGGAGTGGCAGCGTCACCCAGCCAGGAGCAGGCTAGCGCTGATGCCCTACCCGGCGAAGGAGGGCCCCTTCCAGTCTCCTGGGCTCGCTAGTCCCCCTCCTCCCCACCGGCCAGAGGCTGGGGGATGTTCTGCGGCCGCCGGCGGGGGCTGGGCCATGGGGCAGACCCCCAGTTCACACCCAGCCCAGAGCCGGGTGGGATGGGGGGTCGGTGTCTGGGGTGGCATGGTGGGAGATCACTGGCTCCTGGGCTGGCAGCCTGAGCCAGGATGGGACCAGGCCCTGGAGACAGCGGCGGGGGCCCCTCCGGCCCAGGGCTGCAAGGGGCTGTGGGGGTCTGGTTTGTCCTGCCCGCAGGCTGGCTGGCAGCTAGGGCGGCTCCAGGGCAGAGCAGGCGAGAGGCCCCCGCAGCCACCTGGCAGCGGGGGGTGGGGGCTGGGGGCTGGGGGCTGGGGCTGGGCCGGTGCCGACAGGGCAGGCCCCACCCCTCCGGCACAACCAGGCCTTCTGCGGGCTGCCCAGCAGGGCCGCCAACTGCCCGAGGCCACAGCCCCAGGCCTGTCCCGAGCTCCGCTCCTTCCCAGCGGCCACAGCCCCCTGCCCTGTCTGAACCTCTGCCCGCTCAGCCCCCACCCCTCTGCCCGCTCAGCCCCCCCAGCCCGCTCAGCCCCCACCCCTCTGCCCGCTCAGCCCCCCCAGCCCGCTCAGCCCCCACCCCTCTGCCCGCTCAGCCCCCCCAGCCCTCTCAGCCCCCCCAGCCCGCTCAGCCCCCACCCCTCTGCCCGCTCAGCCCCCCCCAGCCCGCTCAGCCCCCCCAGCCCGCTCAGCCCCCACCCCTCTGCCCGCTCAGCCCCCCCAGCCCGCTCAGCCCCCACCCCTCTGCCTGCTCAGCCCCCCCAGCCCGCTCAGCCCCCACCTCTCTGCCCGCTCAGCCCCCCCTAGCCCGCTCAGCCCCCACCCCTCTGCCCGCTCAGCCCCCCCAGCCCGCTCAGCCCCCCCCTCTGCCCGCTCAGCCCCCCCAGCCCGCTCAGCCCCCACCCCTCTGCCCGCTCAGCCCCCCCCAGCCCGCTCAGCCCCCCCAGCCCCCACCCCTCTGCCCGCTCAGCCCCCCCCCCCAGCCCGCTCAGCCCCCCCCAGCCCTCTAGATGGTGGCTCATCTAGAAGTTGCAGGTACCACCCTCCATGTCTCCCCTTCACACATGGGAAGTTCACCAAGTGTTCCCCCCTCCATGTGTCCAATTTTCCACACTCAACTGATCCGTACAACAGAGTCAGATCCACAGAACCAGCAGATCACGACATGAAGATCGATGGGTCCTGCTTTGCGTTCTGTATATTCATGTCCGTGCGTCTATTTCCAAAAGCGTGGGGGGAGGGGTCCGTCACAGCGGGATTCTGTCTCCGTGTCCCTCGGAGCCGTCTCGCCTTCCTCCCCTGTTGCCTTCCAGAGAGGCAGCATCATGGGGGGGCAGGCAGGAGCCGGTTCTTGGGGGAGTCGGCTTAAAAGCCCCACTCGAGCAGCAGCAGCGCTGAGGGTGGGGGGGGGCTAGGTAGGAGGCAATACACACAGGGAGCTGGCTTTCCTGCGGAGCTCCCTGTCCCCCCTCCCTGCTGCCTCTGTATCCGAGGCAGCAGGTGGGAGCCGGTACGCTGGAGAAACCAGCTTTTAAGCTGACTCTCCGTGAGCCCCGGAATCCGCCTGCCCTCCCCCCACCCTGTGTGTAAATGTGTAGCTGCTGAAAGACTCAGCAGTTAGCAAACCAGGGGTCTTGTAAACACCTAACATCTGGAGTTCCAGGAGGGCGTTTTCGTCCTGGCCGCCCTCTGGCTCCACGCGTAGCCTGGGGCCTGTCACTCGACCCCTCTGCATGTCTCCTCCCTTCAGTGGGGCTGGCTGCCCGCGGGGCAGCCGGCCAGCGAACGTTACGTTCCAGGCGACTTGCCGAGCGTGCCGGGGGGTCAGCGTGCAAATGGCCGAGTCCCTCCCCGTTCCGTCCCTCTCGTCTCAGCTGTGCGCAGAACCCACGAGGCAAATCCCAAGGCGGCTCCTGCTCCACGTGCCCCACCCGCCTTCCCCGGGGTAAATTGCTGAGAGGCCACCGAGGCAGCCAGGTTTTCTTTTCAAGGGAATCTTCCCCTGGCTCCCAGCAGGGCTGTGCTTCGAGGGGGTGTCTCTTTCGTGGACACCCCGTCCCCGCCGCACCCCGTCGGCTTGCTGGGAGAGGAGTTAAAGCATCAGTCGCTGTTAAGCTGCGGGGAATGAGGAGGAGCCGCCAGCTGCCCACGGGTTCACCCGCAGAACACAGGCTGAGGGTCCCCGGCGTGTCTGTGTGGCCCCCGAAGGGTGTTAGGTGCTGTACAAATAAAAGGCACCCACGTCCCTGCCCTGTGACTGTTGCAATTGGGGGGTCCAAGCCTGTTTATAGAGCGTCCTCTGATGGTGACTAAGTGAGGTCCTCAGCATCCTCAACTCCTGTACATGGGGAACTCTGTCCCCAGCGGGGCACCCTGACCCTGGCAGGATTAGCCCCTCCGAGGGCAGGGGAATCAGAGGTGGTGGGTGAGGAATTCGGTACAGACGCGTTAGTGCCGCGTCCCTTTTCCCCGCTCGCTCTCGTGACCACAGGCGCTGGCCCTGTGGGTGCCCTGGGTCACAAGCCACTGAACAATAGCGGGCATGCTCAGCACCCACAGGGTCAAGCTTTTGTGGGCCCTGCCGCCCGGACTGCGGCCCCAGCTCCCGTTCTGCCCACACCCACACCTGCCTCTTCCCCCAGGCCCCGCCCATCCTCTGCCCCAAGGCCCCACCCATCCTCTGCCCCAAGGCCCCACCCATACTTGGTATCATCTCCCAATGCCCCACCCATGCTCTGCCCCAAGACCCCGCCCATCCTCTGCCCCAAGGCCCCGCCCACACGTGTCCTCTTCTCCAAAGTCCCCGCCCATCCTCTGCCCCAAGACCCCACCCACCCTTGGCCTCATCTCCAAAGACCCCGCCCATTATCTGCCGCAAGGCCCCGCCTACACTTGGCCTCCTTTCCCAGGGTCCCACCCATCCTCTGCACCCAGGTCCCGCCCACACTTGTCCTCTTCTCCCAAGAGCCACCCATTCTCTGCCTCAAGGCCCTGCCCACGCTCAGCCCTGAAGCCCCACACCTACATGCCCACCCCTCCGGACGCCCGGCACACAGATCGCATGGGGGTGGGGGATGGAGAGGAGCGTCCAGCGACCAAAACAAAATTCAGGGCCTGTCCTGTGACTGTACTGCCCCTTTCTGCAGGGACTGGGGGGGCAGCACCAGGAACCCAGCTGGCATCCTGGCCTGCCCTCGGCTTTGTTAACAAGCAGCCGTGCCATGTGGCCCCCCGACCCGAGAGCCTGGTGCAGGCCCTGCTCTGCCGCTGAGGCCCTTATGCCATTCGCGGAGACGCTGATCGGCCCGAAGGCGAGAGCGACTCCGCGTTCTCCGAATGCCCTGCCTCACCGCGGCTCCATCGCTCCAGTTCACCTGCCTTGTCCCAAGGACAATCCGCTGGGAAGCAGGTCTGGGCTGCTGCCCTTTGGGGTGTGCACAACATCCACTGGGGGCGGGTGATTTTAGGAGCTGCTTTGACAGGCCTGAAGGCTGAAGCCTCCATGGAGCAGGTGTCTGGGCGGGACGCCGCAATCTGAGATTTCCCCCTGCGTGATTTCAGGTTCTCTGGTCCGTGCGGGGGAAACTGAGGCACGGAAGCAGACGTGACTTGCTCCAGGGCTCACCACTGGGACTACAGCTCAGCAGTGTCACTGGTCCTTGCTGGGGTCTTTCAGAGGATCTCTACTGCTCCCTGACCAGTTTTCTCCGGTTAGCCCCTGGTCAAGACAGTTGGCCCCTGGCTTCTAACGAGGCCTAATGCTGGGTGTCTGCTGGTCCCTGCGGGCAGGTTCTGGAGGCAGCCTGGTGCTGCAATGTTAGCCTTTCTGCGTCCCTCCTGCTCTGCGCCCTTCCCTTTTACAGCAGGCCTAGTTTTTCTCTTATTGGCTGCACATTGCTCTGATCTTATCTACCCTCGTCCGCCTCCGTGGCAGCAGAACCCCACCTGAGCCCACGAAACGTGGCCTCGGGCGTTCCCCGCGTGACAGGCACAGAGCTGATACCATCCAGAGGCATCACAGACCATGTCCCGCTGCACTGCCATCGCCACCCGGGTTTCTATTTTTAGAGCAGTCGTGCGCCCCATTAGCATGATTACTGCTCTGCAAACGCTACACCTCCCGACGCCCAAGTGTACGGCCTGCTGCAGAGAGAGCCGGAGAGCTGCGAACATTTCCTGCTATTTACCACTCAAAAGGCAGGGGAAAGCTATGCTTATTGTTAGCGACTAAAGGAAAGCATTGTTCCTCATTCCCAGACCCCAAGGAGCAGCTGTTTCTGTCCCCCCCTCCCACTTGCTCCAGCCTTGTCACTGAGCAATGTTATTGTCTTGTCGGGTGAAGCTGGAGCTGCTCCGGGCTTTATCGGCATCCATGCATCACTGCTGCTAAGCACATTCAGCCGTGACAATAAACAGCTGCAGGCGGAAGCTCATTGCTCTGTGTCTCATATGCCCTGTACTGCTAGGCATGCATGGAGATTCTCCTGTGGCTTGAGCAGCAGCAGATTGGGAGTTTGGAGCAAGACGATCGGAATTCTAGCCCCCTTCCTGTGATGTTGTTCCAAGCGAACAGCGTGCGTGTTTGTTACACGCCTCGGCATTCATGGAGTGCTTGGCATTTTTTTTGGTCAAATGGCAGCTAATTAAGCCTCACCCCACCCCTCCTCCGCTCCCACACCCAGACTCTGACACCCAAAGGCCATTCCAATTGCTGCTTGTTTTATGTCTCCTCACCTTCTGGACGACAGCTTGGAAGGGCAACTCGGAGACATGACACCTCATGGTGGAGGAAGACGCTAACTTACACATGGACAAAACATTTCTCCACACACACAGGGAGAGGTGCCAGGGTTCACAAAGGCCACTTTACATGGCAACATGCTTCATAGTCATTCTTAAATTTGTTTGCGGATTTTACATCGTGGATGGGATTTAGAAAATTTTGTTTCTCCCAAACCCAGAGCCAGCAACCCAGCAGTCAGCAAAGACCAGCTGAGAACCCCTTGACATGTGCAGGCCTGGCCCACGGGAAACACCTGCCCATGACAACCAAGCATTTGTGAGCCACAGTACAACACACTATTGTGTAAAAGCCAGCACTTGGGAAAGACTCTGCAGTAACAATCCAAAGTCCATTCTAATGAGCAATCCTAACAAACCCGCATGTGGACACCTTGCGGTGGATCTGCGGAACTCCTCGCCACTGGATATTGAAGTCAAGAAGTTGCTGGGGTTTGTAAAAGAATAATCTGTTTAGTTGGAGAAAGATTATGGATTAAAATGAATAAAAGGGACATTGAACTGTCCTGCAGCAGAACCTACGCCAATCACTAATTGGTTGAGATTTGGACGAGCCTTCCCCTATGGGCAGCTTCTTCCATAATTATAGATCTCAGGAACCCTTTCTCCTTCCTGTGAAACATCACTGACCACAGTGCATGGATCATAGGGCTGATCCCATCTGGCATTTTGCATGGAATGAACAAGGGGAGGAGGTTTTTTTTAATATGAAGAATACCTTGAGTGTCCTTTACGGACTAAAAGGACAGTAATCCAACCCAGAATGAATTCATAGGTGCCTGGCAAATCCCTCCATTCTCTAGATCAGCCAATGAATTGCTGATGTGTCTTCTCAGATGCGTGGGAGGCTTCCGGACGATGTGTGGACAATGGGACGAGAATAAGAAGCATTGGGAACAGGATCAGGAATTGGGAATTCCAGCCCTGGCCTTCCACGCTGCCACCAGGGTGCTGTGACTGGAAACTGCCTTCTGACCTTTCACCTGCTGATTTGCAACAGGACAAGACTGTAGGGGAGGCGCCCGGCAGAAAGCAAACCTGCCGCAGCGGTTGTGTTCATACATTCAGGGTACGTCTACACTAGCCTAGTTCAATCTAGAGAGGTTAATGAGGGCGACCGAAATTGCAAATGAAGCGCAGGATTTAAATATCCCGTGCTTCTTTAGCATGTTCCCGGCCGGTCGCTATTTTAGAAATTGACTAGCCCGAGGTAACTGCCCGTGTCTACACGCGGCAGTGACACCGGATTCCGGAATAAAGCCCTAAATAGAATTAGGTGGTATTCCTCATGGAATGAGGTCTACCAGCTAATTCAATTTAGGGCTTTAATTCGGAATCCCGTTTCACTGCCGCGTGTAGACACGGGCAGTTACCTCGGGCTAGTCAATTTCTAAAATGGCGACCGGCCGGGAACATGCTAAAGAAGTGCGGGATATTTAAATCCTGCGCTTCATTTGCAATTTCGGTCGCCCTCATTAGCCTCCCTAGATCGAACTAGGGGGCTAGTGTAGACATACCCCGACAGGACTGTGGTGATCGTCTCCTCTGACTCTCCTGTATGACACAGGCTATAGAATTTCACCCCGTCGGCCCTGTATCAGAGCCCAATAAATTGTGTTTGACTCAAGCATATGGCCCTGAGAGACCTCTGATCTTGAGCCAAAGCCCTTGAGGAGGTGATAAATCCAGCACGTCCCCCCTCGGTAGTTTGTTCCGGCCGTTAAAATGTTGTGTTTGATTTCTGTGCGGAGCTGTCTGGCTTTCTTCGGCCTGGGATGGCCTCTTCCAACTGGTTCAGTGCCACCTCCCTTAGAGGGGCGGATATGGCTAGCCGCCAGGTGGACTGAGCATAGGTGTGGATAATTGCCTTCCCGGAGAGAGAGGTTCATAGGGAAAACTCCAAGCTGCCCATCCAACGGAGCCAGGTTCTCTCTAAACGTTGAGCCTTTTGTACGGAGCCTATGTGCTACTAAGGTTGGTTCCATTCATAAGTGGGTTGTAAAGAGTTAATCCTCTGTTCACAGACGGGATTGGCCTCTCGGTGGAAGGTGTTTATGAACAGTGTTAGGCCTTGTATTGCCTGGGCTCTCTTAGCTCAGCATCTCTTGAGAGGTCTGGTGGACTCACCCGCTGTAGGCGATCATTGGAACTTCATCGAAAGCGTGGCCTCCGTGAAACCCCGCCCACCAGAATTGTCCTTTCTTCTGCAGCGTTGCTTCCAGAAGAGGCAGGCTGGGCCAACCGTTGGGGTATTACCCTAGGCCTCAGCTGGCCAGCGTATGGTTCCTGGCCCCACCCCAGACTGCCTGTGTGCGGGCCAGTGACGTAGGCTCCGCTCCTCAAACCGATTGCGGCTCCTAGCGTCCGTTCAGTGGGGGCTGTGGCACCTTTGAGGCCCGTGTTGCCTGACTGTCCGTCAGCTCACAGAGCACCCTGCCTGGCATCCTCTGGGAATCATTGCCCGTGCCTTCGAACCCGGCCTCCGGAGCCGCCAGATGTGCTGAATTTTACTTTTCCCTCCAGGGTGCTCCGCCCCCTTTCTGTCCTGAGGCTCCGCCCCCACTCCATCTGCTCCCTGGTGGCCCATCCTTGCCCCGCCTCTTCCTGCCTCTGCTCCGCCCCTTTCCCGAGGCTCCCAACTATCTCTTCTTGCTCCTCTCCATCTTCCCCCAAGCCGCTGATTGGGTGAGCTACCCAACGGTTGTGGCTGAGGGGTGCTGCTGTGCACCCCGTTTTCCCCAGGGTTCTCCCGCCCTGTGCTTCTGACCACTTCTTCCATGGGCCCTGGAGGAAACCAGCCAGTTCATCATGGCTCCCTTGAGGGGGAGACTGGGGTCATAATTGCCCCTCCCCACAAAGAAAATGCCAAACACGCAGCCCCTCTTGCATCATAATCTTCCCGTCATTCCTATGTCCCGGGTAGCGCTGTGTGTGGCTGCAGGTGTTTGTACAGCACCTTGCACAAGAGAGGGCCTGCTCTACACTGGACCTGCTGCTTGCTCCTAGCGGTGGCCCTGACCTGCAACAAGCACTGTGGGCAGATCCAGGTTTCGAGCTGGCCTCTGCGGGTGAAGGCGGCTGGCTGGACCCACATACACATTCCACAAGGTCCCAGGATTCACCTTTGGGTCCTTTTCCTGGCCTGTTCATGGGGGGTGGGGTTTTAATGGCAGGATTGACCTGTGGGTGCTTTTTAAAAGGAGGCTGAGAACAATGGGACCGTTTGCTGACTTCCACTCATCCATGTGCGTTCCCCTTTGTAACTCCCACCCCAGCCAAAGAGCCAGGTTGCCAGGTGTCCAGTATTGACCCAGAGCAGAGAGACAAGATGGCCAGCAGCCTATCAGAGCCAAAAAGCCTCAAAAGCATTTCTTAAAGGGGCCACGTTTTTTTTTTTTTTGTTTTTTTTTGTTTGTTTTTTTTTGTTTTTTTGTTGCTTAACAACTCTTACTCTTGGGGTCCTTTTTCTTTTCTCAACAACTTTGGTCTCCCCCTTTTTTTTCCCCCGACAGAATTTTTTTCCCTGTGTTTTTTTTTTGGAGGGACAGGGGAGAGTGTTTGGTATTTTTGGTTAAACCATCTGGAACCCTACAAATAGCCAGCGTGTCACACCCTGCTGTGATGCGCAGATTAGGGATCTAAGGTGCCTGGGAATTGTGGTCGTTTGTTCTGAGCCTCCGTTCAGACTTTGGCCATTGTGCTGAAGCAGCCAACAAGGGAGTCAGTGTCTCTTTGACTTTCCTGCCAGACCTGCGCTAAAGGAGCTGCCCAGCTGATGACCTGCGAGCTGTGGGGGCCCCAGAAGCAGCCTGGGTGCAAGCAGCAGCCACAGCATCTGTCCGGCTTGTGTGTGTTTTCCTTTCCTTGCTCTGTGAGGCTTCACGGGTCCTTTGTCCAGCGGCTGTTGGCTTCAGGCGAGAGGCAGGACACAGGCGGGTGTCTCTCGAAAACATGATAGAGCCTGTCCCGTGTGGGCCAGGGCTGGGCGGTCTGCCTGGCTCTGGAGAAGTTAATGCCATATGGCCTCTCTCTGAGAGGAGGTGGCTTTTTAGGTAAGATCTAGCCCAGCCTTCTGGATGGACTATTTCTCTTATCCAAAATGGCTGCCGGCTGCCTCAGTGGAGATGGCTACCATTTCTAGGGTTGCCAGGTATCTGGTTTTCACCCGGACAGTTTGGTATTTTGACCTTCTGTCCAGTAAAAAAACCCAGAGAATACCAGACATGTAAAATGTCCGGTATTTTCTTTTTTCCTCAGATGGAAGCCGGCGGTGTCTGCAAGGGTGGAAGGAGCGAGGAGCACGGTCATTTAAAGGTGCAGTGTTTTTTTTTCTCAAAAAGCTGGCCGGCATCGTCTGCGAGGGTGGGCTGGGGGAGCGAGGAGTGTGGTAATTTAAAGGCGCAGCGACCTCTTCTTTTTTTTTTTTTTTCCTTGCTTAACAAGTTTGGTCTCCTTTTTTTGCTCAACCAATTTTTCCCTGCCTGTTCGGGATTTTTTGTGAAGGTGTCTGGCAACCCTATCCATTTCTCCTCAGAGCAGTTTGCTTCCATAAGCCTGAGTTAGCCCCCTCTGGGCCTGGGTTCAATGGTGAGGGGCCTGCTGGGAACTGAGAGGGAAACTGATGGGAAGAATGCACGGGGATATTGGGGGTGCAGAGGGATTGGGCAGCAGCGTGAGCACTGCGCCATGGAACGGATATTAAATCCAAAGAGGGACGGGATTTAACACCAGCCGTTTGGAGCGACTCCTCGTTGTCTCCGAGGACACATCCCCCATCCCCCCAGCGCCCCTTCTGACGCTCGCCCTGTTTAGCGCTTGTTTAAGGACAGCCTGAGCTGCTAACCAACGGGAAACCACCCTCCACCCCCTAGTGTAGACGAGACTCCCCGGCCAGCGCCTGGGGAATATTTCAGCAAGGCGACCCTTCAATAACCAGAAAACAGTAAAAACCAACGAAGCCTCCAGCAGCACCTTAAAGCCTAACAAAGCACAGAGCTGGGGGACTGAGTTTTGGTGGGCAAAGTTTTGTTGCATGTTTAGATGACAGAAAAGTGATCGAGATGCAGCCGTGTTAGTCTGGTGTAGCTGAAACAAAAAACAGGCCCATGTAGCACTTTCAAGACTAACAAGATGGCGAGCGCCTAGCTTTGTGGGCCAGGAAGTGGGTCTGGCCCACGAAAGCTCATCACCCACTAAACCATCTTGTTAGTCTTTAAAGAGCTACATGGGCCTGTGTTTTGTTTAGACCCCGGGTTTGGTTAGGCCTTGAGGGTGCTGCGAGACGATTCCTTGGTTTTTAAGTGTTTTTAAAAAGTTTTGCCAGTTCCAGACTGACTAACGGCCATCCCTCTGGGCTTAAATAGTTGGCTTGTGGAGACGGGGATTAAAATTAGTCACCTCTGTAGTGGGGGGGGGTCTAGTGTTTTACAGGTGCCAGCTGTGGAATTGTGCTTCCCCTGTGGGGTCCCCCTTTGCTCCCCCAAGAGGCCAGGCACCGGAGGCAGCCATGGAAGTTGTGTCTCCCCCCTTCTCCCATGACACCCCCACACTTGTCCTCTCCCCCAGCCCGCCCCGCTGCATGGGGCTTGGCCGCCATTGCCTGCCAGGCCCTGAGCGGAGGCAAAGCCCTGCTGGGGGGGGGGGGGGGGGGGCGGAGGGAGCAAAGCCCTTGCCAAACTGGCCGGACCAGAACGTGACACAGGAGCAGGAAATGAGTCACCCAGCTGCCGGGCATTTGCATAGAGCGGAGGGGAAGCTGACACCCTCCCTTGGCATCCCCAGCTCAGCTACAGGCCAAGGGTGGGGGGGTCGCTGAATCCAGCTGCCCACCTTGGGGGGGGGGTCTTGCCATGTCTTGTCCCCCTCCCCGCCTGTTCCAAGCCAAAGCCACCAGCCCAGGGGCGGCCCTAGACTCGCTGCCAGCAAATGGTGCCCTAGGTGACCCATGCAATCGGCGCCCCCACCTCCGAACCCCTCGCCCCATTTAGCTTGGCGCCCTGGGCGACTGCCTAGTTCGCCTGTATGGACGGGCCACCCCTGTACCAGCCCCCTTGCTGGGCCGGGAAAGGCTCCATCCCTTGGCGTCCAGCCCGGGCCGGGGGAGGCAGGGATGGAGCGAGGGGAGGGCCGGGAAGCGAGCGGGCCCCGCTTTGTGTGGCTGGGTGTCCAGAGCCAGCGGCTGGCTGGGGGCCGGCGCACAGTCCCCTTGTATTAATCATTGCGGACGGGTGCCCGTCCCTTCAAAGGGCAACAGCCGGCTCTTAAAAGGGCAAAGCCACTCATGCCTCGCTCTGAAAAAGATGTGCCGGTGTGTGCTGCGTGCTCACAGCTGTGTGTGCAACTGTGAGTGTGTGTGTGGGGGGGGCGAGGAGTGCATGCATGTGTGTGCTGTGTGGGCGCACCAGAGAGTTTGGTGCATGTGCATGTTTGCATGTGTGTGTGGGTGGGGGGGTGCATGGCAGGGTTCCCTGTCAGCTGTGCACTTGTGTAGAGATTCAAATGCCGCCCAGCTGATGAACAGAGCACCCACAGCTGGCAGCATGTGTTTCTATGGGTGGTGCACACCCACACGCGCCGTGGTGCACAGAACAAAATTTATCCCGCAAATGGATGGAAACTAGACTCATAGACTTTAAGGTCAGAAGGGACCACTATGATCATCTAGTCTGACCCCCTGCACAGTGCAGGCCACAGAATCTCACCCACCCCCTCCTAGAATAATCCTCTCAACTATATGGAGAGAACGCAGGTGCATGGCGTTTGCCGGGATGGTGTAGCATGTCTGCGTGGATGTGTATCTCCATGATGTATGTGCAGACCTGTGCACCTGTGGGGTATGCATCCGTGTGGTGGCTGCGTGGCGGGGTGTGTGCTTGGGAGGCGACACACGGTCCGTCATGTCTATTCCATGCCACGCATCTTCTGGGGGCTGCCGTTTGAATCCTCGATTGTGCTGCCCCGGGAGTTCACTGAAGCCATAAACCTTAAACCCAGTTTTAAAACGCCAGCGGAAGCCTTTGCCGTATTACTCACCACCGGGGGAGAAGTGTGTTCCACAGGCATCCGTCTGCTTGGCTTTCATGGGGGCTTAGCTGCCTGAGTCAGGTCTGAGTCAGGACGTTCCGCCTTGCCCCTGGCTGCTTTGTTTACTTATAAACCGTTTTTGAAAAGGTCACCACTTTTTACACGAGTAGATTGCTGGCCAACTGACGGGTCCCCTCTGCTCATCGTCCCGGGCAGCGGTGGGAAAGGAGCCTGCCACTTTAACAACCCGTCGCTCAGGAAATCTGGACAAACGGCTCCGTTCTCCAATCGGATTATGAGGGGCTGTGGCCCTGCCTAGCACAGAGGGTGCTGGTGCAGCGGACGACTGATTAAATCTCGCACAAGCAGCTGGGGGGGGGGGCAGAAATTCGTAGCGCGATCCGCCAGGCACAAACACACCACGTGTCTATGGAGCCAGCGTGAAGCAGCATTTCCATGCAGGCCACGGCACAAAGCCGCCGTCGCTTCCTGCATGGGACGCGCTTTATTCCTTCGCTGCCGGAGACGGGGGAAGCTCCCCTGGGATGGGGAGGGTTTGGGCTGCAGAACTGTTCGCTGCGAGGGCGCTTGCTGGAGTCCGGCCTAGGCCACGGCTGGAAGAAAGAGGCCTCTGGGCATTTTGGTGGCTTGGGAACGTACGGGAAAGACGCTGCTAGGCTCACACCAGTTGGGAACGGGCAGACGTCCGCCTCCCCGAGCCAATCGTACTAGTGGGCAGCCTCCGCAGAGACGCCCAAGAGACTGAATTCTCTGATCCCGGTGCGGGGTGGGTCTCTCCCCACCAGAACTGAAAGCAGCGAGGTCAGTGGTGGGCAGCCTGCGGCCCCTTGGAGCTCTGTGTGTGGCTCCGTGTGCTTTCCGTAGCCCACGTGCAGGGTTGCCAGCTTCCGTGGCACGCAGGGAAAAGCCCAGGGAGGGAGGGGCGGGCGGATTGCACCCAACGCTGACTGCGAGAGCCGGGCGCTCCCTCGCACCAATCACAGCACTGCTCCGGTGCCGTCGGGACAGCCTGCAAATTCTAGCAAAACTGCCCTGTCCTGGGAGACCGCCTGGGTTACGACAATCTTTCCGCCCCATTGAGATGAAGGAGGCCACTCATGTGGCCCACTCACTAGCCTAGGTTGCCCATTGCTGAGCTAGGTGGCCCTCAATGGCAGGGTTGCAGTGTATAGGTGAGGGGATCAATTTATTGGGGTACCATTAACATCGTCGGGCTCTGCAAAGGAAATTAGGCTCTGATGCACGGCCCACTGCAGGCAGCCACGGTTAGGGTTTGTGACAGGGTGAGGCCACAGGGTACAAGAGAGTCACTGAAGGGAGACCTATTAGCCTTAGATCAGTGTTTCTTAAACTGTGGTGTGCCGCGAGGCGGTTGGAGGTGTGCAGCGGAGAACAACAGAATTCAAAATGGCTCCCCTTAAAGGGGCAGGCGACCTTTTTTAACTTTTTTTTTTGCTCAACAAAAAATCCTTGGTGTTTCTCTTTTAAAAAAGTATTGTTTGGTGTTCCTCGGTCTTAAAAAGTTTAAGAAACACTGTTTTAGATTGAGTAAATCTCTGCTCTCAAGGTAAACTAGCAGGGGCTAGTCCACAACCAGCAGGAACTTGCCAGCATCAATCAGGGCAATTAAGCCCCTGGAGCTAATTAAGTGGGCTTGCAGTCGGGTGAGCCAAGGAACCTGGGGGCCAATTCAAGAACCAGTTGAGACTGGTTAAAAAGAGCATCTCTGCAGTGAGTTAGCACGTGGAGAGCTGAGAGGACAGATGGAGCGCTGCAAAGGATCTAGGAGGAGAAGAACAAGCAGATACCAGGGGGAAGAGCCTGACAAGGAAGGTGCAGGGGAAGGCGTGGGGAAGTGGCCCAGGGGTTTTGTAGCTGACTCATAGCTGGTGTTGGAGACATTTCCAGGCAGCTGCTCTTACGGGGCCTTGGGCTGGAACCTGGAGTAGAAGGGGGGCTTGGGTTCCCCCCCCCCCAACGCCCACCTTCCTGTTTCCACTTGGGGAAAAGTCTGGCTGGGGAAAACAAAGGGGTTTGCCCAGCTCTGTAGTACTGGTGCACCAAGACTGGGGAGTTTATACCGTATGCTGGCCAGTGATGGGACGAGCTCAACACACAGCAAGCGGTGTCTAAATTGAGGGCTGCTGGGAGCCTCTGAGGCAAGCAAATCTGCCTGAGAGTGCAGGACCCACGGGGTGGGAGCTTTGTCACAGGTTAGATCCTCGGGGGCATATAGCAAAGCTGTGCCTCTGTTTAGTATAAACACGTCCCATTCTGCAGCACCTCCCATAGAATGAATCCTGGACCAGATCGCGTGTGTGTAGACAAACCCAGAAGGTCAAGACATGCGAGCGAACAGCTGCAGGCTGCCTTGAGCCCCAGCCGCGAAATCCCATGCTGCGCAACTTTATTTGGGATCATATTATGTGTGTGTGTGTGTGTGTGTGTGCGCGCTACCACCTCCCACTGAGTGGAAACAAAAATAACTTCCCATGTGTCATAGCCCCTGTACTGTTACGAATGCATGGGGATTCTCCTTTCCTTCAAGCGGATGAGTGCCTTTGCTTTAGAGCGCGTCTAGGCTTTGAGCTGGAGGTGTGATGCCAGCTCCCCTGAGCTCTAACACTAGAGTGTGGCTCTGGCCTGCGGTGGCGGGAGGAGCGAGTTACCTGGCGCACGTACCTAGAGTCTCTCGGTGCAGTGACCCTGGTGCCTGGCGGATGGGTAGTGCAGGATTGTTTCCTGGAGCCGGGAATCCTGCCCCCTCCCTGCTCTGTGTGTCCACATCCCGTCCTGTTTTTAAAGGGATGGTCCCGTATTTAAGCTCCGCTTCGCCCCTTCACCCATCCCAACCCTGCTGCTCCTCTGGATCCTTCTTCCCCCCTCCCCCCCACCCAGCAGGGTCCAGCCCACTCCCAGCGCTGTGCGGAGAAGCAGCCGCTGATCGGAGCACTCAGAGCACCCGCAGACCGGCAGATCCCTCCCTTCCCCCATGGCCAGCACCCTGGGAAAGGCCCAGATCTTCATCCCAAGGCGCTGGCCAGGAGGAGCCGCGCCCTGTGTCGGCCGAAGCCCCCTAGGAAGGAGCTTAGCACCCGCTTCGCCCGTTCCCTCCCCTAGGCACCCTCCCGGCCTGAGCCACTTCTCCGGCCACGTGGCTGAATCCCCCGCAGTTAGGTTCCCCAAGCCCTGATGTACAAGGAAGCCTTAAGGCTTAACCCCTTCCTGCCCACGCCGCGGCCAGGGGCCAGGAGAGGGCTGGTTATGTCGGTGGTCAGCAGCAGCCTGCCGGTGTTGGTTACCTTCCCGCAGGGTGTGGGCAGGGAGGGACAGGCGGCTTCGAGCCACGTCGGCAGGGAGGGGAAGAAAAAGCCCTCGGCAAAGACCTGGGCCAGGTCATCCCTCTCTTCCCCTTCCCTCTCCTCCCCTGCTCTGCAGCTGGAAGCAGCCCCCGTCCCTTCCCTCCCACACGGTGCCGAAAGGCTGCTGCTAGCCATGAATCCTGGCAGAAATCTGGGAGGTGGCACCCGACCCTGCATCTCCCCCTCCCCTTGCGTTGCTTCGGGAAGATGCGGTGTGGTACCAGGAGAGGCTATTCCATCCCAGCGGGCCCAGCGAGGCACGGAGGACAGAAAGCGTGGGGCAGGGAGGATCGGGGCCAACGGTCAGTCCCCGTGTGCGAGTGAGGAATGTGCCCAGGCACGAAGGTCAACAAAAAGACTTCAGCTCCGCAGTGTTTCAATGGCGCAACGGCTCAGTCCACCAGGTGTTACTCTGCACAGTTCTGATGGCGCTCGGTGGGGGCCGAGCCATGTCACCAGGTGTCCCCTTTCAGCACAGGGGAATACGGTCACCCCGTCTCTAGCAGGTGAGCGCCCCCTGGCACCGTGCTGGGTGGCGCAGAGGGCAGCGCACCCCCCGCCCCAAGTCACAAACACCCCTCCTGTAGCAGGCTGGGTTTTTTCTTCTCCGCCCTCGCTCCTCTCAGGTTTGGCTCCATGAGCTACGATAAGACCACAGTCGGCTGGGCGTAAACACAGCTGACTGTGGTGTCTAGGGGAGCAGAAGGAAAGGGCAGGCCACTTCCTCATATAAAAATCCAGGGACGGGCCGGTGTGGTGGGGCGGAAGAATGACAAGGCCCCGCTTGAATTTCCTTAAGAAAAATCTCGTTTTTATTACATGCACAATTTTTTTTCCTGATGGATGAGAGCGGGGGAGCAGACTGCCTGGTCAGGGGCCTAGGCATGGTAGGTAGGGGTGTGGCTCCATGCTCCAGAAAGGGGCAGGGCCTCAGGTGGAAAGTGTGGGGCCAGGGTACCCGGTCCTCAGTGGCATACGGACTCCGCCCTCTCTCTTGAAATGCCAGGCCTTAGGGCAACTGCCCCATTGCCCTCCCCCCACATTGGTGGGCCTGTATGAAAGTGATTAATATAGCCCTTTATCTAGCTTCCGGCAGCTGTGTCTTTAGACTAACCAAACCCACACAGCAGGTGCTGGCTAGAACAGTGGTTGAAACAACCATGGGTTTTTTTCTCCCAAGGCACTTCTCGCCAATAAGAAAGCAGCAGATTTCATAGACTGCAGCTTAGTTTTTGTTCATACTCACAGCGATCCAACTGGTCGAACGTAACCTGGGTCAAAGCACAGATTTAACAACCTAGCACCAAACTATTCCCTTTTTTTTTTTTTTTTTAAAGCAACGCGATTGGCGTCTGCTCATGGAAGAATGAAACACACCCATGGCCTGCATGTCAGCTTAGGTGTGCCTGAGGGACCTGCTGCCTTAGGAATGAGGTGTTTACAGCCTCACATTTCAAGTAGCACACTCTTGTAGTTGAAAGCAGAGGCGCTGGGGGGGTTGCATAGAGCTGGAGAGAGGAGTGGCCCAGGACGAAACAGCCTTTTAGGACTGATCTGTGCTAAAGCGCAGGAGGCCCAGGGCTGGAACCACATCGGTCTGTGTGTCAAGGTGGAAGAATTTGGTGGAACTGCATAAGGGCTAGTAGGAGGCGAGGGAGTGCAGGAGTTTATATAGAAGCAAGAGTCATGAATAGTTTGGAGCTGAGCTTTTCCGAAGGGAGGTTTCCCTTAATAATACTTTGTCCAGCTGACAGAGCCTCTGACACAGCACTCCCCACCCTGCCCCGCTCCCCACGGAGCTGAGGCTCAAGAAAGCTCATAAAATCCAGGAGACCGACAGCCCCAGGCGTCCAGCGCTGTGCGAGAAGTGACTTTCCACTGGTTAAACCGGCAGAGCCTTCCAGCCGGCCTGCTGCCTATAAAAGAAAACAAACAGCACCCAAGGAGCGCAGAGAACTTTAGAGAACTTACTCAAATCTCACCTCGTCCTGAGAGGTAAGGTCTGAGCGAGGGATCACAGCACCCGCCGCTGGAATGCAGCCCCCTCTGGGGTGGTACGTGGCAGCTGTTTAATCCCGCACAGCAACATTCTGCGGCAATTCTGAACAAGACGTGAAAAATACCATCTCCCAGCCAGACAGCAAGGCTGAATTTAAGGTGCCCAGTGGAGCAAAAATGTGGCCAGCATACTTGGGTGTTATAATTACTTTTGGGGGTGGGAATCCTGTAATGAAACCAAAATCCCAGGACTTTGCCTCGAAGTATTGTCAAAAGGGCGGGACGTCAGTGTCTCTTAATACCATGTTGCAGTCTGGGGGGTGAGTGTGGGCGACAGCATTGCTAGCACCCATTCCCGCCCTCCGAGGGGTTTTTCTTTGGGGTCTCATCCTCCTGTAGACCAAGCCAAACCCTGCCCAGCTTGTGCCCTGAAAAAGGAGGGCTCAGCCGCACCCTTGTTTCACTGCATTCTAGTGTCAAAGGCACACGCTGTCCCCCGCCCACACACACAGCAGTGACTCTCTGCAGTCAGAGAAGAGATCTCAGCAGCTTACGGCCAGGAAGTTGTTAGGTTCAGAGGCACCAACGCACACACACGTTCAAGACAAAGAACAGACGCGTGCCGGACGGTTGTAATGTTAGGCTGAGCATTCAGAATGGCAACGCAGAAGCCCCCCAAAACAGGGAGCGAGAAAGCGGGTTGCTCCCTCAAAATGGGGCAACACGACTCACTGCCCCTTATTCGTGTCTGGTTCTCTGCGGCGTGATTGCCGCTAGGTGCAAAACACACACGCCCAAACACAGACACCCAGACTGCAAGCTGGCGCAGGGAAACTCCCTGCAGGTGAATGTGCCAGCCGACAATTGTAACCGAATTTCCACTCTGCCACCGAGACGAGCCTGTTTCTTCATGCCCATTTCTGATGGTGACGCAGTCACCAGCTACTCCAAGCGCTGGAAACGACTCAGGCACTCTTGGGTCAATGTTTGTGGCTCCTTTTTTGAAGGAGGACTCCGAGACTGACCCTCCGCCGTGACCCTCCGCCGTGACTCTCGTCCTGCAACATCCATGCCGGACCAGAGATGCTGCCAGACCAGACAGTCTGGTTTAGAGAGGTTCAGCCCATGCTATGGACATTGAGCCAGAGGTGCCTCGGGGGTGGAGTCCAGGGCGGATAGGCGGTGCGTGCCGCATGGTACGAGCAAGCCTGCGAAACCCTGCTCTAGAGCCCTACCATGAGCTGTATGGATGGTCTTTTAAACAGCCTGGCCGGGGTGCGTGGAGTAGGCGGGGGAGGAGCAATCAAAGCTCTTGAGCCAAAGGCCAACCCTATTCTACAGCTTCCGGCGGGTTCCCTAGTAAACACCAAACCCTGGATGAAAGTTCACCTGACACAGGCGGTGGGAATCTTGTGACAAATCTGCTCTCTCCAGATTGAGGACGCCCAGACAGCACGTGTGAAAAATCGGGATGGGGTGGGGCGGGTAACAGGTGCTTCTACAAGACAAAACCCCAGATATCGTGACTGTCCCTATAAGAATATAAGAACAGCCGTACTGGGTCAGACCAAAGGTCCATCTAGCCCAGTATCCTGTCTGCCGACAGTGGCCAGCACCAGGTGCCCCAGAGAGGGTGGACTGAAGACAATGATCAAGCGATTTGTCTCCTGCCATCCTGCCCAGGGACACCATTTTATCCCCTGGCTAATAGCCTTTTATGGACCTAACCTCCATGAAATTATCTAGCTTCTCTTTAAACTCTATGGGTATGTCTACACTACCACCCTAGTTCGAACTAGGGTGGTAATGTAGGCAAGCGGAGTTGCAAATGAAGCCCGGGATTTGAATTTCCCGAGCTTCATTTGCATAAAGCCGGGCGCTGCCATTTTTAAATGTCCGCTAGTGCGGACTCCGTGCCGCGTTTAGGAGTAACGGTAGTTCAGACTAGGAAGCCTAGTCCGAACTACCTAGTCCGTGCCGCGTGTAGCCACGCGGCATGGAGTCTGCACTAGCGGACATTTAAAAATGGCGGCGCTCGGCTTTATGCAAATGAAGCCCGGGAAATTCAAATCCCGGGCTTCATTTGCAACTCCGCTTGCCTACATTACCACCCTAGTTCGAACTAGGGTGGTAGTGTAGAGATACCCTATTATAGTCTTAGCCTTCACAGCCTCCTCTGGCAAGGAGTTCCACAGGTTGACTACACGCTCTGTGAAGAAGAACTTTCTTTTGTTAGTTTTAAACCTGCTACCCATTAACTTCATTTGGTGTCCTCTAGTTCTTCTATTTAGGGAACTAATAACTTTTCTTTATTGGCCCTCTCCACAGCCGGTCGCTCTCTGAAGATGCCACCCCGGGCCCACACTCTTTTTGGTTGCTGTGGTTTTTGGAGGGCTGTACAAACATCTGCTCCCCGGGCCGGGAGGGCGCGAGGAGGGAGTGAAATCCAGGCTGTTTTACCGGTGGGCTTGCCGAGGAAGAAGGCGTGGGAACAGCGGAGGGTTCGAGGGAGGGCGTAGAAACAGCTGACGTGCTCCCTGGGAGCTCTCAGGGCGGTAGGGGCTCGAGGGCCCCATCGGGGCGTGGTCTCAGGGGAAGGGGTGTGGCTTCAGGCAGAAGGGGTGGGGTTTGGGCTTGCCTTCCCCAGCCATCCAGGTGCTTTCACATGAGGAGGGTGTCCCGCCTTTGTCGCACATGGCCCATCCTAGTCACATGGCTTCAAGCACGTTTGTCCGCCAGCATCTGGACGGTACGGAGCTGCATGTCCAACAGAGCCAGCGGGCGAAACTGGCTCCCATCACGGCTCCACACGCAGCATCGCTGGAGTTGATTAGCAGGCAGCCTGATGTTCTGCTTCCAGACTGGCAGCTCGGGTGAAAAACACCCTCTGTTTCCTGGGGACGTGAACACGTTTGAGACCACGACTGCGAAAAGCCAAGGATCCAGCATGGTGCATGTGTCACACCCGGACCCTGGTCGTCTGCAGGCGGAATCAAACCAGGGACTTTTGGAGCATAGTGCGTGAGCCTCCACCGCATGAGCTAGAAGCCAGCTGGCTCTCATCTAGGGCTGTAGAGCAGATACGACTCTTTTGACGCTGCTTCTGGGTTACACCCGGAGGGGGTGCTCGGATTAGGCAAGCTGGACGTTAGCCCGGGCTTTGCCATTGCCTGCTGTGTAACTGTGGGCAAGTCACTGCTGGTCTTTGTGTGCCTCAGTTTCCCCCCTGGAGACATCTACTTTTGAGAAGTGCTTTGAGATCTATGGCAGACAAGCACTATGTCAGAGCTGATTAGTGTTAATGATTTCACTGTGGTATTGTCTAGCAGACCGTTGTATCAAGCGCTGTACAGTTTTTCTCCCCTAGTGAACTTACAAGCCCGTGTTATTATT
The DNA here is from genome assembly GCF_049634645.1 of Pelodiscus sinensis. Classification (NCBI taxonomy): domain Eukaryota; kingdom Metazoa; phylum Chordata; order Testudines; family Trionychidae; genus Pelodiscus; species Pelodiscus sinensis. The sequence continues at coordinate 72,845,762 of NC_134718.1, read as the reverse complement.
CCAGTCCTTGTGTCCACAACAGAGAAGGCACCATTCTTTCTAGGTGTAATTTTACACCCTCAGAAAGGGAAGCTGGGGTAAAAATCAGGGCCCCTCCTAACCACAAGTAATCAGAGCATCTGCTTTACCTCATCTGAAACAGGGTGTGTATGGTTAACACACCAGCACAAAAAATTCAGCATTCAGTGCAGGGGAATTCTTCAAAGCAGCCCCCAAACGCCCCAGTGTCCGTATCCAAGGGGTGCTCTTTGGCTGCAAAGAGGGTCAGCACGCGGTAGTCGGCTCTGCCCGTCAGCCCTCCAACAGTTTGCTTGTGTTCCAGGCTTGTGCTAGAATCCCGACATTGTTATGAATGATCGTGTTACGGCCACAAACCGGATCCCGAGTGATGGCGTCAACGATTCCATGGCCTGAAGGGATCTCTGAGATCATCTGCGTAAATCAGATCAGAGACCTTCCCCCCATATAATTCCTAGAGCCGGACTTTTCAAAGCACACCCAGTCTTGCTGGACAAATTGCTGGGGATGAAGAACCCTTTGCAAGCCTTGGTCTGGTGGATAAATACACTCGCTGTTAAAACTCCATCGTATTTCATTCCAGTCGGAATTTGTCTAGCTTCAGCATCTACCTCAGGGGGAATTCTGGGCCTAAACACTTCTGCATCAAAAGAATTAAAAAATTCTTCGCACCTGTTAAAATCCTGCCCAATTCTGCAGATTTTGCAGGATAGCCGAGTCCTAGTGGATGGAAAATGGGTGTGGAAAGCAGCTGGTATTGACCCTTTACTTTTAGTTATTAGTCAACAAATTTACGCAGCCAGATGCTTGGTGTCAAATCACAGGGCTGAGGACTCAGTCGACAATGTACACTGGCTAATAACATCTCCAGAAAGCTCAGCAGCAAACAGTTTGTGGGACACATTTTCATAGGAACTGTTTTCAGTCCAAAAAAGTAGACCAGTTCTAATCACGAAAGTACCGTACACGTTTTTAAGGCTGTACCGTCCTTTACCATAAGGCCCCTTGACACCACTCTGGCAATGGAACGAGCCTTAACATTTTACACCCTTTTTACACCCTGGGGGAATTCACTTCAGAAAAATGGGAAGAAGTCACCAAGCAGGCAGACTGCTCCATTCTGCTCTCCCTGAGGATCTGCCCCACCCCATTTCCTCAGAAACTCCCCAAAGCCCAGTCCCTCCAGGCCAAGCGTGCCTCAATAACAAGCAAGTGTCTCTCTCACAGACGTGTGACTGCCCAGATCCCCCGCCCTGGCTCTGGGCGCCCAAACCCACCTGCCGGCACTGCTGGAGAAGGGCCCTTGACCACTTGTGACAGAGCGCACAAGGCCCTGAGCCCAGAAAGAGCCATAGAGAAGTCCTCCAGGAGGCGAGAGAGGCTCTGGAGGAACTGGCCAATCAGGGGCCAGGGAGGCCTATAAAAGGCGCTGCCACGTCAGTGTTGGGGCAGAACTCAAGGGGAGCAGAGTGTGAGGCTGGCTGAGGAAGTTGCCTTGATGAGCCGTAACCCTGGAGGAGCCACTTGCACTGAGTGGGGAAAGAGACTGAGGGAAAACTGAGAGACAGAGATGGAGATGCCAGCAGAGGGCACCAGAAGGGGTGTGAGTATTTACAACACTCTCGCGGCTTCCCTCTGCGAAGTTACTTTTCTGCGGGGAAGCAAAGAAAGCTGCGAGGGGCATGAATTCTGGACAAGCGCCGGGATGCAGAATTCCCCCAGGAGTAAATTTACGGCCACTGGATGATATTAGACCTTTCTCTGTGAGATGGAAGCGCCTATTACCCAATATTTGTGCCCCATGTGGCTTAACCTTCTCCTTGTTAAGCTAAATCGAGTGAGTGCCTGGAATCTATCATCGATAGCATCGCTCATCTCAGCGCCCTCTGCTGGCATCTCCACGTCTAATCCGTCACTGCGCTCTTCTCTGAGCTCTCTCCAGCTCCTCACCGTCCTTCTCGACTTGCGAATGCTAGGGTGGGGCAGATTATCCATGCAGAGAGTAAAGGACATTTCTGCTCCTCCTTGTGATTACGCCGGTCACTGGCCAGGAGCCGGGAGTGCTAGGTGCTGTACAAACAGACCGAAACGACTGGCTTTTCTAATTCCAGCAGGAGACCAGCCATGGACTCATACCTGGCGGGAGGGCACAAGGAATCCATGAGGCAACATTGGTCAGCATGACCGGCAGTGAACTGAGAAATCTCGTGGCCTATTCGTGGCAGTGGAGAGTTAACACAGAGGCGCTGACTTTCTGATTTCCTGGGGGGAGCATCACACCCTGGCTCCCTCCCCGTGACCCTTCCAACATTCCTGTCCCATTCCGTCCCTCCCCCCCAGGACACCTCACCCTTGTTCCACCTCTTCTTTCCCCCTCCCCACCTGCCTGCTCCCCCCATCATGTCCTGCCTGCTGCTGAACAGCTGACCCTCAGCGGGTGGGCAGCGCTGGAAGAGAGAGGGAGGAGCCAATTTTGGGGGGAGGGTTGCCCCCATGGATTCTTTCAGTCCCCACACTCAAGCAGTCAGACCCTAGCATAAGAACAGCCACACTGGGTCAGACAAAGGTCCATCCAGCCCAGTGTCCTGTCTGCCCACAGTGGCCAAAACCAGATGCCCCAGAGGAAGTGAACAAAACAGGAACGCATCACGTGATCCCTCCCCTGTTACCCATTCCCAGCCTCTGACAAACAGAGGCTAGGGACACCATTCCTACCCATTCTGGCAATAAATATTGATGGACCTACCCTCCATGAATGTATTTAGTTCTTTTTTGAACCCTGTTAAAGTCCCGGTTTTCACAACATCCTCCAGCAAGGAGTTCCGCAGGTTGACTGTGCGCTGCGTGAAGAAAAAACTTCCTTTGGTTTGTTTTAAACTCAAGGCCTGATCAGTTTCTGCCTAAAAGACCTCTAGTGAGATCCCAGAATGGTCCCAGGGATTTGGGGAGAAGAACATGTCCCTTGGGAAACCTGCCTGGTTTGCAGCCTGTTCCCACAGCCCCGGAGTGGCAGGCAGCCAAGAATCTGTCCTGGCATTTTAAAGCGAATTTTATGAACTGGGTACGGGGAGGGGGCCTGACTGAGTGATTCCTTGAGATGGGTGGAGACAAAACCTCGTTCACACGGATGTGTGAACATGCCCTTCATTTTGAACAGGGTCAGCGGCCGTTGCGGGGGACACGCCTACCGCCCAGCCTGGAAAAGTCTGCCCAGACACTAGCTTTGCTGTGCACCGGAGCTCGCTAGGAGGCAGATGGGACGTGCCCAGCGGGCTGGGTTACTGCTGCTACTTCCCTGGGTTGCTACTGCAACTCAATTCCCCGCTCTTGCTGGGTCACCGGCTCGGCCTGCTGGCTGCCGTGTCTTCTGTGTGCTCCAGGGGCGGGCCTGCCCGTGGCGAGAGCCTTGGCACGGCTCACACCGGCATGCCGGAGCACGTCGCGCAGCCCGATCGCTAAGCCGTGGAGGTTTGCGTTCTCCCTGCTCAGCGGGGGGACTGGTGCAAAAGTCTCTTTCTCCGACCTCTGGCCTGGCCACAGCCGTCCAGCCCCCCCGCGCCGGAGTAAGGAGAGCCGCAGATCTGCCCCCTGGAGGGCTGCGTTGAATTGGGGGGTGGAGGGCGCTGGGGGGAGGAACGTAGAGAAAGGGGAGGGAAAGTCCCGGTTGTTCTTCAGCATGTTCACAAGCGCCTCTTTAAGGACAGCATGGCCCTCGGGCACCACCCTTTAACATCAGCTCTCCATCAGGAACGGGCATGAACAGCGCCTGGATGCAGCTTCTAGTGTCGCCCAGTCGGGCCCATCCACGCTGGGTCTCTCGCCTGGCCTTCCCCCTCAATCCGGGCCTGACATCTCCGCCACCCTCCATCCCATTTTTAATGAGCCTGGGTGAGGAGAAGTGAGGAGAGAATTTGCATTAGGGCAGACTGGTAGGATGAAGCAAATATGTCTGCGGAGTTGTAACTGGGAGGGTGGGTCCCCGGGATAGGAGCGAGAGAGGGTGGGTGCAGTAATATCTTTTATTAGACCCATTTCGGGGGAGAGGGGAAGGAGACAAGCCTTAGAGCTGCACCAGGCTCCTCTTGGCTTTATCGATCTCTTGGTTTCTGTTATTCCCACTCTGGACCAGACCGTAGTCACCAGGTAAATAGCGGGAGTTGGATTCTGGGCAGCCGCGGGTGGATTCCCGGCATCTCGTCGGGCGTACAGGGCTGTGCTGTCTCTCTGCGTCTGCAGCTCCCCTTACGGAAGAGGGCCCTTCGGGAAGTAAACAGCCGGCTTGTCTCAGGCCCACAGAGGTGTGTCTTGGCTGGGTTTTAGCCCCCGCTCGCTCGCTCTCACACAACCGCACCAAAGCGTTACGTAAGAGTCATGAAAAGGGGAAGTGCGGAAAGAACCCAGCTAGCCAAGTTCATTCACGAACGACTCAACTCAAGGACAGTTTCAACTACAGCTCCGGAAGCCTGCCTGAGAGACTCTGCTTAAAGAGGAAAGTTGGTTCAGTGGTTCAGACACGTGACCGGGGAGCAGGCAGGTCAGTTCTGGTCCTACCTGGCTGTTCGGATATAAAAGCTCAGAGAGGTCGCCGTGTCAGTCTGTAACTTTAAAAACGAGTGGTCCTCTGGCGCCTTTGCAACTAACCGAAATATACAGACTCGTGAGCTTTTGTGGGCAAAACTGGAGTGGGAATAACAGAAACCGAGAGAGAGATCACAACAGAAGTACCTGTCCATTGTCGGACCCATGTTAATGAGGCTAATTAAGTGGGTTGGATGGTTCCCAGGCATAGCTTTTGATGTGGAAATGCGGATGGTAATGGCAGGAGAAATTGGCTTGGTAATGTGCCAGGCAGCTGATGTCTTTGTTTAGGCCCAGGGTAATGGTGTCAAATCGGCAGATAAATTCCAGTTCTGAGGCCTTTCTCTGTAACTAGCTGGTGAAATTCCTTGGTAGCAGAATGGCTACTTTTAAACCTATGATTGAGTGACCAGGCAGGTTAAAATGTTCCCCTACAGGTTTATGTTGGGATATAGATATTCAGGCCTGCCTGTAACGGTCTACCATAAAATCTCGAGTATAATGCGCACTTCCCCCCCCATTTTTTAGGGTCCAAGCCGGGGTGCGCATTATACATAGGAGATTTTCTGTTAAAGTTTTTAACTCACCTTCCCCTCTGTGCAGAAACTTTCCAGCTGCAGCGCGGCGCCCCGCCAGGCTCCCGGACAAGGCACGGAGCCGACGGCGCCGCCAGACTGCAGCGCCCTGGCTCGCTGCCTGCCCGGTCTCGGCGCGGACAGCTGGGTGGGGGGAGGGGCAAGGAGCCCCACGGCAGGCACGAGCTCAGCGCAGTGCACGGGCATCTGGGCGGGGGGCAGGGAGCAGGTTTCAAACTCCGCCAGCGGCTCCCCGGTGCTGCGGGCACGTTTCCCAGGCGAGCCTGCAGGTGGGAGCGGCCCCTTCCTTCCTATAAATACCGTAAAATCGTGAGTATAACAGGGGTGCGCATTATATATAGGAGTTCACTTTTTTCCAGGATTCTGACGTTGAAATGGCAGGTGCGCATTATACACAGGTGCGCATTATACTCGCGATTTTACGGTATACTTTGAGAACTTGTGTGTACTCTTACCAAGTTACTAATTACAGGGGTATAAGAACAAAGACTCAAAATCAGTCTATCCGTATATGACGGTTTGGGGCCTTGCTCTTAAGCTAAGACTTTTGCCTAAGCATATTGAAATAAGGCCCATTCCAAACCAAATTGGGAGCTTTCTGTCTAGCAAGGACTCACTTATCAATAGTTAGGGTGGTGAAAGACTCATTTCTTGATTGCTTTGTTGTTATGCTCCCCATTCTCTGTTCTTTTTCTGTATGGTTCTGTCTGCTTCTTTGATTGTTTTTGTCTCCTGCATAATTAATTTTGTTGGGTGTAAACCAATTAAGGTGGTGGGATATAATTGGTTAGGTGACCATGTTACAGTAAATTAGGATTGGTTGGTTACATTTCAGTCGAAGGATTGGTGAAGGTTTATCCGAAAACTGTATTGATCGAGACAAACAGGAAGGAGGTTGGGGGGGGGGGGGGGGGGAGAAGCAGGGACCAAGGTGAAAAGGAAAGGAATCTGGGGTCAGGATGGCTGGAAGCGAACCCCTATAAATACCAAATTGTTTGCGTCTCCGGACCTCGGGGATTTCCCCTTCCCGGGAGAAGAACCAGGAGAATGGGAGAAGGCTTCTGACACTGATCTTGAGAAACTCAGACTCAGGTGGATGCCTCGGGGTGGATTTTGCAGCGGGTTTGGACCCCTGATTTGGAAAGGCTGGCTTGACTCTGGCTGTCGCTTTCTCCCCCTCCAAACCGGGATGTTTACCTGCTCCCTGCTTCTTGGCCCTAGCTCGCGGATAGGCGCAAAATGCCGTCAGCTCCTTGGCTGTGGAGTACGATTAGACGGGAGAGCATATCTACCGAACCCCGCTTAGACGAGAAGCTGATGGTTTTTGGGGTGTCTCCACGGCAGCTGGGAGCCGGCTTTCCAGCCCACCAGAGAGACACACAGTAGCTCCGCTCAAGGGAGTGCGCTAGAAATATCAGTGTGGCCATAGTATCCCAGGCTAGCTAGCTAGTTCCTCCCCAGGGCTCAGGCAGGTTTGGACTTGGCTGGCTGGCCCATGCCGCTACTACTGCCATGCTGCTTTCAGCACAGCACGTGTCTGCTGACCCCGCTGGGTAGGGGACCATACAATATACATACAATACGGTGGGGACTAATTTAGCTATAACTACTCAAGAGAGACATCTTGGGCTATGTCTACACTGGCGAGTTGTTGCACCAGAAGTATGCAAATGAGGCTAAGCGTGGAATATCGCCGAGCCTCATTTGCATACCTAATGAGCCGCCATTTTGCGCTCATTATTTTCAGGAATAACGGCATTGCGCAAGAGGGTTTTTCTTGCGCACGAAGGGGCCGTGTAGACAGCTCCTTCTGGCGCAAGAGCCTCTTCCGCAAAAATGACGTCTCATTAGGTATGCAAATGAGGCTCGGCGATATTCCACGCTTAGCCTCATTTGCATACTTCTGGCGCAACAACCCTCCAGTGTAGACATAGCAGAGGCGGAGAACATATGGCCCAGGGGCTGGATCTGGCCCCTGGCTTGCCTGGATCTGGCTCCCGATGCTCCTGCACCCTCTCTCCCACCCAGACATCCTAACCCTGCTTCCTAGCAACCTGCCTCCCATACACTGAACCCTAATTCTTACCCCAACCTAAAACCTAGGGAGGGGTCCCCCCACAAAATCTACTAGCCTGGCCCTTCCTAGGCACTGGCTGCACAGGGAATGCCAGGAGTGTCTCACATGTGTGAGGCCCTGGCCACTTTTGTGATGCAGGCTCCTGCCTGCGAGGGGCTGAACTCAGCCCCCTAATGCCCCGCACACGGGACACCGTGATGGAGCAATCACGGGACTGAGATGATTTCCAGGCACTTCTACCATCCGTCAGGTTAGTGAAGGCAGATTTCACATCCCACATCCAGTCTCCTGTAGTCATTGGATTCAAGTGAATTACACGGCCATGGGCAGATGAGGCCGGGTGGCCCAGTGGGATCTGTGTTGTTCTAGCGCCTCTGCCAGCCTGATGGCTGTAGGAAGTGACGCTAAAGAAGCTAGTAGCGCCCTGTGCTAAAGAGGGTCCTCTGTTTCGGGCTCTCGTTTCCTCTAACCAGGGAGCTCAAAACACTTTTATAAACAGCAACAAACCTCACAGCCCACGAAGAGGTGAGTCCCGCATATCCCCATTTTACAGATGGGTAAAGAGAGGCATAGGAAACTCAAGTTCTGTCCCACATTGAGTCAGGAAGAGAACCCAGGAGTCCTAACTGCCAGGCCTGGGCTTTAACCACCAGGCAATGCTACCTCCTGCCAACATTACACTGGTATCTTGATTCAACATAAAGCGCCGCATGTTTTTTTTCCCCCCGATCAAACTCTTCCGTTTTTAAGCCACTCTTGAGTTCTGCCTTTTCAGGCCTCCCAATGGGAAATGTATTTACACTGGAAACATATTTGGCTTCCAATGTCCAAGCACATTCATTAGGAACTGGCTATTCAGCCCCCTCCTCACGCAAAAGCAGCTGCTGATACGGCGATTGGCAGGACAGAGGTGATAACAGACACACCCCTCTGTTCTCTTCCAAGAGAAGGGGAGAATTGCCCAATCTCCAGGGGAAGGGAACCAGTGCTACATAGTCCTGCATTTTGCTGGGAATTTAGTTTTTAAAGAGAACTTGTGGGGAAAACATCCATTGTGCCATGCTGGGAAGAACAAAGCACAGCTAAGGTGTCTGGACTCAAAATGACCGCCCAGACCCCGTCACTACGAGTTGCGTTGGACCATGAGAGCTGGTCTCTTTCCAGAGCAAGGCCCCAAGCTAGAGCGAGCTGCTGGAAAGGCTGGATCATCTACAATTGCTCCCCTGTGTGGCTGGAGATGAGATTGTCCGTCCCATACTGGTACCACAGCACCATGAAGCCACATGTGAGTCATCAGCTTGGACCTGTGTCTTTAACTGAAGTATATTCTCCTTGTTTTTCACCAGTCAGCTGCTTTCCTCCACTCCAGAGGTGGCTGCCTTCAGATCCCGATGCCAGTTGATGCCATATACCTGGTGTGAGGAAGGTGTGATAGCTTGTTAGTAGCTGTGCTTTCCAGCCTGGCTGGCTGTGACACCATGAGACTGCTGTTCCGAGCAGACCCCGCTCCCTGGGGCCCGACAGGCGCAGCGGAATGCGAGGCGGTAGCAGGCCAGGGTCCAACTTAAAAGCTCATTTTTAAGGCAGGACTGGGACAGGCGCTGTCTCCGAGCCCTCTGGAAACAGTCGTGGGGAACAATTGCTGTAAGGGGTGGGGGCCGCTGACCCACAGAAAAATCAATCAGGGGCCACACACCAGTGACAAGCAAAGCAAAAAAAAAAAAAAAAACCCCACCCCTCACTGATGTGGCCCCTGGCTGATGAGACAGACACTCCCCATGTTCCCCTCGCACACTAGAGCATAGATGGGCCCGGGCTAGTAGATTTTGTGTGTTCCAGCCTCGTGGGGCGGTAGCAGGGGGGCTGTGGTGCCAGCGTGGGCTCCCCAATGCTGGTGGGGCCCTGAGCCTCAGGAGCCAGATCCAGGCAAGCCAGGGGCCCACATCCGGTCCCTGAGCCTGAGGTTCCCCACCCCTGCACCACGATGGATAGGTCCTAGCTCGTATGTGTTTGAAGTCAGTGCATGGACGCAAGCCATCGTCAATTTCAAACATTGCTCTGAGCCCTGCTGGGGGGAGGCCACGCAGAGCTCTTTGGGCCCCAGTTTAAAAACATGACGTGGCTCCTCCTTTCTCCCTTGACCTGCTGCCCGTGTGCGTTCAGCCTCAGCTTGGCTCTGGTTGATAAATAAAAGGAGTGCGTGCTGCTTCTATCTTCCTCAGTGCTTAGCTCAGGAGTGGAGTACCGCCAGCCCACAGGCCGCACACAGTTCATCAGAGTTAGCTGCTGGTGGGCCGCTTTGTTTACTTAAGTGTCCACTCACAGCTCTCAGTGGCCACGGTTCAAGAAAGTGACGCTCCCTGGGATTCTGGACCAGGATCAGTAACAGGAAAAGTGTACTGTGGAAGTCTGGCGTTCCCCAGTCCTTTGGGTTTGACAAGCCACGGACCGGCCTGGATGAAAGGAGCTTAACAAAACCCCGAGCTACGATGAAGCTAAATACAAAGAGCAGGGAAGGAGGGTCATCAGACTGTGGTGGTGAGCAATGTTCCCTGTAATTTTTCTACCCCCCTGTGCAAAATAAATTTTATGTGCACTCAGGCACGTGCAATAGAAACACATGCTGTGGGAGGCTGTGCTGTGGGCACTCTGCAAATCAGCTGGGCAGCATTTAAATCTCTCTTGAGTGGCCACCCATGCGCCCAGCTTACTGGGATGACTGCTGGTGAGCAAAGCTGGAAATATTTCTCAATCATATCTCTTGGCTGAGGAAAAGGAACAAAAATAACTGCCCGATCACTCCTAAAAACTGGGTTGAGCATTTAATTCCAAGAAAGGACTCTCGCAGTGTTGCCTGCTCTCACAGTTTTATCCCGACTCTCCTGCTATTTGGATATCTGACAATGCACGCACCTTGCCTATTTTGAACGAGGCAAGTTGTGGGCTTCAAAACCATGACCCGAGGCTACTCAAAAGTTTAAACCGCAGAAGGCCGAGTTTGCAGAGTCAGCAGCTAGAAATACCAACCAGTTTCTTGGAGATGAAACCGTTGTGATGACCCACAACGTGGACGGGCGCTTGGGGCACGAGGCTGAGACGGGAGTGGGGAGGGGGGGACGACGCGCATTCCCTATAAGCTGAGTGTGGGCAGCCGCACAGACGGGAGTCCAGCGCCGCCCAGCTGAGGAGCAGAGCGCCCACCGCGTGGTGCACTTCCGCACCAGCCTTGGTGCACGCGGCAAAAAAAAATTTATTCCGCACGCGAGCGGGGAAACGCGAGGGGGGACATGGGCCCGGAACCCTGTGCGCGTGGGCTCCTGCCGCTGCCTGCCCGGAGCGGGGGAAGCCCGGGAGGCGGCCGGTGGGCCCCACCCCGCCCGCGCCGCGGCCCCTTTAAGGCGGGGCGTCCGAACGCGGCGGTGTTTCAATGTATCGAATGGGGGCGGTCACGTGGCGCGGGCGGGGCGGGGCCGGCGCTAGAGGCTGCGGCGGCGGCGCGGCCCCGGCGTGAGACGGCGGCGGCGCGGCCACGGGCGGGGGGCGGCAGCGGCGAGGCCCGGAGCAGCGGGCGAAGAGGCGGCCGCGCACCCTCCGGACCGGATCTCCCCCCCCCCGGCCGCCGCGTGTCCCCCCCCCCCCAGCGCGTGCGGGGAGCCCGCGTGGGGCGGGGAGACCGATCTCGGGCCGCCCCCCCTGCGCAGCCCGGTCCCGGCGCCCCCTCCCCTGGCTGATCCCGCCCCCAGGACTTTGGGGGGGCCCCCTAAAATCTGGGGGCTTTAAATTGGCGGGGGTCGCTCTGCTGCTCCAAGCCCCCCCCCTCCCCACGCATCCCCCCCCGCTGCGACCGCCTTTCCCTAGAGCTGCCCCGGAGCATGGCCCCGTAGCTGTCCGGGGTCCGTATTTCTCATCTATGGCCCGGCCCGGGGGCTCGGCCGCCCCTGTGGCTCCCCCCCCGGCGTGCGTGTGAATTCGGGGCCGCCCCCTGGGGCTGTGTCTTATTCCGTGTGGCGTGGGGGGGGTTAGAAAAAAAATTGCCGGGGAGTCGGTTGATTTTTTTTTTTCTGCCTCCCTCCTGCGTGGGGCGAAGATTCAGCAAAGGACCGGGGGCCAGAGAGACCGGGAGGCGCTGAAACTGCGGCTCTGCCAGATTATTTTTGTATTCTTCTGGGGGCCTAGGGAGGAAAATCCGAGACGTCTATTTTTATTAAATAGATTATTAAAAAAAAAAAAACCAAGATGGCTGGAGGTGGCCGTGATGAGCGTGTTGGCTTTTTTTTTTTGATCTGATGATAAAGCCAAAAGACAACAGCAGCTGCAGCGGCAGACTCAATGTGGAGTTTCCCCTCCATACAGTGACACATCAGGCGCCTACTTTGCAGGGTGGTGTCGTTTACCGGATCGATTATCTTTGATCGGTTTTATTACTTTTTTTTTTTTTTCAAAAAAGTCCCCTCTTCTTTCTCTTGTAGCTCTATTTTTAACATCCAAACTGAGAGAGGCAACTCAAAATGGCTGAGGACTAGGTCCTGCTGGAATTGTACATTTTCAGCAGCCTCCTTTAAGCTTCTCTCTGTGTGTCTCACCCCCTTTTTTTGCAGGCTGGATCTGAAAGGAGAAATAGCTTTCATGTCAGAGAGAAAACAGAGAAGAGAAGGGAAAGGAGGGGGAAGGGCTCTTCATTAGCAGTTGAGAAATTCCTTTTCAGTTTGATCAAGGCATGCTTGTATTCCTTCCAGCAACCAGCTCTCTCCCAAATATTGAGCGACTGTTCTGTTTTATTGTTTCTACTTTGGGTTGTTTTACCTTGCATCAGAATCTTTCCAGATCCTAAAACAAGATTTTTCTTTTTTAAAGCCTGTTCATTAGTGCGAATTTAGAGCACAGGTTGATTTTTATTTCATGGGTCTTTTTTTCCCCTCCCCTCTTCCCAAACCTTTTTTTTTCCTCCTCTTTCGTTCTCATTCCGACTTGTGAAAGGAAGAAGGGATTGGGAGGTTCCTTTGGCGCTGGGCTGGAATTTCATCTGAATGATTGACCCGTCTTCCTACAGTGCTCTTCCGTCCAAGATCTCACTATTCCAAAGCAACCGAAAGAATCGTGTTTTGCTGCTCAGCTGGGTTAGAAGAAAATCTTTGGGACAATTGGAAGAATCCAGTTTAATTCACTGTTTTTTAATCTTCCCCCCATTTGGATCTTAACTCTGGTTTTTTTTTTTTTTTTTTTTTCATTTTTAAAAGACTAATTCCTAGCTCCCCTTCCGGGAGAAAAGGAAGGGAGAGAAAAAGAAAACTGAGGCTGTCTATTCTCTTGGGCGTCTGACCAGGTTAGTGGACAAAAGTCCCTTTAAAATATTGAATGTCAGTTGCAAACCGAAGACAAGAAAAATCATATCCGGAGTTCTAATTTTAGGAGGTTTTTATGGAACTTGGACTCTGCTACTGGATTTTGTATGGATTTTTTCCCCCCCGTCTTTGGTAAGTTTTGATTCACCTTCCGGAATCAAAAGAAACAAAACTGTACATAAGAGTTGTTAAAATTGTGGGCTTTAAACTCTGAAAGCTTGTGGGGTTTTTTTTTCCAGCTGTTAACACTGGCCCTTCATCAAATAGTCTGTATTAATTTTTGTTAGCATTTGAGTTCCATAGAACTCTGCTCTGAGAGTTACTTTCCTTGGAATTTTAGGATCTACTGTAGATTTTATTTTTCAATCGCAGTTCAATCGGAGACTTCCCGTTGCGGGGGGGAAAAGCCCTGCTCTCTTCGTTTCTAGATCAAACCGAACCCGTCAGGGAGCGACGATAAATAGCGCCGTCGAAATGGCTGAAAATTGGAAGAACTGTTTTGAAGAGGAACTGATCTGTCCCATTTGCCTGCATGTCTTTGTGGAACCTGTTCAACTTCCTTGTAAGCACAATTTCTGCAGGGGCTGCATAGGGGAGGCATGGGCCAAAGAGGCCGGCTTGGTGCGCTGCCCGGAATGCAACCAGGCTTACAACCAGAAACCCAACCTGGAGAAGAACTTGAAACTGACCAACATCGTGGAAAAGTTCAACTCCCTCAACCTGGAGAAGACCCCCTCGGTCTTGCACTGCGTCTTCTGCCGCCGCGGCCCCCCCTTGCCGGCCCAAAAGATCTGTCTGAGGTGCGAGGCCCCCTGCTGCCAGTCCCATGTGCAGACTCACCTGCAGCAGCCCTCCACGGCCCGGGGGCACCTCCTGGTGGAGGCGGACGATGTGCGGGCCTGGAGCTGCCCACAGCACAATGCCTACCGACTGTACCACTGTGAAGCGGAGCAGGTCGCCGTGTGCCAGTTCTGCTGCTACTACAGCGGGGCGCACCAGGGCCATTCGGTGTGCGACGTGGAAATCCGCCGCAACGAGATCAGGGTAAGCGGACCCCGGCGTTGTTTGTCCTTATTTGGGTTAGTTTGTTCCTCTGCGGCAGGTGGGTTGCGTGCAGCGTGCCAGTGGGGGGTGGCACTGTACAAGAGATGAGCAAAGGCAAATTAAGTCTCTGCCCCGAGGAGATTCCAATTGAAAAGAGAGAGGCAAATTCCATGTTTAATTAAAAAAAAACAAAAAAACCAACCCCCCCCCCCTCCCGTCATTGGAACTGAGTTGGGACTGGCCAATGAGTCAAGGCCAAGGGACTTGGTGGGTTTCTTCTCATTCAAGAGTGGGATGGAAGCGAATCCCTTCCCTGTGTTTTCCATGATTCCCTTGCAGAAGCTTTGTCTAGCCTTCCCTCTCCCCACCGTGGTAATTATTTTTGATCAAGGGCTTTTACTCTGTTGCGAACGTGCCAAAACTCTCGTGGGCACAGTCAAATATGAGACCTCCCTCCTGCCCCATTCCCCTGCCCCATGTTCAACCTGCTTTAAAACCGTTTGGGGGAGGAACCTGCTGCCTATTCCCCGATCTGCCTCATCGTGAATCCTCTGCTGTGCCGTGGAGAAAGGTTTGTCTTTATTTAAAAGGCCAGTGTTTATGTAGGACCTACACAAAATAACGCTCCTTTCCTGATGGTTGTGCAGCTGCTGGTTGATGTTCCCGGCCCCACAGTGACCGAAAAGCAAACTTGAGTGAGGCAAGGGAGCTGCTCCCTCAAAAGCTATTACCTCACCTAGTTAGTGTGTCTCCTCCTGTGACTAGTGGGGCTTCCAAAGCAGAGTTAAATCTAAGCTCAGCTGGAAAGGCATGGGGGGAGGGGGGAGAATAGGGGCGGGGAAGTGCAGGCCCAACAGGGAGCTTGACAACATCACTGGAATGGGAGGGGGAGGCGTTTTCCACCTTCAAGGGGTTATTCAAACAATGAAGTGGGGGCGGGGAAGAGGAAGCATTGAGGTAGTGGATGGGGGACCTTTTGAAGCCGTTTGTCACCCACTGGTGACAAGGGGACTTTGTAATCTTCAAACTGCTTCCCCAAGTAATTAACGGCGCGGGCCGGGGTGACTTGCCGACGCAGCTAATTGTGGCTCTGCGGCTAGCAGCGACGGGGTCTGCGGACCGTTGGTGGCAGCGGTGGAATGCTGAACCCGGCGCGCCCGTGTGTAAAGCGCAAACAGCAGCGAAAAGAGAGACCAGGGGCCCTGCGAGGCGCCTTCTCCGAAGGCCCTCGGCTTTCCCGAGCGAGCGGCGGAGGTGGTGGGGCAGGCAGATGGGCTCGGAGGTGGAATTGTGTTGAAATCTGGTTCCAGGCAGCTCGCTCCCAGGGGCTGCTAGCAGCGCCTCCATTCCAACGCATTCCTCCCATGATCTGGCTTGTCAGTGTCCGCCCCGGCACTCCCCTTCCCACGCCTAGCTGGGTTCCCCAGCGTGATGTTGGGAACCTCTGGCAGGGCTGGGGGGTGTTGTGGAGGAGGGGTGAGTAAGCGATCGGGGCTCCAGCAGCTGGGGGTGGTGTCCCCAGTGACTAGCTTTCTCCAGACACCAGGGCGGGGGCAGCACCAGACTCATGCACCAGCTCTACTGCCCACGGGCCTGGAGGCTGACATTTGGCGGAACAATGTAGAGTTTGTGGTGGGGGCGGGTAGGACCCATGCCCGTCCTGGGAGGAGCACAGACCACTGGGGTTTTGTGAGCCTGTGCCCAGAATGGAAGAATAGGGGTGTTTTTGTCCATTGAGGCTGCTCTGGCACTTCCAGCCCTAGTCTCTTGCCCGGAGTGGAGGAGATGGTGGACGTCTGACAAGCAGAGAGGCCATCGGCCCATCCCAGCCTTCTTGTCCCCCTGGGGCCAGCTCCCTAGGCCCCCCTCTTTTGTCTTGTCACCGCGTCCGGGGCGCGGGCTGCCGGGCACCAGCGTGTGCGGAATAAACATTTCCCAGTGAATCGAGTGGCAATTGCTGTAAAATGGGGATGATTTCCTGTGTGTTTGAACGCTGCCAACATGAGTCACCCTTTAGCAATTAAAAAAAAAAGGGTAATAAATAAAAAGCGCAGCATAATTACTTTCCAGTTGAACGGCCAGGCCGTGGGGGATTCTCTGCCGAGAGGAGCCAGTGGGAGCTTGCAGGAAAGTGATTTCTGTCGCCTCCCCTTTCCAGGTTTTCAGGGGAAAGGAAAGACTTGCAGGGAGCTACTGCTCGGGGTTCTCCCTCCACCCGTCCCTCTTCCCCGCACAGGAAGGGCAAAGATTCAGCCAGGCTTGTGGGAAGCTGTTTGTTTGCTTCTGCAAACTCACCGCGCCCTGGGAAAAGGGCAGAGCCAAGTAGAAAAGACACCTTCAGCTGGGCTGGGATACGCACCCAGCGGGGCGGGCCGCTGCGCCGTGCTAGCGAGAGCGCCAAGGACTTGGATCGCGTCCGCTCCCACTTTTAAAATGCACGGCTGCTCGAAGGACACCTTCTGCTGATTCTCTTAGCCCCCTCTGGGGGTTTCCTAGCTGCAGAGGTGCAGCCAGTGGGAGAATATGCTGCAATCTCCCTGCAAACCTTTAGTATTTAGGAAGATGGTGCAGTGGGTAGGGCGCCAGCTGGAGACTGGGGAGATCTGGGGTCAAATCCTTGTTCTGCCACAGTGTTCTCGGGTGACCTTGGGTGAGTCACTTAGCCCCCATGGGCCCCTGAGCAATAGGGATCATGGCACTGGCCTCCCTATGGGGCCATCCACTGAAGACGGTGGCCCCCAATATATTCCTTCCAAGGCCGAATATTGAGGTTCTTAACAATTCCACAAGTCCTCAGCCTGTATGTGTCTGAGTAAGCGAGGCACCGAGATCTAGTGGATAAAGTACAGAACCGGAAGTCAGGAGAGCTAGTTTCTAGTCCCGATTTCTCCCGTTAGCTCACTGTGACCCAGGCCTCCTGCCTCAGTTTCCCCTTCCACTCAAACAGCAGTCAATCCGCCTTGGACATAGGGTTCGTGCTCCTGATGCTTTGCAGACAAGTAACACATGGCAACGTCCTGCCCTCAGGATCTGGAAGTCTCAGGGCTGGATCTGGCGGTTGTTACTCGGGCAAATCCTCCCTTGTTAGTACCATTGGCATGTGGTTAGCCACAGCACGAGGGCTGGCAACCCCCTGAAGAGCTGGGCCCTATGGATGAAGGGCGAAGAGCAAGTAGCTAGTGAAATTGGGGGCTGGGTGGGGGAAGGCTTCTGAGAGTAAAATGCTCGGGCGATATTCGTGTTTCCTGTTCAGCTCCTTTTTTTTTTGTTTGTTTTAATTCAAAATTGTGGGTCTGATTCTTTGTCACCTTCCTGATGTCGGTGTGTAGCGGGGCATGAGGTCCGGCTCTGTGTCTGTAACAGGAGCCTGGCTGAAGGTGGCATGGGAGGGTTGAAGGTAACCTGGTCACAGCTAGCACCTGAAAATCCTTTCCTTGACCTGCCAAGGTGTCTTCCTTTTGTATGACTTTTGCTCCCCAGGTCCCCTGAGGCTGTGACTGCCCCTTGGTTTGTCTCCTCTACTTGTTAGGCCTAGCCTGGGAGATGGTCAGCTCTTTGGGTGCAGGGAGTGGTGGGTTTCGTCTCCATTGTGCTCGGTGCTGTACGTTCTAGTTGAAATCGTGAATTGCTGCCATCAGGCCGGCTGGTTCCAGGTTCCTGAAGGGGGCGGGAGGGGAGAGGAATGCAGTGTCGGCGGGAAGGCTGTGTGGGAGGAGGGACAGGTGACTCTGAAATAAACACATGCAGAATTGCAAAGGCAGCTAGCCTTGTGTGTAGGCTGCAAATTCTTCAGGGCAAAGGGTTTTTTTTATATTTATTTATTCTCCGTGTGCACGGCATGTAGCAGAGAGCTGACAGACACCAGCGCAGTAACGAGAGGCCGTAAAGTGTGTGGTTAGTTTTTCACCTTTGGCTGTGTCATAGAACGCTCCCCTCTTAGAGATGTTTTGTCCTTTTATTTCCTGTTTTTGTAGCCTGAAAAAAAAACACAACCCCTCTGTTTTTCTTGTCATTGTGTTTCTATCAAGAAACCAGAAATGGAGGTGTGTTTCTTCAGGCCCTACCTGCCTTGTTGGAATCGTAAGTTGTCCAATTTGCCCGGTTTAACCCCAGTTCTAATGAACTCTCTTTCCAGCCTTGGAAAATAACCCGTTTGGGAAACAGTTTGCTTTTGCTCTTCTGGTTTTTGTTAGCCTCATAAAGCAAAGTTGTGTCTGGTTCTGAAGGCACGAAATGGGGGATTGGAAACGAAACCAGCAAAATATTTTTCCTCCCAAACATTCTCCAAATGTTGCCACGTTCCTCCCAGTCTTTATACTGGATGCGATTGACTTGGTCTAGACTGAATCTTACTCGAGAATCTCCATGCAGACAGTACGACATGAAAATGCCATTTATATCCCGTACCTTGGCTTTCCCTCCCCCTTTTTTTTAAAGGATATTCAAGAGGTTTTTTTTGTCCTGCTTTTGATTTGCCTTAAAGGTATGACAGCTTGCAGGGCCCGGGGGAGGTGGAGGGGGTGGGTATATGTGGAGGGGATATTTGATCTTTTGAATAGCTTTAGTATTTTTTTTAAGAATGAGAGATCTATATATAATGAGCATTATTTTTAGTGGGACCTCTCTGAACTCCCCCTACAGGTGGTGAGGAAGCCTAGCACTGTGCCCACAACCATGCTGATTTGGCTGTCACTCTGAACAGGTGGCTTAGATGGACATGGGAGGGAGGGGAGCTGGTGTGGTGGTGGTATGTTTGTATTTTTTTTTTTTTTTGAATGACACGCATTTCCGAGTTGATTGCAGCTGTTTTAAAATCCAGGAGAGAGGAGATCTTGTATTTGCCCAATGGAAAAGTCTAAAATGAATTACCGCCGGGGGGGGGGGGAAGAGAAGAGGACGGGACAGTGGGGAATTCTGCGCTTCTGCAGGGGAAGATTTTGGGGAGTGAAATTTCTGTTCGGACCCTGGCTCCGTGCCAGCGCTACATGCTGCCGGGAGAATTGGTAGCACATTCTGACACAGATGTGACCTGTTCATCTTGCTAGTCTCCCGGTGGATGGCCCGTGCAAAGTGTCCATTGTGGGGATTTTCCACTCACTTTCCTGGCTGGCCCTGTCAGCTGGCCCTGACACACTCCAGCAAGGACAAATCCTTGTCCGTTAATGGCTTTCGAAGTGGACGCCGCAGGCCTGTGTCTAATGGACAGCTGTGGAGCTGGGGGAATTTTTTTCCCCTTGAAAGAGCCCTTCTCTCCCGGTGGTGGTAAATGTGATTGCAACTGGGGTGCCGAGTCTCAATCCCGTACTGGCTAGAAGGACGAATCTTTCGGCCGAGCTGGTGGGGGCAGCTTTTTAAAACCAGCCCAGGCCTTGTCGCTTAGGGGCGTGGTGGTTGCTTTAGCAGGCGTGTTGGTTTGCCTGGGGATTCGCTACACGAAGTTGGTGTGCGCCGTACCGATCGTGGGCTGCACAGCCCCGCCTCTTGATTTGCCTGGAGGAATATACGGCTTGGTGACTGTCGTCCGTGTGGGCAGATGCTGGACCAGCGTTTCCCATGGTGCTCTGCAAACGAGCCTCCCTCTGCACTCCGGGGGCTCTGAGTTGTTCCAGCAGTAATTCCTCCCCCCCCCCTTTCCGATGTCCTTCGGTCCTGACCGGCAGCCTCCCTTGTTATTCCCGTGCTGGGCTGTTTCCACGTGGAAACAGGGATTCTGCCTCTCTGTGCAGTGACTCTTTTGGCTGTCCTAGGTCTCCTCTTCCCTCCCTGGCCCCCCACCTCCATGCTTTTAACCGGCACTGGTTTGCGTGGGCTTCGCTGTTGCCCTGGCTTTTCCTGCTGATTTAGAAGACAGGAAATTAAATGCATAAGCTCGCAGGAAAGGGTGCGTCAGAGGAATCCCGGCCTGGCCATCCCTTTGAAGTCCGAGAGGGAGGGGTCTGCAAGCAAGAACTTGTCTTGCACTGGGAGAATCTCAGCGCAAGATGCTGCCTTGGTGTTCTTAGCTCGTCAGTCGCTAAAACAATCTTGAGTTTCCCTAGTGAGCTCCTTAGCTGGGGGTGGATCTCCCCGGTGGCCTGGTTTCATTGATGCGAGGGTCTCGGGATGCAGTCCTACCCAGCCCACTTGAAACAGAGATCTACCAGACTTCTAGAACTGGAAGGGACCTTGAGAGGTCATCGAGTCCAGTCCCCTTCACAGCAGGACCGAGCACCATCTCTGACAGATCCCTAAATGGCCTGCTCAAGGATTGAACTCACAACCCTGGGTTTAGCCGGCCAATGCTCAAACCACTGAGCTACCCCTCCCCCACTTGGTGGCTTATGCCAGCTTCGCTGCCCGTCTCCAGCCTCGCAAGCTTTTTCCAGAACTAGCATAAATAATAACGGCAGAGACCAGGGGAATTAAGAGGCAGAGGGTGGCGGGAGGGGGGGAGGGTTTCGGGGCTGAGCCGAGGTGCCAGATATGAAGCTGATGGAATGGGGAAGGTGAAAGAAGGCTGCTTGATGTAGGAGGAGCAGCAGAGGAGAAGGCCCTAGTGCTGTAAGTGAAGACTGCATATGGGTGTGTGCAGGGGAGGAAGGGCAGTGTTAAGGGTAAGTGTGTGTAGACTGCACTTGATTGCATAGCACCTGCGATTGTAGGTTGCATAGCATCTGCTATTGAGGTTCTAAGTGCTTTAGAGCCGGTAGCAAATTAAGCTCTTCTCCCCCCCCCCCCCCCCCACCCTTTCATGGTTTAGCTATTCTCCCATTTCACAGATGGGAAGACTGAGGCACAGAAAGACTGGGTGACTTGCCCACCCACTGTGTCCCTGACAGCTTGGGTGTTGGAACCCCCCTTCTTCTGACCTCCCCTACAAATTATGGTTCAAGGACCTTCTCTTCTGCAGCTCCAGGTACACCAAGCAGCTGGTTTTGGAGAGCAAAAGGAAGGCCTTGGTGCAGTAGACAGAGTGTGGGGGAGTGTTGGCCAAGTCTGTTCCATTATAAACCTGCGGGTATAAATGCTGCTTTGGACGGCTCTGGAGATGCTCTCTGTGTAATAAACGTGGTCTCGGAGCTCGTAACCGAGGCTAGCCCATAATATTCGTAGCGTGAGAGGCTCCGGGGACTCATTCTCTTAGACGTGATCTTGCTGGGAGAGAGAGGGGCTGGGAGGTTTGTTGACTGAAAGAGAAGAGAAAAGGCCTTCATTTGAAAGTCTAATTTCTTTCCCTTCCCCCTTTTTTTCTGCCTGTTCTCCTTCCCTCCCCTCCCCCATGTTTGGAAGTTTGACACCCTCGATCAGCTGGAACGGAAGGAGAGGAGGGGTTCTGGTCAATGCGATGTTTTGAAGGCCCTTCCTGCTTGGCAGCTTTCCTTTTTTTCCCCTCTGTGACTGGATTGTTCCCAAGCTTTCTGGTTGCAAGGCCTGGCGGGGCAGCGCTCCCTCCATGAGGCCGTCTCTCCTGGTGCTTATGGGGTGGGGCCTGGGAAGTAAAATTTAAACGCCTCCCGGAGCGCGCTGGTGATCTCATCCCAGGGGCTCCTGCTTTTCCGGCTGCCTGGTGCTAGGGGACAGCGTTTAGTTTGCAGCTGGCACAAGGACGGAGGATGGAGAAGTTCTAGGACTGCCTGGTAGCATGGGGGGGCTTCCCCCCCCTCCTCCTGCCAGGTTTTGTGCTTGTAATTGGAGTTGAACTGGGCCTGACAAAAGCAGATCACCTCTAGAAGGGGGACAAAAGATGTGGGGGGGAGGAGAAGAGGAGGGACTGACATTGAAACAATGAAGTAGCGGCGCGGTGGCTGAAATTTGCTCTTTGGCCCCGCTGGCCTGCAGCGGCCGGTGTGGCAGGCGCAGAGTGCTGGGACTGTGCATCCCGCGGTCAGAGTTCAGCTGTAGGGGCACGGATGGATTTAGAAATCAATGCTTCGGGCCACACCCCGCTCTGCGTCACGCACGCTGGTCCCCGGGGGCTCCAGGGCAGAGTCCGGGCTGTGCTGCTTGTTTCTCTCGGGACTGATCTCTCTGGTAACGTTGCCCTCTTTGGCTTAGCTGCTACAGGGGGGATGGGGGGCATGTTGTCAGCCCCTACTTGTTAGGAGAGCAGGTGTTGAGTGGCTTTGTAGCCAAGGACTCCTGAATTAATCGTAGACACCTTTTCTTCACTTGTGTGAACGTAGACAGGCCACGTCGCGTCTCCGTGCCTCAGTTTGCTCACCTGTAAAATGGGGCTGACATTTATCGTACGACAGAGGAAAACCCTGTTTGTTTGCACAGTGCCGTGGAGAGAAGTGTTGCAGTCAACTGGTTAGTGTGGTGTGGGTGTGTCCTTCCCTTTATCGCACAGAATCCGAACCGTTCAGCTAGGTGTCATAAACCCTGTGCTAACAGAGACGGTTCTCCTTTAGCTCAAGGGGTAGAAGCCCCTGCTTTTGGAGGAAGAGAGACCTATCCCTGAGCAGCTGCAAGGGCAGCATGTTTTCTGCCATGAAATCCTGGGTTGATTATGTCTCTTCACAGAGGTGATCTGTAGGAAATAGTTCTGGTCCAAACCCGATCGGTTTCAGCGGAGGTGAATCAGCAACCCGGGCCCCAGCGTTGGATCAGAACCTCAAACTCTTCCTCCTTCCTATTGCTTGTACTAGGGCAGCTCTAAGAGGCCCAAAGCAAAACCGGGATAGGCTTGTGCCGGGTGAAATCTAGCAAAACCTTGCAATCTGGGTTCTGTGTCTCCTGGGGTTGATGTATCCGACAAACTGGGATTTGCCCCCTCCGCTCCTGACCCCCATTGATGCTTTCTATTACACGGGCAATGTGGTACAAGGAGGAGGGAGAAAAATTGCTCTCCTTGGCCTCTGAGGATAGGACAAGAAGCAATGGGTTTCAACTGCAGCAAGGGAGGTTTAGGTTGGACACTAGGAAAAACTTCCTACCTGTCAGGGTGGTTAAACACTGGAATAAGTTGCCCAGGGGGGTTGTGGAAACACTGGAGAGATTTAAGAACAGGTTGGACGCCTAGACGGTGCTTGGTCCCGCTGTGAGGGCGGAGGGCTGGGCTCAGTGACCTCTCAAGGTCCCTTCCAGTGCTGGGAGTGTCTGATTCTGTTCTTTGATTTGTGGTTGGTGTTTTGGGACACGTCCGCGCGCGTCTTCGCACGTTCCTCCGCTGCGGATGGATCCAGAGGAAGCGGTTAGCAGAAGTGGATGTTCTGGTCGGGGCATGAGCGCGCTCACTAAAACGTGAGCGAATGGCTATTGGCCGGCCAGTATCGGAGGGTCCTGTGGATTCGTGGCGAGCTGGGTGCTCCGCTCCTGAAGCGGGTTCTCCATGGAAGGATCGTCTGGTTCCCCGGCCGCTCCTGATTTCAAAACACTTTAATTGGCCTAGCCCATGTAGCTTTGTTCAGTGCTGTCCTTTTAAAAAAAAGTTACTAAAAGTTTCCCTAGGCGGGATAGAACCCCCGATTTTTGAGCCCTGTTACTGCGGGTTTCCCACTGTGAAAGGTGGATGCTCTGACCCACGGAGGAGCGTTGGTTTGGGGGCACGTTGTTGTGGGGTTGTTTGGATTTTTGCCCCTGGAAGGCGGTGGTGCAGGTGTGAGATGCGGGTGTAACTCCCTCCCCTCCCCAAGCTGCCCCCCGAATGCGTCCGCACCCGGTGCAGTGGCTCCGTGGAAGCGGTGGCTGAGTGAGGATCCCGGCACTCAGACAAAGGGATTCTCTGCGTGTGTGCGCCGGCGCCTCTCTCTTTGTTCTCTTGGCCGGGCACTGACAGCCAGCGCTCCTGAGAGCTCGGCCCCCCTCTCGGGGGGGAGGAATTCATAATAAAGCCACGAGGACTCCGTCGCCAGCCTCTCGCCGGCCGCGGCCTCGGGGGTGGGCCATGAGGGGGAGATTTGGCTCCGACTGGTTTAATTTCAGTGTAATTGCTCCAGGCGAAGGACGCTTTTTGCTCCAGGGTTGTTGGGTGGAGCAAGGGAGGGGGGCCGTGCACAGGCTGGGCGGGGGAGGCCTACAGATCATTGTCGCTCGCAGTCAAGGGTCCGGCTGTGCTGGTGGTGAGGAGTGTCTGGCGACGTGTGCCTCGCTTAGGGGGGAAGACAGCTGTGGTTTGAGTCATGAGAGTCTCTTAGGCTTTGCACCATCCCTGTATCAGGCAGGTCCCTGGTTTCGTGTCCCGTTCTGTGCTAGATGGGGTGGGGTCTCCCCATGGCTCTGTTAGCACCCCTGTGCTAGCTGGCACCGGCCGCCTCACGCCCGGTTCTGGCCTCTGCTTAGGGATTTCAGAGCACTTGCTGTGCCTCGGGAAAGGGAGCTTACATTCCGGTCTCCTCCTTTTGCAGCTGGGGAAACCGAGGCTCAAAGAGGGGAGGCCCCTTGCCCTTGTCACACAGCAAGTCCTGGGCTGCCCAGGAGTCCGGTTTTCCAACCACTACCGGGTGTTCAGTCGCCGTCACCCAACACGGCCAAGACTGGAGCCTGCATCTTCTAGCCCCGATTCAGCCAGTTCCTTAGGCACGTGCCGAGCGCGCGAGCGGGCCTCTCTGCCGCCGGCGTGGCTACTCCGATGCGCCAGCGCCTTGCCGAATGGGACCCTGTTTTCTCCGGGCCTTGGATCTCTCCAGGGTTGGCTTTTCCTTGTCGCCTGTCGATTTACACAGTGCTAAGCGTCGCGCCGCAACACGTGTGCCAGCCGGCCAGCTAATAATTAACACCCCCTCAACGAATGAAGTCGGGGGGGGGGGGGAAGCTCCCATGGGACCGGGCTGACGTTCCACTCGCAAGGCACGATGGGTGAGGGCGTGCGGGAGAGTCTAACAATACATCTGAGCCCTTGCTCCTCAGCTGCAACCTCTCTGGCCTAGGCTCGTGAGGCGTGGATGGAAACAGGTAACCGGTTAACTGGTCACCTGGTAAACACCGGGTGGTGCTCACCGGTAATTGGTTAACCAGCGCCCAGCCTGGTCAGAACAACGCCTACGTCAGCCCAGCCAGGCCTTACCCCGCTGCAGGGCCAGGCCCTGTGGCTAACTGTGCAACAGATCAAATTTGGATCGACTGTTTGGACCTCCGCAAGCTATAAAATTGCAGTGGCGGGGTTGAGGTCCCCCTTAGGCCCAAAAAAATTGGCCTCGTCTTTGGAGCCCTGCTTCGGAAAATGTCAGTAAACCTGAACCCAGCAACTACGCCTGAATTTGAATCACTGCTCTGACAGGGTCTCTGTTTGTGGCCATGGGCAAGTCACTTAACCTCGATACCGCCGTTTGCGTCTCTTTAAGACGGAGATCACGTCAAGGCATTGAGAAGGAGGGATTGTAGACTTTGTACTGCCAAACTCCATGGAGCCCTACTGGGGCTGTAGTTTTAGAGTCCGGAGATCCGGTTTCTCTTTCTGCCGATAGCCAACTTGCTTGGGGCTGCACCGGTTTATATTCCATGGCCGCACGCCCTCCCGCCTTCTGTGCCGCAGTCGAACTAGGGCAGAGTTCTTACACTAGTTCTGCCCAAGCTGAGGGAAGTCCCCTGTGTGTGAGGGGGTATTTCCTGGGCTGGTGTCCACCAGGTCTAGATGCCTGTAAGGTAGGGTGGATTCTGGTGGAGAATCAGAGCATTTGCTGTATTATTACCTGCCGAGAGAGGCTACTGAAATCTATCGTCGCGTTCTCCAATGGGGATAGGTTTGTGGATCTCGAAGTCCCTCCAATCCCCCAGCTCAGCTGTCTGAAATGCACGAGAAATTCTTGCCCCCATCACTTGGGGTAACTGATTCGGCTACAGTCTGAATCCCTGAGCACCAGTGCCTGGAAATCAAAACGAGAAGATAAATGAGGCGTCGGGGTCTGCAAATCAGTAGAGTCAAAGGCTGCTAACAAATCGGGGAAGATTAAAAGCTAGTGACGGGCATCCAGATGTTAGCGGGGGGAGGGGAGGAGAGGTAGCTTTAAAAACAAAAACTGCAGTGATCCGTTAAAACGTGCTTCCCTGACACAGGGGGAAATGGATCATGTGATCCCAGAAGACGATCATATCTTGATCTGGGGGTCATATCCATTGAAAAAAGCGTTTGAAACACCTGCTGCTACTTTCTGGTCTCCAAATGGCCGTGACAGCTCAGTCCCTGGGACCAGCCCTGGTTCTGATGCGTCCCAGGAAGAGGTGTGGTCTGATTCGAGTTTGGAGACAGAGGCAGTACAGCATGGGGCTCACAAGGTGAGTTGGCTTGTCAGTCGGGGAGGAAACCAAAAGTTCCGGGTTTATTAGCGACTGGTTGCGATGATGCCAATCGACTGTACCAGGGAAAGAAGAGCTAAGTGTGTGGGTAAGTCAGTGGGCAGAACTCTGCCCTGGGTAAAATTCCCACAATCCCCTTCTCAGCCGCGGTGATTTGCATGGATGGACATGCAGGTGGAGTTTTCCCACTGTTAGGAGCAGGCTGTGATCCTTGACTCCTTCTGTGGTTGGGCATATAGTCTGCCTGTCTGGCCTCTGTCGTCACCTGGTGAAGGTGTCCCGCACTCCTGCCCCACCTGATCTTAAAGGTGATCTGCAAAGAGGGAGGGGAATCAACAAATGCGCTCTTTATTCCTTCTTCCCGACGTACAGAGACAGTGCGTTCAGGTTGCTTTGGGGGTGTTTGGGTTTTTTAGATTTAAAAAAAAAAAAAAAAGTGTCTCCTGTTATTGCTGATGGCTTCCTTGGAGGACTTAGAGAACTGTGGATGAGCATTGCCGCCACCTTTGACTCAAAAAGCTGTAGTAACTAGGTGCCTTCACAAAGAGAACTTTTCTCCCAAGTGTGTGTTGGGTCTTTGAATTCAAACGCCTGTACCCCGAAGCCGAGGAGTGTGAATGGAAAACCTCACCCCAGGTCTCCCTTGCTCAACTTACATCTCTTGAGGTCACAATTCTACTCGATTTTTTTTTTCCCAAC
This sequence comes from Pelodiscus sinensis, assembly GCF_049634645.1. Taxonomy (NCBI): domain Eukaryota; kingdom Metazoa; phylum Chordata; order Testudines; family Trionychidae; genus Pelodiscus; species Pelodiscus sinensis. The sequence goes on along the minus strand of NC_134718.1, from coordinate 72,819,195 downwards.
AAAAACGAGGAAGGCGGGAGTTTGTAGTGCTCCCTTTTGGCCTCAGTTGCTGTAGGCACCCTGAGAATTTGCATCCTGTGTCTTCCCAGAGGGCGTGGCCTCTGTGTGACGCAATCCCTCATGCTGGCAGAAGGGATCTGAGACTTCTTGAAGGGCCTGTCGCTGGCCCCGTGAGGGGAGGGAGGTGCTGCTCCCAATTAGGGACCCCCCCCCCCCAAAAAAAACCCAGAGGCTTGTTGGCAGCCGCCTGGCTTGGGAGGAAACACTCGGCATGGGGTGGGCATGAGGTTAATGGCTTCAGCTCGGGTCCCCCTGGGAAAGCTGGCAGCTCTGGCCTAGCTTAAAAGGGGAAAGGCACGAACACGGTGGCTCTACCCACGTTGTTCCTAGCAGCGTCTCCTGCACCTGGGGACCCCACCCCCGATTCTTACCAAAGTGAAGCAGGTTTGTAACTGCCCTGGTATGTTCCACTCGCCTGAGAGCAAGTCAGAAGATTGCATGATGGGACGTGTAGTCTTTTGTCACCGCTTTGATTGATGGGCATTTTGCAGTGCATGGGAGTGGGTCTGGCCCTGAAACTGGAGCTGCATTTGCTCTGTTGCTGGACTTTAATAATCACCCCTGCTCCCCGTTAACATCCATCCTTCCAGCATAGGCCTGGGTTTGGCATGGCAGTGACTGCAAATATCAGACAGGCTGTCCTGAGTGAGGTAAAAATCCCCCTTTCTCCTGGGGGTGATTATATCCCCCCTCAATGTGCAGGAAGCTTATTGCTATGGACACCGCCGATTATCTCTCACAAGATGTGATTAACCTCTGGAACTCCCTGCCACATGATATTACTGAGGCAAATAGTTTGTCGGTTTGCTCACAGGAGCAGGTGCTTAGCTATCGGAACAGAATCTGATGTTGTTAAAGCAAGGGCTGGCTTTGGAGCTGTGACAACACTCCTGATCCTAATATACCCACCCTTTAAAGATTAGAGTGTTTGGATTATGGGGCTTCAATCTTGACTCTCTGACAGCAGATCTGAATGTAATAGACGTGGTTTTGCATTGTGCCTTTTGTACTTCAAATTGCAAACTAATCACCCACTGGGATGTCCCCAGGGGGTGGTGTTGCACCAATGGCCAGGTGTATTTCAGCGAGGGTGTTTTTGCTTTCCTGGCAAGTATCTGGCTGCTGAGAGACAGATATTGGACTTAAGGGACAATGGGGCTATTCCAACTGAACCACTACTTTGTCCTGTGCCATTCAGGGAAGTATTTTTATCCCCATTTTACAGCTACAGAAACTGACCCCCCCACTGCTTTAACCACTAGACATCACTCCACTACAGATGGATGGTCAGCGGTGTTTCCTGTACACTTGTGTGGCCACTCAGGAGAAATTCAGTTACCACCCAGTTGACAGCTAGATTTTGTGTTTGGGTGGTGCACATTCACACATGCCTCCGTGCACATAGACAAAATTATTCCGCATAAGGGCGGGAAAAATCCACACATGGATGGAAAAGATCAGAGGGAGCATCGGTGATCAGGCTGACTTTTGATCGTCTTCCTTCCTGCGAGAAGCTCAGTCATCCCATCCTGAAATCACCACTCCGTGGTACTATGCGTGTTCCTTTTATTTATAGCATGTTGGGGGTAGGGGTTCTCACCATAATGAAACATGAAAGCGTGTGTGGGATTCTGCGCTTGTGAGTTTGGATGACAGGGGGAGCCCTGAAGCCTAAAAGGGCACATATAATTATCCCCATGTCATGGGGAAACTGAGGCACCATGGTTAAGTAACTTGTGCCCAGTGAGTACGTCACTGAGCAGAGGAGAAACAAAGATCTGGCTCCTATTTTTCATGACTTAATCACAAGAACATCCTCTCCCTCCCCCAAACGCTTTCCCTGGACCCCTCAACTAACACTGATCTGAAACCGACCCCCTCATGCCCTCCAGCACACCTCAAGGTAAACAGTGCCAGCAAGGTGATGCTGTCTCTCTTCTCTCCCCCCTCCCCTCCCAGGCTCGGCTCCGTTAGTTAGATGGTGTTTATTGGGGGTGCTTTTCTTTTGGACAGGCCTTCAGAAATCCGCCTCCCACTCAGAAAGTAACATGACTCCTCGTAGGAAAAGGGCCAGGATTTGAGGGAGCATTGTTTTAAAATAATCCATCCTTTTGCTGCCGTTCCCCACTCAAAAGAAGCAATACCCACCGCCTCAGTTGATACCGGGAGGGGCGCGTGTATCTAAAATACACATCGCTTTTTTTTAATATAGATCTAGATCCTTTTGCTTTTTAAAATAAAAACAGGCTGCACGCAGCTGCTGGTTGGCAGCTTGACTGGAACATCTGGTGTTCCCGGGCTGTTGTGCGGCACATTCTAACGATGGGATTCATAAAGATCCTAATCCAAGCCTTTAGAATTCTGACCACACACCCCCTCGGAAAAAAACCCACTCAACTATGCAGGCTGATTTTTGGTTTAAAGGAGACAGCTGATGAGCCTTGGGCTTCAGCGACTTTGTAACTGGTCATGGCAGGTCATGATTGAAATGCAAAGTTTCATGGGCAAGTGTCTCGCCCGGCTTGAGATGCTGCTGCTGTGGAATCAGGAGTTGGGCCCGTGTGGGTGCGTTTCAGCATTTGGAGGGTGACTTTTCCTCCCTCCCCCCCCACCTGTCCCATGCTGCAGGTGGGTTTGGAAGGCACCATGAGATCCTGCCCCAGACCGTGCTGTAGAAGTGCTAACGCTCATTGCATTTTCCCTCTTGGTTGCTGAGTGCAGCTGGTTGTCAAATTCCTCTGGCTTGTTTTTCTGCCTTCAGCTGAGGCAGCAGTTTTGCTGTTTACTGGACTAGCCATTTGCAACTGAGAGGCACCCAGGGACGGTGTAAAAACTGGAGTATAAAGTGTGTGATGATGCAGCGAAGGCCTCAAGTAAAATGTTCAGAAAGTGCCTACGTCCTATTCACCAAGGGATCGGGGTCAGAGGATCAAAGGTATTTAGGCACCAAAAGATCCAGATAGGAGCATTTGTAAAGTCCACTCGGTGCCAAGCTGCCTGTTTAGTGATGGTTTTCAGTGACGTTCCCGAATGCCTGGGTCATTTTTGAAAAGGGCTTTAAGACATGTTGTCCCCCATCTACACTGGACAAGCTTCACCAGTTTAAGGGTGCAGAAATCCGCTTCCTTCAGCTGACGGAGCCCCCTGCGAGCGGCACTGAAGCGGGACCATCCCGTGTGCATATCGATTCAGTCACAATTGGTAACTTACCAACACAATGTAAAACCAGAGTCCTCTGATATCTTAGAGCAGGCCTGTGGCCTGTTTGTTTGCGGCCTGCGGTGCAGTTTGGGTTTTACGGTGCAGTTTGGCTTGATGTGTGTGGTGTGAGTTAAATTCCTGGCCTGTCATTGCTCATTGACAATGCTGTCCTATGGGTGGAAATGGGGTCAATATTGCATTTTATTAATATCAGTAGACCTGACTTAAATGGGGCCTGTGTGTTGTGTAGTCTTGCCTTACTCTTTGAATTCATGCCCGTCAATGTGAAAGACGCTATTTGCCTGTATACGTGCATGTCTATGCAACCACACGTAAGTTGCGGCTCTCGGCATGTGCTGAGTATCATTGTGGCCCCTGGGGCTTCCAAATTGGAGTAGCCCAGCCTTCGAGACTAACAGATTGATTTGGGTATAAGCTTGCGTGGGTCAAACCCACTTCATCTGATGCCTGCCCACAAAAGCTTGCATCCAAATCAATCCGTTTAAGATGCCGCAGACTCCACGTTGCTTTTGCAGGTACAGATGAACCCGGCGACCCCTGTGTAACGTAACACAATTAAACTCTCTGGATGTGAGCATGGAGCCACCAAGTGCCTCTGAAGGAGGGTTTTGCCTCCGTGAATCTGGCGTGAGTGTAAAAATCAGCTTCTTTAAAACGGTGCACGTTTTCTAGTGTGGACAGGGCAGAAGGGCTAGGTCTGGTCTCTTGCGTCGCCGGTGGAGATCCAGACTGGAGGGGCAATTGAAAGGTGTTGGATGCTCTCTGTCCAATTCCTTGCTGATTGTCTCAGTGGGAGACAGAACGGAGATGGAAGGGATACTGTCTTGCATGTCAGGACTAAACCCAGTGGGCTGGGCACGGGGCGGAGACGTTGCAGCTGCCAGCCAGGGGAGTGGAGTTTTTTCAGCCATTTGTTGGACTAGACCAAGAGCTGCGTGGGAAGGGGTGATTCTGTCCCGGCTGAACTCATGAGCTCCCCATGCATCTGGCAGACGGAGACATGGGGATTGAGGGGTGTGGACAGAGCTGTAGTGGTGGGGAGGAGCCCAGGCAATGGGGGGCGAGGACAGAGCAGGTCGGAGGAGGAGCATCCTAGGTAGCCACGGCAGAGGCAAGTTGCGCTGGAGGTATTGAGGGGCAGTGCCGCGTGTGTCGAGTCCATGGCTGGGAAACGGGCTGTTGCAAGACTGGATTGAGGTGCACGGGCAGAACCTTTTTGGGGGTTGGAGGGAGGTGGAGGAAGGTCGTCAGGGTGGGTTTGATTTCCCCCAGCACCTGGCTGGCCGGCCGGACGGAGGAGCGTTAAATCCACTCGTGCTTTTGTAAACCGGCCCTGGCAGGAGCATCTCTTGGACAGCATCTAGATCTGTGCCGTGTTCTGTTCAAAAACATTCCCCGTCCGAAATCTCCAAGGCGCTTTGGGACCCCGGCACTCCTAGCTGCCATCTCAGTCCCCGTGTGCGGATGGCCGGGCTCTCCGGCTGGAGGGACACAGGCGGTCTGGTGGTGATGCGGGTGTCTGCGCTGCAGTGAGTGACTGAATGCAGCGGAGGACAAGAGTTCTCCGCTCACTCGCTGGCACAGAGCAAAAATAGCGTCAGGCGTTTTGAAGGCCAGAGATTACTATCTCTTGTGCTTTCCATCTGAAGCGCTCAGCGTGCTCTCGAAACCCTCACTTAATCCTTATGCACCCTCTCCAGATAGGCCCGTGTTCTCAGCATTGTTGCACGGGCAGGGAAACTGAGGCTGAGAAGTTAATGGTTTTGCCTGAGGGTACCCAGGTTTCCTGCCTCTTCCTTCCTGTGGCCAGACCCACAAAACCACCCTTTCCTCTGGCTCGTTTATTTTCCCTGCGCTCTAGCTCACGCCCCCATGTTCCAGGACTTCATGGCTGCAGAATACACACAGCGTTCAAAAATCTAGATTAAAAAAATGCAGAATCTAGATTTATTTGCCGCAATGGGGGGAAGGAGGTCAGGGCTCCAGCCATGAGCAGTGTGGAGCTGATCTGAGTGTAACCAACGCACTGGTGTGTCTGCATGCAGCCTGAACCAGCGCTGAGCAATCCTGCCTTGTGCCCATCAAGTGGCGATACCTCTGAAACCTAATGATACCGTCATTGATTATGACTGTGCTCGGCCTTTTAGCAAAACCATTGGGCTGTGGTGTTTTACCCACACAAGGGTGGTAATTGGAGGTTGGTTGCCAGGATAGAAGAGCAGTTCCAGCCCCCCCCCCCACGGACAGCTGGGACACCACCCCCTGCTTCCCTAGGGATGGAGCTGGCATCAGGTGAAAGTAGGGAGGTTAAAGTAGCCAGTGATGGTAGAGAGATGGGGTGGGTCCAGGTGGCCTAAGGGATAAGGCATTGGCCTGTGGAGCCTGGGATTGTGGGTTCAAGTCCCACCCTGAGGCTTAACCAGCACCTGGGAGCAGTCCCCCACCTGCACCAGGGCTGGGAGGCAGTGGGGAGAGGAGCAGCCAGGTAGATTGGGGTTTTGATTGGGATTTTGCCTCCCTGCCTTGTCCGTTGGGAATAGAACGAGAGTGTCTTTACTGAGGCTGCTAGACCCCCTTGGCCATCGCACTCCCGGCACCTGCACCTGTCCTTTCCCTCCAGCGGCTCCCTGAAGCTGGGCTGGACTCGGCAACGGGGGGGAAAGGATTCCTGAGGGCAGCCCCCCATCCCCCACCCCGTCCTGCCTCTCCCAGCCCCATAGCAGCTGGGTGGGGAGTTCTACCTCGTTCCTGTCCCTCTGGGAGCCCGACGGGGCGTTTGGGCCGCGGCCCTGCCTGGTTACTGGCGCTGCTGCCCGCTGGAAATCCAGCAGGGCCTCCAATCTGGCCCCGCGCTCCAGCCTGATTGTGTTAGCCGCGCAGCCTGGTGCCAGAGGAGGTGGCTTGGAGAGCGCAGTGCGCGCGGGGGGGCGGGGGGTGAGGCTTGCTGGCAGCAGCTACGCGGCAGCAGGGGCGTAAGCCGCAGAGTGACCTAGATTACATCGTCTAAAGTACAGAGCGGATCTGCCGGGGCTTGGCAGGGGGTGGGCTGGGGGGGAGGGGCTTGCCTGCTTCCGCAGGGGAGGAAGGGAAGCCAGGAGCCGGCCCCTGTAGCCAACAGATGGCGGAAGTGCGATAGGCGGCGTAGCGCCTTGCAGCGAGCACGCGGCCCCCGGCGCGTCTCGGCTCCCAGCCGGCGCGGATGGGCTGCAGAAGCATTGGGGGGGGTGTCTCTCCCCCCCCCCCCCCCCCCGCGGCTCATCTCTGGCTGAGTCCACCCTCAGCCTTCCCAAGGGAGAGAGGTCCCCCCCCCCCCCCCCCGCGTGGCTGTCCCCTGTTCTCAAGCCGGGGCCAGGCTGTGGCACCGGGGGAGTTGGCCAAGGTGGCACCGGGAGGCGGTGGCACAGCTGGGACTGGGCCCCGGCGCGTGGAGGCAGCCACTGGTTCTGTGCGAGCCGCCGGCAGCGATCCCCTGCTGGCTTTCGTGTCACAGGGGAAGGGATCAGCCCCCCTGCAAGCGAGAATGGGGGGAAAACCCAGGGAGGGGGAAGTCCTGTCCCGGTGAAGTCAGCGGGAGTTTTTTCCATTGTCGTCAGTCAGGGTCAGGACTTGACTCATTCATCACCAGGAATGGGGCGGCGGGGGGCGGGGGAGAGGGCTCTGGCCAGGGCTTTCAAAGGCCAAGGGCTTTAGTACCTAACTCCCTTGGGCTCTTGTTCAAAATCCAGCCCCTGGCCTCAGCTCCTGGCCTTTTCCCGTGTTTCTACAGCGGGGTCCGGGTCTGGGGCTCCCCTGTCCTCCTTCAATACATGTTATAAATCATCGTTACAGGGGCACGTGCTGGCTGGGGGGGTGGGGAGGGGAAATCCCTCTTCTGCAGCAACCCTCCACCCCCCCCATCACACCATGGCCCTCTTGTTCTTTTCCCTCTGGCTTTTCGGCCTCTCTCCCGGCCGGATTTCCTTTCTGCACCACCCCCCCCCCCCCGCCTCCTTTTTGCTAAGCCTCCGTGTTTGCGCCTGCTTGCTGTGCTGCTGAGAATCAAGACCAGGCCTGCTCGTTCACCCGCTCGCACGAGAGGAGCTAAGGGTGTGGGACTGAGCACCAGGCGGGGGGCGGGTCTGTCCTCCAAGGGTCAGGAAAGGAGCCTGTCTGTGTGGCCTTAAAGCTGGCGTCTCGCGGTTCGATGCGGTGGGCTGGGGGGCTGTGGACGCAGGCTTGTGTTCGAGTGCCGCCGTCGGCTTGTTCTCAGTCAGGGGCCCGCTGTGCTGCACCCCGCTCAAGCTGAGCCCCCAGAACGATAAACGCACTTTCAAACGGTCCCCTTAGTCCCCCGGTCCCTCTCCCAACTCAGGGCAGCGGATTGTTTATCCTCCGCTGCCGAAGAGCCAAGTGCCGCTATAAAAACACGGAGGGTGAGGCCAGTTGGGGTGAAAACTGGGCCGACGGTCACCAAGGCCCCTCTCCCCACCAGGGCGTCCTCGCTGGGTTTGTGAACCCCGAATGGGCCATAAAGCCTCTAGCTGGCCCATGGCGTCCCTGCCTTCTGCAGCGAGGCTGCATTGTCGCTGCCCCGTCACCTCTGTCACCTCTCTTATCTCCTTTGCTGCGGGGCAGACGAGAGTCTGTCCTTCGCGCGGGGCCACGGCCGCTCCTGTGAGCCGTGCGCCTGCTCGCTTGGCCAGAGGCCAAACGCCGGGCTCTTCGGGCCGATGAGCCCGCGTGAGCGCTCAGAGCGGCCGACCTTTCTCCCCCTCCCCCTCGCCTCGCTGTTGCCCCTGGTTTCTCCAGCCTGTTGCCATGGCGACTGGGCAAGTGAAAATCACTGTCTCTGATTTGATGGTGGCCTCTCCCCTCCTCTCCCCCCCCCCCCCCCGAGGAAGTTTATGGCTGCGGGGGGAGAGGCTGCGTGCCCTAGAATCGGCGCGCCTCCTTGGGGAATGGCAGTAGCGACCCATTTTCCCTGCGCCGGGGCCCAAAAGGGAGAACTTTCACAGTGCATCGCTAAGATTTATAAAACAGATTCTCCCCCCCCCCCCCCCCGAAAATATCGATGGAGGGCCAGTGACCGAGTCTGCAATTTGCTGGCTGCAACCGCGTGCACGAGAATTCCCACGCGCATCCGTGAAAGCCGGCCGGGGACGTGGGATCCCGGCACAGAACTCGTCATCCCACGATCCTCAACGCAGCATTAATAACCCCCCGCTCCCCCCATCTGCTTCCGCTGGGACCGATCCCGGCTACCCGCCCCGGTTTGTTTGGCTCCGGCAGGGCTGCCGTCTCCTGCTGCCGCAGCGCTACCCATTAGTATGCAGGGGGCTCCGGGTGCTTTGAATTCTGCAAGGGCGACCGTGGAAGAGGATTGCAGCTGGGAAATCAGCCGGCGAGCCGGGCCCCTCGCTGCAGACGTGGCGACCGCGCGGCTTCTCGCTGGGCGCTGCTGTTCGCGTTACTGTAGCAGCCTGACCCCCAACCGTGGGGCTGGGCGATGTGCAAACGTCGTTCCTGCCCCACGGAGCCTGTGCGGTCTAAGCCCGGGGGAGGCCAATGGTGGGAAGGGAGCAAATGCAGGTGATACAGCCAGGGAGTCGCAAGCTGGTTGCAGCATCCTTATTCGGTTCAGTGCCCACTAGGCCACGCTGTCACCCCCATCCCCCGTTTATTGGCTTCACCTAGCCAACCAGCCTTCGCCTTCCTCCAGGTTCCAGGGCTGTGTCGTCCTCCGAGGAGTCTGGCGGGGAGAGCAGCCGGGCGGGGAAGGAAAAGGGTTTGCATCTCGCGCTCGGGAAGGGCAGACCCGGGGCGAGTGTCGGGCTGGCCCGAGGTGTCCTCTCCCTGCCCGCTCTGTCCTCCCCTCATGTTTGCCCTGGCTGCAGCCTCAGGCTGAGACCCCAGGGGACGTGGGCCCAGTCGCAGCGTATCCAGGGGGCCGGCCCCAGGGAGGAACGGGCCTCTTCCGGCTTCCATTGAGTTCAGGGGGGAGTTTGCCCGGCCGAGGGGATGGATGCAGAAATGGAGCAGGCTTTTCCCGGGGGGATCCTGTGTTCCCAGGCTCCAGCCCCCTGGCTTGCTGGTTCCCCGGACCCCAGCCTGCATCTCCAGGAGGGAGCAGAGATTGTGACCAGGATAAACCTGCTGTCTCCCCCCCCAACCTGTGGCCAGGGGGAGGGCGCTGCCTGCGTTCACTCACTCCTGGCCCTTTCTCTCTCCTTCCTCTGGCAGGGCACCCTGGCCGGCCGAGGGCAGCCTGGCAGGTCTGCCGCGGATGGAGGAGCCCTGGGCCTGCCCACGGGGGTGGCCGCCGGGGGGGGGGGGGGAGCCAGGAAAGGATCCGATCATCCGCCTGGCTGTGCACTCACAATCACTGGCATTGTCTCCCCCTGGACACGGCTGCCTGTGCCTCTCCCGTCTCGGGCCCCCGCCGCCCCGCGGGGGTGACTCACCACAGCGCCGTGGGGGACCGGGCGGCCCAGCGGAGGGCTCTGGCCCACGTGGTTCCCGGAGGGGACGTTTTCCCCATGGCAGCCTGGAAGTCTCTCTAAAGAAAGCGGGCCGGTTGGCGGGGCCGCGGGAATGGGCAGGACTCGTGCCAGGGGCCCCCCGCGGCGCCCGGGGAGGGAGGTCAGCGAGGGCGTTCGAAGGCCGCCCCATGGGAAACGGGGCTGGAGGGGGCCTGCGTTTTCCTGCCGCTGCGAGATCCGTAGCTTGTCTCTTCCTGCCACTGCAGCAGCAGGGGAGAGAGGGGTGAGACCTGGAGGGCGTCGCAACACAAGGCAGGCAGGCCCAGGCACCTAATTCCCATTGGCTTCCGTGGAAGTTAGGTGCCTCTGAAGATCTCCCATAGGCGCGTTTGGCTGAGCAGCCATGGGGCCAACGTGTGATGCTTCAGAGAGAGACCTCTCCCCCCCCCCCCCCCCCACTCCCCGGCCTGGTGGTGCTGTGCACGCTGGGAGGGGTGGAGGATTTCTTCCTGACCTCCGCCTCCTGAAGCATGAAATTGAATTGCCCCCGATCTTGCCATGTGTGACTTGAATATTATGGGCTGGAAAATTATCTCGCCGCTGCCGGGTTTGACTCCCTGGCCCTCTGGGGCGTCGGCTGTCCCAGGCTGGCCGTGCCGCGCTGGGAACGAGAGGTTCCCCCGGCTTGTTGTGACCGCGCGGGCCGTTCGTTGCGCCCTGTGTTCGGGTTTTGCACCCGGTGTCTGCAGAGGGGTAGGCAACATCTCCGCTGGGGAGGGGGAGTTTCTCCTGGGCTCGCTGCCTGCGCGAGATTGGCGTTGCTGAGGTCAGTGGGTGGAGCAATCATTCCCCGCCCCCTCAGTGAATCCAGGCCCCCGGTGGGGGGGGGGGGGGGGGAGAGGTGCTGCCCCATAGCTCATTCTAGAACGTGGTGACCTGGCAGCGGGCGTGGGGAGCCGTGACCAATGACCGTCCCCCTCGCGTGGAGGACGGGGGGGGGGAGAGGGTTGGGAGCCACGACTGGAAATGGGGCCGGTGGGGGCAATTCCCCGGGGAAACCCCGAGCACAGAACGGTGATTTAATTTCTGGCAGGGCTGCAGCCAGGTGCAGCATGAACCCCCGACCCCCCCAGGTCTGCAGCCCAGGAACACGCTGCACCTTTCTCCTCCCAAACCGGCACGAGGGATCCTGGGATGGGAGCGTCCGTACCCACCCCCGGGAGGAAGGGGTGTTAATCTGCTGGGGGGGGGGAGGGATTGTACCCCTCAGGACGTGAAGTGACGGCTGTTACAACTCACAATCGATTCCTCTGCGGGCTTCTTGGCAGTAGCCCCGGGTGATCACAAATGGGCCCTCAGCCCTCCTACACCCCCCGACAGTCTCCCTCCACGATGCGCCTTCCCCGGGTCCCAGCCGGGAGCCGAAATGGCACTTGGTACCCATGCTCTCGCGTGGACGGGTTTAGTGAGGGTGGGGCTTGACCCCAGGTGTGGTCCAAATAGCATCTCCCGGCATCTGTCACAGCTGGGGAGAGAAGGGGGGGGCGGATTTTAGGGCCAAAAGCTGCCCACGATTCATGGCCTGTGTGGTTGACTTCGGACTCCGTTTATGGACTGGCCAGGACTGAAATATCCAAGCCCTAAGAGTGGCCAGTCTAGGTCAGACCAAAGGTCCATCTAGCCCAGTATCCTGTCTGCCCACAGTGGCCAATGCCAGGTGCCCCAGAGGGATGAACAAAAACAGAGAATCTTCAATCAATCCCTCCCTTGTCATCCATTCCCAGCCCTTGACAAACGAGGCCACGGACACCATTCCGACCCATCCTGGCTGATAAGTATTGATGGCCCTAACTTCCATGAATGTATCTAGTTCGTTTTTGGACCCTCTTAAAGTCCTGGCCTCACAACATCCTCTGGCGAGGAGTTCCACAGGTTGACACTCTTTTTTTAAGCTGAAAAGTCCCCGTCTTTTTCATCTCCCTGCAGAAGCCATAGCTAATGTTGCATCTTCCTGGGGAGATAGGGGCACGACTGGACTTTGCTGGGTTCTCTTCCTCGCTTGCAGTGAGAATTTTGAACAAGTGGCTTCCACTGCTAGGTGTCAGTTTCACACAAAGGGGCCCCAGCTCACAACAGGGGGTTGTGAATTTTGATTAAATGTTTGTCCGGTGCTTTGAGATCTTCCAGTGAGGCGCTAGAGCCGACCAAAGGTGGCTTTTTTGGGAAGGTGACAGGCGCTTCCCGGGGGCGCGGGACATTGGGCCAGAACTGCCCCATGCCTCAGAGCTAACCTTAGATTTTCAGTGCCTTCTCTCTCATAACTGAGACCGGTCTGCAGGGCTCTGCACAGTCACCGCTCAAATGCAGCCATCTCTGGAGTGGAACACGGCAGTCATTTACAAGGTCACTAAAAGCAGTATCCCCTGGGAGAAGAGAAGGTGGGGGGGGCGGGGGTGGTTAATATCTCTTCTTGGGCCAGCTTCTGTTGTGGAAGAGACAAGCTTTTGAGCTTACCCAGCTCTTCTTCAGGGCTGGCAGACGTACTCTGAGCGTCCCAGCTAAACATGAAGTGGGGCAGCTTATTTAGCGTCAGTAGGAAGCACCGTCAGACCTGCAAAAGAGCCCTGTGCGAGTTCGAAAGCTCGTCTCGGAAGTTGTTCAAATAACAAATATGACTTCCCCCACCTTATCACTGTTCAAATTCCACTTAGTAAGAGTTTGCGATTGTATGACTTATTCTGGTGGAGGTTCTTAAACCAAATGGCTCTTTTGTGTGTCCTAAGCCCTATAGAGCTCTGGGTTAGGGGAGATTTTCCTTTAGTTCACATGGACAAGATCTGAGTTCTATCCCTGCTGGGAGTGTGAAATTCCATATGGCCTGGCTGCATTCAGCTCAGTGACTTCTGCCTCCGCTTGTTATAGCTTGTCCCGAATGAGACCCCTTTGTCCAATCCTTCGCCTTGCAAGCACCAAATGCTGAAATACCTTCCGGCCTGGCAATCCGTTCAGTTGTAACCACGGCAATGGTGCAGTCTGAATTCGGGGAGCTCACAGGCCCTGGGTCTTCCCTAAAACTCCCATGTGGCCTTTTATAAAAACATCCCACCCTGCTTGTAAAATGACAGGCGGCGGTAGCAGTTAATCCTCACCGGTAAAGAAATGACACCTGATTTCGGTATGAGAGGCTGGCCCTGACAGGAAGGACAGATCAGTGCGGTTTTGAGGCCTCCGCGAGGGCTTGCAAAACTGCCTTTGAAAGCTAGCTGCAGGAGTGAGCTGGAGATGTCACTGAGCAGAGGCCGGGTGAATTCTTGACTGTTGTTTGCATCGCCTCCCTCGTAGGGGGACATGGAGCCGTTGGCGGGTATGGTGCATATTTTGCAACATGTTCCCCCTCTCCCAGGAACCTTGGTGGAACTTGGCCCGAGATCTAGAGCCTCCTAAAAGTAGCGTGAGAATAGCCAGGCCTGAAAATAGACGTTCTGTGTGTGTAGCTGGCCCGGGGGAGGAGAGGCGTTCCGCTTGGCCTCCGGCCTCCTCTGTTGACGGCTGGTTACTGTAAATTTGTGTAAGATGAAACCCAGAAAACATTTCCTTCCTGTCCATGGAAATGGATCAGCCTACAGTGAGTGTCTGGGGGGTAGGAGAGATAATTAAAGGGCCAATGCCTCTGTGTATGGATGCATCCGAACACTTTTCCAGAGCTTAGCGGGTTCATCACCTCCCCCCCTCCTTGCACTCGGAGGCCTGGACTGTTTCAGATGGGGACAGGTTTGCTGCTGTAGAGCCGGGAAGCTGCTAGGTTTTGCAGGCTGGTTTCTCTCTTAAAGCAAGGCAACGATGCTCCCTTATGCACAGACGTGACCCAGGCGTGGGACTGCGTCCCATCTGATGAACTCAGCAGGGCTGGGCTCGTAGGAGTTGAGCCGAGAGGCCTTCGAAGGAAAATCCAGTCGCGGGGGGGGCGGAGGTCGCTGATGCTCTGGAACGCTGGAGCAGTTCCCCGGTGCGGCACAGCGGGGTGCTGGGCTGCCTGTCGTCTGTCTCGAGACCCTAAACGCTCACCATGGATCGTTTCTGCCGTCGTCGGGGTGTCCTGGCCAAATCCAGCCCCGGGGTTTGATTCCGACCCCCCGAAAAGTCCTTCTGTGGCGTCCAGTGGGTGCAGCGTTCATCCTGGCCTGCCTTGCATTGCTCTAGTACCGCAGCGTGCTCTGAGACCGCTGTCGTGCTCCACCCCAGAGAAGGCCGCATTTTAGTGGTGGCCGTATCGAGTCGATTGCTTGTTGGCAAGCCGGAGTCCTGTTGCCCTGCGTCGACCGGGCACACATAGTTACGAACACACATTTCTCTTGGGAAATTTAATTTTTTTGGTTAGCAAAAAATGTGGGGAAAGCGCCCAAGCATGGGATGCAGGCCGTGACCAGTGTAGGTAAGGGGCGGGGGGGAGTGTGTGTACACACACTTGTCTGCTCTGTCACTAGTGTTTTGTGTCTGTTTCCCAAAAGCACCACTGTGCACGACTCAGGTCTCGCCTTGGACTGGTTTTACCTCTGGCCCGTTTAAGGTTGCTCAAGATAGGCAGAGGCTGTTGGTGACCTCTTTTTCTCTTGCTACAGCTTCTTCCCTCGCCCCCCCTTCGCCTTGTGTACTTCCCTCCGCTCCGTCTTTCCGGTTGTTGCAAACAACGTCCTGTCCTTTCCTCACCCGGCTGCTCAGAGCGAGATCAGCAAAGGGGGCAGAGAGAGAGAAGCACTGCTGGACATGCCCTCTGCTCGGTGCGAGAAGAGGGCTAGCTAGCCAGTCGTGTTTAAATTAAAGGGACAGTGTCTGTTCAGAAGATTGGGGGGATCTTAAAACATTTATCAACAACTCTGATCAGAATATGGCTTGTATTTCTGGTGGTTGTTGGCATTAGAGTAGCCTCGAGGGACCCCATTCTGGGAGTGAGGTCCCAGCTATGTGGGGAGCCCAAACCCCCCAAAAGGATGGTCCAGGTAAGTTACAAGATGATACTAAACGGCTTAAGATAGTTAAGACCAAAGCAGACTGTGAAGAGCTTCAGAAGGATCTCGCCAAACTAAGTGATTAGGCAACTAAATGGCAAATGAATGTTAATGTTGATAAATGCAGAGTAATGCACGTTGGAAAAATAACTCCCACGCTGCACACAAAACGATGGGGACTCATGTAGCTAGAACCACTCGGAGAGAAATCTTGGAGTCATTGTGGATAGTTCTCTGAAAACATCCACTCCGTGTGCAGCGGCAGGCACAAAAGCAAATAGAATGTGATGAATCATTAAAAAAGGACAGAGAATAAGACAGAGAATATCTTATCGCCTCTCTCTAAATCCATGGGACATCTTGAACACCGCGTACAGATGTGGTCGCCTTATCTCAAAAGAGATGTTGGCATTGGAAAAGGTTCAGAAAAGAGCAACAAAAATGATGAGGGGTTTGGAACGGCTGCCATATGATGAGAGATTGAAAAGACGGGGACTTTTCAGCATAGAAAAGAGGAGATTAAGGGTGGATATGATAGAGGTCTATATAATCATGACAGGTGTGGAGAAAGTGAAAAAGGAAAAGTTATTTACTTGTTCCCATCACGTAAGAACTAGGGATCACCAAATGAAATGAATAGGTAGCAGGTTTAAAACAAACCAAAGGCAGTTTTTCTTCACGCAGCACCCAGTCAACCTGTGGAACTCCTCGCCAGAGGGTGTTGTGCAGAGCAGGGTTCAAAAAAGAGCTCGATAAGTATTGATGGTGCTAACTTCCATGAATTTATTAGCCAGGATGGATAGGGACGGTGTCCCTTGCCTCGTTTGTCGAGGGCTGGGAATGGGCGACAGGAGAGGGATCACATGATGATTCTGGGGCGCCGTAGGAGAACTAGGGAGCAAAACTCACCAGCGCCAAAAAAAGGGGGGTTGGGCTGTTCTCCAGGGGTTTTCAAGTATCTAAAAGGGTGTCACAAGGAGGAGGGGGGAAAATTGTTCTCCGTGGCCTCTGAGGATCGGACAAGGAGCAATGGGCTTAAACTGCAGCAAGGGAGGTTTAGGTTGGACATTAAGAAAAACTTCCTACCTGTCAGGGTGGTTAAACACTGGAATCAATGGATTAGGGAGGTTGTGGAATCTCCATCACTGGGGATATTGAAGAGCAGGTTGGATAGACATCTCTCAGGGATGGTCTAGATGGTGCTTGGTCCTGCCGTGAGGGCAGGGGGCTGGACTCGATGAGCTCTCAAGGCCCTTCCTGCTCTAGCGTTCTAGGATTCGAAGCCCCACGCAGGAGCGCCCATCGCAGCACAGGGCAGAGCCAGGCTGACGCGAAATGTCGAGGCGGAAGATGCAGCTTTGGTCCTGTCTGGGGTTTGCTCGCACGGGCATCGCCAAAGGGGAAGAGTGGAGACGGGGATCCAGCGGGCAGGACAAAGCTGGAGTTGGAGTGCATCGTTTTCCGCACCTGCCGTGGGGCCAGCTCCGACCTCAGGCTCCCCTAGGCGTGTGCCCCGGTGCAGGTTAGCGACCCACTCTTCAGACAGTGCTGGGGGGGGGGGGGGTTGGTCTCCAGTGGGGTGGGTGGGAGTGATGCTTATTTGCTAGGCACTGCCAGGAACAACTCGGCTTTGGCCAACATCTGAAAGTCAGAGAGTTGCAAGATGGCTCCTGAAGGGATGGGGCCGAAACAGTGTGCACGCTGCTAGCTGCAGAGAGC
This sequence comes from Pelodiscus sinensis, assembly GCF_049634645.1. Classification (NCBI taxonomy): domain Eukaryota; kingdom Metazoa; phylum Chordata; order Testudines; family Trionychidae; genus Pelodiscus; species Pelodiscus sinensis. The sequence goes on along the minus strand of NC_134718.1, from coordinate 72,802,730 downwards.
CCTGCCCAGTGGTTAGAGCATCCGCCTAGGCTACAGGAGACCAGGGTTCGTTTCCTTTCTCTGCGGTGGGCTGCGCCCATGTGAGTCATTTGAGTGCCCTTCATTCCCCTGGGTCCAATGCAGAGAGCTGCCCTGCCTCACAGGTGTGCAGGGAGGGTAACTGCATTTTAAAAGCTTGCCAGGTGAGAAGCTTAGCTCGATAGCTTCGGATCTCTTTATTTTCAGAAGCGCGCTAGCGCTCGCTTGCTCTCACTCTCTCTCTCTCTCTCCTTGTTCTAATCTGGTGAACCTTGTATCTTCTGTCTGGAATCCGAAAAAAAATACATAATTTCTACAAAGCTTTAGTCTGTAGTCCCAAAATTACCTCCTCCTCCTGCATCTCTGTGTGTGTGTATTGGGCCCAGCACCCTCAGGACCTGGCCTGGGATTAGGTGCTTCTGTAATACAAGCCACAGTTGTGTATGGGGTGTGTAATGGTGGCTGAAAATGTTATAGGCACGGAATCTTGTTGACATTCAGTGAAATTTGAGACCCTAACTCCCCTAGGCACCTTTGGAATATTGCAGCTCCTGTGTCTTCGCTGTCCTCTGATTATTGCTTTAAGGGGCCTCTTTTCTGGGGTGCTCAGTTTGAGACATCAGCCGGCTACAGCTACCAATGGTCCTTTTAAGTTTTCCATCTTTGTGTGGAATAAATTTTGTCCTGTGCACTGAGACGCATGCAGATGTGTACTACCGATAGAAACCTATGCTCCTGGCTGTGGGCACTCTGCCAATCGGCTGGGTGGCATTTGAATCTCTCCTGGGCCCAAGCCCTCAGCATACAGGGAACCCTGAATCTACAATACAAAAAAAACCAGCCTGTGAAAGTGAGTCTCTGAGCCGGGTCACTGACTTGGCTTGCAGGGCTCCTGCCGTGGCACTACAAGGAGCAGTGAAACCTGGCAAGGGGGTAGGTTTCGGGGCCTGGGCTCCAGCTGTTTTGCCCAATGGCCCAAGTCCGTTAGCCCAGGGTGAGACTTGCGGCTGTGAGGGGTGGTTAGTGGCAGTGGGGACGTGCCCTTGAAGGGGTCTGGGCTTCCCACATGTGCGCCGTGGTCATCAAGTCCAGTCCCCTGCTCTCCCGGCAGGACCAAGCACCATCTAGACCACCCCTGACAGGTGTCTGTCTAACCTGCTCTTCGGTATCTCCAGAGATGGAGATTCCACAACCTCCCTGGGCAACTTATTCCAGTGTTTAGCCACCCTGACAGTTAGGAACTTTTTCCTAATGTCCAACCTAAACCTCCCTTGCTGCAGTTTAAGCCCATTGCTTCTTGTTCTATCCTCAGAGGCCAAGGAGAACAATTTTTCTCCCTCCTCCTTGTAGCTACCTTTCAGGTAGTTGAAAACCGCTCTCCTGTCCCCTCTCAGTCTTCTGTTTTCCAAACTAAACAAGCCCAATTCCTTCAGCCTTGCCTCAGAGCTCATGTTCTCTAGGCCTTGAATCATTTTTGTTGCTCTTCTCCGAACCCTTCTCCAATTTCTCCACATCTTGCTTGGAATGCGGTGCCCAGAACTAGACAGAAGACTCCAGTTGAGGTCTAATCAGCGCAGAGTAGAGCGGGAGGATGACTTCTCGTGTCTTGCTCGCACGCTCCTGTTAATGCTTAGGACGCTCGCGGTGCCGGTCCCTGTTGGAGCATTTGCAATACTGTCTTTTCCTGCAAATGGCATTTGGTTCCTGTTTGTGATTCCTTGGGTTCTCAACGCCTCCCAGCTGACATGTATGTTCCCAGGTGTTCTTACGGCCCTGGCCACCGTCCATCCTCAGACAGGTAGCTTTGGGCTTTCTTTTATCCTGGTACCTTCCATGGTGTCTGCTTGGGGCTGGATCAACACTAGCCATTCAGCTGCATTGGAGGAGAAATTCTATGCGACACCAATAGACGAGGCAGGTGTCTAGTGCACGTCCATTCAGCTCAGGCCCTTGTGGAATTTGGGGTCCCCACGGGTCGGCTGCTGGGAGGAAGCTGAAATAGTATTTCCCTCCATTCAGAGTCCCATTGTGCTCTGAGGCTGGAATTGCTTCCGCTTGCTGCCCGCGAGCCAGTGTGCGGCCGGCTGCTAGGGAACCAGCCACTGCCTTGGTAACTATGCACGGTGAGAACAATAGACTCACCCCCGTGGGGGCTAGTCCTGCAAGATGCTGCGTGCCCGGCTTCCAGAGTGCTCAGCGCCTCGCACGAGAGACGCGGCCCCTTGGCCACGCTGCATGATGGGAGAGGAAGTGTGAAAAGCGACAGGGCAGCCTCTCCGTGCGGGCGTGGATTCCTTTGTGGCTAGAAACCTTATTTATTCATAAGACCCCATCACCATTTGTATAGAACGTAAGAATCCTTCCTTGCGCGCTACCAACGGCCCCATGAATTACTGAGCCTCGACGAATCTAAACAAGCCGATTTGCTTCTTACCGTTGAGTCTCTTTTTGCGTTTCACTTGGCTGGAGAAATAGAACTAGACTGGTCAGTTTCTCGTGGTGTTTCTGGTCAGTTTCGCTTTTGGTTTTCCTCCAGGACTGGCTTCATGTCCTTGTATTCGCAGGGGACGGCTTCAGTAAAGAAAAAGGGCACCCCTTTATCCTGAAATAAAACTGAAATGAATCCTTTGTCATGTATATTGTGTCCCTTGAATTTCACGTTTTGGGGGAATGTACGTTATGTGGTTTTTTTCATTGTTTTTGTTAAGGATCTTGCGTGCGGAATGGCTTTTTTTTTTTTTAATGGAATACATCGATCCGTTGCCACCCCAGCAATTGATTGCCTGGCCTAAGCTTTCTTAGGCACTGGGAAATATAAACTGACAGACATTGCACAGAGACAGAGGGGCTCGGGTTATGTGCGAACTGAAAGACTTCCCTGCAAATCTAGGGGAAAATCACTCTTTGAGTGGGGAATCCGGGGGGAGGAGTTGGGAGCAAGGTGCAAGGGAGATCCTTTCCTTTTCAAAACAGCTAAAGAACTCTGGCCCTGCTACAGAGGAAGAAAATTGCTCTCATAGGCACCGCAAGAGGTGGCTTCTGCTCGTATTTTTTATTAATGGAGCTAATTGCCGTGGGTCCAAATGTTCCCTACCCCTTAAGCATACAAAAATCGTGACTTGGGACCCCCAAAATCAGAGATTTCTGACTCCTCAGTGGCATCAAACCGTCACGCATTTCAGCTTCTTTTCTGGGTCTTCTGGTGTCGGAGTCTTTCGGTCTCTCTCAGCGGCATGTTTTCCCGTTTTTCTCTGCTTCCGCGAGGCCTGGGAGCTGCAAGCAAGCAAGCTGGGATTTGCACATCATCGCAGAACTCGGGGAGCTGGGGTTTTAGGTGAAACGCCACGTGTTGTGGGACGTGTGACTGATTCCGCAGCACGGCTGGCGCAGCCACAGATGGGTGAAAGGGTTGTGGGGCCCTGTAAGTAGGTAGGGGTCCCACAGTTAGAAGAGCTGCCAGGGAACAGAGAGGCACAAGGTGCTTAGCATGTTGGTCGGGCCTCTCCTGAGCCGGGAGCTGAACCCAGAGCTTTTGCACACTGGGAGCCAGGAGCCAGTACCCCTGCTTCGGGCCCTGCTCCACGTTGGGGCGGGGCGTCCCGTGGAGGTCAGCAGGGACTTTTCCCGCCTGCTGCAGGGCGCGTGGGTTCTGAGGCTGGTGGTGGAGAGACAGAGACGAGCCGGGGCTCGGGAGGAGAATGCAAAGGGGGCTCTGTTTCGAGGCCACAGAGCGGACGCAGCCCTTGTCTGTTTCATGGGTCAGTAGCTTGCGGCGTGAGAAACCAAGGTCTTGGGCTGCACCAGGTCTGGGCGGGCCTGCCTGGAACGTGGGAACGGCCCGGGTTATGTGGAGATCAGAGTGCGGGCTGGGGCCGATCGCATCGGAATGGGCCTGCAGGCAGGGGCTGTGCCGGAGACGGTCCTGGGGTTTCTCTAGCGTTCCAGAAACACATGTGTCGCTCCGGTTTCCATGGCTGCCTCTCGACTGCAGCAGTGTAGTGGCTTTGAGGAGGGGTGGCACGAAGCACTCGGCTTCTGTGTTTCTAGGAGGCCCCTGAGAAGGGATTCTCCCTGCCCCCCCTCCGGAAGGGGGGGGGGCGGGGACGTGGCAAAGTTTTGTCAACTCCTGGCTGGCCTGAGGTGGCCCACGGTTAGATCTGACTTCTGAAGGGGAACCCAACAGCAAAGGCATCTGGGGGCCAGCTCTCCCTCTGCTTCCTACGTGCTGACTGAGGCTCACCGGGAGCCCGGTCATCGGGAAGAAGCGACCCACCGAAATCGGGGCCTGTGGACCGATCTGGCATTGGAGGGGAGTCGTTTGCTTAGGTTGGCTGTGGATGCTGCTTGGAACGGGAGACTCGCCCTGCATGTCCATGCCCCTCACCGGCGGGTGTGAAATCGGCGCGGTGGAGGAGAGAGGCTCTCCCGCATTCCGGCTTTGAAACTGACCCTGCTGGCTACACCCATCTCCTTCCCCAGCGATTCCCTGCCCTTCCCCGTCCCCCGGCTCTTGTTCCAGGGGTGGAGCGGGTGCGGGCAGCAGGCAGGCGTCGGCGGGGAGCTGTTTTCTTGGACGTCTCGGCTGCGGCGGGATCGTGTGGCTGTTGCTGTAGCCGCTGGTCGGTGGCGGTCTTTGGGACCGTGCGGAAGCGTCCCAGGAGGGAGGTGAGCAGGGATCTGTCTGGGCCCGGCACGGTGTGAAGGCTGCGCCTGTGGACGGAGCTGTAGCCTGTCACTTTCCCGTCCGAATCGGTGGCCTTTGGATTCCATGTGCAGAAACGCCACTGCAGAAGGCAACAGTCGGCAACACCTTACAGGCGTTGGCATCCAGAGCCCTGAATGAGCCCCAGGGCGCTGGTCCGAAGTTCGTTAGTCTCCCACTCAGGCTTGGGCCATTTCTCTTGGATGTTGCCAACATGGATTTCAACTGGTGATAGATGGTCACCTCTGGGGCAGTGTGTAGTCCACACGGACTGTATCCTGGGGACAGGTCCCAGCTAACTGCTGAACCTGTCCAGACCTCTGGGGCTTTGGCCCCGATGTCCAGCCAAGCTGCACACGAACACGCTCTGTGGAGGGAGAGACCAGGCCCAGGCTGCACGGTGACGGACTGGCTGGCCAGCCAAGGTTCATGTCGCTGCTTCCTGTGTGGTCAGTAGCTGTGCTTGGGCGTTTGAAAGGCACGCCCTCAGGTGACCGAGCAGGCATTTAAATATAGACTCATAGATTTAAGGTCAGAAGGGACCATTATGATCATTGAGTCTGACCCCCTGCGCAATGCAGGCCACAGAATCTCACCCACCCACATATGAAAGAGAATAACCAAATTTAATAGGGAGCAGGCTTAAAACAAACCAAAGGCAGTATTTCCTCACACTGTGCACAGTCAACCTGTGGAACTCCTTGCCAGAGGATGTTGTGAAGACCAGGACTTTCACAAGGTTCAAAAAAGAACTAGATAAGTTCATGGAGGTTAGGTCCATCAATGGGTATTAGCCAGGATAGGCAGGTATGGTGTCCGTGGCCTCTGTTTGTCAGAAGCTGGGAGTGGGCGACAGGAGGAATCACTCGATGATTCCCTGTTCTGTTCAGTCCTTCTTATCAGTCCCTGCCTGGCTAGAGGCGCAGCGCTGTTAAACCGCGTTTCATTGGCCACTTGGAACGAGGAATGTAAAATCACGTTTAATCGGTTAACCGGATACCCATGGGCTGCGTCTAGACTGGCATGATTTTGCGCAAATACATTTAACGGAAAAGTTTTTCCGTTTAAAGTATTTGCGCAAGAGAGTGTCTGTACTGGCGTGTGCCTTTGCGCAAAAGATGTGCTTTTGCGCAAGAGCATCCGTGCCAGTGTAGACGCTCTCTTGCGCTAGAAAGCTCCGCTGGCCATTTTAGCTATCGGGCTTTCTTGCGCAAGAAATTAAGGTGGCTGTCTACACTGGCCCTCTTGCGCAAGAGGGCTTATCCCTGAGCGGGAGCGTCGAAGTATTTGCGCAAGAACCCCTGATTTTGTACATTATGAAATCAGTGTTCTTGCGCAAATACTCGCGGCCAGCGTAGACAGGCGGCCAGATTTTGCGCGAAAGCGACTGCTTTTGCACAAGATCATGCCAGTCTAGACGCACCCCACGGTCCCTGTCAACGGTGGGCGGGGAGCTGCTCCTGTTCCCATTGGCTAACTGGAACCGGTGAGCCGTTACGGGCGATGTGACCAGGTTAACCCTTCGCAGCCCTACTGGGCTCTTTCTTGGCCTCCTGAAACACCGGGGTGTCAGAGGGGCTGGCCTGGCAGTGTGAGGTCTATGATACAGAAGGGGGCAGCTCTTCTGATCAGGAGCGGGAAGGTTTGAGGGGGGCAGGGAAGTCCAGTGGATGGAGCCTTGCATTAGCAGGTAGGGATTGGAGCCGGCAAGTCCAGCTTCCCTTTCTACTTGGCCGGGTCTGATCAGATGGCAAGTTTTTCAGGGCAGGGGCTGGCTCGGTGTTTGTACAGCGCCTGGCACCACCGGGCTCCCCTTTCCCTTGTGGCCAATCTGTGCTATGCAGTATACATACGAATAATGCTGTAAGGGTGCATGCGGCACATGCATGTGTGTACGCTAGTTAGCTGGTAAGCGTTACCCTTACCGGGTGATATTTGCCAGTCACAGTTAACCGTAGGCCCCAGCCATTCTGCTGCTTACTAGTTATGGTTTACCCGAGGCCCAGCCAGACTGCTGATTGCCGGTTACGGTTAACTGGAGGCCAGGCGGGCTGCTCTTGTCGGTTACAGTTAACCGAATAGCCCCCACCTGTCCCCATTTTAAGCAGTTAACTGGGTTTTTACACCCCTAGCGTGCACACGCCCCTTCCTGTTCATTGCACAGCTAGTCAGTTTCACTGGCGCAGCTAGTCAGTTTCGAGGCCGTTCCCTGCTCCCGTCCCCCCGCCTCGCCTAGGGGGCTGCCTACAGACCCAGCTGGGGAATGCTGGTTTGTTTTAAAAGCTACTTTCCATTGTGAACGTTAAAAATAAATCCCAGCGCCCTCGTCCCCTGTTAGGCTCCCTAACCTTTGCTGGCGGATTTTAACCCGTGGGCTTCTTGACTGACGCCGGGGGAGAAAACAGCTGGTGAGGACTCTGTGCCGTCGTGGGTTGGGCCCAGAGCTGAGGTCCGCTCAACATGTCAGTCCCCCTTTGAGCACCTGAAGGTCCCCTTGGTGCCCGGCTTCTCCGAGGATGCAGGTGCCCCGGGCCTTAAGAAAAATGACCAAAGGAGGAGGCTGTACGGTCTTGCTTATGAATTACGTTGAAGGCTACAGCCTTTCCCCGCAGTGCAATTAATCATGGCAGCTGTCCGCCGCCCCTCTGCCTCCCTCTCCACCTCCCTCCCCCTGCTTAGACCAGGAATTAATTACTTGATTATAAATCCCAGAGTGTTTGGTTTATATTAGCAATAATCCCCTCAAAATTGGTCTTTGCTGCCGCTCTCCTCCACATAGCTCTCCCAGCCGGTCGGTTTCCAAGCGACCCCTCCCTTCCGCCTCTGTCATTAACCGTTAGGAACGCAGCGGGTTTTTCGGACGAGCTTAAGGCAGGGAAGAATTCAGGGCAAATGTCTGAGAATTCTGTGTGCGCGTTACGGGCAGGGCGCCTTTGACACAGTGACTGGTTTTGCCCGGCACTGGTCCTGTACCAGAGGCTCTTAGCTTGCCTTCTGGCAGGAACACCAGGCCTTGGAGCCAAGCTGTTTAGCAGATGACTCAGAAGCTTGGAGCCATTTTTGGCTTTTTAATTGATTCGGTCTTTTAGGGCTTGGGCGTGTGCGTCTCTTCCATTTGCTGATCCTGGGGAAGACGCTGTCCTGGTCCCAGAACTGGATTCCCCCAGTTGGACTAGAGAAAGCGGCGGGCTGGGCTGCTTTGAAAATGTTCTTTCTTCTCTCGGCCCTAAATCCTCAAGGACGGGCCTTCTGCCTCGGGCGGGAACGTGCCAGAACGTCTTCTCCCACCGGCGCCGCGTGGACTCCCGTGTGTAGGCGACCTCGCAAAATCCACATGCAAATGTCCATGCCAGTGATCAGCCTGGGACCCTGTTGTGATCTTTCACTCCGCCGGCCAAAACACTGGGCTATGTCTACACTGGCGTGATCTTGCACCAGAGCTATGCAAACGAGGCTAAGCGTGGACTATCGCCGAGCCTCATTTGCATATCTAATGAGCAGCCATTTTGGCGGAAGAGGCTCTTGCGCCGGAAGGAGCTGTCGACACGGCCCCTTCTTGCGCAAGAAAACCCCTCTTGCGCGATGCCGTTCTTCCTGAAAATGATCAGCGTAGCGGCGTTGCGCAAGAGGGGTTTTCTTGCGCAAGAAGGGGCCGTGTAGACGGCTCCTTCCGGCGCACGAGCCTCTTCCGCAAAAATGGCAGCTCATTAGATATGCAAATGAGGCTCGGCGATAGTCCACGCTTAGCCTCGTTTGCATAGCTCTGGCGCAAGATCGCGCCAGTGTAGACATAGCCTGGGGGTGAGAGTAGAAATTCGCCAGCTAGATGTAGCTGAGTCTTTATTCTCCCCAAAACGCCCGTATCAGAAAGGGAGGCTGCCTTCTCCCCTCGCTTGGGACGAGCCCCCTCATGGGACAGGCTGTTGATCAGCCTTTCCTTCCTATCTCCCGCCTTGTTGTGTCTTTCGCTCGTTACACAACAGAACCAACGGGAAAAAACCGCGAGGTCCCAACTAACCATCTTTGCTCAATATCCATCAGGCTGGGAGACCTAGGGACGGACACACGCCTGCTCGGACTGGTTTCTGGCAGCGTCTACCACTGGGGCAAGGAGCCTGCTTTGGGTTGGGGGCTGCTGACCCACAGAAAATCAGTCCGAGGCCACATGCAAGCAAGAAGCTAAGAAACACCCCTCCCCGGCGTGAAGGGTCTCAAGCCGGCGAGCGTGGAGGAGGAAAAAAACTCCCTGCATTCCCTGCTCACAACAGACCCTGGCTGGTAGATGATGTGTGCTCCAGCTCTGTGCGGGAAGGGGGGGGGGAGACAGAGGGCTGGCGAACCAGCACGGCTCCCCAGTGCTGGGGGCGGGTTCCCCGAGCCTCAGGGGCCGAATCCTGCCCTTAGATTCCCCACCCCGGTGTACAGCCTAGAACGGGGTCGGCGTCTCTAGAGGGCCTGTTAAATGGGATTTGGCCTCGTTCCCACACGCTGCGCGTTTCGCTCCCATCAGCCAGGCTGTACTATTTTCCCCCCCTCGTCACCCCTAAAAAAATCTGGGAGTGTGGGGATTTGGACTGGGGGGGGGCGGAAAGCCGGCACTTGTTTTCTACCCTGGCGTGTGACTTCAGACACTCTGCGCCTCGGTTCCGTGTGTATCAGACGGGGAATAACTGATCTTTCACCCGGCAGCTTGGGATCCTCTCGAGGAGGGACAGAGGTAGTAAGAGCAGCATAAACGTAACGCCCTACGCCAGGGGTCACGCGCGGGGATCGAACTGGCAAACGTCTGTACCGAAGCAGCCGCTTCCACGCCTGGAGCTAAAGGAACGGCTCAGTCAGCTGGCGGCGGTAGTAGGCAGTTATCCCTACCAGACGTTAGGGTGACAACATACTCGGGCAGCTTGCCACGTTGATTGCCAGTGTTAATAGCCCCTGGGGTTCTTTACTTGGTTGTTCAGATGCAAACCTTGTCCCTAAGTGAGGGGGAAGTGGGGTTACGTGGGGCAGAGGGAGGAGAACAGGCGGGAAGCTGGTTTCTCCGCTTGTTTTATTTGGCTCTTCCTCTTGGGGGGCCTCTTCCGATTGTGTTGATTCCTGTTCGCAGCCGGGCCTGGTGGCTGTCTAGGAAGCGGTGCAGGGAAAGGGGTTCCCATGGGTCCCTGGGTGACCCTGGGAATTCGGTGCAGCCGGATGGTTCTCTGGGGGTCTGGGAGGGAGAGCAGATATCAGCGTATCCAGGGGAGGGGCTGTCCCGCCAGCCCCAGTCTGTGTCCGCTAATTGCGATGGTTGCTGTTACCGTGACAGCATCGCTTGTAGGGGGGAGCCGAAACGCTGGATCCTAACCAGGAAGGGGTCACACCCCTCAGTGGCCAGGACCGCTGTGTGGGGCGGGAACATCGACCTTTCAAAGCCGACCCTCGGGACCGCTGCTCCAAGGTGGCCTCCAGGCGCAAACAGGCTGTCGGCCTAGAAGAGTTCACTTATCAAGAAAGAACCAATGTAAAGTCCCCTCCCCGTGCAGGAGGAAGCAGAGATGTCTGTTCAGAAAAAGGCAGCACAGATGACGAGGGATATGGAACAGCTGTCCTGTGAGGAGAGATGAATAAGACCAGGACTTCCGGCTTGGAAAAGAGACCATGAAGGGCGGGGGGAATATGATAGAGGTCTGCAAATCGTGGCAGGGGTGGAAATAGTGAATAAAGAAGAGTTATTTACTCCTTCCCATAACACACGAATTTGGGGTGACCAAATGAAATTAGCAGGTTGAAAACAAAGAGAGTATTTCTTCACACAGTCAACCTGTGGAACTCATTGCCAGAGGATGTTGTGAAATCCAAGACTAGATAGAAGAGGGTTCAAAAAAGCAAATTCATGGAGGATCGGCCATCAATAGCTATTAGCCAGGGTAGGAATGGTGTCCCTGGCTTCTGTTTGTTGGAAGTTGGGAAGGGGCGACAGGAGAGGGATCACTTGATGATTCCCTGTGTTGTTCCCTGGCGTTGCCCACTGTCTTTGGTCTGGCTGCTCTGTAAGACCCTCCCCTGGTCACTGCTACCCCCAGAAAGCCCCGGCGCTACCGGGGCCCGTGAATCAGGGGTGGACGATTCCAATCGCGGGGCAGGAGGGAATGTCACCCCCCCGCCCTGGCGACTCGGCAGCCAGCGTGCCGCTCAGCTGCCCCCGTTGCTGTTGTGTAACTCTGATCCTCTCCCCGGCTCGCCCCATGCCTCATGGCCGCCTGCCCTGTCTCTTGCAGAAGATGCTGATGAAGCAGCAGGACCGCCTGGAGGAGAGGGAGCAGGACATAGAGGAGCAGCTCTACAAGCTGGAGTCGGACAAGCGGCTGGTGGAGGTAGCTGGTGCTTTTCCCTTCCTCGTGGCCCTCGCCCGCCGGCCTCCGTGGGGCAGAGAGGGCTGGGGGCAGAGGGGGCCGGCGTGCAGTTAGCGCTCTGCTTGGGGCCAGGGCAGCGGGGAGTCATGCTGGCGGAGGTCTGCCAGCCTCGGGGGACCTCCGGGGAGGGCAGGGAACCAGCGAACAGAAAGGACCCCCCAGTGAAGCCAGGGTTCTGCTGTGGGGAGTCGGGGTTGGGAGGCAGCTGGGGCTGAGTTTGTGTCCCTCTGCCCCGTTCCTGGGGCCAGGAACCTGGGGGAGGTGGGGAAGTCGCTTGGTACAAGAGCTCCCTCCCCCATCAGGAGAGGGGACTCTGGCTGCGCTCCCCCCAGCCCCATGGAGCCTCGGGATGGGAGAGGAAGGTGCCTGGGTTAGGGGAAGGAACCGTCTGAGTACACCCCAAGCGGAGCTGGTTCCAGGCAGCATCTTGGGGCAGGGGGTGGGACCCTGAGGGGTGGGGGGGAGGGGAGATTTCAGAGGCCGAAGTTCATATTTTGCTTGGGGGGCAAATCTGTAGGGCCCAACCCCCCCCCCCCCCCCCCGCCTTCGGTTCCAGCCCGGCCCACTGCAGCTCAGCGTTTCAGGTGAAACTCACCAGGGGGAGGTCTCAAGCCAGCAAACACGGGGAGGTCCCGGCCGCCGTCCCTGGTGCCCCGCAGGCAGGCGCTGCCGACGAACCCAGGGCCCCAGGACGGAGCTCCCCCTGCCGGTCGCCTCGGGTGCTCTGGGGCAGACCCGAGCCCCCCAGATCCCCGGGATCTGCTTGGCTCAATGCGATGTCCCAGCAGGGGCCTCGAACCGCCCTGCGGCCTCGGCGGTTCCCAGGCTGCTCCCCTGCCCTGGAGCTGCTCTTCCACCCACCCTCCCGCCCAGGCGCCCCTGGGAGTGGCAGAGGCGTGGCCCCGAGGCTGCCGGCCGCGCTGGCGTCCGGGTGGAGCGAGCGCAGGGCGGGCGGGGAAGGGCTGGGGAGACGCCAGGCCTGGGTGGGCGACACGGAGGAATCTGCTGAGATTATTCCGTCCCCCACGCCAGGCCCGGAATCGAGGCGTCCTGGCCCATGAGGCCGGGCCGCTCGCTCCTGGAAGTCCCTGCCCAGCCCTGCCTAGCTGGGTCGGGGGCTGAGGCAAAGCCAGAGGGCCGGCCTAGCAAGAGAGGGGCGGCAGGGAGAGGCAGGGGCCATGGCCCTGTGCCTGGGCGGGGCCGGGCGGCCGGTGGGCGGGGCCGGGCGGCCGGTGGGCGGGGCCGGGCGGCCGGTGGGCGGGGCCGCGGCTGACCCATGGCACGCCCCTCGCCCCCAGGAGAAGGTGAGCCAGCTGAAGGACGAGGTGCGCCTGCAGTACGAGAAGATGCACCAGCTGCTGGACGAAGACCTGCGCAAGACCATGGAGATCCTGGACAAAGCCCAGGCCAAGTTCTGCAACGAGAACGCGGCCCAGGTGCTGCACCTCAACGAGCGCATGCAGGAGGCCAAGAAGCTGCTCAGCTCCGTCCAGGTCATGTTCGACAAGACCGAGGACATCAACTTCATGAAGGTGAGGGGGGGCCGCCTGGCCGGGGGCAGGCGCAGGGAAATCCGGGGCCTGGATTCTGACAGAGCAGAGGAGGGATGGGGGACTCCGTGGGGCAGCTCTGGCCTGGCCGGACCCCCCAGAACAAGGACCCTTGGGTTTCATGATGAGCTGGGAGCAGAGGAGCCCGGCACCCCCACGTCCCGGGGGCTGGGAAGAGCTGGAGCACCATATGGGAGGGGCTCCGGGGAGGGGACAGGGTAGGGTCCTAGCCTGGCTTCCTGGTAGCTGGAGTAGCTTTTCCAGCCTCCGGCCTGGTGGCTGGAAGCCGGGACTCCTTGCTGGCCGGCAGGGGTTGGGGGGGAATTGGCCCGGGGAGGGAAGGGGAGGGGTGTTGCCTCCCGCCGCCCCCAGTTCCTGGCCCATCTCTAACGGCCAGTGGATCGGGGCGGGGGGTGGGTGCCCTCGGACTCCTGAGCCCGGCTGGGTCTTGGGACTCAAACGGTTCCCTAAGGCGGATGGTCAACCCCCGAACTCCTCGGGGGCCTGCCGCTTCCTTGGGCAAAGCGGGGAGCTGTTGGGCCGAATCCGGCTGAGGAGCAGGAATTGACGCCCGAGTAGAGGCCCGGTGGCTCGCCCAGCCCGTGGGAAAGGCCAGGGCACCCACCGGGAGGGAGCCAGGCCTGGGGGAAGGGTGGGGCGGCAGGTCCTGGGAGAGGCAGAGACAATCCGCAGCAGCTGCTGACCAGCCTTTCTCCTTCCCCCCTCAGAATACCAAGTCTGTGAAAATCTTAATGGACAGGTAAGAAGCCGATCTGCTGGCCAGGATGGGAAGGGAGGGTTTTCACAGGCGGGGCCGGAGGGTGGGAACTCGCGTGACCTGGCTTCTCGCACCCCCTCTGCCACAGACTCACAGAGTGACCTTGGGCAAGTCACGTTTCCTGCCTGGTGCCTCAGTTTTCCCCCTCTGTAAAATGGAGCTATATTTCCCCCCGCTCCCCTGGGCTTGGGAGGGTTGAGCCCCGGCCGGTTGCAGGGTGCTTTGCGGTCTTCCCATGAGAAGTGTTGTAGACCTAGAGTGCCCGGCAGCGGTTGTAGGATCCGGAGACGTTCCCTGCATTGGGCGGGGGAAAGGAAGGCGGGAGAACCTTCACGGGGAGGGAGGGAGCACGACAGGCGCGGAGGGCGGCACCCGGCCCCGTTCGTTCAGTGGTTCAGCTCTGGGTCTGCGTGCGGGCTCTGCTAGGACGCGCCACCCCGGCAGGATGCGCCTCTTGGTCTCTCCCACACGGGCCTCGCCGAGAGGCCGGGCACCCCGAGGAAGCCTGCCCCCTAGTGGTGGCCTACCCAGGCGCAGGAAGGGCCCCGGCAGACGCATTAGCCCCCAGCCAAAGGGGAGCTGGGGGGAGAGTCCTGGACTGACTTGGGGGGCCGTGATCCCAGAAGGGCGGGGAGGATGCAGCTGAAGGGAAAGGGAACGCAGGCTGGATCTGCAGCGGTAGGCTGCGGGGGAGCCGCGCCGCAAGGGCCATGGGAAACGAGGCTGGCCAAAGCCCCAGAGAACGGCCTGCCCCGGCGTTTGGGCTGGGGGCCTGGCTGTTCTAGAGGCCGTTCCCAGCGCTCCAGGCAGACGGTTTGAGGAGGGGAAAGTCGGGAGCCGAGGTTGGGGGGGCAGAGGGAGGAGGGGGCGCGCGACGCCTCTCCTGAGTCTTTGCTCTCGTTGCCCGTCGGGACAGGACCCAGAACTGCACAGGCGGCAGCCTGCCCCCGCCCAAGATCGGCCACCTCAACTCCAAGCTCTTCCTGAACGAGATCGCCAAGAAGGAGAAGCAGCTGCGGAAGCTGCTGGAAGGTGAGTGGCGCGTCCGGCGCCGGCGTCCTCGGGAGGTGGGAACGTGCCGCCAGTTCGTCCGTTTCTCCCCCTCCAGCCGTAGCGCCCCGGGGACCCGTTGCCTGGTAGCGTGGTGCCCCGCGATCAAGATGCTCGTTGCCTGCGGGGGGAGAGGAAGCCGCATTCCCCCTCCCCTGCTGGGTTGCTCTGAGGTCAGCGGGGTTCGCCCAGGGCTGATCAATCTGCACTTTGCAGTGTCGTGTTGCCAAACCTTCGCTCCCCGTCTCCAGAGTCTCCGAGGGAAATACGGCAGTTCCCAGGCTAAAAACGCCCAGGGAATTGAATGCCCCAGCGTCAGAACTAAGGGTCACCAAATGAAACGAACAGGTAGCCGGGTTAAAACAAAAAAAGGAAATGTGTCTTCACACAATGCACCGTCAACCTGTGGAACTCCTTGCCAGAGGATGTTGTGAAGACCAGAACTTTAGCAGAGTTCAAGAGAGAACTAGATAGGTCCATGGAGGTTAGGTCCAGCAATGGTTATTAGCCGGGCTGGGCAGGAATGGTGTCCCTAGCCTCTGTTTGTCAGAGGCTGGGAATGGGTAACGGGAGGGATTGCTAGATGGTTCCCTGTTCTGTTCCCTCCCTCTGGGGCACCTGGCATTGGCCACTGTGGGCAGACAGGACGCTGGGCGCGATGGACATTTGCTCTGACCCAGTTTGGCCGCTCTTAGTTGTGCATTCACTTCATGAGGGTTAAAACCAGCCCTGAACCACGGTCGCTGTGGTAGAGCCGTGGGAACTCACGGGGCTTTGCTCTGGAGTGATACCGGCGTGACCCAGATCGGGATCTGGCCCTTTGTGTGCGAAGGGGCTTCACGTGCAGGAAACCGCCTGCGAGGCCGGCGGAAACCTCCATTCCCCTTCCGTCGGTCTGCCGCGGCCAGCGAGCTCCCCGCTCAGCTTGTCCCGGGACTATAATCTGGATCTTGGGGCATGAAATTTCAGTTTAGGAGGCAGCCTGGGGGTTCTGGCCAGGTTCCAGAATTGCCTTCTGCCTTCCTACGTGCCCCCTTGCAATTTCCATTGGCTACCGCAGCATGTACTGTGCTCCATCGGCGCGTCTGGGGCTTCTGCCAGCCTCGGGATCTCCCAGGCCAACGTAAACTAGCGAAGGATGAAAAGAAACCGGCACTGGCAGGAAGGAAGGTGGGCGGGTGAAGGATTTGGCAGTGGGGATGAGAGATGCTAACGTGTCACTTCCTGTCCTGAAATGCTGTGCAGGGCACAACCGCCGCAAGCCCTCCCGGGGGAATGTCGGTTTTGCTTTCTGCTGATCGGCAAGCCAGTAAAACGTGCTTTCTCTTGGAGGCTGGGGGAGAGCGAGTACGAAAGGGGACTGGAGAGACTGCATTTAAATAGACATTAGTCGTCTGACCTATCCCGTCTCTAAACAGGGATGGAAAACGGCTACGCAGGCAGATGACTTTCCCACCCTGCGCAGAGAATACGTGCAGGATCTGAACCGAATCAACCTCTGTCTTTGATTCCCGTCTCTCCATGTTACCTGGGCACCTGCCTGCCATTTGCCTTTAGCATTGATTTAGGGCTTGTCTCCACTACTGCATCTATCCACCGGAGATCAATTTAGCGGGTCTAGTGAAGACCTGCTAAATCAATCGCCGATTGCTCTCCCATCCACCCAGCGCGGTGTGAACCCTGCAGTCAGGAGATCTAAGCTCCATCGACTTGGGTTGTGCTGCTGACATACCTCACGTTGCGTAGCTTAGATCGACTGGTCCCTGCAGCATAGACCTGCCCTTAAATAAAAGAAACTGTGGCTTGCTCCTGGGCTTGGCTGTGCTTAGCGCTTGTCCCTGCAGACCCTGCCCTGAGTTCCCTCTGTCTCCGGATCCCCAGATCCTTTCCTAGCCCCGTGTGGGAGCTCATAGGGCGCCCCATCCGGCTTCCAAGGGGACCCAGCAGACATGCCTGCAGCTCCTCGAACCCGGCGTCCCGTTCCAAGGCGGGCGTCTGCCTCGGAGGCCGATTCTTGCCAGGAAATGGCTCTGCAGTCCGGGTTTGCGCTGGGGCTCTGCTGTGGCGCCCGCGGGGGAGAGGCAGCAGGCCCCCGTAGCGACTCTGACCGGGATTGTGGGTTGATGCTGCCGGCACAGACCGAGCCCGTGGCCCAGGGGATGCTCCCGTGCAGAATGGTGGCCCAGGACTGCAGGGTCTCGCTCGCCGGGAGGGTGGCTGAGCTGAGTTAGCTGCAGAACTGGCTTCTTTGCACGCCTTCCCCCACTCCCTGCTCTTGCTCCTGGGCCCTGCCAGAGGGCCCCCTGGTGCCGCAGAGCCGCTGCCGGGCCAGGAGGCTGAGGTAATGTTTGGCTCTAGCCGGCAGCCAAAGTTCACCTTGTACACCGGCCGCCAGCAATGCAGCTCCGGCTGGGTCCCAGCTCCCTCACCCTAGGGCCAGGCTGGGGCCGCGGGGGAGAAGGGGACGCTGGGCGAGTGGGAAGGAATCGACTCCACAGTAGCCCCATGCCGGGGGTCAAGCAGCCCCGGTGCCAATGCTCTCTCCGTTTTTCCCCTGTGTGTGCGGAATAAATTTTGCTACGCGCACCGAGGCATGTGCAGGTGTGCACCACCAGTAGAAACACACGCCACTGGCTGTGGATACACCGCTAATCAGCTGAGTGGCGTCAGAATCTGTCCTTGGTGGCCGCCCGAGCGCTCAGCTTACAGGGAACCCAGTGAACAGTTATGAGCGAGCCTGGGCGTTAGGGAATTTCAGCGCCTGCCTCTCGGCTTATTTCCGAGACGCCCTGCTCACTGTCCTCGGCTGCTTCCCGAACTAGGCCATTAGGGTCTGCGCAAGATGGAGCGACCCGAAAAGCTTCTGCCCACACGGAGGGACTGGTCCGGCCGGTCTGTGGGCTGGCTCAGGGCAGATGGCGTGTGGATTGCTTCTTTCCACTGGCTCAGGGTGGGATATCTCCCCAGCCTTCCTGTCCGTCTCCCCCGGAGGCCTCAGAGCTGTCTGGGTCTAGCCTCAGGTTTGCCCCGAGTGCTGGCAATTGGAGGCCCCCATCTTAGCTGGATTGGCTCCCCCTTCCAAGGACAGATTCTTGGGGGGGTGAGGCCTGCTCACCTAAAGAGTCTCTAGCGTGTCCCCTGCGAGCCGCCGTCCGCCCACTGCCCTGGGCCAAAATCTCCTCCCGCTTCGCAGCCGAACGTTGGCTGATCTGCCGGGCCGCTGGCCACCGCCCCAGAAGCGATCGCACAGCTGCGGCGTCCGCTGACGACGTTCCGCCTGGCAATCGGCCAGGCTGGGGGCCAGCACGGGCTAGTCGGCCCTGCCGTGGAGAGCACTGAGATTCGGTAGCAGGTGCTCTCTCTTCTACGTCAGCGCCGCGCCGATGTCGGGGTCCGGCCGTTGTCTGCGAGCCGGCTCCGAGGCGTGTGCAGGGAGCTTTGTGCAAGCACGCTGGGGCGTAGGGCCGCTGGAAAGCTGTTCGCAAGGACCTTCCTCCCTCCCCTGTGGCGTGCAAGCCACGCGGGGTGAAATGCACCAGAAAACGACTGCCGGGACAATCCACTTGGCAGGTGGCCTGGTTCCTAATAAGCATCAACTTCAGCGTTCTGAGGAGAAGGGGGTCTCCACCCCTGCCCGCCTTGAAGCTCCACCCACATTCTGCTACTTCCCCCCTATGCTCCGCCTCTTCCTGCCTCTGCTCCTCCCCCTCAAGGCTTCCTACCCACCTGGAACAGCTGATAGGCGGGGGGGGGGGGGGAATGAGGGACCAAACTTGTTGAGCCAAAAAAAAAAAAATCATCACTGTGCCTTTAAATCCCCGCTGTCAATGCCAGACGTGGCAGTGGAAAAGTGGCCCCGCCGGCCTTCCGTCCGAGAAAAACAAAATACCGGATATTTTACATGTCCAGGATTTTCTGGGGTTTTTTTTTTACCGGACAGGGGCCACAAATGTCCGGGTGAAAACCGGACACCGGGCAACCCTACCAGAAGGGGGACTGCTTGGTGGGGCCGGGTGGGTGGTCTGTGCTGTTTGGTTCCCATGGGGGCTCCGCTGTAGCGTTAGCGCCTGTGGTCTGGTTGTGAGCGTCCCCTCTTGCCTTCCAGGGGTGGTTTCTGATCTGGCCGTTTTGTCTCTTCTCTCTCCCCCTCCAGGTCCCTTCAGCACCCCGGTCCCCTTCCTGCAGAGCATCCCCATGTACCCGTGCAGCGTCAGCAACCCCGGGGCGGAGAAACGCAAGCACTCCACGGCCTTCCCCGAAGGCAGCTTCCTAGAGCCATCGCCTGGACCTGTGGCCAGCCAGTACATGAGCCAGGGCGCTTCCGCTGGCGAGGGCCAGTCCGCACAACCCATGGTGCCTTGTAGCTCCACGCAGCACATCGTCGGACTCCCCAGCGGCCCGCAGCCGGTGCACTCGGGGTCCGTCTTCAACCCATCTCACTACCCCAGTAGCACCTCATCTCAGCAGTCCGTGCTGTCCCAGTACGGCGGGCGCAAAATCCTGGTCTGTTCAGTGGACAACTGTTACTGCTCCTCGGTGTCCAATCACAGCGGGCATCAGCCGTACCCCCGGTCGGGTCACTTTCCCTGGACAGTCTCTTCGCAGGAGTATTCCCACCCTCTTCCCCCCGCGCCGGCTGTACCTCAGTCGCTTCCCGGACTTGCCGTGAGGGACTGGATAGACGCCTCCCAGCAGCACGGACGTCAGGATTTCTACAGAGTCTATGGCCAACCTTCCACCAAACACTACGTCACCAGTTAACCCTCAGACTCGCCACGGAGTGGTGTTCCTGACGCTTTCGGAGCTCCGCGTCCAGTTTTTCTTGCTGTCTTTTTAAATTGCACCCCCCCCCTTCCTTCCTGCTCCGCTCTTCGCCGTTGGGGAGGGTCTTTTTCTCTCCTCTTCCTCTCTTTCAAGTATTGGTTTTAATTTAATTTTTCCAAATTCCTCCCCTCGCTGGAAAAAGACGAGGATGAAATTAACGAGGAGAAATGAATGAGGTTTTTTCAATCAGACATCGGGTTCTGAATTTTACACGTACTTGCTACGTTCTGGTTTTGAAAACTTGCAGGGACAGTGGCTCCTTTTCTCTTTCAGTATCTCTGGGCTCTTTTTGGTTCATTTTTATTTTCCCTTCCCTTTAAAGAAAATTCTCTCATTGATTCAGTAAGAAACAATATTTGTAGATTTTTTTTTTTTTTTAAGGCTGATTTTTTTTCCCTGTGTGCGTGTGTGTGTGTTGAAAGGCTACTTCTCATGCATCCTGGCTTTTTTTCCCCCTTCTTTCGGAGATTTGTAAATACACGATGGCAGGAGATTTAATGCACAAACAAAACAAAAAAACAACAAAAAAAGGGAAAAGAAACTTTAAAAAAAAAAAGTAAACAAAAAAAATTCTGTTTTAGTTTCCGGGAGCGAAGCGTTGCCACGTTGCACACGCCCCTTCCCGTGTATCGCTGATGCAACTTCCTGTAACAAGCACTTTGTATAAAAAAAAAAGTGGACTTCCTGCTATAAGGCACAGGTATTTATTCTGTAACCAATTTTAGAACACAAAAAAAATATTCAAATAAATGTGATCACTTAGTGCAAACGGTTTGCTTTGGTACCCTCCTGCCTTCCCCTCCCCAGGGACCCGGGATGCGTTGTTCCGATAGACGGCGGCGCATTTATGTTAAAGACGAGCTAGTCTCAGGGTTGATGGGCGTCTCTTTACGTCAGGCATTGGAATGTTCCCGTGCACAGCGCCCGGGCTCGGGGAACCCGCGAACGTTGGTGAGACACACGCAGGCTTTGAACCTGGGGGGACCCTTTTTAAAATTAAGGGGCCCGATTCTGGTCTCCTGTTGGGCCGGATTCTGCGGTGGCTCAATGCCTCGGCTCCTTGCTCCTGGCCTGCTGCCCCGCAGCTTTGTGCGGTCCACCTGATTCTCTCCTCCTCTTACTCCAGTTTTTGCAGTGGTGTAAATCCATTGCCTTGAGTGGAGCAGCTCCTCGATCGCAGCTGCGATTCAGGCTCCTCACATCCTCCTTTTGCTACCCGAAGCAGCAGAACACGCGAATGTGGTCCTGTTGATTTGAGTTGGTGTGGGTGCAGGTTCTGAGCCGGTAGCGGTTCCCAGTCGCCCTGGGAATGAGCAGAGAAAGCTGCCCGTGCACGCCCCGTCGGGCCTTCCTTTGGTTCTCTCCACGGACGCAGTGTAAATTACTCCGGAGTCTTGCTGGGCGCGTAAGATCCCAATCAGACCCGTCCTCTTGTCAATATCCCCCAGGCCACCATGTGTGTGACTCCAGCATTCTGCAAGTGGTGTGTGTTCAGGGATGGGGCCAGGACGAAGAGGCAGGAGCCCTCACTGCGCACGGCTCTTATCAGCTTTCGTCAACGAGCAGCGCGCCCCGTCCGCAGACCAGTCCTAGCCGCCCCGGGCACAGGTGTGAACTGGTCTTAGGGCTCCGCCCTGACACGAGGCCAGTTATTGCTCCGCGTAGAGTCTGGTGGCTGGCGTACAGTCGTGACACAGCGCCCGTCGGTGGAAAATGGCAAAGGGTCAAATTCAGGCTTCCTGTCCCGTTTTAAAGGGGTTTGGGCATTTTGAAGTCGGCGCAGTCAGAGGGGTTTCTTGGGTTTCTTTTCTTTTAAAGGGCGAGAACTTCCTTCTGGGTGGACAGAGGCGGGCGGGTGTGTATAGACCAGGGGTGGTCAATCATTTTTGATCGGGGGCCCCTTCAGAAATTTTTTAAGTGGCCCCAGGCTGTCCTGGAAGGGGCGGGGCCAGGACACTTCTGTGATTCCCTTCCCTGATTGGTCTGGGAGTGGGGGAGCAAAGTCTTGGTCCTCTTCCTCCCCACCCCCCAGAGAACTGCCAGTTGTTCTGAACAGCTGACAGTTCCCACTAGGCACTGGGTGCGCCTGGCTGTGGGAGGAGACTTTACGCGCTCCCGCCCCCAAGCCCTGATTGGCCTGGGGGTAGAGGGAGTGGCAGGGGCTGGCCCGCAGAGGCCCTTTTGCCCACCCCAAGAGTGTCCTTTCTCCATCCTGACCCTGGCGCGATGGCTCTCGGGGCGCCGGGTTGTAACGTGGCAGCAGGAAGCCCGTTTCCATCCGGCCGTCGGGCTCCTCGAGGAAGGGGAACCTCGCTTGAGGGGGGTTTGCAGGATTCACCAGGTCTTCACGGCAGCCCCGTTTCGGGGGACAAGGGGACGGTGGATTTCTCCAGGCGGAAGAGATTGTCCCTGGTCCCCCTTCCCCCTCCTAACGTCCTTGTTGCTTCGCGGACCCCTGTCACGGCCGCAGTTGAGAGCGGAGCCCTGTTTGGGGTCTCGGAGCTGTTTCTGTGTAGGGCTCCGTGGGCCGCCGGTGAACACTGCCTGGTGTGGTCCAGGGGGCTCAGTCGCAGTGGAGCGGGGCCGTGGCTTCCCCGTGGCTGGCGTGGAAGCCGGGAGGCTGCGTCTTTGCCCTGGAAAACGCAGCATCCACACGTCAGACGGGGCCCTGGCAGCTTGGGCTGTGGGCACCGAACGATCCTGGGGCTGCGCGAGGTTTGAATTGGGACTTTTACAAGCCCGGCCCGTTGGCCAGTGCAGGCGCCGGTGGCTCTTTTCCGCGAAGGTCCCTGGTGCCTTTCCACGCGGGGCAGGGGCAGGAAGCGCTTGCTAGGAGGGGGACCCCAGCTGGCGCTGCCTTTCAGATCCAAGGGTGGCCAATTCATCCGCTCCGGGCTGGAGCAGACTAGGAGATGTGGGGCGCGGGCGTCGGGCGTGTGCCATGGCTCCGCTCAGACCAGCCGACCCGGAGTGCGGCCAGCTCGGATTCTACAAGCCACCAGCCTTCCCTTCCCCCTCTTTGCTGCAGCAGGAAGGTGGGAGAGGCAGGACTTGGCGGGCAGCTGGGGCCTGCGGGTTGAGCCGGGTTCTCTTGGCTTCTGCTGGAGGCCGGCACTAGCCATGGGCCTGGCCCGCCCGGGACCCCAGCCGCCTCCTGGGAGGAACGTTTCAATTGCCCTCCCGGTTAGCTGGGGCCGTGCTCCTTGCGGGGGAGGAAGCAGCCGGGGTCTGGGCTCGCCTGCAAGTCCCAGGGCTTGGGCGGCGCCTGCCCTGACCCAACCAGAACCGGAGCCAGAGCCTGGCTGGGTTTGGACTTGCAGTTCCCGGGGGGGGAGGGGCTTATGGCCCCGCCGGTCCCCGAGTAGCAGGCCAGGCCCTGCATCTGCCTCTCCCATCCCCCCGCCGGCCATGCGAAGGGGACACTGAGCGCGTAAAGGGGGCCCGCAGGCGTCATGTTGAATCTCCCCCCCCCCCCCACGGGAGGCGTGTGGCTTGTCCCCATTGGCCAGTAATGGGGAGGGGGGAGGAAAAAGTTTCTACAGCAGGGTGTGGGGGGACAGGATTATACCACTGGAACGGGGGGGGGGGAGGCTCAGCCGACTGGGGATTGTGGTCGTCTCTCCCCCTGCCTTTGAACATGTAGACGTGGGCCACAGGCATTTTCTGCCCCCCCTTGTTGAGCCGGGCCCCCCGCTCCCCAGCCGGGCCTTTCACCTCTTCCTCTGGCTCCCAGGAGGCCACAATGGGCGGGGGGAGCTCCCCGAGATCTAATTGTGTCTTACCAGGGCTGGCAGGCGCCCCGGGGTGCTAGGCGCTGTACAGACGCCCACTGAGAATTGGTCCCTTCCCGGCAGAGCTAACCCCCCCACACACACTAGTCAAGGCGGGGAAGGGGGGAAGGCCCCGCTTTGCAGAGCCAGGTGGACCCCAAGTCTCCTGTGTCCCCGTCCTGCCCCAGACGGCCGGTGTCTCGGCGAGCCCTGATTGCCAGCGGGGCAGGAGGGACGTGGCGTGAGACCCCCCGGCAGGGGGCTTGGGGCCAACACTCATGTTTGAAAGGAACAGCCGCGCAGCGCTCCGCGAAGGGGGGTGGGGTGTTGCAACCCATGGCCCGGTGCCTGCAGCCTTCACTGCTCTGGCCCGGTGCAATCCACATTCCTCAGCTCTGTGTCATAGGCCCCGTACTGAAAACAGCCCATGGGAGTCCCCTTTTCGCACACGCAGCCGGTGCTGTGCCTGTGAAGGAAAGATCCCCCCCCCACCACCACGCACACACACTCCCCAGTGGTTCCCGGACCTTCTGGGTAATCGTAAGGTACAGCACAGAGACCTGGGATGTTCTAAGCCCCCGTGGATTTGCTACAGGGACATTCTACCCATTTTACAGTTGAAAACACTGAAGGACAGAAATTAAGTGACCTGCCCCGGCCTTTGAATCACCTTGGCAGAGTCACCAGGATCTCACCTCTCTGCCTGTTTCTCTTTTGATCAAATACGTCTCCCCCCTTTTTAGCAGCCGGTCACAAGTGGCCACGAGTTTCTTTGAAGTCAGTTCGCAGAGGCTATCGAGAGGAGTTTTGGGGGAGGGGAGGTTTGCTCTGTCCATCGGGTCTCCAGGAGCGACAAAACAGGTGTCTGTCTTGGACAGAGCCACTTTTTGAAGGGTGAAAAGCGGCCGCGGGTAACGCTGCGATAGACCCCGCCAATTAAAAGTGGTATTGGCCATAACGCCTTCCAAGCACTAATGACGACGGATGCTCACGAGGGTCAAAACGCTCGTGCCGGTGGCGTTTCCTTTCCCTGTCGCCCATGGACCGCAGCTTGGCCCCCCCTTTGAATTTTCCGTCCGGGTTTGCTGTGTGCCACTAGCAGGAGTGCGACAGCGGGAACTTGAAACGCGCTAACTTCAAACTGGAACTACGGGGTGACGCAAGATGGTGATACTGGTCCCTTCTGGCCTTTAAAATCCACGGACCAAACATTTCTGGCCAGCCGTGTGGACCGCCTGGGGTTTTGCACAGCTAGTGACAGGGTTGTCTGTATCGACGTGCCCATCCGCGTGAAGACACGGCTAAAAGCCTGATCTGCAGCCCGCCCTCGCTAGGCAGGGACGTGTCGCCTGGGAAGAGCACGTGGAGTTTTGTACAAGTTCCTTACCAAAAAAAAAAAATCTGCCAACGTCTCAAACGGAGGTGTGTGTTTTTCGCCCTCCAGTCTGGGCCTTTATTGCCTCGCAGGCTGGGTTCAGACTGTCCTGCGGGGGGGAGGGGGGCCTCTGAAATGCACAAGCGAGCCCAGTTGGGTAACCCCGCGGCGACGGAGTCGTCTGCCCTGCATCACCACAGCTCCGCTTTCCGCTGCCTGGGTTTGCACGCGGGCCGGCTGGGCCTCGGGGGGCCGCTGGAAGGCTGGGAACGCCGCGGCGGCGGGGGGGCAAACCGAACGTCCCAGCCGGGTGGGGCAGCACGCTCCCAGATGCTGGAGTCTACAGCGAAAGCTGCTACCCGTCGTAGACACGGGGTTGGGGGTCGCTACAGCGTAACCACGGCTACAGCCGGACTCCAGGCAGTGTGTCCTCTGGCGGCCTTGGGCCCGAGCCAGGGTGCTCCAGACGTGGCTGCTGGTTTGTCTTAGGCCTGTTGGGAAGCAGAGCACGGCCAGAGCCGCTCCAAGGGATCCCAGACCTGCTGGAACGCTGCAGCCGGACCTGGGCGGGAAGCAGTAGGACTCCAAACCGGGAGTGTTGCGCGTCTCCGCCAGCTCCAAGCTCCCTGCCTGGGCGACGGAGGGAACGACGTGTCTGCTCGTCGGCCCAGCTCCAGGAGGGTGCGTCTACACAGCGTCTTTATCCCCTCACAACGGGGTGCGGGTCTGCCCCGGCTTCGGCCACAGCCACGGTCCCGTCAGGACTGACCCATCCTGCTGCGGGTGGGGCTATAGGGGCTGTCCTGCCATGCGGGGAGCAATGGCTAAGCCCCTAGGACAGAAACACCGAGACGGACGCTGGGTAGTGAGCTAGGCTTGGTCCGAAGGGAGGCGGCGGGGGGGCTAACACCCCTCCCCTGATGCCCGTAGCTATGGCGACATATGCCCCTGTGTGGACACGGCTGTGCAGGCAGGAGAAGGCGATGGTGGGCAGAGTTAAGGGTGCTGGGGGAATTGAAAACCCTCTAGCGCATGGATTCCCAAACTGGGGGGCATGAAGAAATTCCGGGGAGGGGGGGGCGCAAGGTGACCCAGACCCCCTCCCTCTGTCAATCTCCCCCATAAGTTTTGCTGCTATTTTGTTTTTCGTCCCCGGTCAGTTTCTTTCTTTTTTTCCCTCAACAAATTTTGCTGCTACTGGGGAGGGGGGAGTGAGGGTTTCTCAAAAATCGAAAAGGGGGCGTGATGCTGAAAAGTTTGGGAGCCCCTGCTCTAGCAGCGTATGCTGTGTGTGCACGAGGGGCCCGGGATGTGGCCCGGCCAGCGATCGCTACGGCAGGAATGAAACGAAGCTCCCCGTGCAGGGAGGACGTGACTCGGGGGTGGAATCGGCCGCGGGCTGTCCTGCCACCGCATGTCAGAGCGATCGGCCGTGGGACCTTCCTGCCCTGCCCCCGCCCTTCCCAGCGAGCAGCCTGGCATCTCCCGCCAGGCCCATGCCCGCCAGCACCCCACACTCCTATGCACCGTCTGTGCGTTCGGGCTCGGGGGGCTAGAGGGAGGGGAGGCCGCAGTAGCGGCTCGCAATGACCCCTCCTTCCCAGGACCAGAATTCACGGCATGCCGGTCTGGGCGCTGCACCGGTTACTTTAACACAGGCGGGCGGACAGGAGGCACCGAAGACGCTCGTTGCTTTACAGCCAGGGCGCTGGCTGCCCCACGGCTGTGGCGGAACCATCTCTAGGGTGGCTACACCGAAGGCCAGCGATTAACACTCCACCGCACTGCCAGGGCAGCCCCTGAGCCGGCTTCTGCTCTCGTTCACACGGGTCAAGCCGGAGTGACTCCAGTCAAGGCACGTGACTCTGAATGGAAGCGGGGGTGAAGCCGATCCAGAGCTGGCCCTTTGTGGCTGGCGATCCCCGGGGAGATGCAGCTAATTCTGGAGTGGAACGGGACTGTCCTTCCTGCCCTCGAGCCCTCCCTCTCTGTTCTGCCTGGCGCTGGCTTGCGGCGTTGGCTCCCCTCCGCAAGGTTGCTGCGGCTGAAGTCCTCTGTGTCACTGTTGCAAGGTGACTGTGCTGCATTGGCATCGCTTCCTGGCGTGGAACGAGCCAGCCTCACCGGCCAGGTACATCAGTGGGGTGCTGCCACCCAGCCCCAAGCCCTGCCCCCCTGCCCCACAGCCTTTCCTATCTCCAGCTGGGCACAGGGCCGGGCGAGCGCACCGGGGAGAGGAAAGCTGTGGTGCACGGTGCTATTGCTAGAAAGCGCAAATGCCACAGTCCAGCTAGGCCCCTGAGCTGGGCTGCTCTCAAGTTCTAGGGGACTCGCCCCCGCATTCTGCTCTGGGGCCATGGCTGGGCCACGTTCGGGTCAGAGCCGGGACGTGTGCAGCCAACGGCCAGTGCGCGCACCAGTGTCCATGGGCAGCCAGAGGGGTGCGGCAGGCACGCGAGCTGGCATGACTCATGGACAGTGAAAACACAGTGGCACGGAGACTAGGGGTGCCAAATGGTTTAACCAAAAATACTGACCCCCCCCCAAAAAAAGACACCAGGAAAAAATTCAGTTTAAAAAAAGAAAGGGGGAAACCAAAGGTTTTTTTTTTTGTTGTGTTGTGTTTTGTTTTGTTTTTTTTTAAGACCCCAACAGATATTAAAAAACCAGCATGGCCCCTTTAAGAAGGCGTTTTTGCTGGCGGCCATCTTGTTTTCCTACTCCAACCACAAGACAGCTTCCCTGCAGAACCAGGTAAGCGGGGCGAGTGGGAGGCCGGGGGCTGGACCCAGTTGCTGAGTGTTGTAGGGTTGTCAGGTGTCCAGTATTTTCGCCTCCTGGCTGGGAAAAAAATCAGAAAATACTGGACATTTTAGGACTTTTTAGGTGTCCGGTATTTTCTGAATTCTTTTACCGGACAGGAGGCGCAAATACCGGACTGTCCAGGTCAATACCGGACACCTGGCAATCCTCACGGAGACTAGGGACGCACGCAAGTCCCCCCAGCTCTGGCCAGGCTGGTACGGCTTCTGCTAAAGCCGCCCCTGGAGATCTGCTGTCGTCAGCCCAAGCTGCGTGGCGAAGCCGCCGTCGTGCCACCGATGGCACCTGGCCAGGTGGGGTTTTGCCCACAAACGTTTATGCCCAAATCAAGCTCTGAGGTTCCCTAGGACCCCACGTTGTTTTTGAGGCTACAGACCAACACGGCTCCCCCTGGGACTTGTCGCCACACAAGGCCCTGCAGTTAGCCGGCGGCTGTGGGAATCCATCAACTTCGTGGAAAAACTGGCACAGATACGGACTTAGCGCGGGTCTTAGAAGGTAGCTCCCTGCTCGTCATGGGCCAGGGTATTTCTGCCTGCCTCTGGCAGCTCCACACCAGGCCTCTGACAACGTGGGGCGTTTGCCCACGAAGGCTCATGCCCTAATAAATTGGGTAGTCTTTAAGGTGCCGCAGGACTCCTCGCTTTTGCCGATTGCACCATAGCTAGGACCTGTGGCTGGGAACGAGCCAGGGTCGGAGAGCTGAGTCTAAGGCCTTCCTGGCTTGGGAAGCTTTCTGCACTGGAAACTCTCCTCTGTAACCCGAGGGGGGCTGGTCCGAGCCAGCTGGGCGCTGTCTGTTGTGTTATTTCCTTCTGATCCTGGTCAAGCTGCTGTCCTTTCTGGTGAGAGGCCCCACGCTGGATCTCAGCACCATCGACTGAGACCAATGTGAACCTTTGCCTGCCAGCTGGAGGGACTAACGGAGGCACAAGCTGATGGAGGTGGAGAAGGCTGTGGTCTTCCTCCCCAAGCGGTGCCCTCGCAGAGGGAGGGAGGGGCCTGCTGGGCCTGAGGAAAGCCGCACCGCTGAGGCAGAGGAACCGTATCACAGGCAGGGAAGAATTTCTCAGCCTTCCAGGGGACGTGCTCAGGCCCGCTCAGCCCTGCCAAGGAGTTGAGGCTTCGGCGGGCAGGTCTGGCGGGACGGATTTGGGTGCTTCCTGGTGTAGCAGCAGCGAGTGTTCCCGTGCCAAACGAGGGCCGAGCATTTCCCTGCTTAGCACAGAACGTTTCTGTCTCAACTCCTTCCCGATGGAGGGCTGGGTTTTTTGGAGTAAGTGAAACCCACGCATGCCTGCGTTCTGGCGAAATCGTCAGCTTCTCCTCACACCGCCCAAATGCCCCCAGGGCAAAATATTTCCATTGGGGGTTCTGCTCAGCCGCCCCACGCAATCAATTGTTTGACAACCCTTCTTCCTGTAGGCCCTTCTGCTGAACTACATCTCCCATGATGCCCCACAGCCAGGAACACCACCAGAAGGGAAGACAGGTGCATCGTGGGAGATGTAGTCTAAGCAGGGAGCCCATGAGGTACCCCAATGAAAGGGGAAAATTTCAGTTTTCAGCCAAAATATTTCCGTTTTTCACTGAGAAGTCTAGATTTTCAATAGAACCCTCCCCTTCATTTCTCAACCAGCTTTATCATGTAGGAAAGTTTCGTATGCGGCATCGACCACTAAAGCATCTGCGCGCTCTACGTAGCGCCAAATCCAGAAAGGTGCCGAACTCCCAGCAATCCTCATCGCCTTTGCTTAGTTTGTGTTGTAAGCAAAACTCGGGAAGTCGTTCTGCCGCTCTACTCTGCACTAGTTAGGCCTCAGCTGGAGTACTGTGTCCAGTTCTGGGCGCCACATTTCAAGAAAGATGTGGAGAAATTGGAAAGGGTCCAGAGAAGAGCGACAAGGATGATTAAAGGTCTAGAGAACATGACCTATGAAGCCAGGCTTCATGAACTGGGCTTGTTTAGTTTGGAAAAAAGAAGATTAAGGGGGGACATGATAGCGGTTTTCAAATATCTAAAAGGGTGTCACAAGGAGGAAGGAGAAAATTTGTTCCTCTTGGTTTCTGAGGACAGGACAAGGAGTAATGGGCTTAAAGTGCAGCAGGGGAGGTTTAGATTGGACATTAGGAAAAAATTCCTAACTGTCAGGGTGGTCAAATATTGGAATAAATTGCCAAGGGAGGTGGTGGAATCGCCCTCTCTGGAGATATTTAAGAACAGGTTAGATAGACATCTGTCAGGGATGGTGTAGACAGAGCTTGGTCCTGCCTTGAGGGCGGGGGGCTGGACTCGATGACCTCTTGAGGTCCCTTCCAGTCCTATTATTCTATGATTCTATGATTCTATGAATCACTGCCTAAGCCCCAGCACTAGGCTTGCCAGATGCTTTCAACAAAAATCCCGAACATGACAAAATTGGTTGAGCCAAAAAAAAAAAAAAAAAGTTGCTGCACCTTTAAATGGCCCCACGCTCCTGCCCCACCGGATGAGGCAGGGGACAATTGTCCCTGCTGGGCTTCTGTCTGAGGGAAACAGGAAATATCGGACATTTCACATGTCCGGTATTTTCTAGGTTTTTTTTTTTTAACCGGACAGGGGGACCTGAATACGGAACTGTCCGGGCAAAAACCAGACACCTGGCATCCCTACCCAGCACCTCAGGGCTTTAAAAACTACGAACGATTTTAAAAAATTGCTCGAGCTCCAGCACATCTTTCCTGGCCGATTAAGTAAGGCTCATCATGACCTTTCAAGAGGGCACCCACCTTCCCTCTGCCAGGTGGCACAGGAGAAAGAGCCCCGCCTCCTTCCAAAGCCCCGCCTCCTAGCTGCAGGGAAATCCACTGAGCATGCTCAGTAGGACCACCCTTGCTTTAAAAGGGAAGCTACAAGCTCAGAGGGCTCCAGAGAGAAGACGGCTCAGGGAAGGAAGGACAGTGCCTGGCGCTCCGCAGCAAGGAAGCTCTGTTTTGTAGGGCCTGGCGTGTGTTTCCCGTAGCTTATACGTGCAGCCCCACGTCTCGGGGAGAAGCCGAAGGAAGGAGGCGAGATGGGAACGAGAAGAGCGAATGGAGACGACACAGCTGGCTTGGGCCCCTCCAGCGTGGAAACTGCTGTCCGGCTGGGGCTACTCGACGGGGGGAGGCCTTGTGGACTAGCTCCCCGTGGGCGCGCTGTTCTGGAACCCCAGGGACTAATTCTATTCCAGCCTGTGTCCTGGCTGAGAAAAGACCCTCCTTTCGGCACTCCCCGCGCCCACTTTTGCTGCTGGTAAGGATGGAGAAGGGCCCAAGGCCTGGGTCCAGCCCCTGAGTCTTGGGGCTCCCTCCCGGCATTGGGGAGCCCATGCTGGTGCTCCAGACCCCCACTATTCCCCCGTGGGCCTGGAGCAGACACAATCTACTAGCCTGGCCCCCCTCGGCTCGGGTGTGGGAGGGGAGCGTGGGGAGGGGCTTTTTCCTCAGTCGGGGGACACGTCCGTGGGGGTTGGGTTTGGGGGTTTTTGCTTCTCGCTGGTGTGCGGCCACAGACTGATTTTTTCAGTGGGCCAGCAGCCCCCCACCCAAAAAAGGTCCCCCTCCCGGCTGCTGGAGAGGGCGCTCCCAGCTAATGCACCCACCCTGCAGAGTCACACCGCCCGTCCTCTGGCCAGGCAGGCCTGCCGATGGGGGGAAGGGGACAACCGCCCTGGGGCCCAGCGTTTACACTGCAGTGAGACTCAGTAGGGCCCGGGCCCCCCAGCTGTTGCTACAGGGGCATCCGGAGTCCCAGGCCCTTGGAATTGCCACCAGAGCGCCATGTGGCACGCTCCAGGCAGCGCTGAGCACGGTGGGGGGCAGGCCATGGTCTGGGCGGGGCAGAGGGCTGGCTGCCTGGCCCTGCTCTCTCCACCCGAGGCCACTGTTGCTTCCACTGATTGTTTCCCTTTGTCTGACTCCTCCCTCCTGCGCCCCGAGCAGAGTGACCCTGCTGGCTAAGCGCGGGAGCATGGGAAGGGACGTTCCCGGCCGCAGTGTCGGAATGGGGCTGGGAAAAGGCAAAGTGAGCTGGGTCCAGGGCTCGCAGGGTCTGACTCTGTGGGGGGAAGGGGCTTGGTTCCCAGGGGTTCCACTCCCCGCCCCCCATTCCTCCTCCCCACAGCCGGGGCCAGCAGGCGAGTGAAGATGGCTGCCTGCAGTCGTGGGCCGAATTCTCAGCCGACACAAAGCAGATGAGCTGCACTGGTCTCCGTGTGTCGGATCCGTCGGGTTACAGCTGCTGAGAATCTGGCCCCTGGCCTGTGCGGCTCCGCAAGCCCGTCCCCCGCCGGGTAACTCCTGCTTGGATCTCCACAGGCCCTGGGACCAGCGACCAGCTGGAGCCCGGACCCAAGCCATGCCAGCCCAGCAAGCCCCTGTGCCGTGGGGAGTCTCGGGCTGCCATCTCCACCCGGCTCTGACCCGGGCCTCTGATTTCTGGCTACTGACTCCAACCACTAGGTGAGACTGCTCCATGCCCCGGTCACCTGGCACTGGCTCTGGGGGGGAGCTAGGTCTGAAGCAAAGCCCTGGTGCCCGCCGGCTCCTGATGGTGCAGGGGCAGGGCCTGCCGATGGGGGAGGGGAGGAGGGAGAGCATTGTTGGGGGGGAGGGGGAGAGAACCCACCCTGGCCCCTTCCAGCCTGCTACAGCTCCCAGGGGCTGGCCCAGCAGAGAGGAACCCCTCGCCTTCTCGGACCCCCCCCCTCGGCTCTGGGGGGCTGGAGACGGGCCCTAAGCCAAACCCCTTTTGGGAGGGGACCCAGGGTGCCAGGCTGGGGGGATGCAGGCTGGCCGGCAGGGCAGAGCACTCGGGGGGGGGGGGGCGCTGGGGATAAGTGTGTGTGTGTGG
Organism: Pelodiscus sinensis; assembly: GCF_049634645.1. Taxonomy (NCBI): domain Eukaryota; kingdom Metazoa; phylum Chordata; order Testudines; family Trionychidae; genus Pelodiscus; species Pelodiscus sinensis. Next base: position 72,770,575 of record NC_134718.1, on the reverse strand, counting down.
GGGGGGGGTCATATGGGAGAGCAGGGGGAGCTCGTTGGGGGAGGAACACTGGGGTGGGGGGCGGCTGCAGGGCGAAAGCCCAGGTTTGGCTTTGGCGGGCACATTGACGCAGCGAATACGGCTTCCCTCCCTGGGTGGGTGGTTGTGGCCTTGTAGGGACCAGCAGGGAGGGAGACTTCACCCCTCCCCTCACCTGTCCTTGGAGCGTCTCTGTCTAGCTGCCCCCCACCCCCAGGCCCTCTGAGCGCAGGAGACGGCCATTAGTGTGGCTCTTTGGGGCGCCCGGGGTCCGGCAGGGGCAGGGTCCCTCCCAGAGGTCCCTCCGAGGGCCCGTTGTCTGCAGAGAGCTGGGGGGATCCTGCCTGGCCTCCACGGCTCGGCCACGCACGTCCCTCCAGAGCCCTTGTCCCTTGGTTAGTGCGACTGTGAACAGAGCTGTGTTCAAACCACACCTCATTCAGCACCCCCTGCCCTGGGGGGGGAGAGGGCCCGGGCTGGGTGCGAGGGGCTCTCGGGGGGGACCCCGTCTCTGACACTTTGGCCCCCGGCAGCAGGAGGGTGGGAGCTGCCCCCCAACGAAGATCTCGGCCCAACCTGATGGACACAGAGCAGGGGAGACCCTGAGGTACGAGGGTTCCGATTCAGCGTTGTCCTTGCTGGACTTGGCGGCCAGGACGTGCTGCCGGGGGCTGGGTTGCCAGACAGTCTCACAAAACAGACCGAACAGGGCGGGGAAAAAACTGGCTGAGCAAACAAAAAATAACCCCAAAAAAAGAGTCACTGTGCCTTTAAATTCCCCCCCTCCGACTCCCACCACATGCGGCAGGGGAAGACTGTCCCGAGAGGCCTTCCAGTCGAGAAAAATAGAAAATATCGGACATTTTACAGGGCTGGTATTTTCTGGGGTTTTTTACCGGACAGAAGCCGCAAATACTGGACTGTTCGGATCAATATCGAACACCTGGCAACCCTAAAAACCTGGCTGCAGGGGTCACTCTGGCTTGGGGGTGACCCGTGTACACGGTTAGGCTTTCTTCTCCCCGGTGAGCGGGAGCGTGGAATAGTGAATCACACGCCAACGCACCAGGCCCGGCAGGCACCTAGAGAGCCGGGGCTGAGTCCCTGCTTCCCCCCAGCCCGGGCGCTGGCCGTGGATTCACGTCGCTTGTGGCACCGCGGCTCTCGAACGCTGCCGACAGACAAGCCCCAGCGCCCCCACCCCCGTCTGGGCGAAGAGGCCAGTTCCGGCTGCTCGGGGCGCGGGCTAAAGACGCGCCCCCGGCCCTGGGAACATGGCCCTGCCCCCTGTGGCCGCCTCCTGGTGCGCTGTGGTGCGTCGCAGCGTGCTCGGCGGCTCGACGCACCGTGTCTCGCTTTACGCCACAGGAGCATCTGGGCCTCGTGGCTGCAGAGACCAGCTTGGAAATGTGCCGCGGGGAAGCCTAAAGGCTCAGAACCCAGATGGGCAATAAAGAAAAGAAAGATCTGAATTTTATTTTTGAGGCTCTGAATTATGAGGCTGCCCTGTCACTGCCATCGGGGCCATGGTGGGGGGCAGAGGGTAACACCCCCCCTCCGCAGACCCTGCTCCTTCCCTTCACCCACTCCACCACTTCCCCAAGCCCTGCCCTCGCTCCTGCTCTGCCCGCTTACCTCCTGCCAGGAGCAACACAACCCAGGGGGCTTATGCGGCCTGGTGAAATGGCAGCAGGGCCCCTCCACTATTGACAAGCAGCCTGCTCTGTTCTGCCCTCCCAGCTTTCGGTGCTGGGAGGGAGACAAATTGTTCTCCTTGGTCTCTGAGGATAGGACAAGAAGCAATGGGCTTAAACTGCAACGAGGGAGGTTTAGGTTGGACATTAGGAAAAAGTTTCCAGCTGCCAGGGTGGTTAAACACTGGAATCAATTGCCCTGGGGGGTTGTGGAATCCTGGTCAGTGGCGAGTTTGAAGAGCAGGTCGGACAGACATCCATCAGGGATGGTCTAACGCTCAGGCCGGGCTTGCAGGGGACTGGACTAGCAGCCCCCTCCAGATCCCTTCCTGGCCCTTGATTCAATGATCTAACGCTGCCCACCGTCCCTGGCGTCTCTCCGGCAGGGAGCGTGGGCTCTGGATTGGGCTGTGTCCGGCCAGCGAGCCCAGTGGGATGCCCGGGGGCGGCTCAGCCCTACACGATGGATTGCAGGAGCACCTCTGGGACGAGGCGCGGCACGAAGCTGCTGCAGAATTGGCGTCGGAAATGTAATTTTTTTTCCCAAGCAGCTTTTTTTCAATGGAAAACTTTTGGTTTTAGTTGTTTTAACGGGGGCGGGGGGAAGGGGGGAGGGAAAGACTTGTGGGGGAGGGAGGGTTCGGCACCACCGGGATGCAGTTTTGCAAGGGAAAGTCGTGCCGCGGGTGCTGGATATTGTCCTGGTTTCAGTATGATCTTAATCTCTGCCAGCAAGTGACCCCCCCATACATTATGCCTTGTTGGCAACACTCCCTCCCCACCCCCTTTTGTACCTGGCATCTGCCGCTGCCTTCAGTGCATGAGCGCTTTGAGGGGAACACGGCCCTGGCTGGCCGCCTTCCTGTTTGCACTGGAAATTGCAACCTGGGTCCAAGCCGGTAAGAGCCCGCTGCTTTGACGGATGGCACCTCGTGCTGCCAGGAAGATCGCAGCACATCATAAAGCTGGGCAGAGGCCCTGGGGCGTTTAATGGCAGCGCCCAGCGGTGGCAGATGCCAGGCACCCAGAGGCTATCCAGGGGACGTAACCAAATATGCTCGGTTTGCGTCAAACACACGTAGACGCTGCCACGAGGAAACGACCTGTCCACGGGGCACTGGGCTGGCAGGCTGCCTCCCAAACAGCTTCTTTCCGTTGCTCCGTGCGCCGCAGCCCCACTGAGGACGGGGGGGGGGGGCGTTCGCCGTCTTCCCAGAAGCTCATCAAATCCAGGCTCTTTGGGATCAAGCAAGCTTTCCCTCCTGCCACCCCAGCTCACTCTTGGAATAGGTGGGAGGCATCTGAGCCAGGTGCCGCTGTGGCATGTAGCCTGGAGAAAGAGATCAGGGCCAGGCCATAACCAACACCTTACCATGCACCCAGAGGCCAATGGGCAGCCGGTGCAGATCACTGCGGGCTCCCAGTGAAATTCCCTGCTCAGCGGCACCAGCTTCAACCTCCAAATGGTTCTAAGATGCAGCATCGTGCACTAGTCTAACCAATGGTCCCTCGAATTTTTTCAATTTGCGTGCAGAATGAATTTTGTTATGTGCCCAGGGGCATGTGCAGATGTGCACCACACATGCTGCTGGCTCCATATGGATGTTGTGGGCACTCTACTAGTCAGCTGGCTGGCATTTGAATTTCTCCTGGGTGGCCGCCCAAGTGCTCAGCTCTCAGGGAACACTAAGTCCGACCCCTGACCAAGGCCGGGATGACGGTGGCCGGGGCTGCAGCCAAAAGCTGAGGTCGCAGCCTCCCAGCCTGAGGCAGAGGGGGAAAGCTGCCTGGGTCACTGCTGTGATGTGAGCTGTACACAGCAACTGGGAGGTCTAGGAGATTCACCGTGGTGACCGATGGAGGCCACATTCCCTCAGTCACTATTACTTCTGCCATCTCCAGCAGCTTCCCAACACACTTGCGTCCCCTCTGTCTTCAGCTTCCTCGTTCTCAGCCGAGCCCCAGTCTCAATGGGACGCCGGCTGAACAGCATCGTCCGAGCCACTCCCGACTGCACGTCCGCATCACCAACCTCTTGAATGCTTCCTACGCGATTAATTCTGCTCAGTCCACGCTGCGTGAGCAGGCCGGAGACAGAACCTTCCGCTCTGCCCATAGCAGGGAATCTTCACCCAACCAGCTTGCTCTCCTCTTGTCCTTTGCACTGTCTCGCTGGCTGACCATCTGTGGGCAAAGAGTGTGATTGCCAGCTGCCTGTGAAAGCTGAACCCCGTATTGCCCTCGCATGGCAGCACAAACAGCCTGAGCCTCCCCAAATCCCCGGACACACCCGGCACCGCCCAGTCACGCCACAACATACACGTCACTCAAAAGAAGGGAAATGAAAAAGCAAACTCCTTCGCTTGTTCTGCTTCTGATTCCAGGGGAAGAGAGCGCCCTGAAAGGAGGCAGCCCAGAGTCAGGAAGGCAGATCCGAGTGGGCCACGAGCAGCCTCTAAAATCTGACCTCAACCAAACATAATACATTTAGTGCCTCGCTCATCCTGCTGCAGCCCACATCTTGCCAAAGTTTTGATGAATGACCGTGATTTTTTGAAATGCTTCCCCGTCGGCCAATACAACGGACTCTTCCTTCCCCGTTTCTGGCTTTGACTTTGATGCACCCACGCCAGCAAATGGGCAAAAGTTTTGGGCGGAACCAGATATCAAACCAAACAGTTCTGGTTCCCTGCTGCTGCCACACCGCCCCTGTTCTGAACTCTTTCACACCAGAGATGACTGAGCGGTGCTTTAGTTTTCCCCAGCAGTTGTGTGCTTCTAGCTTTGCTGTGATTTTAAAAATCATATTCCCTCATAGGCTCCACCTCAGGCCTGACATGGCAGCTTAAGAAAGCTGAAAAGTGACATCACAGCCAAGCTGTTTTTCGCTATTTACGCTCTGTGTTCACTTTTGGCATGTCTCCCAGTCAGGTCAATAGGTGAACTGAGTTTAGTCAGTTTCACCTTGTCAGTTTCAGCTCGGGACTCCGGCACTAGCGAAAAGCTGTGGGGTTGGGCTTGTTCACCTGGCAGGGGAAGGTTTATTTGAGCCGGTCCTGAGCCTCTCGTTCCCCTACGCTTTGGTACTGGGGTGCTGATCTGATCCTGGGTAAACACAGCGCAGCAACTGCCTGGGGGCCGCACGCTCTCCAGCGTACCACTGTGCTATTGTACCTTATGCTGGGGAAGGGATTTCGTGAGCTAAGCCGCAGGCCTGAAATACCTAAATGCCTGACAAGCTCCGCCTCAAACCCCCAAAGTCTCCACTGAGCCCTTGCTCTTCCCAAGGTAGAAAACCATGACTAATGAACCCTAGTGTCAGCTGAGACCTGTTGCATGGCGCCCTTGGTCACCATAGGCTGTTTGGAATGGCTGCTGCACTCCACCCCAGAGACGGCTGCATTTCAGCAGCCCTTGGAAAGCTCGGTGGAAGCCCAGAGGTGAGCCGCATTATCATGGGAACACATCATCCGTGCTCCCTGTAAGCCGAGCGCTTGGGTGGGTGCTCAGGAGAGATTCCAGCGGATCAGCAGCATGCCCACCGCGAGGTTTGTGTGTCTACTGGTGGGTACATTTGCACAGTGCACAAAATTTATTCCGCACATGGATGGAACAAATCCGCACAGAGGGAACAATGCTCATAATGCTCCTGGGCCAGAGGCTTCTTCCCCTGGGGTCACTGACAGCTGGGGGCGGGGGGGGTCTCTATTTTAGGGACACGTTTCTTCTCTTCCTACGTCACTTTTAGCAGGCAACAGCCACCGGCCTCCCCTCCCCCTAGTTCATTGATCCCTCTCGTCCATCATGGACTTGTCTGTGGGCCCCGCTAGCATCATCCTCCATTCCCACATGGGAGCCGTTCAGCCCGCTGTTGGCTCACAGCACTTTGAGGGCCTCGGTGGTTTTATGATGGCGATGGAGAGTCTCCTGGCTAAAGGGTGGGACGGGTGCAGGAAATCTGCGTTCTATTCCCAACTCTGTTGTAAGACCGTAGGCATGTCTGCCCCGTGCCTTGGTTTCCCCATCTGTGAAATGGGGGTTCTGCTTCCAACCCACCTCCCCTGGGCAAGGAGAAGCTCAGCAGGGTCTGGAAAGCAGCTGGATGGTGCAAGAGCAGCATTCACTATTGCGTGTGATCGGCCTGCTGGCACCCTGGAGTACAGCGTCTAGCGCCTCCTGGCAGAAATCCGCCCACCCTCCCATGGCTGCCAAGGAAGTCACTGCAGAGCTAAGGCCACCCCTGCCTCCATTGACCCCGGGGGGAGTGTTGCTATTGATCCCAATGGAAGCAGGACCGAGCCCTTAGGTTGCTACTGAACGCAGTGCCTGGCCGGCTGCTGCTGGGAGTGTAGGGAAGGAGCAGAAACAGACTCATGGATGGAAAATGCTCCTGGCTGCCTCCCCAATTCTCTGCCGCAGACACATGTCCGTGGCCCGCCACAGAGCTGGGCTCTCCTTGGGGATGTCGCCAGAGAGGGTTTTGGTTTGAAACCGATGGGGAAACACATGGTGCGCACAAAAATATTAAATAAAAAAAAGTAAAATAAAATATTTACAACACTTATTTTTTATCCTAAGAACGGAGAACGGCCAGGCTGGGTCAGACCCAAGGTCCATCTAGCTCAGAGAGTGAACAGAACAGGGAATCCTCAAGTGATCCCTCCCCTGTCACCCATTCTCTGCTTCTGACAAACAGAAGCTAGGGACACCATTCCCGAGCATGTTCTGGCTAATAGCCATTGAGAGACCGAACCGCCATGAATGTATCTAATGCTTTTTTGAATCCTGTTCAAGTCCTAGTCCTCACAACATCCTCTGGCGAGGAGTTCCGCAGGTTGGCTGTGCGCTGTGTGAAGAAAAACTTCCTTTGGCGTGTTTTAAACCTGCTGCCTGTTCATTTCATTGGGTGACCCCTAGTTCTTATGTTATGGAAACAAGTAAATAACTGTTCCTTATTCACTTTTTCCACACCAGTCATGTTTTTATAGCCCTCGATCACATCCCCTCTTAGGCTCCTCTTTTCGAAGCTGAAAAGTCCCAGTCTTTTGACTCTCTCTTCACATGGCACCTGTTCCAAACCCCTCATCATTTTTGCTGCCCTTTTCTGAACCTTTTCCAATGCCAATGTATCTTTTTTGAGATGAAGTGACAATATCTGTACTCAGGATGTGGGAATATTGTGGATTTATACAGAAGCCATAAGACGTTCTCTGTCATATTCTCTACCCCTTTTGTAATGATTCCTAACAGGTCGCAATGTGTTTGGAGGCAGGATAGGAGCTGTTCCGTCGTTGGTTAATGGGTGGGGGCCCAAGCCAGTTCTGTGTGGGTATGTCTACACTTTATTCCTCTCTCTCTCTTGAGGCTTGCAAATACAGACACTTGAAACTGCAAATGAAGCAGGGATTTAAATATCTCACACTTCATTTGCATAATTGCATTATGGCGCTATTTCGAGAAAGAAAACCGGGCTATTTCGAGATAAGCCCTTCCTTCGAAATAACCCTTAAACCTCTTTTTTTTTTTGAGGAGCAAGGGTTACTTCAAGGGAAGGGTTTTATCATGAAATAACCCCTTTTTTCTCTCGAAATAGCGCTATTTCAAAATAGCGCCATAACGTGATTATGCAAATGAAGCACGGGATATTTAAATCCCCGCTTCATTTGCAATTGTGGGTGTCTGCATTTGCATTCCTCTCGAGCGAGAGAGAGAGAGAGGAATGAAGTGTAGACTTACCCTTTGGTATTGTCAGGAGAAACCCCTAACTACGGAACCCTGTCCTTGTCTATGCCAACTCCACCTGGCAAAAGGACGACGTGGAGATAGCTAGATTAACTTGCCGGCAGACAGACAGACAGACAGTCTAGTCAGGGCTATAATGAAGTATTTGGTGACCACTGACTGCATCATTTGGCTAACGATGCTGAGCAGCCTGATCCTGTTTCATCCCCCCTCTTTAAATCTCCCCACCTCAGACTCTCCCGATGCGCTTTAGCTGCTGCCCGGGTTTTCGGGGAAGGGGGCTGGTGTTGCTTTTGTCACCACTCAGGGTACGGCTGTACCAGCGTGAGAGGTGTAATTTCCAGCACACCTGCACCGGTGCTGAGCAAATGTGCTAAAAATAGCCACAGCACTGCAGCTGTCCAGGAAGGAACTAGCCCCTTCCACTCCTGAGTACGGGTCTAGGGGCTCGGCCAGGATTTGAGGTGGGGGGCTTGTCGGAGGCCCCAGCCCTGCTGCTGTTTTTAATGCACGCGTTGGCTCACAGCTAGCTTTGTACGCCTGCCGGTGCAGGAGTTCCACTGCAGACACATCCTCAGCCTGGCTGCAGCCCATCTGTGCATCTCCAAATACCGCCCCCCCACTTGAATGGTTTAACCCTCCCGATTCTCCCCTCTCCCCGGCAGGTCAGGGGATTCATCCCCATTTCACAGTCAGGCAAACCAAGGTCCCAGGCGAGCACATCTCACAGAGCCATTCCCCAGCCCTACACAAACTCCACCCCACTGCACCGGGGCTTTAGCTTCTGCAGATGTGACCAATTTGTGCCCAGGCTGATCTGCTCTCCCCGTTCTTGGCCTTTGATCTCCTGGGCTCCCCCGGCGGATGGGAAAGCAGGTCTCCCGCGTCCCTGGGACTCTGAGAGGCACTGGCCCGGCCTTGCCAGGAGCTTGTTCTGGCGTCAGGAACGTGACTCAGGCTGGTGGGATCTTCACTGGGTCCCTCATCTCTCAGCGTTTACAGCGGAGGAGGCTCCGGCCACTCAGGCACTTGTCAGGGGTTGGAATCGAACAGGGGGGAATGATGAGCACAGTGACTTCCAAAGAGACAGGGTCACCCGGCCCCGCCCCGGCAACGCGGCTCCCAGGGAGACAGGGTCACCCGGCCCCGCCCCGGCAACGTGGCTCCCAGGGAGACAGGGTCACCCGGCTCTGCCAGGTCCTGGCAAGGTGATTCCCCGAGCAGATGGGGCTGGTCCCACCCACGGAAGCCCACGGCTGCTCGCTGTGCTGCCCTTAAGCTCTGCCGACACGGAGGATCTCATCTGGGACCAGCTCCGTGGATCCCCCAGGCAGGAGCTTGGCCCAGGGAGGGAGACGGCTCTGAGCAGGGACCAGGGCGTCTCAGCGCCAGCTGGCTCAGCCTAGCGGGAAGCAAGGCCCTCGCGCTGGCCAGGGGCAGACTCCCTCTTGCCTCCCCGGCTCTCGTCCTCAGGCCGGGTCTCAGCGGTGGGGAAGGGATGGACCCAGTGCAGGCTCCGGCCAGCGCATGGAGACTGCGTCTCTAGAGACAGCCAGCTGGCAGGCTCGCCCACCTGCTCTCCGGCAGCTGCCTCTTTCCATCACAGCCCCATCACTAGGGCCCTCAGAGCGGCTGTCGCCCCCACGGCGGCGTCAGGAGCAGCGCTGGCGGCCGGCGGGGGCAGAAGAATGGGATGGGGAGAGTGGGGATTAAAGCAGCTGTTGTCTCCTGCCGACGGATGTGGGGAGGGGAATCTCTCACACCCCCTGTGCCCTGCAGCGTTAACTCACCGGTGCCTTTCTCACTGAGCCACGCGGGCCCCCATGGCCAGTGTCTGCAGCTGCTGCATGTACATGGCAGCCTGGGCTGAGCAGGAGAAGAGGCCAACAGCTGCAGCAGCGAGAACAACTCATCGCCTGGCCTGGCAGTACCTTCCTGGGGGCTCTGACCACGCCGCAGTGCTGAAAAGGGAGCTGCTAAGGCCAGACGGGAGGCTGAATAGGGATTGTAGGAAAGGCCGGAGGAAGGTGGCAGCAGGAAATTAGGTTGGCAAAAATAACGAGCCCAACATTTTGTGTGTGATGAAAGGGAACTAGGTCCCCCAAGGCAGGGAAAACAGTGCCACAAGCTGTTCAATGAAACGCAAGCCGCAGCCGGTATGGGGAAGCCTCAAAGGCCATGGAGCTCTGTAGACTCAGTCGAAGAAACACTGAACGAGGTGACACATGGAACGGCAGCGGGGGGAGAGGAGATAACTCTCGCTGTGATCAAGGCAGTTGGAGAGCCTGGAGCCCAGGAATTATTAAGAAGGGGAGAGAAAATAAGACCCAGAATATCTTACTGCCCCTGTATAAAACTATGGCACGCCCACATCTGGAATACTGTGTACAGATGTGGTCTCCTCACCTCAAAAAAGATATTTTGGCCTTGGAAAGGGTTCAGAAAAGGGCAACTGAAATGATGAGGGGTTTGGAACGGGTCCCATATGAAGAGAGGTTAAAGCGACTGGGGCTTTTCAGTTTAGAAAAGAGGAGACTGAGGGGGGATAGGATAGAGGTCTATAAAATCATGAGTGGTGTGGAGAGGGAGGATAAAGAAAAGTTATTTATTAGTTCCCATAATAGAAGAACTAGAGAACATCAAATGAAATTAATGGGGAGCAGTTGTAAAACTAATAAAACGAGTTTGGGACCCTCAGTGATAAACAGGCTGGGGAGGGCGTGTTTGAGGTGGGCTGGCCATTAGATAAGAATGGCCAGCAAGGAAAACCAAGCAGGAAGACGGAAGCAAGAAAGGACCCAGACGATGGAGGGTACAATGGAAAGACACTGTTGACCTATTAGTGCTCACACCAGGGCTGAGGTCAGCGTAACAGTAGCTCTCAGCGGTATAACATTTTTCACGCTCCTAAGTGATGGAGCTAGATTGACCTATTTTTTAAGCATAGACCAGACCTAACTCAGACAGATTTTCATTCAGCCCCAGGAACAGAACTCAGTACCTTGTGTTCAATGAGACAGAGGCCCCACCATAGGAGCGAAAGGGAAATCTCCATTCACACTAGCACTGGTTTCAGGGACTATAATGGGCCTTAGGACAACATGCTCTCTCTTTCACACTCCCACACGTATTGGTTGCCATTCCAGAGAGCTGTGTGGTGCACACAAACACTACATGGCAGCTTGCAATTTCCAAATTCTCTGGTACTCTAGCAGTGCCCGTGGGCTCTGCTCATTGGGTGGGGAACAGCCAATGGCTACATGCCTTGAATGACCTATAAATTCAGGCCACGGAGGCCTTTTCCTTTCTTTTCAAAATGGCTGCCATCGAGACACTTTGCTAGCTCAAAAGGCTGAGGGTACAAAGTAAGTCAGTCATTTTAAAGTGGAAATCTCCAGGTCCTGAAATAAATTGTGTGTGAGAGAGAAACTCACACATCTTCTATTTTGCCACGGTCCACGCCCATGTGGAATCCAGTCCGTTCTGTCTTGGTATCTATAGTTTACTCCACTCCTTCGGTCTAGAATTTAAAATCGCACCACAACCCTAGCCCAAAATTCTGAGCTCATTATGGGTACCTCAGTCCCGTTAGTATGAGATATGATGGGCCAAAGCAGGGGAGGAAACACAGAACTGGGGTCGTGGCAGAGACCTAAAAGAGGGAAGCTGTTTTCTCCAGTATTTTGTGGCTGCTGGGAAGTTCTGAGCACTTTCCAGTCTCTGCTTTTGTCTCTCTGAGCTGGGAGCTACACAATCTTTGCTTCAGAGGGGGTAGCCAAGTTAATCTATAACTGGAAAAACTTAAAAACAACCAACAGTCCTGCAGCACCGTTAGAGACTAACAAAACATGGAGAGGGTATCACGGGCTTTCATGGGCACAGCCCACTTCTTCAGATGAGTGGTGTTATGTAACATCTTTGCTGTTTGATTTAAAAAACAAACAAAACAACTCCTCTGTATTATGCAGGTCAGACGAGGTATCTGCAAAGTCCTTTCTGGCTTTGGGATCTGTGAAACGAGTGAATGGCTAAATCTCAGCAAATGTGCTTTTAATTTACCTCTCAAATAAATTCCTTTCAGGTCTGCCTTGTGCCAGATCAGCTGTGTCTCCCAGGCCGGTGAGTCGGCTGAGTAAGGCGCTTCCCTGCCAAGGGTAAGTCTTGAGGATTTTCCCCAAACCTACTAGTCAGCAGTTCTCTAAGGCGTTTCCTTTCAATAGCCATACGGTGACACAATGGGTAAGAAGCTGATCCCAGATTTGCACGTGACTGTCTCTGTGAGCTGGGATAAGTCGTTTCACCCAGCTGTGGGGTGGGTGCAGGGTGCTAAGAATGGACCTGTCAATGCAAGTACAGTGTTTTGAAGATGTAGGAGCCGGGTGACAGGATCATGTCTGCATCACTCCCTTCTCCCACAGGCTCCCTCTCGGCGGTGCTCAGGCGTGTACACTCTCTCTCTCTAGGAGCTGCAGCTACACGTTCTAAGTCTTGGCACCGCCGCAGCGAGCGGGGGGTCTCTGTGGAGGCCTGTGCCACTGAGGTTGAAGGTTGAGAGTTCTCTTCCGGGGTGCTACGCGGAGGCAGGGCAGCAGAGCGGCTGTCTGGCCAAGCAGGAGGCAGGCGCTGGTTTGGTCTGTCTTACACTAGTGTACGGTACTAGCAGCTTTACCTGCTGTTGCTTGGATCTGTAACTCAATGAAGCTTTCTTTAAACTTAATTTAAGTTTTGGAAATGAACCATGTGTGCCATTATTGGATTGAAACTACGGTGATTTCAAAACTTTTTCTGGGTTTCTCTTTTCTGTCTACTTCATGTATGTATTTTGAGTTTTCTATTTACTCTGAGGGCCGTACGCAGGAATTTCAGGGTGTGTGTGTGTGTGTGTGTGCTTTTTTAGTAAACGTGGACCACAAGGGTGTGAATGCACCCCCTCTGATCCCCCAAGTAAGCGGGGAAATCAGCCCCAGCCTTCCCCTGGCTGGTCACAACATGGGGGAGGGAGCTTTGAGCAGCAAGTTGCTCCTGCCTTCCCGTCACCAGCCGGAGCATGCTTACTTGGGAGGCCATGGGGGGTGCTTTCACGCCCTTCGCGCACACCCCTGCATATGGGCCTGACTCTACTACATATTTTACAGCAGGGGCGGGGAACCTTTTTTGGGTCAGGGGCCGCTGACCCACAGAAAAATCAGTCGGGGCCCACACACACGTGAGAAGCAACCCCACCCCCACCCCACAAAAAAAATCCATTGACATTGTCCCTGACTGAAAAGGAGAAAGACACTCCCCACATTCCCCTCACACACTAGAGCCTGGGGGGGCCCAGGCTAGTCGATTTTGTGCGCTCCAGCCCTGCAGTGGGGGAAAGGGAGATGGAGCATCCAGACCCCGGGCCTGAGGTTCCTCACTCGTTTTAGAGAGTTTATCTCTTTGATCAAGAGAGAAACTCTCCTCCTCCTCCATAGTAAGAGCTAGGACCACCACAGCAATCCCATTCCAGGGACATCCTGTTTTCCTGGCACCACCAAACCCTTACGTTGCTTTAAGTTATGATAAGAGGAAGCTGCATACGGAATTGGGTGGTCCTAGCTCTCACCCTTTAAGAGGCATTCTTGATCAGACAGACAGACAGACAGACAAATGTTCTAGAATATGTAATAGATCACAGAATGCCATTTGGAAAGTAGAAACTACCTAAGACTGGATTAAAATGTCAGGGGATATCGCAAGAGGAGCGGATGGATCCGTTCTGGTGTAGCCATTAAAGCTTCGCTTTGGAGTTGTTTAATCATTTGACTTAGGCTTGGCAGAATTCCAGCTTAATTTTTTGTATATAATTTCAGTGGATAATATCAATGTTTACTTTTTTAAGGATTGGTTTTTTATTTTATTAATTTCAATGGTCAGCTGTGCAAAATTTCAGGTGTTCAGCATTTGTTGTTATTTCTGTCTAATTAAAGGTTGCAGGACATGAAGGGCAGGTTGGCCAATAATCGTTTAATGACAGTCGATGTGGAGATTCAGAAAGGGGAGAGCGTTATACCCTGTTAAAATACGAACTGTTGACGTCACACACCACATATACAAAGTAAATATCCTGACATCAAATCCTAATAAGATCTCAAGCAGCATCTTTCTTACTTTGCCTACTAGTAAATGATGATATTTTTCTAGGGAAATGTTTTTGGGGGGATTGTGCACGTACAGTGAAATTGACGTTTATTGGCACGTATAGGTAAAAACTGACTCTTCTCAGCCTAATTATACCTTGTACATGTCCCGCTCCTTTTGACCCAAGTATCACAAAGCTCTTAGCAGATAGTAAAGTCCCACAATTTGTTGGGAGGTGAGAATTCTCTCCCTCTCTCAGATCAGACACTGAGTTTACTCCGATTATAAACACTCTTGGGGAGGGACTGCCTTTTATGCTGTGTTTGTACAGCGCCCAGCACAATGGCGTTCTGGACAGGGACTGGGGCTCCTACAAGCTACCACAATACAAATCACAAATAGTCGGGGAGTTCGGAATACAGAACCCAGCAGTGCTGGCTGCCGGAACTTACTGCTCTAACCCTTAGATCATGCTGCCCCTCAGTTTGACTCTGTTTTACATAGAGGCAAAATAAGTGTGCAGTGGTGTTGCATTCTCTGTGGGGCTTGCATCCCAGCGGAGAAGAAGTCTTTTCCACTACACCGGTTCGTGAGACCTTTTGCTTGTAAGCGCTCCTCAGCTCTGCTTTACGTTGTGCCTCGGCTACCGTTTTCCCAGGGTGCTGGCAGGAAAAGAGAGGGTTGGCAGGAAACCTGACATGGCATGTTGTTTTATTGATGGGTTACTTTGTCGTGATGGGGCTTGGGGGGAGGGCGGGTTAGAAACAGAGCATCAATAAACGGCTCGCGTTGTGGACGGAGAGAGACGGATTAGGAGCCGGGTGAAAACGTGTCAGAATGCAGAAAGAAAAATGAGCCGCCGGCTGAGCCAAATTGGTGTCCGATGAAGGCTGCAAGGCCTGGTATAAGCAAAGCACTTGGGCCTGGTGACACTGATCGAGAGAGACTGATGAAAAACAGCTGGATCTGGTTGCAAACATCTGGGGAACCAGGGCTGGTGTGAGGGAGAACTCTAATAACTACAGTGGCTCTGGCTGCTACTTCTCTGTGTTTTACTTTGTGGCTTTGATAAGTCGTCATCAGGCGTTTAATTAAAAAGATAAGAACATAAGAACGGCCATACTGGATTGGAACAAAAGTCCATCCAGCCCAATATCCTGTCTCCCAACAGTGGCCAATGCCAGGTGCCCCAGAGGGACTGAACAGAACAGGGAATCCATCCCCCGTCGCCCATTCCCAGGTTCTGACAAACAGAAACTAGGGACACCATTCCTGTCCATCCTGGCTTATTGCCATGGATGGGCCTAATCTCCATCTAGCTCTTTTTTGAACCTTTAAAGACTTCACAACTTCCTTTGGCAAGGAGTTCCGCAGGTTGGCTGTGCGCTTCATGAAGAAAAACTTCCTTTCATTTGTTTTAAGCCTGCTACCTATTAATTTCATTTGGTGACCCCTAGTTCTTGTGTTATGAGAACAAATGAATAACCTTTCTTTCTTTACTTTCTCCATGCCAGCCATGATTTTATAGACCTCTGTTATATCCCCCTTAGTCCCCTCTTTTCTAAGCTGAAAAGTCCCGGTCTTATTTAGCTCCCCTCATACAGCAGCTGTTCCAAACCCCTAATCATTTTGTTGCCCTTTTCTGAACCTTATCTTTTTTGAGATGAGGCGACCACATCGCTACACAATACACAAGACGTGGGTATACCATGAATTTATACAGAGGCAATAAGATATTCTCTCTCTTATTATCTATCCCTTTTTAAATGATTCCTAACATGTTGCAATTTGTGTGCAGGCAGGATTGGAGCAGTCACTTCTTTAGTTAGCGGGGATGTAAGTGTAGTTCTAAGAGACTCTGCCCTTTCCCTTTTCCCCTCAATTTGGATTACATGTAAAACTTTGGAGCATTGCGGACAAAGGTAACTCCCTTAAGCTAGTGCCTGAGAAACCGCGCAATTGACGCAGGAGTGGTGAAATGCAATTGACGTGGGGCTGGCGGAGTCCAGTCCAGCTCTGAAGCCCAAGCTGATTCAAGTCGGTATAAACCAGATGGGCTGGTGCCGGGAAGGGCATTTTCTTTCTCTGAGCATCTCCAGACTTCGGAACTCACTTCTTCCTCCTACTCCAAAATAACTGGAGTGTGATCATTTCTGATCGGTTTTTTTCGGGTGTTTGAAAATGGGCAGGGGGAGGGGATATCATAAGGGTGGAATTGTTGGAAAAGGAGACGAATGTCTGGGTTTCAAGTTGTCTAACTGGTACTGAAATGATCATTAGGGGCGTGTCTAGACTACAGGGGTTTTTTGGGTTTTTTTTTTTTAAGTGGCCTTTTTTCGAAAAAACTTCCCTTGTGTCTAGACTGCTGCCGTGTTCTTTCGAAAGTAAATCGAAAGAACGCGGCAATTTTTTCGACCGCGGAAAACCTCATTTTACAAGGAAGAACGCCTTTTTTCAAAAGTGCTCTTTCGAAAAAAGGCGCTCTGTAATGCAAACTGCGCTTTTTCGAAAGAGCATCCACACGGCCTGGGTGCTCTCTTTCGAAAAAGCGGCTCGCTTTTTTGAAAGTACAGGTTGTCGTCTAGACGCTCTTTTTCGAAAGAGGCTCTCCAAAAGTATCTTTCGAAAAAGCCTCTTTCGAAAGAGGTTTGCCGTCTAGACGTAGCCTATCTGTATTGCTGCCTGGGGATGTACTTTTAATCTATGGCAAAGGGAATCTGGATAGAAGCCCTTTCACAGCCTTTGAGTGAGTCTAAATAAATCCTTGTTTCTTAAACTGTATTCTGCGGAGAACTCACAAGTGTGCCGCGGGAGCTGCTAAGACGCAGCGGGTGGTGCGAAGAGGCGAGCGAGTGGTGACACAGCAGGAAATGAGGCGGGCTACCCACGTTCCTCATATGCTTCTGTGCCCGGCTTGCCACCACCTGGGAAAACTCCGCACCTTGTCAGAAGGAAGGAGTGTTGCAGGACCAGCAGCAGGGCCGGCTCTAATTAGCTATCTCTGATGCTCGTCTGGGGATCCTGCCTGCCAGGGGAGAGAACGGCCCTAAAGCTGCCACCCCGACCGGATCTTTGCACCGCTGCCTTTAACCCTCGCTTGTTACCCAGGTCAGCTGAGGGAGGCCAGCACCTTCCACCGTCTCGCACAGACAGGGCCCTTCCCTTCAGTATTCTGTGTCAAAAATAACAGAGCCAGGGGCTAGAACTATTGAAGGACAAAACATTAAGCAGTGAGGGACCCACTGTGAATTGGGGGGCAGTGTAAGGCCCTCAGTGCCCCTAAAGCTGGTGTGACTGCTATGGCTGCTGTCAGTCAGCTGCTTGACATTAACCCGTGCTTGATAAGGTGTTGCATTTATAATTTCCACCAATATGAGTAAACAGAGTAAATTACATTTCCCTATTGAAAAGGCAGAAATCTAGAAGGCTTCACAGGGCAGTGAGCAAATATTGTTGTTGTCAGTAAAAGTGTTGTATGGTGTTCAAGGGGCAAGCTGTTTTTTTTTTTTTTTTCCCCCTCAACAAAAAATCCTTGGTATTCCTCATAAAAAAAATGATTGTTTGGTGTTCCTCGGAATTAAAAAGTTTAAGAAACACTGAACTAAACAGTCAGCATAAGGGTGGGGAAAAGACGTTAGATGTAAATCTGATTTCAGTGTCAATCTAGAGCAGGGGTTCTCAAACTTTGTGATACTCTTAGTTGCTCACGACCCCCCTCTAAGTTGCTCGCAACCCCCCAGGGGGTCGGGACCCACAGTCTGAGAAACGCAGACCTAGAGGATAATGTTTGCAGCCCCAGGACGGAATCTTTCCATTCATTTCTAGTCCCTGTCAGTTGTATCGAGTCCTACCATCGTTGGTGGTTTTCTTGAAGCCCCGACGTCTGGAAGCAGGTTATGGCCTGACGTTTTCGGCTTCTGTTAACAAATAAAAGGAAATGCCCAACAGTAACCCCTTGGCCCCTGCTTGTTAGTAGAATTGATGGCGAGTTGGGGTGGATGCAGGCATTACCGGGTGAAAGTCTGTGGCCTGTGTTATGTGAGAGGTAGGAATGTAACCGGGTGACCGTTAACTGGTGAGCATCACCTAGGTGATGCTAACAGGTAACTGGTTAACCAGTGGCCCAGCCAGGTTGGAGAAGGCTCCCTCTCCCCCGTCCAATGTGGGCAGGGGGGCTGCTCCAGACCAGCCAGGCCCACGGCGCCATGGGAGCCCAGTTAAGCAGGTAACTGATTACATGGGATTTTACATCGACTTGGTCTATGAAAATCAGGAACTGAAGGGAGCGCTTTGAAAGCTCCTCGGCAGGCCCCGCTCACGTAGCTCATACAATGCCCTTAACGTGCACGTCGATCCCCGGGGAAGTCGCCCGGCTTTGTTAGAAACGAAACGCCCCGCTGAAATGACGGGGAGCAGATTTAGATGTCACCCCCTTCAGCACTTACATCGTCCTCATCGATATGGGAGCCTGGCTCGGGGAGCTGTTTCGGGGAACCTCCTCAGCTCTTGGAAATGACAAGGGAATATTAATTAGCCAGGGTCTGGGTTGTGTCTCATAATGAATAAATCAAGAGCCTCGCCGCAGAAGATAAATCACTGTCTGGGAGAAAAAACCAGAAAATTCCCCAGATTGTTTAGTGCTTTGTACAGCACCTTTCAAAAGGCTTTGTGGATCTAGAAGGATCATTGCAGCTGCCTCTGGGGGTGGACACCACAGCTGCTTAACAGCTGATAGCCCCACAAATGTGTTCCTATTTAGATTAAGACCCTAGCTAGCGGCCCCAGTGGGGCTCAGGGCCCCACAGCTGTGCACTGACCCGACAATGATACGATCTCAAGGAGAAGCCTTCTCTTTCTGTGTTCCTGTGTTGAGGTCCCCCAACGTCCATCTCCTAGCTGTTCAGTGTTTTGCTGTCCCATTCAGCATGCTTACTGGCACGTCTGCTCCCTTCTGGGCTACTGCGATTCCTGCCCTTTGATCCTCTTCCTCCCCCACCTTCCGTTCTGTTTTTCTCCCTCCTCCCTGTCTCTGTGTCACTCCTGTCTTCCTCCTGCATTTCCTCCCTTGCGGGCCTCTTCCCCGCCCGTTCCAACGGCTACACCGAATAGTGACTGTTCACATTGCATGTGTCTTCCTCAGACTTGAGTGTTAACGTTCCACCTGGGGTCTGGCCCATTCACACCTCCCAGAGTTGTGGTTTCAGGCTGCCTGCAGACTCAGGCAGACACGGCTGCGTCCACTGTGCTCTGATCACACGTTCCAGGTTTAACTTGGTGAGCTCAAGTGATCAGCAGTGGGATGGTTAACGAGCTGAGTTTTAAGTGATCGCCAGACAGTTGTTGCCAGGTCGATATCCCCTTAAGACGAATGGAAGAATTTCCCACTTCTTCCACCGGTGGCTCTAGAAACATGGAGCCCGGCCCGGCCCTACAGAATAGGGGCTGGGACTCTGTCCTGGAAAGCAGAGACTCTGAGAAGGGTTAAAGATTTTAGTCAGTGGTTCTCAAACTTTTTGGCCCACAGCCCGCTCCGCTCAATGCAGACCTTTCCGCAGGCCACCAGCCAACCACCATGACGAGAAAATGGGAGCAGGAGCAGGCTGGGGGTGGTGGTCTGGCCAGGAGGTTGGGCGCAGGAGCGGGCTGAGGGTGGGGAGTCGGATGGGAGGTAGGGTGCAGGGGTGGAGGTACGGGGTCTTGGTGGGAGGTGCGTGGGTGAGGGGACTCAGGGTCCAGGGATGGGATGGGGGATCTGGGTATGAGAGAGATGGGGGGGGCGCTTAACCTGGTTCCATGTCTCCCACTGCTCCCATTGGCCATGATTCCGGCCAATGGGAGCAGCGGGGAAAGCCTCCAAGTGATCAGTTTCCTGCACGGCTGTTCCCCAGCTGGAGGGAAGGTAGCAGCAGTGCACAACGCCACTTCCTCCCACCCCAGAACGGCTCTGGCTCCTCCTCACTGCCCCCCCCCCCAGGAAGCTGGAGCTGGCACCCCAACCTCACAGCCGGGGGCCCTGGGGCCGGAGTGCCAGAACAGGTTCCCTGCTGCAGGGAGGGGGCGAGCCCCAAACCCCATGATGGGCTGAACTTCCACAGAGCAGTAACCCAGCGCTGAATGAATCGGGGGGGGGGGGGCTGCCATTCAAATACAAACATCCTAGACAACAGGCTGGGTGTCACCAGGAGAACAGGTTTGTTGGACAGGAGTCACCTGCTAGGTCTGTGTTTGCGCCGATGCTGCTCAGGGACTCACCTGACAGAGGGGCTGGGAGGTTGTAAGAAGGCAGGAGTCACTTTGCGTGGGGCCTGTGGCCATTTTCATCAGCCCAAGCAGCTGGCACCTGATAAGGGGAGAGGGAGCCCCCCCCCCAAGACTTCCCAAGCAAGGGTGAGCGAGCCACCGGCACGGTGTGATGGGTTTGTGGTTCGCTGCGTGATCTGTTCTCTCCGGCCTTCCTCTCGCTTAAGCAAAGCGCCGTGGTGCGTTCGACCCCTGTGCAGTCTGGGTCCGTGTGCGCACCCGTTACGTGCCACACCAGCTCTGTGCCCAGGGCCCTCAGGCATGGACTCGGGGCAGCACACGGGCCTTGGGCAGTCTCCGGAGGCTGACAGCACACAGGGCTGCCCGTCTGGTGCATGCCAGAGGGTGACGAGCTCCGTGGCCGTTCTGGTGTCCCCGCTTCCAAAGAGATACGGACATCTGGGGAAAGGGGGCAGAAAAGAGCCCAGGAAAACGATGCTAAGGGCGGAAAAGAAACCCCTCCGAGTGGGAGACTCCACAAGCGCCGTCTGCACGGAGCTGACCCACGCGCAGATGGAGAGGTGACAGGGTGACAGTGAAGTCCCTTCCCAGAGAGGATCTAGCGGAGAAAGGCAGAAGACGACCCACCGGCTGGCCGCGGAAGCCAGAGACGTTCCAGGTAGAAAACCAGGACGTGATGCAGGGGGTTCGCGATGGCTTCCAAGGCAGCCCAGATGCCTTTGGTGAGATGGGCTACAGGGAAATAAGAGACTGGGCTTGCGTCATAACCATGAAGGCTGGCCAGCACCTGGGGACTAAGGGGTTAACTATGTCGCCTGTCTCTAGCCAGGTATCTGGTCAGCCAATAGCAATGCAGGAAGGGATTTCAAACTGGGACAAAGGAATTTTTAACGTTTCCCTCCTTTGTCTGGGTCAGAGCAGTTTCTTCCATGTAACAGGGAGATGGGAAGGCCTGTCTCTCTCCCAAGAATGGACTTCTTCTATGTGTACATAAGAACATAAGAACGGCCGTACTGGGTCAGACCAAAGGTCCATCCAGCCCAGTGTCCTGTCTGCCGACAGTGGCCAGCACCAGGTACGCCAGAGAGGGTGGACCGAAGACAATGATCAAGCGATTTGTCTCCTGCCATCTCTCTCCAGCCTCTGACAAACAGAGGCCAAGGACACCATTTTATCCCCGGCTAATAGCCTTTTATGGACCTAACCTCTATGAAATTATCTAGCTTATCTTTAAACTCTATTATAGTCCTAGCCTTCACAGCCTCCTCTGGCAAGGAGTTCCACAGGTTGACTACACGCTGTGTGAAGAAGAACTTTCTTTTATTCGTTTTAAACCTGCTACCCATTAATTTCATTTGGTGTCCTCTAGTTCTTCTATTTAGGGAACTAATAACTTTTCTTTATTGGCCCTCTCCACACCACTCATGATTTTATAGACCTCCATCATATCCCCCCTCAGTCTCCTCTTTTCTAAACTGAAAAGTTTAGTGTAAGTGTAAGTAGGGCAAAGTTAGCGAACCCATCAGGTTTTATTTGTTTCCGGGTTTGGGAATGTGGATCTGATGTCTGAGCTGTTAAAAGTGGGTTTTTCCTCTCTAGGATTTGAGCCCATGGCCGGATCCCCCATGAGTATATCCATTGGTGGCCCTTGCCCTCTAGCCACCTTGATTACGCTTGCAACGGTAGCATTGCTTTGATAATAAAAGTTTTTCCCTTTTTCTAATTAACCGGTATTGATTCATTTCCGTGTCCTGGAAAATCTGTCTGTGGGTATCTGCATGCCTCTTTTTTGCTTTTCAAAGAGCTTGAGGTACCCCTGAGGTTTTTAGGGAGGTTTCCCCAGTGATCTCTTCCCTGGTTTTTTTTGGAATACTTGGGTGGAGGCAGCGGGTTTTTTTCTCCCAAGTCCAGGTATTAGGATTTTGGGGGAAGTTTTTGTACCAAAGCCTGGAGAGATCAGGTTTTGGGGATGTTTTTGCAGGTCCCCAGTTCTGCATTTGTCGTGCTAAAGTGGGGAACAGCCTTGACAGCTCGGTCCGGAGGGAAATGGGCTGATTGAACGGCCTTGTCTGCCTTTGATCTCTACGAATCACTTTCTGCTCGAACAACTCCCTCAAGGCCGGTCATTTTCTTCTGCTCCCTCCACCCCAGGGAAGGTTCATCGCTCTGCTGGACGGGGGATTCCAAGGGCTCCGCTTGCAGCCAGTCCTGGACTCCTCTCTGCACCAAAGCATGGAAAATAAAGCCTTGTGCAGCTTAACGGTGCCCATCTCGCTGCTCCTCTCCATGCCGTCACGGTGCGGGAACCCCGCTGCTGGGGTTTGCACCCCTTCTTCCCCTGAGCGCCAAGAGGAAAAGCAAGGTGGCGAAGTTCTGCCTGCGTCTCTGCTCTGGGCAGGCGGCGCGAGGTTCTGGGGAGAAGGGCCCATGGGGTAAGCCAGGCCTGCCCGCTCCAAGGACCATGACGCAGCAGCTCCGCTCAGTTGCTGGCGAAGCGCCGTCCAGCAGGAACGATGGGGGAGAAAGGAGGGCGGCTTTTCTTGGCTACGTGGCGCCGGCCTGTCAGCGTGATTTATGTTGCAATTTGCATCGCTTTGCATAATGTGCCCATAATGTACTTAGCACTCTGGAGTGTTGTTTGAACACCAGGAAGAAAAAGGCCTGAACTTCGAAGGCCTGATTTTCAAACAGAACTGAGCCAGGCTGCTGACGGGGCCCAGAGACGGATGGATCATAGGGAGGAATTTTATCCCTCCCTGCATTGGCTGGGTGGGCGATGGGGCTCCTGTGTGAGAGAATTGGGTTCTTGATTGTTCATTGCAAGAGCTTTTCCTGTCTTAAGCCTCCATCTCTCCTTGTACTGGCTGCTGTAGACGCAATGTTGTGGACAGATGCTTTGATCTGGCCAGTCCTAGGTCCTCTCCCTATTATTTATTTCTAGTGCCTAGAAGACACTGAGATCAGAGCCTCCCACACTTGGTGCAGCACGAACGCAGAGGAAGAGACAGAGGAAGAGAAAGGAGCTGGCTATTGAAGTAGCAAGACAGACAGAGGATGGGGGCAAGACAGCAGATTGTGGTCCCCCATTCTATAGCTGGATTAACCGAGGCACAGAGAGATTAAGTGATTTGACCAAGGCCAGACTGTGAGTCAGTGGCAGAGTTGGCAATGGGACCCAGGTCCATCGAATCATATAACACTAGAACTGGGGACCCTGAGAGTTCACCTAGTTCAGTCCCCTGCATTCATGCTCCCACAGACGTCCATGCAACCCTGTGGAGTACCAGAGTCAACCGGGGCACCATCAGCGGTCGATTTAGTGGGACCTTACTAGACCAGCTAAATCAAACCCCGGAAGATTGATCTCCGGAACGTTGCTCTCTGGGTAAGTGTAGACCTGACCTGAGTCTCTCTGCAGTGTGGGTAGGACCAGGCAGCTCTGTGTCTGACCAGCACAGGCACCGAACCTGAACAGAAGTTAGAGATGCTTCCTCCATTGCCTGGCCAGAACGAACCCCCAAAATAAGTAGTGCCATCTGTCGACAGCAGAACAGCTCTCCAGAGATGGGCCTCTCTGCACCAACCGCGTTCCGAGAGGAGAGGTTGAAGTCCTATCACGCGGGACCCTGGAGTCCTGTATCTGTTGTACATGAGATGTGTTGAGCCCCCCAGGTCTGTGCTGGCCTGAGAGTGCCAGAGCACCCAGCGTGCAGAGCTAAGATGTCACCTTAGGAATCACATCGGCAGTTATGCCCCCACGCTGACGGGGCCCAGAGACTGCTGCCATAGGGATGGGGAATGCTGGATCTGATCCGCCCGCCCGTATCGGCACAAAGACGCTGTTCGCTCCTGGTGGGACTCATCGCAACAGAGCTCCATCTGGTTAGCGTCACACAGGGCTAAGGGGGACTCGGTCGGTCTGTAAGTGCCTATGGGGGGACCAGATATTGAATCAAGGCTCGTCAACCTCTCCCAGCAAGGCAGCCCCCGAGCCAGAGACGGAATAAATTCAGACTGGAAGTAGCATATCCCTGCAGTGCGGCTGGGAATGGCCCCGGGTCACTGCCCGTGTCTCCTCGGCCTTCTGTGGAGCACACCCCAGGCTCCAGAGACCGACAGGTGAGTGTCTAACCCATCTCGGGGCCATGGCCAGAGAGCAATGGCATCTGTGAATGGATCCCATGCCCTTGGCTCCCACACGATGGCTGCAGAGTTTGGTCAAAGCCTGGAGAATATGTGACTTTTGCATGTGAAATTTCCGAGGCTCTTTCGTGTCTCTGTGAGCTCCAAAGCAGCATACAGAGAAGGACTGGGGGGCATACCTAGAATGCTTGTTATGCACCCCAAACCGTCATTCGTTCGGTTGCAACGCCAAGCCCTCGAATGCTTGGACATGCCCAAGTCAAGGCCGCCTGGATAACCTTAATTCAGCCCCCTGGCGCACGTGCACTCTGACAGTCTGGAATTGCATGATCACAGCGTTTTCCAGGGCTCAGGGTGGCCAGTGCTCCCTCCGTGAGCAGCTCTTCGACATCTGGCCTTTTCCCCATGCGGTGTGTAGCCCCGGCCTGGCCGCACACTGCTAAGCCCTGGCTCTGTCGGTTTGTTTCCTCCTGCACGTTTCTCCGGGGGAAGAAGCGGGGCAGGGGAGGTCCCTGCTGGAATGCCTGGTTTTTTAATATCGCCACGCTGGCATCCCTACCCGAGCGGCTGGGCCGGTAAAGAGGGAGGGTGGGGCCATGGGCTGGGTCAGAGGAACTTAACCTGGCCTATGCTCCCTGCCCCGTCCCTTCCCTCTGTCCCCATCCCAGGCCTGTGCGTGCCCCACAACTAGCTTCTCATCCCAGCTGCATTCTCCTCCCCTAGCCAGTCCTAGCCTTCGGCTTCTCTCCCAGCCCCCTGCCAGTCCCAGCTCCTCCTTCGGTCTCTCCCGACACGGACCTCTAGACCCCCCTCCCCAATATCACCTCCTCCTGTCCCCACTGGCTGCCTGCCCCATCTTCCCTTGCCCCACTAGCCCCAGGGTCTCCACGCTGGCTCCTTAGCCCATCTCAGTCTCCCCCAGCCTGCTGGCTCCAAGTCACCCTCCTCCATTTTGCTCCCAAGCCTCCCATCCCTGTTTCTTTGCCCAGCCAGTCCCAGTGTGACCCCCTCCCCCAACCTTCATCCGGTTCTTCCTGCCCTCCCCTGCAGGCTCCTCCCAGGGTGCTCCCCTCACCTGCCCTTCACAAGTCCCTCTCCTGCCTCATCTGCCTTCAGATCAGGCCCTTCTTTCTCCTCCTCACAGCCTGGGCACAGCAGGGCCCTGCTCTCCGGAAGATGCCGACCCTGGTACAGCCTGCAGCAGCTGCAATTGCAGGGACAGTCTGACCCAGCCCCAGGTCGGGGTGTGCCCAGGGGGACAAAATCATCAGGGAACCAAGCTGCTAAAATCTGAGCCCTACTGGGCATGTGCAAAATGCAGCATTGTCTGCGGCGGGAAACAGGCTTGGCAGAACTCCTTTTTTTTTAAAATAATTCCAATGGCAAATACTGGTATTTTAAGCATTTGCCCCCATTTCGGTTGATTTACATTTTCACCGTTGCTCAAAGCGACGGGCTTTAGGCATTTTCATTTTTATATTTACCTGGGTAAATTTCCACTGTGTTGCGATGGCATGGCGTCGGCTTGCCTTTGTGGGGGGATGGACGAGGACAAGCCGGACAGCGTAAATTAGTTAATAACAGGAAGTGTTGCGATTCAAAAAGTGCAAGCTTTCTAACCATCGCATGTCACAAGAGCCCAAGTGAATATCCGGAAATACCTCTCCAGCAAATTTCATCTGAGTAAGTGGGTTTTGCCCACGAAAGCTCATGATACCATCTATATTTTTCTTATTCTCTAAGGTGCAATAGGATTACTCTTTTTTTAAATTACAGACTAACACGGCTACCCCTCTGAGATCCTTAAATCAGCATCCTCAAAGAGCATTTTTCTTACTTTGCCTGTCAGTGAATTTCTATGATTATTAATGGAAATATATTTCTTTTGTTGGTCTGTGCATGTACAATGTAATTGATGTTTATTGACATTTACTGAAAACACCAAATCCTTCCAAACTTCCTATTACTTGGTTAAATTTGGGCAGATGTTCATGGGAATGGTAAAAACACCGCTCTGACCCCTTCCAAAATGTCAAATCCCTGAATCTCTCTAGCATGGGGCACTAGATTTTGTAAAGAAAGATTTCAAGAATTATATCAACCTGGGAGAAGCCCTGAATTTTCCTGTAACTCGGTTCCCAGAAATGACTCGGTTCCCAGAAATGACTAAACCGTTTTAGCTAATCTTAAAATATATAGTTAGACACTAAGCATAGAAAATTTCAGCCTGAATGTTTCCTCTTTGGCAAAGTTATAAGCAATGAGGCAGATACTTAGCATAGAAAATTTCAGCCCAAATTTTGGCAAAGTTATAAGTAACTGAAAACAGGGACTTAGAATGGAAAGTCTCAGGCAGCTTTAACAAAGAGGCGCCCAGGGCTGTCTATAGAAGTGGCATCTGTATATTTGCGATGGTTGGTGCTCTAAAGATCACAGACGGCTGACAGTGCGTTTAGGAAATCCTGTGTTGTTCATAAATCTGTCTGTCCCATATAGCTGCTATTGTGTGTGGTAAATTGTGTATAGCCCTTTAGCTGGAGCTCTTCTGGGATCTTTGGTCTTTCCTTCTAACACACAGAGCATCGGTCATTCAGTACTCATCACAGCATTAGTTTCCCCAAGCTCTTCTATCAGCAGTTGGCATCTCCTGTCCATGTGCTGCAGCATTGCAGTGGCCATTAGGGAAATGCTGAAGTCATACCGAGACAGTATAGAGAGAAAGATTAAGTGGAGTCACGGTAACTTTTGGTGGGAGCGGTGGGATTGAAGAATTTGTATTGTCTAGCTCCCCTCTTGGCTTTGTGGATATTGGGCTCGGCCCATGTTTGGGATGCTTCTGGAGAACAATAGCTCCTGATCCCTGGCCTCCTTTGTCCCTGGCTTGCAGCACTGGGAAATGCCATTCTCCAGAGGCTAAACCCTGACGTGTCAGGTGACTTACATCTGCGCGCACGCTGAAAGACTCTGCAGCTGTGGTGACTTGCGCCAGACAGTGGTGCTCACTGGGTCATTGTTCCTGGGCCAGAGACCTGCTACCATGCCCCTCCCTTTGATCCGGTGCCTTGTGTGTGATCGGATCCCGCACGACTCGTTCCACATCACCCTCACAGGCACGTGGCGGGGGCACGTAATTGCCAGGACTCAAGGGAAAGATGCTCATTTAAAGGACCCGCACCTCCTGTCTTTAGCACGACCCGCCACACAAGCAGCGCGCGGCCGAACCAAAGCATCCTCTGTCTGACGTAGAACATGACACGCAGGGATGTTCTGAGCTGTAGGGAAGAATGGAGGAGGCCAGTCCACCCCCAGGGAAGAGCTGAGCCCAGGGAAAGCTGGGGGCGGCCGAGCTGCAAACACTCCAAGAATTTGGAGCACGGAAGCACTAACTCAGCTTAGCGGAATCCTCCAGCACTGGAGCTGCGGGGAGACGGGTCCCTCAACGAGGGAGCATCGTCTCCACCAGGACCCGGAGCCGGCTACTCCGGAACAAGGAAGGCGCAGCACCGAGAAGCCGGAAACTGATTTTCTTTGCCCTGACCTGCTTTCTCCTCTTCATTCCCCCTGTTTTTGCCTCTCTCCTTCCCCTGGCTGCTTCCTTGGCTACATCTGGGCCTGGAGGTAAACGTCCTGGTTGCCGTAGAAACAGGGATGAAGGACACACTTCAAACAAAGCCAAGGGAAGCTGTTCTGCCGGATGCTGGCCCAGGCGTTCTGCTGCGGGATCCAAGGATTCCAGGGTTTGCTCCCTGCTGCCTAAACAGCTGGCCAGTGGCTGTGTGCTGGCCCCGGACAAAGCGACAACTCCAGGGGGCTGCTTGGCGCAGCCATATCCAGGCAAACAAGGGCTGGGCCTGCATTGAGCCTGCTCCTCCCGGGAATAGAGTAGGAGAATGTGGGACTTTGAGTGGGAGCCCTGTCCACACTGCCTGGGTCCCCGCCCCCTCCCTTCCTTGGGCAGCAGCATGGCCTAGTGGTCAGAGCAAAGGGCCCCTTTGCCCAGGGTTCAGTTCCAGACTTTGGCAAGGCCTTGTGGCAGGGCAAAGGGAGAGGAATGGAGGCACCAAAGGGTTTAAATCCCTCTTTATGAAGCTCCTGGACCAGCCTTGGCCTGAGGTGGCCTTAGCCGGGCTGCCCTCCAGTAACAGATCAGCCGTGTGCCCGGTCTGGCCTTAGCCGGGCTGCCCTCCAGTAACAGATCAGTCCTGCGCCCGGTCTGGCCTTAGCCGGGCTGCCCTCCAGTAACAGACCAGTCCTGCGCCCGGTCTGGCCTTAGCCGGGCTGCCCTCCAGTAACAGACCAGTCCTGCGCCCGGTCTGGCCTTAGCCGGGCTGCCCTCCAGTAACAGACCAGTCCTGCGCCCGGTCTGGCCTTAGCCGGGCTGCCCTCCAGTAACAGACCAGTCCTGTGCCCGGTCTGGCCTTAGCCGGGCTGCCCTCCAATAACTGACCAGTCCTGTGCCCGGTCTGGCCTTAGCCGGGCTGCCCTCCAGTAACAGATCAGTCCTGTGCCCGGTCTGGCCTTAGCCGGGCTGCCCTCCAATAACTGACCAGTCCTGTGCCCGGTCTGGCCTTAGCCGGGCTGCCCTCCAGTAACAGATCAGTCCTGTGCCCGGTCTGGCCTTAGCCGGGCTGCCCTCCAGTAACAGATCAGTCCTGTGCCCGGTCTGGCCTTAGCCGGGCTGCCCTCCAATAACTGACCAGTCCTGTGCCCGGTCTGGCCTTAGCCGGGCTGCCCTCCAATAACTGACCAGTCCTGTGCCCGGTCTGGCCTTAGCCGGGCTGCCCTCCAGTAACAGACCAGTCCTGCGCCCGGTCTGGCCTTAGCCGGGCTGCCCTCCAATAACTGACCAGTCCTGTGCCCGGTCTGGCCTTAGCCGGGCTGCCCTCCAGTAACAGACCAGTCCTGCGCCCGGTCTGGCCTTAGCCGGGCTGCCCTCCAATAACTGACCAGTCCTGTGCCCGGTCTGGCCTTAGCCGGGCTGCCCTCCAATAACTGACCAGTCCTGCGCCCGGTCTGGCCTTAGCCGGGCTGCCCTCCAGTAACAGACCAGTCCTGCGCCCGGTCTGGCCTTAGCCGGGCTGCCCTCCAGTAACAGACCAGTCCTGTGCCCGGTCTGGCCTTAGCCGGGCTGCCCTCCAGTAACAGACCAGTCCTGCGCCCGGTCTGGCCTTAGCCGGGCTGCCCTCCAGTAACAGATCAGTCCTGTGCCCGGTCTGGCCTTAGCCGGGCTGCCCTCCAGTAACAGACCAGTCCTGTGCCCGGTCTGGCCTTAGCCGGGCTGCCCTCCAGTAACAGACCAGTCCTGCGCCCGGTCTGGCCTTAGCCGGGCTGCCCTCCAGTAACAGACCAGTCCTGCGCCCGGTCTGGCCTTAGCCGGGCTGCCCTCCAGTAACAGACCAGTCCTGCGCCCGGTCTGGCCTTAGCCGGGCTGCCCTCCAGTAACAGACCAGTCCTGCGCCCGGTCTGGCCTTAGCCGGGCTGCCCTCCAGTAACAGACCAGTCCTGTGCCCGGTCTGGCCTTAGCCGGGCTGCCCTCCAATAACTGACCAGCCCTGCGCCCGGCCCTGGCACCACCAGCTGTGCTGAACGAGCCGGTGCCCACATGCAATGGACAGCTGGGGCCCCAGACCAGGCTAATGAAAAGTGCCCAGCGCACTCCTGCTGCCGGCTAGCCCCTGGCCACAAGCCGGCAGCTGCCAGGCTGCCTGCATCTCTCACCGAGGGCACCGCCGCAGCAGCTGGTGGAAGGTGAACTCCCCGGGGTGCCCCGTCGGGCAGCGTCAGCAAAGCGGTGCCGCTCGCTGCGGGAGCCGCCGTTCTTTGCCTTCGATCAGGACGCTCCAAGCCGGAGTCGAAAGCCCCGACGGGGTAACTCCTCCTGGCACAAAAACTCGTGCCTGCAAACGAGGTCACGCCAGCCGGGCGGGGCGCGCGTGCGGCGGGAAGAAAAGCAGCAGCTGCGCTCTCCAGTGGCGCTGGAGAGGGGGATAAATATAGAGCGCGCCGTGCATGTGTACAGCCGCGGCCAGCTGTTGGGCCGTGTGTTCATTAGGGCCGACTGTTTCGGAGCGAGCGGGAGGGGCGGGCCGGGGGAGGGAGCTGAGCGTTCCATTCAGAGGCAAAAGCGGGGCGAGCAACTGCAGCCGCCCCCAGCCCCGGCAGCTGGGCCTCGCTGATTGCTCCTGAGTCAGCAGCTTTCCCCCGCCTGCCTCCAAGGCGGCTTCAGCTCGGGGCCGGGCTCCCAAGCGGTAGATCCGTGAGCCGGCGCACGAGGAGCTGCGGGTGGCTGGGCCGGCGCTCTCCTGGCACCTGAGACTAACTCTGAACAGCTAGTGCGGAAGAGGACGGGGGGAAGGGAGTGTGGCCTAGGAGTCAAAGCACCAGGCGGGGATGTGGCAGAACCTGGGCTCTGGGCCTGCCTCTGCCGCTGCGCAGCTTCAGCTCTCTGGAAAATGGCGGCGCCTGGCTGCACGTGCTGTTGGTGGGCTCAGTGCCGAGAAAAAGTGTTTCAAGAGGAGTGAAGGGAGGCAGCACCTGGGCCTTGAATGAACTGGCCCTCTCTAGAGTGGGACTGGAGCGGTGTGTCCTAGCCCCTCTACTGCTAGCAGCTTGTGGAGACTTCCCCCTTAGCTCCAGGGCATTCTGAGGCTGGAGGGCCTGTGGCCAGGGGGTGGCTCCAATCTTGTCTCACGGAGGTGCTGAAGGAGGAAGGGTGATGAACCGTGGGGCCAGCCTGCAAAAAGCGGGGGGCATGGCAGAGCGGGGCTCCAAAGTGACCCTAGACACCTCTGGAGCTCCTAGTTTGAGCGAAGGGTCTGCCCTGCTACAGGCCTGGGAGGGAGCGGGAAGGGAGGGGAGGGAGGGAATCCAATGCACGTTCAGGTCAGCGCCTGGGGACGGGGAGAGCTGAAGAACGATGCTGGCCCAAGAACAGGTGGAGCTACGCTGGCTGTGAGCAAATTCAGGTGGGAAATCAGGAGGGGTGAGGTCTCCTGCACAGGAGCTGGGGGGCAAACGTGATTGGTCAGCAGGACACACCACCGAGCGTGGATGGAGTTGCTTGTGTCGCGGGGGCCTTGTCTTTTATCCCTAATGCTCATAGAATCATAGAATAATAGGACTGGAAGGGACCTCGAGAGGCATCGAGTCCAGCCCCCCGCCCTCAAGGCAGGACCAAGCTCCGTCTACACCATCCCTGACAGATGTCTATCTAACCTGTTCTTAAATATCTCCAGAGAGGGAGATTCCACCACCTCCCTTGGCAATTTATTCCAATATTTGACCACCCTGACAGTTAGGAATTTTTTCCTAATGTCCAATCTAAACCTCCCCTGCTGCACTTTAAGCCCATTACTCCTTGTCCTGTCCTCAGAAACCAAGAGGAACAAATTTTCTCCTTCCTCCTTGTGACACCCTTTTAGATATTTGAAAACCGCTATCATGTCCCCCCTTAATCTTCTTTTTTCCAAACTAAACAAGCCCAGTTCATGAAGCCTGGCTTCATAGGTCATGTTCTCTAGACCTTTAAGCATTCTTGTCGCTCTTCTCTGTACCCTTTCCAATTTCTCCACATCTTTCTTGAAATGTGGCGCCCAGAACTGGACACAGTACTCCAGCTGAGGCCTAACTAGTGCAGAGCAGAGCGGCAGAATGACTTCACGAGTTTTGCTTACAACACACCTGTTGATACAACCTAGAATCATATTTGCTTTTTTTGCAACAGCATCACACTGTTGACTCATATTCAACTTGTGGTCCACTATGACCCCTAGATCCCTTTCCGCCATGCTCCTTCCTAGACAGTCGCTTCCCATCTTGTATGTATGGAACTGATTGTTCCTTCCTAAGTGGAGCACTTTGCATTTCTCTTTATTAAACCTCATCCTGTTTATTAAACCTTATCCATGCTTCAGGGCTTGCCGATCGCCTGCAGGGGTCAGGAAGGGATCTCCTCCCGGCTCCACTGTATCCTGGGTGGATTGTTGGTCTCCTTCCTCGGAAGCACCAGGGTTGGAGATGGAAGATGGGTGGGGAGGGACGTGAGGCGGCACTGAGCAGTCGCGCTTAGGTGCTTGGCTGCCTGGTTCTTGCTCCCATGCTCACAACGCTCTGTAGCGGGGTTGGGAAGGAATGTCCCCCCGGGCCCGACCAGCAGAGCCTTGCTACGTCTCTTGCGGGACGATCGCAGCGTGGCTCATTTAATCATTTCCCTGCTACCATGGGCACCGGGAGTTCTGCTATTCGCTGCCTGTGGCACACGATAGTCTAAGCTCCTGGGAGCTACAGCACTGCGTCTGCGTCCACGCGCTGGGCTGGGCTATACAGGCGGTCAGGACCAGCGGCGTGAGGGGGCACAGGCCTGTGGTCAGCAGGGGAGGACGGCTGCATCCCCAGAATGCCGGCCGGCCTGGGACTGCCAGGCATGGCGAGACTGGGACCATGCCCCGTGTTGCTGTGGCCCACATGGCGCGAGCTTGGGCCGGCCGGCGCGGCTCGGCACCCTCCCCTGCACGATGCAAACTCTCCTCCAGTTTTGTGACCGGACCGGACAGGGGACCCACCCTGAACACCAGGCCTGTCCAGCAAACGGCCGGCCGGGTGGCTGCAGGGGGAGTGGGTAGGCTGGGGAGGGCAAAGCACCCGTCAGCAGCAGTCAAGCACCAGTGCGTTGAGCTGGCCGTTCTTAGCCCCGGCAGCAGCCGGTGGAGGGCTCCACTCCAGATGCTGGGGACAGTGCTGGAGGAAGAGACTCGGCCAAGCAGGGACTCCCTGCTGCAGGTGCCATGGCTGGATCTTGCCCGGAACGGGGGGCTGAGCCCAACGGGTCAGCCAGGAGGGCAGTTTTCATGCATGGGGTAGGCACAGGCTGTAAGCTCAGGAGCCGCGGGTGAGGGTTATTGGCCAGGCGGGCAGTCCCAGGCAGCGGGCACAGACTGTGGTTCGGCCTGGTGCAGTTGTGCAGCGGGCATGGTCTGCGCCAGGCTCAGGGCTACCAGCCTGGCGCTCGCCCATCAGCGGGAAATTCACTTTAAAATGACTGAAATGAACAGCAGAAAATCCACGGGGGCTCTAATCCCCCCCCCCAGCCCTCCGATTGGCCTAATCCCCCGCCTCAAGCCCTCGAGGACGTCACGGAGCTGTGTCTGCCCTCACAGGTGCGGGGGGAGGCGATTTAGGACGTAACACACGGTCTGAGCATGGGACAGCTGTCTGGGGCCAGCGCGTTAGCCACCAGAAGCCCTGCTTTGTAGATCCCCATTGTAGAGAGGGAGCCGAAACCCTCTTGGGGCAGCACCTGTCTATCTCTGAGGAGACATATGGGGAGAGGGGAGCTGCTCCCTCTTTGTGTGATGGACGTGCCGGCTGTGCCCCAGGGGGCAGAGTCGGGGGCTCGGATGGGGAGACGTCTCTTCTTCTCTCCCCGCTGGTCTCCAGGATGGCTCACGATGGCTTATCAGCAGAGACCTGGGCTTCTGCCCTGCCCGGGTGCGTGACTCTCACTCATGTCAGTGGGCGCGTCCCCGCAGTGGGCGTTGGCCCAGCCACTCGAGCGAAACAAGTCACTCAATGAAGTAGCAGGCTCTCAGCTGGTCCCTAGAGGGGGACAGGGCTCTGCTCACTCAGCCACCGCTGTCCTGCTCTTGCAGCAAACGTCCTCTCTTCCTAAACGCCCTGTTCCTGCAGCCAGAGGATTTCAGTGGCGCCAAGGCCCCCGTGTTTCCCCCGTAACGTTGGCGTGCACCACGCCCTGCCAAGGAGCGACACGTAGAACTCTGCCCCGGATAGTCTGGTCTGCCCCCATATCGCCCCAGACGCCCTTTCACGATGGGCGCGTGAATGGATCCTCAAGCGTCTGTAAAGCAAGAGGGTGAATGGGGCAGAGCAAATAGTCAAGGGAGCATGTGTGTTTTACAAAATTATGTGCACTAGGCTCTTGTTTGGGATACTCTCTCCAAAGGTTTTCCTAAGGGGGCCCTTCACCCTGGGACTGGAGAGCCTTCTGCCAGAAGCAAACGTACGAGTCTCTGTCTTCCAGCTTTGTGGGATGGACCAAGCTTAAATCCAAGATTGCCGTGAGGGCAGGAGACTGGACTTGAGCTCTCAAGGTCCCTTCCAGTTCTAGTGTTCTAGGATTGCTGATGCATGCTTGCGGGAATGTTCATGTCTCCCTTCACCCTCGTCCCTCCAAAAGACTGTACCCCCAAAAGTGTTGACCCCCCCAAAAAAGAAGTGCCAGAGACCCCGCAAAATCCACTAGGGACTTGGCTATTGATTTTACATGGAAGACGCCCAGCTGCTGTGGGGATGGGCAATGCTAGAAAGCCAGAGGATCGATGAGTCAAAGAAATGGGTTTGCACGTAGTTGTGAACACGAGGACTGGCTGCCCGCATTTGCCACCATACGTCCTCCCTCTTTCGCCACCAGCTTGATTGCCCCAGCCGAGTGAAGCCATCATGTGCTCTCTTCGCTGCAGATAGTTGGGACCTCCATCTTGGGCAGGCCTCTTGTCACGGAAGAGCCAGCCCAGGGAAAGACAAACTGAGGCAACCTAGACTGCCATGTGAGTGAGCAGGCCAGCTGTTGGATTCCAAAGGCCCCGGTCCCCCCCCCCCCCCATGGTTCTGAACACCCCTCCGGAGCACAAGCCAAAATAGCATTTAGTTGACAAGAGCGCCACTGAAGGACAGGGTTCAGATGATGTTCCCTCTGCCGGCTGGCAGTTGCACAGCAAAACATCGTAAGGTCAGGCCTTGAGGGTAAAAACTTTTAAAAAAATCTCTCCGCTGAGACAGTTATTTGCAGAACGTTCCCTGACAGCTTGTGATGTAGATCAGATTTTGGCCCTAAGCTTCTTGACAGCTTTCCTTTCTTTTAGGGGTATTTATACAGCACCATATCTCGTTACCCTCATTTATACTCTGTGCAGGGCTGTCATGTCTGACTGTCATGGAACAGGTCAGGGTGCTTTACAAAGAGAAAACCTAGGGCCAGTGACTCCTCTGTAGGTCAACTTTCATTTTATTATGATGGTCAGGGACAGAGATCTCTACCACCAAGTTAAATGTGACAGCCGCATATGCGTGGGTGTTTGTGTACACACACGTTTATGCTATTCTGAGAACAGAAACCCTTTAAAGCCACACTCCAGCTTTAGTGCATCCTGGCTGCAGATTTTACCAGAGTTTCATTTCCTACCAGAGCTGGAAAGGGAAATCAGTGAACAGATTGCAATAAAAAAAAACCCTCATAACAACCCTAAATGCAGCCAACTCAGCCTTCAACTGTGATTTAGCTGTGAGCCAATCAAAAGCTTCCAGCTTGATCCCATTTCCACTTACCAAAAAACACCCCCCACCCCCTTAATTGCAATTACTTGGTTGGTGTAGCAGCGTGGCAGTTCACTGGGAAAAGCTGTTGGGACCGATTTGAAAGCAGCATCGATGCTCATTACAAACAAACCTTTTGGCTGGTGAGCTTGCCGCGAGTTTTGGATGAAATGAATTAGCGAGGTGTCTGTTTAGTGAGGCTGGGAGAGAGATCTCCAGCACTTGGATCCCAAAAGACTCCCACGTTCTGCTAAAGGTTTTAGTCAAGGAGAGCGGCACGGTATAAACAAGAGAGACATGTTGGCTAAACAGCAATGGAAAACATGTTTTTATTCCTCCTTCAGCCTCTGGGTTGTTGGTTTGCTTTTTTTATTTTTCCCCTCCAATACATTCAGCTGCTTCTAGAGCACTAAATTCGTCTTGTAAATGTCACAGCAAGGTTTCTGGATGTAAGGTAGCTGTGATTCGCTGTATGAGACACATGCAAGGTCACACGCAGACCTGTCGTAAATTACATCAAGGCCTACTGCAAATAGCAACAGGAGACTGGAAAGGCAGAGAATAAGGCTGGGGGGAGACCAATATATAACATTGTGACAGGTCAAACAACTCCTGGAGTGTTCACTTGTCATAGAAATATTTTCACATCCAATCCATTAGGCAAATCGGATGTGAAAGCATTTCCTAGTTTCTTTTAAAAATATCAAGGAATAGTTTAAAAAAAAAAAAGGCTAAAAAAATAGTGTGACCAGCTATGGTTGCTTTTTCCAGTGGTATGCCAGTCTGCTAGCTATTCAGAGTGCAGAGGGAAATATATACTCAACTTTTGAGAAAACTTTGATTGCTAAGGTCTCTCCTTTGCCTGGAGTAGTGTCGCAGGAAGAGATAAATTCCAGTTGTTTCACCAAAAAGAGTCAAATTTGGTTTTATTTTAAAGTGTTTGAAACCAAACTATTTTCCGTTTTTCAAAAACATTTTTAATCGTTTTGATTATTCAAACTATTGGTGAAATTGCTAACCTTTTTGATATTTTCAGTAATACTTTTTTAAAGGGCATCTTTGAGGAAAAAAAGCCAACCCCATGAAAGTTCAATGCCAATTTTCTTAAAAAAATGTACGGTTTTCAGAGGAAGAAGACTACTGGTTTCAAAAATTGTGAGGCAGTCTACTAATACTTAATGTCTAATTCTTTGATGAGAAGAGGCAGAGATGAAATGTTGAAGGTATTCTATAAATAACAGTGTTCTTTACAAGTGAAGCCTTTTGGATTGTCTGAAAAATAAAGACCCAACACAACTCCAGACCCTTGGTTGAAAACAAAATATAACCTCAAAACACTCTTGTTGTTTCTACTAAATTTTTGTTTATTGACAAAGACATCTAAATTATACACTGAATTTTACAACATGACCAAATATTGCAAATACTCCTTCTGAGCAAATTCAAAAAAGGAACAAACTATAGAGCACGTATAGGTCAGATTGTACCTGAAATAAGACAGAATAGGACAGCATATCCTGTATGCTGGGGGAAGAAAATGCATTTTTGCATTTGTACGGAGCCAAGCACAATGTGGTGTGATCCTGAATGAGGCTAGCAGGTATTATTGTCGTACAAATATATTTAATGGTGGAAGCAAAGTGATCACTTGCAATTAGAAAGAATACAAATATCCCTAATGTGCAAAGAACAGAGTTAGAAAACGGGTAAAAGGAGAACTTAAGATGTTTCAATCCAGTGTTATCCCAGAACTATTGATGTTCTAGCTGGAGGCTGAAGCACTTTCCCCTTCTAGGAAACCAGACAGAGATAGCAGAAGACTCTAAACTATCAGACAAAAGCTTTAGCATGATCCAATGGCTGGTGCTTGAAGCTGGACAAATTCAAACAAGAAATAAGATACACGCTTTCAACAGGGAAGATAATTAATCATTGGTACAGCCTTCTAAGGTAGGTGGTGGTTTCTCTGTCACCTGGAGTCCTGAAATCAAGGTTTGATGTCATTCTAAGAGAGACAGTCTACTTCAACCACAAGTCATTGAGCCTGATGTAGAAATGACGAGGTGGGAATTCATGACCTGTATACAAAAGATCATCACGGTCTCTTCTGGCCTTGAAATCTAGGAAGCTACAAAATCTCTGACTAAGCTCCACCCATGTCAATGAGACAGATTGTTTCCATAGAAACATACTTAAAAGGGGAAAAAGCAGACAAGAGTCAGAAGGACAAACTCTAAACATCATAATTGGCATAAATTGAATGTGACCCTGGCGAGCGCAATAGAGGGTTTTTTTCCAGCGACAGCAGGTGTTCCGGATGGTTGTAACCAGTCTTATGCTTTGTGTTTGGACAGGTGGTGTGCAGGGAGTAGGAGAGCTTTGCTTAGCTGATCAGGACTGTAAATATGTTAAAAGAAGAGATGGCAGGTGAATTGTGTCTCAAGTACTTTTTAATTCCCATCCGGTGGGTGCATGGGGGCTTGTTTACCACAAAGGAAAGCTGATGGTCACGAGTATGGGATGGTCTCTATAGGGGCAGGGACATAAAACTCTTGTCGTCCCTTACACTCCCGCATTCTCTCCATTATTGCCTCAACGGCTGACTTTTGTCGGCTGGATTTGAGCAGGGGGCATTGTGAGTAGATGCCCGCACCAAAGGTGCAAGTATACCTCTCAACATGCAGGCGCGTCTAATGATCCATAAGCCAAGGACCAATCAAGTCAATGTCCTCCTCAAACTTGGGACTGTAGGAAAAAATTAAGTAGTACAATTTCCAAGTGCTTACGTGCTGGACTCCCAAAAAGAAGGAAAATCTTTTCAAATGCATGATCGACTGCTCCTTAGATGAAAAGAAACAAGTTTTGTGCTTGTTCAAGACGTGATCAAAGAGAAAGGAAAAGCCTCGCTCAAGGCTTTCTTAAAGCAGCAGGGAGCTACGGTCACAGTACATAGCAGTGTGGGGGTGTTATTAAAACTCTTGACATTTAGGGGTACGGAAGCATTTCAGAAACTCTACACTTACAATGCAGCAAAGGTGACTGATTTCAAGGCTGGGAGCCTGTATTCGAGAGCTTTGCATTTAACCACTTGAACAGCATCAAGTCGCTCTTTGTAAGAGAGCTGCGATTGTTTACAGCAGGTGGATGCGCTAACAAAGAGAAGGCGTCCTTTCAGACCCGTGCGATGCATTCCTCTCCGCGGCCCCTGGGAGCGTGGGCTGCAAAGAGTCCTGCAGTTCCGGATAAGGTACAGCTGCTGGAGAATTCCTGAGCAAACAGATCTGCCTCCTGGCGCCTTGCTCACCCTACACAAAGCTGGAACTACGTCCCTTTGCGTATTTAGCTTTCGCTTCGGAATTCACTTGGGCCCGTTTCATTCCCAGCCTTTGGTTTTTAAACCGGGGCTTGATCCCTTCAATCTCCTCGCCATTCTCCTTCCGGGTTTGGAGACAGATGGACTCCGGCTCTCCAGAAAGCAGGATCACCAGGGTACGGGCAGGGCAACCTTTTCCCACACTGTCCGCCAAGCTGTCTCCTAGCAACGAGAGGGCAGGGCTTTGCGGTGGTCATTCTTTGGCCTTTGTGCTCAGACTGTAAGCAGTGCTGCCAATCAGGACAGTGGATTGTTCTGAAACACGCTGTATGTTAGAAACTGGCTGGACTGAGAGCCACCAGCTGCTTTTTGCTCTGGACACAAGAGCTTTCAGGTGCCAATGACTCTCTGTCGGTGTGGGCTGGATTTGAGCTGGGCCCCCATAGGTGAAGAGCAAGCATCCCTTGCTACCAGTTAGCACCCTCCCCCACACACCGATTTGCACTGACCAGGCTGGAGGATTTATACATACATGCTCCTCTCCCACTTCTAGGGAGGGTAGCTGCTGTTGCTGGGTAAGACAAAGGTCCTTTCCAGGGCTTTGGGGGCAGGGGATGACGTGAGAATTCCACCCACACTTGCTACGGAAACACCGGATTTGTCACTGGGGACTAGCTTTGAATGACAGCTGAGAATGACCGGGGGAGGGAGGGGGTCAGGGCGTGCTGTGATCATCTCGACTATACAGAAGCAGAAGCAAAACACAATCCCCCAGATCCACGGGAATCCTCTAACCTCACTCACAAGCTTACTCTTGTTTAAAAGCACGGTCTAATCAGAGACGTGTGGAGACAGTTAATACTATTTATACCAAGGGGTGGGGGGAAGTACAACTCCTTTATTGGGGAACATAACTGCACTAAAGAGCAGGTAAAGGCCCAGTTCCAGCCCCGGCTTTAACTGTTGTTCCCTTTAACAGCTGTCGCTGTGCACGGATGGAAAAAAACATTTGGTCGGAAAGCAGCACATTAGTGCTTCCAGGAGACAATTCAGCTTGCCCGGCTCCTCCATTTCCCTGCCGCTCGGAGGGTTATTTCTTCTTTGCAGTGACGTTTTTACAGACCCAGTTCATGCCGTCCTTCGGACCAAAGGTGAAGACAGAGAAAGGCAACAACGTTAGTCAAGAAAGGGAACGAGGGACTCTCCAACCCTAACAAGCCATTTTTCGGAAAAACACATCGTTTCTCGCTTCCTCCTCCTCCTCCCCTCCCCTCAACTGCTCCACGTAAATTGCAAGTGTGGCCCTGTGCAGGGACTCTTGGAGCAGCTCGGATTTGGTCAGAGAAGGGACTTAGTAAAAAGGGTTGAATTCTCACTCCATTGGTGTGTCTGAGGAAGTTCTGCTACAACGGACCATTACAATTCCCTCAGTCATTCTGTACATCGATTTCAGAGGACGCTTGCTCTGTCGTTAGTGTGATGTTCAGAGTCAATAACCTGCCGGGCCACAGACTTCCTGTCTCTTTGTATCTCAGTGTACGATGGGGATCCGAGCCCTGCTCTGCCTCACAGGGGCCCGGAGAGGAGAAATACCGTAAAGACTATAAGGCACTCGGATGCAACTGTAATGGAGGCCATACCTTAACTAGACACAAAAAACAGGACTGTGTATCTCCTGGTTTTTGTTTCAGCTGCACCAGACTAACATGGCTACATTTCTACCACTTAACTAGACACATTTGCCCATCTATGCAGTGGGGAGCATAATACTTCTCTATCACGCCAGGCTGCTGGACTCCCTAAGTTACTGCCCACAAAGCCAGCTGGGATCTGTGAAGGGCCTGCATCGTTGGCCCTGCTTGTGCTGCTGTCCTAAAAGCCCTGTCGAGCGAGGAGCGTGTGAGCTGGATTCTCCTCGCCATGTGCACCCTCTTAACTCCCCACTCAAGTCCAAGTGCAGAGTGGTCAGTCAGCATGATGGATGATGCTCAGAGCAGGGAGTAGCCAGCTGGATGTTCAGGCCCTACGACTGAAAACTCATTTTTGGACTCGTCCACTGAGCAGATAGGATCTGGGGGCAGCAGAGGGAGGACAGGGAGCCCCAGAGTCACTTTGCTGGCTAACACTGCTCCTTTACATTCGTTAGACCTTAAAAATACTAGAGCAGCCTACTAGTGACTTTCTGCATTGCCCAGTGGCAGGGCTGTGGGGCATTTCCTGCTCTTTTCTGCCTCAGGCCAGCAGAGTGGGAGTAAGAGGGCAAGACCCTGATCTTCCCAAGCGTGATGTCAGAGAGAGATGGGTGAGGGCTTCTCTTTTAATGTACTGGACCAGCATCAGCTGGGACAGAGAAGCATCTGAGGTGACACAGAGCTCTTCTTCCAGAGGATCTCCGTCTGAAAACAGAAATGTACCCTGGTAGCTGTCTCACTGGTTTTCTAAACTGACCCTTGTTGCAGTTTTAAATTAAAAAACAACCACCCAGCGCTGCATCAATGTACCCTGGATGTGTACGTGCGCGCATGCGCACACACACACTCACTCTCTCTCTCTCCGGGAGGGTCGTTTTCTTTCTTTACCACTACCGCAGAGGTCCGTGTGCTCAATAACTTGCCACAAATCCTCTGCCCAAGTGGGAGAAGTGTAAAGTAGATTCATTGTCAGGCTCAGTAGCGTTGTTTCCCCGTCAGTAACAATGTACGACCTACGTGTAAGACACGTCCTGCTTTAAGCAGTCAGTCGAGAGGTTTAAAACGTGCCACGCTGGAGAGAGCATCTCAAGGTACACGATGCCGTAGGTCTACAATGGCGCTACAAGGAGAAAGGTGGGAGCCCTCGGCCAGGCTGTGTGCTTCAGGATGCGGCAGGATTGCCTGCCAAGGGGAAACAGCGCTCCCAGCCGGCTTTCGGCTTCCCCAGCCTCTGAAGCCATCGTCCCCTTTGCACACTTCATGGCACACCCACCAAGCAGCGCCCCTCATTCACTGTGAATGTGGGTTTATTTGCTGAACCAGAACAGCTGAGACAGCTTAAAATAATAAATATCAGCTGACCCCCTCTGCTATTCAGCCCAGTAATCCCATAAACAATACCGCCCCGCAAAACAACAAACCTGCATCCTATCTCCCGGCTAATCTGTCCAGAACCTGAATTTACGGTGATTACAACTCGGCCCAGTGCCGTGAGGGAGCTCAGGGAGGGGGAATCGGCCCCTTGAAGCAGGGGAGAGGGGAGGGTCATACAGCAGAGGGTAGGAAGGGATTTACCATGGCTGGGGGGGCTAAGCTGCAGCCACTGTAGAATGACAAAGCACTCAGAGAGGGTAGCTCCAAGAGCATTGGAAATACAAGCCTAGGCCACCTTAATGGATGAGGGTTACCGGGTAAGAGTTAACCAGTTCCTGGGAGCAGCCCTCCAACCTCAGCTCGCCACGGGCAGAGGGCTGCTCCAGCCCCATGGAGCTGCTGGCTCCCAGCCCACGCTCAGAGTCGGCAGTCTCAGGGAGGGGGTGGGGAAGTGGCTGCGTGGGGAGGAGAGGGCTGCCAGCTCCCAGCCCATGAACCCACACAGGCTGGAAAGCAGCAGCCCTTCCCCTCCTCCGCCGCTTCTGCCCAACTCAAGCAGGCTGGGAGCCAGAAATCCCCCTTCCCGCTGCTGCTTCCACCCCTCCCCGAGACTGCCAACACCCAGCTTGTCCTGCCTAAGACACGGGGGCTGCTCCAGCCCGGCAGACTGTAACGCCCCCCCCCATTTAATCAGTTAACTGATTAAACTTAACAGTTAACCGGTTAATTAATTAAAATGGGATTTTACATCCCCAGTAGATGTTTGATATAGAAGAAGCAATAATAATATAATTATCTGATCTGCAAGCATTAAAGATACCTTAAATGTTTCTAATGCAACTTGATTGTGCCTGGCATCCATGTCTCAGATAGTATCCCAGAATGCTTTGCAGAGAGGTAAATACGGTAGAACCTCAAAGTTACAGACACCTGGGGAATGGA
This sequence comes from Pelodiscus sinensis, assembly GCF_049634645.1. NCBI lineage: Eukaryota > Metazoa > Chordata > Testudines > Trionychidae > Pelodiscus > Pelodiscus sinensis. Next base: position 72,727,961 of record NC_134718.1, on the reverse strand, counting down.
AGCTGTTCATAATGTTGTAATTCTGAACAAAACATTATGGTGGTTCTTTCAAAAGCTTACAACCGAACACTGGTTTGGGACCAGTTTTGTTCAGTAGCTTCATCAACGATTTAGATGATGGCATAGAGAATATGATTAAGTTTGCAGATGATACCAAGCTGGGAGGGGCTGCAGGTACTTTGGAGGACAGGGTCATAATTCAGAATGATTTGGTCAAACTGGAGAAATGGTCTGAGGTCAATAGGATGAAGTTTAATAAGGACAAATGCAAAGTGCTCCACTTAGGAAGGAACAATCCGTTTCATACATACATAATGGGAAGCGATTGTTTAGGAAGGAGTACTGCTGAAAAGGATTTAGGGGTCATTGTGAACCACAAGCTAAATAAGAGACAACAGTGTGACGCTGTTGCAAAAAAAGCAAACATGATTCTGAAATGCATTAACAGGAGTGTTATGAGCAAGACATGAGAAGTCATTCTTCCACTCTACTCTTCACTGATTAGGTCTCATTTAGAGTATTGTGTCCAGTTCTGGGCACCATATTTCAAGAAAGATGTGAAGAAATTGGAAAAGGTCCAGAGAAGAGCAACAAAAATGATGTAAGGTCTAGAAAACATGAGCCATAAGGGAAGACTGAAAGAATTGGGCTTGTTTAGTTTAGAAAAGAGAAGACTGAGAGGGGATACGATAGCGGTTTTCAGTTATCTAAAAGGATGTTACCAAGAGGAGGGAGAAAAATTGTTCTCCTTGGCCTCTGATGGTAGGACAAGAAGCAAGGGGCTTAAACGGCAGCAAGGGAGGTTTAGGTTGGACATTAGGAAAAACTTCCTGTCTGTCAGGGTGGCTAAACACTGGAATCAATTGCCTGGGGGGGGAGGAGTTGTGGAATCTCCATCACTGGAGATATTTAAGAGCAGGTTGGATAGATATCTATCAGGAATGGTGCTTGGTTCTGCCACGAGGGCAGGGGACTAGACTTGGTGATCTCTCAAGGTTACTTCCAGTTCTGGGTTCTATGACTGACGCACTACAGCTTTGAAACATTACTATGAAGAAGTACACTGCTTTCCCTTTATGCTTAACACTGTACTGTATTTACTTTTTTTTTCTTTGTCTCTACTGCTGCCTTATTGTGTACTTCTGGTTCCAAAAGAGGTGTGTGATTGACTGTTCAGTCCATAATTCTTGTGTTTGTAATGCTGAGGTTCTACTGTATCATGGAAGGGAAGAGAAAGATTTAGATATGGGACCAAAAAAATTCAGCCAACATTTGAAATGGTAAGGAGAGCTGCTAAGGTGGAGAAATCCAGGGAGGCTGTTACAGATGGGAGGCAGCATGGCTGGAGAAGGCTTTTGCACTAATAATGGAAAAGCAGGTGGGGGTGTGTGGAAGAAATGGGGGTATGAAAACAGAACCAAGTCCATGGAGGATTGAAAAACTAGAAGAGAGCTGGAATCAAATCCTTTGTGACCAAAAGTATCTCATTCCAAAATCCTTAGCATAACTGCAAATGCCAAATCACATTGCTTCAGAAGAGTGAAAAGTTAAAGACCCTTGTGACCAAATACACAAGGCACAAACAACTAACTTTGCCCTCTTCTAAAGCAGTGTGACTTGGCATTAGCAGTTATGCTAAGGATGAACGTGACTACAGTAGGGCTATGTCTACACTGGCGGGTTCTTGGGCAACAACAGCTGTTCTTGCGCAAGAACTTATAGAGCGTCCACACTGCCCACCTGCTCTTAGGCAAGAAGAGCTACAGTAGAGTGTAGGTAGACAGGGCTTCTTGTGCAAGAGCTATGCTCTTTTCTAACAAGCATAAGCCCTCTTGCGCAAGAGGGCAGTGTGGACGAGCGGCAGGGGTTTCTCGCGCAAGAAAGCCCTACGGCTAAAATGGCCATCAGAGCTTTCTTGCGCAAGAGAGCATCCACACTGCCTTGGATGCTCTTGCACAAAAGCACATGGCAGTGTGGATGTGTTCTTGTGCAATCGGGTAGCTTTCTTTGCTAGGATAACGAGTCTTGTGGATAAGGGAGAAGCGGTGGATGTGGTATACCTAGACTTTAGTAAGGCATTTGATACGGTCTCGCATGATATTCTTATCAATAAACTAGGCAAATACAACTTAGATGGGACTACTATAAGGTGGGTGCATAACTGGCTGGATAACCGTGCTCATAGTTATTAATGGTTCACAATCCTGCTGGAAAGGTATAACAAGTGGGGTTCCGCAGGGGTCTGTTTTGGGACCGGCTCTGTTCAATATCTTCATCAACGATTTAGATATTGGCATAGAAAGTACGCCTATTAAGTTTGCAGATGATACCAAGCTGGGAGGGGTTGCGACTACTCTGGAGGATAGGGTCATAATTCAAAATGATCTGGACAAATTGGAGAAATGGTCTGAGGTAAACAGGATGAAGTTTAATAAAGACAAATGCAAAGTGCTCCACTTAGGAAGGAACAATCAGTTTCACACACACAGAATGGGAAGCGACTGTCTAGAAAGAAGTACGTCAGAAAGGGATCTAGGGGTTATAGTGGACCACAAGCTGAATATGAGTCAGCAGTGTGATGCTGTTGCAAAAAAAGCAAACATGATTCTGAAATGCATTAACAGGTGTGTTGTGAGCAAGACACGAGAAGTCATTCTTCCGCTCTACTCTGCGCTGGTTAGGCCTCAGTTGGAATATTGTGTCCAGTTCTGGGCACCACATTTCAAGAAAGATGTGGAGAAATTAAAGAGGGTTCAGAGAAGAGCAACGAGAATGATGAAAGGTCTAGAGAACATGGCCTATGAAGGAAGGCTGAAGGAACTGGGTTTGTTTAGTTTAGAAAAGTAAAGACTGAAGGGGGACATGATAGCCGTTTTCAGGTATCTAAAAGGGTGTCATAAGGAGGAGGGAGAATCCACCGGTGTAGACATGGCCTAGTAGTATTCCCTTCCCAAGCAGCTATTACATGTAACGCCATAGAGAGGAGGAATTAGAACCCTTTGGATTTTTCTGTCTCTACTCATTTACCAACAGGGAATGAACATCAATAAACAAAGATACTAAACATTGAACGGAAGGGGAAAAAAATCCATGCACCTTATTGAATAATTCCCCTCATACCACAGAGCCCTTGTTACATATTCATGAGGGCTACAATGCTGGAGAAGCTGCACTGCAAAGCATCTCATGGAATGAGAGGGATGAGGCTACTTTCCACATGTGGGCAATGTATCTTGTGCATGGCAATCACAGGGGAGGGATCCTCTGACGGGGAAATTGGTGGTACTACAGGATTATTAAAGATGCATTTCTCTTCTAGGGTGCATCTACACTACACCCGTAGCTCAAAATAAGCTATGCACAGTGTGAGCTACGCAAACTGTGTAGCCTATTTCGAGTCAATTTTGAAACGTTATTCTGTAATTTGGCGATGTCTACACAGAGAAACGTCTATTCCGAAACGTCCCATGGAATGAGGTTTACAGGGATGTCAGAATAGTGAGCCCGCTGAATTTCAAAATAACGGGCTTGCTGTTAAGATACAGGATAGCTATTTTCGCTATCCCAAAATAGCACTGCCGTGCAGACATAGCCCTAGACAGCTGGATTCAAATCCTGCGTTTTGGTTACAAGAATGAATGTGACTGGTTCTGTCTGCACTATAATCCGACAACATCAGAAAAGCCAGAGTGGGTCAGACCAATGGTCCATAGCTCAGTGTCCTGTCTGCCGACAGTGGTCAATCCCATCAGGGAATGAGCAGAACAGGCAATCACATCCTCCACTCCCAGCTGCTGGCAATCAGACTAGAGACACCCGGAACATGGGTTCGCATCCCTGACCATCTTGGCTAAACACCACTGATGGATCAACCCTCCATGAACTTTTCTAGTTCTGTTTTGAACCCTGTTATAGGTTTGGCCTCACCACAGCTCCTAGCAATGAGTTCCACAGGTTAACTGTGTGCAGGTTTGTTTGTTTGTTTGAAACCTGCTGCCTATAAATTTCACGGGGTGACACCCCCCTCCCTGCCAATTCCTGTGTTACATGAAGGAATAACAAACACTTCCTTATTCATTGTCTCTATGCCACACACGAATGTACAGACCTGCCATATCCCCTTAGTTGTCTCTTTTCCAAGCTGAACAGTCCTACTCCTTTTAATCTCTCTTCATGTGGAAGCTGTTCCATATCTGTCATTTTTGTTGCCCTTCTCTAAATCAGTTATAGGACTAGCTTGCTCTGAGAGCAGCAGCATGGGCTAGTCACTGGAGAACAGAGTACACACCCAGGGATCTGGGTGCACTGGTATGGCCCATGCTGCTAGGGCTTCACTGCTGTTGTTACTTGGAGCTAGCAAGATCAAGCAATCTGGGCTACGTCTACCGAGGCTGCAGGCACCCCTCTGACTGCAGAGGAGACAGACACTGCAGCACGGCACAGCGTGGCATGACTGGGAGTCTCTACTCAGGACAGACCAGATGGTGGAAGAGTCATGGGGGGTTTCAGGCCAGAGGTGAGCTGTGTTGGCAGATCTGGAGGGGGGAACAGGACTAGAATAGCCGTAGCTGCTGCAGGCTGGGATTGGCTAAGCTAGATGCACTTGGGATCAGATCCTTAGTTACGAGAGCAAAGTAATAAGACTTCAAATACAAGTGAACAAGTCCCTCCCTCCCTCCTGACATCTGCTCCCCAGTGATCAAACCAGAGATCAGGAACTACTACGAACTTATGATCCCTAGCTATGGTCTGAAGAGCTATGAGGCTACATCCCTTCACATAAAGGTGGGGCTGGCCATAATCAATTAGGTCAGGGGAGTTCAAAATTTGCCATCTTGGATGTTTTCAGCACACTCCTTATTTCAAAGGTCACTTTTTCCTCTGTCCACGCTGCTAAGATTCTGCCCAGTACCTAAGATTTCCAGGCTGCTGCTTCTCCCATCATGTTATAAGAACGGCCATACTGAGTCAGACCAAAGGTCTTTCTAGCACAGTGTCCTGTCTGTCAACAGTGGCCAATGCCAGATGCCCCAGAGAAAGGGAACACAAAAGGTAATCATCACATGATCCCTCTCCTATCATCCATTTCTAGACAACAGGGGCTAGGGATACCATTCCTACCATCCTGGCTAAGAGCCATTGATAGACCTAACCTCCATGAATCTATCTAGCTCTTTTCTGAACCCTGTTAAAGTTCTAGCCTTCACCACATCCTCTGGCAAGGAGTTCCAAAGGTTGACTGTGTGCTGAGTGAAGAAAAACTTCCTTTTGTTTTAAGCCTGCTGCCTATTAACTTCATTTGGTGACCCCTAGTTCTTATTTTATGGGAATAAGTAAATAACTTTTCCTTATTCACTTTTTCCACACCAGTCGTGATTTTATAGACCTCTGTTATATCCCCCCTGAGGCTCCTCTTTTCTAAGCTGAAAAGTCCCAGTCTTTTGAATCTCTTTTCATATGGAACCCATTCCAAGTGAAGCAGCTGTGTATTTTTTGCCTCAATGCAAATGTCTTTTGAGATTCCTGTAACCTTGCATTCCCGACACAGTTCCCTCCTTGCTCCCATATTAAACACCACAAGCTCTCTGCTCCTAGCTCCTCTGTCCCTTCTCCCCTGCAATCCCTATCTTTGTCCACCTGGCATAGCTACTGTTATCCCAAGGGATCTGCAATGCCACTGAAAAGTTAAAGTTGGTTAAAACATGGCAGTGTCCCTGTGCTCACTGGTCTGCTAAATCATCTTTAAAGCAAATTCAGGGCCTATTTATGCAGCACATTATATTGGCAGGGGCCACTGTATAGTACCCCTTGCCTGTGTGGATAGATCAAACTGCAGTATAAACATGCTGCAGTACTACAGCTCAGCCCCCAGCTATCCAGGAACACAGATGAGGAGGGGTAGAATCCTAGAACACCAGAACTGGTAGGGACCTCGAAAGGTCATCGAATCCAGCCCCCGCCCTCATGGCAGGGCCCCAGTACCATCTCTAGACCATCCCTGACAGGTGTCTGTCCAACCTGCTCTTAAATAGCTCCAGAGATGGCGTTTCTACAACCGCCTCAGGCAATTTATTCCAGTGTTTGACAATGCAGGGTACTTTCACGCACAGGCTGCAGCTATATACTCTGTTCTCACAATGTATCTCCTAGAGCATCTAAATGCCAACAGATCACAGTTGTGAGGCCCTGCTTCTCTGGCCCTTCAGGTGTTTTGTCAGCAGAATCAATTACCACCTCTTACTGGATACCGTACATCCTAGATGTTGTCAAGTTCTCCATGGAATATAAACATGTGCTTTCGTGTGCAAACCGGGTGAGACTTTAGGCCAGAACGTGAGACTGAGCCCAAATCGCTTCTGCCTTTGCTAGCTCTGAATGACAGACAAAGCCAGGGCCTGCTTCAAATGCACTCAAGAGTGTAATGGATGTACCTCTTCTTTGAACAATGCCATGAAGTCCCACTGACACAACGAACCATGTGCCCAGAGTTCTGCTCAGCATGGCGAGGAGGTAATGAAACTCGCTCTTTGGAAGAGGAAACAAGCTGGCAGTGTGGGGACTAGGTGCAGAGGGCTTACCTGTGGGTTTCTCTCTAACCTAGTCACCTTTACTCATAGCTTTCCAGGGAACCAGCTGTGACCTCTCTCAAGTCCCAAAAGGTGAATGTGAAAGGACAAGATGACAACGTGCATTCCCTTCTTAATTAACATTTTTATTAAAGAACCTATTTCAAATAATAGTTAAATTCTCTAAATTTATATCATTCCATTAACCATAATCTAATCTCATTAACCTTGAAATCCCCAGTCTTAACTACCCAATTCTATACACCATGGCGCTATCAACGAAACTAATTAAATGACCTTCAAACTGTTTCCCCTTCGGTTACCGACTTTATCCTTCCTCACTGTTCTTCCTTGGGGCCCTCGCACAAACCTTCCCTGGAACTCAGTCCCTGCGCACGCTCATTCCAGTACAAAATCCACTTGTACAATCTTCATTGACAGCAAAGGCAGCTTGTTCTCTTGGGTTCATTCTAAATACCTGATGTTCCTTGGCTTCCAGTATCTTTCTTTTTCTGTCACTACTCTACTTTCTCAGAGAGAGTCTCAAATAGTGCATAGGGATCTAACACTATCACTCCCTTTATGACAGCGCGGTGCAGAGAGGCTCATGCATTTAATCCCAACTCCTTAAATAGTTCTTCTTTCCTCTCCCCCCATTTTGAGGGTGTGGCCTGCCTCTGTGGTTTTGGGACAAACCCAGAGAGACACGAGGCTAAGGCAGGATAAATAACTCCTCCCCTCGGCTGAGTCAACTGAGGTCTAAAATCCCTGCTCTAGTTATGTTTCCAGAAAAGCTGTCTTGTTCAAAAAGTTTAGTGGCCAATGCGAGAGCCTCGTGCTGCCTGGTCTGATGGAATTTGGGTCTCCATGAAGGTGAAGTGCTGTCTACTTGTCTAGATACCTATCTGAGGTACTTACATGGCCTCCATCATCGTAACTTGTGAGCATCTCATGGTCTTTAGTAGATTTCTCCTCACACCACCCTGTGTGGTAGGGCAGGGCTGTTATTCCCACTGTAGAGGGGAAACTGAGGCACAGAGAGGCTAAAGGATTTGCCAAAGTCACCCATAAAGTCTGTGCTGAAGTAAGAAACTCCCAAATCCGAGGCAAGTGCTCCAACCACTGGGTCCTTCTTCCTCTCTGAGCTGGTGGGGCTGGCTTGTCACTCTACAAGCTCTAGGGCAGGTTATGACTTGCCCACACTCCCTGCTGGATAATCATTGCTGTAATAAACTGCCACCTTTTCGAGTATCAGAAGAAGGGAGTGTCAAAGTAAGACAATTTCATTTTGATTACGATGGTGAACAAAATCTTTAAATCTGCAGATACTTAAGGATTTGGCTCCTGCCCTCTGCTATTCAGATATAAACACAGGAATGGACTTTCCTTCCACGTCCTGGGGTGTATTAGACTTTACAAGATACACACAGGTGCACTGTACATATCTAAAGGCACAATGAGATGCAGTGGACAACTGGAAAGCATTAAATTCTTCCACACCCAATTGTGTTTACAGCTGCTGGGCCGGCATAGCTATGTGCTGGAGAAATGACCAGGAGCACCAAAGTGGGAGAGGGCCGGGAGCAGGGGGTGGGGGTGACACGGGTGCATATAAACATTTGAAATATAAGCTTGTCTCCTTTTTGCTTTATTTCTTTATTTGGGAGTATTTCATGTTTGAATAATAGCTATTGTGGGGCAAAAACTCATTAGGAAGCCGCAAGAAATCCAAGTCACCTACTGAAATAGTATAATGTTATAATAGCTTGTAGCAGCACCACTTCAGAATAAAGATTACAGGGCTGAAATGTCCCACTAGCTTGGCTGCAAACACAGCCAAGTTTATAACTTGGCTAAATAAATACAAGCTCTTAGAAGGCCTATACTTTGGGTACTGTAAAGACAGATTTTGTTTTAATTCTAAGGAGAAGAGACTTGTTGAAATGGAAACATTCTCCTGCAGGGTTTGCAACTCAAACATCAAGCACTGTACTAATGCAGAGGTTCCCAGCCACTGGTCTGCAGACCACTGCCGGTCCACGACCTGCTGGCTGCCGGGCTGCGGCAGCTGCTGGAGCTCAAGCCGGCTGTTCGTGGCAGCTCAGCTCCAGCAGCCTCCCTCTCCGCGCTTGGGTAGGGAGGGGTTGGAAAGGAGGAGGGAGCGTGTGCGTTGCCAATGACTGCTCCCTCTGCCCATGCGGTTGCTTTTGCTGCCTGCAGCGCTGGGGCTGAGGCAGCAGCAAGAGGTGGAGGAGAAGGTCCCTTTCTCCCTCCTCGGTAATGGTGGCCTGGGCAGGGCTCTGTGCAAGACACGCTTGGGGAGGGAGAGGGCCTGCCTACGCAGCAGTAACAGCCACGATCTCTAGGCGGACAGCCTTGCTCTGGGGAATGCTGGAGGCAAAGGAGTGCTCAGTGGGGGCATAGTGGGGTCATGGGGTAAGAAGGTGTTTGCATGGGCTGTAGGGGTCAGAGGTTAGAAAGAGTCAAAGAGCATGGGGTTTAGGGCTGGGGGTCAAAAAGTGTTAGGCACTGGGGAGCAAGGGGTGGGTGGAGCTCGGCAGTCAGGTTACATTTTATTTACATATTTGCATATTCATTATTTGTGCAATGAATATGCAAATAAAATATTACCAGTCTGCCAAAAGTTTGTGAAGGGGTTTGCCAGTCCCTGGCATAGAAAAGGTTGGGAACCACTGTACTAATGCATGAAAACCATGAAACTGACTAAACTTAAGTACATTACCATGTTGTAGGACCTGGTTAGGACAGTAGCACGGACAAAGTTAAAAACACATTTCAGCCTTGAGCCAGGTTAGAACATAAGAACGGCCGTACTGGGTCAGACCAAAGGTCCATTTAACCCAGTATCCTGTCTGCCGACAGTGGCCAGCACCAGGTGCCTCAGAGAGGGTGGACTGAAGACAATGATCAAGCGATTTGTCTCCTGCCATCCCTCTCCAGCCTCTGACAAACAGAGGCCAAGGACACCATTTCTATCCCCTGGCTAATAGCCTTTTATGGACCTAACCTCCATGAAATTATCTAGCTTCTCTTTAAACTCTGTTATAGTCCTAGCCTTCACAGCCTCCTCTGGCAAGGAGTTCCACAGATTGACTACCACTGTATAAAAGTTCTACCATTACAAGCAGGCCCCACCATCCTGTAGCTCTTCTGCACTGTAGGCTGCACTAAAGTGAAACTGACCAGTCTCCCTCCGCTGTCTGAGCAAAATGGCATCGGCAGCAAAGTAAATTTGACTTGGAAAGTTTTGCGCTGTAGTAATCTTGAGGGAACAGCGCAGGCAAGGGAAATGGTTCATGAAACGATTAACCTGACAGTGTCTCTACAATAAATAAGGGCCTTCCTCTGATCCTTTGCTTTCTGAGGAACGTTTGTGATCACTAGCTCCCCACACGAGAGCACAAGCCTCTTCCTGCTCAGTAAGGTGTGCCTCTCTTATCACCTCACCTGCACGCCTTCTCCTGTGAGGGCCGAACAAGACTGGATCTGCCAGATTCTGTCCCGGATAGTGTGTAGGTTCAGACCCTCCGCGATCTCTGAAGCAGGGGCAGCCGTAAGCAAATCTTGCTTGTTAGCAAATATCAGCACAGGGACTCCGCTGAGCTTTTCTTCATCCAAGAGCTCAGCCAGCTCCTAGGTCATTTAAAAGGGAGAGTGGCAGGGGGAGGAGGAATGGGAGGGGAAAAGCATTTAACCACCAGAGGTTGACCATGTCTGTAATTAAAATTATATTTAGGCCAGGGCAAATGTTAGAAGTGAGTGTTCCAGAGAAACTTAGATCCTATTACAAAAAAGCAAGAGAGTATACAATCATCTGTACCCAAGGTTCAGAAACAAGTTCTTTCAATTACAGGTTACATAATTTCAAACTGAGCTGAAGACTTAACAGTCATCTTAGAGGCTACAACTCTCCTTTTTGCCAATCCCTGCACTCTGGCGACCATACAAAATACAGCAAGCACCAGATCAATCGGCAGTCTCTAGCAGTCTGCTTTGAGTTACTGCCTAACTCACCCTTGAAATCAGGTGGCTGTCTCTAATCTCTTTGAATCTCTGTGGTGACGTTCGTAACAAGTTTGGATTTTTGTTCCAAGTTTTATGAACTGTAACTCATAACAGAGAATTCAGAAACAAAAATCGCCCCCCCACATGGAAGCTATGTTTACCAACTTAAGGAATGCTGAAAGCCAGGCTGGATGATAGGTTTTATTGTCCAGAGTTTCATTTCACTTGCATGACATGTTGCAGAGTATTTTGTAAAACACTGGGGAGTGGATGACTTAAGAGGGTGGGAACGAAGGTTTTTACCTCTGTGTCACAGCCTAAATCCCCTGCAGATCCACAGGGATCAAAAGACTTTAACGTCTGATGGTATGAAATGAGGGCAGCTTCGTGTCACTTCTTAACCGACAAGTGACCATGTGACAAGCCCAACAAAGCTGGCACTACCTGGCACCCGATATGGCAGTCTTGGCAGAGAAGCCAAGAACTGAAAGGGTGTGGAATTTAGCAAATCTAAACCACTAGAGACTACCCTTGTTTGAAGGAGGAAGAGAGATTGAGATCTTACACTGCAGTGCAAGAACGAGTTGCATCACAGATCAGATTCTAGGCCAAAAAAGCAAATTGCTTGCTTGTTTTGAAAACCAGGATAAAACAGAATTGAGTTCTAAAGCTTTTTAAATGTTCCTAAGAAATTGATTCTTTGCGGTCTTGTTTTGGCAAGATTCAGAAGGACCTCAAAAGGTTTAGCCTTTCAATGTGGTTCCATTTGTTCTGGTAGAGGATACCCAGGGTAGCCGCTTCATCAAATTAATAATGTGTACTGATGATGAAAGGAAAGCCCCACTTGAAATGCTAATTTTCCCACCCAAACAACAAAAGTACCTTCCTGACTTACATATGCAAGAGGCATTAATTAACGTTACTGCAGAGAGAGTGGGACATAAGTTACTTACCTGACCAGTTTCTTCAAACCTCTTTCTATCTGCACTGTCAATGACGTAGATCTACAAAGGAAGCAGGTAAAGGAGCTACTTTATCTGGAAGACGCTGAAGGTGTAATTAATAGTCTATGTAAAACTGAATTGAACCCAGTACCCAAGAGTAATTCTTACCATTTACACAGACATTTCTTTAAAGGGTTGCGCGAACATTAACTGCCCCTGCCTACACCCCAGCAGGTAGAGAACTATCCCCATTTTACAGGTGGGGAGAAAAGAGTTATGACTTGGCCAAGGCAAGAGAGGGGGTTGCTGGGACCAGAGCTAAGGCGTCTCTGCCTCCCAGCCCTGTGCTCAGTACAGTAATGCCTGCTGCCTCTCAGTGGGGATGTGTCCACTTCAAGATAAACCACTGCTGTAACTGTGCTGACAGCAGAGAGATGAAGTGAATTGGTCATGGAGGCTGAATTTCCTTCCAGGACAGGGCTGAGGCTTTGGGAGAGGGGGCAGTGTGAGGGGAGCGTACACCTCTACTGCTTTATCTTCTCCCCGCTTGCTTCATGGAGAGGACAGTCAGCCTGGCACATTTCATCTGCACTGAATTAGTTTCCTTCCTTGCGAGACTAACCTGGTTTTGAATGCTCTGGAGTGACTGCAAAGCGGCATAACCAGGGGAGGAGTTTTTAGCTCCACACAGTCTTGCCGGCTCATGGAAGTTCTTACCAGAAAGGCATTTAGTGAAGCCAGCTGTTCCCATCCCTCTGAACTATGCCCTGTTCATTGCTAATGTGATTGAAACAGCCCAGTTGTTTAAAACAATAGACAGGCCTAAATCAATGTGGAGTCTTAACGTTTCCATATAACGTAACACAGGAAGGATTACACCGACCAAAATCAACCTCACCCAACCAATGACTTTCCAAGGAAAGTGAAAAAAAACTCCTTGGTGGGTCAGATACTGGTAGAGGTGAGTACGTATGACATGAGAGCGGGGGTCCCTGGCTGACTGAGAGTCCTGGCAACGAAACAAGGGGCCTTTCATCTCCAGGTCACTGATATGAATTCGTCCCTAACCAGGAGTGACAGAAAGTGGTTAGCACACCGTCTGATTGCTCTTCACTGGAATGGGGACAGCTGTCCATAGTCTCCCCCCCGCCTCTCCAATCACACCATAAATGATGCTCTTGCTTACAATCTCAGACAGAGACCCCATGCTTTCAGGGCAATTTAGACTAAATATCGGGGGAGGGGATTCCTAAAAGCTAAATTGATTAACTCGTAGAACAGTCTGCTAACATAAAAGCATAAGAACGGCCTTACCGGGTCAGACCAAAGGTCCAGCTAGCCCTGTATCCTGTCTGCCAGGGCTACATCTACATTGGCATGATCTTGCGCAAATACTCTTTAACGCAAGAGTTCTTGCATTAAAGTATTTGTGCAAGAGAACGTCTACATGTACCTTTGCGCAAGAGATGTGCTTTTGCGCAAGAGCATCCGTGCCAGTGTAGACGCTCTCTTGCGCAAGAAAGCCCCGATGACCATTTTAACCATCGGGCTTTCTTGCACAAGAAGGCTTATTCCTGAGCAGGAGCATCATAGTTCTTGCGCAAGAAGCACTGATTTCACACATTAGAACGTCAGTGTTCTTGCACAAGACCTTCCCGCCAGTGTAGACAGGCAGCATGTTTTTGCGCATAAGCGGCCGCTTTGGCACAAGATCGCGCCAATGTAGACACAGCCCAGGTGTTTGAGGAAACAAACAAAATAGGTAATCAAGCAATACATCTCCTGTCTTCCATTCCCAGCTTCTAGCAAACAGAGGCTAGGGACACCGTCCCTGCCCATCTAGCTAATAGCCATTGATAGACCCATTCTGTGAACATATCTAAGGTTGTTTTTTTTAAAACTATTATAGTCTTGACCTTTGCAACATCCTCTGGCAAGGGGTTCCACAGGTTGACTCTGCATTGTGTGAAGAAATACTTCCTTTGTTTTTTAAACCTGCTGCTGATTAGTTTTATTTGGTGACCCCCTGATTCTTATATTACTAGCCAATTAGCCTGTCATAAGACAGGATTTTCAGGTCTCTCCTCCATGTCGGTCTCCTCTCCTGAGCCTCCGGTCTCTCACTCCATCTCTCTCTCTCTCTCCCCTCCTCCTCCTCCTGCCTCTCTCTCTGTCTCTCTCTTTCTCTTCTCCTCCCCCTCCTGCCTCTCACTTGGGGGACTGCAGAGTCCAAACAGCTGTTTGGGCTCCGCACTCCCCATGCTACATGGGGAGTGCGGAGCCCAAACGGTCACTTGCGCCACTTGCTCCCACGTGGCGGCCTGGCTGAGCGGTGCGGAAGTCAGCCAAGTGCCTCGGAGGGAGAGGAAGGGGAGCGGGGCGGTGACGTGCGGCGTGATAGCGGCTCCAGTCCCCGCCCCCTGGCCATGTACATCACCGCCCCGCCCCCCTTCACCTCCCGCCATGGTGCTCGACTGACTTCTGTGCCGCTCAGCCGAGCCGCCACAGGGGAGCAAGCACTGCAAGCAGCCGTTTGGGCCCTGCGCTCCCCATGCAGCACGGGCCGCGCAAAGGGAACAGCCAGCATTTCAGGCAACACCGCTGCCCAGAGGGAACAGCCAGCATTTCAGCATTACAGACTCACAGACATTGGGCTACTATATATATGATGATGAGTAAATTATACTTCCTGATTTACTTCTTCACACCAGTCATGATTTTAGAGGCTTCCATCATATCCCCCTTAAGTCATCTCTTTTCCAACCTGAAAAGTCCCCATCCGATTAATCTCTCTTCATATGGCAGCTGTTCCATACCCCTAATCAATTTTGCTACCCTTTTCTGTGCCTTTTCCAGTGCCAAGATATCTGTGAGATGGGGTGACCAGAACAGCATGCAGTGTTCAAGGTGAGGGCCGACCATGGATTTATACAAAGCAATATGATATTCTCTGTCCTAGTCTCTATTCTTTTCCTAATGATTCCCAAAGTTCTGTTTGCTTCTTTGCCTGTGGAAGGCTGGAGTTAGTCTGGATTGAATATGCAGTGAGGAAAACGTAGGTGCCTGCCAGGGGAAGAGGTAACTGATGACCTCATATGTTTTTTCTCTCTTTACTGTGGCTTCATGATCCTTACAAATCAGAGCTGATGTACACTGGCAGAAGGCAGCACATGCATAGGCAGCTCGCGGTGCTGCTGCCCATAGGTAATGAGTTTGGGACAGCAATATGGCCACCCTCTGACCCGGAAGAGGAAGTGCCCTCTAAGACCCCTTGGTGGGCGGGTCCAGCCACCCCTAGCCGCACCCACACAATGCCAGTGGGTGGGACTAGCAGTATAAGAGCTGGAAGCTCAGTCAGAGCTGGGCAGCTGACCAGGGCAGACATTTGGCTCTGCCTCCAGCCTTGCAGGACTCGGCTATGCTGCCCCCAGCTGGAGGACTAGGTTGGACTGCCAGGACCCCTGCTCACTCCCGATCCCTGGCGCAGGACCCCTGCTGGCCCCCGAACCGATGGATACTCTGCCAGAACCTCCGTCACCAGCAGACTCACCGGAGCAATGCCAGAGCCTGGTAGGCCCATGGGGGAACTGGGAAGGGGCCCAGGAATAGCTGACCCTAGGATGGCTAAGGAGATGGAGGCTGGGTGGGCAGCGCGTTGTGGCCTGGAATCCTGCTGACTCCTCGACGTAGTTGGTGTGCAACGGCCTGGATCCCTGCCGACTTAGTGGCTGCAAAGCCGCCACCATCAGGGGCCTGGGCCAGGACGCAGTGGTGTGGACAGGCCTGCATCCCCCCTGCCACCTCACCACTGGGGTGGCGGGTTCCCCCTGCGGCCTGAACTTGTGGGCCCTGGAGGGAGTCAGTGAGGTCTCTCGCTGATGGCGGACCCTATACACCGTACTATACTGGTCCAGGCTCAATCGATGAGCTGAGGGATCTGGTGTCATTTCGGTATCGTTCCTAAGCACTAAATGAAACATTATAAATGCTAATAAAGAGCCATTAAAATGTCACTGACTGCTCTCCCCGGGGAGGGGGCCACGTCTTAGCTACTGTTGACGAACTTGTTAAAGTACACAGCAAGGAACAGCAACAGCTGCCACCTAGGATGAAAGGCTAGCTGTTCAGCCATCGCACACGGTAGGACCAATCTCCCGTTTAAGATAGGAAGTGAAGACAACCCTATCCAGCCAACAGTGAGGGAGTTATGGGCTAGAATGTAATTCTCCATACTGAAATGTGGGAAGGGCACCGGGGCTGACACGCCTTGCTCTTGACGAAAGCGTTATGGGATATGTAGCGAGAACGAATGCTCAGGAACCGGGCCTTACATCTCACCTGAAGGTTGACCCCCTCCAGCACCAGAGTGCCTGGCCCTGTGCTAGGGCATTAGCTCGGTGCTCCCTACCCCTCACCAATCCTTTATCCTGCACCACCTGGGTTTTCTCTGGGGGTCCCCTGCCAGCACTTGACTTGTGAGCTCCAATTAGATTAGTGTGCGGTGACAGGACTGCGGGCAGTGCCCCACTGCCCAGCACAACACCAACAAGCTCTGTGCAGAGTGCCTGCTTCCAAAGCAGAAAGCCACATGTGACGTCGCTGCAGGTGCGTCTCTGAATACGCAATCATCCAAATAGATGCACCTTCTTTGACTGGGTTAAGCGTCCAAATATCACAGGTGTGTAGAGCTGGAGTAGCTCCCATTCAAACACACCTGTGCTGATTTGAATGTGCAATCACTTCATGGCTTTCAAACAGCTCTGGAGGGTCCTCTCCCTTGGTGCAACGCAGTTCTGAATGGAGCAGAGGCAGGAGTCCTGGGATAGCACCTTAACTTGGCTCCAGTCCCGGCACTGCCCATCTGAGCTGGTTACTGGAGCGGTAGCAGGGGCTCTGTGGCCCGACTCCAGTTTGAATGGTCTCTGCCAATACGATGCCAGCATGGGCGGAGGGAGAAAGACCCTCACCTGCATTTCAGATGCTTTCTAAAGGCCACGGACCAATATCATGCCTGGTGTAAGTGGGCTGCAACTTCCATGCAAATGGGTCAGGAAGTGGCTGCTACCACCTGCTGTAGGACTCCCACTGTCACACCCAGCAGTGTTAAAACTGGTCCTTCCCCCTACTACAAAGCAGTTTCCCTGTTGTATTGAGTAGGCTGGGGGGGGGGGGTTCTTTCTGCTCCTTCAGGGTTAAAATTCTTCTCTTTTCCCCTCTCCCCTCCCTTGTAGTAAATGCAACTACAAGGTTGTTTATTTGCAGTTACAAGCTCGGCAAGGGAAGACTGGGGACGGCAATACGCCCCTGGAGACTCTGTAGCTATCTTCACTATGCGCAGACTGAGTGTCTGCTGTAGCAGTCAAAAGCTCTCTGGCTGCTGCGTTGTGGTGCTGACTTTTGCCTGCTTGCAGAGTGCTTGTCTCTGTACACCCAGCTTCACAGAGAATCCCTGACTGAGCAGTCGTGATCATTTTATGTCCGCCCTGTCTTGTGCCTTGACTGCCCTTATAGGGGCTCGCTGACTAACTTGGCCCTGCTGGTTTTGAGTGCCCGTAATGGAGAAGGGACCTCCCCCCCGTTCAGCCTTGTGCTGGCAGGTTTCTCTCACAGTTCCCTCCTTGTGAGGTCTTGCCCTCGTGCTTGGGGCAGGCAAACGAGCAAGGCTCTGGTGATGGCTAGCCTAAAATGGAACGACTTCCTTCCCTGCACAGTCGCCTCAGCTCATCCTCCCATGCTTTCAGCAGTTAGTCTCTCTACTCCGAGCTGCCTTTTTATGTCAACGTTGGCCCCCTCACTAGGCCTGAAGTCTGCCCTTGTTACAGTGCTGCTGTGGAGTCTGACTGGTTAGTGTCAGTGTTGTGTATTTCATTGTGCAGTGGCAGTGTGTGTAGCGCCTAGAGCAGGGCACGCCACAGGCGATTAGCAGCCCACTCCTGGCTCTCGTCTTGACTTTGAATTATTATTTTACATTGCGGTAGAATCACTCTTAGGAGCTGCTGTCACCAACCAGGACCCTCCTGTGCCAAACCCATATCTAGACGAGAGCCCCCCAAAACTTTCAGCCTAAGTAATGTACGACGTGGGAGTGTTCACAGGCAGGTCACAGTCAGTTTCCCCATCTGTAAAACCATGATGGTGGCAGCGACTTCCTGTTGAGATGAGTTGCCCTGGCAGAGGGGGGTGAATTAGAGCTTGGACTCTGATTTAACTAGGGGTAGAACTCACCTACTTGGCAAGTGAGGCTGGAGCTAGTCACTGGCGTGCTGACAGTTCTCCACTGCCTTCCCACCCCCAAGGACTGACAGACAAGTTATCTGGCAACTGATACAGCACACAACCGAGGGACACCCTCTCAGGCCTCTCCAGCTGAATGCAGAAACAATGAGCGCTCAGCAGGGGGGATGCTCACCCCCAGGAGAGACTAACCCAGGTGCGACACCTGAAATAACTGTGCAATGCCAACAGAGGCTCAGAGACCGAAGCACTGGGTTTGGATTTCCTAAACTCACTGGCCCCACAGCTTCTGTTACTGGCTGGGTCAATTCAGCTCTGAACCCTTCTGTGTGCCCTACAGCTGGGCTGTGTTTTTTAGATGTTATCTCAAGATCAACGGCCCCTGATGATCTGTTCAGACAGATCCTGTGGAACTCTTGGGAAAAGTGAAAGATTTGCCCCAATATGTCTGGCCAATATTCCCCCCCTCCTCCCCTGTTGTGCAGGGTTGTGTGTGCCAACTGGTCGCCACCCTCCACTCAGAAGTGGCTGTATTTTGTATATATTCTGTACAGCGCTCTAGCATTAAACGTGTCCCAGCCTGCAACTCTAAAGGCCCTTATCTTGACACAGGTAGGGAAGGACAGTCTTCTCATTAACGTTCCAAACTCTTCCTGCTTCGCTTCCACAGAATTCCCTGACTCACCTTGGGCAAGTCATTTAACTTCTCCTGTGCCTGGGTTTTCCCCATCTGTAAAATAAGGATAATGCTGCCCTCCCTCACAATTTGAGGCCTCATTAATTAGTCCCTGTAAAATGCCTTATTAGTCTCTAATAGACGTTGCTACAGATGTGCCATGTATATGTTATTAATAAACATTATGCCATTAACACCAGAGGGACTTGTAACTGAACATGTGTAGCATAATGTGTTGGGAAAGTAAAAAATAAATCTGAATAATTTCTGCCAATTCCACTGGTTTTTTCCCCCAGGGTTAGGACAAAACTAAGCCATCAGTCTTGCCAGTGGGTTTGGAATAATGAATGTTATACCAACAATGGTGTTACTGAGGATTCGGGCATTTAGCACTGCCGATCTTTCTGCCTGAGAACTTGGAAAGCCATTGCATTCGCAAGCATTCAGCCTTGGCCGATACTTACAAGAACATCAGTGTTTTCAAAGTAGTTCCTCCAGTACGGCCTGATTTTCCTCTGTCCACCAATGTCCCACACGTTCAGCTTAAAGCCTTGAGACTGTACACTTTTAATGTTAAAGCCCTGTAACGAGGACAAGGAAAACCACAGACTGAGTTAACCTAAAGCTCGGGATCGTATTCTGGAGCGTGCACCATTAGCAGCGTCTGTCTCCCACTGCTGAAAAGCAGAGGAAGACTGTTCAGATAGATCGGCTATGAGAGAGGTGAAGAGGAAAGAGAACAGCAGCCTCATGCATGTCAAGCTTGCATATGTTCCTGGATCAAGAGCTGACACTGTCACCGTGACATAGACATACGCTGGTAATGCCTCTGGAGTGCTCAGAAGGGTGGCTACAGCTAGAGGTGAGAGAGAGATCTGATAAGGAGAAAACAGAGGGCACAGTGAGAAGCAGGCTTGAGCTTGTGGAAGCTGAGCACACAGAACAATTTAACTCCAAGCCAGAGGACTCTGCTTCCTCCGACACAACGCGGCGACTAGCACTCAGCTGAAAAGAGCAACAGCTGCATGTCTGAAGGGGCCGTTTCATGCAGCAAAGCTCCCCCTGAAAGGGTGTTCAACTGGAAAAACAGGATGTGGTGTGGCCTGGCAACGTGCTGCCACAGGACTCAGGGGATCAGAGCTTGGAATCTGAGCGTGGGCTTTTGCTCTGGGGTGTCAGGGGCTGGGAATGCTGCAAGGCAGGGCACTCGGCTCCTCGGGGAGGGGGAGAGAAGAACACCTCGTGCAGCTCTCTAGCAGCCTCCTCTGGTCAAGTCAGGCATGGTGCTCATGGCTTTTTGGTCTGAAGGGACACAACTGTCCCAATAGGGAGCCTTGAAGCGAGGGAGTAAGAGGCAACAACTAGGGATGCTGCGAGCTGTGGGATTTGGGGAATGCCCTGAGAGAAAGGAGGTGCATAGTGCAGCACTCGTACATTTCTCTCTCTCCACAGTTGCTCCCTGTTTGTTCAAACAAACGAGATCAAAACCTGACTTCTGTTACCCAGGTAAAATCCAAGTGATTCCACTGAACAGCCTGGAGTTAGTCCAGATACACAGCAACATGCCTGAGGTCAGAGTGTGGCTCAAAGGATGCAAAACGTACATTCTCCAGCTACATACTGACTGGGGGCTGGATTGCTTTGTGCAGCCAAAAACACACCCATATACAGAGTTCATCCCTTCTAATTCAGTTCTGTGTGCAGCCTTCATAGGCAGCGCTTGTATCTGAACTAGGGGCTAGGATGGCGTGCTGGATGGAAACAGAACACACAGCAGCCTGCAGGCCCACGAAGAGCTGCCTTACCTGTGTCGGTGTGATGTGGCTGATGTCTTCAGATGCTAGCTGTTTCAGGAGTGTGGTCTTGCCCGCATTATCCAGTCCCAGGAGGAGGATTCTCACCTCCTGGTCTGGGGCACTCTTCAGTTTACGCAGAATTGACAGTAAACCCTGCGGCAGCCAGAAATCCGAGAGGTTATTCCCCATGCTGAAACTGGCCTCCTCCCTCTGCTTCACGGTACGTGGCAGCAGATCCCACCACCAGTGCGGACAGGGTCTGAGGACTTATCCCATTTATTTCATTCTTCCGTGTTCTCTCTGTGGCCCATCCCTGCATGCAGCATCACCTTCAGTCTAGGAGCACACTGATATCTCTCAGCATGTCTGCTGAGGAGGTGGGGGCATTCAAAGAACACCACTCAAATCCTGTAGCCCATTTAGTATTCACCATGTCAGGGTGCATGTCCCAAGGATGAGGTACATTAACGAGCTGCAGCCAAGCCACCAGGTGATCTGTATGGTCTTTACCACCAACAAAGCCCCATTAATCCCAATCTCCCTCTTTCTAGGTTGCTTTGAGCTCTTCATGGCTCTCTTAGCCAGGAACACCCCTGATTAGCCAACACCCCATTTACCTGTCCTCTAAAACATGCTGGGCAAATGAAATGTGCAGTTCAGGTTTCTGAGGCTGTAGCGGCTAACAAAGGTATCTCAGATTTCAGTACCTCATGGCCGAGGGAAGCAAAACAGACCTCAGCCCCCCCCCCCCCCCCCCCCCAAGCTAACACTATCCTTCAGGATTAGGAAATGAAATCGGCACATTGACTTCTTTGCAATGCAAATCACTAAAAAGTAGCTGTGCACATACATAAGCACAGCCATACTGGGTCAGACCAAAGATCCATCTAGCCTAGTATCCTGTCTGCAAACAGTGGCCAGCACCAGATGCTCCAGAGGGAGGGATCACCACAGGTAATCTTCATGTGATCCCTCCCCTGTTACCCACCTCCAGACAAACAGAGGCTAGGGACACTATTCCTACCCATCCTGGCTAATAGCCATTGATAGACCTAACCTCCATAAATCTACCTAGCTCTTTTTTTAACTCTGTTAAAGTCCTGGACTTCACCACATCCTCTGGCAAGGAGTTCCACTGGTTGACTGTGCGCTGAGTGAAGAAAAAACTTCCTTTTGGTTTTTTAAACCTGTAGCCCATTAATTTCATTTGGTGACCCCTAGTTCTTATATTGTGGGAATAAGTAAATAACTTTTCTCTATTCACTTTTTCCACACTAGTCATGATTTTATAGACCTCAATCATATTCCCCCTTAGTCTCCTCTTTTCTAAGCTGAAAAGTCCCAGTCTTTTATTCTACATGTACATAACACAAGCCTTTGCTGGTGCCTCTGCTCAGACACCTCTACTGCTATGCATAGCAGTCAGCGGAACAGCATTCAGAGTGCTGGCATATAACTGAGGAACACTAATTACCCTCTTTTGAATCTCTGAGTCAAACAAGCACAGCTAGGGTTGCCAGGTGTCCGGTTTTGAACTTTCAAAGTATTTGAGCTTTCTGTCCGGGAAACAAATTGAGAAAATAGAAATGTCCGGTGTTTTCTAAATAAGATGTAATGTCAATTGTGATGTCATGTCACATGTGTCTGGTATTTTTGTTGAAACCATCTGGCAACCCCATGCACAGCAAGACAATACAGAAGCAGTGAAGCAAGTTTGTATGGGACCTATCACCAAGGAGCCCCTGGGGAATCCTCGTTGCTATCATATAATCAGCAACTCCCCCTCCGGGAAGTATCTGGAGGAAATGTCTCTTCATCCCTTTTGGGTCATCTGGTTTTCAGTCCAGTCTCAACTAGTCAGATGTGCCCATAAAAAACAAACAAACCGAAAGAGGCACCGATTGGCAGCCATGTGTGCTCTGTGCTCAGGCTTATAGGGGCCTGGAGCCAGGAACTCACAGTCCAAATCCCTGCTCAGACCCAGATGCCCTCCAGGCATATCATTGAACCTTACTTTTCAAGAGGGACGTAATGATACTTGCCAAGCTCACGGTGGTGCTAGGAGGATGAATTAGTGAGGTTGTAAAATGCTTGATCGATGGGAAAAGGTCCCAGTTCTCAATACTTTTGTGGAGGAAAAGGACACGATAGGCCACAGAGACTGTTCCTGAAGGTGGCTCCCACTATGTCAGGGTTGAGCCTTGGTATGCTTATTGGCTAACTGGCCAGCAGGACCCTAGCTGTGGTGGGCTGCCCAGGGCCAGAGCAGTCACTGCCGCCCATGGCCACAGCAGGGCTGGGAGAAGAGCAACCCTGCCTCCTGGAGCTGGCAGTTAACCAGTTGAGCAGATCGTTTAATTGGTTAACTATTGGGGGGAGAAGGGGTTCCAAACCTAGTTGAAACATATT
This sequence comes from Pelodiscus sinensis, assembly GCF_049634645.1. Lineage (NCBI taxonomy): Eukaryota > Metazoa > Chordata > Testudines > Trionychidae > Pelodiscus > Pelodiscus sinensis. Next base: position 72,705,310 of record NC_134718.1, on the reverse strand, counting down.
GGCTAAGGGCAATGAGAAACTTGCCCTGCTATTGTCTCTGTACTACCATCCTATTCTGTCGAGAGAAGACTTTAGGATCCGGTGAAATTAGCTATCAGCACTTTTCTTTAGCAAGCAGCCTTTTAATATAGCACTCCTGTACCAGTGTAGGTGTATTGGTGTACAGTACTGAACTTCAACCTCTTAAAACACCTTGGCTGAGCACTTCCACCCTCATGCAGGGCAGAGTAGTGTTATTAATAAGCTCCAAAGGAAGATCTCACTACACATCATCCCAACTAAGCTTCTGATAACACTAGAAAACCAATATATATGACAGTACCTCTGCCCACCTTGACTATGGGCATTAATTGAACATCAGTCAGCTAAATTATCTGACAAGTAATAAATGAACATATACCATCCCTTGTGCAGGGGGAGTTTGAGGAGTAATTATTTTAAAGTGTTTTTGGATCCAAGTGGAAAGTTAACAAATGTCAATCCCAATTCTGTGCTTTTAAGAAGTGACAGCATAATGCTAAGGCTGAGCAACAGTCTGGAAAGGCAAATAAGATTGAAATCTCACCCTTAAATGCTACCTTTTTGAGCCTGTGCCGATCCTAAATTGTCAGTTAATAAAACTGGAAATTTATACTACCCGAAGACTGTGTTATCTGTCTATCTAGTTTAGAGTGTGTCTGTGGGTCTATTTGTCTTCCTAAACTGTACGAGCTAGGACCACCAAATGTAGCATGCAGCTTCCTCTTACCCTGACTTAACCCTGACCTTGGTTTTGGTTGTGCCTGGAAAATGGGACGTGCTGGGAATGGGACTGTTTCCCATAAAATGAAAAGTGAGGGGACAGAGAGGAGGAACATGAAAAGGGGGGGGCACAGAGAGGAGGGATGTGATACTGAGAGTGGCCATGGGGGGCAGATAAAGCATCAAGAGAGTATCTAGCAGAGCTGGAGCTCCACCATCTTGCCAGCCACCAAACTGGGCAAGGGAGGGCCACTGGAGGGGGGGAACCCCTGGAGCCTGACCTGTGTCTTCCCTCCTCCCCCAGACAGCCTGCAGGCCGCAGGAGGAACCCCAGATGAGTGGGGGACTCATGTCAAAGGCAGAGGTGGCACAGTGGGGAAGTCCAGGCGAGCAGGGACTGCTCACCCCGGGTTCCCACTGCACTGCCTTGGTCTTTGAAATGCCTTTGAGTCCCCCACTCACCTGGGGTTCCCCGCTGCGCTGCCTCTTAAATGTAACAGGCTCTTGCTACATTTACAAGGCAGAGGCACAGCAGTCAGACCGGCATGAGCATTGCTTCAGTCCCCACTCGCCCCATTTCCCGCTGCGCCTCTACCTCCCTTGCCCCCTGCAGAGAAGGTGCTGGGGGGAACCGGCTTTTAACACAGTGTCAGCAAGGGGGCGGGGGGAAGCGACTAGTTGACTCAACTTCCCAATAAGCCTATCCTTACATCCCTAGCCTCAACTAGCCACGTTTTCCTGGTGCAGCCGCCCACTCTGGTCATTCTGTATTCTAACCATCCCCCAAATTTGCTGAATCCAGTGGTCACTGCAGAGCATAACTGTCCCTGCTCTCAGACCCCTCCCGTTCTGTGTAGTGGAAAACAATCCGATTCCAGGCACTTCCTGTTTTCCGGGCACAGCCAAACCTTGGCCTTGCTTTAAGTCAGGACAAGAGGGAGTGGCCCTAGATCTTATCGTTTAGGAGGCATTCTTGAACAAATGGACACACACACACGCACAAACTCTCTAAAATATATCTATCTATATTAGATTGTAGCATTAAGATTCTGATAGGACTTCTTTTTACTTGGTGCTGCGCAAACATAAAGATAGACACACTCTAACCCCCAAAGAATTTACAATGTAAGATGACTAGGGTTGCCAGGTGTCCGGTATTGACCCAGACAGTCCAGTAGTTTTGCCTCCTGTCGGGTAAAATTAAAAAAATATCAGACACCTAAAATGTCCCGTATTTTCTGATTTTTTTTTCCTGGCCATGAGGCAAAAATACCGGGCACCTGGCAACACTACAATATACTTGGGCCCAGCCCCCGGCTTCCTCTCCTCCCCTCCCTCGCAACACCCCCAGCCCTCCTGCTTACCTGGTTCCGCAGGGAAGCTGCATTCTGGCTTGATCAAGAAAACAAAATGGCCACCAGCAAAAAGCCTAAAGACCAAGGGGAAGCAATGCCTCCTCTGGGTCTTAGTGCTCAACCTCTCCCCTGTTCCTATCTCTATTCTGACTCGGCAGGCACTCTGAAAGGGGCTATGCTGTTTTAATGCTTTTTTTATTTATTTATTTTTGCTAAACTTTGGTCCCCCCCCCCAAATTTTTTCCCTGGTGGGTTTTTTTCTGGGGGGGAGGGGTATTTGGTATTTTTGATTAAACCATCTGGCAACCCTAAAGATGACCCGGGCATCAGTACCGGGCAAATTAGTCGAAACAATAGTAAAGAATAAAATTGTGAAGCATGTAGAAGAACGTAATTTGTTGGACAAAAGTCAACATGGTTTCTGTAAAGGGAAATCCTGTCTTACTAATCTATTAGAGTTCTTTGAAGGGGTTAACAAACATGCGGACAAGGGGGATCCAGTAGATATAGTATACTTAGATTTTCAGAAAGCCTTTGACAAGGTCCCTCACCAAAGGCTCTTGTGTAAATTACATGGCCATGGGATAAGAGGGAAGGTCCTTTCTTGGATTGAGAACTGGTTAAAAGACAGGAAACAAAGGGTAGAAATAAATGGTAAATTTTCAGATTAGAGAGGGGTAACTAGTGGTGTACCCCAAGGGTCAGTCCTGGGACCAATCCTTTTCAACTTATTCATAAATGATCTGGAGAAAGGGGTAAGCAGTGAGGTAGTAAAGTTTGCAGATGATACCAAACTGTTTAGGATAGTCAAGACAGAAGCAGACTGTGAGGGACTCCAAGAAGATCTCACCAGACTGAGTGATTGGGCAACAAAATGGCAAATGAAATTTAATGTGGATAAGTGTAAAGTAATGCACATCGGGAAAAATAAGCTCAACTATACGTACAGTATGATGGGGGCTAATTTGGCTACGACAAATCAAGAAAGAGATCTTGGAGTTATCGTGGACAGTTCTCTGAAAACTTCCACGCAGTGTGCAGCGGCGGTCAAAAAGGCAAATAGGATGCTATGAATTATTAGGAAAGGGATAGAAAATAAGACCCAGAATATCTTACTGCCCCTGTATAAAACTATGGTACGCCCACATCTTGAATACTGTGTACAGATGTGGTCTCCTCACCTCAAAAAAGATATTTTGGCCTTGGAAAGGGTTCAGAAAAGGGCAACTAAAATGATTAGGGGTTTGGGTCCCATATGAGGAAAGGTTAAAGCGACTGGGACTTTTCAGTTTAGAAAAGAGGAGACTGAGGGGGGATATGATAGAGGTCTATAAAATCATGAGTGGTGTGGAGAGGGCTGATAAAGAAAAGTTATTTATTAGTTCCCATAATAGAAGAACTAGAGGACACCAAATGAAATTAATGGGTAGCAGGTTTAAAACTAATAAAAGGAAGTTCTTCTTCACACAGCGTGTTGTCAACCTGTGGAACTCCTTGCCAGAGGAGGCTGTGAAGGCTAGGACTATAATAGAGTTTAAAGAGAAGCTGGATAAATTCATGGAGGTTAGGTCCATAAAAGGCTATTAGCCAGGGGATAAAATGGTGTCCTTGGCCTCTGTTTGTCAGAGGCTGGAGAGGGATGGCAGGAGACAAATCGCTTGATCATTGTCTTCGGTCCACCCTCTCTGGGGCACCTGGTGCTGGCCACTGTCGGTAGACAGGATACTGGGCTAGATGGACCTTTGGTCTGACCCAGTACGGCCGTTCTTATGTTCTTATGACCCATGGCAAAGGGTGAGCCAAGTACTCACACTTTCAGATTTATTCATCCACATGCTGATAACTTAAAAAATACATGTTTAATCACATCACTAGTAACAAACGTGTATTGTCCACACTAGAATTTACAATAATGAAACAAAGGCTAAGGCACAAAATGAGTTATACCTAGCACGGCAATCGGAGACACAACCGGCAATAAGAAGGTTTTCTTAAACACATCAGGAGCAAAATAAAGATGAAAGAAAAGTCCAGGTCCTCTACTTAGCAGAGAGAGAGTGCTAATAACTGACAACATCTAGAAGGCTGTGGTAGTTAATGCTGATTTTTCTACTAACAAAGATGGTGGTGACCAGATGCTCAACACAATTAATATTAAGAACAAGAGGAAGGAATAGAAGCCAAAATAGAGAAAGAAAAGGTTAAAGAATATTTAGATAATTAAATGTATTCAAGTTGGCAGGACCTGATGAAATTCAATCTAGGACCCTTAAGGAATTAGCTGAAGCCATCTTGGAACTGTTAGAAATTATCTTCTAGAACTCAGAGAGAACAGGTGGGATCCCAGAAGACTAAAGGGCAAACATAGGACTTATCTTTGAAAAGGGCATACGATGGGCTTTACTAACTCCACATTGGAGAGCAATGGTTAAGTTTGCAGGGGACATGCCGATACCTTACCCGCATGACCACTAGGCAGCATGTTGGGTGGCGATGCATCTTTTACAGGGGAAGAAAGAGGACACAGGGAATTATAGGTTAGCCTAAGTTCAATACCTGGATAGGTACTAGGGAGGTAAAAACCCCTTTAATTGGTTAACTGGTTAAGCAATATGTTTAACCGCTTAACCAATGTAAGGGTGAGGGAATGGGCATGGCCACTTCACCCCAGCAGCAGCCCCTGGTTGTGGCGCGCCCAGATACAGTGGGGACAGAGTCTGCTCCAGATGATCAGAACAGCCCCTGTCCATGGCAGGCCCCCCACAGGGCTGGAGCAGTCCCTGCCTATGGCAGAGAGTAGAGAGCTGCTTCAGCCCCCACCAACTGGTTAAACATTCACATCTCTAATAAATACTGGAACAAATTATTAAACAATTAATTTGAAAGCATCTAGAGAGGATGGTAGGGTTATAAGGCATAATCAGATTTCTCAAGAATAAATCAACCTCCTTTTCTTCTATGACAGAGCTACTGGCGTACAACAAATACAAAACAATACCTCCTGTCACTGACGTGTTCGTCTGACAGCGGGACCTATGAGATGTGCAGGTAACTCGAGTATTAGCCAGAGCGGATTGCTGGACCTACCACTGTCTTGGTCAAAGTTTGCCCTGGCCAAAAACATGCAAAAACTAGTAAACTAAGTATCTAAATGTTGCTTGGCTGAAAGATCTGTCAACTGCTAAACTGTTCTCCACACAGGTAACTCTTCAAACAATTAGTGATGACTTATCTGCTGAGAGGTTATAGAATCCGTAATGCTGTAGTGGGCCTGCAACATTTAAATGAAATGCTATCCCGTGGACTGACAGGATGATGATGCTGAAATATGGAATCTTTGTGATGCCAAGTACATGACATGCTCTTAGTTGACCCGTTCTTTCAGTCAAAAAAGACCAGATAGAAAGTAGCTTGCAACACAGTCAAAAACAACAATCTCCAAATGTAAAGGATGTGAGTTGACTGCAAAGCAGATGAACAGTGGAGCCTTGCTGAAAAACACGACTGTGTTACTAGCGTTCTAACACACTCATTTCCATTCATGAATGGGGGGGAGCAAGGAGGCGTCCTCACTTCTGGGCTTTTTGGTCTATTTTTCACGGTGATGCTGGAGGAAGCCCTTCATGGCTCTTCAAATGGCGTCTTGATGCACTGGCAAGCTCTTTAATATCTCTTATCTATGAAGGTGACCAAAGCGGTGATCCAAGAACCACAATGACTGTGCCTTGTTGGAACACGCAGAAGGAGCACTAGAAGAGCCTACAAACTACTTTGTGGGAGTAGCTCATAATTTTGGCCTTTGCATCAGCTGGAAAAAATGGACATTATGTACCACACAGCTCCACAGTTATCTTACCAAGATCCATCAATAAGCTTACGAAGTACCACGTTCCAAGCCACTAAATGGTTCACTTGTCTTGGCAACACGTTAAACCAGGGGTCTCCAACCTTTTTATGCTTGAGATCCCTTTTTAAATGTAAGTGCAATCCAAGATCTATCTGAAACCCAAATACCCTTGCCCTGCCTCCTTTGTGCCCTTTCTCAGAGACCCCGCCCCTGCTCACTCCATCCTCCCTTTCACTAGGCTGGGGCACAGGGTTGGGGTGCAGGCTCTGGCCTTGGATTTGGTGTGAGAGGGATTCTGAGCTGCAAGCAGTTGAGGTTTCGGAGGGGGTTCTGGGAGGGCATTTAGATGCAGAGGTGCTCGGATCTAGGGTAGGGGCATGGAGTGTAGGAGAGGGTTTATGATTGGGGTAGGGTTTCAGGATGTGGGCTCCAGCTGGGCCCTCTTTACCTCAGGTGGCTCCTGGGTGGTGGTGCAGTCGGGCTAAGGAGGCTCACTCCTGCCTTGGCCCTGTGGGGAGGGGCAGATGAAGAGCTGGCACTTGATTGCATCTTGGCCAAACCAGTCAAGATCACCTGTCAAAGACTCCAAGATCTACCGGTAGATCACGATCTACTGGTTGGTGACCACTGCGTTAAACAATGAAGCCACAATCCATCACGAAGTGGATGTGCAAATTAAGAAAGCCACCACTGCAAAGGTGCACAGAATCTGTCTGCATTCAAAAATCAAAGCATATAGTGCTGTTGTCCTATGACATTGCTTTATGGGTGTGAAACATGGACATGTTATCAATGGCACATTAAAAAACTTGACAGTTACCATCTGACACACCTCCGATGACTGTTGGGCATCAAATAGCAGGCCTGAGTGTCCAACATGGAAGTCCTGGCAAAAACTGTTCAGTCAGTACTGAGGCTCATTTGATTTGGGTCCAGCTTAGATGGACTGAAGATGTAGCTCATACACCTGAGACCCAGCTATCAAAAACACTTCTAGAATATGAATTAAGCTCCAGCAACAGTAAGAACGGAGGGTGGATGAAATGCTTCAAAGATATTCTAAAACAAAATCTGCCCAGGACCGATATTTCTGACTTCATCTTTGAGCAGTTGGTGACTGAGTACCTCAAATGGCACTATGCCATAAGGTGGGTGCATGTGACTTTGAGACAAACCATGTTGCATAGCTGCAAGCACAGCAACTGGTACAGAAACAATGTGTTGCTTAAACAACATAATCAGGCAAATGGTTCTGTGGTCAGTGCATGAAATGTTTTTCCTCAGTTGGTCTACGGTGCCCTGCAAAGAATACCCATGCCCAGACCCTGCACCCTAAATTCCTTCACATACTCCTCTCTCAGCCAGACCCTGAACCCCCACCCCACTCCTGCACCCTCCCTTTTTTAGACCCTCCACTTCCACCTGACTCCTGCACCCCACTTCCCATCCAGACCTCCCAACCCTCAGCCCACTGCTGCACCCAATCACCCACAGACACCCCCACGCCTGCTCCTCTACCCAACCTGGCCAGTCCCCCACCCTGCTTCTGGCCAAATGCAGCACCCATTAGGGATGTTAGATAGCGTGTAACTGAATAGTCATGTTACTGCATCAAATTTTAGCAGTTACACAACTATTCGATAGTCCCCGGAGATGGGTCCAGCAGCCAGTGCGCTCCCGGCCCCATTCTCGGGGATCATAGAATCATAGAACACTAGAACTGGAGAGATCATCAAGTCCAGTCCCCCGCCCTCATGACAGGACCAAGCACCATCTAGATCATCCCTGTCTAACCTGCTTTTCAATATCTCCAGTGATGGAGATTCCACAACCTCCCTAAGCAACTTAGTGTTAAACCACCCTGACAGTTAGGAAGTTTTTCCTAATGTCCAATCTAAACCTCCCTTGCTGCAATATAAGCCCTTTGCTTCTTAACCTATCCTCAAAGGGCAAGAAGAACAATTTTCCCCCCTCCTCCTTGTGACACCCTTTTAGATACAGGCAGTCCCCGGGTTACGTACAAGATAGGGACTGTAGTTTTGTTCTTAAGTTGAATTTGTATGTAAGTCGGAACTGGTACATATTTTGGGGGGGGACGGAGAGCTGGAGTTAGGTGGAAAAGACCCTAATTCTCATACAACTTCCTTATTCTAAGAAAAACACATAGGCTGTGTCTACATTGGCACCCTTTTCCGTAAAAGGGATGCTAATGAGACCAGTCGGAATTGCAAATGCCGCGGGGGATATTTAAATATCCCCCGCGGCATTTGCATGAACATGGCTGCTGCTTTTTTCCGGCTCGGGGTTTTGCCGGAGAAAAGCGCCAGTCTAGATGGGATCTTTCGGAAAATAAAGTCTTTTCCGGAAGATCCCTTATTCCACTTAAAATCAGGAATAAGGGATCTTCCAGAAAAGACTTTATTTTCCAAAAGATCCCGTCTAGACTGGCACTTTTCTCCGGCAAAACCCCGAGCCGGAAAAAAGCGGCAGCCATGTTCATGCAAATGCCGTGGGGGATATTTAAATATCCCCCGCGGCATTTGCAATTCCGACTGGTCTAATTAACATCCCTTTTACGGAAAAGGGTGCCAATGTAGACACAGCCATACTGCTTTGATATGAAGGCTTTTTGGTTGATATTTTAATTAAAAATTGATCATAAGTTTCAGTGTTTCATGCTATATCCAAATCTTCCTTTTGGGGTACCTGAAAGATCCCAGTTATTCATTTAATAGTCAGAATCTTTGTTTTTTATAACTCAAAAAAGTTTATTCAATGCATATTACTGTTCCAAATAGAATTTGCTACAGATGGTTCAGTGAAATGGGTATTAAGTGTAATCAATAGTCATTGGAGAGCACAGTGAAATATTGATACAATCAAAGCTGTTGTTGTATTCTGCTGAGCAGAAAATGGAAATCCCTTCCTGTGAAGAGTGTGTGTGAATTTATTCACAGGATTAATTTTAAAGAAAAATTCTGTGTTGGGAACAGGAGTTTAGCCACAGGTGGGTCCTCATTGTCCACTCACCCACTTAGCAACCAGACCCATCCCCTCGGGGCTTACCCTGCTCTGCTCCAGCCAGGGTGTGGGGTTGGGGATTATCCCCTCTTCCCTGCTCCTCCCCATTCTTGCCCACCCACACCACTGGGTAATTTTTCAGCTTCACCTCTGCCAGGCTGGAAGGGACTTGTTAATTTCACGTGACGCTAACAAGATACTTGCAGCTCTAGTGCTGAAGAGGGAAAGAGCTGTTGCTCCCAAGGTGGGGACTGTAACACAATGGGTCTCACTGCCTGCTGCTCCTGCTGTTCCCTAGGACATTAATTTTTCCACTCTGGGGTGCCCCCTTTTGGCTGGTGTCTTGTTCCCCCCAGCAGACCCGCGTCCTCCGTGGCGAGAAAAGCCGCTCCGCGTCTCCCTGGTCTGCTGGGGGGAAGCGCCCCCCGCGCCGCCAGAGGCGGCGACAGTGGGGGAGGCACCCCACACTAGCTGCGCCCCCCCCATTTGTAACTAGGGATCCGACGTAAGTTGGATTGATGTAACCCGGGGATTGCCTGTACTTGAAAACTGCTATCATGTCCCCTCTCAGTCTTCTCTTTTCCAAACTAAGCCCAATTCCTTCAGCCTTCCCTCATAGGTCATGTTCTCTAGACCTTTCATCATTTTTATTGCGCTTCTCTGGACCTTCTCCAATTTTACTATTTCTTTCTTGAAATGTGGTGCCCAGAACTAGACACAATACTCCAGCTGAGGCCTAATCAGGGCAGAGCAGAGCGGAAGAATGACTTCTCGGTCTTGCTCACAACACTCCTGTTAATGCCTCCCAGAATCATGTTTGCTTTTTTTGCAACAGTGTCACACTGACTCGTATTTAGCTTGTAGTCCACTATGACCCCTAGATTCCTTTCTGCAGGACTCCTTCCTAGAGAGTCGCTTCCCATTGTGTATGTGTGAAATGCAGACAGCAGAGGCAGCAGCGTGGAGTGGCAGCAGCCCCTGTTTACAAGGAGCTCATACCCCCACAGAGGCTGCTACCATGGAGCACCGGCTCCCGCTTGACTCCCATGCCACCTCTGTAGGAGGCAGCAAAGTGGGGCAGGCGGGTCCGCAAAGCCAGCACACACAGAGAGCTGGCTTAAAAGCTGGCTCCTCACACATATCGGCTCCCACCTGCCCTCCTCACCCTCTGTGTTGCCGCCTCTCTATCAGAGGCAGCAGCACAGGCGTAGGAGGAGAGCAGGCTTAAAGCCAGCTCCCCAAGGGCACCAGCTCCTGCTCCCCACCCTGATGCCTCTGATACAGAGGCAGCAGGGACAGGGGGGAATGTGTGTAGTCGACAGGATTAACCAATAAGCCCAGGCTTATCAGTTAATCATGTAGTCAGCTACACATTGACATCCTTAGCACACACCCCCTTTTGTACCCATTTTGCTATCATGGGGGGGAGGGACAGCTCAGTGGTTTGAGCATTGGCCTGCTAAACCCAGGGTTGTGAGTTCAATCCTTGTGGAGGATAGCAGGGTAGCCAGTTTAAAACTAATAAAAGGAAGTTCTTCTTCACACAGCATGTTGTCAACCTGTGGAACTCCTTGCCAGAGGAGGCTGTGAAAGCTAGGACTATAATAGAATTTAAAGAGAAGTTGGATAAATTCATGGAGGTTAGGTCCATAAAAGGCTATTAGCCAGGAGATAAAATGGTGTCCTTGGCCTCTGTTTGTCAGAGGGTGGAGAGGGATGGCAGGAGACAAATCTCTTGATCATTGTCTTCAGTCCACCCTCTCTGGGGCACCTGGTGCTGGCCACTGTTGGCAGACAGGCTACTGGGCTAGATGGACCTTTGGTCTGACCCAGTACCGCCGTTCTTATGTTGAGGCCATTTAGGGATCTGGGGCAAAAATTTGTCAGAGATAGTACTTGGTCCTCCTGTGGAGGCAGGGGACTGGACTCAATGACCTTTCAAGGTCCCTTTCAGTTCTAAGAGAAAGGCAATCTCCATTTTTTTTTTAATTTTTAAAATGTAGCTGCTGGTCCATGGAAAGGTCTGCACTGAGCAGGGTGGGCCACAGTGCAAAAAGTTTAAGAACCACTGGTCTAGATGAAATTAGGGAGGTTCGATATCAGGTAGCTGAATAGTCGTGTAACCACATGAATTCTTATGGGTTACACGACTATTCCATAGTCCCTAGGGGCAGGGCCGGCAGCCAGTGCACTCTGGCCCACTCCCAGGGAGCCCCCTGCCACCCTGCACTGCTGCCTCTGTATTAGAGGCAGCAGCGCAGGGTACCAGGCAGGAGCCAGAACGTGAGGGGATCCAGTTTAAAAAACAGCTCCCTGCACAGAACGGCTACCTGCTGCCCCATGCTGCTGCCTCTGATACAAAGGCAGTAGCGTGGGGTTGGCAGCAGCCCCTGACAACAGAACTCTGAGCTCCAAGCTCGCTGTGGACAGAGGTTGCTCCGTGGGATGTGAAGCAGCCTCTGTTCGCGGGAAGCTCAGGCCTGCCATGGACAGAGGCTGCTCCACAGCAGTCTCCCCTGCCCAGCATGGGGTGGGGACAGGTGGCACTGTGGAGCCAGTGCCGGGGGGAACTGGCTTTAAAGTTGGCTCCCCCAAGCACCAGCACCCCCCTTGTTGCCTTTGTTACAGAGGAAGAAAGGGGCAGGGAGAGAAATGTGTGTAGTTGACAAGATTAACTTATAAGCTTAGGGTTATTGGTTAATTGTATAGCTGAGTACATGTTGACATCCCTAGATGAAATTATTATAAGGTGGGTGCACAAATGGTTAAAAAACCATATTCAAACGGTAGTTATCAAAACTGAAGGGTGTATTTCGTGGGGTCTACCAGGTGTCCTGCATCTGGTATTATTAAATGTTTTCATAGATGACTTGGATAGTGAAGAGAAGAGTAGGCTTATAAAACATGTAGATGACATTAAGCTGAGAGGACTTGCAAGCACTTCAGAAGATAGGATTATAATTAAAAATTACCTTGACAAAGAAAAGAATAGGTATGAAATTAACAAGATGAAATTCAACAAAGACAAGCAGAAAGCACTTCATTAAGAAAGGAAAAATCAAATGCACAACTACAAAGGGGGGAATAACTGGCGTGGTAGTGTTACTGCTGAAAAAGATCTAGGGGTTATAGTGGATCACAAATTGAATACAAATGAATAATGTGATACAGATGCAAAGAAGGCTGATATTCTGGACCGCATTAAAAGGAGTGCTGTACATAAGACATAGGAGCTAATTGTTTTGTCCCTCTCTATTCAGCACTGGGAGGCTTCAGCTGGAGTACTGTGTCAATTCTGTACCCCACACTTTAGGAAGGATGTGGAGAAACTGGAGAGAGTTCAGAGGAGAGCAAAAAAACGATAAAAGGTTGAGAAAACCTGACCTAAGAGGAAACATAAAAAACACTGGGCATGTTTAGTCTTGACAAAATAAGACTTGGGGGTGAGGGGCAATTACAGTCTTGAATATGTCAAGCACCCTAATAAAGAAGATGGAGGTAAATTCTTGATGAATTAGAGAGGATTCAAAGAAGAGCCACAAGAATCAGTAAATAATTAGAAAACCTCCTTTATAGGCTCAAGGAGCACCATCAATTTAGCTTAATAAAGAGGCAGTTCAGGGGGTGACTTAATTATAGTCAATAAGTATCTATGTGGGGATCAAATATTTATGAATGGGTTCTTCAGCCTAGCAGAGAAGGTCTAACAAGATCCAAAGTCTGGAAAAATGAAGCTGGACACATTCAGACTGGAATTAAGGCACACCTTTTTAACAGTGAGAGTAGTTACTGAACTATTTACCAAGGGTTGTGGTGGATTCTCAGTCACTGACCATTTTTAAATCAAAAGTGAATGGTTTTCTAAAAGATGTGTGGTAGGAATATGTGTGTGTTGAATTTAAAGATAGAAAGGTTCCTAATTTAGGCCTGCTCTGGGATTTTGGGGGAAATTCTAGGCCCTGTGTTACAGAGGAGGTAAGACTTGTTGATCACAAGGGTCCCTTATTGCTTTAGAATCTATGAATTGTTCTCTATGACCACTGGAGGCAGGAATAAGAAGTTATGGGTTTAACCTGCAGCAAGGGAGATTGACATTGGATATTAGGAAAAACTTTCTAACTATAAAGGTGGTTAAAGCTTTTCAATAAGTTTCCAAGGGATGTTGTAGAATCCCCTTCATTGGAGGTTTCTAGGAACAAATTAGACAAACACCCGTCAGGGATGGTGTATGTTTACTGGATCCTGCCTCATCATAATGGACCGGACTTGATGATTTCTCAAGGTCCCCTCCAGCCCTATGTTTCTCTGATTCTGTAAATCAGTGTGTTAGTGTACAACTTAAATAAGCATAGATGTACCCAACATGAATGCCAACTCTCTTTTATGCACAAATTCTACTTCCTTAGAAGGATAATGCTGCTAAACAGAGACACACCCACATTTCCCACCATTCTGCTTATTATTTATGGGCTTGATCTGAAGCACACTGAAATCAATGGGAGTACTTACTTTAGGGGGCTTTGAATCAAGTCCTATTATCGTGGTTTACTGCTCAAGCTAATAAGGCTGATAAAACGTTAATCCTGTTCACAATACTGCTTGCTAAGAGTACAGCAATACATTCCCAGAGCAGGCCACTAACTAACTCTCTCTCTCTCTCTCTCTCTCTCTCTCTCTCTCTCTCAAAATACTTCTCAGGAGAGGAATGAAAAACAAATGTTAATAGATCCTCTCCTACTGCAGAATGACGAACTTCCAAATTAACACAACAGTCTACAAGAAATAAGATCGGCATCATTCCATATTCTACTCAAGTGACACTTCTTGTTACATGGTTGATCGCAGGATTATCTGGGTTAGCCAATAGAGAGGGGGTTATTTATAGAAATAAAAGTATTCTTTGAGGTATTAAGTAAGCTGATTTAGAAGGCTAGAAGAAAAGCAAACCAATGTATGGCTGTGGACTCTACTTCAGTAGCTCTCTTTGCATATATATTATATGACTCGTGTGCAGTTAAAAATTGCAGTCCAGTTTAAATCAAGACACTAACTCTAGTGTCTACCAATAATTCAAAAACATTACTGTTCTGAAGTTATATCTAATTATTCTGATGCTAGTAAACAGCTATTTAATACCCAGGAAAAGCATCACTCAGTAAAATCCATGGGGATTTTTATAAATTCAGCTTTATAAATATTTGATACATGGACTAAAAAAGTATTAAGTGCTCCTTCATGGTTTAGCAGACTAGAAAAAGTAACAATTAATGTACTAGCTGCATGACTCCAGAATATGGCAATGACACATGCAGATGGACTGATTGTTTTACTTGCAAACAAAATATCTGAATTAACTTTTGAATGGGAAAACCATAAATGTGGGCAGTACACAGCAGTGTTATAGATATTGCAGTAGAGTTATGGATGTTCCAGGAGGCAAAGCAAGGATGTTACAAAAGCAAACTGTGAGTTACATTAGTGCCAGGGCAGCTGGGCTGGTAGCGCAAGAATTGAGATGGGTGATGTGGGAGGTTCCTAGGTTCAGGAGCAGAACAAGTCTTCAACTGGGATCAAAGCACATTGTCCAGAAGAGCTGCACTGACAACTTGTTAGGAGCGTGAGGGTTACATGTAATTTGCATAGAACCGAGCAGATTGCAGCATTTTCAATATGGTGGGCATAATTGTGGAAGCCACTCAGATAGTGAAGCCCTGTGTGCCAGGATATATGGTCTCGACAGGCAACACCCTTGAGATGAGGGTGGCCATACCGGGCAGTTCCAGAAGTGACGTTGTGTATTAAGCAAACACAGTAGTCTGTTTTAGTCTTTGATTGAGTTGTACGAGAGACCAAAATACACACTATCTTCCAACAGGAGAGTAACACTCGGAGGCCACCAGTAAAATAGCTACATTTTCTGGAAGCTGGGTGGAGATATTAAAAAAGCAAACAGAAAACCACTCGGCCATTGCCAAGAAATTCAAACCCATTATTAAATACTATATATACTGTTGGGTGGCAAATACACTCAAAAAGCAAATTAGATAAGAAAGAAAAGTTATCCATCAGCATCCTTCAGAGAATACAAATATGTGGCTTTATGAAAACATAAATTTCTAGATTGAAAACCTCCACTGAACAGAGGTCTTTTGATTATAGCTACGTGCGCTACATTTGTTTTCTTAATTCACAGATATAAAAATACAATGACATTTACAGTCCTAAGTTCTGGCAGGTTTATGAAGCTTTAAATCCAAGCTGTGTGGATTTCCAGAACTAGTTGGTGCACGCAACCACATCCTGTGCCATAGAGGCTGTTGAAAGAAAAATTCACATTTACAGGCCAAATTAGAGGTTGGTTGGGGGGGAACCAAGCATTGAAATAAACTGCAAATTTAATATCAGAGTTAACAATACAAACTATGTAACGGAGAGAGCTATTTCACATTATGATATGGACTAGAAATAGCACATGGAGCCTGCCAGACACTCCAGAGGAGAGTCTTGCCCGAATAGGAGGAGAAACAAATATCTGCTCTTTTGTTGTATTAGCCACAAAGCTCGGATGATGAATTTAGATTATAAATACGGTGTAAACTGCCTGCAGATGTTTACCTAGTAAATGTGGCATTTAACAAAAGATCAAATACATTTCTACTGAACTACAGCGCTGCTGAAAAGATAATTCTCCTAGCCAACAGCTTGACCATGCCCCCTCCCTGCCTTTTGTTTGCCTCCCTTCACTGGCATGAAACATACGCTACTCCTCGGTACTTTCAAGACTTTGCAGCATAACCCCATCCTACCTATCGTCGCCCATTCAGTATCAAGATGCTGACTCGATAGGGCCACGATAAGGTGGGTGCATAATTGGCTGGATAACCGTAGTCAGAGAGTTGTTGTTAACGGTTCTAAATCCTGCTGGAAAGGGATAACAAGTGGAGTTCCTCAAGGGTCTGTTTTGGGACCCGTACTGCTCAATATCTTCATCAATGATGTAGATATTGGGATAGAGAGTACCCTTATTAAGTTTGCAGATGATACCAAACTGGGTGGGGTTGCAACTTCTTTGGAGGATAGGGACATAATTCAAAATGACCTTAGCAAGTTAGAGAAATGGTCAGAGGTAAACAGGATGAGGTTTAATAAAGAGAAATGCAAAGTGCTCCACTTAGGAAGGAACAATCAGTTCCATACATACAAGATGGGAAGCGACTGTCTAGGAAGGAGCATGGCGGAAAGGGATCTAGGGGTCATAGTGGACCACAAGTTGAATATGAGTCAACAGTGTGATTCTGTTGCAAAAAAAGCAAATATGATTCTAGGTTGTATCAACAAGTGTGTTGTAAGCAAAACTCGTGAAGTCATTCTGCCGCTCTTCTCTGCACTAGTTAGGCCTCAGCTGGAGTACTGTGTCCAGTTCTGGGCGCCACATTTCAAGAAAGATGTGGAGAAATTGGAAAGGGTACAGAGAAGAGCGACAAGAATGATTAAAGGTCTAGAGAACATGACCTATGAAGCCAGGCTTCATGAACTGGGCTTGTTTAGTTTGGAAAAAAGAAGATTAAGGGGGGACATGATAGCGGTTTTCAAATATCTAAAAGGGTGTCACAAGGAGGAAGGAGAAAATTTGTTCCTCTTGGTTTCTGAGGACAGGACAAGGAGTAATGGGCTTAAAGTGCAGCAGGGGAGGTTTAGCTTGGACATTAGGAAAAAATTCCTAACTGTCAGGGTGGTCAAATATTGGAATAAATTGCCAAGGGAGGTGGTGGAATCTCCCTCTCTGGAGATATTTAAGAACAGGTTAGATAGACATCTGACAGGGATGGTGTAGACGGAGCTTGGTCCTGCCTTGAGGGCGGGGGGCTGGACTCGATGACCTCTCGAGGTCCCTTCCAGTCCTATTATTCTATGATTCTATGACTCCTGCCTCTGATCAGCCCATGGTACAAGCCTCCATTGTCCATTTGTTAAATTTCAGGACAAGCATTTTTGTGCTTTCTTCTAATCAGACTTAGGAAGATTTCCTGTAAACATCTGCAGAGCTACCTCATTCGCCTTCTTCAAAACCCTCCTTTTCCATTATGTCTACAAAAGTATTGACCACACTTTTAAGTTGTGCCAAGATCACTGCCTTCCATGCTGACCAGCATTGTCTCGTTTCCCTGTACTCTCCCACTGGTCTATCTTCATCTGCGGTCTCTTATTTTAGGCTGTAAGCTCCTAGTTCCTTTCCCTATCTTTTTGTTCTGTGTTTGTACAGTGCCTAGCACAGTGGGGTCCTCACCCATAACTGAGGCTCCTGCACTCTGCAGTAGTGAGTAATAATAATTCTAAAATCATTGCTTAAGACAGAGGATGCCAGCAGGAAGGTTTCACTGCATTTATATAGTATTTGCCAGTTCGGATCAAACAAATGGTCTACTGAGTCTAATATGCCATCAGTGGTGGCTAGTAGCTGATGTTTCATTCCTAGTTCATTGTGTAATTCTGTACACAGCGTGTAAGGGTGCACACTTACTGCAGCCGATTAGCTGATGCCCTGAAGAAGTCTGATTACCTTTCTCTTAGCCTGCATAACTATCGCTGTTATATAAAAGCACTAAACCTTTTTCAAAACAATGGGAGCATCTTAATCTATTAAGCACAGGTTATTCAGTACTACTACTAACACAGGCAAAATTAACTCAATTACTTGTTATGCAAACTCTAGACTATGATATCAATCAATGCATACATTTTCCCCCCTGCATTTGCTGGAGTCAATTCACCTAGAATGTTTTTCCCGCTCAAATCCACAGACATAGTTTTCTTGCAAAAGTGGTCCTACAAAATGTAATTAAATGTCAACACAGATGTTGGAAGCTGTTAATCTTTTTCCTTCATCGTTTGTCAGCATATCCCAAACTTTACAAAGCAGAAGTGCAACTTTGTCAGCAACCACTGCCCAAGTGAAAGCGTAGTTTGTGGAGTGCTACACTGCATTATGTAATTGCCCTCATCTTAAAGCAGATGTATTTCCTGCGATGAACACTGTGTCTAGTATGTAAAGCTGCCCCACCATCAACTAACCAGCAAAGGAGCAGAGTCCCTACCTAATCTTTGTCTCCACATCTTTTATGATAGGTCAGGGTAAAGCATTGCAGGCTAGAATGGGTGAGGAATATAGCATGCAACATCATCACAGTAAAGATGCTGCATGTGCTATGTTCCTAGCATGCTATCCTTGTAGCTCCACAAATAGGGGAAATATGGTTGCCCCTTGCCCTGGACCAATATGTGCAAAACTAGGCCCACATCTCTATGGACCAGAGGACTGAATGCAGCCCCCTATATGTAGGGTTACTGGAAGCTGTTCATCCCTTTGTCCCATTGTCATAAGCTTGTCCCTTTAGTTTCTGCACACAGCCAGCAAACCCACCATCCTGCCCTAAGGCTAGTCCTCCTGCCCCTGCACACGGTGGGATGGGATGCTTCCCTGCAGCAGTTGTCTCAGCCCCTTCCCACCCTCGCCCCGTATGCCTGAAACTTCTGAGTGCCTGCCTGTCCTTTCCCTTTCAAGAAGGCTCCCAGGCCGGTTCCCCATTCCTCCCTCCCTCCCTCTTCATAGCACTCCAGCACCCATCCTACCCTCTTCATCCAGGCCTGGCTCTCAGAACCCCAGGCCCCAACACTGCTTCCTCCCCACCCAGGCTGACCCCTCCAGTCCCTTCCTCATCTAGACTGGACCCCCATCCCTCTCTCCATAGCACCTTAACCCCCCACCCCATCTCATCACCACCCATCTCTCCCCAGCCTGGCTGTGACCCTCAGATCCCCACCCTCCCCCCAGGCTCAGTCCCAACACCCCAGTCTCCCCTTCCCACCTCCCCCTGAGGCTCGGTCCCAACACCCCAGCCCCCCCCCTCCCCAGGCTCAGTCCCAACACCCCCTTTTCCCCTTCCAGGCTCGGTCCCAACACCCCAGCTCCCCCTCCCCCCCAGGATCGGTCCACACCCCAGCCCCCCCTCCCCCCCAGGATCGACCCCAGCCTCCCCCCAGGCTGGGTACCAACACCCCCTCCCCCCCAGGCTCGGTCCACACCCCAGCCCCCCCTCCCCCCCAGGCTCGACCCCAGCCCCCCCCCAGGCTGGGTACCAACACCCCCTCCCCCCCAGGCTCGGTCCACACCCCAGCCCCCCCTCCCCCCCAGGCTCGACCCCAGCCCCCCCAGGCTGGGTCCACACCCCCGCCCCCCCTCCCCCCCAGGCTCGACCCCAGCCCCCCCAGGCTGGGTCCACACCCCAGCCCCTCCCTGGCTCTCCATATCACCCGAGCCCCCCCAGCCAGGCTGCCCCCCGCCCCTCCCCCACACGGCAGGACCCTCCCTGGCCGCACTCACCATCCTCCGCGCGGCTCCCGGGTTACCATGGGCAACTGCGTCATGCGCGCCGCCCCCTTCGTGCAACGTCACTCTTCTCTGCGGCACGCACTAGCGGCAAGGGGGCGGGGACAGACGTAAGCCCCGCCCCCTGGCGATCCCCCCCTCCCCTCCTTCTCCCCGAGCAGGGCGGCCCCTGTCCGGCGCATGCGTCTTAAACCGCCTTGGCTCCCAGGTCCCATGCTGACGCGAGCAAGGTGGGAGGCTGGCTCTGATTGGCTGACAAGGGCCACGCGTTAGGGAGAGGGGCGGTGAAAACCACGTGTGCCGGAGAGAGGGAGAGGGGCGCGTGCCTGGGCTGCGGAGGTAGGGAGCAGGGAAGGAGCCTAATGGGGAGGGGTTTAGAGGGAGAGCGGTGCACCAGTGCAGGGCTCAGGGGTACTGCACTGCAAGGGGGGCTGCAGGGGGGGGGGCAGTGCAAGGCTGAAGGGGCCTGGAAGGCTGCAATGGGGGCTGCAGTGGGGGGGCAGTGCAAGCATCAAGGGGCCTGGAAGGCTGCAATGGGGGCTGCAGTGGGGGGGCAGTGCAAGCATCAAGGGGCCTGGAAGGCTGCAATGGGGGCTGCAGGGGGGGGGGCAGTGCAAGCATCAAGGGGCCTGGAAGGCTGCAATGGGGGCTGCAGGGGGGGGGCAGTGCAAGCATCAAGGGGCCTGGAAGGCTGCAATGGGGGCTGCAGGGGGGGGGCAGTGCAAGCATCAAGGGGCCTGGAAGGCTGCAATGGGGGCTGCAGTGGGGGGGCAGTGCAAGCATCAAGGGGCCTGGAAGGCTCCAATGGGGGCTGCAGGGGGGGGGGCAGTGCAAGCATCAAGGGGCCTGGAAGGCTGCAATGGGGGCTGCAGGGGGGGGGGCAGTGCAAGCATCAAGGGGCCTGGAAGGCTGCAATGGGGGCTGCAGGGGGGGGGGCAGTGCATGCATCAAGGGGCCTGGAAGGCTGCAATGGGGGCTGCAGTGGGAGGGGGGCAGTGCATGCATCAAGGGGCCTGGAAGGCTCCAATGGGGGCTGCAGGGGGGGGGGGGCAGTGCAAGCATCAAGGGGCCTGGAAGGCTCCAATGGGGGCTGCAGGGGGGGGGGGCAGTGCATGCATCAAGGGGCCTGGAAGGCTCCAATGGGGGCTGCAGTGGGAGGGGGGCAGTGCATGCATCAAGGGGCCTGGAAGGCTCCAATGGGGGCTGCAGGGGGGGGGGGCAGTGCAAGCATCAAGGGGCCTGGAAGGCTCCAATGGGGGCTGCAGTGGGAGGGGGGCAGTGCAAGCATCAAGGGGCCTGGAAGGCTGCAATGGGGGCCGCAGGGGGGGGGGGCAGTGCAAGCATCAAGGGGCCTGGAAGGCTGCAATGGGGGCTGCAGGGGGGGGGGGGCAGTGCAAGCATCAAGGGGCCTGGAAGGCTCCAATGGGGGCTGCAGGGGGGGGGGGGCAGTGCAAGCATCAAGGGGCCTGGAAGGCTCCAATGGGGGCTGCAGTGGGAGGGGGGCAGTGCAAGCATCAAGGGGCCTGGAAGGCTCCAATGGGGGCTGCAGTGGGGGGGGGCAGTGCAAGCATCAAGGGGCCTGGAAGGCTCCAATGGGGGCTGCAGTGGGAGGGGGGCAGTGCAAGCATCAAGGGGCCTGGAAGGCTGCAATGGGGGCTGCAGGGGGGGGGGCAGTGCAAGCATCAAGGGGCCTGGAAGGCTGCAATGGGGGTTGCAGGGGGGGGGGCAGTGCAAGCATCAAGGGGCCTGGAAGGCTGCAATGGGGGCTGCAGGGGGGGGGGCAGTGCAAGCATCAAGGGGCCTGGAAGGCTGCAATGGGGGCTGCAGGGGGGGGGGGGCAGTGCATGCATCAAGGGGCCTGGAAGGCTGCAATGGGGGCTGCAGGGGGGGGGGGGCAGTGCATGCATCAAGGGGCCTGGAAGGCTGCAATGGGGGCTGCAGTGGGGGGGGGGGCAGTGCAAGCATCAAGGGGCCTGGAAGGCTGCAATGGGGGCTGCAGGGGGGGGGGGGCAGTGCAAGCATCAAGGGGCCTGGAAGGCTCCAATGGGGGCTGCAGGGGGGGGGGGGCAGTGCAAGCATCAAGGGGCCTGGAAGGCTGCAATGGGGGCTGCAGTGGGGGGGGGGCAGTGCAAGCATCAAGGGGCCTGGACGGCTCCAATGGGGGCTGCAGGGGGGGGGGGGCAGTGCAAGCATCAAGGGGCCTGGAAGGCTGCAATGGGGGCTGCAGTGGGAGGGGGGCAGTGCATGCATCAAGGGGCCTGGAAGGCTGCAATGGGGGCTGCAGTGGGGGGGGGGCAGTGCAAGCATCAAGGGGCCTGGACGGCTCCAATGGGGGCTGCAGGGGGGGGGGGGCAGTGCAAGCATCAAGGGGCCTGGAAGGCTCCAATGGGGGCTGCAGGGGGGGGGGCAGTGCATGCATCAAGGGGCCTGGAAGGCTCCAATGGGGGCTGCAGTGGGAGGGGGGCAGTGCAAGCATCAAGGGGCCTGGAAGGCTCCAATGGGGGCTGCAGGGGGGGGGGGGCAGTGCAAGCATCAAGGGGCCTGGAAGGCTCCAATGGGGGCTGCGGGGGGGGGGGGGCAGTGCAAGCATCAAGGGGCCTGGAAGGCTCCAATGGGGGCTGCAGTGGGGGGGGGGGCAGTGCAAGCATCAAGGGGCCTGGAAGGCTCCAATGGGGGCTGCGGGGGGGGGGGGCAGTGCAAGCATCAAGGGGCCTGGAAGGCTCCAATGGGGGCTGCAGGGGGGGGGGGCAGTGCAAGCATCAAGGGGCCTGGACGGCTCCAATGGGGGCTGCAGGGGGGGGGGGCAGTGCAAGCATCAAGGGGCCTGGAAGGCTCCAATGGGGGCTGCGGGGGGGGGGGGGCAGTGCAAGCATCAAGGGGCCTGGACGGCTCCAATGGGGGCTGCAGGGGGGGGGGGCAGTGCAAGCATCAAGGGGCCTGGAAGGCTGCAATGGGGGCTGCAGGGGGGGGGGGGCAGTGCATGCATCGAGGGGCCTGGAAGGCTGCAATGGGGGCTGCAGGGGGGGGGGGCAGTGCATGCATCGAGGGGCCTGGAAGGCTCCAATGGGGGCTGCAGGGGGGGGGGGCAGTGCATGCATCGAGGGGCCTGGAAGGCTGCAATGGGGGCTGCAGTGGGGGGGGGGCAGTGCAAGCATCAAGGGGCCTGGAAGGCTCCAATGGGGGCTGCAGTGGGGGGGGGGCAGTGCAAGCATCAAGGGGCCTGGAAGGCTCCAATGGGGGCTGCAGGGGGGGGGGCAGTGCATGCATCAAGGGGCCTGGAAGGCTCCAATGGGGGCTGCAGTGGGAGGGGGGCAGTGCATGCATCAAGGGGCCTGGAAGGCTGCAATGGGGGCTGCAGTGGGGGGGGGGGCAGTGCAAGCATCAAGGGGCCTGGAAGGCTGCAATGGGGGCCGCAGGGGGGGGGGGGGGGCAGTGCAAGCATCAAGGGGCCTGGAAGGCTCCAATGGGGGCTGCAGTGGGAGGGGGGCAGTGCAAGCATCAAGGGGCCTGGAAGGCTGCAATGGGGGCTGCAGGGGGGGGGGGCAGTGCATGCATCGAGGGGCCTGGAAGGCTGCAATGGGGGCTGCAGGGGGGGGGGGCAGTGCATGCATCGAGGGGCCTGGAAGGCTCCAATGGGGGCTGCAGGGGGGGGGGGCAGTGCATGCATCGAGGGGCCTGGAAGGCTGCAATGGGGGCTGCAGTGGGGGGGGGGCAGTGCAAGCATCAAGGGGCCTGGAAGGCTCCAATGGGGGCTGCAGTGGGGGGGGGGCAGTGCAAGCATCAAGGGGCCTGGAAGGCTCCAATGGGGGCTGCAGGGGGGGGGGCAGTGCATGCATCAAGGGGCCTGGAAGGCTCCAATGGGGGCTGCAGTGGGAGGGGGGCAGTGCATGCATCAAGGGGCCTGGAAGGCTGCAATGGGGGCTGCAGTGGGGGGGGGGCAGTGCAAGCATCAAGGGGCCTGGAAGGCTGCAATGGGGGCCGCAGGGGGGGGGGGGGGGCAGTGCAAGCATCAAGGGGCCTGGAAGGCTCCAATGGGGGCTGCAGTGGGAGGGGGGCAGTGCAAGCATCAAGGGGCCTGGAAGGCTCCAATGGGGGCTGCAGGGGGGGGGGGCAGTGCAAGCATCAAGGGGCCTGGAAGGCTGCAATGGGGGCTGCAGGGGGGGGGGGCAGTGCAAGCATCAAGGGGCCTGGAAGGCTGCAATGGGGGCTGCAGGGGGGGGGGGGCAGTGCAAGCATCAAGGGGCCTGGAAGGCTCCAATGGGGGCTGCAGGGGGGGGGGGGCAGTGCAAGCATCAAGGGGCCTGGAAGGCTGCAATGGGGGCTGCAGTGGGGGGGGGGCAGTGCAAGCATCAAGGGGCCTGGAAGGCTCCAATGGGGGCTGCAGGGGGGGGGGGGCAGTGCAAGCATCAAGGGGCCTGGAAGGCTCCAATGGGGACTGCAGTGGGGGGGGGCAGTGCAAGCATCAAGGGGCCTGGAAGGCTCCAATGGGGGCTGCAGGGGGGGGGGGGCAGTGCAAGCATCAAGGGGCCTGGAAGGCTCCAATGGGGGCTGCAGTGGGGGGGGGGCAGTGCAAGCATCAAGGGGCCTGGAAGGCTCCAATGGGGGCTGCGGGGGGGGGGGGCAGTGCAAGCATCAAGGGGCCTGGAAGGCTGCAATGGGGGTTGCAGGGGGGGGGGGCAGTGCAAGCATCAAGGGGCCTGGAAGGCTCCAATGGGGGCTGCGGGGGGGGGGGGGCAGTGCAAGCATCAAGGGGCCTGGACGGCTCCAATGGGGGCTGCAGGGGGGGGGGGCAGTGCAAGCATCAAGGGGCCTGGAAGGCTGCAATGGGGGCTGCAGGGGGGGGGGGCAGTGCATGCATCGAGGGGCCTGGAAGGCTCCAATGGGGGCTGCAGGGGGGGGGGGCAGTGCATGCATCGAGGGGCCTGGAAGGCTGCAATGGGGGCTGCAGTGGGGGGGGGGCAGTGCAAGCATCAAGGGGCCTGGAAGGCTCCAATGGGGGCTGCAGTGGGGGGGGGGCAGTGCAAGCATCAAGGGGCCTGGAAGGCTCCAATGGGGGCTGCAGTGGGGGGGGGCAGTGCAAGCATCAAGGGGCCTGGAAGGCTCCAATGGGGGCTGCAGTGGGGGGGGGGGCAGTGCAAGCATCAAGGGGCCTGGAAGGCTCCAATGGGGGCTGCAGTGGGGGGGGGGGCAGTGCAAGCATCAAGGGGCCTGGAAGGCTCCAATGGGGGCTGCAGTGGGAGGGGGGCAGTGCATGCATCAAGGGGCCTGGAAGGCTCCAATGGGGGCTGCAGGGGGGGGGCAGTGCATGCATCAAGGGGCCTGGAAGGCTCCAATGGGGGCTGCAGGGGGAGGGGGGCAGTGCAAGCATCAAGGGGCCTGGAAGGCTCCAATGGGGGCTGCAGGGGGGGGGGGCAGTGCAAGCATCAAGGGGCCTGGAAGGCTCCAATGGGGGCTGCAGTGGGGGGGGGCAGTGCATGCATCAAGGGGCCTGGAAGGCTCCAATGGGGGCTGCAGGGGGGGGGGCAGTGCAAGCATCAAGGGGCCTGGAAGGCTCCAATGGGGGCTGCAGGGGGGGGGGGCAGTGCAAGCATCAAGGGGCCTGGAAGGCTCCAATGGGGGCTGCAGTGGGGGGGGGCAGTGCATGCATCAAGGGGCCTGGAAGGCTGCAATGGGGGCTGCAGGGGGGGGGGGCAGTGCAAGCATCAAGGGGCCTGGAAGGCTCCAATGGGGACTGCAGTGGGGGGGGGCAGTGCAAGCATCAAGGGGCCTGGAAGGCTCCAATGGGGGCTGCAGTGGGGGGGGGCAGTGCATGCATCAAGGGGCCTGGAAGGCTGCAATGGGGGCTGCAGTGGGGGGGGGGCAGTGCAAGCATCAAGGGGCCTGGAAGGCTGCAATGGGGGCTGCAGGGGGGGGGGCAGTGCATGCATCAAGGGGCCTGGAAGGCTGCAATGGGGGTTGCAGGGGGGGGGGGCAGTGCAAGCATCAAGGGGCCTGGAAGGCTGCAATGGGGGCTGCAGGGGGGGGGGGCAGTGCAAGCATCAAGGGGCCTGGAAGGCTCCAATGGGGGCTGCAGGGGGGGGGGCAGTGCAAGCATCAAGGGGCCTGGAAGGCTCCAATGGGGGCTGCAGGGGGGGGGGGCAGTGCAAGCATCAAGGGGCCTGGAAGGCTGCAATGGGGGCTGCAGTGGGGGGGGGGCAGTGCAAGCATCAAGGGGCCTGGAAGGCTCCAATGGGGGCTGCAGTGGGGGGGCAGTGCAAGCATCAAGGGGCCTGGAAGGCTCCAATGGGGGCTGCAGGGGGGGGGGGCAGTGCAAGCATCAAGGGGCCTGGAAGGCTCCAATGGGGGCTGCAGGGGGGGGGGGCAGTGCAAGCATCAAGGGGCCTGGAAGGCTCCAATGGGGGCTGCAGTGGGGGGGCAGTGCATGCATCAAGGGGCCTGGAAGGCTCCAATGGGGGCTGCAGGGGGGGGGGGGGCAGTGCAAGCATCAAGGGGCCTGGAAGGCTGCAATGGGGGCTGCAGGGGGGGGGGGCAGTGCAAGCATCAAGGGGCCTGGAAGGCTCCAATGGGGGCTGCGGGGGGGGGGGCAGTGCAAGCATCAAGGGGCCTGGAAGGCTCCAATGGGGGCTGCAGGGGGGGGGGCAGTGCAAGCATCGAGGGGCCTGGAAGGCTGCAATGGGGGCTGCAGTGGGGGGGCAGTGCAATGGGATAGAGTGCAAGCCCCAGGGAGTCTGAAGGGGGTGGGGAGCCCAATGTCATGGGGACTGCAGTGTAAACCTCAGGGTCTGAGAGGGAAGTGTGGTGAAATGGGTGGCTGTGTGCCCCTGGGGGAGGGGAGGTGCAGTGTGTTGGGTTGTAGTGTATAAATGGAGGGGTCAGAGCAGTGTTTTTTGGGGGGGGGGGTGCTGACTATAGCCCAGAGGGTCTGAGAGGAGAGGGAGGGTGAGCGTGAGCTGCATGCGGAGGGGATGTTGTCGGACAGGGAATGGGGTGTATAAATGGAGGGGTCAGAGCAGTGTTTGGGGGGGGCGGTGCTGACTATAGCCCAGAGGGTCTGAGAGGAGAGGGAGGGTGAGCGTGAGCTGCATGCGGAGGGGATGTTGTCGGACAGGGAATGGGGTGTATAAATGGAGGGGTCAGTGCAGTGTTTTGGGGGGGGGCGGTGCTGGCTATAGCCCAGAGGGTCTGAGAGGAGAGGGAGGGTGAGCGTGAGCTGCATGCGGAGGGGATGTTGTCGGACAGGGAATGGGGTGTATAAATGGAGGGGTCAGAGCAGTGTTTTGGGGGGGGCGGTGCTGACTATAGCCCAGAGGGTCTGAGAGGAGAGGGAGGGTGAGCGTGAGCTGCATGCGGAGGGGATGTTGTCGGACAGGGAATGGGGTGTATAAATGGAGGGGTCAGAGCAGTGTTTTGGGGGGGGGGGTGCTGGCTATAGCCCAGAGGGTCTGAGAGGAGAGGGAGGGTGAGCGTGAGCTGCATGCGGAGGGGATGTTGTCGGACAGGGAATGGGGTGTAGCATAACTAGGGGGGGAGCACAGTGCCGAGTCCAGGGTCTCCTGGGAAAAGAGCAGAGCAGTGCAGCCTTCTCCCCTCCCCCCTCCCCGGAGTGCTCAGAGGCGAGGGTGGTGCAGTCCGATAAGCATATCGTTGGCAGAGGCGAGGGGGAGTGAGAGGTGAGCCCAGACAGATGGGGGGGGGGGGTAGAACCCGGCAAGGGAGCCAGGGGGGTGAGCCAAAGGGGTGCGGTGAGATGTGGGCAAAATGAGAGGTGGTGTCCTAGGAAGGTAACTTTGGTCGCTGTGTTTTGGATAGACCAGTGGTGGTGATCAGGGATGTGAAGGCTTAACCAGTAAGACTTAATGAGTGAGGGTTACTGCTTAAGGTTAACTGGTGGGATGGGGGCAGGCTGCAGGCAGGGGCTGCTCTGGCTGGGTTGGAGCAGCCCTGCCTGTGGCTGAGTGGCTGTGATCCAGCCCAGAAGCAGGAGTGACCTGCGGGGGAGGGAGGGTGTCCCCGCTTCTCCCTTTAATTGTCTAATCAGTATATTTAGGACGCATTCAAGGGTTAGGTCTTGGAAATGCAGCAGAGGGAGAAGCTGTACGCTCTACGGTGCTGGGTTTGGCCAGTGCCTGAGTTGATGGGTGGGGCCTAAGTGATTGACAGGGAGCAAGCAGGGATTTCCTCTGACACACTGTACTTGCTGTGGCTTGGGTCATGTCACGCTGCCATGGGTGCCCAGCTGCAGCCTCCTGCAAGGAATCAGAGGAAGAGGGAGTGTGCTAGCCTGGGCTAAGCAGTCGGGTGAGGGGGAGCCTGGTTCTGTGGTAGGGACTGAGGGCAAAGACTGGCCCCGAGGCTCCTTGAAACCCTGCAAGCAAAGTCCTCTGTTGCAAGAGCAGGAATCTTTTCAAGCCCAGGCCAGATGGAAGCATTGACTGCCCTGGGAATATGTGCAACTGGTGACTCTCTAAGCATGCTTGGGGTAGTGAAGAAGCATTGGTTGGGAGTGGAGCTGCAAGCTCCAGGATCATCTGAAATATCTCATAAAGTGAGACTCTGATACATTTAAAAGGCAACTCTGCTGTAGAGTTATCTCCCGGGTCTAACTGTGGCTCTGGAATTCCCCCCTTCCCTCCGCCCCTCCATGGTCTACTTGATTTAGCTGACTAAAGGCCATTTAACATCCCTATTTCTGACAGCCTGGCTTTATTTAAATCAGTGTCCTGAAAAGGCAGCCTCCCCTGCACTCCACACAGCTGTTTCAAGCTCTGTTAAGTTAGTGGCATTTTGATCATATCAGCTGCTTGGTGGCATGTTTCTGCTGTGTTCGCCGTAACTTTTCCGCATCTTTGCGGGTGGTGGAATGTTGGTGTGAGCCAGTTTCTCCTTTGGTGGAACTGAAGGGAAACTTCATTTCCTGGCTTTGGACAATATGTCCCACGGCAGCTATGAAATCCTCACCTGAGTGCTCTTTTCCTCCCCCCCCCCCCCCAGCCCCCGATTCCTCTACTGGGAGCCACCCACTCAACACCCCTTCCTCTCTGCTTGCTGATCTTTTTAATATACAAGAAACCAGATATTGAGTTGGATTATGATGCATCTTCTGTGGCTCACAGAAGGGGAAAAGGGGAATTTCTAACCTCCATAGGGGTGAAGGCGGCTGCTACCCAGAACTAGGTAAACCTAGACCATCTGTGAAACATGACTTTGCCAACCTGGTCTCTCAAGCCTCCAGTGATGGGTTGTGGAATCCCATCCTTGAAAACCTCTCCCAAAGTTGAACTACTCGTATGGTTAGAAAGCTATTCCTAAAAGCTAACGCAACAAGGACGAATGCAAAGTACTCCGAGGAAGGAACAATCCTGTTCACATGTACAAAATGGGAAGTGACTGTCTAGGAAGGGGCAGGAAAGGATGTAGGGGTCATAGACCATAAACTACATATGAATTAGCAGTGCGATAGGGCTGCATTAAAAAAACAAACATCAACCTGGGCTGCATTAACAGGAGTGTTGTGAGCAAGACACGAGAAGTCATTCTGCTGCTCGACTCTGCGTTGATTAGGTCTCAACTGGAGTATTGGCCACCATTTTTTGAGAAAAATGTGGCAGAATTGGAGAAGGTCCATAGGAGTAATAAAAATGATTAAAAGTCTAGAAAACCTTACCTATGAGCGAGAATTGGGTTTATTTAGTCTGGAAAAGAGAAGACTGAGGGGATATGATACCTGAAAACTGCCATCTAAAAGGGTGTCATGGGGGGGGGGGGGGATTGTTCTCCTTGGCCTCTGAGGACAGGACAAGAAGCAATGGGCTTAAACTGCAGCAAAGGAGGTTTAGGTTGGACATTAGGAAAAACTTTCTGTTGGGGGTTAAACACTGGAATAAATTGATTAGGGAGGCTGTGGCATCTCCATCTCTGGAGATATTTAAGAGCAGTTATACAGGCATTTATCAGGGATGATGTAAGTGGTGCTTGGTCTTGCCTTGAGGGCAGGGGACTGGACTTGATGCCTTCTCAAGGTCCCTTCCAGTTTCAGTATTATGAGTCTAAAGCTCCCTTCCTGCAAATAACGCCAATTACTGTTTGCTCTGCCTTAAGTGGGCTTGGAGAACAACTGATCACTGTCCTTAATGTACTGAAGACTGCACAAGGTCCGGGCTCAGTATTCTTTTCCCAACTTTTGGAACCTTTCCTCACAGATCTGGTTTTTCCAAACCTTTTATCGCTTCTGTTGCTCTCCTCTGCGTTCTCTCCATCTTTCCTAAAGCGTGTTACCCAGAACTGGATGCAGTACTCTACCTGGGACCTCCCCAGTGCTGGCCAGAGCAGAGCGAAACACTGACCTCCTTTGCACGCAGCCCACAATGTTGCCTTTTTTGCAGCTGAGTCATACTTGAGTTTGTGATCCACTCTAACCCCAGATACTTCTCAGAACGGCCACCACCTAGCTAGTTGTTCCTGCCCACTTTGTAGCTGACTTTCCCCTCTTTGGAAGTGAAGTGCTTTGCGCTTGTCTTTAAGTGAGTGTCACGCTGGTGAATTCAAACCAACTTGTCAAGGTCAATTTAATTGAATCCTGGCCTCCAAACACCTGCCAGGTGATCTCCGCCTGTTTCGTAAAGATGCTCTCCTCTCCATTAGCCGAGTCATCGGTGAAAATATTAAATCGTGTTGGACCCAGGACTGACCACAGTGGAATCCCACTAAATACAGCCTCTCGGTGTGACAGCAGACCATTGGTGACTGCTCTGAGTTTGGCCTCCCAACCCGGTGGGTATCTATCTTGCATGAATTTCTCATAATCCAGGCAGGGAGACGTGGTCTGGAATTCTAGAAGAATGGCATGTGGCACTGTGTACACCCTTCCTTCCCGATGGACCTGAGCCAAACACCATTGAAATGAACATGAGAGCCCTGTTGACTTCAGTGGGCTTTGGATCAGGCCCCTGGGCAATAGAATGCCCAAGGCATGTTGAGAGAGATGTCCATTAATAAAGGGAGTTTAATATTTATTCAGAGGCCAAGCACAGCGCTGACCCCTGTAAGCTTGTCTCAGCGTGGCGGGTTGTTTCCTAGCCGTGCAACTGCAAGTCACATTGCCATGCACAGTACAAGGTCCTTGGATTCTCTACAAAGTGCTGATTAATAATTAGGGGCCTTCATGGGCTTTTAACGTGGGTCGCCGTGATAAGCAAGACTGGAAAAACAAAACGTTTCTCCTCCCCCGGCTCGATGTTTCCCCCACTGGGACCAGATTTGGTGCTGCACGTTTTTCGAATGGCTTTTTAATTTTTTCCAGCTGTGCCCAAGCGTGCTCAATGATCTTGCCGGGGCCAGGTGCTCAACCTGCTTCCTCCCAGCTCTCTGCTTTGGCCACTGGACTGCATTGCTCCTTCCCCAGGGAGAGTTAGGTGCATCGCATCTCTCCTGCCGTTGCCTTGGCCGAGCCCTGCCACTCACAGGTGGTTGGCCATTGGTGGCTCTGCAGGAAGAGGAGGTGGGAGGCAGCCTGTAGGTGAGAGATTCTGTAGCTGGCTGGCTGAATCGAAGCCCCTGTAGCAGTGGAAAAAAGAGCCACCGGGTACTTGCCAGTGATGTTCTGGAAAGAAGTCTCGGGCTGTGTTCATCATCCCTAGCTAGTAGCCTGTAGCAGCTGTCTCCTCCCCTTCTGATGCCCCCTTCCGCAAAGCCTCCAGGCTGATCAGGACCCGAGGCAGGACAGCAGCACTGGGCAGCTGCTGGAGTAGTGGATGGGCCCAGTGGCCAGAAGCCTGTCCATTTCAAAAGGCACTTTGGCACTTGGAGAAACAAGCGCTGTGGAGTGCACAGGTCGGGGATGGAGTTGGAATGGCGTGTCCGCTGACGTCAGCCAGATTGCCCGGTTTGGCACTCGTCTGCAAAATCGCTGGTTAGCTCCTGTGTGGGAGCGAGGAATCCTATCCGCAACAAGGCCACTTTTTTTGAAAAACCCTCTAGCTAGACACACCCTCAGTGTCTTAGATTCCGGGTTTTTTTTACTATTTAATACACTTAGGACATTGCTTGTTCCGTCCTCTGGTGAAATGAGCAGGCTGTGCAACGTGCCAGAGTTCATATCGTACCAGCAGCAAGTTGGAGAGTTTGGAGGCCTTTAATCCGATAGTGTCAGTGATGCACGTGGAATGTGGACAGGCCTGTTGAAATGAACGCTAAGCGTTAGCAACCGTAATGTTGCATAAAAGCACAGTGGGGGGGAAGGAGTGTGGTGCGTGAATGTGCATTTTGTGGTATCGGGGAAGTAAATATTGTGTCGGTGAAGGCTGCCTTGTGGCTTTACTCCCCTGCTGGGCAGTTGGGAGTCAGCAGGACAAATACAGCTGGTACCGACTTACAAACGCATGGACGTATGACCAGCCGCACTTACGACCAGCGGCCCCGACTTATGAACGGTGAGCCGCACTTACGAACAGCGCGGTCCCATTGAAATGAATGGGGTCCGACTTACAAACGCATTGAGTTACAAGCAAGTGCGAGGAACGTAACTCGTTCGTAAGTTGGGGACCGGCTGTATCTATTTAAGGCAGACGGTATTTTTCAGGGGAACTTCCATCCTCAGGTCCGTAGAAGTAGCACGTCTCTGGTGTGGACGTGACCCACAGGACACAGGGCTGCGTGTGTGGGCCACAGTGGTAAATACTGAGAAGCGCTGGCGTAGCAATGCGTCTCGGTGCCCCGTTCTCTCGCGGTGCGATAGGGGAGGTCCAGCTCTGAGCACGTGACCTCACGCTCCTCTTAGAGAAGGAAGCTGGCTTCTGAATGGCCAGTGGCCGCAGAAATGCTGGAGCCAGAATCAGCTAGCAGGGCCTGGCCACCATCGTGGCTTGGAAAGGCAGCGTGGGCTAGTGGAGTGAGCGCCAAAGGTGGTGGGAGCAACCACCTGAGGCTTAATCTCACGCTGGCCCCGGGACGAAGGGCATTCACCCCCGCTTGTGTCTCAGGCCGTTTGGTGACAGTGCGCTGGCTGCGAAGGCAGCTTGCCTGGCAGGACTCGAGGGGGATTGGGAGACAGTTTCCTCTTCAAAATTCTCCCCTTTCTCTGTCCCCTCCAGATCGGCGCTAACATGATGAGCAGCCCGGCCAGCTTTAGCATTGACGCCCCGCGCTGGGACCAGAGCACTTTTGTGGGGCGCCTGAAGCATTTCTTCAACATCACAGACCCGCGGACGGTGCTGGTGTCGGAACAGGAGCTGGACAGGGCGAAGGTGCTGGTGGAAAGCTGCAGGTAAATGGCCGGGCGGCCCCTGGGTCGGAAGGAAGGCGGTAGACTGTTTGCAGCCTGCCCTGGCTCCGTGGGAGCATCGTGCGGTGGATCTGCTCTCTCGTTCAGCAGTGGTATTGCACCACAAGGGGGCGACACGCTAGCATGTGCTCATCGGTGAACCGTGTCCTCGGGTACCCGTTAACATCCCTCGTAGGCACGTGGCGGTGTGCGCAGGTGATCTGGTAGGCTGGGACTGGCAGGAGTGTGGTGATATTAGGTGGTGAGCAGCCAAACTCCCAGGACCTTGCTCTTTCTCCAACCTGCAGGGCAGGCCTGGTACCCCCAGGCACCAGCCAGGAGCAGCTGTTCTATGCCAAGAAACTCTACGACTCCGCGTTCCACCCCGACTCCGGTGAGAAGATGAACCTGATTGGGAGGATGTCCTTTCAAGTGCCCGGGGGGATGGCCATCACTGGCTTCATGCTGCAGTTTTACAGGTAACAGGTGGGGGGGAGGCATCAAGAACCTCTTTCTCAGACCTCTGGGAAAGCTGCCTGTGTTAGGACAGCAGTGAGCTATTTCGGACTGGGTGACATCGCTCCCTCCTGGGGGCAAAGGGCGGGGACAGAGTCATCAGCACCAAAGACCTAGTGTCAATCCACCATCCAGCCACACAGCAGCGTAGCTACCGCGGGAATGGGCGTGGTATCAACGCCTCGACAGACGGGAGATGCGAGGGTTGGGCCAACACTGTGACATCTCTGCCGGAGCCCTTCTGGCCACACGGCTCAGCATCCTTTGTCTTAGACCGTTAACACAAACCTTACGGGCAAGGCAATTTCCCCAGGATTTCCAGGACAGTCCCATGTTTGACCCGACCCCTATCCTGAGACCTCGGTGGCCTTTGTGTGTGGAGACAGATGGGCCAGCGTAGCCCACGTCATCCGTTGCTAGAATGTTATTAACAGGCTGTATTCCTAGCGCTGCGTGCCTGCTCTGACCTTCGGGCTAGCCTCCGTCCTCCACCCGTCCAGTTCTTGCCTGATCTATTGATCCTGCATTAATTCTATTGATTACATAAGAATTCCGTAGTAACACACTGTGATTTCTAGGTTCGTGTCCCTCGATCAGGCTCAGGCTTACCGAAACTGCCGTTCAGTTGGGAACCCGGAAGTGCATGGCTGTAACCAGTGCTTTTTTTGTGTCTTAAAAAATAAATAAAGGTGCCGGTACTTCAGGGGAAAAGTTGTTGAGCTCTGACTGGAGGTGCCGGTACTGTGTACTGGGCAGTACCGTCACCAAAAAAGCACTGGTGGTAACATTCCCACTTAAGAAATATCTTGTGGTTATGTCTACACTCGTGGCTTCTTGCGTGAGATATGCAAAGGAGGCTAAGCATGGACTATCACTGAGCCTCATTTGCATACCTAGTGAGCCGCCATTTTTGCAGAAGAGGCTCTTGCGCCAGAAGGAGCTGTCTACACTGCCCCTTCTTGCGCAAGAAAAACCCTCTAGTGCAATGCCAATATTCCTGAAAATAATCGGCGTAGCGGCATTGCGCAAGAGGGTTTTTCTTGCGCAAGAAGGGGCAGTGTAGACAGCTCCTTCTGGCGCACGAGCCTCTTCTGCAAAAACGGTGGCTCACTAGGTATGCAAATGAGGCTCAGTGATAGTCCGTGCTTAGCCTCATTTGTATATTTCTCGCGCAAGAAGCCTGTGTGTCTGTAATCGTCGTATCAATGTAGGAAAGTTGCCAGTGCTCCGGCCTGGCCCAGTAGTGGAAGATGATACTGAATGGCTACGTCTACACTGGCCCCTTTTCCGGAAGGGGCATGTAAATTTCACCAGTCGTCGTAGGGAAATCCGCGGGGGATTTAAATATCCCCCGCGGCATTTAAATAAAAATGTCCGCCGCTTTTTTCCGGCTTTTAAAAAAGCCGGAAAAGAGCGTCTAGACTGGCCCCGATCCTCCGGAAAAAGTGCCCTTTTCCGGAGGCTCTTATTCCTACTTCAAAGTAGGAATAAGAGCCTCCGGAAAAGGGCACTTTTTCCGGAGGATCGGGGCCAGTCTAGACGCTCTTTTCCGGCTTTTTTAAAAGCCGGAAAAAAGCGGCGGACATTTTTATTTAAATGCCGCGGGGGATATTTAAATCCCCCGCGGATTTCCCTACGACGACTGGTGAAATTTACATGCCCCTTCCGGAAAAGGGGCCAGTGTAGACGTAGCCAATGTGTCTGAGTCTGTGTGCTTGCACCATCCCATACAGAAGGGCTCAAAGTGTTAATCGTCCTCCCCTCGGATCATCACCAGTGACCGTCGTCCTAGTGTGGGCCCAGAGTTACCTCTCCCTCGGCATGCCGGCCGGATATGACGTTTATAAAGTGCTATGCTGACACCACGGTGCTTAATGTGTGTTCCTAAGCTCTTGTGCTTGACTGATGGCCATCTCGTCAGCCCTCCTTGGTGTAATAGCTTATGGTCTAGGCCTGCTCCTGGTTAGCAGCTTCTGCAAAGTCTTTTGGGTCTCCTGCCTTGTTTCGTTAAGCATGGCACTGAGGCCTGCAAGGTCACCACTTTCCTGCCCTAACTTGTGCCTGTGCTTTGCCCAGCAAACACCTGCAGCGACACAGCCCCGCATTGTGGCTCGCCCTGTTTCTTCCTCCACCATTCCTGTGAATCGCCAGCCCTTTCCTCCTGCCCTCCAACTGACACACAGCAACACACACCTTGCTCTTTCCAGTGACGACAACCGTTTGGTTGTGTGTGTGCTCCTGGGGGCGGCCTGTGAGCCTAGGCAAACTAGCCGGTCGCCTTGGGCGCCGCCGGCCTGGGTGCCCGGTGATGACGTCACGGCCGTGCAGGCGGGCGCGCCGAGCGCGCCTTCCGCGTGGGGCGCCAGCTGCTGCAGCCAGCCTCGGGCCGCTCCTGGCGCTCCCCCTGTGTGTGGCGGTGGCTCTGTGCAGGTGGCCGGCACAGCAGACTGCGAGAGGGCCCCCAAAGACCACAGTCAGATAAGGATCAAAGGCACCAGGCTTATTGTTAAATGAAATGGGCTCCAGCTCCCTGGATCAGAGGCCTGTGGTTCTGCTTGTACCTACGTGCCCCCTGACAACAGACCCGGCTCAGTCAATGGGAGGTCCCGCTGCCCCCTAGGCCAGACAAAGACAGCCCCTCCAAGACCCACCGTTATACACAGGTACAAGCAAGTTACACCTCACTCCAGACGTTTCCTCAGTACCTCCCACCCCCTTGCACCTGGTAGTTTGATCAAATCCTCTCTAGCCAGCGAGCTGTCGTGTTTGACCCTGTCCTGATCCTGGGTCAGTAGGTCCCTGTTACGTGTGGGGCGGCGGGAGGGTACCAAGATGCTTCTTAATGAGATGTTGTTACCGTGTCTCTGGAACGTGCGTACGGCCTGGGACTGGTACCGGTGAGTGTCAGCTCTATCCATGCCAGATTGTGTTAGCAGGGCCTGTCTCTTGCTCACAGCTCCGCTTAGCTTGATAGTAGCCAAGTCTTGACTGTTGTTACCCAGGTGTGATACTCGGGCTTGTTTCAGGCCCTGCTCTTACTACCGTCCCTGTAGAAACCTGGAGCTCATGGAGGGAATGTGTCCTTGCTCTGAGGTTACAGCAAGTGAACTTCCTTGCAGCTGTTTCTGCCGTTCATCTTTTTGTGTTGGGGCTGTTAGTTTCTAAGGGGAGTGAAAGGCAGACTGGTCAGTTTCACTCTCCTGCCTTCTGATCCCTTTCACTGTCCAGTTCCAGCGCCGCATGGCGGGTTAGTGGCCTGCAACCCAGCAAGGAAATGTTAAAATCCAGTGCAAAGGCACCGTTTTAAAGTCCTGCTTACATTTATTTTGTTTGATTTTTAAATCCCTTCTTTCTCCCCCAGATTCTAACACATCCAAATATTTGAGCAAAAAATGAGTCCTTTGCCCAATTAAAACCACTTCTGTCCTTTGCTTCTCTCTCCTTGTTTTTCTTCTTTGTCTTATTAACAGATTCTGTTGTTGATTAAAGTCCTTTAATTATTAACCCAGAGCCAGTCCTGGGTGCTCTCTGCACTTTTTTTTTTTTTTTTAAAACTAGCCCCTCCTGGTTCCTTTGTATCCTCTGAAATCCCAGATCCCACCGCTGCCAGCAAGGGCTAATGTTGAGGAGAGGCCGTTCCTAATCTGTAGCATGTTTCCTTTCTTGCCCTTGAAAAAACCTCCCTGTTCTAGTGTGGTTCAGTGGAATTAAAAAGGTGCCCCCATATTTGCCTTCCTCAGTGTCCCCCGTATCTCATTCGAGGAGAATATTCTAAGAACATACGAACAGCCAGACTGGGTCACTCCAAAGGTCCATCTAGCCAAGTATCCTGTCTTTCCACAGTGGCCAATGCCAGGTACCCCAGAGGAAATGACAGATCAGGGAATCAAGTGATCCCTCCCCTGTCACCAGTCCCAGTTTCTGACAGAGGCTAGGGACACCATTCCTACACCTTCTGGCTAATAGCCATTGATGGACCTAACCTCCATGAATCTATCTAGTTCTTCCTGAACCCTGTTAAAGTCCTGGCTTTCACAGCATCCTCCGGCAAGGAGTTCCACAGGTTGACTGTGCGTTGTGTGAAGAAACACTTCCTTTTCTTTGTTTCAAATCTGCTACCAATATTATTTGGTACCCCTAGTTTGTTGTATGGGAACAAGTAACTAACTTCCTTATGACTAGTGTGGAGAAAGATCTATACTATAAGCATTTATTATCACATTCCCCCTCCTTATTCTCCTCTTTTCTGAGCTGAAAAGTCCCAGTCTTATGAATCTCTCCTCGTATAGCACCTGTTCCAAACCCCTCATCGTTTTTGTTGCCCTTTTTCTGAACTTTGCCAAGATATCTCTTTGGAGATGAGGCCTCCACATCTGGACTCAGTATTCGAGATGGGGGCATACCAGGGATTTATACAGAGGCAATAAGGTATCCTCTATCCCTTTTTAAATGATTCCTAACATGCTGTTTGCTTTTTTGATGGCTGCTGCACACGGAGTAGCTGGTTTCAGAGAACTATCCCGAGTGACTCCAAGGTCTCTTGCGTGGCTATAGCTAAACTAGTCCCCCTGATTTTATACGTATGGGTGGGATTCTGTTTCCGGTGTGCTTTACTCTGCTTTTATCAGCATTCACAGGCACTTGCCGTGTTGTTGCCCAGTCGCCTAGTTTTGCGAGATCCTTTGGAAGCTCATCGCAGCCTGCTTTGGACTGGCCTGTCTCGAGCAGTGCAGTGTCATGGTGGCAGCCAGTGGTAGCTCCCGGGCCTGTGGAAGGGGCTAGCTCAGCCCTGTGACTTGGGGGGCAGAGGGGGACATGCACGGGCTGAGCTCTGGCGTCTGCCCCCTCAGGACGGTCCCCGCGGTGGTGTTCTGGCAGTGGGTGAACCAGTCCTTCAACGCCCTGGTGAACTACACCAACAGGAACGCAGCCAGCCCCATCTCGCTCACGTGAG
Organism: Pelodiscus sinensis; assembly: GCF_049634645.1. Taxonomy (NCBI): domain Eukaryota; kingdom Metazoa; phylum Chordata; order Testudines; family Trionychidae; genus Pelodiscus; species Pelodiscus sinensis. The sequence continues at coordinate 72,667,231 of NC_134718.1, read as the reverse complement.
TATCTGCTCCCGCCTCGCCCCAGAGCCCCCAGGCATCCACCCTGTCACCAGGCGCCTGCTGTGCGCACACTGCCCTGGGGGGTACCCCTGCGGAGCAACCCAGCCCGTTCCCTGCAGGCTGGGTGCGCTGGGCTGCTCTCCGGGCCGTGGCATCGCTCCGCTGTCTGTGCCCTGGCGTAGAGCTGCTGTCGCCATGCCCAGGACCAGCCCCACGGCAGAGTCAAAGGCACGACCTAGATTCCTCTACCTTCAGCGTTGCCTCCCACGGGCCCCTAGACGCACCCAGAGCCGCCCCCCCCGCTCTGTGTTAGCAGGAGGTCATCAGCTGGGACCAGCAAGGGGGGAACAGTCCTTCCGCCACCCCCATGGAGGGGACCATCGCGCCACCTACTGCTCCCTGGGGTCACTAGCCTGGTTGAACCCTTCTGCTGCCGTGAGAACTACCACGCTGGACGCCCGGTGCCACCAGCCCCTCATCCTGCCTTGTGACACCAGGGCACTGTGGTCCCCCAGGTCCATTCGGCTCTGCAGGGGCAGTGATCTGCCCTCGTGCCCTGTATCGCAGAGCGGCATGTGCCAGGGCTGCTGCCCTCTGGGGGCTGTGGGTCTTTGGAGCGCACCAGCCTTCCTAGCGGAGAAGGCACGAGGGGAAACTGAGGACAGTGGGAGCGATGGGGAGTTGGATTCCCAGCCAGGGCACGTCGTGAGCTGCAGGATTTCAGCTCCTTGGAAGGATGCTCTGGCGTTCACAGAGGGTCAGCAAGCACAGTCCACGCGCTGAGCGGTGTAATATCGACCCATTTCACAGAGGGGGTAGCGGAGGCATGGGAAGATGAATCAAGCTGGGAACTGAACTCCGTTTCCCTGCCTCGCAGTCCTGTGCCTTAACCACTAGGCTGTGCTTCCTGCCTTAGGCTTGGGCCGCGGCCAGGTGGCAACGCTCCATGGGTGGGAACCGCAGCCGTGTGGGAGGGCGCTCCAGTCCTGAGCCTGCCGGGGTGTCCCATCCTCCCCCAGGCTGCGCGCTGGTTCAGGCAGCCTGGGAAATGCTGAGTTCAAGTTTTCCCTCCTGTAATCGCTGTCTAGGCAAATCGGGGTGGCTTACGTCACCGCCACCGGCACGGCCCTGGCGACCGCCGTGGGACTCAACCTGTACACCAAGGTACTGCGGCGAGGGGCGGGGGGAGGGAGCTGAGGGTGGTGTCGCCATGGAGGGGGGGGTCTCTCTCCTTCTCCGGCAGTGCCAGGGGGCAGGAGATCCGCACCGGCCGGCACTCTGTCGCCCCAGTCTCCCCCACAGCCGCTGGCGGGGTAGCGTCCCCAGGTGGCGGGGCAACCGATGGCCCTTGCGATCGAGCCGTCGCGCCCGGGCCGACCCGGGTTCCAGAAGCCTGTCCTCCCACGGCTTCCTGCAGGAGCGCCCGTTCCCCGTGGACGAGCCACGGGCCGAGGTCCGGAGAGCTGGCGTTTCCCGCCCCTGCAGGAGCTAAAATCCCCCCCGCTCCAAGGCAGCTCTTCTCCATTCCCGTATGAGGCCCTTCCTCCCGTCCAATAGCATGGCCCCGATGCCTCGCCCCACCTGCCCTGGCACTAGTCCCTCGCCCGCTAGGAGGCGCTCGCCCCGATGCCTCGCCCCACCTGCCCTGGCACTAGTCCCTCGCCCGCTAGGAGGCGCTCGCCCCGATGCCTCGCCCCACCTGCCCTGGCACTAGTCCCTCGCACGCTGGGAGGCGCTCGCCCCGATGCCTTGCCCCACCTGCCCTGGCACTAGTCCCTCGCACGCTGGGAGGCGCTCGCCCTGATGCCTCGCCTCACCTGCCCTGGCACTAGTCCCTCGCACGCTAGGAGGCGCTCGCCCCGATTCCTTGTCCCACCACCCTGGCACTAGTCCCTCGCACACAGCCGTGCCACCGCCTCTCCTGAGAGCCTTGCTGTGGAGAGAGCAGCAGATTTCTCCGAAGATCCCACTACCACACCTGCCCTATTAGGTCTGTCCGGTGCTCCCTGCAAGGCCCTGGCTGTGGATTTCACCGGCCCTGCTAGCGGCATCTGGCAGCAAGTTACCAGCGCGCGGTAGCAGGGGAAGTGGGTTTAATAAGGCAGTTGGGTCTTGGCTTTTTCCGGCTTTAGCGGCTGGGTCTGATTTGGGTGGATGGCGGCAGCTGACGGCCCTGCAGGGTGGAGGGTTTCGTTGAAGGCCCAGCCTGTGCGGCAGCAAGCAAGCATCCCCTACGCACGTCTGCTTCTGAGTCCGGGAGGTTCACCGTCTGAGTCACTCCTCCCACCGCGCTGCTGAGGGCACCAGCTCTCCCGCTGCATGTGGCCTGCTGGCTCCCGGCAGGCTGAGGCCTGGCAGCTCGTCTCACATAGGGGCTGGCGAGGCCAGTTCCGGGACTCTTGTGATGGCCGCACTCACCTCGGTCTCTTTCCTCCCCTAGAGAGCCCCGCCCCTCGTGGCACGCTGGGTCCCGTTCGCAGCCGTAGCCGCTGCCAACTGTGTGAACATCCCCATGATGAGGCAACAGTAAGTCTGTCTCTCGGCTCCGGCCGGCGGGGCCTTGCCAGAAACCACACCAGGAGGGCGGATCAGGAGCTGCAGGCAGAGATGACTTCCCCGGGCTGGCTCCTGTAATCAGGAGAAGGGCAGTGTTAACGAGTCCTGGCAGCCAGGACTCCTGGGGTATGTCTAGACTACATCTCTCTGGCGCCAGAGGGATGTCAATTAGACATACCGACATTGCTAAGGAAGCGGGGATTTAAAAATCCCGCGCTTCATTAGAATAAAAATGGCCGTTGCTTTTTGCTGCCGCAGCACTTTGCCGGCAAAAAGCGGCAGTCTAGACGGGGATCGGCTGGCAAGGAAAGCCTTTTGCGACCGATCCTTCTGCCTCGTGCAATGAGGTTTACAGGATCAGTCGCACAAAAGGCTTTCCTTGTTGGCCGATCCCTGTCTAGACTGCCGCTTTTTGCCGGCAAAGTGCCACGGTGGCCATTTTTATTCTAATGAAGCGCGGGATATTGAAATCCCCACTTCATTAGCATTTTCGGTCTGTCTAATTGACATCCCTCTAGCGCCAGAGGGATGTAGTCTAGACATACCCCTGGGTTCTGGTCTTGTCTCTGTTGCTGGGTGGGCAGGTCGCTTCCCCCTCGCTCCGATAGGGCGGATGGCCCTGAGCTAGCGGGCTAATGTCTGGACAACTCCTGCCATGGTAGGAAGCCTGAGGAACGCGCTCAGCAGCGCTCCCAAAAGCCAGCACGTGCCTGCGCCGTGGGGGGAGCTGCCCCCGGGTTCTAAACTCCCAGCAGGACCGAGGAGAGATGAGAGGCCTGGGCAGCATCTGCCTGGCTTTGTGCCCAGGGCTGCGGGGTGGGCGGGATTATTCTGGGCCCCACAGCGGCCCGGGCGTTGAGTAAGGACGGCCGTCGCGGGGCCCTTTTGACCACGTTGGCTGCATTCCTGAGACGGGGAGGTGCTATTCCCAGCAGCCCCCCATAGGTGGCAGCAATGCCCACGGTGTTAATTTCATCTGCCCCCCCTGTGCATTTCCCGCCTGGAGAAGGGCAGCCTTGGGGGTTGGCAGTAAATCCGCTGGGAACACCAGCCCATCGCCTGACCCCCCTCCAGAGCGGTGGTGCGACACCTCGCCTGACTGGTGTGTTACAACACCGCTGGGTGGGGCTCGCTCGAGGAGGTTGCCGTGGCTTTGTTCTCCTTCCACCACGGAGGGGTGGGCCGGGAGCGGATGAAGCCCAACCCAAGTGAGCTATAGCGAAAGAAACAGCCCAGCACGCTATAGGGGAAGGGCCATGTGGAAGCACCAGGCATTGGCTGCTGCCTGAGGACAGACCCGGTGGGCCATGGCCTGCGTCGCCAGGGCAGAACTCCACGTCCGTCGAATCCTGGAGCTGGAAGAGACCTCAGGAGTCACCAAGTCCAGCGCCCGGCCCAAAGCGGAATCAACCCCAACTCGATCATCCCAGCCAGGGCGTTGTCCAGCCGGGACTGAAACACCTCGGGGGATGGAGATTCCACCCCCTCCCTCGGGAACCCAGCCCAGCGCTTCCCCACCTGCCTAGGGAAATCGTTTGTCCTAATCTCCAACCTCGACCTGCCCCACTGCGACTTGAGCCCATTGCTCCTTGTTCTGCCCCCACTGAGAACAGCCTCTCTCCATCCTCCTTGGAACCCCCTTCAGGAAGTTGAAGGCTGCTCTCAAATCCCCCCTCACTCTTCTCTTCTGCAGACTAAACAGACCCGACTCCCTCAGCCTCTCATAAGTCATGTGCTCCAGCCCCCGAATCATTTTGGTTACCCTCAACTGGACCCTCTCCAATGTGCCCACTTCCTTTCTGTAGTGGGGGGCCCAGAACTGGACACAATACTCCAGATGTGGCCTCCCCAGGACCAAATGGGAACTTTCCTCTGAATTATAGATTCCCAGGCCGGGAGGGGCCCCGTGGAGCTGCAGGCAGGCCCTGCCATGTAACAGGCCAGGGACTCTCCCAGGAAGAACTGTGCATTAGAGTAGCGCCTTCCAGGAGGGGCAGGCAAGGGCGCCCGTTGTGCCGGGCGAGCTGGGTGCAGGCTGTCCGTGCCATGCTCTGCTAGCTCCGTGCCGGCTCGCCGGGGCTGTTGCACTGGGGTTATTGCTGGCACTGCCAGCCGGGGGCACGGTGCCGTCCCAGGGAAGCAGATGATAAATGAGGGGGTCAGAGGTGACGGAGGGGCACCAGGGAGCCCAGTCACGGGCCAGGCCCCCATGTGCGATGCACCGTACAGTGACAGAACAGACAGGGAGACGCGGCAACCTCTCTGTGCCTCGGTTGCCTGCATGGATCTCGGCCGCCTGGCGGAAGGGCCCAAGTCTCTCGCCTCCCCTCACTCGGATCAGACGGCTGCCCTTCCCACAATGCACTGGGCTGCCCAATGGCCCTAGGGGCTGGGGTCCAGGCCTGTAACCCCCCCGGGAGCTGATTTCGGAGGTGTTTTCAGCCCCTTGCGCAAAGGCAGCATGGGTGTGGGAGAGGCCGATGGGCTATTCCGCACTGTGGGGGAGGCCCTGTGTTTCCAGGGGGGAGTGGCCCAGGAGGCTGGGTCTGAGGCACTCATGGCTCCCTGTCTGTGTTTAGGGAGCTCATTCATGGGATCGTGGTGACGGACGAGAGGGACTGCGAGCTGGGCCGTTCCAGGGTACGTCTGGGGCGGGGTAGGGGGGCTGTTCCGTCAGCCTCTGCTGTGCTGGCGTGGCCCCGATTCTGCGGCACGCAGCCCGTCCTTTTCCGGACTCGCGGCCCCAGGGAGCCTGTTGCAGCGGCTGGGGGGCGAAACCCCGCACGGGTCAGAGATCCCAGGCTTGCTGCCTTGCTGCCCTGGCCGGGCCAAGCCTAACACGTTTGCTCAAAGCACGTTACCCCTTTGGAGGGCTTTGGCTGACTCTCCGTCGTCTTGCGTTCAGGTGGCTGCAGCCAAGGGGATTACCCAGGTGGTGGTCTCCAGGATCGCCATGGCAGCGCCGGGCATGGGTGAGCCCCCACGACACCTCCCCCACAATCCGCCACCGAGACAGCCTGCCCACCAGTCGGGGGGCTGGCGGGAGACGGGACAGGGCTGGGCTGGGAGCCAGCTGGCCGCAGAAAGGCAGTGCCCAGGCAACCGACTGAGGGTGTGCCGGGGGTAGAGCAGAGGTTTGGGAACTGCTGATGTCTGGGGGCTAGTCCCGGCCCTGACCCCAGAACCTCTGCCTCAGTTTCCCCATTAGTACGGTGTGCAGCATACCTTCCCTTCAGGGTGGCCTGTTCCTGTCTGCAGGGCGCCCCGAGCCCCTGTGATGGAAGGCACGGCATAGGCAGTCCAAGTGTTGCCCCGTTGGTCTGGAGGACTATTCCCTTCTCAGACCCCTGGGGAATTCCCCCCCTCTTGTTCCTTAGTTCCCCCCCACCCCCACCCCACACGCACGACTTGGCCACTGGGGGATGGAAACCTTCCCCTTGTCCCAGCACCCCTCTGGTCCCTGCCACTGGGGGTGCTGCAGAGCGATAGGAGATGCCCCCATCCTGTCCCTGCCGTGGTTCGGTGCGGGGTGCTCGGTCGGAAGGCAGGCCGGGGATGTTGGCCCTCCCGGGGCAAGCGCCCGACGGTGGGAGCAGGGGGCTGGTGGGTCTGACACAAAGGGCGGGGAGGCATCGGGGCGCCCTCCCGTCACGGCTCTGTCCTGGGGCGTGGCGCTCTCTGGGCAGCCCCTGGCTCTGCTGGCAGCCAGCGGGGCGGCTGGGCTGACGGGCGCCTCCCCCGCTCTCGTTCTGGCTAGTTCTTTTGCCGATTCTCATGGAGCGGCTGGAGAAGTTCCCCTTCATGCAGGTGAGTGGTTGGCTGGAAGGGGGGGTGGGCTGCGTCTCTCCTCCACTCGTGTCCTGTCCGCCTCCACCCTCGGGTGGCCAGACCGCTCCAGGGCCGTCCCCCCCCCCTTTCCCTCAGGCCAGCCGGGGGGCTGGGTGCTCACTTGTGCCCTTTCGTAGAATCCCAGGACGGGCAGAGCCCTCTGGAGTCACCGAGTCCAGCCCCCTGCCCAAGGCAGGACCAGCCCAACTCAATCATCCCCCTCCAGGGCTTGGTCCAGCCGAGACTCGCTCACCTCTAGGGATGGAGGTTCCACCCTCTCCCTAGCGAACCCAGCCCTCTGCTTCCCCACCCGCCTGGGGAAATCGTTTGTCCTAATATCCAACCTCGACCTCCCCCACTGCAACTCTTTCCTCAGCATCCCCGCCCCTGCTGAGTGACAGGGGCCCTCTGGGGCTCCGTGTCCCCAAGGGAGCCCCCAAAAGCACGTGGGTCTAAAGGAGATGAACAAAGGACTTGCCAGACTAGATCCAGTTGCAGATTCTCCCTCCCCCCCATGTTGGGCTCCTCGGGGGAGGCAGGACATGGGCTGATGTTCCAGGCTCACCCCTGGCCTGCTCTCTTGGCAGAGAATTCGGGTCTTCCATGCGCCTCTCCAAGTGCTGCTCGTTGGGGGCTTGTAAGTATCGCTCTGCTCAAGCCGCCGCCCTTCCTCTGTTCCGGCCTGGCGACGGCGGGGTCTAGCCTCTATGTGAGGCAGCGCTGGGGGACAGAACCCAGCAATCCTGAAGCCGCCCCTTGCTCTAACCACTAGCCGACACTTCCTCTGTAACGCAGGCCCCAGTAGCAGGGGAGGAGAGGCTGTTCACGCCGGCGGTGCTGAGTGGCAGGGGTGCAGCGCCCCACTTCACTCCAGCACGGGACCTTCTCCTTGGGGTGGAAGTAGAGTCCAAGGGCCCTGCTGTGCCCGACCGTCCCTCCCCCGTGCTCTGCTCTCTCCGCTGCTGGGGAGCATACCGGGGTCTCTGGAGCTCCGCAGGGCCCAAGCAAGGCCCACTGCTCTGGACGCTCCCAAGGGGTGTCTGGGGTCAGCCCCCGGTGCTCCCCAGCAGAGCCTCCGAGCTGCCCCAGCTCCGGGGGTTGCCAGCACTCGGGCGGGCCGGGCCTGCGGTAATTGACAGAAGCGTCTGCCATTGGGGCGGAGGCGTGAGCCGGATTTGCCGGCGGTCGCATCCCGCTGGGAGTGACTCCAGGAGCACGTCCCCGCCGGAGCCTCTGTGCTAACCGTGGACGCCTTCAGCCCAGGCGGGAACAGAACTTGCCCCCACACCGAAGCGCTGTTCTCCTGGGACACTTCCCCCCCCCCCCCAGCGCTCTACGGGGGGTGGCCTCGCTGGATTGCCCACCCAGCACCAAATCGCCCAGCCTCCTGGCGTGCCACAACCCCGCACGGGCCCTTTGAAGGGAGAGCGGAGTCGGGTTTCCCCGGGCCCCTCGCCTCCTGAGAGCTCAGCTGACCCACGGGGTCTGGCGCTCGGACACGGGCCCCCAGGGGAGGTTGTGGGGCTGTCGGTGTCCCCGTGGGCTGGCGCTCACTCCGAGAGCAGACGTTGAGTTTTCGCCGGTAACTCGTGGCTTTCTCTGTCCTGCAGCCTCCTGTTCATGGTGCCGGTTGCCTGCTCGCTGTTCCCACAGAGATGGTACCGGCTACGTTGTTCCCTCCTCACTTAGAACCCCAGAACCCTTCCCTTGCTCCCCTCCGCGCTCCCCAGGGTCATGGGAAAGGCCCTGCCTCTCCCCAGGAGCTCAGCCTGCCCTGCCAGCAGGTTTAACCTGTGCACAGCGGCTGATCGCCGCTCGCTGTCCTGAGTGGGGCGGGGGGAGCTGAGTCCCCATCACTCGGTGCTCTGCCCTGGGGGGGGGGAGGAGGGCTGGACTCCCCAGGTCTGTGAGCTCTGCCCGGAGGGGGCGGGATGGGGCTGGACTCCCCGGGTCTCTGAGCTCTGCCCGGAGGGAGCGGGATGGGGCTGGACTCCCCGGGTCTCTGAGCTCTGCCCAGAGGGGGCGGGATGGGGCTGGACTCCCCAGGTCTCTGAGCTCTGCCCGGGGGGGAGGGGCGGGATGGGGCTGGACTCCCTGAATCTGTGTGCTCAGCTGGTCCCATGGCCGCTGTTGAGATCTGGCTGCGGAAGGCCCAGCCAGATCTCAGGGCCGGGAGGACTGGTGCAGAGCCGTTGCCAGCCTGACTGCACATCTCCTCTCCTTGCAGCTCCCTGGCGCTGTCTACCCTGGAGCCCGAGCTCCGAGCCTCCATCCTGGCCAGGCGCGGGGACAACGTGCCTTACGTCTATTTTAACAAGGGACTGTAAAGGGAGCCGCCCCGCCCCGCCCTGCCCCGCGCTCCCTGGGGCCCCCTGCAACTGGAGACGAGCTCGGGACGTACCAATCGGACCCGGATCCCTACACGCATGCGCGCGCGCCACTGCCAAAATATCCAGGGGGCAGATCTGGGGGCTGGCTTCCAGCTCCTCTTTGATCTAACCCTGTAGCTCCTGCCACCCACCCCCCCAACTAGATTTGGGGCCTGCCTCGGAGTGACGGACGCCTGCTCAGGGCGCTGCCCCTGCTGTGCTGGTGCTGGTCCTGGGGAGCAGACGCAGAAAGTCCCCCTCTTCAGCACAGCTGTCCCTGGGCAGCCCTTCCGCACCGCTGGCTAATCTAGGGCAGAGCGCTCCTGCTGCCTTACCCCTCCCCCGGGCCTGACTCATAGACTTTAAGGTCAGAAGGGACCATTATGATCATCTAGTCTGACCCCCTGCACAGTGCAGGCCACAGAATCTCACCCACCCCTCCTAGAATAATCCTCTCACCTAGATCTCCGATATTGAAGCCTTCAAATACTTTGAAGGCCCCAAGCTGCAGAGAATCCTCCAGCTGTGACCTGTGCCCCATGCTGTGCCACGTGTCACCGAGTGTCTGGGTCTGATGGCTGCCGGGCTCCCAGCCTGGGGCACAGCACATGGCTGAAGGCTCTTGCAGCTCTCGGCCCTTCTCTCTGTTCCCTCCCCTGCCCGTGTGCCCCCAGTCGCTGGGCGACCCACACATGGTGCTATCTCCCTGGTGTTCCAGGAGGCAGGAGGGGCCCTGCCCTTCCTGTCGTGGGTCAGCTACAGCACCATCGCCACCAGCGTCGGACCCGCCGCTGTTACATGAGGTCAGAATCTGGCCCCCGTCTTTACCCACCTGCCTCCGCCAGCCCCCAGCCTCTTCTGACCAAATAACTAGCGAGTAACCAAACGAGGTTGCAGCCTTAATCAACTGTCCTGGCCTTTGTCTAACGACGTCAGGCCAGATTCTCAGCGTGCGAGCAGTGCACGCAGATACCTGCCCACGCACAGCGAGCACTTGCACACGCACAGGGACCAGCGTGTCTGGAAGTATTCTAGGTTCCAGATTTGTTACTTTACAAGCCATATAACGGACAATGAAATGCCCTGACGTTTACATGCTCTGGTTCTTTTAAATCCACCGGGCTATTGCCTGTAACTGGAAGAACAGACAATCCCCACTGTTTGTGTAGGTCCTACCAGCACTCGACACAAGCTACTCTTGGCTCTGTGCAGCTGGAAGTACGGATTGGGGGCAAGGTGCAATTGGTGTCCATTTCCGCTCCTTTTAAGATGTGGGAGGGAAAATTCAGGAATCACAAGAAAATGGAAGAGTGAGGACATCTGAATTTTAGCTTTTGAAAGGGAGACGCGGTTACAAGTAATGGAGAGCTGGGAAAAATAAAATCCGATGATTGTTAAAATCGCCGCCAACCCTGCTGTTGTGTTTGCCATGGACAACAGCCTGAGCGCCTTTCAGTTTGGAGTATTTTGAAGATCTAATGTTGGGCATCCAAATTCTGCCCTGTCGTCCGTGGGAGCCGCAGGGTTTGAGTTGGGTCTTGGCGAAGCCAATGGAGTCACTGAAGGGGTGCTGTTTTGATAGTGCTTCCCACCCCAAAGCACTTTACTAACCGATCCAGAAAGACATCCAGCAGCGTATGCCTAGATCCTAATGTTTCACTTCACCCAGCACTGAAATGCAGCCACCTCTGGGGTGGAGCATGGCAACTGTTCAGTAGCAAGGAGCAGCCCTCCACCACAGGAACTGAAAAATGATGCCGTGTTGAAACCAATCAGCAGGAGACAACGTCAGCGCCTCTGGGTGGAGTTGAGCTCTCGCTGGGGGAGACTTGTCTGTGCTAGGCCTCCTTGGTGAATGTCTGTTACCATAGCGGCTAGGAGCTCCGCTTGGGGACCAGCATGGTGGGGTGCTAGGCCCTGTACAGCCACAGTCTAAAAAGCCGTCCCTGCTGCCTTCTGGTGGTGCCAGGCAACACGCACATGATTATAATTAAGACATTTTGATTTGGCCTCCCTGTTCTGCGTTCCCCTTGTGGGGTTCGAGTCTCCCCCACTCTCGTCTGTCCCCAAACCCCAGTTTACCCCTTTGCACCCAGTAGTAGTTGCGCTTTTTATTTTTTATTATACGGGCACCCCGGATGGGTGCCTAACCGTACAAGGCCGGTTTAGCTTCCGGGGTACCAGGGAAAGGGGTTCGGGCCCTCCCTCTCTCCAAACCCCAGCCCAGGGCCCTGAGGTAAGGACCTAGGTGCCCACTCAGTGAAGGGGGCTGTAACTCCTAAACTCCCCCACTCACGGGTCCAGGACCCTGCCCTGAGCCACTTCCCCAGTTCCGAGTCCACGTCCGCCCGGTGGACACGGGTTTAAGCTCACCCTGGTTGTCCACGCATCGCTTGCTCTGGCGTCCGCCTCCCTCGGTCTCCGGTCTCGTCGCTCCTCTCCTGCAGCTCCTCCCCCGCTCGGGCTTCCTTAGCCCCTTTTAAATATCCCGCCATGGCGCCCGGGACTCTGCTCCCCCAACGTCCGCGCTCCCCCCTCCTGACGCATTTGGATGACATCCTGAGTGACGTCATCCCTGGACAGCTGATGGGCCATGTCCCCCTCTTGGCCACCCGTGCTTCCTCCCACGGGGCCCCAGCTAGGCTTCCTCGCGGGTTCCTATCCCTGCTCCACAGCTCCCCAGACTCCCCGATTGGGCGTTCGGGGCGGGGTTCTAGTGCGGGGCGGAGGCGCCTCGTCACACTCCCAAAATTAGATGCAATTGCTAGGTAGGATTTTTGTTCTTTTCCTTCTTAAAAAGAGAAAAATTGTTCTCCTTGGCCTCTGAGGCTAGGACAAGCAGCAATGGGCTTAAACTGCAGCAAGGGAGGTTCAGGTTGGACATTAGGAAAAAGTTCCTACCTGTCAGGATGGTTAAATACTGGAATCAATTGCCCAGGGAGGTTGTGGAATCTCCATCTCTGGAGATATTGAAGAGCAGGCTGGTGTTGCGTAGGCAGGAGGGGTATCTGCCATGACGACTGTCTGATAGTTCGATTATTGTACATGGGTGAGGGCTTAAATCCCTCCTAGGGACCACTTGCAAAGTGCGCCTGTCCCTGTGTTGAACCAGGCTGTGTCTCCGACACACAAACGCGGCCTGGAGTTCTGGCTGCCAGGAGAGACCCAGACCGGCCTTTTCTGCTCATCGGTAGGACTCTCCAGGTGGCACTGGAGCCTCGGAGCTAATAATCGGGCTGTCCTGGCCCGAGTGGCGCAGGGTCTCGGCCACGGCTGTGCGAGCTGATCTCTTGCCGAGTGCAGACCGGACTCCCCAGGACGTGAGAGCAACACGCCCTTCTGACTAGCCTGGCACAGCAGTCTGGGCGGGCCGTTGGCGATGCCCCCAGCCTGTTGGGAGATGAAAGCTGAAACGGCCGCGTGGAAGCAGTAGCTTCCCTCCGCAGTTGGGGACTTGACCACCAGCGACCGGGCTGTTGCTGCAGGGTGATCAGCCGGCAGGCCCGTGTGCTGGAGATCAGGGTGAACGGAAAAAGGCTGAACTCAGCAGTCACACTTAAGATTTACCCTCCCTGTGTCAGTAACGGTCCCTCCCCCTGCTCTGAAAGCCTCCCGCCCAGGCTGACCCCCCAGGCCGACTGAAGAATCCCCGTCCCTTTCCCTCTTGGCACAATTGCCCATCTCTTCCCTCCTCGGTTTGTCGGCATCCTCCCCCTTCCCCTTCCCACCTGCCTCACTCACTGCTTCCCTAGTGGAGCCAGGTGTAACGGCGAGCTGACCTCTAGCCGAGTGAAGACTGGCCACACACATTCCCCCACCCTCCTGCCTTAGTGTGACCAGCTCCCCTTGGCTCCCCATTGTCCTAGGCAGAAAGACCAACCCGCCGGGCCTGCTTGGAAGGCCTTTAGCTCATTCACCTCGATCTCTCTGCCCTGGTTTTCTTTTGCCTCCTTTCCCCTCCCCTCAGCCACCGTCCCCAGGCTCAGGGCCTCCTCCTCCTACCTGCCTGTGACCATTGTCTTTCCCCCTGCAAATCAGCCCCCAAGCTCCCGCATCCCCGACAAACACCCTGGTGAAGTCATTAGGGTTGCCAGATGGTTTAACCAAAAATATCAAACTCTCCCCCCCCCAAAAAAAAGAAAAAAAAAAAACAACACTGGGGAAAAAATTCTGATGGGGGGAAAAAAGGAGGGGATCAAAGTTGCTGAGCCAAAAAAAAAGGACCCTAAGAGTTATTTTATAAAAAAAAATTAAAAACAGCGTGGCCCCTTTAAGAAATGGTTTTGAGGCTTTTTGGTTGCAGGCAGCCACCTGCCATCTTGTCTCCCTGCTCTGGGCCAGACAGCTAGTCTGCCCTGCTGTATAACACAGGCTGGAGCGTTTAACCCAGTCGCCCTGAGAGTGCAGAATAATTTGTGCTCAGCAAACGCCCGTCTCCCAGCAGGCCAGAGCTGAAGACAGCGAGAGCCGGGGAGTCGCTGCTTCTCTTGCTCGTTTGTTCCAATGCTTCTAACTCCTGCTTCTCATTTTATCCAGTGCCCAGAGATTTGGAACAAGAGGCACTTTCCGGCTAATCCGTGGCTGGACTCAGACTCAGGCATGATGTAACTTGTGAGTCCCTCATGGAGGTTGTGCTTGTAGGTGAACCTGTGAGTCATTGTCAGCTGTTCTCCACACTCAAACTGCCCTTTACCAACTGCGGTAAACTTATCCTCCCCTGGGAAAGCCATGTATGTTGTTTTTTAATTGATGGAAAGGGCCCACATTAAGGAAACTGAGTAAGTAAACTTAGACTTGGAAAAATTAGTTTTTTATTGCTCAGTGTCAGCAAACGTCAATTTCATTGTAGACACACAAAGAAACAGTATTTCCATCAATAATACTACAAAGTCCCAGAGAGGTATAGTAAGAAAAATGCTGTTTGAGATCTTAGCTGTCAACTCCAGTGATTTAGAATTTGAATTAGGTTTGGTGCAAATGGACGGACTAGTAAAAACAAGCATGACTTTCTGACGTAAGAATATTCCCTTTGGATATTTTGACGTGCTCTTGATAGTTTGTTTTAACTGTCATGAAGCTTTAACTTTTTGAACAGGCAGCAGCTTTAAAACAAAAGGAATTTTTTTCTTTACTCAGTTCACAGTCAATCTGTGGAACTCCTTGCCAGAGGATGTGGTGAAGGCTAGAACTTTAACAGGGTTCAAAAAAGAGCTTGATAGATTCATGGAGGTGAGGTCCATCAATGGCTATTAGCCAGGATGGGTAGGAATGGTGTCCCTGGCCTCTGTTTCTCTGGAAGTGGGTGACGGGAGGGGATCACATGGGGATTATTTGATGTCCCTTTTGGGCATCTGGCACTGGCCACTGTCGGCAGGCAGGATGCTGGGCTAGATGGACTTTTGGTCTGATCCAGTATGGCTGTTTTTATGTTCTTATGAATCTCTGTGTCACCTGTCATTAAGTAGTCATCTCTCCCCTGCACCCCAGAAGACTGCAAATAGAAATTTAAACAAGTGAAAACAGAAGAAATTGCTTAACCCGCACTCTCACACAACTGCAATAATTTACATTTATACAAATAAACCAGTGATATCTGTTGACATTATCAACAAAAACTGAATTCTACCAAGCCCCAGTTAAATGCATCTAATACATTCTCTGGGGCGTGCACAGCTCCCTCACCAAGGATTCCCCTCCTGCTTTTACAAAGAACTTTGCCGCACTCAAAACCTCTCATGTCTTCCCAAGACTGATCATTTGTTCACACGCTAACAAAAACACAGAAGACTGTGTCTGACAGCGCCACCTGGTGGTGCTGGCCCTAAGAGTATGTGTGTGTGTGTTCTGGATGGGCTCTTGTTACCGAACTCTTCAGCATGTTCAGGGCTGGTGTAGGCCGGGTTGCGTTATGCAGGAGCTAGTCTAGCATGGCCACAGGGAGCTAGCTGGTTCTTTGCCGTGACAGGACACTGGGAATATCCACACGTGCTCAGGTGCTGTCCAATGTTCCCTCTGACTTTTTACATTCACGTGCAGAATGCATTTTACTATGAACACCAGCATGCAGGCGATGGGGCGTGGGGTGGGGCTCAGGGCTGGGCTATAGGGTTGGGTTGGGGGGAGTAAGTAACTGAAATCATAGCATTGAGGGCTCTGGCTGGAAGTGCAGGCTTAGGGCTATGGCTGGGGATGAGTAAGTTGGGGTGCAGGAAGGGCCTCAGGGTTAGGGCAGAGGGAGGGTGAGGTGCTGGATCAGCCAGGCCCCAGCACTGCCTGGAGCACACCACGCCTCAGTCCCCCGTCCCCCTGGCAGTCCTCAGAGCTGCCTGATGCTACAGCAGCTATTTAAAGAGCTTGTGTACACACACACACACACACACACACACCCACCCACCCACCCCGGGCTTTGGAGGGTGCCTGCTCAGTGACCACGAGACTGACGTGCCGAGGCAAAGTGAGAGATGCTGCCGCAGGCCTGATTCTGCCCAGGCTGACGACAATGCCAGTTTTTCCATTGGTGTCAATGGGACTCAAACGACACCCCTACCCGCCTGATACCGCCCTTGAGACATCTGAGGACTCCCTCTCTCCAGCACAGGAAGGCCCCCCTGTTCAGAAAAATGGGGCTTTCGGGGCTCTCATCCTGTTGGTGCAGAGTCTCTCAAGGCATGTCCACACTGCGGCACTATTTCGGGAGACTTCCCGTATCCCAAAATAGTGTTTTCTGCTTCTCGACAACATGCCCGTTATTTCGAAGTATCTTTCGAAATAACGGGCGCGCTATTCCAACATCCCGGTAAACCTCGTTCCACGAGGATTAAGACCCGTTTCGGAACAGCGGTCTGTTTTGGAACCACGCCAAAGTTCGAAACAGACTGTTTTGAAATAAGCTTGAAAGAAGCAACGCAACTTGCATAGCTTAAACTGAGTAGCTTATTTCGAGCGAAGGGAGCTGTCCAGATGTACCCTCAGCTACCCCGAGCCAGGGTCCTCCACCACAGACTGGCCTCTCTGAGGCTATGGCTATCCTGCTGGTTTTGTTGCGGAAGAGGATATGCAAACTGTGCTTTGCGTATCTTCCGATTCTTTTTGCGGAAGAGGTTTTGCCGATAAAAAGCCCCGGGGTCTCAGAGAGGAGCGAGGAGCAGGCCTGAGGCAGAGGGACAAGAAAGCCGACTGGACTAGAGAATGCAAAAGATACCGAGGTAGGCACCATTTTGGCTCCTCCGGTTGCTTCAGCCCAGCCCCTGTCCCGGCAGTGAGCCCTGGCACGCCGGGCAGGCGCGCTGTACCCGACTCGAGGGATGCGCACTGTTTGTTTTGCTGCTCTGCTAGCGATAAGCAGAGCAAACACCGCTGCCTCGCGAGGGCCAGAGGGCGGCGGGGGGGAGGGGGAGTTTTGTTTTGCAAAGCAGCGATACTTCTCTACTGAGCCACTGTGAGCACAAGGCCCGAGAGAACAAATGGCCAAAAATGGGTTGGCTGTGTCTAGACTGGCCAGTTTTTCTGGAAAATCAGCCGCTTTTCTGGAAAATTTGCCCGCTGTCTACACTGTCCGCTTGAATTTCCACAAAAGCACTGACTTCCTACTGTAAGAACATAAGAACATAACATAAGAACGGCCGTACTGGGTCAGACCAAAGGTCCATCTAGCCCAGTATCCTGTCTACCGACAGTGGCCAGCACCAGGTACCCCAGAGAGGGTTGACCGAAGACAATGATCAAGCGATTTGTCTCCTGCCATCCCTCTCCAGCCTCTGACAAACAGAGGCCAAGGACACCATTTTATCCCCTGGCTAATAGCCTTTTATGGACCTAACCTCCATGAATTTATCCAGCTTCTCTATTATAGTCCTAGCCTTCACCGCCTCCTCTGGCAAGGAGTTCCACAGGTTGACAACACGCTGTGTGAAGAAGAACTTCCTTTTATTAGTTTTAAACCTGCTACCCATTAATTTCATTTGGTGTCCTCTAGTTCTTCTATTATGGGAACTAATAAATAACTTTTCTTTATCAGCCCTCTCCACACCACTCATGATTTTATAGACCTCTATCATATCCCCCCTCAGTCTCCTCTTTTCTAAACTGAAAGACTCAGTGCTTCTTGCGGTAATACTATTCTGCTCCCGATCAGGCAAAAGTCCCTTTTGTGCAAAGCTTTTGGCCAGTGTAGACAGCTCAGATTTGTTTTCCGCAAAAAAGCCCCATTTGCGAAAATGGCGATCGGGGCTTTTTTGTGGAAAAGCACGTCTAGATTGGCACAGACACTTTTCCGCAAAAAGTCCTTTTGTGGAAAAACATCCGTGCCAATCTAGACGCTCTGTTCCGAAAAGGCTTTTAACGGAAAACTTTTCCGTTAAAAGTATTTCCAGAAAATCATGCCAGTCTAGACACAGCTGTTGTGTCTTGAAAAGAAGGAATGCAATCAAAGGGGAATTGCATGCAGAAACGTCCCCAGGCATGAGAGCAAAGAGCCGGGCCGGACACACTGCTCACCCCAAAGCCCAGGCTCCGCTCTCTACCCCCCTTCCTTTAACGCTGTCGTCGTGTTTGTGTCTTGGGCGCTGAAGAGGCAGCAGGTGTAACATGGTGAGAGCAGCAACCTTACACCTCCACCATGGGCCTGTGTCCACACCCCAGTCATGCTGATCCCCTTCCCCCACTCGCATTCTGCCCCTCCCCTGCCCCTGATCAGGAGGGGGTGGGAATCAGCTTGTGGGGTCTCAGCTCCTTTGGTGGGCACAAGCAGAATCTGCTCTGCTCAGGAAAAAGCAAAGGCAATTTGGGGGTGAAGCCCACCCCACAAGGAGCATCCTGTGGCCCCGCACCTGCTCCCCCAGCATGGCCCTGCCCCCCTCTGGGATGGTAGAAGCAGGGGTGCATGCATCAGAGAGGTTTACCGGGCTGGGAGGGGGCCGCCCATTGCTCCTCTTCGGGAAGATTAGGCCACTTGCCAACTCCTTGTGCCACTGCTCCGTCTCAGGTGCTACGTTCCCACTAAGCCGCACAGCTGCCTAGCAAACCCCGCACGGGCTCAGGGCTGCAGTGAGAAGAGAAGTCTCCCCTAAGTGCTGGACCAGCTGATGGGAGGGAGGCTCTTCTCCCCACCAGCCCCAGCACTTAACTGCCGGAGAGAGGCGCTGGAGCTGCTGCGGCCATGGAGAGGCACGTCTCACCTGGCCCCAAGCTTCTGTGCTGAGAGAGGGCCGGGAGTGATCCTCTCTCCCATGTACCTGTAACGGCAGCAGGCAGAATCAAACCTGGGACCTCCGGAGCTTAGTGCGTGAGCCTTTTCCGCATGAGCTAAAAGCCAGCTGGCTCTCTGCCAGGAGCAGCCTGAGGCCAGCTGCGGCAGCTGGCGCCCCTGCCTGCACGGCCGTCAATGGCCATGACGTCATCATCGGGCGCCTGGGCCGGCAGCACCCTAGGCGACTGCCTAGGCTCACGGGCTGCCCCTGCTCTCTGCTAAGGCTGTACAGCCGGTCCCCGACTTACAAACGAGTTACGCTCCAAACACTAGGTCGTAACTCGATCTGTTCGTAAGTCGGATTACATTCACTTATGTACACAAGCGCTGTTCGTAAGTGCAGATTTCGTTCGTGACTCAGGTTCTGGCTGTATAGCAGGTTGGTCGTAAATACGAACAGTCGTACCTCGGGGACCGGCTGTACATTATTCTCTCTGTAAATGGTGTGTGGATTAAACACCCCCTCCAAGCCCCTCATTCTCAGCCCCACCTAGATCCTGTACCCCCATCTGGAGCACTCCCTCCCTCTTCCCCACCCCCCCCAGTGTCCCAGCCCTGAGCCCCTGCCTGTACCTCAAACCCTGCATCCCTGGCCCCATCTCAAAGCCTGCACCCCCAGCCAGAGCTCACACCCCAACATTCTGCCCCACTGTCGGAATAGCGAGCCTGCGATATTTCGAAATAACAGGTGTGCTCAATAGATGCAGAGTTGCTATTTTGGGATCCCATTGGCCAACTCCCACTATTCACCTTTCATGTGCACTGGAAAGAGTTTTGTGATGTGCCCTAGTATGGCTGTTATGTGTCACACATTGCCTCAATTTCGGTGTACTTAACAAAATTCATCCCGCATGTGGACATAAATATTCGAATGAACACTGTCAGGCAGGCTCAGGCCTGCCCTGGAAGAGGAAGGACTCAGTCCCTCCCCAGCTGAACAGAGGATTGTGTGGGGTGGTAGGGAACCTTTTAAAGTAGCTTTTAAAGTAAAGATGAATGGAGTTGTCCAGTCTTTGTACTGCTTGGGGCTGGCTGCACACCCGGCAGCCGCTGATTCAAGCTTTTCTTCACACCTGTGAAGGGTAGAAACATAACATCCGATGAAGGCCGTGATTCCTGGGACCTTCACCACCCTTTCGTGGCTTTAGGACGTTGAAAAGAAAGGACCTGGCCCAGAGTTGTTAGCGTCCGCCAGTGTTTGTTACACGGCATTCTAACTCTATTGACAAAGCAGGACACGAGAGCCAGCCACGTGCCATGTCACAGGTCAAGTCTAGGGGTGCGTCTACACTGCAGCCGGCGCGCGAAATAGCTTATTTCGAAATTTGGCGCTGTCTGCACGGCACTTATTTCACAATAGATCGCCGTTCCAAAACGTCCCTTACTCCTCAAGGAATGAGGTTTACCGGGATGTCGGAATGGCGAGCCCGTGAGATTTCGAAATAACAGGTGTGCTCAGAAGATGCAGAGTTGCTATTTCGGGATCCCACAATAGCGCTGCAGTATAGACGTAGTCTAGGACTCCCAGTCCCCAACCCGAGTGCAGCATCCTGCCAGGAGAATAGGAGAAGCCCTAAGACAGCGGGTTTAATGCCGATGCTAATGGGAGCACAGTTGTTCCCTTCAGGTTTCACAGGCAGATTCCAGTGACGCTTTCAAATCAAGCATTTGGTAACAGTCGGGAGCATGTGCTCTGCGGGCGGCACATGCAGGATGGCAGCAGCAAGCTCAGCAGAGAATATGCTGAGAGGAGGTTGTCTTTTTAGGCAAACCTATTGGACATTCTGTGGGGGGTCTGTCAAAATCACAGTCCGTTTTGGTCAATTTCATGGTCATAGGATTTTAAAGACCCTAAATGCCATGATTTCAGTTACTTACATCTGAATTTCACAATGGTTTAATTGTAGGGTCCTGACCCAAAAAGGAGATGTGTGGGGGTTGCAAGGTTATCGTAGGGAGGGGTTGCAGTACTGCTGCCCAGGCCTGCTGACAGAGATGGGGAGAGGGAAACGAAGATTGAAACCGCCCCAGAACTTTTAAATTGCTGCGGGAGTGCTGCACAGTGCATTTAGGAGGCTCTAAGGTCGGGGGGGGGGGAGGGGCTGGTGTGCTCCAGGCAGCACTGAGGGCTAACTGCCCTTCCCCTTCCCCGCTGCGGACAGGCTGATGGCCACACAGCTCTCAGAGCTGGGCAGCTGGAGAGGGGTTGCTGCTAGCCGGGAGAGCCCATCTCTGAACGTAGAGGCTCCCCCAGCAGCAGCATCATCATCATCATCATCATCATCATCATCTGCTGTCAAAGTGGGTTTTTTCCCATGAAAGCTCATTCTCAGATCAGTGTGTCAGTCTAAGGTGCCACAAGGCTCTTCGTTGTTTTTATGGCAGGGTATGGCCACTCTTATTGCCTTGTGCCAACAGCAGCCACCTCTCTGGCCACCCCGCTCTGAAGGCAGCGCAGAAGGGTAGCAATCCTGCTACCTCCCCCTAAAAAACCCTTGTGACCCCCCCCTTCCCCGCATCTTCCTTTTGGATCAGGACCCTCACATTGCGACATGCTGGTCTGCGCTGGTGGAATTTGTGTAGCAGAGGGTAAGAGCACACGGAGCAGCCCCAACGGCCCGGCCACGAGGGCCTCACGACCCTAGCAGGATGGGCGCTGGGCAGCCTGGCTCCGCGGCCAGGGCGGGCAGCGGGTGCTGGTAGCAGTCCCGCCGACTGGGGAGGAGTCAGTGGGGCGGAGGGGGCAGGGGAGCAGTGGAGGGAGGGACAGGACCATGGGGGATGGGCACATGGTGCAGGCCACATGGCTGTGCTGGTGGACATGTCCCTGGGCTCACTTCCTCCCGCCCCTTTCCTGTGCTTCCGCCACTCTCAAGATGGCGGCCGAGCCGGGGGAAAAAAAAAAAAAAAAAAAAAAAAAAAAGCTCTTCCAGGGGGCCGCACTCCAGATGGCGGCTCCCGCCGTCGCCCCGCCCCTGGAGGGGGGTTGTCACGAGCGGCAGCGGCGCCAGCCAATGACGGGCGGAGCGGGGCGTGGGCGGCCCAATGGCAGCGCGAGGTGGGCGGGGCCGCAGCCGGGGCGCCGCTCTGCTCCCCTCCCGTCCCGTCCCGGGCCGCGGCAGGGTTAGGCAGGCGGGGGGCGGGGGGGATGGAGAGCGGGTTGCTCGGCGCCATGGCCCTGCTGCTCTTCCAGGCCCTGCCCCAGGCGCTGCCGGCCAGCGTGGAGCCCGCCCAGGTAGGGGCTGGGGGGCGAGCCCGGGGGGGCGGGGAGCTATGGGGTGGGGGGGGCAGGTCTCTGAGGGAGGGGGACGGGCCGGGGGGGGTTGGCCTGAGTGGGGGGTGCGGGGTGTGGCCTAGGTGCTGCTCTGTGGGGGTGGGGGGTGTTTTGGGGAGTGGGGGTGTTTTGGGGGGGCGGTGCCCCCCCCGCCTCTGCCCCCCCCCAGCCCTGGGAGAGGGGTGTAACCAGGTTACCGCTTTCCCCTCCTTTCTGGGGGGGTGTTCCCATCCTGCGCGGCCCAGGGGTGCCCCCCTCCCGCCCAGCTCCCCGGGGCAGGAGCAGACCCTCATGGGTCACCCCTCCTTTCCTGCCCAGCTTTCACCCCTCTTTCTGCCTCTGTGTTTTCATTTTCTCCTGCCTCTCCCCCTTGCCCTATGCCAGTCCCACCCCTTGATCCCCTGCCAGTCTCAGTGTGTGTGTGGGGGGGGTCTGTCTGAAGGGCCCTGGTTTAAAAGGGGGGAAAAATAACTAGCCAAGCCCCAGACCTGTAAATTAATTCAACAGAGAGTTGAATTAAAGTCCAGAGCAGGTTATTACGATCCTACGTTCTGACTTCCCGGGTAACCCAGGCCGCAGACTGTCACCCAAACATTTTTGTGGTAAGCTCAAAACTCAAACAACGCACCCGCTCTTGACCGACTGTGACCACAACATTGATGACCCTCCTCCTGATTTTATATATTTGCCAAAGTGGTTAAAAAAATCATTCTTGGCAGAGTGGCATGAAGGCTGCAGGCTTGGAGTGTTGAAATTTTCAAATACAGCAGGCAGTGGTCTCTTCTGCACCTCTCTGTGACTGTAGGAAACTATAGATCTGTTACATCTTCATGCTCTTTCCTATGGGAGCTAGTGAAGAATTGTATCCTATTGTGTTTTCTATGCTATGTCTACACTTGGGCTTTTACTGACCTAAGTGATAGTACTTCTGCCCCTTCCTTTAGGAAATAATATAAATAAATATTTTAGCTTCATGGAAACCACATATCTCAGCAGTGTGTCATTGAAGGGGAGGTATTATTTCTCAAAAATCGTGGATCTCCGTGTTCCCTTATGCACAAAGATGTGATAAAGTGAGTAAACAGATGTCTCTGGTTAACAGGTGCCTCAAACAAAAGGGGATTGATGAGGGAGTAAATGGCAACTGGAATACAAGCACATTTTTTCCTAGATTACCCGTGTAAGCAATTTGTAGGTCTCATCTTTTAAATCAGTATAACAGCAAAATAGACCTTGGTGGATATGAGAGGTGGGAGTAGCGGAAAGAAGACAGCGAGACAATG
This sequence comes from Pelodiscus sinensis, assembly GCF_049634645.1. Classification (NCBI taxonomy): domain Eukaryota; kingdom Metazoa; phylum Chordata; order Testudines; family Trionychidae; genus Pelodiscus; species Pelodiscus sinensis. The sequence continues at coordinate 72,644,676 of NC_134718.1, read as the reverse complement.
GATAGACTGCTTAAAAAAGTTAATGTATTTCATGGTGAAGATAACATTGTTCTTGATAGTATGTATTTCTGATGGAGACCAGATAGAGGCAAGAAGATATTTTGCAAGTTTCCTTTGTATAGTTTTTGTTTCTATATATAAAATTTGCTTATGTTGCTTATTTTAGATCTTAGGTTACCTCTGCATTCTCAAACACCTATGTAATTCCACTGTCTATGATGAGTTGTCATCAGAAACGTGAAATCTTGAAAATAAAAGTTACGACAACATTTTATTCATGTACATCTGCATCCATGTCATGTCTGATTCCTTCCAATCTTACAAAGAGATTGTGTGAAGCTGGCATGGGGCAGCACCTGGACTGGGAGACCAAACGAATGTTTTGAGCTATTGCAGAGAATGTATTGTGTAATTCAGTAGATGCAGCGCTTAATGATGAGCCTGTACCAAATGCATGTTCTCGAGAGCATGCTCTGTTGCAGGAAGTTCTGCTTTTTAGAGTAATAATAGTTCAGGCTGCTGGTAGTCTTTACCCAACAAATTCCTATAGTTACCCTTATTATATTGCTTTATACTATCTGGACTCCAGTGTGCTTAATTTATCTGTCTCCTTGACCTTTCCTTGTAATTTCAGATGTGTCCAGTAAACTGGAATTTAAATTTGAGATTGTGGATTAGTAAATTAAGGGTTTAAATGTTGCAATTATCTTTAATAATGACTGCTACAGATCAAGAAATTCGGAGTTAAGGTTGATTGGGTGCTTTACCTGCCCTCTGTAGTGACATCAGAAGAGGAAAGTGGAAAGAATAAATCTCTCTGAAATTCAGCTCTGTCAGATCTTGATCCATAATCTCTAAAATGGATTAATCATAATTCTGTGATTGTTGTCTCATACCATTGCAGGGCTGAATAAACGTTGTGGGTGCTTGTTTGGATTTCTTAGTTTAATTACAGCTATATTCTGTGAAGTGTAGCCTGTGCACAAATTTCAGTGAAGTATAATTAATATGAAAAGTATGAAGAGCCTGTTTACTTTTAAGATCATTTTGAGGCAAAATAGTCTGACAGACCGTAAAGGGCATATTTTACAGATCTTCTCAGTGCGATGGATTCACTTGTAAAATGTCTTGGAACACTGATTTTTGAACTTGGCCTAATTTTGGTGGTGATGCCCTTTACTCTTTGTACATAAGGAGGCTGAATGCCTGCTTTAAGTGCAAAATGCAGCTTCAGCTATGGAGCTTTGTCAAGCATTATCATAGTCTGGCATGTCTACGTAATGTTCCAAACTTTTGTATAACATTGCTGCAGGCTTTTAAACAGAGGCCACCTTTCACCTGAGGTGAGTCTGCATCTAGCACCTGCCTCTAGGCAGAAGTATCAGAGGAAAGTAAAAACTACGTAATTCCCCGATGGACGTCGGGGCAGGCACAGGGCCTTTTTAAGCCACATCTAAAGTAGAGTCCTTATAGTGACACAGCTGTATCCATGCAACTGCACATCTGTACTATTGAAGGGAGAGCGCTTTCCTGTTGACATAATTAAGCCAGGCCTGACAAGTGGAGGTAGCTATATGGGTAGGTTCCTGCTGATATGGTGCTGTCCACACAGGGCCTTTTGTTGGTGTAACTTATATGACTTGGGGTGACTTATGTGACTTGGGGGTGTATTTTTTTCACATCCCATGAGCAATGTAAGTTATACTGATAAAAATGCTAGTGTAGACATAGTTTTAGACTGAAGAAGAGCTTTGTTGGCCTAGACACTTTTATTCAATGGGTGAAGTTATTCCTGTATCTTTAAAAGTGCATTGAGAGCCTCCAGGATGAAATCTGTTGTGTATATAATCATAGGTTGTGTTGCACCTCTGCTACAAGATCTTTGGCGTTGGTTTTGACTCACTGATTTCTGCAGCTTTTGGCGGGAGACAGTGAGGATCCAAGTACATGCTGTACTTTCTCCAAATGGGAACCTCAAAGTAACTCGGCAAGTTGGACGAAGGACTCTTTGTACTGTGATAGTTGCTCCATAATTGAGCTGTTTGCAAAGGCTGACCACCTGTGCGTAGCGTGTGTTCCTATCAATTCAAGCTCTTGTTTTGTACATGGCTGCAAGCTCAGAATCCTGTGCAAGTGTTACGCAATTGTCACTGATACCTTTGCTGAGGAGTAGATCGATCTGTGTGCAGCAAATGTAAAATCTGGTTTGAAAATGTTAAATGTATCCTGTTTAAAACCCCGGTGGTGGTTTTTTGGAGGGGCTGGGCAAGGGAGTATCTCGGGCTGCTTTTAACTTGGACTCATAATTATCTTTCTGAGAATCTAGTACAATGAAAAAAACCTTGGTTTTTAATTAACCAAAGCCAAACCAAACCAACTCATTTAAAAATACAACCCAGACATTTCTTATAAGGCCAGTGTGGCTGGTTATAACTAACTATGGCTGGCAGCCATAATGCCATGTTCTTTGATCCTGTCCTCACAAGCCAAACAGGGTTGGGTGAGGTCAGCAGTTGAATCTAAATATCATCATCCAGTAGATGGCATTCTTCCCTCCGAGTCGCTTCTGAACCAACGGCTTGGTATAGTGTTGCTGGATATGTGTCTTATCTGGGCCAAATTCCAACAAAGGATATTTATCTGGCTTGCCTACAATCTCCTCCCAAATTTATTCTGCTCAAAATTCTTCTTTTCCTAAACATCCCACTTTAGTCCATTACAGTGGTCTCTGGATGTTTATTGTAAAGTATTGCTTGGCGTTATTAAACCAGGGTTACGTTTAATGTGAGTGGCAGGTGTGTCAGTGGGCTGCAGTGTTTCTTGTATGTCATAGTTTATTTCAACTTACTCAGAGACATTTTGGGATCCTTTTTGTGGCAGGAGGTATTACATATGTAAAGTGACATTATTCGCCTTGTGCTGTTTGTTATATTGGACAGAAAACAGAGTAGGATTAAGTAGTCAACTTTCATCCTGATGTAGGATAGTAGAGTGGCTCTTGATTTCATACCAGATCCAGTGTTGTCTAATTATGTTTGTTAGCGATCCGGAAAGGATGAGTAGTAAGAAAGCAAAAGGTGCAAATGAGACACAATGACTTGGGCTAGTTGGAACCAGACAGAACTGTGGGGAACTCGGAGAGAGCGAGGTGAACGGGTAACAGAATAGCAAGTGAAGCTCAGTGTTGATAAATGCAAGGTAATGAACTTTGGAGGAAAACATTTAACTACTTGTCTCCCTCGGAGTTTTAAATTAACAGAATCTCTACAGGAAAGGGAGCGGGGAATCATTGCAGACAGCTCTGTGAAAACCTTTGCTCAGTGTGCAGCTGTAGTCAGGAAAGCAAGCAAGACGTTAAGATGTATAAGGAATGGTATGAAGCCTATTAGCACGTCTTTCTCGATCAGCACTATCTAACCTGGAATATTGTGTACAGTACAGATTACTGCTCTCAAAAAGGTGCTCTCAGATTTAGGTGGGGTTCAGAGAAGGGTGACAAGAACAGTCCAGGATGTAGACAACTGGTGTGAAGAGAGACTGAAAAGACGAGGTTGTTTGTTTTAGAAAGGTGACTGACGGGGTGGAAACCGCCCCCAGTGGTCCAGCGGAGGTAAACTGCATGCTGCGGGCCAAAGAGGCTCTGCCCACTCACCATGATGGGCATGCTCTGCGTGGTGACAGGATATAAAAGGGAGTGGCCCAGCTCAGTTGGGCTGGCTGACAGGGAGAGCAGAGGCACGTTGTGGGCTCCTGCCAGGAGGTTGCTGGAGCCACAGACTATGGAGGCCAAGCCAGTTGAGATTGATGGTGGAATCTCTGCTGATCGTGGGGGACGAAAGTGAGCCAGAAGGCCCACACCTCAGACGAGTTAATGGAGCAGGAACCAAGGATAGGGAGCTACCCAGCGAATACAACAGTAAAAAGAGGAAACCAAGTCAAATCATGGACTACTGGCTTCTTGGGACCCTAAATCGGGACCCCGTGGAGAATGGTGAGCCCAGATCCCCCTACCTTGCCCTACTTCTGTGTTGAAGGTGTGAGCTAGGGATGTTAAATATCGGTTAATTGAGTAGTCGAGTAACCTCATGAATTTTTTAAGAGTCGACTATTCTATAGTCCTTGGGGGCGGGGCCAGACGTATCAGAGGCAGCAGCCCTGAGTAACAGGCAGCTGGTCCACAAGGGGAACTGGCTCCCTTCATGGACCAGCTCCCTCCTGGCACCCTGTCCTGCTGCCTCTGATAGAGGCCTCCTGGCACCCTGTCCTGCAGCAGCACTGGGAGGCAACAGTCCCTGTCTAAGGGGGGGGTCTGAGCTCCTGGACCCAGCGTGAGCTGGAACTGAGCCAGGCTGGCTCCTAATACATTTTAAATGCAGACCAGCAGCTGGGGTAGATCCCAGACACGGCCTGGCTGGGCTGCTAAAAAATGTTCTGGCAAGGGTGCGGGGAGGGAAATGCGTAGTCTATAGAATTAACCTGTAAGCTTTTGCTTATCAGTTAATTGGTTAATCGACTACACTATTGCCACACTAGTGTGAACACTGCTCCAGGACTCTAGCCATTAGGCCATGCTGCCCAGAGAGCAAGGGCAGCCTCAAGGACTCCTGTTGCTATGCCACAGCGCCTAAGAAAGCAGTATCTACTCTAGCCACTTGAGGCGTAACCCCCTATTTGGCGCACGTGACCTGCAACCCCTGAACGGGATGTGCCTACAACGCGACAGAGAGAAATAAGAAGGGTAATGGTGAAAGTATATAAAATACCGAAGGTCTAAAAGTACATCAAGGACTTCTGCTGGTCTCAGTAACACAAGAATAAGGAATAGTCTGTGAAATTAGAATGTGGAAAATGCAAAATTAATAACATATTTGTACACGATGCATAATTAGCACTGGAGCGTGTCACCAAAAGATGAGGCCAGGAATTGAGTAACATTCAAAAAGGGACTCGACACTTCTGTGGCTATCATGACTCTCCAATGCTTCTGATTAATGGTAATGAGTTATGGAATCCATTCTCTAAGATTAATAGACCAGAAGAGACCATTGTGATCTAGCCTGAACTCCAGTATGTCATAGATCATTGGACTTCCCTGAATTAATTCCTGTTTGAACTACAATATTTCTCTTAAAAAAATATCCAGTCTTGGTGTTGAAAATTGCCGGTGATGGAGAATCCAGCACAACCCCAGTACGTTGTTCCCATAGTACTGGTACACCATTAGCTTGGCTCCTGTCATCCAGAACCATCCATTGTTCCAAGAGGTCTCATCTCACAGATCAGGCTGAGCACTAGGGTGGGGGGGGGCAGATTATACCAAATCTGCTATGCAGGGTTCTCACACCCTCTGTAGAAGTATCTGATACCTGTCACTGTCAGATATAGGGCACTGAACTAGATGGCGCTCGGATCGGAGCCAGTCTGGCAATACCTAGGATCTTGTCGTGTAACAGGCTGCTAAATGTTTGAAGATTGATTAGACACAATTCTTTAGGTAGTAACCTCTTCAGTGGCATGGGCCGTGTCTCACTGTGTGTTTGGAAGGCATCTAGTGCTTTTTGGCTACTCAGTCATGTCTTTGTGTCTGCATGGGAGCCAAGGATTGTGACAAACGTCTCCATCTATAGCATGAGTTCCTTTCATTGCTGGCGTGGTGTCTCACTGCCCGTCCAGAAAGCAGTCTGCACACAGGTAACCCCGTGGGAAGAGGGCTGGATTCATATAATGCTTTCTCTAAACTATCTTTCCATAGACACTTCGGATCTAAACGTTAGATAAAATGGCCTTTGCAGACGTTCTGTCACCAGTGATTCCGTTCCATGTGTCAGGACTTAGCATTTCATCTGAGACCATGCTACACTTGCAAGTTTTGGCGCCCAAACCCAGTTTTGGGGACACAACCCAGAGAGCTTCCACATTTCCACACAACAAAAGGCATGCCAAACACCCAGTTTTGGCAACAAAAAACTTCCACTTCAGCACAAGACTTTTCTCTTCTCTGGCCTTTGTCGACTAGCACGTAGTGTGTGCTACTGTAGGTTTTTAGTCGAGTTTATTGACCTCAACCATGTTTCCCACAAAGCCCAGTTACCCACTCTGGCCAGCACTTAGAACTCTGCTGCTCTGCAGCCATGTAAACAAACGCGCCCCTCCCACCTGCAAACCTTGGGAACTTTAAAATCCATTTCCTGTGAAGTGGTCCTCATGGCGTCTTCTCAGGGAAGCAGGGATTAGGGATGTGAATGGCTACCCAACAAGCATCACCTTTTATGTTTAACCAGTGGGGGCTGGAGCCAGCCCACCTGTCCGCTGCAGACAGGGGCTGCTCCAGCCTTGCAGGGTCCGCCACGGGCAGAGAGCACCCCAACTTGGCTGGAGCAGCCCCTGCCTACTCCCATTTAATCGGTTAACTAATTAATGGGATTTTACATCCCTACCAGGGGTGGGTATCGCTCAAAAACACTCTCCTGCTTGGAGCAATGCAGAGCTTTTGGATCTTATCGCTGTGTGGGATGAAGAATCGATACAATCACAGCTACGAGTGACCTGTAGGAACTGGGACATGTGCAGTCACGAGCCCTGTGTGAGAAGGGGTGTGAGCAAGACATCCTGCAATGCAGAGCCAAGATATAGGGTCTCCCAGCAGGCCTACCAGAAGGCCAACAGCTGGTCTGGTGCTGCACCCGCAGCATGCCGTTCTTTATAAAGAACTGGAAGCAATTCTGGGAGGGGCCCCATTTCCACACCCAAGGGGAGTGTGAATACTTCCCATAGCACAGTCAGAAGCGCTTGTCCCAGGGACAGAAATTGTTGATGAAGAGCTAGAAGATGACAAAGGGGTTAGGGTCAATCCGGTGACAATCTGTGCCCCAGGCAGGGAGGCATTGTTCTCAGGTCCTAGTGGTGGTGAGGACTCTCCGCAGCTGTACACGGAGCATGAAGGTACATTGTTCTGCAGGAGGGGGAGGGCTGGACCAGTTGTTGGTCACGTGGAGCGCAAAGTTGCTCTAGCACGGCCGGGGGAGGGAGGCGTGGCAGCCCACGACACTAAGAGGCCCTGCCTGAGTCTATGTACACGCAGGTATCAATAAAACCTTGCTGGGAGATGGTATGGAAGCGTTGCCTGATGTACTGATCAATTTTCTCATGGAGAGTCCACGGCCGGGCTGCCGTTTCCCCACCGCTGTGATGCATCACTCTCCCAAACCATTCCTCTTACTGCGCTGCTGGCGGCACGGTGTTTGGCCGCAGAAGGAGCGGGGCACCCCTGTTCGCACGCAGAAGCTGAACCGGGGTTTGCCTGTTAACTGTCAGCAGGGATGTGTCAGCCAGAGTACTCTCATTCTGGGGACGAGTGTAGGATTATTACAAATTGTTTCCAAGCGCAGCTGCTGCACAAAGCTAGCCTGTACTTTCTTGGGGCCCCGTGCCCAGCACTCATTTTCCCCCCTTCTACTCCCATTGAAAACTCACCATGGTCAGAGAGTCTGGAGAGGTCCGTGTGCACCTCCAGGGTAACAATAAAAGTGACAAGTTTTGTTCAGAGGGGTGTGTTAGTGAAATGTTGCAATCTTTGTCATGAATAGTACCAGGGATGTAAAATCCCATTTCATTGGCTTAAACCTTCACATCCCTAAATGGCATGTGGCAGATCAAAACGAGATGCCCAAGTGTCTTATCAAGATGTAGAGGGAACACCACCAGAGGTCCCCCCTCAACACATGCAGAACTCTTTAAACAGCATCCACCCTTCCGTGCCCACCTGCAGCAGCTGTGGCTTAAACAGCTGGATGGTAACACAGTTATGAGGCTTCCCAATGTCCCTTACCACCGAGCATCCTGATTGAAAGACATCAATAAAGACAAATGTGATGGGTTTATTTTGTGTGATACTGTTACCTGCACAAATTTCTCTAAGCCTTCCACACTGTAGGGACACACACCTTTACCCAGTTCCTAGGGCTCAAGGTGCAACCCTTTCAATTTACACACCGACCCTTACCCAATTCCTAGGGCTCAGGGTGTAACTTCCTGCGGGTTTTGCAGGATCTTTAGCCACTGAAAGAGCCTCATGCAGTAATATCCTTCTCCTCTGTGTATTGACAATTCCCAAACAAGCAGAATGCACATGCTAAGCACACAGTGTCATGCTCACCAATCCTGATAAAGGTAGGCAGGCTTCCCTGTTGGCCAGGCAAGGTCAGTCTTTCTCGATCTTAGCTGCTGCACGTCATGGTTGTGCAGGAGAGTCCTGACAGCTCTTATCTTAGGCTGGGTCTTGGAGGTGAGTTCTTTTTCTCAGGATTCCTTGTCTCCCTTTGGTCTTCTTCCAGCCTTTTGCTTCCTTCTTTCTGCTTGTTACTTCCGATCTTCTTTTTGCTCTCCTTCTTGTACCCCAGTTTATATAATGAACCCTGAGTCTTGCTTAGCTATACCTTATAATTTTACTAACCAATCATAACAAAATTACTTAACCAATCATACCCCACCATCTTAACTGATTTACACCTAGCAAAATTAATTATACAACAGACAGAAACAGTTACAAACCAGACAGCGATCACACAGACAAAGAATAGGAAAGTGTAATGACAGTGATCATAGAATGAGGATTGCACAACATTCTCTATGGATAAGCAGTTTCTTGCCAGACAGAATGGTGTGACTTACATTTTCTTTACCCATCTTGAGATCTGTTTCTTTATCTGGTGACAGTGGGGGAGCTTTGAGGACAAAGCCCCCTCCTCATAGCGTGGTGTGACACTTTTGAATACAACATAGATGGAATGTGACTCCAGGCCTTACATTTAATGGCTGCTGCTCTTCAGTCTGTCTGCGAAGGTGGCTTTGGTTCAGGCCTAGCACAGGCCTTCCAACATGGCTACAGAAAAGCCATATTGTTACAATACAACCCACACCAGTGTCTCTGACCCTGGTGGAAGCCTGAAATATCCCTTGGATTTCATGGGAATGTGTCACTCGGGATGAGCAGTGGGATGAGGCAGGGAAGCAACCCTTTTCCCCTCTCCCCCACAGAAAAGTCAGCGCCCCATACTGTTAAATTGGTTCCTTCGAGCCTCCCTGATATTGATGGCTCTTCTGACTGCACGAGTGTCTGGCTGTTGAAACTGCATTCGGGCACTGACCCGTTGTTCCACCCATGGCCAAACGTTTCACTCTTACACTCGCAAATTATGACAGCATGTGGCTACTAGGCATGTAAAATCCCATGTAACTGGTTAAACATTAATGGGGTGTGGGCGGACTGCAGCTTCCAGGGCTGCTGTTTTCGGCCCTCTGTGGATGGTGGTTAAGGGTGATACTGGTTAACCAGTTATCTGTTAACATCACTAGTACCCACCACCTGAGGGATAAGATCCTCCAGCCTGCCATAGAGACCCCCCTATCTAGCTTTCAATCTCCCAAAGGCACATTCAACAGCCGTGTGGCATCCGCTTAGCCTGTTGTTGAACTGCTTTTTAGTGCTGTCTAGGTGCCCTGCGTAAGGCTTCAGGATCCAGGGGTAAGCTGCATACTCTAGGATCTCTAAGGCATTTGCATAGATGAAGGCTACATCATGCACCTTTCCAGGCCACCCACTGTTTGTGGCTGTGAAACGCCCACAGTGATCCACAAGCGCCTGGTGCACCATGGAGAGGTGCCCCTTACGCCTGATGTACTCCGAGGCAAGGCAGGGTGGCGCTACAGTGTGAACGTGCATGCCATCGATTGCCCCGCCACAGTTTGGAAAGCCAGCAACTGTATCATCCGCACTTCCCAGAGTCACAGTCCTAGGCGCAATACATTGTCCGGCACACTTGCATAAGTGCTGCGCTGATGGTAGACATCCCAACTGATTTGCAACTGAACGGTAGCAAGTGGGCGTCACCAGCTTCCACACAGCAATGGCCACATACTTCTCTGCCGAGCGAGTCACTCTCATTTGGGTGTCCTTATACTGTAGTTCAGGGGCCAGTTTGGCACATGGCTCCAGGAAAGTTGCTTTACGCATCCTATAGTTCCGTAGCCACAGCTCTTCAACTCATACCGGCATGACCATGGGATCCCACTACTTGGTTTTGGGTTCCCTTGCCCAAAAGCGACAGACTACAGAGCACTGTTGATCTGTGATGGCCCAATTCAAAGCCAATTTGGTGGTGTCCTTTTCCCCACTGTGGGATCCATGATTTCTCTCAGCAGATGCTGGAGTTCTCAGCAAGGATTGTCATTCAAGTGGCATGAAAGTAAGCCAGCTTCCCACGGAGGGCTGGGAAGCAGAGGTGGCGGACAGGACGTTTACCACGTTCCAAAAAAGCACAACGCTACATTACTCATTTCCACCATGCTTAGCGACCAAAGGTGACACCAGGTACTGTGGGATATTTACCCACATTGCTTTATGCTGACAATGTGGCCATGAAATGTCAACAAAAGGAGGGAGAAAGACAAGTTTGTTCGGTTTTCACCTGGCGACTTTTGCGTGTTGACAGCACTTTACACTGGGAAGGTTTGGCAACCAGACCTAGCCTAAGTCGGTTTCAAGTGGCGGTGTCAAAAGTATAGTAAGCGCTTAGCTTATTTTCTTAATTTCTTATTCTTCCACCTACTTCATCAGCCCAAGATCTTGATCTTTCCTGTTAGTCTCCTCTAGAATTTTCTTGCATCTCCTGTGAGTGTGTTGTCAGAAAAGCAAAAGCATAGCCTGTCCTCGTAGTCTGGTCTTTGCTCTAGCTGGCGGAATGTAGGTAGGCCAAGAGACTAGACATCAGGCGTTCTGGGTAGGGATGTTAAATATCGGTTAATTTAATAGTCGAGTAACCTCATGAATTTTTATCAGTTACTTGACTATTCTATAGTCATCGGGGGCGGGGCTGGAAGCCACTGTATCAGAGGCAGCAACGCAGGGTGCTAGCAGGAGTTGGTCCATGAAGGAAGCTAGTTCCCCTTGTGGACCGGCTGCCTGTCACTCAGTGCTGCTGTGTCTGATAGAGGCAGCAGCCCCTTTCTAAGGGGGTGTCTGAGCTCTTGCACCTGGCATGAGCCAGAACTGAGCTGGGCTGCCTGCCTGCCTGGCTCCTAATACACTTTAAATGCAGCAAGGGTAGGTCCGTGACTCGGCCTGAGCTAAAAAATTTACTCGCAAGGGTGGGGGAAGGGAGATGCATGTAGTCTATAGCAGTGTTTCTCAACCTTTTTAATAAAGTACCCCTTTAAAGAGTAAATTATAAGTACCCCCAGGACCTACAGTTTTCAGGCACACAGCATTCTTTTCTACCATTGCAAAACAGTTGTTTAAACAACTTAACTGTAGCCGGGCAGGCAATAAAACTTTGGGGTGTAAAAAGTACACAAATAATAAAGCGCTGGAAAACATTCAGTTTTCTCCAAATTTCAGTTGTGTTGACGTACCCCCCCAGACTCCTCTCGAGTACCCCTGTGGATACTCATACTAATGGTTGAGAAACACTGGTCTGTAGCATTAACATGTAAGCTTTTGCTTATCAGTTAATCGACTACACTATTGCATCCCTAGTTCTGGGTTCTAATCCTGCCTTCACCACAGACTCGTTCCATGTCTTGAGGCAAGTCCTTTAACCTCTGGTGACTATTTTCTCTATTTGTGAAATGAATTTACTTGCCTGTCTCACCAGGGTGAATGCGAGTCACTGGTGCAATCCAAAACTGTTTTCCTTCCCATCATTCTCTACACTTGAAAACACTGTGGGCAGCTTTCACCTAATGGAATGACTGAAGGGGAGACCCTCCTTAACCGTGCGCGTGCTGAATCTTGAAAAATGCCTCACAAAAAATAAGTTTTTTAGATTGGAGGAGGTAAGAGGCTAGTTATGTGTGGGGTTGCTCTTTCCTGCCTTATCTCATCTCTGTTGCCACATAGCTTTGGGCTGATAGAGGCTTGTGTGGTGATTGCTAATCAACTGAGGGAACACAGCCTTGAAATCTTAACAAATCACAGCTCAAACTCACCTGTGTTCGTTGGCCTGTAACAAAGCAGATACACTTTGCAGGAGCAAAATATGTAATGGAGACTTCAATATCCATAATGCAATGGAATGTCTTGAAACAAAACTCTTCCTATTGTGTACTCCAGTCACACATGTTTTAGAAAATGGGAACCCAAGACATTAATTGGCTCTGAGTCCCTGTGAAACTTGGATACATTTGTATTCATAAAAAATGTTTTCTCTGTGAAGTGTTTAGGACTTGGAACCTGGAAAGTAATATCGGTAGAAGTGTATTTAGAAAATGAATGTCCTACTTCACTGCCGTCAAGGATCCTGGGGACCTTGGTTATGAGTAGTGTCTTCGTCAGTGAGACAATGCTCAGGTTTCTATTCTGTACAGTAATTTAGGGTTACCTTTTTGAAGAAGGGACACTAAAGCCATTTACTGTCTGCGGGAGGAATTTTCAAAAGCACCTAATTGGTAGGTTTGCTGTTTTGGCCCCAGGACATGAGGCCACAGGTCACAAGTCTCTCTTTTTTTTTTTTTTTTTTCAGTGCAGTTTAGGTGCTTTGAAAAATCCACCTTACTAGTACAGTATATTATACTCCATACACAGGAATTGATGCAGATATCTCTGAGGAGGAAAGCAGAGGCGCTTTTAAAATTGCACAACAGCTTAGCACTGGAATTGGAAGGACTGTTTTGTCCATCTGAAGTGTTGTGGGAAATCAGGGAGGTGGAATGTAAATAGGTTAGAATTTGGCAAAAACGTGGGATTTAACACCAGTATACTTGCACAACATACGGGGGTATCTTTTAATGATCGGATGATAATACATCTAGGACAAAACCCAGAGCTTCTGTGAGAGCGCACCTCTGCTGTTGCTTTAGTGCTGCTTAGAAAGAAATGTAATGGAAGAAGGGGTAGCGCAGGATTAAAGATAAGCTTCATACCTCACCAATGCTCTAATGCAGTGTTTTCCATCTTTTTTGATAACAGGGACTGGCTTGCTGCCTTCCTAAACTGAGTCAGGGCGATCTTGGGGACCAATGCTGGTTTGTGAACTAGTGGTTAAGAAATATTACTCTAAAGCCTTGAAGTCCATTGTGGGTTTAAAAAGAGAACAGCATAGTCAGGACTGTACTCGTCCTGGGGAACTCATTGCAACAGTGGCTCATGGTCAAATACTGTAACAGGATTTGTAGAGGCTAATTTTTTTGAGCAACAATACATGTTCATTTTGAATACTAAGCAGTAATCAAATATCATGCCTAGTGGGCGGGGTTCCTTATAAGCCAAGCGCTTGGGCAGACACCCGGGAGAGAGTCAAATGCTGCCCAGCTGATCAGCAGAGTGCCCACCGCTAGGTTTGTTTCTGTTGTTGGTGCACATTTGCACATGCCTTGGTGTACTTAACAAAACTTATTCCACACACGGATGGAAAAAATCAGAGGGAACATTGCTAGGAGGTAAACCAGAGCTCTTGAGCATCCACGCTTTGGTGCACTTTCTGCATTCTGGCTGATTTGGCTTCCCCAAGCTTTGGCAGCTCCTCCTCTCTCTGCTTCCCTTTCCCCTTTTAAAGCAGACAAGAGACACGTCTGAGGAAGGGGGCCCACTGTGGATTTTGGGCAGGGGAGCAGCTGATGCCTAAAATGCCTTTCAGAGCTAGAGAAAAATGAAGAGGCCCTTAGCTGTTGTGTTCTGATGTCTGTCCCTTCCTGTGAAACATGCACTGGGGCCCCAGTTTTCTTCCTTCCCTTTCCCCTACCTAATAACCATTGTTCTCTGAGAGTTCTCCGCCCCCCCTTTAGAGTGGAGGTGTAGAGAGAGGAGGGGCCTACAGCTGCTGGAGGAGGAGAGCTGAGGTCCTTCTGGACCCTTGGTCAGGTGGTGGCCACATCCCTCCAGCAGCAATGCAGTCCAGCTAAGGGGAGTCTGTCTTCCATGTAATGAATTTGGGGACAGCCTGGTCAGGGATCTCCCTTCGTGTCCCAGGAAAACTCTCCCTAAACTCTTGAGTAAGGAACCTCCTCTCCTGCAATTTGCTGCAGGTTAACTTGCATTCTTTTGTGTGAAAGGGCATTCCACAGTCAAACCTTTTTGCTGCTGGTGTGTTTTTTCCAAGTGGTTTGAATAATACATGTTAAGGCAGGTTTACTGAGAGATGTGAGTTGACCCGACCCGATCCGAACTGTTGTGCCTCTGTCGGGTCCTCCAGCTGGGATCCCACAAGCTTTGCTGGCTATGGCCTATCTAACTAGGTCTGGGGTCATCCTCGCGGGGAGCCGCCTCCCTGTTGAAATTCTGGTGCAGGTGCCGTGGTTTGCCGCTCGCTCTAGCTTTCAAGGCCGTCACAAAGCTGCTGTATTTCCTTAGTGCTGATCAGTCCGGACTCGTACTGCAGTGTGGCCCCCAGCTGGGGTCAAAGGCTTCATGGCGTGTGGGGAGAGGAGCACGTACAGGTCCCTCGGCGTTCCAGCCGCCGAAATGCACAGATATGCAAGCAGCTGTCCAAACAAAGGCAAGAGGGGGAGGTATACCTGGGCCCGAAGCCAGTGCGACAGGAAAGGAAAGGAACTCTGATTGGGTTATGAGAGTATGAAGCGCGATAATAGGCCGTCTGGGAGAGCTCGCTGCGTCTCCAGACTCGATTGAACAGGCGTGTGGATTTGCTGACAATCTCACCAGCCAGTCCCATGGTTGGAGGACACCTTCTACCCGTATCCACCAAGGTGCAGCGACGGATGATGAACTCTCTGAAATCGTTGACTTGCAGATCAAAGGCCCACGTCTACACCAGAATCCTTACAGCAGCGCAGTGGTCCCGGAGAGCTCTCTGCTGTCAGCACAATTCCTCCACCTCTCTGACCGGCAGTAGCGACATTGGCGGGAGAGCGTCTCCAACTGACCGCTTGTGTGACTCGGGGGTGGCTTTTTCACCCCCCCCCCCCCCCCCCCCGGGGCTACAGTTTATCAAAACACACGCTAGTGTGTACAAGCCCTAGTTGGGAAACGCTGTCTCAGAGACCTGGCGAGTTCAGTCAAAAGATCCATCTCGGTCACAGGAACATACCTGAGCTGGGGAAGGGATGACTAGCGGTAAGTATTGCACAATCTCTTACACTACAGCTGTACTTAGGTGTTGTCAAATCGGTCTGTCTTTTCTCCTCTTCTTGCATTTTCACCCCCCACCATGTTTGTATAGGATTTCTCTTGTATCATCTGGGCTTTTGACCTCTACCCATTGCTCATGGGGCTGTCAGTGCTGGAGAGTGTATACGTTCTACAACCTTTTTCTGCTGATGCACATAAGAACAGCCAGACTGGGTCAGACCAAAGGTCCATCTAGCCCAGTGTCCTGTCTGCCAATAGTGGTCAATACCAAATGCCCCAGAGGGAGGGATCACAACAGGGAATCCTCATATGATCCTTCTTCTGTCATCCATTTCCAGACAGAGGCTAGGAACACCATGCCTACCCATCCTGGCTAATAGCCATTGATGGACCTAACCTCTATGAATCTGTCTAGCTCTTTTTTTAAACCCTGTTAAAACCCTAGTCTACACCACATCCTCTGGCAAGGAGTTCTACAAGTTGACTGTGCTGAGTGATGAAAAACTTCCTTTTGTTTCTTTTAAACCTGCTACCTGTTAATTTCATGTGGTGACCCCTAGTTCTTATATTGTGTGAATAAGTAAATAACTTTTCCTTATTCACTTTTTCCACACCACTCGTGATTTTATTAGATCTCTATCATATCTCCCCCCTTAGTCTCCTCTTTTCTAAGCTGAAAAGTCTGTCTGTTTAATTTCTCTTCATATGGGACCCGTTCCAAACCCCTCATCAGTTTTGTTGCCTTTTTCTGAACCTTTTCTAATGCCAATATATCTTTTTTGAGATGAGGCGACCATATCCGTACGCAGTATTCAAGATGTGGGCATCCCATGGTTTTATAGAGGCAGTAAGATATTCTCTGTCTTGTTCTCTGTCCCCTTTTTCATTCTGTTTGCTTTTTTGCCTGCTGCTGCACCGAGTGGATGGTTTGAGAGAACTGTCCACAGTGACTCCAAGATCTCTCTCTTGAGAGATCTCATAGCTTGAGCTTGCTTTGTCATAACTAACCCCCTCCCCTGGTGTTACCTTTTGGCCTTTCACTCCCGCCTACCCAGCTGCATGGTGTGGTTTAACCGCGAGGTTTTAAATAAAGATACTTCTACTGTAGCCACAGTGGCAGAAAATAGAAAGCACAGAGCATTGCTTTGGTGTATGTTTTCATGAGTGCCCTGTTTTCGGTCGGTGTGGGGGATTGGGAGCTACAGTAGAAAAGTCAGGCATGGGACACAGACACATTTTGAGAGAGAACCCATAAGGCACTGTAACTCCAGGGAGGAAGCCTAGTTTTCTGTATGCCCCTTGGCTCTTTGATCGTAACCCTTTGCCTTTTGAACAGACGGGTCCTCCAAAGGAAGGACAGCATTCCTGCACCCTCTTTCGATAGCCCCTATTCCTGTCACCGACAGCGTCTACCTTAATTTGTTATCCCGTTGCCCAAGTTAGCAGAACGACCACCCACCACCGGCCCTGGGCTTCTATGTAAACAAAGATGATTGTGAAAAGTCTTTCCCATCTTCAGGCTCACCCAAGCCTGGGAAGAGCTGTGGGAACAGAATTCCAAAATCAAGGAGAAAGTAGCATTTTATCTCTGCTGCCGTGGAGACTTCCATTTAGACAGTCGCTAGTTCTTTTTCTTTTCCTCTCCCCTCTCTCCTGCCCCACCTTCCCCGAGCAGCTGGTACCTTGTAGCAGCCAAGGGGATGGGGTGCTAACATTAAGGGAACAACAGTTGAATCTCTGTAGGAGAAAGAGGAAAGAACATGCTCAAAGAACTCTGAGGTGCACCCCAAGAGAGGGTAAAAAGACAGAAGTGGAGGGAAGCATTCCTGGAGCACGGCAGAGAAGGAAAGTGCTTGGTTCTCACAGCTGCTGGGGATGGAAAGGCAAACAACCCTCCTGGAAAATATGGTAGCTCTTTCTGGTCAAGGATTGCTTCACAGGCTCTGTCTCCCCTGCGGTCCCTTCTGCCTTGGAGGCCTGTCCTTTCTGGATCACACCGTTCACTGCAGCAGTGCTCAGAAACAGGTACTTCACCAGGCATCGTGTGCCATGGGACCCCAAAGAAACTGGTTGAGGATAGGAGATAGCCACAAGGGAGTGCCCTCTTGTGTCCAAGGTACACAGGACTGTGCTGAGCAGCCCACGGCTATGTCTAGATTACAGGATTTTTTTTTTTTTTGAAAAAACTTCACCTGCATCTAGACTGCCATCACATACTTTTGAAATTAATTCAAAAGAACGTGGCATTTTCTTCGACAGTGGTAAACCTCATTTTACGAGGAGAACACCTTTTTTCGAAAGCGCTCTTTCAAAAAAAGGCGTTCTTGACCCCAAACAGAGCTTTTTCGGAAGAGAGCATCCAGATTGTGCATCCAGTTCCGAAAGAGAGCATCCAGTTGTGGCTGTCTAGACGATCTCTTTCAAAAGAAGCATGTAGTCTAGACGTACCGTATGTGTGCACCTTTAAAAGCAGAAACCTGTCTGCATGCTCCTCTTGAACTGTGATAAAACTTAAACAACGAAACAGTCCAGCAGTCCCTTCAAGAGTAACAAAATGTGGCGATGGTATCATGAGCTTTTGTGGGCACAACCCACTTCTTCAGATGCCTGGAGTTAAAGGGTTCAGAGTACAAATAAATAGAGACAGAGAGGGGATGGGGAGGGAAAGAGAAGGAAAAAATCTTGTCAATTAGAGTGTCTGTACTAAATGAGGCTAATAGAACTTTTGAACAGTGGAGCTTTTCTTTTACTCTTTGTACACTGGTATGTAGGTGACTATTTTTTACTGATCTAAACATTTACATCGGCGCGCGTGCGTGTGTGTTAAAAACACATTCAGAATGTTTTTGTAGTCCAGGTTGTGCATTTACAACAACTTGTGCAAACTGCTACCCCCATTGCATCTTCACATATGCTAGAGTAAGATCCATCTACTGTTAACCCCCTCCCCTCCATAAAGAATAATGGAATCACCACTTGTAGCATTACCGAGCTGTGCATGCTGATATGCGTGTGGTAATCCTGACTTAAACCTTAAACAAAATTTTCTCCAAGTGACCCCCAGCCTCAAAGTTGGAGTGCAGCGTATGCCAGACACAGTGTCCCAGAATAGCTGTGACATGGTCCAGAGGCATCTTCTCTAGCTGGACTAAACGTTCAGCAAACCTCCCAACATCTATAAGGCTAGCCCCTTGCTCTTGTAAAAGCTGTCTAAAACAGCAGCAAATTAGCTGTCCTAAGAGGGGATTTCTCATCCGCCTCCACATCCGGCTCCTTCATCTACCTTTCCATTTCCTGAATGCACGTTCCACTGTTATTCTGGAGCTTCTCTTTCTCCCAGCCAGTGGCCTGATAAACGGCTTTCCCCATCAGGGAAGCCGAGGGTGGTAAGCAGGCTCTCCCCAAATGACTGGGAAGTGGCACTGCCCCCATGTCCACAAAGAGTTTTGAAGCAAAAGTTTGATTTTCCCCCTCCCCTCTCCAACGGAGAAAACTCTTGGCTTTCGAAAGATCCCAGCACAGGAGTGGTGGATGGGCCTCCCTCCTTCACATCAGTGGGCCACAGTAGCCCGCAGCCCACTGGTTCCACGTGCAGTCCAGTGGCTCCCCTGTCTACCCCCTCTCCTGTGTGCCTCTCGTGCACTGGGGCACCCTACTCCTCCCCCCCTCCCTCCCAGCACTTCTGGAGCACCTGAATCTCCCGATTCACACTCCATCCCTATTCCCCCCTCCTTCACAGAGCTGGAAGGCTGTGAACAGCTGATTTGCAGTGAGCCAGCTCTGGGAGGGAGGAGGAGAAGCGGACACAGAGCGCAAATCTGGCAATTCATGTGCTCCAGAAGTGCTGGGGGGAGTGGGAAGGAGTAGGAAGGGCCGGGATCCAGTGCCCTGGTGTGCAAGAGGCATACGGGGGAGTGGAGTGGCCCATCACTGTCCTGGCATCAAGGACATTCCCAGACCACCTTGCATGAATATTGGTAATCAGCCCAGCCTTGCAGCCCCAGGATGAAATAATTTTGAACTCCATGGCCTAGTGACAATGTAAAGAATAGACCCTGGATCCCATCAATAGCCCCCGTGCAATATGGGAATTCCCAACGGTACAAAACCATTTCCCCCCCCCCCCCCATGCCTTGCCTAGTACTCTCTTGATAGCTGCACACGCCTTGGCGACCACAGCCCGGGGTGGATTTCCAACACCAAACGTATTAGTTACTGATCAGTAGCATTGGGGGGGAGGCAGCTTCCAGATTGTGTTGTCTGGATGCTTCTCCACACTAAGGGCATCTTGCATGTGGGTGTCCTGTCACTGTAGGCCAGGCATGAGCTCTGCACAGTGGCTTTTGACATCCCAAAATTCTGCCAGCACTGCCAGTCATCCCAGGGATACAGCACTATTGCGTTGCTCTAGTCAGTGCTAGTCGTCCAGTCCAAAACTGGCGTCCCCAGGTGCTTCTAGAAAAGACTTAAAAGTGTTTCCTGGATAAATCACCTGGTTTTCAGGTGGATTGCTGCTGAAGTCATTGTACGGCTGGACACATGCTTGGGGCTGTCTGTTTTTATTAGTCACCCGATGGACCACAGGGCTTGCTAACGTTTCTTCCATGCTGCCTGGCAGCACTTTGAAAGTGGCATTGGTTTGCCAAGCCCAGACGGACAATGGGATTGAAAGAGAGCGCTCCTGGGAATGTAGTTTGATGCCTCCCCTCAAATTCTGGAATTCCATTGCCTTGCAGTAGAGCTCCTGTAAAGTGCAGGCAGGAAAATGCCAATATGCATACGCTGGAGCAGTGCACTATGGGATATTGAATTAGAATTCTGAGCCCTTGTTTTTGAACGATCACTGTTGTGTGATAGCAATTATATAAGGCAAAAGTCCCTTAACTACAGGATAACTGTGCCTAAACACCACTCAGCGCTTGTTGCAGATCACTTGATGCAGATACACCAAACCCTGAAACTTGCTGTCTCACAATACCACTGCAATATTTGTACAGCATGAGGCACATAAAACACATGTTCATCTTTTGCTATCAAGTCCAGTGATTGGTGCAGAGGCAGCAACGGCTCTCACAGTCAGCAGTATGCGCCATCAGCCCGCACCTCACTTCCCGTACCCTGGCTTTACATACATGTCACTTTTTTAGTTTTTTCCTACCAGTATTATTACGTGGATGCAAACCAGCAGAATCTGGCAACCCTGAGCGCAGGCAACAGGAATCAAAATGTCTTGCGGGCCACACATGGAACCCTGATGTGTTGCAAGCTGCTCATCGCTGCTCTGCGAGCGCCATGTGGCACGTTTCACATCTGGTAGAGAAGAATTCAAGGCGAAAGGTTTTCCTCTTCATAGCTCTTATTTAATTTGATCCAGTATTGATGTTAAAAGAGTTGATTTCTTGTGTCAAATTCACCCTTTCAAAGCAACAGATTGTGAAGTCACATAATCGGGACTAAACCACCGGGTTAGATCAGAAGGAGAGTAAAATGAGGAAGAGATCTCTCTCTCAAAAAAAAAAAAAAAATACAGACGTTGAACTGGCAACATAAACTGCTTTGTCAGTCAGATTTTTTTTTTTAACCTTAACAGTGCCTCTAACATCTAGAGCAAACAATTTTGTCTGATAGATTTTCGCTTATAGAGTGGATCACTTATCGCATGCACCCTTCCTGGGAGGTGAGAGGAGAGCATTCCTGAGATGTGTTTCAGGCCACTGCCCATTTTCATGCTTAAAAATCCAATTCTCTCTCAACCTGGAATTTCAAAAGCAAATATTCCTTTGCTAGATGACATTTGGACTTTCACTGGGTCTGGACAGTGAAACTAGACTGCCTTACATTCTACTTTTTATTTGCTAGTGTGCTGAACTGCGGTTGTATTTTGGCTTCCAATACTGTCCCTGAGAACTCTATGTGCTCCACATATCCTCTTTGCTGTCTTTAATCCATCTCAGAACTCTCTACTACTACCTGGACTTCCATGGTGGATATCTGCTTAAAAATACCAACATTCATATGATTCTCTTGTTATGTGTAATAACATGGTGTAATTTTTTTAAAAGTTAAAATTTACCATCTATGGGGCAGCGATGCCTCTTTTATTAAATAGGCGCACAGTTGTGGTGCTACATCATGTTGAATATAAGCATATGAAAACTAAATTTTGTCCTGAACTACCTAAACAATATCTGATTTTTCTCAGACACAATTCACCATGTTACTATGTGCATTGAATATAATTGACAGGTGACTGACTTTGTGTGAACTTGTTCTATGTAAGTAGCATATCAAATCAGTGGTTTGAGGATTCATCTACAAGTCAACAGTGGGGTATTAGAAGTTTCTTGTTTAAGACAAAGCATTTTGAGTCAAAAGGTCACTTTGAGTTTTTGTGCAGCTGACTTCAATATGTAATTTCTTAGCAAGTGAGGTCAGATTGGAGATGCTGTAATAAATGTCCTTTTCTCAACAGAAAAATGCACCTGAAATAAACATTCCCAGCTAAGGATCATTTCTAGCAGAGTAAAGCAATTTTTACAGTCGTGTTTCATTCTTCCAGATAAGGTGGAATGCAGTTGGGAGACGGGTCCTTTTAATATGCTCTATCATCCATAAATGCTTTTTCTGAGCTGTCTTAACTTATGTTTTTAGGTAACTGCCTCAGTATAACTCTTACGAGTAAGGTTTCTCACCCACTGTTGAAATAATCAGGTTCCTCACAGCACTCTTTGTATGGAGGTGATTTCTTTGAGCAAACCCATCCATAACCGAATTCAGGACAGTTAATGTTCTACCACCTTGCTGTCCAGACATAGTGGATGCCAGTTATTAACAATCGTGATATAGTAGGTCAAGACAGCAATGTAGTAAATTCAAGATTCACTGGTGTGGCATGCTGACAGGTCTCCTGCTCCGTCAGTGATGATAAACGTTCGGCAGCGTGCATTTTCGTAGTCTCCCTCCGTATATCATGCCAGCTGTGTGCAGATAGTGGACTTCACAGGAGCCCCCAAAGACCACAGACTCAAATAAGATATTAAAGCACCCGAGACAGGTTTATTGTTGAACGAAGTACAGGAATAGTTGTTGGTAGACAACCCCTGAGCCACTATGCATATATACCCGTGACAATGGACTAAGGATGTTACATTGCGGTTCTCTAACTAATCGTGTAGTCGATACAGTTTGTATAGACTATGTGACTAGTCGATAAGGACCGCTAGGCAGAGCCGCAGAGGGGGTAGCTCCAGGAGCTTGCTTGAGCTGGCACTGAGCAGTCCCGGCTCGTGCTGGCTCCGGGAGCCACCCATGCAACAACTCTGCATTTTAAACGTGCAGAGCCTGGTGGCTCTTACCGCATTTTAAATGCAGAAGTGCAGAGTCCAGACCAGCGTGAGCTGGGACTGCTCGGTCCCAGCTCTCACTGAGTCCAGTAGCCCCTGTTCACGGTGACCAGCCCTGCCTGCTGCGAACAGGGACTGCTGCCAGAGCAGCACCTGCCTGCAGTGTGCCTCAGCCTGCCACAGGCAGAAGCTGCTTCACAACAGCTTCCCTTAGCTCCCTCCCCCTCCACTCCCCCCCCAGCACCAGCTCCTGTTTCCACTCCCACCATGCTGCCTCTCCTAGAGGCAGCAAGAGCGGGGGCGAAGCGAATAGCTGATCCTCGCTTAGACCTACAATGGACACGGTTTAGTCTATAGTATGGGTTCGCTATTGCTCCCTATGCCAGCCAAAGAGCTATTTATAGATGGAGACAATCTGATACACACTAAAGATGTTAAATAACGATTAATTTACTAGTCGAGTAGTCGATGGCATTTCCATCGAGTACTCGACTATTCAGTAGGCACTTTCGCATTCCTCCATTGAAATGTACAAGAACCCCAGTGGGGGCTCTTGTGCTTTTCAAAGTGGAAGCGCCCGCATGGAGCCTGGGGTCAGCAGGGACTCAGAGTCCCCCGCTGAGCTTGGCCTCCGTGCGGCGCTGCTGCTTTGAAATGCCTCACGGAGCCCATGGTTAGCTGGGGACTCCCTGGCTGATTCCGGGTTCCACGGAAATGCCGCAGGGATCCTGGGGTCAGCTAGGGAGTCCCGAGCTAACCCCCAAGCTCCATGCGGTGCTGCCTCTTTGAAATGCTATGGCAATGTTTCAAAGGGTCAGCACCGCATAGCTGATCCTGGACTGTGTGCGGCACTACCCCTCTAAAACGTTGCTGCGGCGTTTCAAAGGGGCAGCACCGCATGGAGCACGGGGTCAGCTCTGATACACCATCTGATAAACAGTGGCATTGAGTTTTAGCAGTGTTTTCCCAGGAGCCCAACCCATGCCAATGACTTTAATAACTGAATTTAGATATTGTCATGCTGCTGGATAACTTTATTGGAAGAGGTTTCACTTGCAGTGAATTTGCTGGCTCTGAAGCAAGAAAGGGGATGCTTCAAAGTGTCTGCACCGCATGGAGCCTGTGGTCTGCTGCTTTGAAACGCCACGTGCAGCCCAGGGTCAGCTGAGTCCCCAGGCTGCACGTGGCCATTCAAAGTGGCAGCACCGCGTGGAGCCCGTGGCCAGCTGGGGACTCCTCCACTGACCCTGGGCTCTATGCAGCTCTGCTGCTTCGAAACGCCATGGGGTGCACAGGGCCAACAGGGACTGCTTTAGTCCTCCGCTGGCCCCGTGCTCCCTGCAGCGCTTTTGCATTTGAAGTGTAGCAACAGCCCTGGGGCAATTGCTACACTTCAAAGGCTGAGGCGCCCTTATTGACTAACCAAATAGTCGATGGACATTGCATCGACTAGTCAATTAGCCGATTAATCTAAATTTAACATCCCTAGTCAGCCGTTTGATTGTTCCAGGAAAATGGGATATGCCTGAAATTCAGCTGTTTTCCAGAACATGGAAGGGAGGGGCAGGAAGAGAAGGGACGCTATACTCGGTCACCACTGGGGGCAGCGAGGGCAGGGGACAGCTAAACTGTAAAGTAACCACTAGGAGTAGCTGCACCACCAAGGGAGTGGCCAGCTGGGGACGGGGCTTGCCCTCTTGCCTGGCTCAGGTAAGTGGCTCCCCTGCTCCAAACCCCTAGCCCCAGCACCAGACCATGGGGGAGGGGAGCTCCGCCAGTCCCTCTGCCGTGGCCCACTGCTGTGGCCAGGCAGCACAGTCCTGGCCTCTGCCACAGGAGCCACAGCCTGACCCCTCCTACCTCCAGCATCAGCGGGCTGCCTACTTCCCTTCCCCCTTCTGGATGGGGACCTGGGAGTCCTGGTGTGAGGCCAGCACACCCCCTCCCTGCCCCTGGGCCGGACCCAGGCAATGCTGGGTAAGTCTTCTAGTTACAGTTGTACTGATACGTGCAATATGTGCACTTGAAAAAAATCATTTCTTGGCAACTCTCAGCTAATATCAGCTTTTTACTGGAAACCAAGAAGTCATGCACACAGGTATGTGTGGCTCTTTCACTCCCTGGGGGTATGCAGCGAGGGGCAGTAGCAAAATGCCTCTTTGGGCTTTTTTAATCCTCAGAACGCACAGTAGTAATGGCTGGTGTAGGGCAAGAGGTTTTATTGTTGAGCTTCTAAGGAAGGATTCAATGACACCGACCCTTCTCCCCCCCCCCACACACACACTTTCTGCTTGATGCTCACAAAATATAGTGCAGCTAGGGTTGCCAGGTGTCCAGTTTTGAACCAAACAGTCCAGTATTTGAGCTTTCTGTTTGGGAAACAAATTGAGACAGTATAATTGAGTCACTAGAACTGTCCAGTATTTTCTCAATCAGCTGGAATGTCGATTGTGATGTCATGTCAAGTGTGTCCAGTATTTTTGTTGAAACCATCTGGCAACCCTAAGTGCAGATAATGGTATCCTCCCACTTCCTGGAGTGTTTGACCCTGGTCTGCCTCAGACTGTGCCACTCACCAGTGGTCTGATGAGAAGCTCACCAGAGGTTGCATATCCATGCAGTTCCCTTTGTATCCATCAACCGCAGCCTGATCTGGCCAACCCTGAAAGTCGTGTTGACTCTCCAGTGGATCCTGATGGATGTATACTGGGTTGCTTTTGATTGGTTCCTTTTTTTCTCCGGGAGGTGCTAAATGCTAGCTAGTGTTATATATTTGCTCATGTCATTGTCATGAGGGATGGCCAGCAGCCTGGGGACTAAGGGATTAACTGTTCCTAGCCAGGGAGCAGTCAGCCAATAGAAATGCAGGTAGGAATTTCAAACTGGGATAAAAGAATTTTGGGGTTTTCCCTCCTTTGTCTCTGGGCAGTTGACTCTCCAGATACTGAGTGGGACAGACAACATGTCCCTCTCCAAGAAAAAACTCTTTACCATTTGTAAGTAGGGCAAAGTCTAGATAAATCGGTTAGGCTTTATTGTTTTATGGCTTGGCAATGGGACTCTGATTTCTGTGCATTTAGAAATGGGTTTTCTTTTCTTTTGTATCTAAGTTTTGTTCCCATGGAAAAATTCCCCATGAGTTGGTGGTTCCTACCATCTAGCCAATCCAACTCTGCTTGTAACAGGGGTATTGTGATGGTCAAAGTTCTCTCTTTTTTATGAACCTGGTATTGGTTCAGTTGTGTGTCCTGGACAATCTGTCTGTGGGATCTGCATGTCTCTGGCTAAGGGATAGCAGCCACTGACTGCAGTTTGCATTGTCTCTTTTCTTCTGCAAGCTCTTTGGGGAAAAGAGCTTGGGGGTCCCGGGGGCTGGTTTCAAGTGTCCACCCCTGTTTGTGGGTTCAGTGGATTTTTATCCCCAAAATCTAGGTTTTTAGGATTTTGGGGGGAAGTTTTATACCAAAGCCTGGAGAGACAGTTTTGGGGCACTTTTGTGGGCCCCCACTTCTGCATTCATCGTGCCAGAGTGGGGAATCAGCCTTGACAGCTCGTTACTACGAGAGCTGTGCTGATTTGAATGTCTGGGCCTGTGAGCTCTCAGGCCCTTTGGTCAGGCCTTGTCCTCCCCCAGTCTATCAGCCAGAGATGCTACCGTATTTTCCGGCGTATAAGGCGACTGGGTGTATAAGACGACCCCCTAATTTTCTAGTTAAAAGATAGGTTTTCGTCTTATACTCGCCTTATAAGACTACCCCCCCTTAAGAGGCCAACCGGCAGCGCCCCAGCGCCCCTCTGCCTCCCCGGCTTTGCTCCCGGTGTCCCTGGTCTGCTGGGGACCGTCTCCAGCAGACCAGAGACACCGGGAGCAAAGCCGGGGAGGCAGAGGGGCGCTGGGGCGCTGCCAGTTGGCCTTTTAAAGGGGGCGTCCTCAGAGGCTTTGCTCCCGATGTCCCTGGTCTGCTGGAGACGGTCCCCAGCAGACCAGAGGCACCGGGAGCAAAGCCGAAGCGGTGGCGGGGTGCCACGCTTCTGAGGCTTTGCTCTGGCTTCTGAGGCTTTGCTTCGGCTTTGCTCCCGGTGCCTCTGGTCTGCTGGGGACCGTCTCCAGCAGACCAGGGACACCGGGAGCAAAGCCTCTGAGGATGCCGGCAGCGGGGCAGGCCAGGCGCACCTGGGCTGCCCCGCTGCCGGAGCCCCTCCGCGGCTTTGCTCCGCGTCTTCCTGGTCTGCAGACCAGGGAGACGCAGAGCAGCTTTTCTCGCCCCGGAGTACATGGGCGGCGGGACCGCGAGGTCCCGCAGTGTGTGTCCTCCGGGGCGAGAAAAGCCCTGGCGTATAAGATGACCCCCGATTTTTGGGGGATGTTTTTTAGCATCAAAAGTAGTCTTATACGCCGGAAAATACGGTAGGTCTGTTTTCTTGCCTTTCTAAATCCTACTGTTTTTCTCTGTCTTTTAAGTGAGGAGTGGTTATGGATGGAGTTACCATATGATTATAACACCGATCAATAAGCAGTGTGTCATTTTAAAAGTATCCATAAAACACAAGCTACACTAGCTACCTTTTATACGTTCTGGCTCTCTTCTAGCCTCTTTCTCTTGACAGTAATTATTCTTTTTAAGAATTGCTTCAGACTTTGGAGATGGTTGTGGGATGGTTCCTAACTTGCCTAGTGCCTGTTTGTTTTAGAACGTTTGATCCCTTTTTCTGTGACCAAGATCAGTTGCATGGAATCTCCTCTGGGGATTAGGGTTTATTGCTTTAGGTGCGTCATTGTGCATGTGAGGTTGCTCATGCTTTCTTTGGAAGGTGGGGGCAGATGTTCGTAGCAACAGCAAGGGTCAGAGGTTAGCATGAGCCACAAAAGAGTTAACGAGAAATGTGTTAGCAAAACAAGGTTGCTTGCAAGAACACTGATGTGATCTGCACTTCCTCTTCCAAACGAGTCATCACTGCCTGCTTGAGTCTTCTGATTGTTTTGTTTGTCTAACTTACGTTTTTCATTCCTTCCCTCAAACTATTTTTAATGTGAGCTTTGGTATGTAGGATTTCATCAGTCGACCTAAAATGCTCATCGTGTGGATAGCCACGTCCTCTCATTCTCCTTAATAGAGAGTTTGGTTCTTTTCTGCTGGAATGTTTTGCAGGTGAGTGAGATGGAGGGGTTAAGGAAAGGTGCCTATATCTTGGCGAGATCTGCTGAGCTATAACAAAAAGCAACAAATTGTTGTTGTTTTTTATTCCCATAGAACTTAGGAGCCCTAGTCAGAGACCAGGAACCTGTTGTTAGAGCCCTACACAAACACAAAATGTGTATCCACGTCTATAGCTGCTAAAGCGAGTCTCAGATTCTGCAGGCATCTCCACAGATGTAAAGCGGGTATCTGCAACTTTGCAGGGTCTAGATATAAAATCTGTATCCACATCTGCAAACATGAGCCGCGGATGTCTGCATCCATATCTGCAGGTTGCAGATATCCATGGATTTGCAGGGCTCTACCCTTTGTGATTCACACCCTCCAGACATGGGGAAAAAAATGCGCCAGGGCAGGTGAATGGTTCTTTCCCAACATGTAGTCCAGCGTAAACTGAGCACTTGGGCAGCCACTAAGAGATTCAGATGCTGCTGAGCTGATGAGCAGAGCACCCACAGCTCGGGTGTTTTGTTTCTCTTGCTGGTACCCTTTGGCACGTGCGCCGAGAGCCATGCCCCTCATCCAGGAGGGTTCTCTCCCAGCTTTAACCTGGTACATGAAGACGAAGCCTAAGTGGCGTAGCTCTTGTGAAATCCTGCTTGTCTCTTGCATCGAGTCACGGTTTGGATGGGACGGTGAGTGTTTAAGCGGAGACGAAAAGTCTCTTGCCTCAGTTTAGAACACTGGGACTGGTTTGTTTGGGGTTTTTATGGTGGCATGTGCCTGTGGAATAAGGAACTCTGGTCTCTCTTAGCTGTGCTGGAGATACAAAGAATTATATTGCACCTTTAAAATCTCTGGAGTCCACTCTTCTTTGGGTTCACTCCTTCGCTGTTTGATGTATTTGCATAAACCCATGGTCTTTGTTTCTAAGGACTCATCTGCCCCTCCTGCTATTCCCAGGTGGTGTAATGACATGTAATTTCAGTGTTTGCTATTTGGAATCAGTACAGGTCAAGGAATTTGGTAATGAAAGAGGGAGCTTTTCACCTCCAGCTTAGCCCTTCCAATCCAGTCTGGGCTGGTAACCGCTATAGGGCTTGCAGAGGTAACACCGTCCACCAAGATTGAGGGCTAACGTCACTTAAAGCCAATGCTTTTTTTTGTGACAGTACGTACCGGGACAGCATACCGGCACCTTTTTGGGGGAGCACTCGCGCCACACCGCTTTCCCCCAGCACAGCCCCCAGCTAACCCTGGGCACATTTGCACCGTGCCAGTATTTTCTAATTAAGGAAGTTTTTCTGCTTTTCTTGGGCCCGGCTTGGCGCCCGCTCAGGACAGGTGGCAATTAAAGGGGCCGTGACCGCATTTCGGCCCTGACCTCCCAAATCCCCCTCTCCCAGGTCTCCTTGGTTACTCCCCAGTGCTGCTTTTTTTTTTCTCAAGAAATTATCAAATTTTTGTCTTTTTTTTTTTTTTTAAACCATCTGGCAACCCTAGTACCAGCACCTTTTTTTGTTTAAAAAAAAAAAAAAAAAAAAAAAGGCACTGCTTAAAGCCATTCTGCTTGCTGTAAAGAGAAATTTGACTTCCGGTGGGGAATAAAGGGCAACTTGGACGGGGCTGAAATAGGGGTCTGCGTGTCATCAAAAGCTAGGGGGACCTGATTTTCCTGTAGGGAAACCAGGACACTGCACGGGGCTCTCCTGAGACATCTACATCCTGAGACCCTCCCTGCCTCTTGTCCTTGCACTCCTGTCTTGAGGGCCCTTCTCTTTCCTGTCCGCTGCCCACGCGGGGCTGGCCTGAGACCCCCCTGTCCTTTGTGCACAGAACCAGCACAACACCCTCTGCCACCCGATGCAAGCCACTCTCCCCAGCCTGCCTTCCTGCCCAGGGCTGGCGCTGCTGCTTGTCCCTCCCCTCCCTTGTTCCTCCGTGCTCTATTGGGTATCGCACCCTGCTTTTTTGGCAACATTGTGCCTTTGTCCTATTTGCTCTTCCCAACTAATTTTCTGCTGGCGAGAGTAGATCCATCCGCTGTGTCCTGCAGGTTGAGTCAGTCCTGTGTGGTAGGCCACAATGGCAGAGGCCTGCTGTGCGTTATTTGTGGCTAACTGGTAGCAATCCAGCCCTGCATGCTTCCTGAGTGTGATTGTCACTCTGTACAGCTCTCATTCCGGTATCCATGTGTCTGCAGAGCTAGGGCCAGCCTGGCGCACACATCCAGGAATGAGGCCCTTTTGCATCCTAAAGTTCTGCAGCGACTGCTCGGCATCCCAGACCTGCATTATGACACATCTCCCCCAGTCAGTGCTTGCTTCTCGGGCCTAGAAACAGCACTTCTCCATCCGCAGCTGCTTTGCGAATGCCACCAGCAACCTTGAATTGGTTTTGGCTATGTCCCTCAGCAAAGCGGCCTGAAAAAAATCCGTCCCGTGGCAGCTGATGATACTGGCAAATTACACATCTGGTTTTTGCAGCTTTCATCAGAGTAGTGCTGAGCTGTGCGGGCTCCATGCTTCTGTCACTGAACAGTATTGCATGAGTTTGAGAGATCCGGGATAAAAACAAGGGTGGGGGGATTACAGCATATGGATTACATTATGGGAGGAAGACCGTTGAATTCTGGGAAATTGATCCTTACCTCCTGGAGGTCCCAGTGTGAGTGAGAGCTATCCCACAACACATTGCGAACACTTCCCAGGAGTAGGGATGTAAAGGGTTACCTGGTTACACGGTGAGTAGTCGCCTTTCTGGCATGCTTACTGGGGCAACCGGTTCACCGGCGCCCAGGCCACAGTTGAGGGGCGAGTCCTGCCCAGCTGGAGTAGCCCTGCAATATGGTGTGGCGGGCAAGCCCAGCCTGGCTGGAGCAGCTCCCAGCCCGTGACATGGTTAACCAGTTTTTTATTTATTCTCTCACTCACTCACTCACTCACACACTCTCTCACACACACTTTAACCAGTTAACATTTTAAATGGG
Source organism: Pelodiscus sinensis (assembly GCF_049634645.1). Classification (NCBI taxonomy): domain Eukaryota; kingdom Metazoa; phylum Chordata; order Testudines; family Trionychidae; genus Pelodiscus; species Pelodiscus sinensis. Next base: position 72,614,124 of record NC_134718.1, on the reverse strand, counting down.
ATTTTACATGGCACACTGAGATACATCCTCACAGGGGTTGTTGTGCTGCACTATGGGGAGGTATCGCACTGATGCATGCAACCAAGTGTGCACGCATACAAGTGATGAATTTCGGCAGCTGTAGGCTGGCGTAACTTGCATTGACCAAAGTCTGTCAGTAGACGAGGCCTCAGGCCCCTTTGCTTGTTCAGTCCTCGTCCTGGTTTTCCCACTGTCCTAGAACACAGAGAAAACACAGGCAATTGGATTCAGTTCTCAAACTCTCTGAAGTTTGCTTAGTTCCTTAGGGTTATTCTTTGTCCTAATGACGGGGATGACTTTCTACCAATGTCAGGTTTTCCATGGCGAAGGGAAGCCGATAAACCCCAGGCTTGAAAGGTTGGCATGTTCGAATTGGTGAGTGGCCAAATCTAACAGCAAGGAAAGTTACCGCCTTTACCCAGAATTACTGGAAGTCATAACATTTACATGCAACTACATACCAATTTGTTAATATGTCTAATTCAGCATAAGAATACATAATAGTACATTTGTAGTGCCGGGTATATGAAGATTTTGAAGTGCTTTACAAGCTGTAATGAATTCAGCTGCTTCCACCTCTGAGATATGCAAGTAACTAGAAGACTTACCCAGCATTGCCTGGGTCAGGCCCAGCCTGGAGCGGGTGTGGGGCTGTGCACCTTGGCTACTGGCTTCTCCGCAGGTCTGAGGGGGGCATGCACCCTGGCCTCTGGCTTGTTCCTGTCTTGGGGGCGGGGAGGGTGATGCACCTTTGCCACCAGCTTTGTCCAGGGTACAGGGTGATGCAGAGGCTACCTGCCAGCACTCCCCGGGGCTGGAGGGAGAGAGGCCACTGCCCAAGCCTGGCAGTGCTCCCCAGGCCTGGCCTAAGAAGGGGGGCAGCCACGGGTGGCCACGCAGCAGTTGGCAGCTGCTTCCCTAGTTAAGGCGGGGTGTGGGCTGCTGCTGGCTTGCGGCTTCCCACTGGAATGCTTGCTGCCCTCCATGGTCATTCCACAGTATATCTCCCTGCTACCAGACCCCTCCCTTTCCATTTTATGGGAAACAATCGAATTCCAGGCACATCCCATTGTCCTGGCACAACCAAGCCCTGACTAGGGATGTTGAATATCGGTTAATTGAATGGTTGAGTAACCTCATGAATTTTTATCGGTTAGTCGACTACTCTATGGTGCTCGAAGGCGGGGTTGGCAGACACTGTATCAGAGGCAGCAGCCCCTGTCTAAGTGGGAGGTCTGAGCTCCTGGACCTGGCATGAGCCCGAACTGAGCTGGGCTGCCTGCCTGGCTCCTAATACACTTTAAATGCAGACCAGCAGCAGGGGGTAGATCCCAGACCCGGCCTAAACCAGGCTGCTGGCTGGGCTGCTAAACAATTTACTGGCAAGGGTGGGGGAGAGAAATGCGTGTAGTCTATAGCGTTAACCTGTAAACTTTTGCATATTGGTTACTCGGTTAACCAACTACAGTATTACAACCCTAGCCCTGGCCTTGCTTTAAGTTAGGATAAAAGGAAGCTGCATGTGGTCCTGCCTTTTATTGTTTAGGAGTTGTTCTCGGACAATCAGACTCCCAGGCAGACACACAGCTATCCCCATTCTGCTAACTGAGAAATAGGAAAGCAGTGACTTGGCCCCAGTTAGTCTGCTGTGAAACTGAGACTAGGACTCAGCTCGCTCGACTCCATGTTCTTTTCTCTGGAGACCAGCCTTCGTTTTAAGAAGAGAGAGATTTGTGCAAAATCCTTTTCCAACCCGCTTTACCCTAGAGAATAAAAAGGGGACCGACAACGGTAATACAGTATCAGTAGAAAACAGCGTGATGCTTCTGGGGTGTTCCTGTGACCCGTGTGACTGAGCCAGACGTACTGAGCACAAATGGAACTACTTCCCCTGTAGGCTTCATTTAAAATGCCTGTGATGATCTATTCGTGGGTTGGGTTAGTCACCCAAATAGAGGGAAGGGATTTCAAGGTGATTCCCGCTAAGGATGTCAAGGACTAGTCTGTCTGAGAGGCAAAAGCTTATCAGATAGTCGAGTCGACTAGTCGCTCCTCCCCTCCCCATGCTGCCTCTATCAGATAGAAGCAGCAAAGCGGGGCGGGGAAGGGGACGCCAGGGTTATGGGTGTGCAGGGGTGATGTTGCGACCCAGGTCCGGCTGAAGGAGATTAGAAGGAGGGTAGCAGAGATAATAGGCTTTGGAAGAAAGAGAGTATCTGTGTCCTTGGTAACTCTTGTGCAGACAGTCTAAAATATCTGCTTTATTGAGGAGTGGAAGGTGGTTTAGGGTGGAAAATGCACCTTGCCCGCCTCCAAGAACAGTCATAACACTTCTGCGGAGGCTATTCTCTGCTTTTCTAGGTTCCTTGCTTCTTATCCTCTCCCTCCATGGGGCGGAGAGGGAGGCATGTTTCTCCATATCATTTACAAAACCCTGACGTTCCTTTCAGTTGACCTCCCAATTCTGCCTTAATTTTGCCATTCTCCAGTTACCCACGACAGCCAGTTCTTCAGGCCCTGGAGGACTGGACAGGACAGGACTCCCTTTGGGGCCAGTTAAAACTTCTTAACACCTTAAGAGGTTACTGAGTAATATTGAGGCACTTCCTTAACCAGCCCCTCCTCCTTACAGGTGGGTTAAGTGCGCTGCTTTTGTGTCTGCTTCTGGCTCTGGTTGGCCTAGTGGAGAATTTGGGAATCTTGTCTTTCTCTGAGCATTTGTATCATGCAGGAGCTAAATAGAATTGAATGAACACAGGCGGCGCTAACGTGCACGTGGGTAGAAGACATTGCTCCTTTATACTCAAGAAACTTTTTTTTAACTTTTCAGTTGACATCTCTTTAAATCTGACTGTAAAGCTCATGAATTTCATTCCCGCGTTCCTCCTCCCCACATCGCTTCTGATGTGGTTGTACTGCCAAATAAAGGATATTAATGAAGTCCCTATTTTTGGTGTTCCATAATTTGGTCTTAAAAATTCTCTAGGCTAACATGTGGCAAACAGTGTCTCAGTATGGAAGAAGTTTGGAGGAGGTGGGGAATCAGCTTGGTTCAAAATTACATACATCTCTTTCTACTTGAGTTTTTGACAGTTGCTGTATTTATAATTCTGGAAATGCGTTTTTCTATTTTGAAAAAGTTAAAAGGCTGAAATAGAGGCTTTGTAACATCAAAGAGGGAGTGAACTTTTTTATGTTTTCGAGTCCAAGCATTAACTCCACAGGCTGTAATGCTCATCTTTTTAAATGTGAAGTGGAAAACATACAGGATATGTAACCTGGGCAAAATAACATCGCTTTGGGAACCTGAACTCTTCAGTTTTTAACTGCTCTGCCTCAAGCTTGCATTGTTAAGGTAGCTAAGTTAAAATTGATACGAATGTAATTTTATTTCCAGTCTGTGTAAAGTGGATGAGTTAATATTGCAATTCAAACCTGAATCTTTTCACTTCTGGACTTTCTACATTTAAAATTTTAATATTGCAGCAAAGTCTTTTGTGCTAATATTTCATTTTCCTTGCCCACAATACTACTGATAATGCAGCATTTAAGTTGAGAAAACCATACAGTCAAGTCAAACAATGCAGAACTGAGAGTTTGTGATTCATCTTTGGCTGTGTCCTATGAACAAATGTCTCCAGGTAGTGGCCTTTTCTATCGTTGTACTAGCCAAATGATAAACTAGACTATATTAAACAACTTTACTAAACACACATACTGGGCCAGATTCTTGTTTTACTGGAGTCGGTCTAGCATAATTAATTGTAGTCTTTGGAATTAGCCTAAAATGAGAGAGATCAGATTTGATCCTCTACACACATGGTATTCCACTCCCATTAGGGTGATCAGCGAGTATTCTGATTAATTTGCAGATTAGTATTTGCTAACTTGAAAAGTGAAATATTACTATCTAAAACTTTGCTGCTTGTGCATTTCATATTTGTGGTCATATTATAATGAAGATCAAAACTTTTATGAAACAAAAAAGTAAGGTAACATTTTCAGTTTAAAACTTATTGGAAATTTTCTAAGTGACTTATCTTCAATAGTCTTCATAAAGAAACTATTAAAACAATTCGTTCCAGTATGTGTGAGCAAAAAATTGGGATTGAAATTTATGGGAAAAGTAGCTGGTTGGCATATCTTTCTTCTGGGAGTTCAAGTAAAACTAAGTACCTGTGATGGCCATTGGTTATCAGTAGAGATATAAATTTATTATTCTCAAGTAATTTTTCTAACCCAAATTTAGTAAACCTATCTTGCCCCACTCAAGAATGCCCTTAAGTCCAGCACTGTTAGGAAGAGGCATAGTAGGGGGAAAAAATCTCTTCCTTTGCTTCTAAACTACTTGGTAAAGAAAAGAGAAGTGGTTTTATTCCTGTTTCGCCTTGAGAGACAGGAAAAAGCTCAAGACCCATCCTGGATTGCTTACCTGGTAAAAGTTCCAACTCTCTCTGGGTACGTCTACACTACAGCGCTAGTTCGAACTAACTTAGTTCGAATTAGTTAATTCGAACTAAGCTAGTTCGAACTAACGCATCTAGAACTAAAAACTAGTTCGAACTAGCGTTTTGCTAGTTCGAACTAGTAAGTCCACATTGAGTGGACTCTGAACAGGGCTTAATGATGGCCGGAAGCAGTGCCGGCAGGGCATAAAAGGAGGACTTAGAGCATGGAGATACTGTCTCAGGCTAGCCGAGGGCTGCGCTTAAAGGGTCCCGACCCCCACCCCGGACACACAGTTCTAAGGGGTGCCCCGCTTGCAAAGAAGTTCTGGCTTGGAGTGCCCTGAGTGCCCACACTGGGCACATCACACTACTCGGCCATCAGCCCGGCTGCACTTGCCGCAGGCTGCCATCTGGGGAGAGGGAGTAATTGGGGGGCTGCAGGAGAGCTTCCACCCCCAGAAGCCCGCAGAGCCAGCCCAGTCCTCCCCATCGGGGGCTCGTACCCCATTCCTCCCTCACCTCCTTCCACTTGCCCTTCCCTAGCCCCCCTTCTTATTGATGTACAAAATAAAGATAACGTTTCTTCCAACATTGACTCTGTCTTTATTGAAAAAAACTGGGGGAGACTGGGAAAAGGAGGTGGGAGAGGGGAAGAGAAAGGCTGGGAGAGGGGAGGGCAACTAACATGATCAGGGGTTGGGAACAGGTCCCAGATGAAGAGAGGCTACAGAGACTGGGACTGTTCATCTTAGAAAAGAGGAGACGGAGGGGGGACAGGATAGAGGTCTCTAAAAGCAGGGGTTGGGTGGAGAGGGTGCATTCAGAAAAGTTCTTCATGAGTTCCCATAAAGAAGGACTAGAGGACACCAAAGGAAAGGACTGGGTAGCAGGCTTGAAACTAGTAAGAGAAAGTTGTTCTTCTTGACAAAGCAAATAGTTAACCTGTGGAACTCCTTGCTGCAGGAGGCTGTGAAGGCTAGAACTAGAACAGAGTTGAAAGGGAAGTGAGATCAAGTGATGGAGGTTGGGTCCATGGAGTCCTATTAGCCAGAGGGTAGGAGTGGTGTCCCTGCCCAAAGTTTGTGGAAGGCTGGAGAGGGATGGCACGAGACAAATGGCTTGGTCATTGTCTTCGGTCCATCCCCTCCAGGGTCCCTAGGGTTGGCCGCTGTTGGCAGACAGGCTACTGGGCTAGATGGACCTTTGGTCTGACCCAGGACGGCCATTGTAAGCTCAGGGCTCAGTGTCGGGGGTCTCAGTGGACCCCCTTGATTTTCATGCACACCTGGTCCTGGGTGGCCAGGCTGGCAGCTCTCCTGCCCTAGACGGCCACTTTCCTGTGCCTAGTGCGGAGATCGTGGACGAGGTCCACGATGTCCGCACTAGCCCAGGAAGGTGCCCGCCTCTTGCGGTCCAGGGCAAGCTCCCGGGAGCCGCCAGCCTGGTCCCGGCAAGAGGGGGTGGGCTGGGGGGCATCGGGTGGCTGGCTCTGTGCCGTGCCAGGTGCAGGGTCTGCTAGCTGGGTGCTGGCAGGCTTGCACCTGGCACGGGCACCGTAGCCAGCCCGTGCCCCTTTAAGGGGTCCGGGGCCGGGAGGGGGGCATAGAGTTTCCCTGGTGTTGGCCAGAGTGGCCACCAGGGAAACCTGGGGAGGGCTAGCCTCCCACTAGTTCGAACTAAAGGGCTACACAGCCCTTAGTTCGAACTAGCTAGTTCGAACTAGGCGTTAGTCCTCGTAAAATGAGGTTTTCCTAGTTCGAACTAAGCGCTCCGCTAGTTCGATTCAAATTCGAACTAGCGAAGCGCTAGTGTAGCGCATAGGAAAGTTAGTTCGAACTAACGTCCGTTAGTTCGAACTAACTTTCTAGTGTAGACATACCCTCTGGGAACATGTCTGTGTGCAGCGACGGTGATGGCTGGTTCTCTGCTCCAGGAGTGGCAGACATTAATTTGCATGTGAAGATGGACCTGGAGAAGTGCCTTGTGATTGTGCTATTGCTTTCTGGACTGACGCTGGCACTGCATGTATTTACTAATCCCTTGGTGATCATAATGGTGTATCCACATGGGGCGTGCATTGTCTCCCTATTTGGACAGTTGACTCATCAAAAGCAGCACTTTGAAATGGATCAACGCAGCCCCACCACTAGTTTGCCCCTTAGAAATAATTGTCTTTCCTTAGATTCTTCCTTTCCCTGCAAGGACCAGAACATAATGGATCTGGGAAAATGACTCTCTCAGGACCAGGAGGTTTCAGTGAGACCTATATTGCCAGTGTTGGACCTTGTGGCTATAATAATGTGGCTATAGTACCAGGGGAATGTGTTAATTTCTCCAGGGATGCGTTCAGATGAATGTCTGGAGATGGGGGCGGCACTGCATGCCTTGTAGGCTTTTGGAGCTTTGGTGTCCCAGAAGGGAGTGCTAGCGCTAGTTGTAGGAAATTGGGCTGCTGTGTTCGACATGTATAAGAAAGGAACAGGACTGTGCTTCCCGTTGCCTGGCTTGAAGAGAGAATGTTGCAGGCAGGCTCTGCTGATCAGTATTAGACAGCGGTGGGTAGTTAGGATATGCATGATGACGGTGCAGATCCTTACGGTGTTTGTGTGAGAGATGTATTTACCTCTCCTCCAAGGAGAAAATGTATCTTCTGGAGAAGACACTAAGTGCGATGCTGACAGTGGACCAATTTTCCATTCTTCGGTTAAAGGGGCAGGAGTTCACATGTATCTTTCTCCAGCTGCCTTTGTGAAGATGCTGGCTCAGTCTCTGCTCCTGCGGGTCATTGGTCAGCCCGCATAACCTCCCCTGCTGTTGCTCTGCATTACAAAGGGCTGGGCAGCTGGCATCTTCATGCGCCGGCTCACCTGTCGCTTGTAATGTAGAGCGGCAGCGGGGGAGGTTATGCTGGGACCCGCAAGCCAGACTGAACGCTGTAATGGCGATCCTTATTGACTACTGGATTAGGAAAGTAACCACATTTTAACACCCTTACATTGGATCCAAATTCTGCTCAGATAGGTGCACATCTTGCACTGCAGTGTCTGAGCAAGTGGGATGAATTTTAGGATATAATTTGGTCCTTCCAAGAAAATGCCTGGAAACACAAGGGACTGTCAGTGTTCTAAGTAGGGACACATACATACTTGGTTAAGAACATAAGAATGACCACAGTGGGTCAGATCAATGGTCCATCTAGTCCAGTATCCTGTCTGCCGACCGTGGCCAATGCCAGATGCTTCGAAGGGAATGACTAGAACAGAGCGAACATCAAGTGATCCATTTCTTGTTGTCCATTCCCAGCATCCAGCAGTCAGAGGCCTAGGAACCCCGAGAGCATAGTGTTGCCAAAGATTTCAGTGAAGGGAATCCTATCCGTCATGTTGCCAACCCAGTATCGATGCCACCTTCAGCAAAATGATCATAGAGATTAGGGCAGCTTGGTCCATTCACTGCCTCCTGTGTTTTGCTCCCATTGCAGTAAGATCACTGGGCTTTCTCCACCTTCAGTAGCCTGGGGCTACATCTAGACTACAGGCTTCTTTCAGAAGAAGCTTTTTTCAGAAGAGATCTTCCAAAAAAACTTCTTCTGAAAGAGACGTCCTCACCACAAAAGTGCATCGAAAAAGCAATCTGTTTTTTCAGAAGAGAGCGTCCACACTGAATAGACACTCTCTCGCATGTAAGCTGTGATTGCTATGGATGGAATGGCCACCAGAGCACCCGTGCTTTTTCCTCTTTCCTCTTCTTCTGAAAGAACTCCCTCTTCCCCGTCTACACACGCCTTTTTGCGAAAGGCTTCTTCCTCGTAGAATGAGGATTACCAGTGCCGGAAAAACCCCTCTGTTCTTTCGATTTTCTTGCGGAAGAATGCAATTGCAGTGCAGACGTTCCTCAAGTTTTGTCAGAAAAATGGCCGTTTTTCCAACAATACTCTGTAGTGTAGACATACCCCCAGAGAGAGAATGAACTCTAATAAAACAGAGTAGTCAGCAAAGGAAGGTGAAACCTATTCACATATACTAATGAAGGAAGTTTTCCTAGTGAGCCCTTTCCTTTTAGATAAAAAGCGCACTTGCAAGTTAATCCTAGAACTCTTCAGTGTATAAAATGAGTGTTACCCAACAAACCGAGCATAGCTTCTCCAAGTAGTGATGCAGAGGGGGTTGGGAGCTGCAGAACCAGTAGCCTGCTGGGATGCTGCTTGTAACAAAATACAGAGATGGGAATATTTGGGCAACTTGTGCCGCTGCTTTAAATGGGTCATTGTCAGGATTGCTGGGCGTATAAATAACGCTGCTTACCTCTTGCATAGCACCCTTCGCTGTAGGTCTTGGAGTGTTTTACAGAAGGAGGGTACCGTTCTTCCCATGTGTCTTATTTCCCCAAAGAAGTGAAGCTTCTTGTGGCTCAGTGGAAAAACCAGGCACAGAACCCAGGTCTCTTGCTTTCTGGCCCTGTGTCCTATGCACTGGCTCTAACTTTCTCCAGCTGTGTGTACACATCTAAATCTGGCTGCTGACCTGTACCATTCATGGGCCCAAGCGGGTTTATGTAACAGAGCACATTTGGAGGCTGTTTTCCATATGCCGACTACTTTCGGTAATCTCTGTAGTTTGAATGAGCTGCTTGTGTATTAACCAGCAGAGAAGATGAACTTTGAATGGCAGCTTTTGTTTGGGTAAACGAATAGATTTTCTGAGTCTAGGGGACAGCTGAGGGGAGGGAGGAGGTGCATAGCGGGGAAAGGAAGATGTCTCATTTGACTTTTTTGGGGTAGGCTTTAAGGCAGGAGAGGGCACACTTTTTTTTTTGCAGGGGGTGGGGCCACAATGAATTTTGGTACTGGTCATGGGCCAGCTCTAATCTCAGAAGGGGTGAAGTCTGGGGACTGGCCTCCCTCCAGATTTGTTTGGGTCCAGAGGCTTTGAAGTAAAAATAGAGCAAAGGGCTCAGGGCTTCTGGCCCCACTATTTCCTCATAGCCACAGCAACGTGGATGCCTGCCAGGCAATTTAAAAGGTTTGTGGCTCCAGCCCCTTCTGGGGTAGCACCACGACCGTGAGCCAGAAGCCATTTAAATAGAATCTGTTGCCTGAACCACCACCTGAAAATTCGGTGGCTTGGGCAACAGGGTATAAATAGAAAGCAGCCAGATGCAGTCCGCGAGCCTGCTCAAAGTGTTAGGCGGGCTGGATCTGGCCCCCGGGTCGCATCTTGCCCAGACCTGGCTTAAGGATTCAGTAGGTACAAACATATTTTCTTTCCCCATCCTCCAAATAGCATGTTGCCTTCCTCTTCTGCTACTGAACTGACTTAGAATGTCTTATAGAATAATTCATGTTTGTCTTCCACATGTCCTACAAATTGTGTCCTGCAGGGCTTTGCACAGTTGCATACTGGGCATCATGCAAGAAATGGTGTCTTTTACTCAGACATAGTTGGATTAAACTAAAGCAGTGTTTTTTAAACTTTTTAAGACCAAGGAACACCAAACAATATTTTTTTGAGGAACACCAAGGATTTTTTGTTGACTCCACCCCCCTAAAAAAAGGGGGGGGAGGGCAAGGGGGACAGTTATTGAGGGGGGGGGAAGGGTCAGGGGAAAGTTGGGCCAAAAAAAAGATAAAAAGGTCACCTGCCCCTTTAAGGGTGGCCATTTTGAATTCTGTTGTTCTCCCCGGTATACCTCCGACTGCCTCGTGGCACACCGGTATGCTGCGGAACACGGTTTAAGAAACACTGAACTAAAGCATTCAGCTGCAAGGCCAGTAATGAATCAGTAGATAAATCACAAGGCAGAGAAACAAGAGAAAAGAATTTAAGAGTTAGAATCGGAGGGTGGATCATGTTCTGTTCAACTTGATGGTTAATTATAGTTCTGCACAGTGAGTTGAGCTACTGTGGGAATCCAACCTTTCAGGACTAGAAGGAAGTAGGAAAGCTGTGTAGGTATTCAGTCCTGTGAAGAGAGTGCCTCATTTTCTAGGTGTCCTTCTGACTGACAACAAGCCCCGAGCTTGGTGGGACTAGGGAGCTGCTGTCCAGTCACCCTTTGCACCACCAATAACCTTGGTTAGATTTGGAGGGAAATACATCCAGCAGCCGCTACTAGAAAGAAAGGGCTTGCCCATTCTTTAGGAAGGGAGGGGAGCCGTGGGGTATTTCTCATATTCCCGGCTTTTGCAAAAATATGAGCCAGAGTAGAAACAAGGAATATACTAAATGTGACATTCGCTGTAAGATCTTGACATGTTTCTCACTGTTTCCTGTACGCAGTTCTGCTAAATCAGTCCAGATCTGTACTTGCAACAACACTCGCGTCAGTTCCTCACTCCTGCCTAATTTGTAATAGATGTTCTAACCTTTCAAAACGGAGCAGCTCAGAGTTTGGAAAAACAGATCACATTTCTTCTCCCAAGTATTCCAAGGTATCATACGTACATTATAGGAAATGATACACAGGCCATTTGGAAAACTTTTAAAATAAGTGTATATTTAAGGCTGAGCTTTCTGGACGTATTTTTCCCTGGTGTTTTGTATTTAAAAACAAAATCACTGTAATGGAGAATGGAAGTTAAGCCTGGATTGCTCTGTTTCTATGAGTCAGACTTTTGTACAGTCATTTAGAAGTGCAGTGTGTTAAAAGTACATGTGTTCAGAAACTGCTGTTCTTTTGAATACCTGGCCTTGAGCTCTCCTGGTCATGGAAATTGTTGTTTCCGTTTACTCTTTTACACTTTGCTTCGGTTCTTTGAAGAGCTTCTCTTTTCAGAACCTGCTCTGTACTGGTCAGGGAATGCTAATTTTTTGCGGAGGTGCTCTCCTCACAATTGATGCAGGAGCTCTGTCAGTATTTCTGGTTTCCTACAGCCGCCTAGTTGCACAGGTGTTTGGTTTCTTCTTCTTATGGCAAGAGAAAGCTCAGAGAACCTTAGGGGCTAGGTAGCCCAACAGATGACCTGGCTAGTTTGATTTGATGGTGTCACCTGAGCCTTTCTCAGCATTTGTCTCTGAGCTGTAACACAACCCTTCCTGTTTGAGACACCCAGGACTGGAATAATGGCAGGTGGGAAAAGTCCAGATGGGGAGCGGTGTCCAGGAGAGGAGGGTATTTCAGGGTGGATTAAGTTGTGATATGTTAGTTAAAGCTCTTCAAGGAGCTTTTACTATGCTTAGCTCTAGCCTGTGCTGTTTTACACCTTGAAAACAACACTGTGAAGAGTAACACAAAGCGCGATGGTGCTGTGGAAGAGGCAGTTACTGGGAGATGACGCACATACAAAGTAGCCAGCAGCAAGTCACAATTTTCAGTTTTCTTCCAAGTATCCCGCGTGCAGAATTGATACTTGGCTAGAAACAAATTCCTGCTGAGTCTCCGGGCCAGTACAAAAGGAAGGAGAGCCTCCCTCTTTCTTGTAAAAGTGAATGGTAAGAACAAACCTTAACCATTCTTTTCTGGATTTCCTGCTGCTTTGCTAAATGTGCAGATAGCGTATCAAATTGTCCAGCCTAGAGGAGACGGAGGCACTTCAGAGGGACCTCAGCTAAGCGAGCGAGCAATACAATGGCACATGCAATTCAGTGTTGATAAATGTAAAGTAACGGACACTGGAAGGAATTAAAGTACTTTATGGGAATCTAAATTAATTGGGTCTGCTCCGGACCATCACTGTGGAATAGCGATGTTAAAATTAGATTAATCGAATAGTTGATGGAGGTGCTTCCGCTTTGAAATGTGGCAAAAACCCGCCCGGCTGTTGCACGGTGTTCTGCCTTTGAAATGTACAAGAGCCCAAGCGGGTACTCTTGTACGTTTCATAAACTGAAAGCCATGTGGAGCCCAGGGCCAATGGGCACTGGCCCCATGCTCCATGCCGCGCTTCCTCTTTGAAATCTACAAGAGCTCCAGCGGGGGCTCTTGTACATTTCAAAGATTGAAACTTCATGTGGATCCCGGGGGCAGGAGGGGGACTCTCTGGCCCCAGGCTCCATGCAGTGATTCTGCTTTGAAATTTACAAGAGCCCCAATGGGGACTCTTGTACATTTCAAAGGTGGAACTCCGCTGCTGCGCCCTGCCCCCTCCCACGGAGCCGGAGCTGGGGGGAACCAGCTTTTAAGCCAGCTCCCCCCAGCACCCTCATCTCTTCTCCCCCTTGCTGCCTCTTTCTGATAGAGGGGGAAACAACTAGTCAATTAGTCGCTTACATCCCTACTGTGGACAGTTCAGTGAGGATCTCTGAGGTCAGACGAACACAATGTCAGGGTGCGTAACAAGTGCGATGGAGAGGAAAATAGAAAATACTCTTGTGTCATATGAAATCATTGGCACTCCATTACCTGGACTCCTGTGTTCTCCAGCAGTGTGGGTCAGCGTGGCTCCCAGGGTGGCATGTCAGTGCCTCTGAGATGGCATCTTTGTGAGCTGCAGTGTCCATCGCGGCCAAGGGGGCCACTCCATCCTTCTGTGCCAGCACAGAAAAGACTGGCTTTAACCCTCCCTTTTTTCCCATTAATTGCCCCTTCATCTTGCAAGTATCTCGCTGTCGACCTGTTTCAGACACTGTCAAGGCTTATTCCCTAGTCTGGCATGATAAATGCAGAAGTGGGGGCCCATAAAAGTACCCCAAAACCTTAACTTTCCAGGCTTTGGTATAAAACTTCCCCCCAAAATCTTAAAACCTAGATTTTGGGATAAAAATCCACTGCCACCACCCAAGTAATGATAAGAAACCAGGGAAGAGATCACTTGGGAAATCTCAGCCCTAAAGTAAAACCAGGACACACAAAACTTAACCAAAACCAGGTTAATAAAAGTGAGAGAGAGAGAACTTTTATTATCAGCACCATACTCCTGTTACAAGCCTAATGACTAGATGGAAAAGTCACCAATTAATACACTCATGGGGGGACCCCCGCCCCCATGGGCCAAGAGCTTAGTTACAAAGGAGAGGAAAACCCATTTTTAAATGCATAGACATCAGATTCCCATTCCCAAACCATAAAACAATAAACCTAACCGATTTATCTAAACTTTACCTTACTCACAGATAGTGACGAATCTTTTCTTGGAGGGAGACATAGTGTCTGTCCCCCTCAGTAGCTGGAGAGAAACTGCCCAGAGACAAAGGAGGGAAAAACCCCAAAATTCCTTTGTCCCAGTTTGAAATCCCTCTCTGCATTTCTATTGGCTGAGCAGATACCTGGCTAGGTAAAGTTAACCCCCTAGTCCCCAGGCTACTGCCTGTCCCTCATAGTCATGACAGACACCTCTTCTAGATGTAATTAGGGGAACAAATATTCCTTCACCCCCCTTCCCTTGGATTGTCTGCTTGGGACATTTCCTAAAACTGGAACAAAACAGCCACCTCTTCCCTTACGCGCCCCTGCACAGTGGAACAAGGTGTGTACTGCTGCGGCAGACACTGAACCTTTAGGATGTAAGCCTTGCCTGACTTGCTGTGGACTCAGCCCTCAGTAGGGGCAATGCCTGGTCTGTCTAGGGGGGAGCCACGTCCCTGAGAGGACAATATGATTTTCACTCTGAGTGCTTGTCAAGTACTCGCAAATTGAGGGACATGCTGCTGCAGCTCCACGTGGCTGGCTGATCAGCGTGCCTGTCTCCAGCCTGGAGGAGCCATCCACATGTACCCCTTCTAGCAGAGGCAACCCACCCCCCTGTCTGTGGGTGCAAAAAAGCCAGGGAAGGAAAAGGGCATTGAATTGGACAGCTGTCCCATTGATTGCAATCAGCCCAGTGCCAGGACCCTGAGCGCTGGCTGTCGCTCTCAGTACCATGGCCCCCAGGTACCACCCTGGCACAGGCTTCAGCATCAGCTTCTCTGGCACTCCCACCACCTGCATGGTGAGTACAGGGGGGACAGCCACCACACCAGGCCCCCATAACTCCTGGGCCATGTTGCTCAGGGGAGGGGCAAGGAGGCTGGGCAGAGCAGGGGCAGGGTTTGAGGAAGTGGTAGGTGAGAAGGAGCCTGCGGGGGCGGGGGGGGGGGAGTTTGCCCCAGGCTCTGTGCTGGGGGGGGGGGGATTGCCCCAGGCCCTGCCCCCCCTTGAGACGGCCCTGTCCTCAGGTCATTGTTTGCAGATACAGATGTAGATAAAATGTATATCTGCGCAGGACTCTGGAGACCTCTCCAGTCCAGTGATAGCGCATGGAGATTTCTGCTGAGGGAGTGGTGCGAAGTGAGCTGAGAAGCCATTCCTTTTAAGATCGGTTACTTCCTTTGCTACTATTGTGTATCTGGTCCCTGGATCGTGAGTCACTGTGTTTACTGCTGAGCTCTTGCCTTTTGAATGTGTGCTGGAGACTCTTGTTTGCTAAAGGCAGGGAAAATTGGCTGAAGCTGCCAGTTTGTTAGAGGATGCCAACTTTTGAAACTGGAACATAAGAATTGCCAGACTGGATCAGGCTGGAAGTCCACATAGTCCGGAGTCCTGTCTCCTGCAATGGTCAGGACCAGATGCTTCACATGTTGGCAAAAGAACCCATATCGACCCGTGACCAAAACAGGAACACAGAATCAAGGCCATCCTTAGGGGCTCATAGGGCCCAGGGTACTCCTCCCCCCCCCCGAGGCTCTGCCCTGCCTCTTCCCACCCCTGCGCCACCCCCACTCCATCCTCCAGTGAAGCAGAGAACAGTGGGCCGAGAGATGGGTTCCCTCTGCCGTGGTGAGTGTGGGGGCCCCGACCCCTTCTGCCATGGGTCCGGTCCATCGGATGATTGAGGCAGCCAAGGCATGGGGTTTGGGGTACCTGCCCTGAACCGTCCTATGGACAGACAGCCATTCTATGGCTCTGCTAAGAATCATAGGACTGGAAGGGACCTCATAGGGTCAGTCCCCTGCACTCATGGCAGGTCCGAGTATTATCTAGGCCAGGGGTGAGCAATCATTTTGGACCAGGAGCCAATTCAGAAATTTTTGAAGTGGCCTTGGGCTGCCCTGGAAGGGGTGGGGCTTCAGGCACAAGAGGCGGGGCCAGGACACTTCTGTGCTTCCCTCTACAGACCCTGATTGGTCTGGGGGGTTGGGGGGTGCATGAAGTCGTTGTCCCCGCCCTCCCAAAAAGACCCTCTTTGTCCCTCTAGGCGCCCGCGCCCCTGCGGCGGGAGGAGACTTCGCGCACTCCCCCCACCCTCAGGTGTGAAGTCTCCTCCCACCTTGCCCCCATCTAAGTGCCACCCACTCCTTGCAGGGCAGGGGCAGGCTGGGAGGAGACTTTGCGTGCTCTCTCCTGCCCCCAGGCACTGATTGGCCTAGAGGTGGGGGAGTGGCAGGCTCTCCATGGGCTGGATGTTGCCCGCGAGAGCTCTTTTGTCCACCCCGGCAGGTATTTGTCTAGCCTGTTGTTAAAAATCTCCAATGGTGGCGTGACGGGGCGTCTGCCCTGCACTGGCTCTTTCAGGGTAAAAACCCAGCCCTGGAACGGTGGGGGAGCTGCAGCTGCTAGCAGCCCGTTAGGGCCCAGCGGAGGGCAGTATAAATAAAGGCTCCTGGAGGGGAGGAGGCAGGCTCACTCTTGCTGTGGAGCAGGAGGGACCTGGCTGCCAGGGAAGCTGGGGGCTGCCTGACTTAGGGCGGGGCTGGGGAAAGGCAGGCAGAACTGGGGAAGCTTCTGCCAGGCAAGCGCCCAGGCTGCAGGTCCTGAAGCAAGGTCTGAGGCTACTAGAGCTGCAGGAAGGCAGCGAGGGTAGGCCAAGGCAGCAGGTCCACACCCCCTTGCCAATGCTGAGTGGCCATGTCAGACTGCAGTTTTCCCCTGAGGTAGGGGCTAGATGACGACTGGCAGTGGGTCACTGAGGCAAGGTGGGTATAGGGGACTGGGGATTCCCAGAGGGGGAGGACCCCAGAGTGTGGAGGCCCTGTGACAGGGCAGTACCTAGAGGGAGTGCACCGTGGTCTGGGAGGGACGTGGGTCCTAACACAGAAGTAGAGAAGAATAGGTAACAACAGCTGTGACCCCAGCCAGAAGGGGGTGCTCCTGCACCAAAGAGCTAACTCCCTGAGTGACCAGTAGGTGGCGCCCATGGCGGTGAGGCCTGTCGTGTTACAGATGGAGACTCCACAGCCTCCCTAGGCAGACGTATTCCCATGGCTAACCACCCTGAAGGAAGTTTTCCCTAATGTCCAGCCTAAACCTCCCTTGCTGCAGTTTAAGCCCATTGCTGCTTCCTAGCCTTAGAGGTTAAGGAGAACATTTTTTTCTCCCTCCTCAACCAGCTCCTGTGTATCACTGGTGTTATCCACTTGCTTGGCAAAGCAACTCTGGTGGTTTGAATGTGTCACGCGTGAGTTTATAGCAGGGGTGGGCAAAAGGGCCTCCACGGGCCGGATCCGGCCCACCTAGCGGGCAGATCTGGCCCACGGAGGCCCTGCCGCTCCCCCGCCCCCAGCTTTGCACTTCAAAGTTTCCTCTGCCCTCTCCCCACCAGCCCTACGAGGAGTGCAGGGCACTTCAAAGTGCCGTACCCTTGCACAGGGCGGGGGCAGAGTGAAGAAAGCTTCATGCAGCTCCCCCACCCCCATGCCCTGATTGGCACTTTGAAGTGTCGTGTGCTCCTTGTAGGGCGGGAGGAGGCTTTGGGTGCCCCCCCCCCCAGCCCAGAAGCATCCTGGCCCCTCCCCTTCTGGTTTAGGCTCTGCCCCTTCTGGGCAACCTGGGGGCACTTCAAACATTTTTGAAGTGGCCCTGGCCAAAAATTATTGCCCACCCCTGGTTTATAGCCACAGGAAGTCAATATTGTCCAGCAGCATTACCAACATGTCCACTGCCTACTGGGCTCTTGGAAGACAGTTGGGGGTAAATTAGAGCTAAAAAACAGCACAGAACACTGAGAGCCAGGGCTGGTGGCTGTCGACAAACTTTGAGACTGCAGGAAACTTGGTCACACCCATGATAAGTGGACATCTGCTAACTAAAGTCATGCTGGGCTACGGATGTTGTCGGACCAGAGCAGTTCAACCTGTACTAACTTCTGTGCTTGGGTTTCCATGTTGATGAAATGAAGGTGGGATTACTTAACATTGAAATGTGTGTGGAGAGGATTCGTTAGGGTTTGGAGAATGCTTTCTATTGCGTCCAAGTATTAAGGACACTTACTAGGTTCCCCAACCTGTTTTGGGTTCAGAGAGCCCCCAGAGCTATCTGTTCATTTGGGAAATGGTTCATGAACTTCTAAGAGAATGTGGTAACGGTGGCTCAGGAATCTTTGAAAAGGGGATAAATGTCTCTGGCTAGTTCTCACCAAACTTGTTTCTGAATGGGCTGGCTGTTGGTTAAGGCTTTTTAAAAATGTGATGCAATTGAAAATCAGAATTTGTAAGAACTGTAGTTTTCTTCAAGCGCTGAAATGCTTTAAAAACCAGTAATTCCCAGTAAGGGATTTAATAGGCTTCTGTATAGAAAGAACTCTTAACTCTCATCCTTCCCAAATTCCTTTTATTTGATCTTCTTGGCCTCTAGTCTGCTACAAATTAAAGCTAAGTTTGCCTTCTTAGTTGCTGCCTGTGCACATGGGAGTAGTAAGTCATCCCCTCCTTTGGCGTATGACAGATGAGAGCAGCTGTTAATTTAAGAAGAAACAAACACACAGAGAAAGAGGGCGCTGAACTTTCAAAGTGGGAGGTATAGACAGTTTAAATTTAGATCACCTTCTGCTGTGTCATCTCTCGGGCTGCTGTGGAGCTGGCTGTACCAGTTGCTTGAGAGAACAAACAAGGCCGACATTCTTGGTGGCTAGAGATAACCTTGTTTACAAGGTACAACCTCCCATTGGTCACAAAGCGTGGAGATGGTTAATGCGCAGAAGTAGGGCTCTGTATTGGGATAGCAGTGGGACAGCTTTCACTGTATGGCCAGGATAAAAATGGCTTTCGCGGGGCCTGATTCTGCGCCCACAGAAATAAATGGAACCTCTTCCATGTAGTAAGTGTAGTGTTCTCATGGTGGGCAATTGTGAGACATGCAGTTGAGAAGGGGAGGGGGCTTTTTTTTGGGTCGGGGGCTGCTGACCCACAGAAAAATCTGTTGGGGGGCCACACACAAGTGTGAAGTTAAAAAAAAAAAAAATCCCTCACTGAGGTGGCCCCCGACTGAGGAGAAAGACACGCCCCACATTCCCCTTGCACAGCAGAGCCTGGGAGGTCCAGCCTAGTAGATTGTTTGCTCCAGCCCAGCTATTGGAAAGCCCAGACGGCTGGAGCACCAGTGTGGCTCCCCAATCCTGGCGGGCGGAGGGCCGAGCCTTGGGGGGCCGGATCCAGGCAAGACATTTCCCATCCCTGATTGAAAGAAAAACCCAGGTGGGCAAAACCAAGGGAGTGGGTTAGATCAGTGTTCCCTTTTTAGTCAACACTCCCAGTTTGGAGGTGTTTCTGTTTCTGGGGACCCACCTTCCCCATGGTGCTGCTCGAAGGAGCTATAGCCAAATGAGACAGCCATTTCTGTGAAGAAAAGTAGGTGTTTTTGTTTCGGGAATTTTAATTGAATGTCATTGAAGCTCTGCTCTTTAATACGGGGTTTTATTCCATTCGGCATATTTGGTTAGAGCCAAGATGGTTTTCCTTGTTCCCCCAAAATGCAGTTCAAGGTCTCTCCATAGAGCAGGGTTGCTAAATACCTTGCATCAAAGTTTGTAGCAAGTCTTTTACTTGTTCAGCAGCAGCTGTCTGAAGTTTTTTGCAGTGCTTGAACTGATGTCATTTCCCCCTTGCAAACACGCTACAGCTCTGCTGCTTCTGATGTCTCAGAGGGTGTGGGAGGAGAAAGAGGGAAGGGCGGAGAGAGGGAGAGCCAGCGAGTTGCATGCTGCGTCCGGGGGGGACCCTGTTTACTCAACATTCCCAGCTGAGGAAGCCCTGGCTGAAATCGGATTGGAGACGCACCCTGTGCACATCAGATGAGGAAATGGCTGTGGTGGTACTTTAACACTCTTTTGTTCCCAAGCGTTAGTGTGGATGATGAGAATGCAGGATGCCTTTCCTCTTGGGTCTGAGACAGGTAACTTGTTTTGGTTGGTTTGGTTACTGCCGGTTCCGGTAGAGAATGTAGTTTTTAAGAAAATGTTTCCTAACTTCCCGAGAAGTAAGCGTGTGTGTGTGTGTGTGTGTTGGGGGTGCTGTTGTTAAGAACTTTTCTTTTGATTAGCAGAGATGAACAAAACAACAATCCGGGAGAACACCCTTTTTGTGGTTGCAAGATTCATAACAAAGAGGGATTCCAACTGCTCTTCCCCCACCTGCTTATTTTTTTAAAGCTACTTTCCACAGGACCTAATACAGAAACATGTTTACACTGCTTTAAAACTTGTCAGCTTGTGAAGAGTTTTTAATCAATGTGAAATATGTATTCTCCGAAGTCATGCCTTTTAGTCAAGTGACTTGCCAAAAAGACAGAACAGAAAACAACAAGGTGTTAAGGTGTATGATGCCCGTTTTAGCAAGGCACTGATTCTGCTTTGGGTGGATTATTAAATAGCCTTTGAAAGTTGGCCATTTAACAAGAAATGGTCAACTTATATTCAGTAAGGTTGCAAGGAATGAGAAACAGTAGCAACTGATCGGCTGCTCCCTGGCTGGAACACATTGCCAACTGTTTGTTCTTAAGCTTCTGAGCGTTCAGAACTTTGTTTATAAGGAGGCATATCCTTATAGAAACTATTTGTAAACTGTCTTCAACATTTCTGATGTCTGTAATGTACTAAGAAATAGCTACAGGGGGCTCTTATAGCTGTTAATATTAAAATACCAGATGAATGTGAGGCATTTTAAACTAGGTTCAATCCTGTGCTTAAAACTACAGCAGAATGTAACTTTTAGCAAATTGTTGCCTCCGTCCTGTCACTTCGCTTATCGGTTACCAGTGTATTTTTCTCCAAAGTGAGGGCTTTTTCATTGTTGTTTCACTGATTCCAAAGCAGTTTTACATAAGAATCTGCGTCTAACTCATTGACTTTTTGCAGTTGAACAATAATGGTTCATTTGTGAGCCCATCAGATCCAGATAGAATCAGCTTGAAAACAGGACTTGAAGAGGGAGTATGAGGCTGACACAGCTTTGTGGAAGGAAAGCACTTTGTGGTTCAAAGTTTTATGGGCAGTAGATGTGGACTCACTGCTCAGCCTTTGAAACGATCATTCTAAGGATTTAAAGTAATTCTTCCAATAAAATTTTGCAATACCAGTTCAGCTTTTTAAGTGGGGTCAGCATTAGCTGTTGTGTCTTACTTTTAAGATTATTTTTCTAAATCTATGAAGCGAATTCTTCCCCTCCCCCCAAAAAATTGGGGGAGACTTTTGCATGGTAGCCCAGTAGCATGCAGAACCAAAGTTTAGGAGATCTGTCTAGCTCAACATGGGACACTTTAATGTCTGAGATCAGACTGCTTGTCTGTCTTTGTTCCGCTTACAGTATGCATTAAAAGACACACCACACCACCCCCGCGACAATAATACACAAAAGCAACGAGAGTTGTTTTTAAAGTTACCAACTAACACGGCTACCCCTCTGAGACTTTTTTAAAATTCATAAAAGGGAAGTGGAAACAGCTGGTGGTGTCTCGAACAGTTTTCTACATATTTTGATTGTCCTTCATGTGTGAATAAAAACAGTGTTGGGGAAATACGAAATGAAAAAATGAGTAGGGAAAATATTGACTGGAGTTCTGTGCATTTCTAGGTGACAATCAAATGCTTTGGATGAACTTCCTGTATATAAACAATGTGCAGGAATCACTTCACACACCACTGACGTGGAATTGTCTGTGCTATGAAATTGAGCAACTATTTTCCTGGCCATGATGGGCACTACAGGACAATTGCTGGGAAACAAAGTGAAAAATGAGATGGATATCAAACTGTAGAGGGAAGTAATTACAAGTACCCCAGAAGGCCTCTGGCCTGGACACTTACAGTTGCTATGGAGATCAAAATGGCCACAGGCAGTTACAGACCCTTGTTAGCAAAGAGAGGGCCCCTCCTCTCTCAGATTTTACATTGCCTTGACACCTGATCAGAGTTTGATTCGCTATTGGTCTGAATCCACTAAGCTTGTGCCTTAAGGACATCACAGCACGTTGGCTGCATAATGCGAACAATAAAATGTAAAGTGCCATTTGCGTAATTCAACTTGTTAAGATCAAAGCCCGGACCACCTTTGCTAGGTCACTTTGGCTACATCTACACTGCACAGTTATTTCCGAATAAGCTATTCTGGAATAGTTATTCCAAAATAGCTTATTTTGAAATAGCACGTCTATACTGCAGGGAAGCCTCAAAATGAGTCCGAGGCAGGTTTCTCTAATGTAGACGTGCTATCTCCATTTAGAGCAGCAGGAGGCACTGGGGACGAATAACTTAGAATGGCCCTGGTGAGGGGCTATTTCGAAATAGCAGAAGTGGAGCATCTACACACGCCTTATTTTGAAATAGCTATTTCAGAAGAGGCATTATTCTTCATAGAATGAGGTTTACAGAAGTCGGAATAAGCCGTCCGTTATTTCGAAATTATTTTGAAATAATGGAATTGCTGTGTACACACACCCTTTAAGTGTTAAGTCCTGTAACTAGCAAATGTGAAATGTCTGCTAGAAGCCTCTAATCCATGAAAATTCAACAGCGTGGTGTTCTGAGTGATTAGTACGGAAGTATCCAGATTTTTGTTTAGTCCTCTGCTTATCTGTGCTTGAGGCTTATGAGGGCTGCTTGCTGATAGAATTTGCTGTTGTAGTGTCTTGGCCTTGTTCTCATTCTCTTCATTCCTGGGACTCAAGTAGGGCTGTGTCTGAGTCGTGGGAATCGTTCCATTGACATCAGCGGGCTTTGCATCAGGTTTGAAGAGACGAAGCATCTTAGTTTTGAGTAACCAATAATTAACAGCAGTGAAAATGTTTAAATTTTGAGTCCAGTCTGGAATTGAAGATCCCCCTGACCACCACCCTCGCAAAGGCCTTTCCAGAACTGGGCAAGATTTTTTTGATAAGCAAGTAAAATGTCAGGTTTTCATTATCAAAAATCTCAATGTAAAGAAGGTGGTGTAAGATTTTCTGTCTGAGCTGTCAAATCTTGCAGCTCTTTGCACTTTATCTAGTCCATATGAGACTGCTCTTGGAAAATATCATTGTCTTCTCATTGCTGTGTAGAAATTTAAATCCAGACTTTCATTATTGTTCTTCCAAAAAAGGTTTTGGGTTTTCACATTTTTTTTCTACTTTGACGTATTTATTGTAGTGAAGAAAAATTGAAGTGTGTTAAGTTAAGGTTAAGTCAGCTACAGTCTTCTCAAGCACTTGTGCTCCTTACTGGCCGAAGGGTGGTGTTCTGCACTGCTGCGTAACATAGCAGGGCTCAATTAAGTTTATTTTTTGAAAGGGTCAGAACTTCCTTAGTATCGGGGGCTAGCAGGGCACCTTAATAATTCCCAAGGCCTTGTTTCCACTGGAAAACTCTGTGTATCTGCTTTCCAGCAACATTGTGCTCAGCTGGGCCTGGCTGCAGTGTAAAAGCATAGCGTAGACATGCTTTTCGTGATACAGGGCTGCAAATTCCAGATCCTAGTCAGCAAGCGCTGGTGTGAGCAGGACCGTCCCTAGGAAGGTGCAGGGCACAGGACTGTATTTCTAATCTGCCTGGGGACGGGGTGTTCCCCATCTAGACCCTGCCCCCATTCCACACCTTCTCCCCAACACCCCGCCTCTTCCTGTACCTTCCCCTCAGCACCTCCTGACGCTATGAAACTCACAGCTGATCCGTGAGAGGTGCTGGGAGGGAAGGGGAGGTGCTGACCTGCAGTGGGCAGGAGTCACTCTGGGGAGGGAGGCGCTGCCTGTAGGGGCTGAACAGCCACTATTTTTGCCTGTGTATGCTCCAGCCCGGGAGCCTATGGCTGCTGCTGCCAGAAACTGAGCTCAAGTCCCACGTGCCACCTTCTCAAAGAACAGGGCAGGAGGCTCATTTTGCAGTACCCAAGGGGTGGCTCTGTGTACGTATAATGGTGCACTTGTATCACTGCTGGACATTTGACAGAAAACACGGCCACATAGTGTAAAACACCCAGAAAAGACGTTTGTGTTGCTCTGATTCAAAGCTCTCTACAAATTAGAAAAATCCAGTGGGGCAATCCCTTTATCCACTGATCCTTTGTGCCTCGATGAATTTTCAACTGTTGGTGAGTGACAGCCTTGATCTGTGTGGTTAAAGAAGGTTCAAATTTCACGTTTGAAATTCCCAATTAAAAAGGATGATTTATAAGAGGATCCTATTTCAGCTCACTCCTTTAAACTTAATGTACAAAGGTAGGAGGCTCCAGATTTATTTGAGAGCCTCATGTAAATGTTCACTTGAATATCAGGGTCATAGATCTCTGCAAATCATTTGATCGTGCCCTTTAAAAGGCATGTATAATTCCTCAGCCTCTGATTCTTAAAAACATTTTGATCTGCGCAAAAACATCAAGTTCTGCTCCATTGTTTTGAATCCATTACATGCAGGGATGTGAATAGTTAACCAGTTAACCGGCAAGCCAACCGATGCTTACCAGTTAGTTAACCAGCAACCCAGCTAGGCTGGAACAGCCCCTCCCCCCCATCCCTGTTTAAGCGGTTACCCGATTAAACATAACATGTAACCAGTTAACTGATTACTCGGGATTTTACATCCCCAGTTACATGCTTTATTGAATGTAACCTCTTCCAAATCTAAGGCTATATCTAAGGTTCTACACTCCAGGGGGAGATGGATCTAAATTATGCACTTACAGCTACTTGTATAGCATAGTTGAAGTCAACATGTTTCGGTCCACTTACCATGGTGTCTTTACTGTGCTGTGTTGATGGGAGAGTTTTCCGTCGGCTTCCCTTCTGCTTCTCAGGTAGGTGGAGTACGCAGATTGATGGAAGAGTGTTTTCCCAGCAGTTTAGTGTGTCTTCACTAGGCTTGATAAATGAGTCACCAAAGGGTCGATTGCGATTGACTAGTGGTTCCTGGGGAATCTCCCAGTTGATCGTGGTCGGCAGGCTCACTGCCCGCCCTGGCCCCACATCTCCAGCCTGTTCCCAAAAGCGACCAGCATGGCCCTGCCTATGTGGACGGGGGTACATGGATTCGGAGTCTTGAGGCACTGCTGTTTGGAAGCACCGCCCACCACAGCTCCCATTGTGCCTTGTCCCCTTCTGGGAGTGCTATGGGGCTGGGGGCAGGCCAGGTAGCCTGCCTCAGCTGTGCTGTGCTGCCAGCTGGGAGCCTCAGGTGGTAAGTGTGGGCCAGTTGGAGGCCACAGAGCAACTCCCAGAGCGTTCCCATAGCCAGTTCCTCATACCCCTGCACCCAGCACCCCTGCCCCAGCCCTAATCCCCTCCCAGGGCCAGTACCCCATGTCCTCTCCTGAGCCCAAAGACCCTGACTCTGAGCCAGAACCTCATGCCCCCTCTTGCAATTCAACCCCTTCCCTCAACCCTAAGACTCCTCCTAGAGCCAGCTCTCATATCCCCTCCTGCACCTCAGCCTCCTGCCCCTCTGAGCCAGCACCCATACTCCGTCCTGCATCCTGCACCCCCTCTGAGCCCCAACCCCCTACTCTAGCCCAGTAAAAGTGAATGAGGATGGGGGGGAAAGCAAGCGAAGGAAAAAGGGGGGATGGAGTGAGTGGAGCAGGGTCTTGGGGAAGGGACAGAGTAGATCTTGGGTTGCCCTTAAGTTCAGAAAGTGATCTTGGGCATAAAAGACCACTGTGGTAAATGGCACAGCCGCAGTGCGTGTCGAATCTAGCAGCAAGCGTAGCTGTACCCAGAACGGGGTCTAACAAAAGCACTAAATGTGCATGAAAGGAGTCACAAGATTTTGAGTGGGAAATGAGCATGTGGATTCTCCTTTCTGGCTGCACTCATTTCAAGCCTTAATAAACGGGTCTAGTTGCTTCTTTTGGGAAGAAATTGAGTGGCTATGTATTCTTTGGCCCCACATTTCCTAGTGAAAGTGCTTTTGCTGGGGAAGACCTGCTGTGAAGGAAAATTGAAATCTATTATACTAGCAACAAGGGGCAACACCAATTAAGACAACTTGATAGAAAAAGCAATTAAGATGAAATATTTACTTCCTCTTAAAATATAAAAGAATGTCAGGACTCTGTCAGAGAGACAAGGTAGGGAGGGTAATAGCATAGAACTGGAAGGAACCTCAAGAAGTCTTCAGATCCAGTCCCCTGGACTCATGGGAGAGACAAGCAACATCTCTAGACCATCCCTGGCAGGTGTTTGGCTAACCCGCTCTTAAAAATCTCCAAAGATGGCGATTCCACAACCTCCCTAGGCAATTTATTCCAGTGTTTAACCACCCTGACAGCTGGAAAGATTTTCCTAATGTCCAACCTAAACCTCCCTTGCTGCAAGTTAAGCCCATTGCTGCTTGTCCTATCAGGAGGAATTTAAAGAGAATAATTTTTTTTCCTCCTCCTTGTAGCAGTCTTTTAGAAACTTGAAAGCTGTTATGTCCCCTCTGTCTTCTTTTTTTCCACACTAAAGAAGCCCAATTCTTTCTGTCTTCCCTCATAGCTCATGTTTTCTAGACCTTTAATAATTTGTGTTGCTCTTCTCTGGACCCTCTCCAATTTCTCCACATCTTTCCAGAAATGTGGTGCCCAGAATTAGACACAACACTCCAGTTGAGGCCTAATCTGCATGGAGCAGAGTGTAAAAATTACTACTTGTTCCCATCTTATAGCATTCCTGCTAATACATTCCAGGATGGTGTTTGCATGGTTGTTTGTGTGGGTGGTGTTTGTTAAATTGTTGACTCCTATTTGGCTTGTGGTTCACAGTGATCCCTAGACCTCTTTCTGCAGTTCTCCTTCCTAAGTGGAGTACTTTGTACTTGTCCTTGTTGAATTTCAGCCTGTTTACCTCAGACAGTTTGTCCAGGTCACTTTGGATTACAACCCTTTCCTCCACCGCCCTTGCCACCCAGCTTGGTGGTATCTGAAGACTTTATAAGAGTACTTTCTATATGCCGTTATCTTAACTATCATTGAAGATATTGAACATAACTGGACCCAGAATTGATCCCTGTCAAAAACAAAGCATCATTTATTGGTGCAACTGCTGTTGGTGACGCCAGTTTTCAAAGGTATACAGTTCTCTTTTTCTAGTCTGATGCTGTGGTATGAAAACTGTCAACTTAAAAAACAATTCTGAAAACTCCCTAGCTCTTTCCTGGAAATATCATCATCCATGCGGAGGTGTCAGGACACCCCTAGGCGGATTCCTTCAAGGTACAAAAGAGTTGTTAAACCAGTAAATATTTCCAGGTAATGTTTACAGCCAGACATTGCAGTACTAAATACCTGAAAGTGAAGCTTACTATAGACAAAAGTGAAACTGATTTTCATATTAGATAAAAATGTATCGGGTGATTTTTAAAGTGACTGAGTGCCTTTTGAATAGCTCTCTCTCTCAAACATAGAAGTGAATTAATGAGTCAACTTGTTCATGCAGATGAACTGTGGATTCTTTAAAACCACTAAGGCTCTGCTTTGAAGGCTAAGGTTGGGTCCACCGTGGCCAATTAATTTTAGTGATTAAATGTTTGTTAAATGTTCTCATTATGCCAGCATTAGCAAAATAGCAAGCAGTTTATTTTGGCACTCTTGGTTGGGGCCCTTCTCTTGTTTGGAGCAGTGTTGGTGTGTTTTCTCTGCACTTTATTACACTTTCAACATTTGGGAGTCTCAAAATATGCCTTTTATCTGGCATTTTTTCACATATCAAAGATAAAATTTAACACGTTTTCATTTGTAATAAAGGTGTAGCATGGAGAAGAGTTGATCAGACTTCTCTGTTTCCAGACCCCAGTCTCCTGACTGGTCTCGGGATTACAAGAGACAAGTCTGCTGTGGCAGAGATCAGTATTCACAGATTCCAGTCCCCTGCTTAAGCTGTGATACTCCCAGCAAGCCAGATTGCCTAAACAGACCGGTGGCATTGCTTTCTTTTTGAAGGCTTACAATCAGCAAGAATGAAGTCAGGCTAAGATATAGTCACAGGTATTTTTAGTAACAGTCATGGACAGGTGATGGGCCGAAAACAAAAATTCACAGCCCATCCATGACTTTTACTATATACCCCTGACTGAAACTGGGGGAGCATGGCTCATGGAGATGGTGCTGGAGTGCAGACCTGTGGGGTTGTGGGAGGGCGTGGCTCGCGGAGCAGTCGGCAGGGCTGGGGCAGGCTTCTTACCTTTTTCCTAAGAAATGGCTACTCTAACTCCTAGCTTCACATGCTGCCTTTTCTTGCCCCATCCCTGCAGCTCCCATTGGCTGAGAAGCATGGCCAATGGGAGCTGAGAAGGCCGCATGTGGATCCAGGAGCTTAGCCCCCAAGTAAGCACCACCCTGCACCTCACCCTCAACCCAGCCACCTGTCAGTGCGCCTGATCCGGGGGGCTGCACAAGTCATGGAAAGTCAAGGAATCCGTGGCCACCATGACAAACACACAGCCTTAGTGACAAGTTCTCTCACAGCCCTATATCCACAATCGCATTTCTTCATTAAAAACAATACAAGTATTTACAAGCACCCTCGTAAGTTTGCAATCAGCCCATCAAACTCTACCAGGGGAGTTCTCTAGGTCTGCCACTCCCATTGGCTGAGAACTAGAGAACTGGTTTGTTGCAGTGGTGTCCTTTCTACCAGCAGAAGTTGGTCCAATAAGATATTAGCTCACTCATCTTGTCTAGCTGCAGGTTCGTAACAGGCCAAGCTCCAAACTAGCAGATCTATGCCTAGATGAGTCTTTCCTTTATACAGCTTGGGCCTTTGATACTGAGAAACTCTGGGGCAGGTTCTTAGAGATAAAGATCTTCTCAAGCTGTAGCCTCAAAAGGCTGGATGTTTACATAATCAGGGTGGAAATGCATCCACCTTGCCCAGTGGCTTCCCAGGCAACCCCCTTGGCACAGTTTGCCCCACAAATCCCATTCTTTAGCCTAGGGGTGGGTGTCACGTTACTGGAATTTGAGGGAAGCAGCCAGATCATGGCTGCACCCATAGGTGGGGGTGCTGGCCCCAAAAATATATAAAAGGGGGCCATGTGGGGTGTTGAATGGGAGCTTACTGTTTGCTGATCCTGTGTACGCTATTTATGTGAGTGTATAGTGTCTGTGTGTATAGGTAGGAATCTGTAATCTGTGTGGAAGCTGAATATTTCTCTGAATGTGGTTGAGCATTGGGCAGAGCCTGGCCTATGGACATGCTAATTAGCGAGGCCCTATGGGACAATGGCACTCAATGGGCCAAGAACACACCTAAAGCATGAGGGCAGAGACCTAAGAGCTGCCAGGAGAGAGAGGCTGAGGGCCAGGTGACTGGCTTCAGCCAAGAAGAGGCCAGGAAGGAGGTCTAAAGAGGCCATGTGGGGGACTCCATTTTGTTCTCAGCTCAGCACTTCATCCCAGAGGCAGCATTGCAGGGATCGAAGAGCCCGGAAGACCTGTGAACCCATCCTGATGCTAGGATGTGCAACAAGAACTTTTAAACCAGCAGCTGTAACATCTCTGCTAGAGCCTGCATCGAGGACTGGGAGTTTCGATGCATGTAATGTATGATTCTTTAGCAACCTTATTCTCATGCTTTTCTTTCTTGTGATAATAAACCTTTAGTTGTTAGATGCTAAAGGATTGGCCCAGCGTGATTTGTGGGTAAGGTCCAAAGGGTAAATTGACCAGGGATCTGTGGCTGGTTTCTTGGAACCGGACAGAACTTGTTTGGGGTAGGTGGGATTGGGTGCTAGGACCCCCCACCTGTGTATGAGGCCCGGGGCCATCTGGGGCACGGATATTGCTGGGCTGTTGGAGGGGTTTTGCTTGTGAGGAGTGTTGGCTTGCTGGAGGAAGTCCTGAGTCTCCCTCCCTCCCCCACAGGGCTGGAGTGCAAACCTCCGTGCCCCCCACTTGTTGGGAGCAGCTCAGTGAGGTTGTTTAGTTGGTTGTCATTCACGTGTAGCTTCTGAGTTGTTTTCCTGTGGCCCCAGGGCCCCTGACTAGAGAACAGTTCCACACCCCTGCTTTAGCACATTGGTCAGCGCCCTTCTTCGAAGCTCATACACCTTCCCAGCGATCGTATCCCCATTTCCTGTTCAGAGAGAAGTTCCACACAGTGCCAGGCTACAATAATAAGAAAACCACTCAGTCTTCAGTGGGCCCGAAACGTACTCAAACTTAATTCAATAAGCTCTCCTAAGGCTATTGCAGGACATTGCCATATCTGTCAGTGTCTGTTACACTCCATCGAGCGGATGTAGATTGATGCCAAAGGATGAAAAACCAGTGAAATTTGCAGGATCTTAGAAAGGAGTAATCAATCAAAAAAACAAAAACAAAATGAGAAATGACAGCTGAGGAAGGGGTCAGAGTGGATCACAGACTACTATGAGTCAACAGGGTAACACTGTGGAGCAAAAATTGGACCTCGTTCTGGACGTTTTAGCAGGAGTGTGGTACACAAGCCATAAGAAGTAAATTTTCCGCTCAAATCTGTGTTGCTTATGCCTCAACTGGAGTATTGTGTCCATTTCTGGGCACCATACTTTGGGAACATCGTGGAGAAATTGGAGAACGTTCAGAGGAGCACAACAAAAAATTATAACGGGCCTAGAAACATGCCCTGTGATGAAGCACCGAAAAAACTGGATTTGTTTCATTTGCAGAAGAGAAGGCTGAGTGGGGGCCCTGAACAGTCTTCAGGTACATAAAAAATTGTAATAAAGACGACAGGACAAGAAGTAATGAATTTCAGTTGCACCAAAGGAGATTCATGTTAGACATTAGAAAACCATCCAAATTCTATGGGTAGTTCAGCACTAGAAGAAATTGCCTAGGAAGGTTATGGAATCTCCATCTTTGAAGAAGTTAGATGAACAGCTATTAGTGATGGACTAGATAATTTTTAGCTCTGCCTCAGTGCAGGAGACTGGATTAAATGACGGATTGAGGTCCCTTCCTGTCCTACATTTCTATGATTCTGTGTCAGCAGCTAGGGATTGGTGACCACAACTAATGAAATCTTCATACTGAGAAAAGAATGTGGCCATAATTAATGTAGTCACTGTCTTTCCTGAGATCTGTGAAATCACATGGAAACTGGAGAGCAGCCAGCCATTTTTGTGTATTCATGAGTTTTGGAGGGATTCGTGAATCACTTTAAATCAATAGCAACTAGCACCAAATGATTTTGGGAGCAGATACTGTACATTAATCAACCTTCTTTGTTTGCACAGTGTTGTTCTATGTTAGTGGATAGTGCAGCAAAAAGGGTAGTCAAACTAGAGGTGGTAGTTGAAGATTTGGCCTTTGTTGCTCAACCTCTGAAATGTCCTGTTGAGTTTGAGCTGGAATCCATTGGTTCTGGCATCGTCCCTTAACAATTCTCAAGTGTTTGCTAAGTGGTGATTTATCTTGAGCCACCTTTTTCCCTTTCTTTCCAGTCAGAATCCTGAGTTAAAACACAAAGTCATACAAAAAACACCCCAATAACGAGAGCCCTGCACTGATTCAACATTTTGTATGCGCATCTGTATCCACAAAAATAAGTCACGGACACCCTCATCCACATCCATGGTTGCAGATACCCATGGATAGCCTCAGACTTGCAGGGCTCTATCGAGAACTAGTTCAACGTACAGTATTCCTACATCATTACAGAGCTGCTCCAAATCCGCGAGTTTGCTTTTTATGTGAATGCCAATGGTTAAGCTTTGATTTCTCATCTAACCCTCAGCAGCTTGTTTCACAATCTCTCTTTGGTGGCCAGTAGTCCGAAAAAAGAACCGTGATGTTGGTTGAGTCTGAGAGGGACAGTGGTTAGAAGGAAGGGGTTACTTCTCTGTACTGTTTTTGCTATAACTAAAATAAATCCTGTGGCTGAAAGTAAAAGAAATGTTGACAGCAAAATGACTAGCACGTTACACTTACAGATGCAAGGTGCTTTTATTTAGACTGACACAGCCAGGAACATTGGTGGATGTGATTGCATAGCCATTGACCGTTGTCTTAGAAAATTCATGATGATCGGGGAGGTCCTGGATGATTGGAAAAAGGCAAACTGTAATGCCTGTCTTTAAAAAAGGGAAGGAGAAGAATCCAGGGAACTACAGATTGGTCAGCATCACCTCAGTCCCTGGAAGAATCATGGAGCTGATCCTCAAGGAATCCATTTTGAAACACTTGGAAGAGTGGAAGGTGATGGGGAAGAGTTAACATGGATTCACCAAGGGCAAGTCATGCCTGATCAACCTGATAGCCTTCTATGATGACATAACTGGTTCTGAATATGGGAAAAGTGGTGGACAGCAGATATCTTGACTTTAGCAAAGCTTTTGATATGGTTTCCCACAGAATTCTTGCCAGCAAGTTAAAGAAGTATGACTTGGATTAATGGACTAGAAGGTGGATAGAAAGCTGGCCAGATCATCAGGCTCAATAGGCAGTGACCAACAGCTTACCTAATTGTCAGCCGGTATCAAGCAGAGTGCCCCAGGGTCAGTCCAGGGGCTGGTTTTGTTCAACATCTTCATTAACGGTCTGGATGATGAGATGGGTTGCGCCCTCAGCAAGTTCATGGATGATATCTCGGGGGAGAGAGGTAGATATGCTGGAGGGCAGGGAAAGGGTCCAGTTACCTATATAAATTGGAAGATTGGGCCAAAATAAATCTGATGAGGTTCAAGTAGGACAAGTGCAGAATCCACTGCACTGCTACAGGCTGGGGACCGACTGGCTAAGCAGCAATTCTGCAGAAAAGGACCTGGGGCTTACAGTAGACAAGAAGTTGGGTAAGAGTCAACAATGTGCCCGTGTAGCCAACAACATATTGTGCTGCGTTAGGAGGAGCATTGCCAGCAGGTCGAGGGAAGTGATGCTTCCCCTCTATTCGGCTCTGGTGAGGCCACATCTCAAGTATTATATCCAGTTTTGGGCTCCCCACTAAAGAATGGATGTGGACATGTTGGAGCGAGTCTAGCAGATGGCAATGAAAATGACTAGGGGACGGGGACAGCTAACTTATGAGGAGAGGTTGAGGGAACTAGGCCTATTTAGTCTGCAGAAGGGAAGAATGAGGAGGGATTTGATAGCAGCCTTCAGCTCCCTGAAGGGGGGTTCCAAAGAGGCTGGAGAGAGGCTGTTCTCAGTGGTGGCAGACAACAGAACAAGGAGCAATGGTCTCAAGTTGCAATGGGGAAGGTCTAGGTTGGATATTAGGTAAAACGACTTCACTAGGAGGGTGGTGAAGCACTGGGATGGGTTACTGGGGGGGGGGGATGGAATCTCCATCCGTAGATGTTTTAAGGCCTGGTTTGACAAAGCCCTGGCTGGAATTATTTAGTTCGAGTTGGTCCCACTTGGAGCAGAGGCTGGACTTAACCTCCTGAGGTCTCTTCCAACCCTACTATGACTGTCATGAAAAGAGTAAATGAAGTTAATATCCATTCGAGCCTTTCACAACCAGTGCCATTAGCAGTTGCTGTTTCATTTCCCAGGTAATGCCAGCTGAAGAGTCCCCCCCCCCCCTTTTTTTTGTAGCTAATCCACCATCAGAGAAGCACTTTTGGGGCATGGACTAAACTGTTCACAGCCATAACTGTCCATATTGGTTTTGGAGAGTAGTTTGATAGGAATACGCAAATTCCAAACTGAACTGACTCTAGCAAACCAAGAAAGCAAAAGAGCCCTAACAGAGGTGTCACTCACACTTTGTCTTAAAAGCGCCTATTTCATGGCTTCAAACAGCTGCCAGCAAGAGTCAGGAAAGGGTTCCTCCCCCCGCTCATGTTCTGGGAAGCTATTCATTTATTTATGTATTTATTTCCTCCCGCTCTCCCTCCTCCTCTCCTGAAGCATCAGGGATACCCACAAACGAAGCTGGGGCATTGGATGGGTTGGAGGGCTTCAGTGCATTGAGATGTCATGAAGCAGTTTCTCTTGCTGCTTGGTTGGCTGGTTTGTGTTCAGATGTGTAGGATCTAATAGGTTGCCACATGTGGGCACGGGAAAAACAATTTCCCCATGTCAGATTGGAATTTAGTGGGGGTGAATTTAGTTTCATCTGTTGTGTATAGGCACAAGTCACTTGCCAGGATTATCTCAATCATCTCTCTGCCTTTGTGAGGACACTGGTACACTTTCATCCCTCCTTGTCTTTGCCTGTGGGATATTGTAGTCTAGTCTCCTGGGGGCTTTAGTCTAATTTCAGGTGCTGGGTGTGCCCATGCTGGGTGGTGTTGATGGCCTAAGCTATACACATGGTCATACTAAATGATTTGCGGATCCCTCCTGGCCTTAAACTCTCCAACTACAACAATAATCTAGAAACAAATTGGATTGTGTGGCCATTTTTTGTGTCCCATATTGCTGAGCTGTCTCCACATGTTCATCTCATCATCAGTCCCACGGGGAAGGGCAACAGTTCCTTTTGAGGAAGAATCCAAAAAGTTTGGGCGTTGAGTGGTTTGGTTTGGAGTAGGGATGTGATCGACTAGTCAACCAACCAATAAGCAAATGCTTAACGGACAGTCAACACACTAGTCGACTTGTTGCTTCCCTCCCTTGCTGCCTCTTTCTAATAGAGGTAGCAAGGGGGGGAAGAGGAGAAGGTGTTTCAAAGCAGCAGCACCACATGGAGCCCACGCTGCTGCTTTGAAATGCCGCGTGCAGCACGGGGCCTGCTGGGAGCCCGGGGTCTGCCGCTTTGAAATGCTGCGCGCTGACCCCAGGTTGCCGCTTTGAAATGCCGCATGGAGCCTGACGATTAGCTAATTAATCAAAATTTTACATCCCTAGTTTGGAGTCCCTTGATCCCTATAGCTATAGAGGTATTTCACTGTCAGAATCAATTCCTCTCCTCCCCCTTGGTCCCAGGAATGATAACGAGGGTTTGTCAGTTTAAAAAAAAAAAATCAAGTTGATTGAAAACTCTGCTAATGGTAGAATGGGGGGGTCCAATTCTGTGTTGTCAAGCTAATTGTCAACTCTCCCATACCACCTACCATACAGAACATGTTACCCAGCCCTACAAGGCACCGAGGAATTGTATCAGATCTTTTCCCAGCAACCCACAGAGAAATTCTGCAGTCTCATGCCCTAGGAATCCACCTCAGGGACCTTCTATATGCTTCCCCAGATACACTTGAGAAACAAGGGAACTCCAGCAGGCACGTTGTATCTGGTCCTGGCGCTCTTCCTGAAGGAATGCTGTGACTCAGAGACACTATCCTCAAACCACCTCCACACACAGGGCTCCATTCCTCCAGATCACAATCACCTTCCTCCTAGAAGCTGCGCAACCTTAACAACCTCACTCAGAGCACCATCTTTGCCAATGCCACCCCCCTGTACGCTAGCATCCCTCCTAATGACAGCATTGTTGGCTGCCACCAAGATTTAAAGACAGTGGACAACATTCAGCTCTCCACCCCAAACGTTGCCAATTCTTCTGTACGTTCAGTTTTACAGCAACTTTGTATCCAAACCATGGGAATAGCCATGGGACTAGGATGGCTCCTCAGGACATAGGTGCTGAGTACCCATGGGGGAAAATGAATGGGTGCTTAGCAGCGGGCAAGATCCCTCTCTTCCTTCCTTCCCCCCCCCCCCCGCCTCCATGTCTCTTGCCCACTGGAGGCTCTGCCAAACTACTCCTCCCCCGCCCTCCCAGTGCCTCTAGAGTGCTGCAAACAGCTAATCATGGCATTCAGAAAGCCCCAGGAGAACGGGGGGGAATAGGGGTGAGGGATACTCGGGGTGGGAAGAGGGGGCCAAGCGTCGGCCATCACTTATCTCCTAGGACAGGGGTGGGCAAATACCTGCCCACAGGCTGGATCCAGTCCCCCGGGTTAGCTCCTGGCAAGCCCATTTTTACCTGCACAGCTGCAGCTCCCAGCAATCTCAGGTCCTGTTGGCCGTGGATCGCTGTTCCCGGCCAATGGGAGCAGCGGGAGGTGATGTCCCCGGTCCACACTGCTTCCCGCTGTTCCCATTGGTGGGGAACAGTGGTCCATGGCCAGCAGGAGCTGCGATCGCTAGTAAATGGAGCGGCAGCGGCCCAGGAGTGGCTAATGCTGGCGAACCACTGCTGTGTTATTGCCCACCACTGCCCTAGGATGTGCCAACTTCTTCATGGGCCATCTTGAGGGAGAATTTCTGTACAATGTGTCACAAAATCGAGGATACACTTGAGATATCAATATATCTTCATCATCCTCTGGACAGATTACCTGAACGCTCTCAGTGCTTTCGACCGCCACCTGTCCATCTGAAACACTCCCGCCATCCTCAACTTTCAGTATCCCACGACGAGTTTCAGCAATGGATCCGATGGATGACTAAGTACAAGAACCCTACCGTTACAGATCTAGTAACCACCCCAAACACACCAAGAAATCTGTTATCTACAAATAGGCCAAGAAAGCATGCTTCTGTACAGGAGAATAAGTGCCCCTCCTCATCCTCCAAGGAACACCTTCTGAAATCAAGCCTAGGAACTTAAATTCATGACTCAGCTAGACACCAAAGATCATGGACTTAATAAAAACGCTGGATTTATAGCTCATTAGATCAGTCTGTCACCCTCTCCGACCCTCCTCTGTTCTGTGGCTGTAATGTGTTCCTGCCCAGTTCATTTTAACAGGTCTCTTGCAGCGTGTTAACTCCTTATCTGTTTCCCAGACCTGAAAAGGGCCTCTGTG
Organism: Pelodiscus sinensis; assembly: GCF_049634645.1. Lineage (NCBI taxonomy): Eukaryota > Metazoa > Chordata > Testudines > Trionychidae > Pelodiscus > Pelodiscus sinensis. The sequence continues at coordinate 72,577,908 of NC_134718.1, read as the reverse complement.
TAAACTCAAAAGCTTCTCTCTCTCTCTCACCTGCAGAAGGTGGTCCAATAAGAGATATTCCCTTACTTTGTCTCTCTAATTCTGTAGTTACACACAATGTAATATCATGTATTGCTCATCTGTGACCGACAGGTTAGGTAGCAGATGGGTGAAGGTTAGAGACATTGAGTAGCTTAATCTCAGAGTTGACCTACCTTCAAGTTTATGGCTTGGATACACCCTGAGGTCTGAGTACAGAACTAGGAGCAAGAAATTCCTAATCCCAGTGTTCTCTGTGGTTTTAAACAAATCGCTTAGCGGGGCTGTTTCAGGTTCACCATATGCCCACCTCCAGATGGGTATCACAAGGATTGTTTGTAAAGCATTCTCAATAGGAAGAGTTTTTATAGAAATCCTAATGAGCAGATTATTAATACAGTTTGGAAAGTACAGGTTGAACCTCTCTAGTCCAGCACTCCGGGGAGCTGACCGGTGCCAAACCAGAGAATTTGCCAGACCATGGGAGGTCAGTATTGTCTAGCAGCATCACCAACACTTCCACTGCTTGCTGGATTCTTAGAAGACATTTAGGAGTAAATTAGAGCTAAATAACAGCTCAGAACACTGACAGCCAGGACTGGTAGCTATGAACAAACTTTATGGGAAACTTGGCCACGTCTGGCTAACTAAAATCATGCCGGACCACGGATGTTACCAGATCAGAGAGTGCCGGTCCACAGAGATTCAATCTGTAGTGTGCTATCAAATTGTAAATCGCTATTTATAAAATAAATAGCAAACAAAACTAGTGTTGCACTTCCCCTGTTAGTTGTGGGGCTGTCAGTATGGCTAATCCAGATTAACGTCCCAGTAATACAAAAAGAATCTTACTCTACCGACTCCCCCTCAGAAAAATAGCAATCGCTGGGCCTTTCAGCATGCCCATCAGCTTACTGCTCTGGCTCTGGTGTGCCCAGAGGGTGGAGGAACTGCGAAGCTTGAGGACCTGCCATTGAAAAAGCCTGCTGTCAAAACACTACGCAGCCACATTTTAGCAGCTCATCTGTAAGGATGGCATTAGACTTGGTGGGGCTCAGGGCAGAAAGTAAGGCGTGCGTGTTGTCCGCCCCCATGCTGCTCTCTCACTGGATTGCTGCAGTATTTCTAGTGTTGGAGGCCCAGCCCTGCAGCTCAAGCTGAAGCCCAAGTCCTGCTATGCAGGGTCCCTTGGGGTTTGGGGCCCTGGGCAATTGCTCTGCTTGCTACCCCATAATGCTGGCCCTGCTCATGTGTCCCAGGTACTCTTGGCTCTTGGAGGACAGCCTGAAAAACAGGCAGGCTGCAATGTACCTGGAACCCAGAGTATACAGGGCTTGATAGGGGGAAGCCAACACTTCGACTTGCGCCTGGAAGCTAGCTGGGGCCCAGTCAGTCTTTGCAGAAAAGATGGAATGGGCTGCTAAATAAACAGACTTGGGATGTTAAAAAGTGATTTGGTAATCGTGTAACCACTGAAAATGTCAGCAGTTACATGAAGCCCGCAGGGCAGCCGGCTCCCCGGGATACAGAGGCAGCAGCGTGGGTGGCAGCCAGCTCCGCGGGAGCCTGCGTGTAACCATTAACGGTGGGCTTATCGGTTAACTTTTAACGGTTATCCTATTACAGTAAACTTCCGATAATCCGGCACCTTTAGGACCCAGGGGGTGCCGGATTATCAGATATGCCGGACTATAGGAAGGGGGGCTATGAGGGGTCTGGGGTGGAGTGGGAGGGATGCACCCCTCGGCGCTGCGGGACCAACCCAGCAGCACCCCAACTGCTCTGCCCCAGACTTCCCCAAGTCAGCCACTGGTCAGTTTCAGCAGCAGCTGACATGGGGAAGTCTGGGGCAGAGCAGCTGGGGTGCTGCCGGGTTGGTCCTACAGCGCCAGCGCCGAGGAACAATGCTATGGGACCAACCCGGCAGCACCCCAGCTGCTCTGCCCCCGGCTTCCCCGAGTCAGCCCCTGGTCAGTTTCAGCAGCGGCTGAATCGGGGAAGCCGGGGACAGAGCAGCTCCAATTGTCCCACTGCCTGGAGCACTTCCGGGTTCCAGTTGGTGCCGGACCATTGGATGCCGGACTGCTGGAGTTGTACTGTATATCCCTAAAACACACTGGCACATTCTGCCCCAAGCAGAAGTTTGAATGTCCATCAGGAGTAGCCCCATGTAGACTCCACTCAAGGAATCTAGCCTGGAGGTGGCAATAAATGGAAACTCTGCAAGGTTACCAGCCAAGGAAAGAGTTGCCAGTAGCCAAGTGAAGTGGGAGAGGCCTGCTTGCCTGTTGCTGCTATTTGACAATCAGACACAGCCAGTGAAATCCGAAAGGACCCCAGCATTACCGCTCGAATACCCTGGGCCGGAATAATAGCTTAATGAAGCAGGAGGAGGAAGAAATGGGTCAGGTAAGAGATTGTTCCAATTTCTGACCCAACTTCCAGGGAGCGCAAAGCCAAACCAGCAAAGCAGCATTTGTCTAGATCCTTTTTAAACCTGCAACTATCTGATGGCTCTGCTCTTCTTAGCCCAGAAAATTCTTCCTCTGATGAAAGTGACCTTTACAGCTACTCATCTAAAAATAGCTGCTAGACACAAAAGCAATTGAGCACAGTGCATTAATCCTTTAATTTTTGCCTCCACAAGACAATTTTCTGCATGTGTGCATTCTCGTATTATAAAAATAGTCTTCCTGTGCTTTGTATTGCCTGCCCGTGTTTGTTTTCTTTCGTGCCTCTCACTTTAATTAAGAAGAAAGATGCCTGGTGTTTGCCCAGGAGACATTTGAAATGTAAGAGATTCACATTGTTTGGAGTATCTTGGTGCCTAATAATTCAATGGCTACGATTTAGCAAAAATGAATAATTGAAAAGGGCTGCAATTGAAGGCTGTGTTTAAAGGTAAGTACAATGTATTTAATAATAATAGACTAAAGCAGTGTTTCTCAAATGGTGTTCTGTGGAATCTCGGGGTTCCGCAAAGTGAAAATAAGGATTCCGCAAGAAAATTCCATTCAATAACAATTATTTTTAAAAAATAATATTTAAGCATGTATGAATTTTATTGAAAACAATTTTCATTGGTGTTCGCTTCAGACGGCCAATTAATACAAAAATTAAAGATGTTTCTCTGATTACATTTTGGGACAGCTTATGTCAAGAATATTCGGCTTTATCAAGATGTGCAGTTCATCATTAGTTACCCTTCACCAGCACATACTTGTGCGAAACTGGGTTCTTGAATTACGCAGCAACAAAAACCAAATCCAGAAATCGACTGACTGCCGTGCCAGATATGCGAATCCAACTTTCCAGTATTAAACCAAATATAAAGAGAATTTGCCAAGAAAAGAAGAAAACCCACTCTTTGCATTGAAAACTGCCAACATAATGTATATTAGTTTTTGAGCTTTATTTTTAAATGTGATTTTTGTTTTTAAATGTGTGCAATTAAACTAAATGTTGATCTCATGACCTTGTTTAGTGTTTGTTTATTATTATGCTTACTTATTTGTGGTCTACTTTTTCAGCTCCATATATAAGACTTATTAGGGGTTCCACAAAATTCTTTCAAGTTTAAAAGTGTTCCTTGGCCAAATAAAATTGGGAAACACTGGTCTAAAGGGTGTTTACAAATGCTAAATAAAGATATGGTCCTTGCCTGAATGCCCTAAATCACATAATTCCAACAAGAGTACGTTCAGAGATTTGGCATGGCAGTCGCTTAAATCTTTCATCTGACAGAGGAAAGGAATGGGACTGGCACGTTACTGAAATGAGTTATGTGCAGGCCTTGGGGAAATAAGGGTTTTCAGACTGAGAGATTCAGTTCAGCTGCTGGCAGAGGGGCATTCTTACATGGCTGTTTGCTGACCACTTGCTCTGAATTTTGATGTTGTTTGGCTCTTCGGTTTGAAATGGTTGCCGACCTCTGGACTAGGTGATCATGACTTGGAAGTCTGGGTCTTTCATCCTGTGCGCTCATGCAGTAACGGTACAGATGCATCTGAGGCAGGCTGTGGGACCTGCTGCCAAGGGCTGACGGTCTGTGAAGTTTGGAACTAGTGGGGGTCCAAATCGCTGGAACTAGGGACTGTGGTGTAGGCTCTGAAATCTTTTTTTATCTCAGGTGATAGGACAACCTGTCAAGGTCCTAAGAGTCTATGCCACCTCTGTGTACTACCTAAGCAAGAAGGTGGGGGCAGCTCCTTCTCAGACCCTTTGTGAGGAAGCAACAACCCTTTGGACTCGGTTCACAGAGTACTGCACTTATCTCCTAGCCCCAGGCTGCGTGGGAATACACAGAATGCCATGAATGATGCTCCCGTCTGTTGGGGGATATATTTCGCTAGTAGGGGCCACCTCAGTCTGCCACCAGGTGCCCCCTGTCAGTAGAGTCCTGCATGGATATAAAATTGGTATCCACATTTGCAAAAATGATCTCAAATATCCACATTCAGGGATGCGGCTATAAAGCGGATATTTGCTGATCTGCAGCGTTCTATATACAAAATTTGTATCTACATCTATATTTGCAAAAATGAGCCCCTAGATTGCTGAGTCAGGATGTGGCTACCCATGGACTTAAAGTGGATTTGCAAGGCTGTACCTGTACGTACATGTAAGCAAGGAAATAGCATTGTGCAGAGCGGGGTTAGAATTAAACTTGATTTTCATAGGCAAGGGGGAGCCAGTGCAGGAATTCAGCGGATGATGATGTGGTTTGAACAACTTATGACAAAATCCCCCAAAATAAAATTGAGCTTTGAGTACGTTTGGCCACTTCAAACTCTTAAGCAAGTGGGAGAATCCAGGGAAGTTTATATCTTTGTTACAGGTTGTGGCTGCAAATTCTTAATCTTTGCTCTTTTGAAATGTTATCGTTTCAACAGAAGAGATCTGTTGGAATAAATGCTGTTGAATTCCTTGAAATGTACATCCTGGTGCAAAGTAAATCTTAAAATGACACGGACCACTCGTTGTTTTTAAAGTTACAGACTAACACTCTGAGACTCTTAAAATAACTGTGTGAGATTCCAGCTCCTGCCTGTCTGACAGTTGCTCCGTTGGCAATGTTGCTTTAGAGTTTGTCACGGTTGCGAATTTGTGATCTGAAAATCAAGTGCATCAGCAGTTTCTGTTGGTATGAGTCTGAAAAGAATCTAGGTCGTTCTCCAATAGCATTGTTGCTGCATGGCTAATAAGAGAAAGAAAGTGAGTGAGGAGGACAGATATGGCTTGGGATGCATGAAGAGTTGAGACCTCAGGATACGGAAGAGATGTGTCATTTCTAGTTATTTCCTTGACCATAATTGCATTTGGGGATGAATGCTATAGTCAAAGAAATGTAAATGTAAAATGCTGGTAGCTCAGCAGAGTAACTTGCACATTCAACTGTCACCTTCGAAATTACAGGTGGAGAAGTCCTGTCATCCTGTCAAGGCATGGAACATCTACTTTCTGCATCTAGCCCTTTTAAAAACAGCCCATCCAATCCAGAACATAAAACACACAGCGCTGTGTGACACTGCTCAGTTGTATTAGTACCTGATGATTGAAAGAACTTGGTTTCAAAAGGTGGCCAGCAGCAGGGTTGAAAGTGGAGAAAGCAATGACTTGCAGCCAAGCTGCTTGGGAGGTCTGTCTGGCAGAAGGTCCTGCTGCCTTGGAAAGCTAGCAAGACAAGCAGCCCTCTCTTTCTGTTAAGTGTAGGTAGAGCCCTGTAAATCCACCAAGATCCACTTTATATCCCTGGGTATTCATGTCCGTGGGTGTAGGTATCTGCGACTCGTTTTTGCAGCTAGGGACGCAGATGCGAATGCGAAGTTTTGTATCCGTTCGGAGCTGTACAGCTGGGCTGCTCTTCTCTTTTCATAGCTTCTGCTCCGGTTCAGATTGAGGGAGAGTAGCTTGCTGGTCTGAGTTTCCATGAAGCTGTGCTCCGCTGTGTTTTGTATTTCAGCACATGCGTAAAAATCCCTTTACAGGACACACAACTTCTGGGATCTCTTCTTATGGAAGAAACAGAGTGGGGCTCTTTCTGCTGCATTTGGCGCCCCAGAAAGCTTTTCTTTTAGACACGACATTGCTCCGTGGACGCGTGTGCTTGAGGATTTGAAGCAAGAAGTATGGCTTTTGTGGTGGGTGCTGACTTTGATTGGTTTGGTAGGAGGTGTGGAAATACTTTAATACTGATACTCACCTGTTCCTTGAATCCAGAATAGACTGTCGTCTTTAAGAGAAAATAGCTCACAGGGTTTCCTTGACACACACTCTATTTGGTCCAAGTGGTGTGTTCAAAGAAATTAAAATATCACCTGGTTTAAAAAAACAAAACGAAATGAAGGAATAGAAAATACAGCGTATCCAGTGAACCGGTTAGCCTCAATAAATACCAAGAATGTGTCTGGTGTTTTACCTCTTATGCTGCATATTTGAAAACACATCACTTACTGGTGTAGTTCTATTTTTAGTAACACATCAACAAATTGGTTAGTTTTACCTTCTGTTAATATGTGCTGCTGGTGTAGTGCCCTTTTACTGGTTAGGTTTTGTGGGTGTTTTGTTTCTGCACTAACCTTGACAGTTTCCTTTTTTTCCTTCCTCACTTAAACTTCTTTGGTGGGGTTCCTTGTGAGAGTACAGCTGCATTCTACACCATGTTTGATGGCAGGCATGTTCTGAAAATTAGTGCCATAGTCTACCAGCTAGACTGTGGTAGTGTGGTTTTGGACAGAGTTGTTGAATCTACAGGTGAACTGTACAATAGAAGTGCAAAGTATTTCTTTTAAATTTAGGATGAAAAAAATGCACAGGGGGATTATTGGCTTGAATTGCTCTTAGGTTATTTTAAAGGCAGCATATTTTTATTTTAAAGAGACATTTAAATTTTGCTGTAGTTTCTTCAGTGCAGACTTCTCCTCCGAGTCTACTTTGCCTAATTTAGCTAAAAGGGAATTTATTAAATGAAAATCTCAGGTTCTGTGCTGCAAATGTCAAAATTTCAATATGTATGTGTTTCAGAGGGGTTTTTTTTAAGTCATTTAACTCTCCTTTTACTTTCATTTCCATGTTCGATCTTCATCTGTAATTCTGGAGTTGTGATTCACAGCAGCCTGTAAAAATGGATCTGTTTTCATTTCGTAGTGCCCCCACCCCCATGCTGTTAGATCTTGCAAACGTGACTGGACAAAGCACTAGAAAACATATGGCAAGTTGTGAAATAGTGCTGCCCTGCTTCCTGTATGGGAACTGGACTAGGAGTAGGTGATTTCATACCATCTCTTAACTATCCAGTGCACTGGCCTTCTGGGAGGGACTGCAGGATGATAAAGGACAGCTGATTTGGCTCTACTCCTAGAATGCTGACGCTTCCAGGAAAACGTTTTACTGGAAGACTGATTTTATATAAACTGCGCTGCTAGTTATAAGAATTATTTCAGGGTGACTGTTACAAGAATATACTGTAATTACCACTTGGGTTTACATAAACTCAAGGAGGTCTCACTCCAGATTACAACTTTCTCTATTTCTCAAGTGTTTCCTCGGCTTGACATGCAGCCTCAGCAGTTCAGTAAAGTAAAACGTGGAACAAAATCTCTCTGTCCTATGTACAAAATGTTCCAAGTGCAAAACACGATGCCTTCAAATGAACTGGAGGGTGTATAATAAAAAGCAGCATGGCCTAATCATTAAAGCATAGGACCCTACAGTTGATAGAGGCCCCCAGTTCTTATCTCAACTATGGAATAGATTTGGGCAGCAAACTTAATCTCCTTATGTGTAATTCAGAGTTAAAATTTACATAGCTCGCTAATGTCTTGAGAAATCGAATGGTTTTGTTTTAAATGCTTGGACAGCCTCGTGTGGAAGAGGTTAATCATTAATGTTGTGTGCGCCATGGAAGCTAACTTGTGTGCCTCTGGTTTTAATTTTAGGACAAGGAAACCTGCATGGGCGTCAACAATCAAAGTTATACCTGTGAAACGGGCCACTGTTGTGGACAGTCGCAGTGTTGCAACTACTACTATGAACTCTGGTGTAAGTCTCTTCATTTTTTTTATAGCCTCCCTTCATAACCGCCGTGACCACAAGCCTTTTTCTGGAAAGTTTCTTTTGTGTGTTTCTACAACAGTGGCCACCGCGGGATCCCTGTTTTGGGCAGGACTTGAATGCTAGGGGCAAGTAGGACCTGGTTAGCCTGGCATCTTCGGGGGTATAATGACAGTGGTACATCCCCTAACTCCCTCCTCACCCCCAAAATCCCACTTCTATGACTGCGTACTAGGGGTCTGCAGTGAAAAACCTTCCCCATTTGGCCTAGGCAGCTGTGCTTGGCTTCAGAGACAAACACCCAAGTTGGTTCTTGTTGGAATAGAACATTTCATACTTTTTTGTAAGCGTGGATTCTGTTCTCATTAAAGGCCAGATGCTCTCTTAACAATTTGTATTTGCCTTTTGGCCCTAAACTCAACTGAAGGATTCATGAAAGTCATTTTATCTTTCAATTATTTTAGACTGTCTGCAAACAGAAGCACCACACTAGGTTGCTTTACATTTGATTCACTTTGTTTACAAGGTTGTTGTTTTTTTAAAGCATCAGGACTAGAAATTTCATCTTTAAAACCAATTCCGATGTAGTGCACAATTCCCCTGTTGAGGAAGGAGCTCGGGGAAGATTCTGTGGATGTAGAGTAGATATGTGGGGCCCTGATTAACGAACACTGTTATCTACTCTCCTTGCTAGCTCCTTTTTTTTCCCTCTAGCCTCTAAGGTAGTGGCTTTCAACCTTTCCAAACTACTGTACCCCTTTCAGGAGTCTGATTTGTCTTGCGTGCCTGTCTTCTCCCTGCCCCCAAGTTTCACCTCACTTAAAAACTTTTGGCTTACAAAATCAGACACAAAATACAAAAGAGCTGGTTAAGCAAGTCGTCATATGAAATTTTAGTTTGTACTGTATTGGCTTGGCTAGTGCTTTTTATGTAGCCTGTTGTAAAACCAGGCAAAAGTATCTAGATGAGATGATGTATCCCTGGAAGACCTCTGCATACCTCCAGGGATCCTTGTACCCTGACTGAGAACTTCTGCTCCAACGACTAAGATTGCCCATATTTTGTTTTCTAATTAATCCAGAGGATGGGATTCCTTTATGTTGCAGATACATCTGCTGACCCAGAAGTACTGGAGATGTCCCAGAGAGTATGTTTTCTTTTAAACCACTGCAGTGATGCATATCACTTCGGTGTAAGCACTGTCTATGCTGGGGTGGCCAAGCCGTTACAGATAAAGAGCCAAAATAGTGGTGGATACAGCGCAAAGAGCCGAGGGAAAGAAGTTGTTGGGGGGGGAAGCTGTCCCTTTAAGAGCCACATGTGGCCCAAGCAGGCTTCCGTTGGCCACAGCATCAGCTCTCGCTGCTCCAACTGGAGCCCTGACCAGACAAGGAAAAAAAGTCAGAGCAGGGGAACGCAGAACAGCCGCGGGTGCCGAGCCGCAGGTGCCGGAACCGCAATTTTTCCTTTGAAGATCCACATGCGGCTCGCGAGCTGTGGGTTGGCCACTCTGGTCTATGCCAAGAGGAGGGAGTCACCCTTCGTCTTAGGTAATCCACCTCCCGAAGCGGCAGTGCTAGATTGACAGAAGAATTCTCCCGTCGATCTAGTGCTTTTTAACCCCAGGGTTAGAACAGCATAGCTGCATCTCTCGGGGGTGGATTTTTTCACTCCTCTGGGACTTAGGCTACTACAGCAGGGATCAGTGCTCTGAGATCAGTCCACCTGCGCTCTAGCTGGAGCTACATCAACTTTCTTCAGTAGTGTAGACCTAGGCATAGTTATCCTGGTGTTAGGTCTCACTCTAGACTAGCCCATTTCTTGATGGCACCCAAGAGAGAGAAGTTGATTTCAGATAGCAGGATTCTTATCAGTGGTGTAGGGGAAAAGGGAGGCTCAGATAATCTCCCTCCACCTTATGCAATCCAGGAAGTGGGGTGGTGATAGTGTATTTCTATAATACAAACGGTTGTGTAGAGAGGAGGAGTGAGCACAAGAGCCTTGGAGTAGTTGTGAACTGGTCACCCATCTCTAATGTGCGGATACTATTTATCACCGCAGCCCGTTGTCTCGTGGCTTTTATTTAGCTGTTCTACCTCCTCTTAACCCCTCTGATGCTGGCAGTCTCCTTTTCCCACAGTGCTTTCCTTATGGATAATGTAGGAACGCGAACATCAGGCGCTCCGCTCGCCCCAGATCCAACGGCAGTGATTCCTGATGCTTTGCCCTTTGTCTGGAAATTTGCTGGACCTAAATTTTGCAGCGTGACCCTTGCATGCAGCAGCTCTTTGAATATGGAAATCAGGAGGCAGCTGCCTGCAGATTTTAAACCAGACAGTGCAGGGATGTGAAAGCGAGCTATGCACTCAGCACTGTAGGCCGTGTTTTTAAAGAATAAACTCAGTTGATTTTACCCTGTGCCCACAGAACGCAACAGTTCTTTGCATTGACAGTGCTTTGCTGCATCATCTAAGCAGTCGGGGGAACTGGAGATTTTGGTAGCTGGGAACCAAACGTTTGGGTGTGTGGCTGGGCAGATGAGGAAGGCAGTTGGATATTATGGCATGAGTAACTGGATATATGTGCAAGTGTTGTAGGAGAACAGCTAACGGAATAGGGATTCAAGCTGTCTTTAGATTGGAGTCCTAGCCCAGTGTATCTCAATGGGACAAGTCCGACCTCAGCTGTTACTTCAAGCCGGCGGAAGGCCCAAGCAAATACACTGCCAAAAGTGCAGAACTGGGGTGAAAGACTGGCCAGTGGAGGGCGGGGCCCTGGATTCTCCTGCAACCAGGCAGCGTGGTCTCCAACACCCTAGCCAGGATCAGGTAGCCCAGGCAGTAGGGAGGCCAAGCTCCCCCAGTCACCTGCCCCGAACCACCCCACAATCCAAGCTCTCCCCATACCCCCTAATTCTCTGCCCCAGAGCCCCCTGCATCCCCCAGTTCCCTGCTCTGACTCCTGTACCCCCCCCACTCTGAACCCCCAACCCCTGCTGTGATTCCCCCCTCCCACCTGGGGGTTTGCTGTAGGACAGTACCAGGGTTCCCTGTAAGTGGGGTGCTTGTGCGGAGAGATTTGATGCTGCCCGGTTGATTAGCAGAGCACCCGCATTCAGGGTTTGTGTTTCTTTGGGTGGTGCACATTCACACATGCCTCAGTGCGCACACAACTTTATTCCTCACATGGGTGGAAAAGATTCAAAGGAACATTGGACAGTACCTGTAAAAAAAAATGTAAGTTACATTTACCCCGATCCCTGCAGTTTGCATTTCCCAGGGTTTCTTTGCCTCCATGAGAACTAGAAACAGTTTTCATGTAAAAATTCAGCTTCTGGAACCCGAATTTGCATGTACAGACCTCACCACCCATTGCACGGAAAACAGACCATGCAGCACCCTGTGTGTATCCAGGGAGCACTTCGAGATCCTTCATGTTGTGTGAAGAGTAAAATCATTAGTAAATCGTATTCACCCTGCATTGTGGTTCCTTCTTTATGCTCATTGCGAATTCTGATACAGTTTTTTATGGTAAGGAGTGCAATCTCTCTGCTAAACTCGCTGGAGAAAAGTTGCAATTCATCTTGACCTTTTCAGGACCCCTTGTTCCAATCCCAGGCCTCTTTTCCAGTCTTGCTGAGACAGATCCTTGATTGATTTACCACAGTGCCTTCGGGGAGGGGTGGCAGGAGAGGATGTTGTTGGAATGGAAAGAAACTTGTCCCTGGCCGGACATGCCTCCTGTAACAGGATCCCGTCTTGTGGGCCGGGGGAGTGGTTCTGTAAACAGGTTCTTTTTCCCCTTTCAGGACTTGGAGGAAGCCTTGTGGATTTAGCAGTGGAAGGGTCTGAAAGATTCTGGAAGTAACTGGGAGGGAGAGGTCTGTAATATTCTGAACCAATTAAAGGAGATGAGGGTATGTGGAGGGAGGCAGGGGCAGATGGGGAAGCAAAATCATTGTATTATTTTGTTAAGAGGCGGAGTGGAGGACTAAAGAACATGATATCTCAAGCAGGTGGATGGGCTGTGTTTAAAATTAGGTAACTGCGTGGTCCAGATTCCCCACCCGCCCCTTATTAAAATAAAATTTGAACCCCTTGGTGCCAAAAAAATACAGCCCCAAGGCCTGAATTCTCCGTTGCTAAGCACAAACTGCGATCCGGCTGGAAAGCTGAGAGGGGAACATGAAACGGAGACCACAACCTTCCTTTCTTGAGGGTGGGAGTTTGAAGTGGAGCGAACACCTACGTGGCAGAGAGGTTGAGTTGCTTTAATCCACGTTTTCAGAAGTGGTTTGGGAATCCCCAAAGGGGGGCACGTTCAAGGTGGTGACTATTATAAATAGGTTAATTATTTCCGTACTAATCCCATTTTCTCTTGCTTGTAATTTGCTGGAAATCTGAGTTTGCCCCTGTCCAAAGGTGACATTTTTGAATGTTTAAGGTGAAATGGTGGTTGTTTCTGAGCATGGAGAAAGTAGGATGTTGATACACATCAGGTCCTTCCCGCCATTTCACAGATGAGGAAACTGAGGATCAGAAGTTGAGAGAGGTGCAAAGTAAGGGAAATGCAGAGCCACTGTGGGAATCCAAGTTAGGTCTCCTGATACCTGTTCTTGTGCTTTTACCACAAGACCATCCTCGGTAGTGGCTGGCCATTGAGTCAGTCAAGTCAAATGCTCTATTGGTCTTTGGACCAATCTATTTTAACACTTTCATTAATGACCTTGACACACAAAATGGGGGGTTGCTAATGATATCTGCAGATGACGAAGTTGGGAAGTATCGCCAATACACAGGCAGACCAGAATATCTTATAAGATTTGGGTAGCCTTAAACAGGAAGATTAGAAATGGGATTAAATTTAATAACGCAAAGTGCGAGGTCACGAATTCAGGGACTAAGCCCAAGAATTTTGCTTCCAGTTGGAAATGAGAAGGGGGAAATCCTGGCTGTATTGGTTGATCACAGGGTGACTGGGAGCCACTATGAGAGGAGACTAAAAGAGCTTGGCTGAGGGGAGCTCTGATTGCTCTCTATAAATACACCCGAGGGATAAACAACAGGGAGGGAGAGGAGTTGCTTAAGTTAAGAAGCAATCTTGGCGCAATAACAAAAGGGTAAAAACTGGCCATCGACCAGGTTACACTTGAAATTAGACAAGGGTTTTTAATCGTCAGAGGAGTAAAGTTCTAGACCAGACTCCCAAGGGGAGCAGAAGGGCAAAATCCCTAGCTTGTTTCAAGCCTGGGTTTGAGGTTTATGGAGGTTCCATACAATGGCATAAGCCCGCCGTACCTATTAGCAAATATTTCCAGCCACCAGAGAGGGGACGCTGGATGGGGAGGGTTCTGAGATACTACAGAGAATTCTTTGCCGTGTGGGAGTCGTTCCTTACCCCCATGCTCAGGGTCTAACATATTTTAGATTGGGAAGGAATTTCCCCCGGGTGAGGCCGACAGAAACCCTGCAGTGCTTTTTACCTTCCTAGGCAGTGTGGGTAGAGGTCACATGCTGGTATTTGAACAAAAGGAAACGGTGAAATTGCTGTCACCCGCAGTCTTTAAATCAAGAGTTGAGGACTTCAGTAACTCAGCCAGAGGTCAGGTGCCTGTTGCAGGGGGCGGTGGGTGAGGTTCTGTGGCCTGCAGTGACATGAGGCAGGCTGATCACAGTCATCTCTTCTGGCCATAATGTTTGAGTCTGATGCTGGACGAGGCAAACAAGTCTCTACAACAGGGCTACTCAACACGTGGCCCGTGGACCGTTTGTTTGCAGCCCACAATACGGTTTGGGTTTCCACGGGGCTCAACATGCAGCCTGTGGGTGGGAGCCAAAACAAAAAAGCAGGCAATAGAATGGTCTTCTGTTGATAGCGTTCTGGTAGTTAAATTCCTGGACTGTCATTGCTCATTAAAAATGCCGTCATATGGGTGGAAATCGGGTCAATATTGCATTTTATTACTATCAGCAGAACAGGCTGAAATGGGGCCTGCGTGTTGTGTAGTCTTGCCTTAATCTTTGTATTCATGCCCATCAGTGAAAGAGAAGCTATTTGCATATATTTGCATGTCTATGCAACCACACTTAAGTTGTGGCCCTTGGCATGTGCTGTGAGTATCATTGTGGCCCCTGGGGCTTCCATAGTTGAGTAGCCCTGATCTACATGGTGTTTAACCAAAAAAAGGTGGGGGGGGGAACCAACTTCTTGGGGCTATAGGAAAATACTGTACATAGGAATAATAACCTGTCATTGACTCATAACACATTTTGGCAGTCCCTGGTTTTTGAGTGCTCTGCTGAGTAGCCAGTGTTTTACTGGCGGTTTTATTCTATGGAACTTTTATACAGATACTTTTATATTCAGTGAGTAAGACTGCTTGGCTGTTAGGATTATTTCTAGATCTACGTTTCCCCTCTGAGTTGCCTCAGCTGCTTTTGTCCCTGAGCAACGATGCTGGTCACCCCAGTTCTGAAAGAGAAACTTTCATGTGCAAGTACGGGAGGAAGAATTGTAAAAGAAAAACATTCTCCATTTGCAGACAGCACGGTTTATATTATTGATGTCCTGAACCATACTCTCACTAATTCTCTGCACGCATTCCTTGGGACCTCGAAAGTGTTTTTCCCCCAAAAAAATCCTCAGTCAGAATATTTATACTGAGAACCCTGTGAGTTTCCAAAACCTTTGCAACCAGTGTTCCCTGTAATCTGAGCGCTTGTGTGGCCAATCAGCAGAGGTTCAAATGCCTCTCAGCTGATTTGTAGTGCACCCACAGCTAGCTTTTGGATCCAATTGGTGATGCACATTTGCACATGCTTTGGTGCACGTGAAAAAATTCATTCTGCACTAGAGTCATGAATAGTTAACTGGGAAGCATCACAATTACCAGGGGATTCTTACCAGGTATGGTTAACCAGCGCAGCCCATGCTTAGACTAAAATAGGGAGAGAAATTAAGAACAACCTTGTCACTGTTAATGTTTCAGAAATGTTGTCACTTATTTCCCCGCCATTTATAGCCAATTTCAGAAGTTAAGTTGAGCAAAATCATCTTACAATGGCGTAGGCCGATCCATAACTATTCAGTGTAGCTTGGTAAGAGTCACAGAGAGAAGGGGAAAGGAGGTGAGACAGTACAGAGCTCTTGGCCCTCTTTACTGGTTGCTTTGTTAAGTGGGAGCAGCAACAGTCTTGCCTAGTCTGAGCTGTGATGATCTAGTGCCTCCGCAGCACCAAAGAAAGGCAGGAGAGTTCCTTAGGGATATATCTACACTGTGTTGGACACCTCTGGCTGCTGACTTTGGCTAAGGGGGTGTTGAATTGTGGTGTAGACAAGGGAGGGGGTGTTTGAATTGTGGGACCCTCCCACCTTGCAGAGTCCTGGAGTCGAGATTCTAACGCAACCGTCTAAACGGCAGTTAAATATCCCCTTAGCTGAGTCTGGCTAGTCTGAGTCAGCAGGCCCGGGCCAGCACACAGTGTAGTCATCTAGCCCTCAGCAGCCATTTGCCCTTCCACCCTCTTGCCGCTTGGGGCTGCTTGTGTCTTGGACTAAGTTCCTGCGAAGCTGTGCGGCCACCCAGGTGCACAGCAGGGAGAGTTGTCCTCTCCCCCACCACAGCCCTGGGCCATCCTGCACCCCAAAACCCTCATCCCCAGCCAGGGCCCTCCCCTCCCCCCCACGCACCACTCAGCCCCACTCCTGTCGCACATCATCTCCATATTGGTGCACATAACAAAATTAATTCTGCACGTGGGTGTAAAAAATGAGAGGGAGCGTTGCTCTGAGAGCTGGTTCTCCAGTGGCCGGGATGTGTTCTGAATCTTGGTGTTCATCTTGGATTTGAGGCCGCTGTTTCAACTCGCCACTTGTGTTCGCAGAGCAGCGCCAGGGGTTCATTGGCTGGTCTTCACCGGGCCTCTAGCGTTGTAACTTCCTCTGGCGCACAAAGGAGTGCTATATCTCTCAATGGCTTTCCCCAGGATGGAGACAGAGTTACGTAGCACTGCTGCCTCTATTGACTGGAGCTGAAAGACAGCGACGCCTCAAGCAGGAATGTTCCCAGCTGGTTATTCCTGGTCTCTTGGAGTGTTAGGCAGTAGTTGCCTCGTATGGCTGGAGGCTCAGCATTAGTTGCACTTAATCTCCATCGTCACAAGCTCTGAGGACGAATAAACAGGGGTTGGAGTTTTGACCCTTCTGCTCTACAGACATTTGTTGTATTGGGCAGCTGCTACTATTGTATGGTAACTTACATAGTCAGTAGCCTCACAGTCTGGCATGGAACAGCCTCGTCTCGCATCAAGCAGCGTGGACCTGGCCTTTGAGATCAGACTGGTCTCTTCCCAATGCTACTTGGAGGACTCCAGTGCCCCAAGATTGCAACGCTGATTAAAAGGGGCTGCCCATTCTTGAGTGACAAAAACATTGATCCCGGAACTCGCTTCTATTCAAGCATCTTTGGGCAGGACGCTGCTACCCGCAAGGATGCCTGTCAGTTAGTGAAACGGCCCCACTCCCAGCACTCGATGTTACACAACGGGCCTGAGAGACAGACGCCCACTGCAGTGTCTTTTGGCTTGGCCTACAGGAGGTTCCTGCCAACAGAATAGTGGCATTTACCCAAGTTTACCGTGATCTCTAGGGCAGATTATTCTGTTCCTGCCCTTGCAACGTGAACACGAATGAAAACATGTTTTCCATCGTGCAGTGGATAAAAGAAGCGTCCCTCGGTGTGAGCTTTGAAACGTTGCCCTTGGTGAGCATGGCCGTTATGCCTCCTGCTATCAGACAGAAAATGACCCTTCCCCATTTTGGTGACATGTTGTTCAGGTGAGGCTTAAAAAAAAATCTGGGCAATTCCACGGTTCTACTGGGAAGGGTGACTCAGTAGTAATTAGGGATGTAAGCGACTGCTTGAGTAGTTGACTACCTGGTAAGCTTAGTCTTATTGGGTAGTCAAGTCACTACTTGAAATTCCATCAGCGACTCGATTGGCTAATTCACCGCTACTTAACATCCCTAGTAGTAATTCGACATGGTTACTGTTTCCATCCCATCCCTGCTTTCTGTCTCCAAAGGCAGATGTGTGACAGAAAAGGGGTTGATTGTACTGGGAACAGAACCACCAGCCATGGGATAAGGCCTGTTTTGGCTGCGTTCAGCTCCGTCTTCTGCTCTTACTGGGACAGTGCGTTTGAGGCTGTGCATGGAGCTGACGTCATGGTCTCGAGTGTCTTACAAGACAAGCTTTTGACGTGTTACGGCACAGAGCCCTGGTGCAAAAGCCAAACTCCCTGGCTTTGAGTCTGATGCAATAGACACTTTGCAATTGCAGCACTATTGCTTTATCCTCCACAAAACTTGCTCTTGATCCCAGGGTGTCTGAGCGAGGTCTTTTTTGAGCTGGGGGTGACCTCTGCTTTTGACAGAACTGTGTAGTAAACTGATCAATATTCAGAAACCTCCGTACATTTGATCGTTGTCCTGTATGGCCTTTTCACCAGCAACACGAGCCTTTCTGTCCTAGGGATGTAACATCCTGGTAAAAAAGTTGACTGGTTTAATCAGCTCATGGTGATCCTGCATCACGGGCTGCTCCAGGCTGGCCAGGCGCTTTGCAGCACGGGTGGGAACTGCTCCCACCGAGCCTACCACGCTGCAATGTGGTACGATTGGTCCGGCCAGCCTGGAGCAGCCCCCTAACTGTTAACCGGTTACCCCAGTAAGCAAGCCGGTAAGGGGCATGCTTACCAGTTAACCCTACAATGTCATTTCTGTTTGTCTGAGGGAGCTTGGTGCCATGCACCAGCAAGCCAAGAAGTGATCTTTCTTCCAAAGAAGGCACTTTACATCGCAGGGTAGCAGGACACCTGCCTGTCCTTGTATCACCTTCCCTGGAAGGGATCATTTTGCTCCAACCCATATGAAGCCAGCAGTTACCTTCCAAGTGGGAGCGAGAAAGTTGTTGATACACATCAGGGAAAGATTTTTCAAAGGCACAGAGGGCTCTTTCGGGGGGGGGGGGAGCACCAAACTTCTGTTTTGCCTCTGGGATATCTCCCCAGTTGTTTGTCTGAGGGAATTTGCTCTTTGCTTTCTTCGTCTTTGAAACAACTCCGGCAAGGCTTTTCCTTAGTTCCTGCTGAAGAACAGTTTATCCTGTGCAACAAGGAAACCGTCTTTTCTTTTGTGCTCATGCTCCAAGGGTGGGAAACCAAACGCAGAGCGTACTTACAGGGTGGGAGGCTGTTCTGAAAGCCCTCCCCAGGGAATTATTCTGGAGACATTCTGTTGCCTCTGGTACACAGGAAGTCGGACTAAATCGGAGTGGGCAGCCCGAAATGGAGGATGGGCTGCATGAGCAGCCCTCCTCCACCTCAGTGTGTCACAGCAGCCCGCGGGAGGGATGTTAAAATCAGATTAATCAACTCATCCGATAGCCAATGGAATCTCCATCGACTATTTGATCGATTGATAAGGGCGCCTCCGCTTTGAGATGTGGCAAGAGCCCACCCAGCTGTGGCTACGTTTCAAAGGTGGAAGTGCCGCTGTGTCCCCCGCTGGCCCCAGGCTCCACGCGGCGCTTCCGCTTTGAAATGTACAAGAGCCCCCGCAGTTGCCATAGAATCCCGTTTACTCTCCTGAACCGTTGTGTAGCGTTGCCGTCTGTGCCGCAGCTGCCACACTTCACCACGAGGTGCTTGTCTATCAGTTTGGGCTCCTTTGGGATAAGATACACGTCGGATTCATCTGCATAATCTGGAATCCTAAGTCGTGGGTGGGCGCTATCTCTATCACAGAGCTCTGCTGGCGCAGCTGCGATGGCTTACCAGCGGCATCTCTCCAGCCCTGGTTAACGCGCACACTTACCAGGACGCAAATAATTCCTGGGGAAATGAACCGATGAAATGGACGAGAGTGAGCCGCTCTGGTGTTCCGTTTAACCGCCCTGTCCTAGTTGGGAAGGGGGGGGGTGTAATTCACAGCTGTTCTTGCAGTGTGGCTGTGGGTGACTTGTCTCCACATTTCAGTTGGGATTCAAGTGGGAAAGTTGATTAAATGAGATCTGAACCTGTCTTGGGGTTGACTCCATAGTGAGGAAGGACCTGGTTTCACTTCCTAGCCTAGCAAGGGCCTGAGCGAGTGGAGAGCGTCTCTTTCAAGGGGAGGTTCTGGGCATTCACAGCAGCCAGAAAAGGGCAGATCGGTCCCTCGGGGTGGTGCTGGCAATTGGAGGGGGGGCGGCCCTCCCTACAGCGCTCTGGATAAAGGCCTCTTGGGCGTGGGAGGGATGGGGGAGAAATAGCAGCGCTCTGACACCTGGATGGAACTTGCGTGCAGCTCTTGGGACTCAGACATTCACCTTGGTTTCCGTGACCCTCGCAGGACGCCGGGCAGAGTGGACTGGCTGGAAAATCTGACTTAACTACCGAGGCGTGCTGCTCCTGCTGGGATGCTCCGCTGTGGGAGGAGGGGGGCCCACGCCCAGTCTGGCTAAGGGGCTCTCCTGCAGGCTGCCACGCTAAGCAGCGGGCAGAAGAAGGGGGCTGGCTGGAAGTGCACCCCACACCGGTCTGGGGCTGCCCCTCCTTAGGGAAGGGGGGCTGAATCCCCCATTCCTACCGACGCTGCTGGTTGCTTGCTGTTCCCCTGCTGTCACTGTCAGGGAGTGAGAGGAAAGAACACGTCGTCCCTGCCTTCTTCCCTCCTGGCTGGGGCAGGGAGGGGGCAGAGGAATGTGTGACCCACCCTGCGAGTTTTCCTCTCGCCTCCGGACAGTGACCGAAGGAGAAGAGCAAGCAACAAGCAGCGTCGGTAGGAACCAGGCGGGGCGGAGGGGTCAGCCTCACTGCCCTTCCTAAAGGGCGCCCTTGCTCCCTCTGTCCTGAGTAGGGTTGCCAGGTGTCCGGGATTAACCCGGACAGTCCAGTATTTTCGCCTCCTGTCCAGTAAAAAAATTCAGAAAATACCGGACACCTGAAATGTCTGGTATTTCCTGGGTGTTTTTTTCCCCTGCCAGGAGGCGAAAATACAGGACACCTGACAACCCTACGACACACTCAGCAACCGGACCCAGCCCCCCTCCCAAACCCCCCTCTATCCCAGCTTATCTGGGTCCTCTGGGGCTTGTCTTATGGCTAGTCCTGAGTCCTGCACTACCTTGTCCTCAGCCCTCCTGTTCTGATTCCTGCACCCCCCTACACACACCTCAGCCCTCCTGTTCTGATTCCTGCACCCCCCTACACACACCTCAGCCCTCCTGTTCTGATTCCTGCACACACCCCTACCTACCTCAGCCCCCTGTTCTGATTCCTGCACCCCACACACACACCTCAGCCCTCCTGTTTTGATTCCTGTACACACACACACACACACACACACACACACACACACACACCTCCTATCCTGCACTCCACCCCTGCACACCTAAATTTCTTAGAAGTTTCTGCACCCCTTATTCTCTTCCCCCTGTCCCTAACCCAAGGACATGATACTATAGTACCTGTAAGAAATGTAAGGTGTTTACCTGCAGATCCTAGGAGATGCAGAGTACTCACAAAACATTAACACTTTTGGGCACAAGATCAAGTCCTGTCCCTTAGGCAAAATAATTGTAAAATGAAAGACCGATCCAGTACTTCCGTCTGCTTGGCCAAAATTGGACTGTGGGCTGATTTATGTACCTTGCTGTGTTAAGACAAGGCCTCGTTCTGCGAGCTTGGCAGCACAGTAAATTGTAGTTGTGTGTGATGGGTACAGTGAAATTATTCAAGGTTAGTGCTGGTGCATTGCTTTCGGTCCTGAGTTCGGAATGAAATATTTCTCATTCCCGAGATTCCTACGTTCTGCATCCTCTCTCTCCGCACCTTCTAAAAATAAACAGGCTTCTTTTTCTCAGGAGGGGACCTCTTGAATTTCACTTTATTTCAATTAATGCTATTTTATACGCAGAGGAAACACTTTTGCTATCATGTATAATACCAGCATTGGAAATGGGCATTTATCTAGTTAGTGTGTAGGAGCAGAATAGAAAATTGTAAATGTCCCATTTAAAAGGAAAATCTTATTGCAACCTTAATGAGGGAGAAGCTGTCAGCCGCTGCATAATATATGTGTTTTAAAGGGATGCTTCTAAGTGAGTTAGGCCAAAAATTAGGTTTAAAAAGAATAAACCAGAGATTAATCTGAACCAAACACTCCTAAGCATTGTGGCTAGAGGAGGCGGTATCCTACGGCAATGAGTATTTCTAGAAAGATCATCCTGGGATGAGGTGGTTGGGGTTGGTTTTGATTTTTGGAAAGAATTGGATAAAAAGCGTTTTATGTTGTAAAATTTCCTTGTGAAAAAGCATTGCACCATTGTGCGAACATGCACAAACCGACGAGTTTGAACGGCTGACTTCATGCTCTCCAAAATGAGAGAAATGAAAGCAGTGACCTTAAAGAGTGGAAAACACTGATGAGTTTTGGTTTCTTTAAACTTTCCCTTTGGATGATCAAAGGTGCTGGACTCCAAAAGGAAATTTTGTGTTTGAGATGTGTGTATAAAACTATAATTTTTCACCGGAAACACTGTTACTTCACTGTTTTAAGCACACGCATGGGAACGCAAACAAAGACGATAATTGACAAAAACAAATTCTTGCTGCAGGGTCCTTTACCTGCCAGTAGGGGATGGATAACCTCTTTCCCACCCTACCCCCGTTCCTCCTAACCCCAGGAGAGATCTAGCCCAGAGTTTAACTTCTAGTTAGGTCTTTAGAGACATGGGTACAGGATCAGTCTTTTCTAAATTCAGAGCTACTCGTTCAGCCTGTGCAATTAAAGGAATACAAAATCAAGTTAGGACGCTCCACGCCGGGGTTCTGTGGCCTTCTCTCTGCTTGCTTCTGTCACAGGGAAAGATCTGTTTTTTGTGAACAACTCAATTCCCTCCGGTTCCTTCCAGTCTGATCCCTGCACTCTAGAGCTGGCTCCAGCTCAGAGAGCCCACAAGACCCTGAGGGGGGCAGACACTGCTGTCCCATCCCTCCCCTCTCCTACCCCGTTCCAGCCCCCTGCCATGCAGGAGAACAAGTTAAAAATCACTTAGAAAAGTTAGATGTCGTCTGCAAGACCCCAAGGCTGATGGAATGCATCCTGCAGTACGCAAGGAGCTGATAGGTAAAGGCTCAGATACCTCCTCTATCAACTTTGAAAAATTATGGAAGTCAGGAGAGACTAATTGAGGCCTAATCAGCACAGAGTAGAGCGGAAGAATGACTTCTCGGTCTTGCTCACAACACACCTGTTAATGCATCCCAGAATCAGGTTTGCTTTTTTCCCAAAGCTCTTGCCACCTCTCCCAGCTTGGTATCATCTGCAAACTTTATAAGCGTACTCTCTCTGCCAATATCTAAATCGTTGATGAAGCTATTGAACAGAACCGGTCACAAAACAGAGCCCCGCAAAACCCCTCTTGTTACACCCTTCCAGCATGATTGTGAACCCATTAATTACTCCTCTCTGAGAACGGTTAGTTACACATCCACCTTATAGTAGCCCCCTCTAAGTTGTATTTGCCTAGTTTATTGATAAGAAGATCATGCAAAACCGTATCAAATGCCTTACTAAAGTTTAGGTATACCACATCCACCGCTTCCCCTTTATCCATAAGATTCGTTATCCTATGAGTCAGGTCGATATCAGACTTGTTTTCTATCCCTAAATGTTAAACTTGCTTTGTAATCTGCCAGAGTCCTTCCTATACAGTCCCAGGCACCGACTCCAGGGGTTTGGAGGTGCTCCCGATTAGCTGATTGCAGGCTGGGGCAGGGCTTGAGAGAGGGTAGCAAGCAGTCCGGGAAGGGGACGGAGTGGGGGTGGGGAGAGCAGAATGAGGGCGGGGCTGTGGCAGAGGGAGTGGCCTGGGGGCAGCACGGGGTTGGCACACCCCTGGGGAAAAGAGAAATCCCGCGCCTGTGTACACTGCTGCTCGGGTGAGATCTATGCTGTGAAGGTGACGTGTCCTTCTGGTCTGCAGTGACCTGGTTTGCCATCGTCCCCTCTGCACAGCCCTGTCCATTTTGGCTAGGACAAACACTTGCGATGGGTGAGATTTTAAGGGGCGACAAGGTGCCTAGACACCTGGCAGTTCTTCGTCGTCTCTCCCAGCGCTCTGCTCTTTCAGGTGCCGAAGCGCATGTAACATTTCCCAGGTTGCGTTTCGTGCCAATGTATCCCTGAGTCTGGTTGTAACCTGTATGTTTTTGAGCCCAAGTACAGCATATGTAGGGCCCTACCATAGTCATGGCCATGAAAAAGAAGGCACCGACTGAAATCTGGCTGTGCATGTGCTTTTACCCCTATGCTCCAGATTTCACGGGGGAGACCAGCGTTTCTCAAATTAGGGGTCCTGATCCAAAAGGGCATTTCAGGGGGGTCGCAAGGTTATTGTAGGGGGGCTGATGGTATTGCCACCCTTACCTCTGCTTTGCTGGCAGCCAGAGTGTGGCAGCTGTTTGCCAGACACCTGTCCAACATTGCGTCTGCATTGCAGCAGGCCACAGCTCTGCCTTGCGAGCTGGACTCCCGGCCAGCAGCCGCCACTTTCCAGAGGCGAAGACAGCACCGCTGCCAGCAGCAGCACAGACATAAAGGCAGCAGCTCTACAAACCTATAGCTGTGAAATTGACCAAAGGAGACCATGAATTTGGTAGGGCCCTAAGCAGAACATCTGTGGAAATTGAAGCTTTAGGTTTGCACCTTGCTGCTTTTAAATATTATCCTCTAGGGATGGGAAAGTGGAACTGTGTAAACAGTTAACAGGTGAGCCAGGGCTCATCAGTTAACGTACACGGTTACACACAGGCTCCCAGTACGCAGGGAGTGAGCTGGCTTAAGAGCCGGTTCCTGGTGTGCACTAGCTTCTGCGGAGCAATCTGGCACCCTGTGCTGCTGCCTCTATCAAAGGCAGTTACGCATGGTGGCAGGTGGGAGCCGGCACACGTGGGAAGTTGCCTGTCACCCCACGCATAACCGTGTAATTGCTGACATTTTACTTAAGTTACTTAATTACATCCCTGTTCTCTAACCTTTTCCACTGCATCTTCCGTCCTCCCCTCGCCCCGTCCCAAGGAAGTAATTTGCATTGTTGAGAACTGTTTCTTTTCTTCCTCTTCGTTCCCAGGGTTCTGGCTGGTGTGGACTGTCATCATCATATTAAGCTGCTGTTGCGTTTGCCATCACCGGCGCGCCAAACACCGCCTCCAAGCCCAACAGCGGCAACACGAGATTAACCTGATCGCTTACCGGGAAGCCCATAACTACTCGGCCCTGCCGTTTTATTTCCGTAGGTACTTCCTACAGAGGGTCTGAATGTAACGGGGGGCAGGCTGGCTTTTGGAAAAGTGAAAGCCAGTGAATTGGTGAAGGTGGGGAGAAGCAGCTGGGTCAGAGCAGGAGGTTGGGAGCTGCTCCCACCCTGCTTGTGGTCCGTGGCAAGGAGGAAGTAAATTCTAGCTGCTGGGAACTCGAGGCCCTACTGACTCCGGAAGCAGATCTGTGCCAGCACCAGGACCTAATTGCTGGCCTTGTTCTGCTCCTGGATTATCTGGTCCTGCCTATGGAGAAGGTTTAAACAGACCCTGTTCAGGAGAGCTTGGGGGTTTCTGTGCTACTCCTGCCATCTCACCTCTTTTTACAGCTGCTTTGACTGGGCTAGAGGAAGTAGCTTGACAGAGGTCGGTCACCCGGGGCCTGGTGGGAACAGAGCCTCACCTGGGAGCCTTCTGGTTCCCAACCCTTCTCTGCACACTAGACATGTGAGGTTCCCAGGGAGCTGGCCAGTTCATTGTTACTGCAGCCGCAGGAGCCGTATTGGCGGGAAGAGGAGAGCAGTTGCCCTGACGTGTGCTCATATAAGGACGTGTCACCAGGAGTTTCACCTCTTAAAGAAAGTTTTGATCGGTTGCTTAATTCCATCCACTTGAGCCAGTTTTGCCTCCTTAAGAAAATCTTTCATTGACTTGTGGACCCCTTATAAGCATAAATAGAAAAGTGATAGAGATGCAGCCGTGTTAGTCTGGTCTAGCTGAAACAAAAAACAGGACCATGTAGCACTTTCAAGACTAACAAGGTGGTTTATTAGGTGATAAGCTTTCGTGGGCCAGACCCACTTCCTCAGATCAAATAGTGGAAGAAAATTGTCATTGTCCTTTTCATATGTGTTCATTTTTTTAAATTGTATCCTTTGGTATATATGGTTGTGACAATTTTCTTCCACTACTTGATCTGAGGAAGTGGGTCTGGCCCACGAAAGCTCATCACCTAATAAACCATCTTGTTAGTCTTTAAAGTGCTACATAGTCCTGTTTTTTGTTTCATAAATAGAAAGTTCCCCTTGGGACTCCTGGGGCAGCATTACTGTAGCCACACCAGAAATCCTGAATCCAAGGTTAAAATATGGACAAGTGTCTTATATTCCATGTCACTGGCCCCCCCTTACATATGCAAAAAGCTTCAGGAGGTGAAATCTTTGTTTTTTTAATTGAACCGTCTATGCCTATAGAACCCCAGCCTCATAATCACCTAATCCATTTCTTGCCTCCAAGGCAGGACTGTCATATTTAGTGCTATGCCCAGGGTGGTCCTGTAGCTACCGCATGGGACTGGGAGTCTAGAGATCTGGATTTTATTCCCAGCTCTGTACAGACTCCCTCTGACCTTGATCTAGTCATGCCTGCTTTCTGTGCCTCAGTTTCCCCTTCTCTGAAATGTGACTAATAATACACCCTGGATGGCATAGGGACTGGTGCTAACTCCTCATTGCTTGGTTTGGAAGCCGCTAGAGATGGGCCAGGAATTATTACCTTTGGTGAATGACATTGACCGATTGTTAAATAACAAATGTCGGGAAAGTTGCATGTGAAATAACTTCTCCTACTTCCCCATTTTAGGATTTTTGCCAAATTATTTACTGCCTCCCTATGAGGAAGTGGTGAACCGACCTCCAACCCCTCCCCCACCGTACAGTGCCTTACATCAGCAGGGTGTCCAAGCAGGCAGCAATAGCACGATCCCGGATACACCCCGAAATCTACAGCCAGCCCAGACAAGCTCTCCTCCAGCTCCAGGTGGCAGTCACAGCAGCACGGACAACACTGGGTCCCTCAGTGTCCGGGAGCCAGAACCCTCCATGACATTGGTTGAACGCACAGTCGCCAAAGGGCAGGGTACGGAGCCAGGCCACTCCAGCACTGCAGCGGAGCTGGAGGAAATGGCCGATCCCGTACCCTTCCCCGATAAGGAGTCAGAGTGCAAGGAGGAACTGCTGAAAGACTTCAGCTGTGAAAGCCTAGACCAGAACACCGCGCTGCCCGATGCCAAGGACAAGTCCCCCGGCAGGCACCGCCGTTTCACCGGCGACTCAGGCATCGAAGTCTGCATCTGCAACCGGGGCCACCCCGACGACGACCTCAAGGAGCTCAACGGGCTGATGGACGATGCTTTGGAGGGGCCCCTGGACTTCTGTGACAGCTGCAGCGGGCGCCCCCACGGGGATGAGGAAGAAGGGCTTTTTAATGCCTCCGAAGAGCAGCCCCGTGAACACAACCACCACCATCTGCCTCGGCACCCGGCGTGTGTCCTCCTGAACACAATAAACGAGCAGGACTCCCCCAACTCTCAGACCAGTCACTCGCCCAGCTAAAGTGGCTGAGTCCAAAGGGAGCCCAGAACAGGCTTAAGAACAACTTAAAAAAAGGTGACACAACCTTCCCCCCCACCCCCCAGATGTGCTTTTGGGGACATTCCCAAAACTCCTGCTTAGGAGGGTGGACAACTGTTCTTGCTTTGTTTTGTTTTTTAAATCACACCCCTCCTCCTACATAGGGTAGGGACTGCAGGTTCCAAATGAGACTTCCCTAACGATGATTTGGGTGATGGATTATTGTTGGTCTTCGTTTTCCAAAACCTGCTTGATCTTGCAAGTAAAGCTCAGCAAGTCTAACCCTGCGAGGATGAGAAATGCAGTATGGCTGCACCCTCCAGGTGTCTTCCCCAGAAACGCACAGCTTCCGATCGCCCTGGCAAGCTGCAGCCCACCAGTTCTGGTTTGAGTCGTGCTCTCGAAGGAGTAGAGCTAATCCAGGTTTTCCCCCACACCGCTAAGTCACTAGGTCAGAACAGCGCTGTCCCGCTGGTGCTTCAGGAACAGGTAGGGGGAGGAGATTGCCCACGCGAAGCTGGTTACGGACAGACCAGTTTCTTCCAGGTAGAGTGTTAGTCTAGACCGTACACGTCGCAGAAAAGGTTGCAGGTTTTGCCTGGACCTCTCTCTATTTTAAAGGCAAGTAGATGGCTTTCATCGATGCCTCTCAGAGCACGCCTCTGAGTTAGAATCCGGGCAGCTGGGCTGCCTTTCCAAGTACTGTGGTCGCTACGTGACATTCAACTTTGTGTGCTGCATCCAGTTTGGCCTTTTTTTTTTTATTTTATGTTTCATTTTATTATTTGTACCCTTAGGGCAGCACTTTAGTTGAGAGGACAAAACAAAAAACAGGGCTGTCTTCGGCCAGTGTGCCTTCAAGTTCCAGTGATGCATGTTGAACAAATGGGAGACAAAAGCTTCATCCATTGCAAAAATATTACTCGCAGTGGAGACCTGGGCAGTATTCTTTTTGTTTTTATCCAGACATTTGGTGTGATTCTGATGCTGACCACTGAAGAAATGAATGTCTAAGGGTTTTTTTTAAGGTGCCAAGTGGCTACTGTATGACGGCTGGGGGTGTGTGTGTGTGACTGCAATACATGCATGTCCTACTGGTAATACGAATCCTGCTGTAAGACTGCAAGACAATTTACTGTAGCTTTGCTTTAATAAACAGTAGAGTTTTTGTTAGTATAACCCAAAGGGGGGAAAAAACAAACAGCTGAACCTAACATTCCCTGGAGCATTCCTGTGGATGAGGGCAGGACTCAATCTGTGTATGACGTGTACTTGGGTGTCCCTCTAGCTTCCCTTCACTTTTCGGTCATTTCAGCCGTTACTGTTACGGGGGGAACAGAAACCTTAGCACAGGCATTCAGATCTGATCGATCGAAACCAAAATCAGTTTACAATAACGTGGAAACCAAATACATTGCCTTTTCTGTAACTCAGTCGCGTGCGTGTCATTTTGTGATCCGAGAACAAACGTCTGGTTCAATTTTACTGGACATACACGAGGTTCTACTGGTAACGAATGTGGGTTGTTCAAGGTGTTTCGTTTAAGTACGTGACAGGGCGTCCCTGCTACAAGTTGCCCGGTATACATCCGTTCCGCACTAAAGTCATTGATGCTTTTAGGAACTGATGCGTTATAAGTCCTCCCATTCCCCGCTCTTAAGTCACGCCAAAAAAACACCCCAGTTGGCGCCAGTGGAAGTCAGCTGTGGGAAAAGAATTCCCCGCTTTCAGTTGTTTTACTAAGTCCATGTTTTTTGGAACGTACCTTGGACTTGCAGCCAGGCCGGCCTGTCCATCTCTGCCGAAGAGAGCACATTTTAGTATGTGCTTGTTCGTCTGAAATGGGCAACTTTTTAAAGGGCAGCCCTTTCTCTCTCCTCCCCCCAGCTTCTGCCCAGCCGCCTGTCCTGGGCTTTTCTCTGTGTCCACTGTGGGGGTTGCTGTGGTGGACAGGACCCTGGAGTCCCAGGGACTGTTGTGCCGGTTTTGTGGTGGAGGTGGGGCAGGCTTTCAACGTCGGCACTTGCTCCACAAAAGGCCGGACCTGGCCGTTCCTCAGCATGTACCCGAGGTGGATGCTTTCTCCTTCCCCGTTTTGCACTTTGCTGGGTTTGCTGTGAATCCACTGGTCTTCTGGGTACCTGAGGGTGGCCACCCCAAGAATCAAGCGGCTCCTCCCCCCATTGTCCTGCAAGGTTGGAACGCTCCCCCACGTTAAAAGGGTTGATTCTCGCAGAGGGCACCCTTGGCTCCTCACCTGCTTGGGAGCCCCCTGCTGGCCCGGCCTCTTCATCTACACCAGGGTTTCTTAAACTGTGTTCTGCAGCACACCGGTGTGCTGCGGAGAACAGAATTCAAAATGGCCGCTCTTAAAGAGGCAGGTGACCTTTTTTCTCAATAACTTTCCCTGGACCCTTTTTTTTCCTCAACAAAAAATCCTTGGTGTTCCTCATTAAAAAAATTTTTTGGTCTTCCTCAGTCTTCAAAAGTTTAAGAAACACTGATCTGCACCTTTCCAGCCTGCTGGGTTCCTGGCCCCCATGTGCTGAGGCAGCCTGGCTTGGAGCACAGGGGCTCTCCAAATCTCTTCCATTCTCCCCAGAGCGCTGCCCAGCCTGAATCAGTGGGCAGGGGACCCGTGTGTTCCTGTCAGGCCAGTTGGGCCTGTCCACTGGGTGGAGTTGTGCATTCCTGTGGCTGTAAATCTACAGTCTGCCCCGGGGGCCCTGACCTCGACTGAGTGAGCCTGGAAAAGAATTTGGCTGCACCCTGCACCAACCAGTTCTATGGCCTCAGTCCCTTGGATCGGGGTAGCTGTGGCCCAGATCAGCTTGTGTTTCTGGCTTTCTGCTGCCTGCAGCTGCCCTCCCGCTACCGGCAGTGTCTGTGTGAGAGCCGAGAGCAGCCCTTCGGCCCTTGGCAGACGCGGATAGGAACGGTGGGGCTCTGTTCTGGTCCTGCCACCCGCCGAAGTGGCACCTTGCGGTGGACCAGCCCGAGAGCCCCTTCTGAAGGCAGGAGAGCTGCTCTGCAGAGCTCCCCGGTCATGGGACGCCAATTCCGTCTCCTCCTTACGCGTCTCCATCGGTTTCCTGCCTTCCCATCTCTCCACTAGCTCACCTGGGGAGAAGTCGCTGCCATCCATGGAGACCTGAGAGCCAGGTCCCTCGCTATGCCCTCAGACAGGGCTGCCGGCTTGGCTCCCTCCTCCCTCGGAGCAGGGGAGACGCCTGAAGGAGGGAGTGTCTGTCTCCAGACATCTCTGCACATCCCCAGCCACCTGATCCAAGCCGCTATGGGGAGGTGGCCCCCAGAGGCTGGTGGCAGCGACTCAAGGGGCCGGATCTGGGTGATGCCCATGTGCCAGGCCTGCTGCTGCTAGGGCTGCCTCTGCCCGTCCCTCGCGCGCTGCACAGCTCCGGACTCTCCCTCGCACAGGGCCAGGTCGCGGCCTGCGTCCCCCGCCCCAGCTCGGCACAAACCCAAAGGGGATCACTTGGCTGTCGCCCCCTTCAGGCAGCTCCCCCGCTCCCCCCCGGCGACAGTTTTACCTCATGGCAGCAGACAAGGCGCTGGGAGCGAACACATCCTACATCAGGCCTCAGGGAGGCCCGGATAGGCAGCAGGTGCCGGCAGAGTGCCAGCTGGAGCTCTGCTCTCCTTCCCCGCCAGCCCCCCCAGCTGTGCTCTCCCCTTTCCGGCCCTTCCTCTGAGCCTGGCGGGGGCAGTGGGGCGGAGCTGAGGGGGCCCACTGCAGCTCCTTAACCCTTTCCTGGCCGCGGTGGGGTGGAGGTGCCCCGCTGCAGTTCCACTCAGCATGAGGAGGGGGACGGTCAACCACGGCCTTGAGCTCAGACTTTGAGACTCGCTTTTCCATGCCCTGAGCAAAGACACTGAAGTGCTGCGGGTGGCCCAGGACTGCGGCATGCACGGGCCGCGCCAGACTCCATGCGCCGCCCCGCCCCGTCCTTTCCCATCACGGGGTGCCTTTCTGGAGGTGTTTCCCCTCGTCGCTCTGAGGCTGGGCTTTCACTTGGTCTTACATGTGCAAACCCTTGTGCTCTGGCTCCAGAAAACCACCCCAGGGCGAATCTGCAGGTTGGGAGCCAGGAAACCAACGCTCTACCCAGCCGGATCTTCTGCGGCAGAGCAGGAAAGCTAAATCAAGGCATGAAGAAAGGGGGTAGGGAGGTGCCTGGGTGTAACTCAGTGTGTCGCTATGGCCAGCTTGTGGTTATTGTGTTAAAAGCATTATGCAGACAACCCGGGCGCTAGTCACCCCTCGCCACAGGCGCTGGTGCTCGTAACGAGAGAGAGACGCAGTCACCGCTTTCTTCTGAAGGACCCTATGGGATTACACAGCGATCTGCTCACTCGCTATGGAACTGCGGTGGTCTCAGGGGTAAAACCCAGGAACTTTTTAACAGCGCCTGGCCGTCCTCAGCGCCGCCGCACACGAGCACAGGGAGGGAAGAGCTCTTGGGAGCTGCAGGAGGAGTCTGCTAGGCAGAACGTCATCTGCATGGAGCCAGCTGGGGGTGCGCTGCCTGGGAGGTGCCATGGCTAGATCGTGGGGGGTCAGCCCTGAGCACTTGCTGGGTGCTTGGGACTCTGGCAGAGCCTGTGTTCGCACACACACTCACCGTAAGGCTGTTGTGTAGCTGCTTGTGATGTGGTTACTGGCTAATTGCATGTTGTGTTCAGCTTGACCCACCTGGGAGAGAGCGAACCCACAGCGCGCACACGAGTCAGGAGCTGGAAATCTCTTCCAGCCGATGATCTGAAACCTAAAGCCAAAGAGCGGTTTTGAGCCTCGTCCAGAATTTCCTCCCTAATCCATCAACTTTCTTGGTGCGTCTGCGCCTCCCTCCCCTATCGCTTCTGCGGTGCTGAAGGTCTCCCGTGTCAACGCTCTGTGCCGGTGGGCCTACGTCTAGACTGCAAGCCTCTTTCGAAAAAGAGTGTCTAGACTACAACCAGTACTTTCGAAAAAGCGAGCCAGGCAGTCTGGATGCTCCCTTTCGAAAAAGCCCTGTTTGCATTACATAGCGCCTTTTTTCGAAAGAGCGCTTTCAAAACGAGGCGTTCTTCCTCGTAAAACGAGGTTTTCTTCGGTCGAAAAAACGGCCGCGATCTTTCGATATACTTTCGAAAGAACGTGGCTGCAGTCTAAACGCAGGTAAAGATTTTTCGACAAAAAGGCCCCTTTTGGTCGAGAAATCCCTGTGGTCTAGACCCACCCTGGGAGAGCTCTCCTGTCGCTCCAATGAAACCACTCCCATTAGCCGTCGTCGCATCTCCCGCTGGCGGCGCGTCCACACCGGCCTGTCTGCGGTGAACCTTGCGTCCCGCGGGGGGTCTGCGTTACTGACAAGTGCTAATGCAGACGTCCCCGTGGTGTTGGATGCTCATGTCTGCAGAATTCCAGGCCTGAGCCAGGGTGAGGGGGGCGTAGTCCAGCTCCGACCAGCTTCTCAAGTACCGGGTCAGCTTGCTCAGAAACCGGAGAAACGGGATCATTGTTGTGACCGAGGTGAAATGCGCAGCCGCCACTAAATCTGTTCGCAAGTGGCGTCTGGAGCGGCCAGCCATCCCCTGCCGTGACCTCTCATTCTGGAACAGGAGCCAAGAGGCTGCTGCCTGGCTCTCCGTACCGCTGCCCTTGGGCGCGTCGTTCGTCTGCCCGCTCTCGAACGGCCTGCAGGCTTCAGGAGTTGTGTAAGGACGCGAGTGAGTCTCGCGCACTCTCGGCCGCTCCACGGGGTGTGCAAGTTTTGCAGGAGGGCGAAGCGAGTGTGTGGGTGGGGGGGGCAAACACCAGCCTCGAGGGACGGTGCCGGCTGCTTTTCAAGCCTGCGTCGTGGCCAGTGAGATGGGGAGACTCTGAGATGGGATTTCAAGAAACTCGCCCCCCTCTTCCTCCGTTGTGGGTAACATCCCCTGCCCCCAGCTCCTCCTCCGCTCAGTTCTGCTCCAGTGTTCATGCCTCACATCAGGGTCTTACCCACTTTCCCTTGGTCCCCTTTTCTTGCGCCGAAGCAGGTGGCGGGACATTGGAGATGCAACTTGTGCGCCGGCCCCCAGATGTTCTCAAGTCCTTCTCCCACTGTCTCCCCCC
This sequence comes from Pelodiscus sinensis, assembly GCF_049634645.1. Lineage (NCBI taxonomy): Eukaryota > Metazoa > Chordata > Testudines > Trionychidae > Pelodiscus > Pelodiscus sinensis. Next base: position 72,545,008 of record NC_134718.1, on the reverse strand, counting down.
CCCCACCTCCCCCCTAATGAGCCAGATCCTGGGGGGATAAAGCCCAAGAGCGGAGCCCTGCAAGGAGCAGCCGTGAGCTGCAAAAGGGGGGAAGCTCGGAGCAGCTGGCTTGAGGAAGCAGCTCCAGGCACCAAGTCCGGCTCTTGGAGTGACACTGAGCTGCGACCTAGCCCTGTGACGTAGGCCTGGGACCCCCAGGAGGGGAGAGGGGCGCAGCCTGGGGGGTGGAGGCCTGGGAGGCCGGTGTGCACGTGAGGAAGGATCCCTTTGGCCCGGGGAGGGGGGAGTTTCCTTTGGGCTGAGTTTGTGGAGGAGCTGGGTGGCAGGGGAAGGCCGGCCACGAGGGGATCCCTGGGTAGCAGGCACCCCCTATTCCAGGGGCTCCATGTGGCTCTGATCCCCACTCCCATTCTGGGTCAGGCCGGGCAGCCGCCGCCCCGCCGGAGGCCGCGAGAAATGAACGACGCAGCATGTCTTCTGCCGGTTGGGTTTGGTCGGAGAACAGCTGTGTCCTGAGGGCTGGGGCTGGCCGGGTTCAGCTGGCCGGGTGCCTGGGCCGGAGCGGCCACAGGTATTTGGATGGCATCTCCCACCCCGCCTGGCAAGGGCTCGGTCTGCGGCAGGAAAACAGCTCCCTGCTCTCGCTTGCCCTGGGAGCCGTGTGACCTTGGGGTGAGCAGGACCGGAGAGAGGGGAGGTGCACGCCTGAGGAATGTCTGACTGCAGCCGCCAAAGGGCAGAGCCAGGCCCGGCTGGTGCCAGCTGCAGACCTGGGGCTGGGTGGAGCCGCAGGGCCAGCCGACGGGAGAGCTGAACTTTTCTTTCTTCGCTGACGTTTTGGATCAGCTCTATGCGGGGTCTTAAACTCCCGGCACCGGAGGCCCTGAGGGGGTGTCCGTATCCAAGCGCTGCTCTGTCCCTGCCTGACTCCCGCCCCGTCTCTTCCCACCCCTGCTCTATCCTCTCCCCCATTGCCCCCTTCCCTCAGGGACGTGACCTGGGGGATTCCCAGGGGCCTGGCGGGGGGTAGCAGCAGGGGTCAGGGCCCATCACACTCGCTGCCGCAGGGCCTGGGATGGCTCTGCCCAAACCTCCCCCGGCCACAGAGATGGAAGTTTTCCGGAAGGCCAGAAGTCGCTCTAGCCCCGCTGTACTACTGGTGGTGGGGTGGCAGGCGGGGCTGGGCGATGGGGGGGGGGATGTACAGAGACCCCCCCAAGCGCTGCCACGGGGGGGTGCCCACTGACCCACGAGGAGCATTTGAGGGCTGGCACGGGAAACTGAGTACGAGACCCCTGCGCTACCTTGGCCTCGTCCCTCGGGGAGCCTTTCCCTCAGGGCGGCACTGCTGACTGAGCTCAGCTGGGTGCTCGTTGAAAATACCGGCAGCGTTAACGGGTTCTCTGCCCGCGCCACCCTTGGGACCCACGCCTGGGCCAGGCCGGGCAGAGCAAACGGGGGGCTGGCCTGGGGTCCCTCGAGGGGCCCGCTCCCTGGGGTACCAAGGGCCACAGCCGTAGCAAGAGCGATGGCGGCCTTGCTTCTCCCACGGGGATGGGTCTGCCACAGACTCGGTGCAGCCAGTCGAGGCCCCCACCTCTGCCCAATGGACAACGGCATTTCCCATCTTCCCTGGAAGGGGGGGGCAAGGAAGTGGCATTCTCAGGCGCTCGTTACCGTTTCTGTCCTTTCGGTGGCGCTTCCGAAACGTTCAGCAGCTCCCTGGCTCGCGCTGCCGTCGGGAATTCACAGAGCGCGCCAGTGGGCGGGGCCTGGCTCACGTCTAACGCTGTGGACGTCCGAGAACGTTTAGAATCCGAGATTATCCCCGTTGGCCCCTTGCACGCGCTGGCTGGGTTCCTGGCTCCTCCCTCGCGTCTCTCGGCTAAAGCAGCCGCGTGGCGCTGTCGTGACTTTTGGTTCCAAGCCGTTTACGTTCCCGGGGCCGCCGTGAGTTCCGTTTAATCGGCCACATCTTGCCGCGAGCGCTGTGTTGGCGGCTCAGGGGATGAGCTAAGGAGGGAGGCTGCAGGCGCTGCAGAAAATTCATCTTTCTCGGTGGCGTGGGAACGGCGGAGGCTTTGGGAGCATCCTGGCTTGACAATTTTCACGTTACCCAGCACATGCACAAGTGAAGGGCCTGACACTTCTGCTAACTTGGCCACGTTGCGCCTTCTCCCTTGGTGCCATCTGAGGAGCTCTCTCTCCCAGGGGAAAAGTATTAAACCTGCGATGCCACATACAGGCTGAAAGCCGGGGCAGCATGAACCTTGCTGCAGGAGCCTTCGCCTTTGCATCGTCTTTCCCTATGCACGCCGAGGCCTTTGCGTTTCATTTCCTAGGTTTTCCGCGGGAACAAGGACTGGAGCTTGAGAAGAGAGGCCGTCGGCAGGCCCTTGGGAGGCTTGCTTTGGGAGGGCTGCATTATGTTGCCTGCACAGTACAGCCTCAACTCCAGCATTCGTTAGGGCTCATTTCAAGGAAAACCGGCTTGCGGTGGGCTTGGCTTGATTCTCTTACATTCTCCCTTCATGTGGGGCCAAGTACAGCTTGAGGCAGAGCCTCTGTTCCGATGCCTCCCAGAAAAAGCCCCGAGCTTTCCGCCGTCATACACACGTTTTCCGTGGGTTTCTCTCTGACGAGCCTCGTGGGTTACTGGCATGTGCAGGAAGCAGACGCCTCTTGTGTTTCTTCACCTCCCTGCCTGCTCTCCGTCTGAACCCTGCAGAGACGCACACTCATGTCCTGTTTTCTCCCCCTCTCCGCCCGCCCGTGAAAAGACCCTGAGCGGCCCGGGGAAAACACGCAACACGACGGTGATGAGGCAAGCAGCCTGATTTCAAAATCAGAGGCTGCAGCATTCTCATCAGCTGGTTTCTAAGCAGCCGGCTGCCCTCCTGTTCCCACAACCACAGTTAGCGGAACTGAAGGGGGTAGCAACTTCCAGGACGGTCCGTGGATTTGCTGCACTTGGGCGTGTTACCCGCCAGCCCTTGGGGCTGGTGTGCTGGGCTCTTTGGGGTCGGGGGAAGTGCCGGCTCTTCTGGGAAGTTCTGAGCTGTGCTAGCCCCAGCCGGGGCCAAGGGAGTAAAAGGGGAATTAGGAGCCTTTGTAAACCCCCGCTGCTTTCTGCTTTTAACCCGGCCAGGAGTGGCGGCGAGGTGGGGTGAGGCCTCCGTGCATGGAGGGGAGCGTGTTAGTGCCAGCGGTGGGATCTCAGACTCCTTGCTCTGGGTTTGTACTCCTCACGAAACGCTCCTCTTCTGGGGGAGCCATCCAGCTCCTCCCCTCTGCTTCCCCCACCCCACCTCACCTGCACCCCGCCGGGACTCTGGAACCAGCCTGCTGGCAATGCTACCGGTGGGCAGTTAGGGGTGTGGGAGCAGAGGAGGCCTAATTGTGCTGCTTCCACTAGCATCCCCTGAAATGATCCCTCGAATGCAGCAGGAGCTGGGCTGTTGTCCCTGGGTTGCCCAACCACGCCTGCGCCTGGCAGGGGGTTAGACTGGCTGACCCGGGCGGCCCCTTCTAACCCGCTGGTCCGTGGAGCCCGGAGCTGGCCCCGCACTGACTTCAGGGGCAGGCTTTCAGTGCTGGGGCCTAAGTTCTCCTGAGGCTGATCCAGCCCCGGTTCTGCAGGACGCTCCAGTCTGAAAGCATGTTCTGAGGCCACCGCCTCTCTCGGTGCCTGGGCAGCGAACGGGTTTGACTCCCTGGTGCCACATGCAAGTCTCTTCGGAAACTAGGGCACAGACACCCTCTCCCACCGCAGCCGGGGGCTGTGATCTGTCCCAGCGCTTAATGGCTTGCACGTGTTTCCACTTGCAGCTGTGGAATTGGGCTTGCGTGAAGAGTTGCTGACACCCCCCCCCCCCGCAAATGGCGAGAGAATAGGGCCTGCTGCGTTCTCACCCGTCCTCCTCAAGTGTCTCTCCCTCGGCTTTATCTGCGTGGGGCTGTTACATCCCAGGACATCTCCCCGGACTGCCGGGGTGCTACCGGCACCAGGAGAGGCAAGTTGAACCTGGGACCCCTGGAGCTTAGTGTTGCAGTTGTCACAGCTTGAGTGCTAAAGTCAGCCGGCTCTTAGCTTAGGCGGTAGAGCTCCCTTGGTCTTCTCTCGCTGTCAGTGGGGTAAGTGCCACGCCATGGGACACGGAACCACGCTGTGCGTGTGGGTTACCCTCACGTGCGAAAACCAGGCTGCAGTCACCAGGCACAGCTCTGTCCAGGCACCCATGTGGGGATGGGGACGGAAGCCACCGGAGCGGGGAGACGCCGCTCGGCCCACGACAGCAGCTTCCATCGCCCACTCGTGGCACCTTCGTGCTTTCTCCTGTGCGCTCCCTTGGGCCTGGGAGACGCGACCTGGCAAACACTCTCCAACCAAACTCTCCGTCAGAATCCTGGACCGCTCACACCACAGCCTAGCCTGCTGCCCAGTATTGTCTCCATAGCAGCAGGTGGAGGCCCCGCCCTTTGCCCCAAGCCCTGCCCCTTCTTCCCAAGACCCCGCCCCTTCAGCAACCTCTCCCCGGTGGAGACAAGCCCCATCCAACCCCAGCCCTGAAGTCCAGTCTTTTGGCTGGCCAGGAAGCCGGGCTGTTGTGACCTCAGCCCTTCTGGGTGGCCAGGGAGCGCAGGGAGTTCTGGGAAGGCAATGCCTTCCCTTGCCTCCACTACCCGCCGCCCAGGAGTGTTTTCTTGTGCTCTCTCCTCTCTCCGTGTGCTGCCCGCTGTCTGTGTTCTTAGGCTCAGATTCCACGTGCCCCCCACAGGTTGACAGTCTGTGCTTGTTCTGCACCCCGCACAACGGGGCCCTGCTGCTGGTCATGTCTGCAGGGAGCGTGGGAAGGGGGGGGGTTAAGCTGCTGGGAGGGGCCAGGGAGCTGGGGAACAGTCCAAAGGGATGGGATGGGCAGCTGGATTCTAGCTAAGCTAGGAGCAGGGGTGAGGGGGATGAGGGATGGATTTTTGTACTCCGTGAGGGAGCTGAAGGGGTGGCTGCAAGGAGGAGTAGAAAAACTGGAAGCTGTGTAAGGCGTTAACGCCTCCCCTCCCTCTGGCCACCCTGTGTGTGTTTAGGACCCGGTCCAGCGCCCCGTGGAGAGGGAGCTGGATCAGGCAGCTGTACTGTGGGTTTGGAGGCCAGGGCTTCCCCTCCGGCACGTAAAGCGCGTGCGAGGGAAGGAAACGTTTCCTCTGAGAGGCAGCCGCAGGGAGTTACCATAGGAACGGTGCCGGAGTCCGTGTTGGCTGCCCCCCTGGATCTGTGGGGCTGGTGCTGCTCCACCACAGTGGGAAGAGCCTCTTGGAGCACCCCCTTTGTGCCAGGTCTCGCTCTTCCGTCAGGGCAGCCCTGTGGCCTCGCCGCCTGCAGAGCCTGAATCTCTGGGCTCGCGGGAGCTGGGCCTTCCCGTCGTGGGGCTCAGTGCAGCAAGTCCCCCTCAGCCGACCTGGGCTCGGAACTCATCCCTCCTCCGGGCATCTGCCGTGACGCTCGAGCAGCATTTCCCACGGTTGGTTAGCCAGGCCGCTGGCCGGGCCGGCCTTGGGTTAGCCCGAAGAAAGGGGGTGATGGCAGGGCCCATCTGGGCAGCCAGAGCCCAGGCAAGCTGTAGCCAGACGCCCTCTTCCCTCTGCCTCCCTGCCTAGTCGGTTCCCAGGCGAGACAGCTCCCAGCTTCCACCAGATCCAGCACCTTACACCCCGCCCCATCCCCTTCCCACTGATCAGCCGTCCCTCTGACTCCGGGCTGCGTTCAGCTGCTTCCTTAAGGACCCCCATTCTGCGCAGAAAGGGAGGTGACATCCCCGGTGTATTTTAGTTTGCCCTAAGAGCAAACTGAATCCCCCTCCAAACTGGGTAACAATGCAACAGATGGGGAAACTGAGGCACATAGTCATTTTTTTTTTAAATGGCCATAATTCTCCTTCCTCCCAGGCTGCATATCAGCTGGTAACAGGTCTGAGCACTTGGCGGGTTGATGCCAAGGGCGTTGTAGCGTCACTTCTCCCACTCGAGATTGGGAGGAGAACCAGCCGGCAGGAAGCAGGGCTGCTCAGGAGGGGTCGGGGTGAGCAGGGCTGGCTGTGGGTGGGGGAGAATCGGCCAGCAGAGAGCAGGACTGACCCAGGCCCATGCAGATCCCAGGGCGCTGCCTGTCCTGTGCCCGGTCCCGGTGAAGCACAAGCGAGTCCAGCTACGGCTCCGCAACGCGCTCCAGCAGCGCTCAGGGTTACGGACAGGTGGGCGGCCTGTGAGCCTAGGCTAACGAGGCAGTTCCTAGGGCGCTGCCGGCCCGGGCGCCCGATGATGACGTCACGGCTATTGACGGCTGTGCAGGCGGAGGCGCCGATCGCGCCTTCTACCTGGGGCGCCAGCTGCAGCAGCCGGCCTTGGGCCACTCCTGTGGACGGGGCTTCTCCTCCTCCCCAAGGCGTCGCTCCTACGTCAGACGCAACCAGAGGCTCCCAGCGCCAATCGCGCCTCCCAGCCACTCTCCCCGCCCCCGCCAGGCTCCGTCCGGCGCCTACCCGGAAAACCAGAAAATACCGGACGTTGCGCCTGTCCAGTATTTTCTGAATTTTCTCACCAGACAGAGGAGAGGGCCCAAAAACCAGAGTGTCGGGTTGAGTTTGGAAAGCTGGTGACTCTAGGGCAAGGGTGGGCAATCATTTTTTGCCAGGGACCACTTCAAAAATTTTGAGTGGCCCAGGCCACATGGGAAGGGGGCGGGGCCTAAAAAGGAAGGGGTGGGGCCTAAAAAGGAAGGGGCGGGGCCAGGGTGTTTCGGGCTTCCCTACCCCCAGATGGTGAATCTGGGTCTGGGGGTGGGGTAGCAGGCGGATCCTCCTCCCACCCTGCCAGGCGCGTGGGGCACTTAGGGCGGTGGTAGGGCGGAGGAAACTTCGTGTGCACCTCCTGCCCCCAGGCCAATCAGGGATTGGAGGCGGGGGAGTGTGCGAAGTCTCCTCCCATTTGGCCCAGGCTCTAACGTTCCCTAGGCAAAGAGTGACCGATCCATTTTAAGTTCCTGGCATATTGCCACTCCCCTCTTTCTCCTTCGCTTTGTGGATTCGTGACGTCTGGCTCAGTAAGCAGCTAGCTGCATGTGCAGCCCGAGATGTGGTGAGCTCGTCTTGGCGAACCAGAAGACAAAGCGGGAACTCAAGCGGTTCGCAAGCTGGTTTGTGGCTGTGGACGTAGCTTGGTTCAGTCACTTTCTGCTCACAAACCCAGCGGCTGCTCCGTCGGATGCACACGCTAGACTGTCTCCGAACAATTGTATCATGAGACCTGACGCAAAAGGGATCCATGATCGCCCCTCACGGCAAGAAACCAGAGGTGAGTTCCTCCTTCCGTTGTACGGTGGGGAACGATTAACATTGTGAGGAAGGCGGCTATCCCAGTGAGGCTAAACACGCTTCCTTGTCTCCCTCCAGTAGCCCACCCCTGAAGATCAAACTTGCTGCTTACCAAGAATTCCTGACTTAGCACCGCTAGTTCGTGCCCGGGGCTCAGGTGCGGAGTTTGATCCGTTCCACCTTAGTGTTGGCGCCCCCCGTTCACTCAGATGCAGGGACTGTTTTCCCCCCTTGTCTCACTCCTCGCCGGTTCACTTCCCCTGCGGCTTTGGGGGGCTGAGAAAACTTGCCAAACTCAGGGCCAAATCCAGAGGTTGGCTGGGCCCTTGGGCTGCTGCGGAGAGCGGGGGCGGGCCCATTCACGCTGGGGCGTCTGGCTCACGTTTTTCTGGACAGCAGCAACTAGCCTAGATCCTTGCAAACTAGGTCACTGTATTGCCTGTGGCTGACCTTGTTCTGCAGGAGCAAGGCAAGGGGCTGGAAAGGCCTCGTTACCAGACGGGCACTGACCGAGAGAAAGGGGAGGAGCCTCCCGCACTGGGTTTTATTAACCTACCAGTGAAGTCCACAGCAGGGAGCGTTTCCTAGTGGCTGGAGCCCGGATTCTGTGTCTGACTCTCTCACTGACTCTGGGCTGGAAGGCTGAGGGGGGAGACCTCATGATGTTTGGTGGGTTTTTGTCAATCCCCAGCTCCTGGAGTCAGGGGATCCTGGGAGATTCTTGGCTGGTTTTTAAACCCACACCGAGCCCCAGACGTGTTTCATGCCGCTGGGGCCCTGGAGAAAAGCTGGACGTTGTGGTGCCCACAGGTGCAACCACTTGCTTTTTTTTTTTTTTTTTTCCCCCCCAAGCCAATCTCCTGACTACTGGGGCCTGTCTCCTGGCTTGGGAATTCCTGGGGCTGGCCACGCGGGGGGAATTGTCAGGGCTGCTCAGTCGGGATGTAAACATGTGGTGGAAAAGCGAACCGTGGGACCGCTAAAAATCCGAGTGCCCAGACTGCCGACCCCCAACCAGCTCCTGCGCCTTCCCCCCCCCGCTCAGACCCGCCAGCCCCCAACCCACTCCTGTGCCCTTCCTCCCGCCCAGCCCTCCAACCTGCTCCTGCCACCCATCCCAACCCTTTCTGGAACGGAAGTGGCCATAGATACAACCAAGGAGCTTGGAAGCCAGAAGGGTTTTGTGTTTTTAAAACCCTTTTACACACCTCAGGACCAGGAACATGCCGCATGTCCCCTCCCCTCCCCTCCCCTCCCCTCCCATCCCTCTGTCCTGAGCTGGGGAGGTTACCTGGGTGAAATACCCAGCAGCTGGTTAAAAAGTGGCCCAGGCCGGGAAGGGTTTAACCAGCCAGAGGCCGACTGACGCGGGGCCGACTGTTAAAGCCCTGTCGGGGGGATGCCAGGTGATGGGGGGCTGTTCCGAGGCCAGACCAGAACGTGGACGGGCGAAGGGGCACTGTTAGCGTCCTAGGGTTTGCTCAGGGCTGGGAGGCAAAGCGCCCGTGTCTGGTCCTAGAGCTTCTGTTCAGGATCGGAAGGGAACCGTCAAGCCTTGGCCGGTGTGATCCTGGGCAGCTTGGGGAGAATGGTACAGGAACGGATTGTGGGTGAATCCCCGGGTGCTAATTGCTCCGAGTGTGGGAGACAGACGGCTGCAGCCGAGGCCCGTTGTGCTGTCCCGGGCCGGGAGGCTGCTGCAAAGGTAGAAAGTCCCTTTGGACAGGGTCCATTTTTGTCTCCCAGCGGCGGGGAGGCCCCTGGGGAAAGCTGCAAGCCCTAAGAAATGGGATCCCGGCACGTCCTGGTGCCCATTAGTGGGGACGGACGTGGGGCGGGAACCCTGCCTTGGATTGGGGGTCACTCACCCCCAGGAAAATCAGTCGGGGGCCACACAAGTGAGAAATAAACCAACAACCCCCACCTCACGGGTGTGGTCCCCAACTGGGAAGCAGAAAGACTCCCCACATGCTCCTCCCACACCAGAGCCGAGGGGGGCCCAGGCTAGTAGACTTTGTGGGCCCCAAGGCCCTGGGGTGGGGCCAGAAATGAGGGTTCAGTGTGTGGGGAGGAGCTGCTGGGAAGTAGGTTGGAATGTGGGGTCCGGGTGGGGGGGAGGGCGCAGGGGCGGGTTGGGGGTTGGCGGGAGGGAGGGTGCAGGAGGTGGTTGGAGGGCTGGGTGGGTCTGGATGGGAGGGAGGGCCCAGGAGCAGGTTGGGGGTGGGCGGGTTCGGGTGGGGGGGAGGGCGCAGGGGCGGGTTGGGGGTTGGCGGGTCTGGGCGGGGGGGGAGGGCGCAGGGGCGGGTTGGGGGTTGGCGGGTCTGGGCGGGGGGGGAGGGCGCAGGGGCGGGTTGGGGGTTGGCGGGAGGGAGGGTGCAGGAGGTGGTTGGAGGGCTGGGTGGGTCTGGATGGGAGGGAGGGCCCAGGAGCAGGTTGGGGGTGGGCGGGTTCGGTTGGGGGGGAGGGCGCAGGGGCGGGTTGGGGGTTGGCGGGAGGGAGGGCCCAGGAGCGGGTTGGGGGTGGGCGGGTTCGGGTAGGGGGAGGGCACGGGGCGGGTTGGGGGTGGGCGGGTTCGGGCGGAATGGAGGGCGCAGAAGCGGGTTGGGGGTTGGCGGGAGGGAGGGCCCAGGAGCAGGTTGGGGGGCTGGGTGGGTCTGGATGGGAGGGAGGGCCCAGGAGCAGGTTGGGGGTGGGCGGGTTCGGTTGGGGGGGAGGGCGCAGGGGCGGGTTGGGGGTTGGCGGGAGGGAGGGCCCAGGAGCAGGTTGGGGGTGGGCGGGTTCGGGTGGGGGGGAGGGCCCAGGAGCAGGTTGGGGGTTGGCGGGTTCGGGTGGAGGGGAGGGCGCAGGGGCGGGTTGGGGGTTGGCGGGAGGGAGGGCCCAGGAGCAGGTTGGGGGTGGGCGGGTTCGGGTGGGGGGGAGGGCCCAGGAGCAGGTTGGGGGTTGGCGGGTTCGGGTGGAGGGGAGGGCGCAGGGGCGGGTTGGGGGTTGGCGGGAGGGAGGGTGCAGGAGGTGGTTGGTGGGTCTGGATGGGATGGGATGGGAGGGCGGGCCCAGGAGCAGGTTGGGGGTGGGCGGGTTCGGGTGGGGGGGAGGGCCCAGGAGCAGGTTGGGGGTGGGCGGGTTCGGGTGGGGGGGAGGGCCCAGGAGCAGGTTGGGGGTGGGCGGGTTCGGGTGGGGGGGAGGGCCCAGGAGCAGGTTGGGGGTGGGCGGGTTCGGGTGGGGGGGAGGGCCCAGGAGCAGGTTGGGAGTGGGCGGGTAATGGTGGTCCAGACTCACTAGCCAGCCCATCAGTTCCCCAGATGTCCCTGGCGGTGACTGGATTTTTGGGGTTCCGCCTTACGGATGAAACAACTAACGGTTTCGTCGAGGCTTTTCCCTCATCTGATGGAAACTGTTAGCAAACCGCTCGGCTCACAGGCCGGGTTGTTTTCAGCGCTGACGCTGCAGCTCCTAACTCCCAACGGCACCGTGTTCTGGGCCACTTAGCCCCTCCGCCAGCTCTGGGGGGGAACATCTCTGTTTGCGAGGGTGACAAGGCTGAGGGGCTGAAGAGCCCATGGGGGGGGGGGGTGCGGTCCCAACAAAAATTGTCCAGGAACATATGAGCCTGGCGCCATCTAGCGAACACCTGAGGTAAGTCGCATCGCTGGATAGGCCAAGGCTAAGTCTGAAAATGCTTTAGGGTCTGGGTTCCCTCCCTCCTACCGTGGGGAATGTCCTGCCTCCCTCTCCTGGGGCACAGGACTGGTTGGTAGGAGACAGGAGCTACGCCGGGGTCCTAGGAAGCAAAGAAAGCGAGGGCCTGGTTTTCCAGAGGTGCTGAACACTGGAATTCCCCCGGGCCCCAAACTTTCAGTGATCCCCTTGCTCATAGACTTCAGTGACGCCAAGAACCCCATCCACTTCTGGCATGGAGACAATGGTCTCCTAAGGGCCTCTTGGCTGGTGAATAATAATCCCTCGTTACTCTAGGGTGCTTTGCACCAGATCTGAAAGGGCTTCACTTAAGGAGTTCAGTATCATTCACCCCATGGAGAAACTGATGGGCACGGAGTGGAAACAGTCACTTATCCCAGTCCCTTGATGGGTGGGGGTGTGGGTGGGTGGGTGGGTGTGAGATTAAAAACCTCATCATCAATAGAAATGTTTCCTGACCTTTTCCAGACCACAAATTAAATGTAACTTAAAACAAGATTTCTTTCCTTCTTTAGTGACAGTTCTCCTGTTGCTCGTTCTAACAAATTCATTCTGGTTTTACTGGTGTAACACGGTGTCAGCAACACCCATACGAAGGGATCCTAACAAACAGTGTATTGTGTCTACATATAAAAACGTTTTATCTGGGGAGTGCAGGGGGGCGGAAGGAGAATCTTTCGAGGGCTTATTTCACCCCAGTTCCTGTTTCTGGCTACAGGGGAAAGTCTCTGTTCTTTCTACGGCCCCGCTCCTGCAGCTGCATTTTTGACTTTTTTTTAGATCTAAGCTGTTGCTTTGTTGCTATTTAGTTAAATATTAAAAGCTCAAGTAATGCGGGGGAGGATCTAATTGCACGGCTCCCTCTTGTACAGTCTGTTTTTTATGGCAACGGCAAACACAGACTCTTTACTCTGCTAAAAGGTTAGCCGGATCGCTGAGGAGATGCTGTGATGCAGCCAGATGGCTGAAGAGCTGTGGTTCATAAAGGCAGCGAGAGTGAAAATGCCAGAGCACGGCCAGGTAAATAGCTGAAAATCCCCTTTATTAATACAGCAGTGCACTTCGCAGGACATGCAGGAGCGGAAGGCCTTGCGGCGAAAGCTCTCAGCAGAGATGGCTTTGATTGCCAGCCCAGCCCCACACTTGCACTGCCCACTGCCTTAGTCACCCAGGTGGAAACTGGGGCTAATGCTGCCAGAGGGAGAAATCCAGGGTCTCTCCGTTCCCTGTCTAGCTCCACGGGGCCCTGATCCCCGCTGCAGCCGCTGGGCGTGACTGTCGTGTGAATGACACGGACAAAAGTCAGGCTCCAACAACGGAAAGGACCAGCCTTTGAGTGGAAGGGGGTGGATGGCTCCCAGCACACAGCAACGTTACCTGGCTAATTTGGCTGGGAAGTGAAACAGCTGGGGAAACAGAGGCCCAGAACGTAATGCCCCGTGTTGGAACCCTCTGTGGTCCTTAATGGCTGCAAGCTGTAGGAGAAAGGAAGGCTTGCCTAGTGGTTAAGGTTAAGTGCCTTGGGCTCCCCGTGCCTCAGTTTTCCCATCTGCGAATTGGGGACAATAGCGACTGTGAGAACAAAGACAGGGAGGCTGGTGAGGTGCTCTGTGACTGCGCCGTGAGCGAGAGAGGCCCGAGGTCTCTTTCAAAGAGCCATGTGGTGTTCCCAGTGACAGGTACAGGCTGAGCCAAGCTCCCACCCCCAGACGTCACAGGAGTTAGGACCTCTCAGGTCACCAGGTCCAGTCTCAGGCTAGCGAGCCCCACGACACCCACTTACAGCCGGCTCCGGTGTTTGCTCCCTGCAGTGAGGCTGTTCCAGACCCTCATCCTGCTGTGGGTGGAGGGCTGCTTCAACCTGGCCAGGCCCTGCGTGGGGCTGGGAGCCCACCCCACACTGCTGCCGGCAGCCAGCCCTGCACAGGGCTGGGGGCAGGGGAGTCCCGTGGGCTAGGGGCTATTCCAGGGTCTGCCTGGGCCAGCTCCCCCCATCCCTCCAGCTCAGCCGCCTGACACGGCGGGTTCCCGGAGCTGTGTCACCGGCCCTGGCCACGCTGGGAATAGGGTCCGGCCAGCCTGCCAGGCGGTGGGGGAAGCTGCAGTAACGTAGGCTCTGGGCGGGGGTGACAAACTTCAGCCCCACCGAGGAGCCGAGCTGGGTCTCTGAGGCCCCTGCCTGGCGGACTTCCCCGACCTGCTCCGTGGAACAGGAAACCTGCTTCTGCTAGTGCCCAGGCCCTGCACTGCCCCCCGCCACACGCTGCCTCCCCCCACCCCCCGCATGGCAGAGCAACGAGAGCGAGCTGTGCACTGTAGCCTGGCCCGTGCAGCCAGGGCCTAGCCTTTGACTGGCGTGACGGGGCGCGGCTGTCCTGGCACCCGCCGTTTCCCTGGGGTGTTGACCCTGCCCAAATAACAACCCAAGCAGCTCTCCTTCCCTCGTCCATGGGCCAGACGCACCCCTGGGCTGGCCAGGGCCTGTGAGGGGCAGATGGGCAGAGCCAGGCAGTGAATTGCCATCCCCTGTGGTCCCAGTCAGGCAGGTCAGGATGTCAGTCGTCCAGTGCAAAGGAGCCGGATTCCAGGCCTCCCCAAACTCCCAAGCATCCACCATCCCGTACAGAGACACAGTGTCCCTGGAGCGGCCAGCCCGGTCCGAGGCGAGGGGAGAGCGGGGTTACAAGCCGTTCTGCCAGGCCGCCCGCTGCCTGGCCTGCACCTGGAAGGGGTATATCTGGAGCACCACGCCGAACTTGCCCTCCAAGGTGGGCAGCGGCTGGCCCGGGGGGTTCTCCAGGGTGAACCTCTGCAGGATCCAGGCCAGGATAAGGAAGATCTCCATCTTGGCGAGGGCTTTGCCCATGCACACCCGGATCCCGGCTCCGAAGGGCAGGTAACTCGGCGAGGGGGACCGGCAATTGCCCTGCGCGTCCAGGAAGCGTTCTGCAGGGGCGCAGCAGTCTGGTTAAAGGGCAGGCCGGAAGCCGGGGCGAGACCACGGTGTCCTACGGGTGGGGCACCTGGGAGTGGGGAGGGGGGTGGGGCGGGGCTACAGCCAGCTCGCCCCCTTCCTTGGTGGTCGGCTGCAGGCCAAAGGGGCCGGACCGTGGGGGAAGGGAGGCTCCATTCTGAAGCTGGCACAGGCACTGGCGTCCGCGCCCAGCCCGGAGGGGGAGGTGACGGGGGATCCCCGCCCAGTCACTCCTTACACGGGGGCCTCTCCTAAGGAGCTGAGCCCTGGCAAACTCGTGCGTCCCTCCACGGGCTGTGCCGAGGGCCAAGCCAGCGGGCCCAGTTCGTAGCCGTGGCCAGACGGCACTGAGACCTGGTCTCCTGCCCCCCCCCCGGCTGTGTCCAGGCTCCACGTGAAGGAGCGAGACGATGCCTCTGTATTTGGAGCCTCTCGGGTTCATCCCCTGCCCCCGGATCCCGACAGCTTGTGCCCCCTGGGAAGAAGCCCCCGGCTGGCCAACCTGGGGCGGGTCTCCGGTGGGCCCACGCGGCCGGACAGAGGGCAGCTGGACCCCTTGCTCATCAGCACCCCCTTCTGGATGCTTGCGGAGCAGCGGCGCGAGGCTCCACCCAGCCCCCCCCCACTGGCCTCCGCCTGGCACGTGGCCCAGGGACTCCAGGGAGGGCAGCACCTCCCCCCCCCCGCAGGAGAGCTGGGCTGCAGCCAGCTCCAACCTTTCGTGCCGGTAACCCCTGCCCCTGCCCTCTCAGCCCGGTCTGGCTCAGCGCTGACCCCCGGCCCAGGGGCAGAGACAGGCAGGGGCTGATTCCAAGCCCAAGGTTTCCTCCAGGAGGGCAGAGAAAAGGACCCACCTGGCCTGAAGTCCCCGGGCTGGTCCCACTCCTCCTCGTCGTGGTGGAGGGCCCAGAGGTTGACGATGACCTGGGTGCCCTTTGGGATGGTGTATTTCCCGATGCTGCAAGGGGGGGCGAGAGAGCCATTCAGCACCTCGCTCTGCCCCCCCCCCCCCCCCCCCCCCGCCCGCAGAGACAGGGCCGGGATGGGCCCGGAGAAGTCTCACCTGGCATCCGCAAGGGCCACGTGTGGGATCAGCAGGGGGGAGACCGGCCGGATGCGCAGGACCTCGCAGATCGTGGCCTCCAGGTAGGGCAGCTGCTCCCTGTCGCTGAGCTGGGGGCGTCTCGCAAAGCCGATCGTCCGATCCAGTTCTGCCTGGATCTTGCTCTGCACCTGGGGGCACCGCCCAGCCGGGTCAGCGTTAGCCCAGGGCGGGGCGTGGCTCCCTAGGGCAGTGGTTCTCACGCCCACCCCGCTCAACACAAACCTGAGTAGATTTTCGAGGGCCCCCCCCCAGACTCTGCAGTGGGGCCAAAAATGAGGGGTTCAGTGTGTGGGAGGGGGCTGCCAGGGAGTGAGATGGGGGGGTGCCAGGAGGGACGAGGGGGAGGGGAGCGGCAGTGCGTGAAGCCGCTTGCTCCCCCTGTGAGTTGGATCCTGCGGGAAGCCGGCCCCCCCCGTGCTCCAGTCTCACTGGGGAGGGGAAGACGGGGGGGCAGCGGGAGCACCAGTGCTAGCTCCCCCCTGCAGGAGGGCTGAGCCTCAAGCTGCGGCCACTGCCCTATGGCGACGCTCGGCCCTTTTTTCCAGCTCCTGCAATGACCTGGCTCAGGTACCTATTCCACTGCCCCCTAGTGGATCAAATCAGGACTCTCTACTGTGTATCCTGGGCCCAGTAACGTCAAGAGCTAATGGGGAGTCTCTGTGGGAACCCCAGGGCTAACCAAGCAAAGGCCTGCAGGAGGGGACGCCCGAGAGGGGGACTTGTGGGTGCCCGTCTCAGTGGTTGGGAGTGGGCGGCCGGAGCGGCCGTGCCTACCTCCGGGTAGTGGAGCAGGTAGAGCACGGCCCACCGGAGCACGGTGGTGGTGGTCTCCACGCCCGCCCCGAAGATGTCGCCCACGGTCATGAGGAGATGCTCGTCTGTCAGCACCAGCGGCGGGGCCAGCTGCCCGTTGTTGTTCTCCAAGTTGAGCTGGGCGCGCAGCAACGTGTCCATCAGGTCGTTAACTGAGCTGCTGCCCAGCGCTTCCTGGAAGGGGGGCAGGAGGGTGGGGGTCAGAGGCAGCACACAGGGCGGGGGCTGGGGTGCTGGGCCTGTCCTGGCTCCCCCATGCGCAGTGTGAGTTCATGCGCCAGGGAGATCGGATGAGCCTGGGGTAGTTGTCCCCTCCCCTCTCCATCTATAAGGGGCCCCCGCCCTGTGGAGACGGTCATTCGAAAGGGAGATGAGCTGCTCCTTTGCCCCCGCCCATGGCTAACCCTCCAGGCGGGGCTGAGGGACTGAGGCAACGTTTGACCCGGCCTGGGACATGACTGAGTAACAAGACTAACCCTGGATAGTGACGCCTCACTCTCAGCAGTAGGTTTCACAGCACTTCGCAACAGAGGAGTCCGTACCATTGGCCCCCATTTCACAGATGGAGAAACTGAGGCCGAGGCGGGGCCGTGACCTGCCCACAGCACTCAAGCTAGTGTCAGATCCCAGTTGCCCTAGTCACAAGGCCTCTCAGTGGGGCTGGGACGTGGCATTTGCCTCAAGTGCCAGATGGGGAAACTGAGGCACTGGGCAGCCCCGTGACTTGGTTGGGAATTGGACCTAGATCTGACCTGTCATGGGAATGTTCTCATGTACCTGCATCAGCGTGCGGTAAGTGGCAGAGCTGAGGGTGAGGTGCCCAGGGCTGGGGGGTGCACTTCAGGGCTGGGGCAGGCAATCCCATGCTGTCACCCCCTCCCCACTGCGCAGCAAGCACGAAGGGGGTGGGAAGAGACTTCCTTGGGGAAGGGGAAGGGAGCTCGTGGGCGAGGGCGCGGGGCACGTCTCCCTGACACTTGCAAGCCCCACCCTTCGTACAGTCATGGCAGACGCCCCGTGGGCCTGGGGATGGATCCGCCAGGGGAGGTACCGGCCCAGCCCCACGACTGGGGAGCAGCACACCCAGCTGCCTACCTTGTGTTCCTCTAACTTCTTCTGCAGCAGCTGGTCTCTGACCTTGAGGGACCTCTTCAGCAACGCCAGGGTCTTGCTGGGGAACACCTGCAGGAGGAAAGCCCGGCACTGACGCCCTTTCGCCCCGCTTCATCCCAGTCCCACCCGTGCCCTGTGATCGGGGCCAGATAATCCATTAGACACAACAGGCACAGTGCCTGGGTGCGACGGCGCGTTGGGGTTTTCCCGTCTCCTGCACCCCCATAGTGGCACGGACAGGCTCCACCAGCCAGTAGAACACCCTCTACTGTTTATTGCTTCTCCAGGATACAGCACAGCACAGATGTCATCTGGTTCCAGGGCAGGCCTAGGATGCCTCAGCCCCCCTTGAGATGGGGGAGACTGGGCCCCTAAATCCCAGCCCCTTTCCCTAGGCTGCTTCCTCCATGATACCAGCCAGAAACCTAACTCCCCCACTTCCAGCCCTGCCCCCAGCCAGGGCTCCACTCCCCTTCTTCCCATTGTTCCGCTCCCTGGGAGATCACTGGTCAGACAGGTTTGACACTCCCTTGCGTAATGACTCATCCCCTGCCCTGCTGGGCCGTGCTGCAGCCAGTGGGGGTCACTCACAACCCACTGCCCAGCGCAGCAACCAGCAAGGTACCCCCACTACGTCACACTGGGGCCTACGAGAAAATTCAGAGCCTACAAAATGTCTTAAGTGACTTGAAAAGAAGATCACTGCTAAATCAAACGTAATCATTTGGGCGCTTCACTCAGCAAACCACAGGCAGGTGTAACATGCAATTGAATATTAGGTCTCTAGCCTGCGATAGGGCATTTCTCTCTTATGTATTTACATATAATCTAATGCAGAGGCCTAGGGCCTACGAAGACCTGAATCCAGCCCTGCCTGCGATGTCTCAAGCAGGTGATGCTCTGTGCTCCCCAGAGCAAATCCCCCTTTTTCCCCTGGTTCCCAAACTAGCCCTTGTCCTCCAGCGCTCTGGCTCTGCCAGCAGGACCCGCCAAGGGGGCGCGGGGGACCCTGCCAGACTCCACAGGGGTCTTGTTTGGGCAGCAAACCCCCGTGGGTCCAAGGCACCCATTGACTGCGGTGGATTCACGCCTGGTGCTGGCCAAGCCAGGGAGTGAGCGGCCAGGCTGCGTGGAGAGTCCCAGCCAAATCAACCCCCCAGCCCACCCCTTAGGTCCAGGTCACAAGTGACTGTCCGTCTCTTTTCCCCATCCCGTCCAGCCCTCACCTTCAGCCAGGGGAAGATGTCTACCAAGTGCTGCTGGGCCACCGTGTCCACGATGCCCTGGCTGTACTTCAGCATAGCCTCGAACTCGGGGTCCCCTCGCCTGTAGCTGGAGCTGAAGCACAGCGCGCACACCACGTTGGTGATGGCACGGGAGAGCTCCGGCCCCATGTCCAGGAGGACGTCCTGCGAAGCACCGAGCGTCTCACACAGGGAGGCCGCTTCCTGGCAGACTAGAAGAGGGGGAAGAGCCGGTGGAGAGGCTGGTGAGCACCGGGGGGGCAGCAAGTGGGGCGTAGGGGAGGGGGACTGAATGTAGCCTGGCCTGAGTCAGTGCAATGAGGGTTGGGGGTAGCCCAGACGGGTATGTTGGGGGAATTCAAATCAGGAATGTGGGTCAGGATTGAGGGGGACTGGTGGAGCTGGGGGGGAGGACCGAGGGGGCCCGAAACGGAGCGGGGGGCAGGACCAGACAAGCACGGGGGTTGCACCTTGCAGATCAGGAGTGAGGTGTAGAGCCTTGTGCAACCCTTGGAGTGCTTGGCTGCCCGGCGCCGCACTGTAACCCGGAGGGCTGGGATCTGTGGGGCTGCAGCGTGTCCATGTGGGGCGGACTCGCGGGGGCCGGTAGCTAGGGCGCTCTGTGCTGGCTGACCCTGCTGCCTGCTGGGGGCGCTCTGCTAGTCAGCTGGGCAGCATTTGAATCTGTCCTGTGCGGCCGCCCCATGCCCAGTTTCCAAGGCTCGCTGGTGGATGTGGCGGGATCAGGTCTCTGCAGCAGGTGTTGACCAGCTGGTGGGTTAACTCAAACTCAGGCGTGTCACCATCCCCTCTCACACTGATGAAGAGGCAGCGCGTGTCACACTGCAAATATCCTCCGGTGACAACGACCCTTTGCTCTGCCACAGCCCCTCTCCCGAACCTCCCTAGGTGAGGGCTTCAAACATGTGCGATAGGTCAGCAACACAGATGGGGAAACTGAGGCACGGAGCCCCATGCCGAGCTGCCCAAGGAATCTGTGGCAGAGCTAGCCCGCCCATCCCCTCTTGCGGTTGGTCGGCTGGCCTGCAGGAGAGACGGGCCGGGGAGCGACACTTACTGATTTTCTCCAGGGCCAGCGCCCCTTTTCCGCACAGGGCCAGTGCCGCGTGCACCAGCTTGCGCTGGAGTTTCCAGAGCGGGCTGTAGGTGGCGAAGGCGATGTCTTTGCCGTCCCAGGTCAGCATGTCCGTCGTCACCTGTGGGCGAAGAGGAGGACGTAGCAGTCTCCGCCCAGGACCGCGAGCCGGGGAAGCGCCTGGCTCCGTGCCCCTTCCGCCGCGCCCTGCGTGAGCCCAGCGCCGCCGCCCGGTGCTGGCGGAGTTCTTCTCGTGCTGCACTGGAGCGGGCCTGGGTGGGCCATGCAGGGCCCAGCTGCTCCCGGGCCCAGGGCTTTGTGCTCTGCATGGCCATGGGGCTGCCCCCCTGTCCAGGGTGCCGCTGGTGAACAGGGACCACACCTGGAACCTGCCTGGCGCACGGGAGCACCTTGTGTGGGGCACTGGTGCCCCCTTCTGGCTGTTGACAGAACAGCATGGCTAGGGCAGGGCAGTCATGGGCCACCCTGAGCAGCTGGCATGCTTCCGACCATGCCCCCTTGGAGCCAGTCGGTGGGGCTAGGGCTGGGGCGGGCTGGGAGCTAGAGCAGCGTTTCAGCTCCCCAGGGCCCTCTTCCTTCCACCCCTGCCCCCCTGTAGCACCCTCCTGTGATGAGCTTCAGAGTATGGCTGGGCCCCACGAGGAGATGGGGGAGCCCCTGTGGTAATGCTGTTGCTCAAGCATGCACCCCCTTTCTGGGCCCCCATGATGCAGTGCCGGGGGGCTGGCAGAGTTGCACTGCTGGGCCTGATGGCAAATTTGCCCCTTCAGGGCTGTGTAAAGCCCTCACATGGGCCATGAAGCCATCCCGAGAGCATATTTCAGTCCAGAGCACCTAATTGCAGCCACCTCTGGGCTGGAACGTAACCCCGCTTTAACAGCACAGGCCTAATAATTAGGCCAAGAAGTGATATGCTGGCCTCCCATTGAAACCAGAAGGGGAATGTAGCCAGGGGGGAAAGCTGAGTGGCCGGTAGGCGCCAGCTCTGAGTAGAGACCCTACCACGGTGGAGTCATTACCCTCACACCCTGAAGTAACCCTTTTGTGACTCAGTGGTCAGCAACCTGCTGCCCGAGGGCCCCATGCAGCCACTGCAGGTCCGTGTGTGACCCACGAGACATTTTGCCAGATTCTAGGGGTGTTGCCAGATTCTGCTGGGTTTCATTTTTTCCTATCGCTATTACTGAAGTGACGCGCACGTCAAGGCAGGGAAGGGCCGTGCGGGCCAATTGCACACAACACAGCCCTGTGCTCCCTCTGCATCCAACCACAGCACTGCTACAATTCAATCAGCACACACACACACACACACACACACACACACACACACACAGCACTGCTACAATTCAATCAGCACACACACACACCACAGCACTGCTACAATTCAATCAGCACACACACACACACACACACACCACAGCACTGCTACAATTCAATCAGCACACACACACCACAGCACTGCTACAATTCAATCAGCACACACACACACACACCCTCCCCCCCCATAGGCTAAGCACGCAAACACAGTCAGCAAAACAACCCTACCCGAGGGGACTGTCTTGGTCACACCAATCTTGCTGCCCGCATGAATAAAGAGACTTTGGTTCCTGCAGAGAAACCAGGGGATAACAGGAGCATGGTTTGCCCCGTGCATCGCGCCTCAACCAGGGGGCTGAGCATCGGTCGGAAGGACAGGGGGTGGGCGGGTCTCACCCCTCCCTTTCTTTCTGGTGTGGTAATGTGGGGGGCATCTTGGTGCATGACCACCCGGTACTGGGAGCCCAGCTGCAGGGAGAAGATGCTGCCGTATTTCTTCTGCCTCACTGCCCTAGCATATTTAGCACCTGACATTCAACTCTCCCAAAGCGCACAAGGTGGGGTATTAGCCCCCTGCTTTTAGGGATGGGGAAACTGAGGCAGGGGGTGAGGTCCCCCAGCCCTGTGCTCTGCTCGGTAGGCTTTGCTGCCGTTCTCGCCCAGGCTAGAGGGACGTGGCCGGGTGGGTACTTACGGTATGAGGCCGGCCGGCAAAGGTCTTTCCCTTCTTCAGTAGCACCTCCTTGGCATGCAGGTAGTGGTTCACGACCACCATGTACTGGGAGCCCAGCTGCAGGGAGAAGACGCTGCCGTATTTCTTCTGCAGGCTGTGGAAGAAGAGGTGGAGCTGGGAGTTGCCGGCCAGGTGCAGGAGGCTGCCGATGATGGGCAGGGAGGGCAGGCTGGGGGGGTACTTGGCTCTGGGCTGCGCGTCCCCCTTTGCCAGTCTCCAGAAGCAGAGAAGCGCCAGCAGCACCAGCAGCAGCGTGACCAGGAGTGGGACCATCCTGCTCTGTGCCTGCCGGCTTGTCCCGGAGCCCGTGAGGCGTGGTCCTTTATAAGGCTCTCGCTGGCATTGCCTTGGAGAGGGGTTGCCTCTTGCCTTGCGGAGAGCCGTGTTATCAGTCCCCTGCGGAGATAACGGCTCTCTGGGGATGGACCTTGGCCAGCTGGCGCCTGCCAGCACTGCGAAGAAGAATCCCCATGGAGGAAGTCTGACTAAGCTGGTCTTTCTCAGCTCCTAAAACTCCTGGCAAATCCCCAGCAATGGCAATATTGGCTGTGGGCCTGGCAGGCCGGGCTCAGCCGTGCTTTGTGGAGTCAAAGCAAACCGAGGACGAGTGCCCCCTGCCACAGTGCATGGCAATCACCACGTCCCTCTCTCGCTCCTGTCTTCCCTTTCCAGACAAACGGAGGCTAGGGACACTATTCCTGTCCATGCTGCCTAATAGCTATTGCAGGACCTAACCTCCATGAACTTAGCTAGCTCTTTTTTGAACCCTATTAAAGTCCAAGCCTTCACAACATCCTCTGGCAAGGAGTTCCACAGGTTGACTGTGCGCTGAGTGAAGAAAAACTTCCTTTTGTTTGTTTTAAACCTGCTGCCTATTAATTTCATGTGGTGACCCCTAGTTCTTATATTATGGGAACAAGTAAATAACTTTTCCTTCTTCACTTTTTCCATACCAGTCATGATTGTATAGACCTCTAGCATATCCCCCCTTGGACTTTTCTGCTTAGAAAAAAGGAGACCAAGTCTTTTTAATCTCTCTTCATATGCGACCCATTCCAAACCCCGAATCACTTTTGTTGCCCTTCTCTGAACCTTTTCCAGTGCCAGTATATCTTTTTTTGAGATGAGGTGACCACACCTGCATGCAATATTCAAGGTGTGGACTTCCCATGGATTCATACAGAGGCAATAAGAGATTCTGTTTTAGTCTCTATCCCTTTAAAAGTGATTCCTAACATTCTGTTTGCTTCTTTGACTGCCGCTGCAAGACGTCCTTACGGTGCTGTGCCTTAGGGTAGCAGCTAAAGGCCTCCCTGTCCTTCCCCAGAGATTGTGCCTAACTGGAGCAGGGGCTGAACAGGAGCCTTGTGAGAGCCTGCTTGGGAACCTAACCATTTCCAATCCAATTAGACAAAGGAAAATTGTGACACCCCCCCTCCCCTTTGACATATGGGGACCATTCAAGGAGACTGGCCAAAGTAGGGTGACCTGATGCCCTGGTTTCCTTGGGAGAGCCTTGGTACATGGGGCTTTGTCTTATATAGGCACCTATTACCCCTCCCCCTGTTCTGATATTTCACGCCTGCTGCCTGGTCACACAGGCCAAAGGTGGGACTTGAGTTCAGGATTTCAGCAACCTAATCCCGGGCCTTAATAATCCCAAACCCTTCTGCAGTGACTCCCGGAGGGTCTCCCTGCTTGTGCAGGGATGCGAGCGGCTCTCGGGAGCTAAGCAGTCTTGGGTTGGGTCAGCACCTTGCTGGGAGTACCACGAAGAGCTGTAGGACGTGATGTGTGAAATTCAGTAGGGGGCTGTCTTCCCTCTGAGTCTGCATGAGCCAACGCCACTGTCCCGCCTCCCAAAACCCACCTGGACAGCCGCCCTCCCCTGTGAAATTCTCACCCAATTTGGTGCGAACTCTGGGAGCAGGGGGCTAGGGAGGGGGCTGCGCATCCGAGCTGAGAGCAGGGCCCACAGCTGGGTGTTGATCCAGCTAGACTAGCTGTGTGTTAGTTGTGGAGAACACCCAGAGGAACTCAATAGCAAACAACTGGTTTTTGTGGCTGACCACAAAACACACAGGAACAGTGTCCATTGCCCAAGTGGGAAGTTATGGAATCTCCATCTCTAGAGATATTTACGAGCGGGTTAAACAGACACCTGTCAGGGATGATCTAGACGGTGCTGGGTCCTGCCGTGCGGGCAGGAAACTGGACTTGGTGACCTCGCGAGGTCCCTTCCAGTCTTAGTGTTCTAGGAGTCTGTGACGTATAAAACAGGAGTGAATTCAGAGAATACTCATGGCCTGGTTGAAATAGAACAGGTCTTTTTGAACACCAGCCATTCGTGGTTTCACATTGTCCAGCCATTGGAAAATCCTCCACAACCCTGGGTAAGTTTGTTCCCATGTTTCATTTCCCTCAGGCTACATCTATATTGGCAAGATGTTGCGCAAATACTTTTAACGCAAGAGTTTTTGCATTAAAGTATTTGCGCAAGAGAGCGTCTACTCTGGCATGTGCTTTTGCGCAAAGGCATCCGTGCTCGACGGAGCCATGTAGTTTAGACACACCCTCAGTGTTAAGTCAGAGAACACTAGGACTGGAAGGGACCTCGAGGGGTCATCAAGTCCAGTCCCCTGCCCTCACGGCAGGACCGCTTCAATCATCCACTACCTCCGGAGATAAGAAGGCAAGAATACCTAGAGGGGAAAATTACTTGAGGAAGTGGGTCTGGCCCACGAAAGCTCATCACCTAATAAACCATCTTGTTAGTCTTTAAAGTGCTACATAGTCCTGTATTTTGCTTCAGCTACACCAGACTAACACGGCTACATTTCTATTGTTGTAATGAGCGAGCCATTGTCAGTCTCTGTTCAGACCCATTCTGATGGTGTCACTTTTACACAAGAATTCTAGCTCAGCAGTCTCGCGCTGCAATCTGTTTTTGAAGGTTTTTGCTTAGGAATAGCAACTTTCAAGTCTGTAACAGTATGTCCAGGGAAGTTGAAGTGCTCTGCCACTGGGTTTTGTATGTTAGACTGACAAAAGTTTCTCACCTGAGCCCCACCGCTCAGAAAACTTGAGGGAGATCTTTGCTCCTAAAGCAGTAGTCTCCAACCTTTTTACACCCAAGATCATTTTTTAAGTCTCAGAACAGATGAAGAACTACCGTCCCGCCCCTTCCTTGAAGCCCCGCCCTCTCTAGTCTCCTGTCCATCACTTGCTATCCCCAGCCCTTATACACACTGCTAAATGGTTTATTTTAAAATGATGCAATATATAAAATTAAAATCACATTTATAGTTATGAAATAAATGGTCTGTTTTTAATTCATGCTATTTAAGTGTCAAATGAAGCATTTACATTTATACATTTTGTTCTCTGCTATTTTGTAAATCTAAAATCAAGTATTGATAATTATATATTTTTTCTTCCAATAACAAAGTCTCAGTGTGACACCTGGGACTGAACAGTATCTGCCAGTGTCTTGAAGTCTGGGTTGCAGTCTGAGATTGCTAGTCGTATACAGTCCATCAGATGGGCATCTGTGATCCTGCGCTCACCCTGGGAAGCTTACTCCAGCACAGCTGGAGCTAGACACAGCCTCCCTGGGCTGAGCGCAGGGCAGCTGGGCTGGAGGGAAGAGAAGTAGCTACCCGGCCATCTGGCCATGGCGCTCAGTCAGGGCGCACCAAGCTCCACCTGGGCAGACGCAGAGGAGAAGCCGCCAATCAGCTGGAGCGTGGGGCAGCTTCTTTCAGCTGAAAGCCACAGTCAGCTGGCTGGGGTGTTTCAGCCCTCCCGACCTCCCAGCTCCCACCATTCCTCACAGCTACTCACCTGTGTTGTTGCTCGGTGAGTAGCTGCTCCTCAATTGAGGAAATCTAATGTAAATGTACTGTGCAGGCGTGCAGTTCAGAGAGGGCTCAAGAGCTACTCTTAGAGCCCCTGAGATCTACCGGTAGCTCGCGATCTACTGGTTGGTGACCACGGTCCTAAAGCAATTAAACAGTGTGAAGATACAGCAATGCTGCAGCAATTTTGGGGGTGGAGTAGGGGGGTGGGGCATGCAGTGTGTCTGCTGCTAAAGCCATTTCTTAGAATAAGGCCTGGCTATAACCCAGCCATCTTAGCCCTGTGTAGTTTTCCAGGGCATGGGAAAGAAAAAGGGTGTCTCTTCAGGCTGCTAGGGAATGTCAAGACTCTGCGGTAGTGGTTCTCAAATTTTTTGGCCATGACTCACCTGGCTCAAGGCAAACCTTTCTGCAGACCACCCATTGCTAATGGAAACTTGCTGTTAATTACAGAATCACTCCCAAGCCAGTTTGCTCCTGCCATAACTAGGGAGAATGGTTTATTTAACCAGGAAGAAAGGAAATACTAATTTAAGTGATTAAACAGACTGAGCACTTTAACTTTCTCATGTTAGTTTATCAAACTTCATCTTACATAAAGTAAAATATTAATTTATGTCCAACACAAAAGGTTCCCGAATTTTCTTTATTTATGGCAGGGGCAGGGAATCCAAAAACCCAGAATTCACTGATTTGGCAACCAACTAGGGTATCTGGCCAGGGGGGAGGGTGCAGGAGCAAAGGAGGGGGTGAGAAGCAGGCTGGGAGTAGGGATTCTGGATGAGGGGAGGGTGCAGGAGCAGGCGGGGGGGGGGGGGGGCAGGGAGAGTGAGGCTGGCGTGCCAGCATGGGCTCCCCGCATTAGGCGGAAGGAGGGGGGCTGAGCTCAAGCTGCAGACTACCCGGGAGGTGGCTGTGGCTCCCTCGTTGTCCAAGGACTGCAGTTGGAGAATCGCGGCTCTCCAATTACATTGTCTCACTGGCCGGAAAGAAGGGCAGCTGTGTTTTGATCAAACAAGAAACAACTCAAAAGGGAACTGGCTTCTTTTAAAGGGTCATAGAATCCTAGAACCATAGAGCTGGAAGAGACCTCAGGAGTCATCAAGTCCAGCCCCCTGCTCTATGCAGGACCAATCCCAACTAAATCAACCCGGCCAGGGCTTTGTCAAGCCGAGACTTAAACACCTCTAGGGATGGAGACTCCACCACCTCCCCAGGGAACCCAGCCCAGTGCTTCCCCACCCTCCTAGGGAAAGAGTTTTTCCTACGGATTCTTCCTTCTCTGATGTGAGGCCTTTTCAGATCATGGTAAAGCATTATGGACGAGCCGTCGCTCAATGGACCTCATCTTCTCCAACATCATTGGTGAGTACTTGCCAATCCTCAATTGGCAAATCCGGTTACAGATATCAGAAAAAACTCCACCGTCGGTGGGTGCTGTCCACTCTGTTTGGATCTCTGCTTTTCTTGTAATGTCTGGACTATGTTGACTCATGAAGCGTTTGAGAGCCTGTACAAGAGTTTGCTGCTAGAACAATCTGTCCTGAGCAATGATTTCCAGGTCACAGGGAGATAAGTCGCATGACTTCATGTTGGCCTTTAAGATATCACTTATAACGCTTACCCTGACCACCAACAGAGCGCTGTCCCTGGACAAGCTGGCCGTAGAAGACCATCTTCGGCATCCATGTATTGTCCATCCTCGTAACACGACCAATCCAGCGAGACTGTTTGCTCATAAGCATTGCTACCATGCCCCTGACACCGCACAGCTTACGGACCTCCGTGTTAGGAATTTTGTCCCATCAATTCACATGGGCAATCGTCCTGGGGCAGCGCATATGAAATTGATCGAGTTTCAAAACAGAGCGGTGATATATGGTCCATGACTCCGACTCATACAGCAGGGTATTCAGGATAACTGCCGGATAGACCAATACCTTCCTATAGAGTTGAACACCGTGGTCATTCCATAAGCATAAAAGACAAAAACAAAAGTGCTACCAGACCAGGTTTTGTTATTTAAGTTAACCCTGTACAGACTAACTCGGCTACCCCCTGAAGCTTCGTTCCATAAGCACTTGGTCAGCCTTCTGAAGGCAGCGCTGGCTATGGATAGTCAAGCAGATGCATCGTCACCAGCGTCACAAGGTAGCAAAACTTACCAACAGCCTGACAGTCTGAGCAGTGATCGCTGGAGTATCGGGCTCTTTCTAAACTCACAATGAGTCCAAAATGGTGAGCAGAAGTAGTAACATTATCCAGGTCCAGGAGCTACCCTCACTGCGGCTCTGCAGTATAAATGTAGTAAGAGCCAGGTGCGCAGGCAACCCAGCTCCTATTTCATTGAACTACAGAGGCGCAGCAGGGGTAGGTCCTGGACTCGGTGTGAGCCAGGACCGAGCAATCCCAGCTTAGTCCCAGCTCGTGCTGAGTTCAGGACCTACCCCTGCTGCGCCTCTGTAATTTACATGGAGTAGGAGCCAGGCTAGCTGCATGTCTGGCTCTTTAGTACATTTAAACTGCAGAGCCGCAGTGGGGTTAGCTCCTGGACCTGGAATGAGCTGGGATTGCTCAGTCCTGCCTCGCATGAGGTCTAGCAGCCCCCGTCTGCAGGGGTACCTGTGGGGAGCCAGGACCCCCCGTGGATGGGCTGTTGCTGGAGCTCCCCCTTGCTGCCTCTGATATAGAGGCAGCAAGGGGGGGGGTGAGTACCTTATTAAGAGTTGGCGGTAGAACCCCGCGGCGGTTTCTTCATGAAGCAGGGCCATACTGGGGCTGAGACAGTGAGGGAGGGATGACAGCAGTCCGGTCAGTTTCCTTTTTGGCCATGGGGTCAAGACTCCTTAACATTGTCCCAGCTGTCTCCATTCCGCGCCCCAGCTTCTTAGCAGCCCTTCTATTCCCATTCTCATGGCCTTGGCAGCTGTCCTCAATGGCTGTATTCCCTTGAACATCTCAAGGCAATGGTCAGGACGCTGCTCGGACTGTCCACTTACATGGCACAAGACGGTATGTTCCAAAGTGCAGATAAATTACACACGCCACAACTAAGGGATGGTTGTGTTGAGTAATATCTCTGATGCTACCTGATTTCCACTGCACCCTTGGGGAAGGACTTAGCAGCGTGGACTCGGGGAGGGAAGCACAGTTAATGACTTTTCTAAGGGATTGTCAAGCCACCACTTGGGGGAATGAGATGGGGGCGGTCATGCAAACAGCAATACAGATGTGGGGATGTCGGTCTGCGTCGTGCCTCAGTTTCCTCCAAATACAGGCGATAAAACTTACCCCTGAGGATGCGTGAGGGGACCTTTGAGATCCATGATCTACTCTAATCTCCTTTGAGACTCTCAGGAAGGACTGCTTGGCGGAGATGGAGTTCACCTTTCCAGGAGCGGGAAGGCCTTGTTTGGACACAGACTGGCTACCCTTGTGAGGAGGGCTTTAAACTAGGTTCGACAGGGACAGGTGAGCAAAGCCCACAGGTAAGTGCTGAATGTGCAGGACTGGGAGATGGGTTGGAAATGGGGGGGGCTACGGCCTATAATGGCAAGGAGAAAGGAGGGTCAGGGCACAACAGGGAGGCAAGATCAAATCAGTATCTTAGATGCCTGTATACAAATGCGAGAAGTATGGGTAATAAGCAGGAAGAACTGGAATTGCTAACCAATAAATACAACTATGATATCATTGGTATTACAGAAACCTGGTGGGATGGGACGCATGATTGGAATGTTGGTATGGAAGGGTACGGCTTGCTCAGGAAGGACAGACAGGGAAAAAAGGGAGGAGGGGTTGCCTTGTATATTAAAAATGTACACACTTGGACTGAAGTGGAGATGAACGTAGGAGATAGCTGTGTAGAGAGTCTCTGGGTTAAGCTAAAAGGGGTAAAAAACGAGGGTGATATCATGCTAGGAGTCTACTACAGGCCACCTAGCCAGGTGGAAGAGGTGGATGAGGCCTTTTTTAAACAATTAACAAAACTATCCAAAGCCCAAGATTTGGTGGTGATGGGGGACTTCAACTATCCAGACATATGTTGGGAAACTAACACAGCGGGGCACAGGCTATCCAATAAGTTTCTGGACTGCATTGGAGACAACTTTCTGTTTCAGAAGGTTGAAAAAGCTACCAGAGGAGAAGCTGTTCTGGATTTGGTTTTAACAAATAGGGAGGAACTAGTTGAGAACTTGAAAGTGGAAGACAGTATAGGGGACAGTGATCATGAAATAATAGAGTTCATGATCTTAAGGAAAGGTAGAAGGGAGACCAGCACAATTGAGGTAATGGATTTCAGGAAGGCAGATTTTGATAAGCTCAGAGAACTTGTAGGTAAGGTCCCATGGGAAGCAAGACTGAAGGGAAAAACAACTGAGGAGAGTTGGAAGTATTTCAAAGGGACGTTGTTAAGGGCCCAAAAGCAAACAATTCCGCTGTGTAGGAAAGATAGAAAATATGGCAAAAGACCAGCTTGGCTTAACAAGGAGATCTTGCATGATCTCAAAATAAAAAAGGAGTCCTATAAAAAATGGAAACTAGGACAAATAACAAAGGATGAATATAGGCAAGCAACACGGGAATGCAGGGGCAAGATTAGAAAGGCAAAGGCACAAAATGAGATCAAACTAGCTACAGGCATAAAGGGAAACAAGAAGACCTTTTATAAATACATTAAAAGCAAGAGGAAGACCAAGGACAGGGTAGGCCCACTGCTCAGTGAGGAGGGAGAAGCAGTAACAGGAAACTTGGAAATGGCAGAGATGCTCAATGACTTCTTTGTTTCGGTCTTCACCGAGAAGTCTGGAGGTGTGCCTAACGTAGTGAATACAAGCAGAGAGAGGGTAAGTTTAGAAGATAGGATACACAAAGAACAAGTTAAAAATCACTTAGGAAAGTTAGATGTCAGCAAGTCACCAGGTCCTGATGAAATGCATCCCAGGATACTCAAGGAGCTGATAGAAGAGGTATCTGAGCCTTTAGCTATGAAAAATCATGGCAGACAGGGGAGATTCCAGAAGACTGGAAAAGGGCAAATATTGTGCCCATCTATAAAAAGGGGAATAAGAACAACCCAGGAAACTACAGACCGGTCAGTTTAACGTCTGTCCCAGGGAAGATAATGGAGCAGGTAATTAAGGAAATCATATGCAAACACTTGGAAGGTAATAAAGTGATAGGGAATAGCCAGCATGGGTTTGTGAAGAACAAGTCATGCCAAACTAATCTGATAGCTTTCTTTGATAGGATAACGAGCCTTGTGGATAAAGGAGAAGGGGTGGATGTCATATACCTAGACTTTAGTAAGGCATTTGATACGGTCTCGCATGATATTCTTATTGATAAACTAGGCAAATATAACTTAGATAGGGCCACGATAAGGTGGGTGCATAATTGGCTGGATAACCGTAGTCAGAGAGTTGTTGTTAACGGTTCTAAATCCTGCTGGAAAGGGATAACAAGTGGAGTTCCGCAAGGGTCTGTTTTGGGACCCGTACTGTTCAATATGTTCATCAGTGATATAGATATTGGGATAGAAAGTACGCTTATTAAGTTTGCAGATGATACCAAACTGGGTGGGGTTGCAACTTCTTTGGAGGATAGGGACATAATTCAGAATGACCTTAGCAAGTTAGAGAAATGGTCAGAGGTAAACAGGATGAGGTTTAATAAAGAGAAATGCAAAGTGCTCCACTTAGGAAGGAACAATCAGTTCCATACATACAAGATGGGAAGCGACTGTCTAGGAAGGAGCATGGCGGAAAGGGATCTAGGGGTCATAGTGGACCACAAGTTGAATATGGGTCAACAGTGTGATGCTGTTGCAAAAAAAGCAAATATGATTCTAGGTTGTATCAACAGGTGTGTTGTAAGCAAAACTCGTGAAGTCATTCTGCTGCTCTACTCTGCACTAGTTAGGCCTCAGCTGGAGTACTGTGTCCAGTTCTGGGCGCCACATTTCAAGAAAGATGTGGAGAAATTGGAAAGGATACAGAGAAGAGCGACAAGAATGATTAAAGGTTTAGAGAACATGACCTATGAAGCCAGGCTTCATGAACTGGGCTTGTTTAGTTTGGGAAAAAGAAGATTAAGGGGGGACATGATAGCTGTTTTCAAATATCTAAAAGGGTGTCACAAAGAGGAAGGAGAAAATTTGTTCCTCTTGGTTTCTGAGGACAGGACAAGGAGTAATGGGCTTAAAGTGCAGCAGGGGAGGTTTAGATTGGACATTAGGAAAAAATTCCTAACTGTCAGGGTGGTCAAATATTGGAATAAATTGCCAAGGGAGGTGGTGGAATCTCCCTCTCTGGAGATATTTAAGAACAGGTTAGATAGACATCTGTCAGGGATGGTGTAGACGGAGCTTGGTCCTGCCTTGAGGGCGGGGGGCTGGACTCGATGACCTCTCGAGGTCCCTTCCAGTCCTATGATTCTATGATTCTAAGTGCTATAGCAGTGCGAAATGTTAGATGAGCAGCAGCACATTGGTAGTATACTAGCAGCCCTCCTGCCTCTAAAGCAGCCAGGAAGCAGTTTTATTTACAAGAACAAAGATGCCATGTTTCCCTGGACACCATCAGCAATGGCCTTCCCAAGCCGGTGTAAGGAGAGCAACCGCGAGACGTGAAAGCTTGGGGAGAGGTTTCTGATATCAAAGTTGCGCTGTCAAGTGGGCAGTGCAGGCGTCTGGCAGCTAAGACTCGTGGGGTCCATGCCGAACTCTGCCACTGACTTGCTATGTGAACTGGGGTGCTTAGCCCTTCTGTGCCTGTTTAACCATCTACACAATGGAATGAATTATATCCCCTAGGGGAAGATTGATTCTCTAGTGTCTGTAAATCACTCAAGGGTACGTCTACACTGCGGCGCTATTTTGGGATACTCCGGTATCCTGAAATAGCTCTTCTGCGTCTTTTAAACAATCCCATTATTTTAAAATACCAGGGCTCGCTGTTCCGACATCCTGGCTGCAAGTCTCATCCCACGAGGATTAAGGGATGTTTCGGAATAGCGCTCTGTTTTGAAATTCGGTTTAGACAGCGCCAAATTACATAATAAGCTATTTTGACAGTAACTCTAAATAAGCTATGCAATAAGGGTGCAGTGTAGAGAGCCTCAGAGGAAAGGGGAATGAGAAGCACTGAATTTTTCCTGTGCACGCTGAGGCCTGATCTACACTGAGAGTTTAGGTCACCACACCCCTGGCTCTCAGGGGTGTGAAAAATTCACACCCCTCTCCACTGCAGCAATGCTTACCTAACCCCTGTGTGCAGGCAGCAAGGCAGATGGAAGAATGTGCTTATTCCTACTAGGGCCGTTAAATATCGGTTAATTGAATAGTCGATTAACCTCATGAATTCTTAACGGTTAGTCGACTATTCTATAGTTCCTGGGCAGCTCCTGTTTAAGGGCGGGTCTTAATTCCAGGACTCCGCATGAGCCAGAACTGAGCTGGGCTGCCTGCCTGCCTGGCTCCTAATACACTTTTAAATGCAGTGGGGGAAGGTCCAGGACCCAGTGCAAACTGGGACTGAGCTGGGCTGCTGGCCAGCCTGCTAAAAAATGTACTGGCAAGAGGGGGGGGGGGGGGGGAATGTGTGCAGTCTATAGCAGTGGTTCCCAAACTTTTTGGCATCACGCCCCCCCTTTTTGATTTTTGAGAAACCCTCATACCCCTTCCCCTCAGCAGCAAAAAAAAAGGGGGGGGAATAATTGTGGCTGAAAAACAAAAATAGAAGCAAAACTTAGGGGGGGAGGAGTTGACAAGAGGGAGCTGGGTCACCTCGTGCCTCCCCCCCCCCCCGCAATATCTTCACGCCCTCCAGTTTGGGAACCTATGGGCTACGTCTAGACTGGCATGATTTTCCGCAAAGGCTTTTAACGTGCCAATCTAGACGCTCTTTTGCGCAAAAAATCCCCGATGGCCATTTTCGCGATCGGGGCTTTTTTTGCGGAAAACAAATCTCAGCTGTCTACACTGGCCCTTTTGCGCAAAAGCTTTGCGGGACTTTTGCCTGAACGGGAGCAGCATAGTATTTCCGCAAAAAGCTCTGATTTCTTACAGTAGGAAGTCAGTGCTTTTGCAGAAATTCAAGTGGCCAGTGTAGACAGCTGGCAAGTTTTTCCGGAAAAGCGGCTGATTTTCCGGAAAAACTGGCCAGTCTAGACCCAGCCATGGTGTATAGCGTTAACCCATACGCTTTTTCTTGTCGGTGAATCGACTACACTATGTCTAGCCAAGCGGCTTCTTGCGCGTGAAATATGCAAATGAAGCTAAGCGTGGAATATCGCCGAGCCCCATTTGCATACCTAATGAGCCACCACTTTTGCAGACGCGGCTCTTGCGCCGGAAGGCGCTGTCTGCACTGCCCCTCCTTGCGCCACGCCGCTCTTCCTGAAAATAACTTGGGTTCCCCCTTTTTTTTTTCTCATCAGAATTTTTTCCCTGGTGTTTGTTTTTTTTTTGGGGGGCGGGGGGGGTGTCAGTATTTTTGGTTAAACCATCTGGCACCCCTACTGCAGCCCACCACGTGGGGGGGGGGGGGGGAGACCCGGCATGTCTGTAAGGGCCGGGATCCGAGCAGGGACCGCGCATCCCTACGCACGCTGCCACCCACCCTGGCCCATGGCCAGCCAGGACACGCCGGCTTCGCCTTCCCCTCTAGTCTGTCCGCTCTCGCGCGCCGTCGCCCGGCTGTGAGGGGGCGGGGCGTAGGCGGCGGTGGCTGCCCCAAGATGGCGGCGGCTCCGGCGGGGGGCGCGGCCGATAGCCAGGCGCGGTTCGGCCGCTCGGTGAAGGGGCTGCTGATCGAGAAGGTGACCGGCTGCGGCACCGACGTGATCGCCCTCACCAAGCA
Organism: Pelodiscus sinensis; assembly: GCF_049634645.1. Classification (NCBI taxonomy): domain Eukaryota; kingdom Metazoa; phylum Chordata; order Testudines; family Trionychidae; genus Pelodiscus; species Pelodiscus sinensis. The sequence goes on along the minus strand of NC_134718.1, from coordinate 72,510,811 downwards.
GGTGCTCAAAGGCTCCCGGAGCTCCGAGGTGAGGGCCCGCCGCCGGGACTACGACGCCCAGCATGCAGCGCGGCGGTCGCGGGGGATGCTGGGAAGTGTAGTCCGGCTGGGGCGTGGAGGCGGACTAGGGGAGCTGTCAGAATGCACGTGGCCGCCTTTGTGCTGCCCACGTGACAGCCCCCCCCCCTTAGCCAGGCTTGTTTGGAGCAGTGCATGCTGGGAGTTCAGCTCCAGTCTCCCCCCTTATTTCCCTGGCTGGGGTGGGCTCTTCCCCACGTGCCCCTGCAGAATTGGGGCCCAGTGGGTGCCCCTCTTGCCAGCTGCACCCATCACTGGGGCACCCCAGGGCCTGCCCCAGCTCCCATCAGAGGGGTGGAGCATGGCTAACCCCCCCCCCAAACATCCCTGGGGGCCTGGGTTCATACAGCTCCTGCAGGCCCTGACCTGGAGCCTTCGGCCCCAGGAGCTGTTACAGTGTCCCGCTTGGCCAGGGCATCGTCCGCTGTGCGGGCCTGCAGCAATGGGGCTGAATGAGAGCCTGAGGCGGGCGGGGGCGCTGGCCCCGAATGAATTACCTGGCAGCTGTAGCCCCAGGAAAGCCATCCAGGGAGCCAGCTCTCCACAGCTGGCCAGCGTTTGGTGGCTTTGCTGTATGGGAGGTCTGGAGCCTGGCCTTCCTCCAGTCTGTGAGTGAGGGAGTGGAAAAGGTTTCTGCATCCTGAGATGGCAGATTCCCATGTCCAGCATAGCCCCTATTTTGTAAAACCGGCTTGTACTGCTGAGCCATTCCCGCGTGCGTTGGCTGCTGTGTTTGCCTACACCATCCCTGCTGACACCATCTCTCATATTGTTACCTCTTTCATGAAAGATGCTGCAGGAAGCCTAGATTTTTGCTAGTCTATGTCAGCCAAGGAATGTTCAATCCAAAGAAACCTAATGAAATGAATTGTCAATTACATCTGTCCTGTCCGCAGATCTGTTGAGTGGCAGCCGTGAGAAATACCCGGTGGCCTGGGATTTTTGACTGCCATTTGCCTGTCTGTTTTTCAGCTCTTGGGTCATGCTGCTAGGAACATGGTGATGCAAGAAGATGCCATCCTGCACTCGGAAGATGTAAGGAACCTTTATCTGCTGAAGCACTGGCATTTCTGATGAATAGGCAATGCCAGATTTTGGTATGGAATGTGGGGTTGCATGGCAGTGAATCCTATGGCAGCGTACGGAAGGGGAATCTTGTGGCATAAGTACAGGGTTAGGAATCATAAGAACGTCTGTATTGGGTCAGACCTCCTGTCTTCCAACAGTGGCCAATGCCAAGTACATCAGAGGTAGGGATGTTGCATATCGGTTAATTGAATAGTCGATTAACCACATGAATTCTTATTGGTTACTCGACTGTTTGAGCATGGGGTGCCAGGTGGGAGCTGGTCTGCGAGCAGAGCCAGTTTAAAAACCAGCTCCCCTTGCAGACTGGCTGTCACCCCACGCTGTTGCCTCTGATACGAAGGCGTCAGTGAAGGTAGCAGCACCCCTTGTCTGAGGAGGTGGTCCTGGATCCAGCATGAGCTGTAACTAAGCCAGGCTGCCTGCCCATCTGGCTCCTAATACGTGTTAAATGCAGAGACTCAGCGGGAGGCTATGCTGGACCTGACGCAAGACAGAACTGAGCCAGCCTGCTAAAAAAATTTGCTGGCAAGGTTTGGTGGGGGTTGGGAAATGTGTGTAGTCTATAGCATTTACCTATAAGCTTTTGCTTATTGGTGAATTGACTAGACTGTTACAGGCAGTCCCTGAGTTACATACAAGATAGGGACTGTAGGTTTGTTCTTAAGTTGAATTTGTATGTAAGTCGGAACTGGTACATATTGTAGGGGAAACTCTAGCCAAACATTGCTCCAGAGCTCAGTTTTATTCTCCCACACCTCACTTCCCGCAGTCCTTTATTCTCAAGCTGAGGTGTCTGCTGAGAAAAGCCGCTCCGCGTCTCCCTGGTCTGCTGGGGGGGCCGCTAGCTTCGCGTCTCCCTGGTCTGCTGGGGGGGGTGCTAGCTTCGCGTCTCCCTGGACTGCTGGAGGGAAGCAGCTAGTGCGGGGTTGCCTCACCCCGTTTGTAAGTAGGGATCCGATGTAAGTCGGATCCATGTAACCCGGGGGCTGCCTGTACATCCCTAATCAGAGAGAATGAATAGCACAGGTAGTCATTAAGTAATCCATCCTTTGTTGCCTATTCCCAGCTTCTGGCAAACAGAGGCAGAGAGCCTGATTTTGGAGATCTGGACTCTGTTTCTGGCTTTGCTGGAGATTTTCAGTATGAATCTGGGCATGTCACTTATGGCCAAATTTCAGGAGGTGCTAAACACACACAGCTCCCATTGAAGGGGGTGAAAACAGCGCCATTAATCTTTTCATACCTCAGTTTCCCTGTCTGTAAAATTAAGACAGTGCCCCATGATCTCTGAGGGTGCTGTTAAGCACTCCGAGGTCCTAGCATGGATGGTGCAATAGAAGTTCAGGTTATAACTGCTAGAGCTAGGGATTCTTCTGCAAGCCTCCCAGCTAGGACTTCTTGACATTCAAAGGCAAAGCTGTGGAGTTCTCCTCAAGCTCACCACTCCAGAATCCTTCCTAATAGACACAGTTAGCTGGCGCTCAGGAGTAGGAGTAGTAATAGTCATTGTGCTGCACCATGTCTGTGTCGAACTGTTCCATTGCTGAAGGGCTTCAAAATCTTCTTGTTGTTGTACTGTTTGTAGCTTACCCTCAGCACACGTGTATTTCAGCTCCTGTTGGTCAACAGTTTGTAATGCTTCTTGGCTCCGATGGAGGAGCCAAGTCCTGATTTGCTAGATCAGGTAGAAAAACCCCATACCGGTTTTCTGGAGTTTTTGCTCTCTCCCCTCCCCTCGGGGAGAATATTTGCTTTCAGGGGAGGCAGCTCCAATCAGTCTTGTTCCAGAATCCGTGAGCGTGTCCTTGCAAGGTCCAAATGACCAGGCAAGGAATAGTGGCCAGAAGCTAATGCAGGAGATATTTTGAACAACACGAGCGTCTGGGCAGTGGAGTAAACTCGCAAGGGCGCTGGTCAAGGAACTGGCACTGCAGAGACCTGAGAGCAGGTGGGATACAGTGTTACTGAGCGTGATTTAGTGTTTAACAGGTTGGCACGCGAGGGGTCAGACCGATGAGCCAAATCCGAGTTCAAGGCGCATTTCTTTGACCTTGCTTCCTCTAACGTAAACGTGTCGGTGTCTGAGTTTCTTAAAATCCTACCAAAGTACAACCTATCTCTGCATCCCGTGACGAGAAGGAGAGAACCAGTGACACATGACTGATGGTTCTTGGTGCTGAATGCACCAATGGAAAGTGCTCAGGTGACGAGCCTGAAAAGAATTGACTCGAAACGGTCTTTTCTGGGCGATTTGTGCTAGTCGCTGGAGAGCTTCCCAGCGTGTTTCAGGGTGAGCGCGATGAACTGGGTGGCCTGTGAACCCCTTTGGATTGCGAGGAGGGAGAGCTGCTGCAGGATGAGTAGAACTGTAACATTCTAGACCGGCTCGTGCTAATTCTGCCGAGATGCTCAGGGCAGAGATGGTCAGTAATTCCCTGTTTTGTGCTTTGCAGAGCCTAAGGAAGATGGCTATAATTACCACTCATCTCCAGTACCAGTAAGTAGGGGGTATTGGGGGCTCTGGATTTTGGGTGGGTTGAATTCCTAGAAACCCCTTAAAGGCCCCACATTGGGGGGAGGGGGGGCTGTGTACAGAGCCTGGTCTCTGCACAGGCCAAAATGTGGCATCCCAGCACGATGGATGGGTCATATCCCTCACTCCACTGGGGCTGAGCTGGCCTCAGCAGGGAATCCTCGAGCGCCAGCTCATCATGCTGGCCTGTCGTGTGTTCAAGGGACACTGTGCAGATAACGTAGACATCCTGTTCTATGTTAAATGTTGATGAGCTGTTGTCCCATGGACTAGTCACATGAGAGAGACGCATACAGCAAAAAAAGTCTCCATCTTCAGTGGGATCCTTTCCAGCTCTAGGCTACCCGTTTGGACTCTAAGATGCCAGTCACATGTGTTCATTATCATGCGGTGGCTGTTTGGTGGGGGTGAGACATGAGTTACTGAATCTCTGTCAGGTTCCAAGTGGGTGAGGGTGTCTGCCTCCTCCCCTCCACCCCGCGTCCGTATGCACCTCGATTAGCAGTCAGCTGAGACAGGACTCCCCTTGCGCTTGATGAGGTCGTCCCCCGATCAGCATGGAGACACGGTTCCAGCTCACTGTGGGGGCAGCTTGCCCTGATGCCCTAATACAGGGGTGGCCAACCCATTTAACAAAGAGAGCCAAAACAGCAGCAGAAAAAATGCAAAGAGCTGCACTAGTATTGTCGAGCAAAAAAAACCAATTTTTTTAAAGGAGGCTGCCCCTTTAAGACGGCTGCCATCTTGGGCACCATTTTTAAAACCCTGTAGCTCCTACCCGGTAAGCACAGGGTGGTCGGCGGGGGTGGGGTGTGTGTGTGCAGGAGCAGCTTCGTGAGCTGCACTTTTGGGGGGCAAGAGCCTCATGCGGCTGGCGAGCTGCAGGTTGGCCATGGCTGCCCTAATTAATCTGTTAGTCCCTGAGGCACTCTGGACTCCTCATTGTTTCTGCTTTAAAGACAAACTGATGGTTTCCGCTTTGGGAGCTGTCAATCAAATCCCTTTTGCCAGCATGAAAGTAGCTTTGCTGCTGTTTTTTCCAACCATCCTTTTTCTCTTTTTCTTCTTTCCTCGTCTAGACAAGAAGCTATTCAGAAGAAGTGAGTATAGCCTGGTGTATTTGCCAGTCTGATACATTTACCCCTCGCTTGCTAAGCCTCAGTAGACACTCCAGGCTGATTGCCTCTCACCGTTTATATGACACCTGGCTGGGTTTTCTACTGGGAGCAAGTAAATCTGCAGTGGCAGGAAGGCAGCATGTCCTAGCAATGGCGCAATGTTTTCTCTCCTCCAGAGGAAGTTGAGTGCAGCTTCAAGGAAGGGGACATCCGCTCATAAGCTTAGCAGGGTCACTCCAGGTTATTGGTTGGATAAGGAATCTCCAAAGAAACTCAGGGTGCTGCATGGCGTAGTGTTGATGGCTCAGTAGAGGGTGATCTTTCTGCTCTCGGGGATGCTGTCCTGCTAGTGGGGGCGAGGGTTGGATAAGAGAGAACACCAAAGCATTTGATTGCTCGTGATCGCTGACAATTCCATTGTGCTTTTTGCAAGAGTCGGGCCTTTGTCTAGTGGCCTGGGCAAGTTCCCATCTCAAGCGCCGATCGCCAGGGTATCTTAGCAGCAGTGCAAAGTGAGGAAGGTGAGGAAACGCAAGGGATACGTTGACATTTGGAATGGAAACGTCCTTTGGGATTTGAATAGTTTCATTGTACGAATGAAAAAAATCCCCAAACCCTGAAATGCTGGACAAATGTTTTAAAATCTCTTGTGAAGAAATGTAAATTGCCACCTTGTCATTTGGCTTGTGACGTCCTTGGTGCTCCTTCCAGATGAAATGCATTTGGCTTCCTAAGCCAGATCTGCATTCCTCTTTGTTCTGTGCTTGGGGTCCCGTTTAGCCCTAGCATAAGCGAATGGAGCCCTTATATCCTCCTGGGTGCATTATGCCCACTTGTATCAGGGTCCAGTTTAGTCCCACCCCCGTCTAACATTCAGCCTCTCAGCAGGGTGCAAGCAGAATATGCAGATCACTTGGGATCTTTGAATGGCGCCGCGCTCGCCAGACGATTTCCAATCTGGGATGGCTTCTGAGGAAAAGGAAACTTTGCTCGGGGTTTGTAGGTGGGCGGAGTTCGTTTAGCTTTGGCCAGCCACGTGCTTCTCCAACAACTTGCCTATGCGACAGCATGCAACACGGGTTGGATGATGCAAAGCTTCTAAGGCTAGAAGGGATCAATTTGATCATCTAGTTTGACCTTCTGTATAACACAGGCCACAGAACTCCCCCAAGGTAATGCCTAGAGCAGAGCCTTTAGAGAAACGTCTCATCTTGATTTAAAAGCTATCAGTGATGACGAATCCACCAGGATCCTTGGGAAATTGTTCCAATTACCCTCCCTGTTAAAAATGTATCCCTTATTTCCAGTCTGGATTGCTTTAGCTTCATGGACTCATAGAATGCTAGAACTGGCAGGGACCTCGAGAGATCATGAAGTCCTGTCCCTTGCCCTCACGGCAGGACCAAGCACCATGTACACCATCCCTGAGAGGTGTCTGTCCAACCTGCTCTTAAATATCTCCAGAGATGGAGATTCCACAACCTCCCTAGGCAATTTATTCCAGGGTTTAACCACCCTGACAGGCAGGAAGTTTTTCCTAATGTCCAACCTAAACCTCCCTTGCTGCAGTTTAAGCCCATTGCTTCTTGTCCTAACATCAGAGGCCAAGGAGAACAATTTCCTCCCCCTCCTCCCTGTGACACCCTTTTAGATACTTGAAACCCGCTATCATGTCCCCCCTCAGTCTTTTCCTTTCCAAACTAAACAAACCCAATTCTTTCAGTCTTCCCTCATAGCTTTGCTAGACTGAAGGGCCCAGTTATATAACAGTTCCCTGTGTGGATACTGATCGATTGTGATCGATCAGCACTTGCCTGTCCCCTTGGTAAGCTGCAAAGATTGAGCTCTTTGAGACTGTAACGAGAAGGCAAGTTTGCTAACCCTCTAGCCATTAGCGTGGCTGCTGTCTGATTCACCAAGTGTTTTCCCCTCCTAACTTCTCTGTTCCCTCACCCACATGTGGCTCTGACCATCGGAGCTCCCAGTTTTGGGGCGCTGATGTGAGTTTGAGCACTTCCTTCTGTCTGGTCCCCAGCGTCCAGCAGTCGTCCAATCTGCGGGACCAGCTGAGTCACCTTCTGAAATGAAGCGGGAGAACTGCGGTGCCCAGCGCACCTCGCCGGAGCTGATGGGACGGGACCGTATGTGGCACTGCAGAGACTTCCTGCTTCAGCAGTGACGTGGCAAAGCTGCGCTGTGCGGAGAGCCAGTTGTGAAAACGCTGGAGATTGTTGCTGCACGTGCAGGGCTGTGGGGAGGTGTGGGACAGCTCCCTTTTTATCACAGACCCTCCCTACACCAAAGACTTGAACACTTGCTTGCACTTAATTTAAAGCAGACTTCACAAAAACTGTCCGGTGACTAACGCTTTGCCGGTCCATTTTCTTTTCTGTGCAAAGTTCTATTTAACGAGCTGTTTCCTTCTTCCCATGGCATTCCACATGGTCAGCTAATGAATCAAAGGCAACAGGTGTTATTTCTATGTAGCCCAATGCCAAAACCACTTGACTAAAGTGCCATTCAAGCCTGCATGGTTTTCCTGGGCCCTTTGCCCTTGGGTACATTTTCCCCATCTATAACGTCTGCTAACTATGAACCTGCTCTTCACAGGGCTAACAGGAGCGGCGACGGAGAGGCGGTGCCCAACACCTTGCATTTTATGGTTCCAGCATTCCTCAGACAAGTTTACTTTGCTCACCCCAAAAGTATGACCAGCATTTTCACATGCACATTTTGACATGTAAACAATCTCCCCAGCCCCATTCCGAGAGAGCTGAGCAGTCACTGCTATCAGCCTGCTCAAGCACAGCATTTTTGGAAATCAGTTGCTTAACTATGGCTTTGGGTACCTCATTTGGGCCAGAATTGTAAACCCAGGCGTGTAGGTACATACATCATGTGATGACTTGCTGGGTCCTTTTCACCTGAGTGTCATGAATGTCATTCGATTGGTGCTGTTCCTTGTCATCTGTCCAATAGGATGTGTATTGAATGAGTGTCATTAGCACTATACTGTTCCGTGGTTGCTGTATATAATGTAAAGCAGGGGGTTGGAATGTTCCATCTCTTGCCAGTACATCTGCTGTCTCTTTTGGCCTTGAACTGCATTCCTCCTATTTCATTGCTGTTCTGCCTCTTGATTAAGCAGCCTTGGCTTCATTATGTAATTCTGCACAGAATCAGTAAACTATTCAGCTACACAGCTGTGAGGTACTAGTAGTGTGTGTAAAGGATGCCATCAATGGACCTGCTTCAATGTAAGTCAGCGGCAAAGCTGCCATTGACTTTAATTTGAGCCCCAGATGAACGTGCTGTAGTGTGGTTGCTGGGTTTTTTGGGGTTTTTTTTGTAAATTGCCTCTCTACGTCCCTAATAACCTCTCCACTTCCTCATAGGAGAAGTCCTTTATTCACCAAGTTTGCTTTTCATCACTTTTTAAAATTGCATGCAGCTTGATCAGTGAGATTAGATGACATCTTTCTAGAGGATGTTTCTATAGAGAGAGACAAGGTGGGTGAGGTAGTATCTTTTATTGGACCAATTTCTGTGAGCAAAAGGGGAAAAAAACTTTTGTGTTTACACAGATGGGGTGCTGTGGATTTGTATAGTGGGGTGGTGAGAGCCAGCGACCCAAACTGAACCCTGTATGGAATGGAAACCATTTCAAGCTTCCCGCACACCTACTTCCAGCACCTGGGTATACAGAGCTTTCCTTTAGGTCAGTTTCTAAAGTCAGTTTCACTTGTGAGTCACCCCCTGTTAGGTTTAGCTTTCCACATGGTACTGGTACCTGTGCTGGTTTGATTTTTTTTTTAACTCTCTGAGAAGATTTATATTTCTGTTTAGCTATTTAAAACTCCTTACTCTTTTAAACCCAAAGCCTAGAATGAGGGTGGAATACAGAACAGTGCTATCGCTGGCTGCTGAGCAGGACTGGCAGATCCAACAGCCCAAATAGGTTAACAGTGCTACAGCCTGTATTTAGCTGATCCCTCCGCCCATGGTGCATTTGGTTAATTGGTAAGAAAAGCCCAGAAAGGAACCTGAAAACAGCTGCTTTTCATGCCACACCAAATTCAGTTGCACCAGCCGTTGTAGTCTGATTTGCTCCAGAGTATCCCCTTGCATGATATCGAGTGAAACACACTTCACCAGTGGAACCAACTCACTGGCTGCTCAGTGATCCTGTGCAGGATGCTTACATAGTCACAAGAGCTTATTAACCTTCCCTGGGGCCTCTGATGTGCCAGAGCTCATTCGGCACACCAGTTAAAAACCCCAGTGGCCTAACTGGGAACTGTGCATGCAGATCCGAGAGCAGGATTTAGATCCAAGTTCCTAGAAGGATTGACATCCGTGTGTCTGTTTTTCAGTCCATCTTGACTCATACTAAAACTGCAACAGCTGCTGCCCTGAAATTCCAGACTGAGGCAGGCTTGTTATTGATGGGGGAGGTCATAGGCCTTTTCTTTGCCAGTTTCCCTTTGCGGCGTTTCCCCCCATGTCACCCTGTAGCTCTGTCGTATCAAGATGACCATGTAGCAGTGCTTGCTTGGGTGGATCTGGACCATTCTATCTTCCATATGTGTGTGACAGTCCGGATCTAGACACCCCATGGGGAGAACAGAAAGCTTCTGCAAAACCGGTGCAGTTGTACTAAATAATCACACGCTGTATTATTGTACTATAAAAGTGTACCAGGGAAGGTCTTTTATGAAAACAGGTCAGCTGGACTCGATGGTCATTGTGAGATAGCTATGCAGATTGGTTATTAATTTATATATTTGTGTCTATGGAAAACAGCTTTTGGAGTCAAGAATCTCCTAAGCCAATTTACACAAAATGAAGGCCACGCCTATATTTAACAAACTTACAGAAGCGCAGCTCCACCAGTACGGCTAGGTGGGTGCATAAGAGTGCTCGTGTAGCTGCATTATGTTAATGGGAAACAGCTCTCCCCATCCCCATAATAAAACCAGCTCAGTTTTGCTGACATGAGTGCTAATGTGGACATGGCTTGACTTCAGGTACTCTGAAAACAACTGGTGGATTCTTAAAGTAAATGGAAAGGCATTGAGATAGCCTGGCTAGAATGTCTTCCATTCTGGCAATGAGTCATGGTGCCAAGAGAGGCCAAAGAAAAAAGTGGGGGGAGGAGAGGGCAGAGAGGGAGACTTGAAACTTGCTTCCAGAAACTGAGGGACAAGCTCTATATGCTGGCTCCCCTATATAGTTAGGGGGTATGCTGGGAAGCTTCAACGGCAATAGGTCACTTGGATGAGAAAAAGGATTTTATCCACAATGAAAATGTAAAGTCTGAAGTTTCCTTGTCATGTTTATTTGCTGTGGAACTTGTACATGTTTGCTTTGCTTCCCTTACTATTTCATCATTGAGGCTGTGGTTATTTTAGTAAATGAACTTTTCATTTCTATTTATCCCCAGGCCGGTCTTGATTTTGCAAGCTGTGTGGGGTGCATGCCAAAGGAAGCTGGTATCTAGGAGCTGATGTCCTATCTTGGGGGGGGGGGAGTGGGTGATGAACTAGAGGGGCAAAGTCTGAGGGTCTGTGAGTTAAGAACCGGGAAGGACAGATTTGGGGCGACCTGGCATTGGAAGGACGGAGGGTTTTACCCTACAAGGAGTATCTAGGCTGCTGGATGTGAGGGTGAGACCTGGTGCTTGTGGGCTGGCTACGGGGATCAGATCTAAGCCATGGCTGCCCAGCATTAAGGCCCCCCAGGGTTGCAGGGCAGGTGCTGACTGAATCCTGGAGGTGTCTGGGGGATCTCGCAGATGTCACACCAGGCCGGTTGGCTCCGCAATGTCACCTCACCAGCCCCGTCCAATGGGCCAGGACTGGGCGCCCCCCAGACCCCCTCGCTGATGCTCCCACAGCCCCTGGGCTCCCAGCTGGCCGGGACCCTCCCCGCTGTGGGGGGGCAGGGCAGGCTGGCTGGGCTGCCCCGGGGGGCGGGGCAGGGGAAGGCAGCACAGAAGGGCCCTGGCCGAAGAGGGAGCCCAGTTGGCACCCAGGGGGCGGGGGAGGAGCCTGGGGTCCAAAGGGGCGTGGCTGGGGTGCACTGGGGCAGGCTCAGGTAGGGACGGGGTCAGAACGGGGCGGGGCTAGCATATAGGGGCGGGGTCAGAATGGGGCAGGGCGGGGGTGGAGCAGAGGGGCGGGGTCAGAATGGGGCGGGCGCTGGGCGGGAGACGAGCGGGGTTTCCTGGCTCTGCCCCTTCGGGACCCGGAAGTCCCGCCCCTGAGCCGAGGGCGGGGGCAGAGTCCGCTCGGAGGCGCTTGCGTGCAGCGGCCCCAGCAGTACGGGGCGCGCGGTCTGGGGAGCTCGCGGGGGGCGGGGTCTCGCTGGGTGGGGGAGGGGCTTTCTGAGGGGAGGTCTCTAGCGGGAGGGGCCTCTCTGGGCGCGGGGCGGGGCCTGGCGGGACAGGGTGGGGGGGTCTCTGGGCGTGGGGCGGGGCCTGGCGGGACAGGGTGGGGGGGGTCTCTGGGCGTGGGGCGGGGCCTGGCGGGACAGGGCGGGGGGGGGGGTCTCTGGGCGTGGGGCGGGGCCTGGCGGGACAGGGCGGGGGGGGTCTCTGGGCGTGGGGCGGGGCCTGGCGGGACAGGGCGGGGGGGTGTGTCTGGGCGTGGGGCGGGGCCTGGCGGGACAGAGCGGGGGGGGGGGTCTCTGGGCGTGGGGCGGGGCCTGGCGGGACAGGGCGGGGGGATGTCTCTGGGCGTGGGGCGGGGCCTGGCGGGACAGGGCGGGGGGGGGGGGGGTCTCTGGGCGTGGGGCGGGGCCTGGCCGGACAGGGCGGGGGGGGTCTCTGGGCGTGGGGCGGGGCCTGGCCGGACAGGGCGGGGGGGGGTCTCTGGGCGTGGGGCGGGGCCTGGCCGGACAGGGCGGGGGGGGGGGGTCTCTGGGCGTGGGGCGGGGCCTGGCCGGACAGGGCGGGGGGGGGGTCTCTGGGCGTGGGGCGGGGCCTGGCGGGACAGGGCGGGGGGGGTCTCTGGGCGTGGGGCGGGGCCTGGCGGGACAGGGCGGGGGGGGGTCTCTGGGCGTGGGGCGGGGCCTGGCGGGACAGGGCGGGGGGGGGGTCTCTGGGCGTGGGGCGGGGCCTGGCGGGACAGGGCGGGGGGGGGGTCTCTGGGCGTGGGGCGGGGCCTGGCGGGACAGGGCGGGGGGGTGTGTCTGGGCGTGGGGCGGGGCCTGGCGGGACAGGGCGGGGGGGTGTGTCTGGGCGTGGGGCGGGGCCTGGCGGGACAGGGCGGGGGGGGTGTCTCTGGGCGTGGGGCGGGGCCTGGCGGGACAGGGTGGGGGGGGTCTCTGGGCGTGGGGCGGGGCCTGGCGGGACAGGGTGGGGGGGGGTCTCTGGGCGTGGGGCGGGGCCTGGTGGGACAGGGTGGGGGGGGGTCTCTGGGTGCGAGGCGGGGCCTGGCGGGACAGGGCGGGGTCTCAGGATGGTGGGAGAGTTAGGGCGGTTGCACTGGCAGGGTTAGGGCGGTTGGTGTCACTCGCTACGCGGGTTCCATGCTGGTGCCCATCACCGTAGCATCAGGTGGCCTGAGCCAGGCGTTGGGTGGTTCTCGTTGCAGTGGCGGTGCCCTCTGGAGAGCAGATTTATCGGGAGGTGCAGGTAAGGGATGGGGGGGGGAGAGGGGAGTGCTCCCGCCCACCCTGCATTGGCGCTTGTCCCCTTGACTCCTGCTGCCTTCCCCTCCTTCATTCATCACGCTGGAGCCACAGGCGGCGTGGGACTCTTGTGTTTGTGCAAGCGACACAAGCGACAGAAGCTCCCTCGAAATGGAGGAGGAGCCCACTGGTGCCCCACCTTCTGCTCTGCTCCCACTTGGCCTCTTCTCTCCAAGGGCCTGCCCTTTTCCCACCTCCACTTGTGCTTCTTGTTCACTAAGGATCCCTTGGCCCACTGGTCGTGCCTCTCCACCCCCTTCTACAGTGAAGTGGGGTTGCTCAGGGGGAAGAGGCAAAGTGTGGTGGGGCTACAGACTGGGCACACGTCACTCTCCCACTTCTTGGAAGCTTCCCCTGCCAGTGCTCCACAGGCAGGGAGGCTGGCGGTGCCTCCAAAGGGAGGTGTGCCGCATCCAACATTTCCTGCTCTCTTTGGGGTGGCTTAGCCCCTTTTACACCTGCTGCCCATGTCCTGAGCCCTGATTATACCAGCAAGCCAAGTGCCCAATCCCTGATGGAAATACATCCTAGAATACTCAAGGAACTAACTGAGGAGATATCTGGCTGTTAGCAGCTGTCTTTGAAAACTGCTAAACCAGAAGATAGGCGAGTTTCCAGAAGAGTGGAAGAGGGCAAATATAGTGCCGATCTGTAGGGGTTTCTTTATACAGAAATGAGGACAACCTGGGAAATTACAGCTCAGCCAGCTTAGAATCAGCTTTTAGTACTCTGATAATGGAGGAAAGACTCAAGTAATCAATTTGCAAACAGCTAGAAGTTAATAAGGGGTAAGTAACAGCATGGGTTTGTCAAAGCAGCATAATAGCTTTCTCTGGCAAGGGAACAAGCCTTGTTGATAGGGAGGAAGTGGTAGATGTGGTGTATTTTCAGTAGGGCTTTTGATATTGTCTCACATGATCTTCTCAGAAACAATTAGGGAGCTACAACCTAGATGGAGTTACTATAAAGTGGCTGCATAACTGGTTGGAAAAGTGTTCTTAAAGATTTGTTATCAATGGTTCACAGTCATGTCTGAAGGTCGTATTGAATGGGGTCTGCAGGGATTGATCCAGTTCTATTCAATATCTTCATTAATGATTTAATTAATAGAGAGCACACACATGAAGTTTGTAGATACCAAATTAGCTGGTGTTGCAAGTGCTACAGAGGATAGGATTAGAATTCAAAACTATGTGACCAAACTAGAGAAATTATTTGATGTGAATAGGATGAAATTTGGTAAGGACAAATGCACAGCACTACACGTAGGAAGGAACCATGACTTGCACACTAACAAAATGGGAAACGACTGCAGTGGAAAGCGACCTGAGGGTCATGGTGGATCACAAGCTAAATATGATACAACATGTAACGTTGGGGGGGGGGGGGGGGAGAGCGAACATTCTGGGATGTATTAATAGGAGAGTTGTAAGCAAAATATGAGAAGTAATTCTTCCACTCTGTGCTGATAAGGCCTGGAGTATATTGTCCAATTCTGGGTCCCACATTTCAGAAAAGATGTGAGCAAATTGGAGAAAGTCAGAGGAGAGCAACAAAAATGATAAATTTAGAAAAGACCTATGAGTAAAGCAGTGCACATGGGAAAACATAATCCCAACTATACATATAAAATGATGGGGTCTAAATTAGCTGTTACCGCTCAGCAGAGAGAGAGATTGAAGTCATTTGGATATATCCACTCAATGTGCAGTGGCAGTTAAAAAAAAAAAAATCTAACAGAATGTTGTGAATCATTGGGAGAGGGATAGAAAATATCATATTGCCTGTGTATAAATCCATGGTACACCCACATCTTGAATACTGCATGCATATGTGGTTGCCTCCTTAAAAAAAAAAATTGTCACTGGAAAAAGTTCAGGAAAGTGCAACAAAAATTTATTAGGCATACAGAACAGCTGCTGTATGAGGAGAGATTAATAAGACTGGGACTTTTCAGCTTTGAAAACAGACCAAGGAAAGTTATGAGAGAGGTCAATGAAATCATGGCCGATGTGGAGAACGTAAATAGGCAGGTGTTATTTACTCCTCATAACAAAAGAATGCAGGGGGTGAGGAGGTGCTCACCAAATGAAATGAAATGAAAAGGCAGGAGGTTTGAAATACATGGAAGTATTTCTTCACACAACACACAGTCTTATGAAGGGTTGATTGTTGACTGTCCATCACTGGATGTTTTTAAGAACAGAGTAAACAAACTCCTGCCAGGAATTGTCTAATTATTACCTAGTCCTCCCTTGAGTGCAGGAACTGGCCTAGATGACCCCTTGAAGTCCCTTCCAGTCCTACACGTCTATGATTCAATGCCCCTCACATCTCATTTCTGCCAGGCCTGCTCGCCTGTGATCTGGATTCCTCCCTGTCAGCATGGCTTGCTTGCCCCCTTCTCAGGAGCTGGGGCTGTTTCCTCACCACTGTGTAACTCTGTCTGCCTGACTCTGTAGGACAGAATTGTCACTGGGATGTTGGGGGCCTGAAGTGGCTGGCTGGCTGCATCCTTGTGATGGTTTGCTCCTTCCCATAGTGACATCTTCAGGCATATCACAGCAATAGTTATATCAGTGACCTGTCCCAGATGGCCACCATAGTTATTGGTAGTGGGGGCTTTCTGGTAATTCCTAATCACAAGATGGGGCATGGGGTGGAGAGCAATGCACAAGTCCAGCTGTAAGGCTTCAGTCTTTCAGCCAGCAGAATAGCTATTCATAGAATACTCATTTGGATGTGATGGGGGAAGATTACCAGCCATTGGTGCTAGGTATGACTGTGCATTGCTAGAAGTCTAAGAAGCAAGTTCATGGAGGTAGGTGAGGAGGATGAAATTTGGAGGACAGCTACCTGCAAAATGGGGTTGTTAATATCCAAGTGCTTTGAGGGTGTAAAAGCGCTATGGAAGTGTTCGATCAGTACCGCTGTAATTTGTTTATAGCTTTGGGCTAATGTTTTGTTGATGACAAATGGGATAATTAGTAATGTTACCTCATAATTTACAAGGGTCAGAATAGGAAATTGACCAGAGGATTAATTTTAGAACATAAGAACGGCCATTCTGGGTCAGACCAAAGGCCCATCCAGCCCAGTGTCCTGTTTGCTGACAGTGGCCAATATCAGATGCCCAGAGGGAGTGAACAAAACAGGGAATCATCAAGCGATCCCTCCCCTGTCACCCAGTCCCGGCTTCTGACAAGCAGAGGCCATTCCTGCCCAGCCTGGCTAATAGCCATGGTTAGCCTCTATGAATCTGTCTAGCTCTTTTTTGAACCCTGTTAAAAGTCCTAGTCTTCATCACATCTTCTGGCAAGGAGTTCCACAGGTTGCCTGTGCACTGAGTGAAGAAAAACTTCCTTTTGTTTGTTTTAAACCTGCTACCTATTAATTTCATTTGGTGACCCGTAGTTCTTATATTATGGGAACAAGTAAATAACTTTTCCTTATTCACTTTTTCCACGCCAGTCATGATTTTATAGACTGTTATCCTATCCCCCATTAGTCTCCTTTCTTTCCTGTTCCCAGGAGTACAGGCTGGGGGACAGACCAATGTCCCTGAAAAGAAGAGCGAGTCACACCAGGGCCGGAGCAGGGGCAGGGCGGGCACTAGACCTGTGGTGCTTTGGTGTGCTGGGGTGACGTGTGGATGTTTTGTGTCCCCCCCCCCCCCCCCAGGATTATTATGGGAAAGAGTTGCAGAAGTCGGAGGATCTGCAAACCAATGCCTGTGTCACCTCAGCTAGGCCTTTGCCCGCGTTCGTGAAGGAGGCTCTGAAGTGTGTTCATGAGGATGTTGTGTCCAGGTAAAGAACTGAAACTAATAGAGCTTTGCTCCCTGAAACAGTCTTGGGCCTGGTGGAGAGCCCCAAACAGAGAAAACGGTGGGTAAAAAGTGGCCAGGTTATCCTTGGAAGCCACTCGTAACCTAGGTTCCCTCAAAGACGGGGTGGGCAATGGGGGGCCACTCCAAGAATGTGGTAAGTGGTCAAGGGCCACACTCTTCCATAACATTAATGGAGGGGGTGTGAGGTCTGGGATGGAGGTTGTGGCAAGGAGGGGACTGTGACCTGGGGCAGGGGATTGGGGTGCAGACGGGTAGGGTGCAGGAGAGGATTCTGATGTGGAGGAGGGGGGTGTAGGCTCTAGGAGGGGTTGTGACCTGGAGCAGCAGATTGGGGTGCAGTGTCTAGGAGGGAGTGTAGGTGCAGGAGTGGGGGTGCAGAGGGTTGGGATTACATTGGGTAGGGGGACAGGCAGAGCGTTGGGGAAGGGGCGGGGCTGGGGTGCCAGAGGCAGGCTCTTGCTGGGAGATGTTTACCTAGGTGGCTCCTGGCCAGCGGCCCAGCGGGACCCTCAGGCAGGCTCCCTGCTCTCCACACCACTCACACTGCTCAGAGCGGCCAGCCGTGGGAGCCATGTGTTGCTCTGAATCCTGCAAGCTAGGGGGCGGGGGCGAGAGGCTTTGCATGCTGCCTGCCCTGCAGACAGGCAGCTCCCATTGGCCTGTTTCTGAACTCCCCTTTGCCCCGCCCCCCCCAAGCATGCGGCTGTGTTCAGAGATGCAAAGGCTCTTGCGGCTGGCGGCTCTGAATGGCGCATGGGAGGCTGCCGCAGGCTCCTGTTGGGCCTCTGGCTGGATCCGGCGTCTTGGTGGGCGGTCTGCGGGTGTATTTTGCCTGACCCTTCTCTAAGCTATGCATTATTGGACCTAACCAAGTGAGTTATAAGATCAAGAACACATATTCCTGCACATCCAGAAATATAATCTATGCTATCATGTGCCGAAAGTGTCCGTCTGCTATGTACATTGGACAAACATCTCAGACACTTCGCCAAAGGATTAATGCCCACAAAACAGATATCAGACAAGATCACAAAGAGAAAACAGTTTCTTGCCACTTTAACCAGAAAGGACACTCTCTAAATGACTTAGCCACCTGCATTCTGCTACAAAGACCTTTTACATCTGCACTTGAAAGGGAATCCTCTGAACTGTCATTCATGTTAAAATTCGACACTTGCCAACAAGGACTTAACAAGACTTTGAACTTTCTCACCCATTACCAAGACAGTTTCCCCAATTATCACCTGTAATACCATTAACTCACAAACATCCCACTCTCCCTACCTTTAATATCAGCAATTCACAGACACTTACCTTCCTTCCTCCCCCTTCCCACCCCCCCGCATCCCCCTTCTGTTCTGCAATGTGATTTGTCCTTTTCATATTTGTTCATTTTTTTAATTGTATCCTTTGGTATATATGGTTGTGACTACTTTCTTCCACTATTTGATCTGAGGAAGAGGGTCTGGCCCACGAAAGCTCATCATCTAATAAACCATCTTGTTAGTCTTTAAAGTGCTACATTGTCCTGCATTTTGCTTCAACTACCCCAGACTAACACGGCTACATTTCTATCACTAAGCTATGCAGCCGCACAGCAGCCTGTTAAGCACCGTGCAGGTGCTCAGCGATGCCTCACCCCTGGCACAGTGGGGAGAGCTGCCTTTCTCCCTGCCCCAGCCCGGATCTGCTGGAGCCAGGGTCTCCTTCCCACACCCAGCTCAGCTGTAGAGAGTGGGGGCAGGTGGATAGGAGGTGGAGGATCCGGGAGTGATGGCCAAACGGTGGGGAGCAAGGGGATTGAACAGAGGATGGGGGATAGTGGGCGGGAGGCAGGGGAGGTTGGATGGAGGTATGGGGCGGTCAAGGGACGGAGAGCAGGAAGGGTTGGGTGGGGACCTGGGGGGTAGTGGTCAAGGGCAGGGAATGGGGGGAGCAGGATAGTGGAGGAGGGCTCCGGAAGGATGGTGGTCAAGAGGTGGGGCACGGGGAGGGAGGTGCTTGGATGGGGGATAGGACTCTGGGGGAATGGTGGTTAATGGGGTGAGGGTTGGGGGTTGGCTGGGGAGTGAGAATGGAGGGGTTGGATAAGAGACAAGGGGTCCCAGGTTGGTGCTCGAGGAATGGGGCACGGGGGGGTTGGATGAGGCAGGGGCTGGACCATGCCAGACTATTTGGGAAGGCCCCGCCTCGCCCAGCCTTCCCTACCTGGTCCGCCATGCAATTTCCACACTCCATGTGGAAACGTTTGCCCACGCAGATTTAAAGGTACGATTAGCAGCAAATGTTTGGAAAAATTAACACAGAGTATTAAAGTTAAAGAGCTCCCGTAACCCTTATCCCGTCACGTCTGGAGGTGAAAGGATAAGCTAATCAACCTAAAAATATCACTCTCCTTACAGTTCCTGTATCCCCTGCCCGCTGGGTATGCTAGTAAAACCTTTGCTCACATCTCCAAAGTGCGACGACAGGATGTTCAACCAGAAAATAATTTCCTTAGCCAGTCATTTTCTCTGTTCACTGCAAGCCCACAGCTCAGTGCCTCAGTTTGCCCAATATGAAATGGGGAGAAGCAGCGAGGCTTAGTGAATCCATGTCTATAAAGTAGAGTTTGCTCTACAAACAGGGCAGATGCAACCGTGTCCTGAAGTGCCCTTCCCTTGCATGCTGAAGTGCAGTGCGACACTGTGGTTCCAGAATAGCCGATCTCGTTGCTTCCTGCAGGTACTATGGCTGTGGCCTGGTGATCCCGGAGTGCTTGGAGACCTGTTGGATATTGGATCTGGGCAGCGGGAGTGGCAGGGACTGCTATATGCTGAGTAAACTGGTTGGGGAGAAAGGGCATGTCACAGGAATTGACATGACCGACACTCAGGTAGGTTTCTCAACTGAATAGAACTAACCAAAGTCCGGGGCTTTATCTTCACGGCACTCAGCATTGGAACCGAAAAGAGCTTCCTCCCACCAAGGCCGAACAGCATGGTGCTTGTAGTTCAGGGTTAGTGCTTTGGTATATGGGAAGTGTGCCATATACAGCCCCATCCAGATAACCGTAGCAATATGCTTTTAATGCCTCTGACCTTCGTGCCAGTGACTGTAGGCTTGATGCAATGCAAGCAGGGTCGGGTGCAAGCCCCCATAATGTAAGGTACCATGTGATTGTTTTATAGCGGCTCTGTAATTGAGACCCTGTCACTGATAGTCAGTGAGACACACAGTTTCCCCACTCGCAGCTTTTTCTAGCCCTCGTTGAGGCCTGTGCGTAGAAACGGGATGAATGGATTTTGCCATTTATCATCTGGCTCCTTCCAGGCTATCGCGCAGCATGCCACATCCTGCATGGTGTGCAGGGACGGTGCCCTGCACCATCGGGCATGAGACGGGTGTGATTGCAGGTCACTGTGGTGAGGACAGCATGCACAGCCTTTTGATCAAATATCTTTGCCAGCCTCATGCTTTGTTGATCAAACTGGGAGACTCCTCACCCACCTCATCCCTGGCCAGTTCCCGCCTTGGTTGCTGTAGGGGATCCCATCTGTTCTCTGGCCAGGAGATTTGGTAGCTGTGATCCAGAACTCAAAACAGCTGGGGAGAGGGATATATGGGGAGACATGACGGGACTATGCAGGGGCAGGAGGGGAAAAGACTTTAGAAACACCCGGAAGAGTTTGTGGTTTGCAGCCTGCCTGTTTGTTTCTCTCCTCCAGGTAGAGGTGGCAAAGAAGCACATTGACTATCATATGAAGAAGTTTGGTTACCAGGTGCCTAACGTGGACTTCATCCACGGCTACATGGAAAAGCTGGGCGATGCTGGCCTGAAGGACGAAAGTTACCATATAGTTATGTGAGTACCATTCCCCGGGCCTCTGCAGAGCTCTGTGCAATAGGCTGGGGATTTGCTTCCCACGCATCAGCAAATCCTGTCCTTGTCCAAGGTTCTCGCTCTTCGGACTTCAGTTCAGGGATGTACCCTGCGGAAATACCCGGTGAGCACTTACCTGAGGCCTGGCTACCTGGCCGGAGCACTGTGTCCTTTGGACGAACAGTGCCTGTACTAGAGATCAAAAGTGCCGTGTTGCCCAGCTGCAAGGTCAGGCCTCACCGCCTGTCCTAGCCTCACTAACCCCCCTTTGCTTCCCTCCTCTGGGGGCCTCACTGAGCGTTTATCTCCTGCCCAGCTCCAACTGTGTGATTAACCTCTCGCCTGATAAGAGAGCCGTCCTGCAGGAGGCCTATCGAGTGCTAAAGGTAATGCCAGCGTGGGCTGCGCCGTGCACATGCGTGCACTAGAGCACCACGGGGCTTGGGGGACGACACTGGGCCCTGTCCCATAGGCATGGGAGGTAGAGGTGCAGTCCCAGGTTCTACACAGGGTCCCTGGCTGCTGGCCTGGGGTCCTTGCCTCCAGCATTGGTAGTTGACTCCTGGCCCCATGTCCAGGATTCAGCCCCTGACTCGTACTCAGGGTCCTGCCTGCCAGACCCACAACCAGGACTCTACTCCTGGCCCTGGACAGAGGCTCCACACCCAGCCCCAACCTTAGCCCCTTATCCCTGTCTGCGTACCTGCTCCTGGCCCCAGCTGTAGGGGGCCATGAGGAGTGAGGCCTGGAGTAAGCCAGAGGGGCTCAGCAAAGTACCCCTATTCTAAAAACTGTCCTAGCACCTCTGCCCCATCCTGCCTTTCGGAGTGAGGGGAGACAGGCAGCAAAACAGAACACCGGCCCAGAGACCCACAGGAGGAGGGATGAAGTCTGGGGCTCGGAGGGAGATCCTGGCTTCAGTGAAATCCGTTGGCCTTTTGCCTTTATCTTCGAACGGTCCAGGATTTCAGCCTGCCTGAACAATAGGGGAAGCCATCGAGGTACCCAAACTAACGGGGCATCGGTTCCCCAGTTGCTCTAAACCGGGCAGGGTGATCTGTGACGCAGGAAAACATGTTCTATGTGATCATCATGATCTCATTATGCAAAATGCCTTGTCATGGGAGAACCCCGAGGCCAAGCGTTCAGCAAAGTGCTCGAAATGGCGAGACGTTTGCGCGAGGGACGAAAGGAGACGCCGGACGCTGACCGATGCGGGGAGGGGTGGTAATAAGACTTCCCTTCTAAGCAGATGGCAAGGCCCACTGGGGTCGACGTGCCCAGCAGTGTAGTGATTCCCTTGTAGTGCGGCGTAGTGATTCCCTTGCTCTCCTGTCCACATCCGCTCCACCATCACATCCTGGATCGCAATTAGAAGCCTTTGCCCATGAGGTCCAGCCGGACAGGTTGAGGGGGTGCCCCAAGCCCAGGCCAGCAGGGGGGTGATGGAGGGCAGGACCGGGCTGTGTTGGCAGAGCTGGGTCAAGGAATCTTGCCCAGCCTCTGTCTCCAGTGTGCTTCTGGTCGCAGCCCCTGCCCCCGGGAGCACCATGGTCATGCACAGCTTCTGAAACAAAAGGCAGAAGTGGAAATTTAATCTGGGTAGAGCCAAAGGTGATGAGGAGAGCGGGGTTGGTGCTTTTCATCAGTTACCTTAGCGACCGTGGCTAATTGGGCTGTCTGGGTGCACTAGCCAGGGACACTGGCAGACACAATAGCCCTGCAATCAAAAGTCACGGGGCCTGCAAGGGCAGCCCCGGCCGAACGGGTGTTCTCCGGCATACACCGTCCCTATCAGGGCTGGTGTTATTGTTAGTGCCTGGCTGTGGCTAAGCACCGCTCTTCTCCAGGCCGGGGGAGAGATGTATTTCAGCGACGTCTATGCCAGCTGTGACCTGCCTGAGGACATCAGGAAACACAGGGTCCTCTGGGGTGAGTGATTTTCATACCCGACCTGAGGCAGTGAGGACTAGTGGTGTGAGCTGGGAGTTAGGAGCCCAGTGAGAAGGATTCCCCCTCCCCACATGTTGCCTCTTGTGTCCCAGATGCCCAGGCACCTGACCTAATGCCCTTCAACTTGCCCCGGGGGATCTCTACCCGGAATGGACCGACTCTCCCAGAATGCCCTGTCCCGTCGTGGGCCGCGGCTCACTTAAAAACCTGCTGGCAGCCTGCGTGCTGCTCACTGTGCCCAGGCGCGGGCGGCTGCAGGGTGCGTGTAATTGCTCTGTGACTGTAGGCGAGTGCCTGGGAGGAGCCCTGTGGTGGAAGGATCTCTACAGGATCGCCGAGGACGTTGGATTCTGCCCTCCCCGCCTGGTGACCGCCAGCCGCATAACCATCAATAACAAGGAACTGGAGAGCGTGGTGGGTGAGTGAGTGCAGCTGGCAGAGCATTGACCACTGAGCTGCCCTAGCAGACAGGCTGGGGTGCTACAGGCCTGGCCTAGGGGATAGCAGAGCGGGCTAGCCTCAGCTACTGAGAGTCTGTCTGCCCAGGCTGCACAGCGTGCCCCCAGCGGCAGCGCCCTGGAAGCCCCCGCAGGGACCGTCCGTGGTGCTGCACAGACACAGAACCTCAAGGGGATCCCTGCCCCACAGACCTTGCAAGCCACACGTACCCTCCACTGCAGCCAGCGAGCAGCTGAGCATGCCATTGGCAGCAGCCCCAGCCGGCCTTGACTTGGTTTGATAGCACCAAGGCCAGGCCCCGTGCTGGGCGATAGGAAGTGCAGATGGAGAAGAGACACAATCCGGGCCCTTCTTTTTGAAGTCCGAGAATAGAAAAGACTAAATACCCAGCCCCTGACACGGCTGAGAGCGCACACGGGACGAGCCAGGGCAAGGAGCTTTGTGTCTCGCACAACAAGATTTCCCTTAAGAATGTAAAACGGCCAGATGGGGTCAGACCAAAGGTCCGTCCAGCCCAGTGTCCTGTCTGCCCACAGTGGCCAATGCCAGGTGCCCCAGAGGGAGGGAACACAATAGGCAATCCTCACGGGATCCCTCCCCTGTCACCCATTTCCAGACAAACAGAGGCTAGGGACACCATTCCTGCCCATCCTGGCTAATAGATTCATGGAGGTTAGATCCATCAATGGCTATCTAGCTGTTTTTTGAACCCTGTTAAAGTACTAGGCTTCACCACATCCTCTGGCAAGGAGTTCCACAGGTTGACTGTGTGCTGAGTGCAGAACCCTTCCACAGCACCCTTTGTCCTGGGATCTCAGCTCACCTGCCTGGCAGAAATTCTGCCTCTCAGCACTCCCGAGAGCGGATGGGGCTCACTCCAGCCATTGGTGGAACTCAGCCAGGTGCGGAGTGAATTGTGGCGACTCTAAAGTTCGCTTCCATTCTCTGGCATGTGGGACCCTATTTGGGTCTCAGTGATTCCAATCAAAACTGCTGGCGTTTCTAGCTGCTAGCCCTGCCAGCGTGGCCTGAGATCTGAGTCACATGAGGTGCTTTCCCTCTTGCTCATTCCCACCAGTAAGACGTGAGTGACTGGAAATGACCGGACACTTGTGCCGATACGTGAGCCAAAGTAGAATCTGATCCTTTCCTCAGAGCTTTATTGGCTTCACCATGTGTACCAAACCAGGCTCCTTCAGCCTGATGTGAGCAGAAAGGACTTTGAGATCCCCCAGGGAGCAAGTCTGTTGAGCAAGAAAATGCTGTGGTTTGGCACCGTCCCTTTTCAGAGCTGACTCCCATGTGAGCCCTTGCCTAGCGCAGCTGCACCCTGTTTAGGCCAGGAAGTGAAAGCAAGCAGTGTGGCCAGCTGGAATTGCAGAGGGGAAGGTGAATCGCATGGGCAAGGAATATAAATGAAACCTAGGAATGGCCTCGACGTCCTTCTAGAAGGGCCAGCAAATCAGTGTGGTCAGGGCAGTGGCGGGAGCGTCCTTGCTCCATGAACAAAGAGCAGGCTCCTTGAGCAGAGGAGGAGGAAGTCTGGGCGTGGCTGTCCCTACTGGGAGTCCTTAGAGCAGGTTTGGTGCCGGGTATTCAGTGTCAGCTGCCTCTTCTCTGCTCCTTGGCAAGGGAGCCTGGCCTCTGAGTTCAGGCAACCCCCAAAGCTTGAATTTATGGTGCACTCGGGGAGGGCCCAGCACCATGGGTGTGGTGACCCCCCAGCGCCAGGAGACGAGGGGGCCACGGAGATGCCAAAGAAGGCTGGCTTGTTGCTCCGTGGGTGATTATGGAGTCACTCTGCAGGGCCTGCGTGCTGGCCACTGCCTGAGGACGGGGTGCTGGTCTCAGGCTGCTCCGTCCCTTGTCTGGTGGGTCGCCCTGCTAGACCCAAAGCAGCCCATTGGAGGAGGCAGTTTGAGCTGGCGTGTCTCCTCCATGTCACGCACACAGGACTTTGCCACGGGTCTCTGTCTCTCCATTCCGGAGAGCCCCTCGCGGCCCCCCAGTATCTCACTGCCTGGCCTTCAGAGGCTACATTCAACAGCTCTCCAGCGCTCCATAGAGCGTGGTCTGGAAGGGCCATGCTGCCGCTGCAGGTGGAATGCTCTCTGGGGCAGGTCTCCTAGCGTTAGCTGTGGTCTGGTTAGCACCTTCTAGATCGTAGAGTGGCTGCGGTGGTGGAGATCGCTTGCCCTGGGAATGTGATCCCCTCCAAGATCTTAGAGATCTGCTCAGGCGGCTGGTCTGTCTCACCGCAGCTGCGCTTAGCTGGAGCCGGCTCATCTCCTTGTCAAGGCTTTTTCCCCACTCTGGCGCGATACATGAAGAAGTACCCAAAACCTTATCTTTCCAGGCTTGGGTATAGAACTTCCCCCCAAAATCTTAAAGACCTAGATTTTGGGGATAAAAATCCGCTGCCACCACCCAAGTAATGACAAGGAAACCAGGGAAGTGATCACGTGGGAAACCTCAGCCCTCAAGTAAAAGCAGGACACACACAAATGAACCAATACTAGGTTAATAATAAAAGTTCTTTTTTTTAATCACCACAATACTCCTGTTACAAGCATAATGACTAGATGGAAAAGTCGCCAATTAATATACTCATGAGGGGACCCCCCATGGGCCAAGAGCTTAGTTACAAAGGAGAGGAAAACCCATGTTTAAAGGCACAGACATCAGATCCCCATTCCTAAACCATAAAACAATAAAACCTAATGGAGTTATCTAAACTTTACCCTACTTACAGATAGTGAAGAGCCTTTTCTTGGAGAGAGAGAGACACGTCTGTCTCCCTCAGTATCTGGAGAGAAACTGCCCAGGGACAAAGGAGGGAAAAACCCCAAATTCCTTTGTCCCCGTTTGAAATTCCTACCTACATTTCTATTGGCTTCCAGCTACCTGGCTAGGTAAGGGACATAGTTAACCTCTTAGTCCCCAGGCTACTGGCTAGCCCTCATGGTCATGACACTCCCTGACCTGGACAGGACTTTCCAGTTGCTGGGCAGGCAGAGCCTGAGAAGCGCTTGAGTTGCCCAGAAGCTTTCTTGCTCACGTGCTCACTGTCCTATGCAGTTCAGGCCCTAGACTGGAAGCTGGCAGAGTAGGGCCTCGTGCCGTGCCTCAGTTTCCCCATATGTTAAAAGGAGACTGTGCTGCTGCTCTACTCCTAGAGGTACTGGGAAGATGCTCCATTACTGAGGTGGTGGGAGAAGTGCGTTACTACTGAGCTAGACAGTCAGGGCTGTCCTTACCAGTACACAACACATGCAGCTATGTAAAGCAGTGGTTCCTAACCTTATTTATGCCGCGGACCGGCAAACTCATTCAAAACCTTTTGACAGATCGGCACGGAAATATTTACATATTCATTATGGTAATTAATGTATTTGCATATTCATTGCGGTGATTAATTTTTAAGCCATCATGTGTTGTTTTACATTGCATCTGTATGCACACAATACATGTCATTCATTGGCCTTACCCTGTGTGCTGATTCCTGTGCACCTAATAATGTAATAATCAATATTAGTTTAGATTTTATTTTTCCTCTAGTTTTATCAATGACTGCAGAGTTACACGGCAGGAAAGCTGTGCCAGACCACTAGTGAAGTATCCCTTCCCCAGATAATGGGAGGTCTAGGCATAAAAACATAATGTTGTGGAAGATCAAAATCATAGATTGTGAAACAGCTGGCATGCTTTTTTACAGAGGAAAAAAAAGTCCACGCAGTGTGCAGCGGCAGCCAAAGAAGGAAATAGGATGTTAGGAATCATTAAAAAAGGGATAGAGAATAAGATGGAGAGTATTCTATTGCCTTTATATAAATCCATGGTATGCCTACACAGAATCACAGAGCTGAGACACCTCACCCCCCTGCCCAAGGCAGGACCAATCCCAACTAAATTAACCCAGCCAGGGCTTTGTCAAGCCGAGACTCAAAAACATCTGGGAATGGAGACTCCACTACTTCCCTAGGAACCCATCCCAGTACTTCACCACCCTCCTAGTGAAATAGTTTTTCGTAATATTCAACCTAGACCTCTCCCACTGCAACTTGAGACCATTGCTCTTTGTTCTGCCATCTGCCACCACTGAGAACAGCCTCTCTCCAGGCTCTTTGGAACCTCCCTCCAGGGAGCTGAAGGCTGCTCTCAAATCCCCCCTCACTCTTCTCTTCTGCAGACTAAACAAACCCAAATCCCTCTGCCTCTCCTCGTAGGCCATGTGCTCCAGCCCCCTCATCATTTTGGTTGCCCTCCACTGGACCCTCCCCAATGCGTCCACATCCTTTCTATAGTGGGGGGCCCAGAACTGGACACAATACTCCAGATGTGGCCTCACCAGAGCCGAATAAAAGGGAATAATCACTTCTCTGGATCTGCTGGCAATGCTCCTCCTAATGCAGCCCAATATGCCATTAGCCTTCTTGGCTACAAGGGTGCACTGCTGACTCGTATCCAGCTTCTCATCCACTGTAACCCCCAGGTCCTTTTCTGCAGAACTGCTGCTTAGCCAGTCGGTCCCCAGCCTGTAACAATGTTTGGGATTCTTCCCTCCCAAGTTCAGGACTCTACACTTGTCCTTGTTTAACCTCATCAGATTTCTTTTGGCCCAATCCTCTAATCTGTCTAGGTCACTCTGGACCCTATCCCTGCCCTCCAGCGTATCTACCTCTCGCCGCTAGCTTAGTGTCATCTGCAAACTTGCTGAGGGTGCAATCCATCCCGTCATCCAGGTTATTAATAAAGATGATGTACACATCTTGAATACTGCATACAGATGTGGTCTCCTCTTCTCAAAAAAGATACACTGGCATTAGAAAAGGTTCAGAGAAGGGCAACTAAAATGATTAGGGGGTTGGAACAGGTCCCATATGAGGAGAGATTAAAGAGAGCTTGGAAAAGAAGAGACTAAAGGGGGATATGATCGAGGTCTATAAAATCGTGAGTGGTGGGGAGAAAGTGAATAAGGAAAAGTTATTTACTTGTTCCCATAATATAAGAACTAGGGGCCACCAAATGAAATTAATGGGCAGCAGGTTTAAAACAAATACAAGGAAGTTCTTTTTCACATAGCACATAGTCAACCTGTGGAACTCCTTGCCTGAGGAGGTTGTGAAGGCTAGGACTATAACAACGTTTAAAAGAGAACTAGATAAATTCATGGAGGTTTAGTCCATTAATGGCTATTAGCCAGGATGGGTAAGGAATAGTGTCCCTAGTCTCTGTTTGTCAGAGGGTGGAGATGGATGGCAGGAGAGAGATCGCTTGATCAGTACCTGTTCAGTTGACTCCCTCTGGGGCACCTGGAGTTGGTCACTGTCGGCAGACAGGATGCTGGGCTGGATGGATACTGGGCTTTGGTCTGACCCAGTATGGCCGTTCTAGAAGTTCTGGTTTTCCCTAATTTGTGGAGAAGCCTCATTTTTATAAGACTAGAGATCCAAACACTTCTGCTAGAATAGAAATATTCCTCTAGCTGGAATACTAATCAATTCACACCTTAGTGAGGATTTGTTGAGCTTCTAAGAGCCGCACATGAAGATAATGCAAAATAATAGTGCTTTGGAGCGTGGTAAATCTTGGCTTCTCTTTGACCGGGTGGTTAAAAGTTAATGATTTCTAAGTGAAGTGGCCTGTGCCCACAAAAGCTCATGATCCCATCTACATGTTTTGTTCGTCTTTAAATAGCTGCTATTTGTTGTTTTTTATGTTTATTGCGTAAAAGTTGTTCATGGTGAGTCATATTAAGCATATTAATGCCAGCTCATTTGCTTCAGTTTAACTTATTTATGCATGAATGTAAGTTCCAGCATATTTCAGTATTTTTAAATGTGTCTAGCCCGTGGTATATCAGGCAAACCAAAGGAGGGGGACTTGATGGTTAAGAAACATTTGAAAAACCTCTGCGCGCGCACACATTTTAAACCAATACAATAGTTTGGGCTGGAGAATGCTTATTAAAGAGAATTCTCCAGCCCAAACCTTTTGCCTCAGTTGCACCAGAACTAGAGAGGAAGTACTCAACCGATCTGACAGTGCTGACACACGCTGCTCATTTAATGGTTTCCAGCTTTGGTGTGAAGGTCAAGAAACATTGCAAACGTTTTTGCCACGAAAAATGTTTGAGCAGCTCTGCAAAGGAGAAGGTGGGATGAAACAAATGCCCCTCCTCCCCTCGCGAGGAGCCGGCCACGGCTTTGGCCTCGGGATTGTTTAGAAGAAAGGAAAGGCAAACTTTAAAAGAAACGTTTTGTTAATGGCAACGCAGCTGGAGTCCGGGGAGAGAGGCAAAGCGGTGCAGCAGATAGGGCAGGCGAAAGGGGGCTGGGGCCAGGAGGAGGAAGGAGGGAAAGAAAAGAAAAGGGGGACCAAGCTGGGGAGAGGCAGGGCTGAAAGTGGCGGGGCGCTGACTCCCGCCTTGTCCCCTCAACCCACTCCAGCTGCCCTGCTGTGCCCCAGCTGCCCTGCCAGGGTGTCCCAAGCCAGCCGTCAGGGTTCAGGACGGCAGGGCAGCCGTGGCCCAGCCACCCCCGGAGCATCCTCCCCCCGGAGCAGCTGCCTGCCACGTGGCTGCTGTGGAGCAGGAACCGGGACCAATGAGGCTGCCCCAATAGGGACTGCGGCCTGACTTCAGCCACGGCACACGGGGCAGCCCCGTTCCACCACTTACAGTGGGTGGGTGGGAGGAGTCTTTTGTGTGCACGTGTAGGTGTGCACCTTACAGGGACCGGAGCTCCCCAGTGGGCGGAGCTCATTCGCCGCCGGGGGCGTGGCCTGGCAGTGTGCGCGGCCCAGCAAACAGGGGTTCATGGTCCACCACTGCTCCGCAGACCGGCAGTTGGACGCCGCTGACGTAGGGCACCCGAAAATTTGGGGCATCACTGGGTCTTAAGGTCCACCCCCTGCTCTGTGCTTCCTGTTCTGTGGCTGCTGCAGCCTGGGGAGTCCAACTCCGGAGAGGATCTAGTTAACTTACAAGTGAAAACCTGCCAGGTCGCTCAGCAGAACGTTGAGCTTGGGAAAGCCATTCGTGGGGTGATGAAGCCATTTCACCGGCATTTCCAACCCCAGGCACAGCCTGTCAGCTCTGAATTTGCTGTGTTGCTCGACAGGAGCTTCGTTGAAAAGTTGCTTTACCACATTGTGTTAGAGAGTTGCTGAAGATTATAAAACAACATCTCCGAAATCGTCTCTTCCCTCCTCATCAGGCATGGGGGCGCCGGTTTAATCCTGCATAGGGCCCCATAAATCCCAAGGACAGCCTTGGGGATGGCGTCAGCTCACCTGGTTCTTTGCTTTCAGGTGACTGTCAGTTTGTCTCTGCGACTTTCCGTCTCTTCAAAGTGCCCCTGAAAGGCCCAGCTGAGCCGTGCCAGGTTATTTACAATGGCGGGATCACCGGCCATGAAAAGGAACTGGAGTTGGATGCCAATTTCACATTCAAGGTACAGGGAAGCTCCCCAGGCGCAGTTCATGGCCGTGCCTGTTGATGGACACAGGAGGCTGCTCCAGGTAGCGGGAGCTGCAGAGAAGGCTCTTGCGCTGCTTGTGGCAAGTTTGTGTGATGGGACATAGGAGACGCCAGCACGGGAGGCAGGGGGAGGGGAGTAGAGAGGCCAGGCCTACAGCTCTGACCAAGGCAAATCAAAGGCGGGCCTGGGGAAGAAAAGCAGCATGATGCTGAATTAGATCCCACCGTGACTGGGCGGACAGCGGGGTTGTGCGGAGAACTGCTCTGTGGGGGGGCAGCTTGTGCTTCAGCACTGCGGCGGGACATGCCCCCAGCCGGCCTCCCCTCGCCCCCGTACAGAGCTGGGCGGGTGCCCGTGTCTGCCATGTGCTTCTCGGGTGTGTGACATCCCCTCTGTCCCCAGGAAGGGGAGGTGGTGGCAGTGGATGCAGAAACGGCAGCCATTTTGCGGCACTCCAGGTTTGCAGAGGAGTTCCTGATCCGGCCTGCTGCCGGGAGACCGCCGGCGCCGGGGGGCTGTTGTCCCGTGAAAGCAAAGGTGAGTGGCAGCGGGGGGCTGCTGTTCCGAGGGGCCTCCCTGTTCATGCCACATGGGCAGACTCCCTGCTTTGGACGATGTGCCAGTGAATCATTCAGGTGGGACCTGAATGGAGACTGGGGGAGGGGGCATTCGTGGCATCAGCTGGTCCCACTGTATGTCCAGCTCCTGTGGAAAATGGGGATCGGCTCAGAGCAGAGCTGAGACAAACCAGCCCCCAGATTTTCCCTCTTTCCTCCATGCCCCGTGTCGGGACCTGGGGCCTTTCCCAGCCTGGTTGGCAGAAGGCTCTGGAAACAGCTCTGGGGATACGCAGGGCTAACCCACTCTGGCTAAGAGAGGACAGCACTTTGAAGCTGCACAGGGCTGATTTAAGCAGGGGAGGGCAGCAGGTGTAAATGAAATACAATTGGCTCCATCCTTGCACAGATATAAGAATTTATTCCAGGTATCTGCGCCTGTCTGATGAGATCAGATACTAACTCATTGAGATCCTGGCCTCATGGGCCTTTACAGATCCTCTCATGGCCCTTTTGACTGGGCTGGAGGGATTGATCCCAATACAATCTGATCCATAAATGTCCTTGCATTTTCCCTGCTATGTGCATTGGCTATCGCGTGCTTCATTTCTTGTTGCCAGTCCGTGTGAAATGCTTCTTAGCCTTGTACCGGGCAGCTGTGTGCTGCCAGAGGTGGTTGCGTTTCAGTGGGTTATTTTGCACGTCCATGGGCGCGGTAACATGCGCTGGGATGTTCTGGAACAGAAGGCGTCGCGGAATGTTGCAATGGCTCATAACTCATCCATATTTCCTAGTTGGCTCTAGGCCGTACGATGACATTTGGCTGGTGGGCCAGCCCGGGACAGGCATTACTGGCTTCTCCACCAGCTCTGCTGCCAGCCCTCACTGAGGTCTTGGACAAGTTGTTCTTCCTCTCTCTGCCTTGGTTTTAGAGCTCAGAGGAGACCGTAGTTGAATTAGCTGACGCCCTGTCAGAGGGCGTGTGGAGGTCAAAACATGGGACATCTCGCTGACAGAGGTGGCTTAGAGAAAGCATCTCTTCTCAGTCCAGACACAGTATGCAGCAGCGGTAAAAAAGGCAAATAGGATGTTAGGAAAGATTAAGAAAGGGATAGAAAATATGACAGAGAATATCTTTCTGCCCCTGTATAAAACTATGGTATAGACTCATAGACTCATAGAATAATAGGACTGGAAGGGACCTCAAGAGGTCATCGAGTCCAGCCCCCCGCCCTCAAGGCAGGACCAAGCTCCGTCTACACCATCCCTGACAGATGTCTATCTAACCTGTTCTTAAATATCTCCAGAGAGGGAGATTCCACCACCTCCCTTGGCAATTTATTCCAATATTTGTCCACCCTGACAGTTAGGAATTTTTTCCTAACGTCCAATCTAAACCTCCCCTGCTGCACTTTAAGCCCATTACTCCTTGTCCTGTCCTCAGAAACCAAGAGGAACAAATTTTCTCCTTCCTCCTTGCGACACCCTTTTAGATATTTGAAAACCGCTATCATGTCCCCCCTTAATCTTCTTTTTTCCAAACTAAACAAGCCCAGTTCATGAAGCCTGGCTTCATAGGTCATGTTCTCTAGACCTTTAAGCATTCTTGTCGCTCTTCTCTGTACCCTTTCCAATTTCTCCACATCTTTCTTGAAATGTGGCGCCCAGAACTGGACACAGTACTCCAGCTGAGGCCTAACTAGTGCAGAGTAGAGCGGCAGAATGACTTCACGAGTTTTGCTTACAACACACCTGTTGATACAACCTAGAATCATATTTGCTTTTTTTGCAACAGCATCACACTGTTGACTCATATTCAACTTGTGGTCCACTATGACCCCTAGATCCCTTTCCGCCATGCTCCTTCCTAGACAGTCGCTTCCCATCTTGTATGTATGGAACTGATTGTTCCTTCCTAAGTGGAGCACTTTGCATTTCTCTTTATTAAACCTCATCCTGTTTACCTCCGACCATTTCTCTAACTTGCTAAGGTCATTCTGAATTATGTCCCTATCCTCCAAAGAAGTCGCAACCCCACCCAGTTTGGTATCATCTGCAAACTTAATAAGCGTACTCTCTATCCCAATATCTACATCATTGATGAAGATATTGAACAGTATGGGTCCCCATCTTGAGTACAGATGTGGTCTCCTCACCTCAAAAAAAATATTTTGGCCTTGGAAAGTGTTCAGAAAAGGGAAACTAAAATGATCAGGGGT
This sequence comes from Pelodiscus sinensis, assembly GCF_049634645.1. Taxonomy (NCBI): domain Eukaryota; kingdom Metazoa; phylum Chordata; order Testudines; family Trionychidae; genus Pelodiscus; species Pelodiscus sinensis. Next base: position 72,477,920 of record NC_134718.1, on the reverse strand, counting down.
TTGGAACAAGTCCCATATGAGGAGAGGCTAAAGCAATTGGAACTGGGACTTTTCAGTTTGGAAAAGAGGAGACTGAGGGGGGGATAGGATAGAGGTGTGGAGAGGGTGAATAAAGAAAAGTTCTTCATTAGTTCCCATAATATAAGGACTAGAGGACACCAAATGAAGTTAATGGGTAGCAGGTTTAAAACCAATAAGCGAAAGTTCTTCTTCACACAGCGTGTAGTCAACCTGTGGAACTCCTTGCCAGAGGAGGCTGTGAAGGCTAGGACTATAATACAGTTTAAAGAGAAGCTAGATAATTTCCTGGAGGTTAGGTCCATAAAAGGCTATTAGCCAGGGGATAAAATGGTGTCCTTGGCCTCTGTTTGTCAGAGGCTGGAAAAGGATGGCAGGAGACAAATCGCTTGATCATTGTCTTCGGTCCACCCCCTCTGGGGCACTTGGTGCTGGCCACTGTCGGCAGACAGGCTACTGGGCTAGATGGACCTTTAGTCTGACCCAGTACGGCCGTTCTTATGCTGGGGAATGGGCCCTGCTCTCCCGGACGGACAGTATGTCAGGGCTTGACTTGAGCCTTGTAGGGGCAGCCCAAACCTTTTCCAAGGTTCATTCTCTCCTTGGCCGCCCTTCGGAGCCTGCCAGCCCGGCGACCATGCGTGAAGGTGGGTGGTTTGCTCCAGACCCCTGCCTAGGCATGGAGATGGGTCTTCCTGTCCCTGGGGAGCACAGGAGTGACTCTTAAACGAACACAGGTCTGCTGGCTGGGAGGGTGTTGGCGTTGCTCCTCCCGTGAGCGGATCTGAGCCCCAGCCGGCCTAAACAAGGTGCTGGGATTGGGCTCGGGAAGCGGCTGACTGGGAGTGGCTGGGGGGAAGGGCAGAGAGCGCCTGGCACGTGTGTAACGCCAGGTCTGGGACTCGAGCGGAGGAGCTGCCTGCTGCTGAGCCGCTCCGAGCCCTCCTGTCACCCTGCCCCGTTGAACGCGCGGCGTGGCAGCCCCCAGGCTGAGGTGCACTGCCGATGCTTCCTGGAGCTCCAGGAAACGCTCCCCCCGGCCCTGCGGGGAGTTCCACCAGCCACGAACTGGGCGCTCGAGGGCCCGAGACAGAAATCCCTGGGCTCATCCCTGGCTGTAGGAGGCAGGTTGGTGACTCCGCTGTGGGGGCTCTTCCCTCTGAGTCAGTATGGACCCTATGACCCAGCCTAGTGCTGGGCGGGCTGTGCTGCTGGCAGTGCCAACAAAGCCAAGTCGGACCAGCCGGGCTTCACGGGGTCTGAGGGATTTTCCCAAGGGCCAGAGCGTTAACCTTTCCTGTGGGTCAATCACAGGCTGCCTTGCACCGTCCCCCTGCCCCACTTCGGCTGGCCACAGCACTCGCTGCCTCCCCTCGATGCTAAGCCACTGCTGGCGCATACCTGCCCTCGCCTCCCCGGACGGATTGCCTGCATCCGCTGGGTTGTACTGCGCGGTGGGAATGGTCGGGGCTCCATCAGCTCCTCAGACGTGGGACGGGCCTGACGAGTCCTAGTGAAAGTGGTCGAAGTTCAGGAGCTCAGCCCCAGCGAGGGCCCTTACGGGGAAGCGCTCAGGAGGGGTGTGAAACGGGGATGCTGAGCTGCGGGGGGGACAGCCGAGCGAGGGAACAGGCAGATCGGTCCTGGGATATCCAGGGCTGCCCCAGGAGCCTTTTCTGGAGCTCTGACTCGTGAGAGCAATTCCCCCAGCGACACCTGGCCTCAGGCAGGAGGCTGCCGTTAATCTAGGGCTGGGAGGCGCTGTTCTGGGTGGCCCGCTCTTCCACTCCTGCCGGCCTGCGCACTGCCCCATGCACGGCTCAGGCAAGTGTCTTTCCAGCTGGCCCGGGAGGAGTTTGACCCTCGCCTGCCAACCCTGACTCCACAGCTTGGAGCTGCTTTATCTGCTGGAAACAGCTGCTCTCCTGCAGCTGCCTTCCCCGCAGATGTGCGGCCGAGTCCTTAGATCCGCCACGTGTCTGAAATGGGAATAATTGATAGGGGCCGGCGATAAAGCCACGCACCTGCGTGTCCTAGAAGCGTGGCCTTGTGCGTGCCGGGGGAGGGGAACGTTCTTGCCTTTCCCGAGCGGGAGACGCTTTTCGGACACGGGGCTGGCCTGGGAGGAGGCTTCCGGTGAGCTGCTCTGGGTTCCGTTCTCGTACCATCCCGCTACCGGCTTCCTGGAGCAAAGGGGCCCGTCTGAGGCTTACTCGCAGGAACAGGGATGCTTGCTGTGAGCGTGGAGTAGGATTGCTCATGCCCAGCGCCTTGGGGTCAGCTGTGCCCCACGGCACAGCCCCCAGGCTGCGGGGCGGCTCCCCAGGGGATGGAGCTGCCTCCCACCGTTCTCTGCCCTTGCAGACAAACCTGTCCCACTTGCAGTAGGTGAAGTGAGCAAAAGGAAGGTGATGGGGGGGGGGGGGGGACGCTGCCGCGACTGTGCTGGGTGCCACAGAAGAGCCCGGGAGACAGTGTCTGGACGACAGTCGTGACATTGGGTGGGCGGATTTTCCCAGCCCTCCCCAGCTGATCCAGGGCTGGGCAAGGTGCGGCCGGGGGGCCGGATCCAGCCCACTGGCTGCATCTGATAGCTTCCTGTTTGTATCCTGCTGCCTGTGTGCCCAAATTTCCAGGCAGTGGCTCAGGTAGCAGGATCCTATTGAAATGGCTCCCGGCTCCTGGTCTCAGCGTTGCCTTCGCGGGGGCCAGGGCTGCAAGCCCTTTAAATAGCCACAGCAACCCCGGGCAGCTGCCCAGCAACACGGTAGAGACAGAGCCGAGAGGCATTTGCTGTGGTTTTAATTCAAAGCCTCTGGCCCCAGACAACTCTGTGTGTGTGTGGGGGGGGGGGGGGGGTGGTTAGTCCCCAGCTCCGCCCCTTCTGCCTCAGGCTCCGCCTCTTCTGGGGGTGGAGCTGGCCCATGACCACCTACCAAATTCTTAAGTGATCCCCCTCCACCGCAAAAATTATTGTCCACCCCGACCTTTTCCCTAGAGTTGGAGGCTACTTTGACTTGCATAGGGTTAGTGATCACAAAATAACCATCGCCGCCCAGAGTCACGCGGCAAGGCGTTCTCCTGGAAACCCGCGTACGGCAGACAGAGGTGTAGCGGCTCGTTGGGGTTCCCCCGCCTCCTGCACCCCTGTAGTGGCACGAACAGACTCCGCCAGCCAGTAGAATAGAGGGAGTTTATTGCTCCTCCAGGATACAGCCCAGCACAGATGCAATCCGGTTACAGGGCCAGGCCTAGGATGCCTCAGCCCCCTTTGAGATGGGGGAGACTGGGCCCCTAAACCCCAGCCCGTTGCTTAGGCTGCCTCCTCCATGATTCCAGCCAGAAACTGAAACGTCCCTTCCTGCCCTGCCCCCTGGACCTCACCCTCTTTCCTTTGTCTCTTTCCCTGGGAGCCAACTGGTCGGACAGGTTGGGAGCCCCTTGCATAATGACTCACCCCCTGTCCTTCTGGGCCGAGCTACAAACAGCCGCCAGTGGGGGTCACCCACAGCCCACTGCCCAGCATAGCAACCAGCAGGGTACCAGCACTACATCACAAGAGGCCTTTCCCTTCGCATGCCTTGAAGAGGGGCAGGGTTTTAACCCCGCCCTGTGCCGAAATGGCCGGTGAACCTGGGTTCCGTACAGCTGCTGCAGATTTCTCTTGGCGCAGATGATGAATGTCTCCCAGGCTGGTCGCTTAGTCTCCAGGTCAGAGCCTCCGCTACGGTCAGTCAGCAAGAGCTGAAGTCGGGTGATTTACTGCCGACCGTCCGGCCTTCCCTCGCTAGGCAGTGTCCTCGTGCCCAGTGGGCGGGTTGCAGCCACCGAAAGAGGAAGTGCCAGGTTTGTGTGATGGTCATGGATTCTGTCCGTAACGTCACTGAGCGTTTCTGTTGGCGGGGTGGCCTCCCTGCCTGCTGGGTTCTCCCGGAAAGCAGACAGCCCAGGCATCGCATGTAGGGAGCACGCTGCCTTCCCCGGACCGTCCTCCCTTTGCCGTCATTTCTTTCCTTTAGGCCCTGACCCCAGGAGGTGCTGAGCCAGTGGGAGCGGAGGGCGCTCAGCGCCTGGCAGGTCTGATCCTGACACTTCAGGGCAGGGGCTGGCTCAGGCTTTCCTTTGTAAAGCTCCATTCGGGCCGGTAGCTCCGTGGAAATGTGTAAGCCGTTGTCTCTGGTTTGTTGTTACAAACTCTTCATTTTTAGCTCCGTTTGCCCACAGAGATCCTGCCTCCTTTACCAGTCCTCCCATCCTGCTGCCAGCCTTCCCATGGCTCAGCACGCGGGATGCTGTCCAAGTGGGGCTAGACGGATTGATCACTGCAGGGGGGATGCCTAGGCCAGGGGTGGGCAATAATTTTTGCAGGGGGGCCACTCCAAGACTTTTGGGAAGTGATCATGGGCAGTGTTCCCTGTAAGCTAAGCGTTTGGGCGGCCACACGAGAGAGACTCAGGTGCCGTCCAGCTGAATAGCAGAGCGCCCACATCAGCCAGCTTGTGTTTTACTGGTGGTGCACATCCACACATGCTTGGGTGCACATAATAAACCTTATTCTGCACATGGAAGAGAAAAATTAGAACATTGATCACAGGCTGCACTTTTCTATTACATTAATGGGGGGAGGGCTGGGAGGGGTTCTGACCCGGGGCAGACGATTTGGGTGCAATAGGGGGTTCTAGATGTAACCCTTGCCGGGATTCACGTACCATAGGTGGCTCCCAGCCAGCCAGTGGCACAGTGGGGTATTCAGGCAGGCAGGCTGCCTGCATGCATAATGGCCCAGCAGCCCTGGAGGGGAGAGGGCCGTGAGTTTCTGCATGCTGCCACCAGCACCCGCCGCACAGCTCTCACTGGCCAGGCTGGATTAAAGCTACGTGGGTGTGTCCACATGAGCAGCAGGCACCTCGATCGCTGCCGACATGGGCGTTGTTTATAAACGCCACCCCTCCTCTGCCGCCTTCCTGACCCCACTCCCTGGAAGAGCGGAACCGTAGTATTCTGGGATCGTGATCTCCAGATGCCACAAGGGGGCCCATGGTACGTGGTCTGTTACCTGGGCATGCTGTACTGTGGTTATAACTAGGGATGCAACGTGTAGTCGACTACATGATTAACCGATAAGCCTGGGCTTATTGGTTAATCCTGTCGATTAAACCTCCCCCCCGCCCCACTGTCTCTGACCCAGAGGCAGCAGTAAGGAGTGGGGAGGCGGGAGCCAGTGCCTGTGGGGAGCTGGCTTTTAAGCCGGCTCCCTCGAGCATCCGCGCCTGCAGAGCCACCTTTCCGTCCCCCTGCCCTGCAGCGCTGGTGCCTGTAATAGAGAGGCAGCAGCACGGCAGGTGAGGGAAGCTGCTTTCAAGCCAGCTCTCTGTGCATGCTGGCTCTGCAGAGCCGCCTGTCCCCCCTTGCTGCCTCCCACAAAGGCAGCAGGTGCGGGGTGGAGATGGGAGGCTGCTGCAGAGCAGACTCTGTCCGCGGCGGGCCCAGGCTTGCAGCAGACAGAGGGTGCTCCGTGGGACGCTGCCTGCGGGGAGCCGGTGTGTCTCGTAACAGCGTGCTCTGGGTTGTACTCTGCAGCGTGGCTGACACGTCCCTGCCCCTAGGAGGGTACAGCCGTTTTATGCCCCTCCCTGTGCCGGGCGGCCGCTGAGATGGTTCTGTGGGTGCCCAACAACGGGCCACGTTAAAGAGCTGTGGGGGCGGGGGCTGTTGGGAAGGGTCTCCGGCATGAGCGCCCCAGCCTGGAGAAGAGGGGCTAGCAGGACTTGCTGGGGGCTGCTTGATGGGTGGGGTGAGGGGAGCTCTCAGGAGTTCACAGCCCTCCTCCCAGCTCCCCGGAAAAGCACCTGGCCGTGGCGGCCTTTGTGGCCCCTGTAATTCTGACCCAGGGTTTGGTTTGTTTCCTCGCCGCAGGAGAAGATCCTCGACCCCTTCCAGTTCGTGGGGCGCCAGGAAGCCAAGGGCCCTGCGCCCAAGCCGGCTGGCTGCTGCGGCCCCAAAGGCTGCTCCTGAAAAGCTGAGCCCAGCGCGGAGACGGAAGAGTCGGAGCCGGTTTGGTTCCTCGCCGCGGAACCGCAGGTGCAAATGAATAGCGTAGGTAACGAGGCTCAGCGCGTCCCGGCTTCGAAGCACCGTGCGGGGCAGCAGAATAAACCAGTCGTCCCCCAGCCCTGGGCACGGCTGCAGTCGGAAGACAGCAGGTTTATTGGGTTAATTTTTCAGAGACAACCCGCCTCAGTTCAGGCCCCGAGGAAAATCTGATGGGACCCAGTGAGCCGCCAGGATATGAAAGTGATCGGTGCTTTGTCTGTCTTAGTACAGGCCCAAGGGACCAGATTGTTTCCTGGGGCGATGTGAGAGCAGCCAAGCCTTGACCCAGGGCCCAGCCTGTGTGAACAGGCTCATCCCGGACTGCAGCGTGGCCCTGGAGCTGGTCCCTGCCTTCAGGCTTTCGCTGTTCCCTCTCCTTGGCTTGCCCATGCGGGAAGCACAGGTCCAGTCTGCTCCTCGAGCCCCTCTGTGTGCTGGGGAAGCAGGCGGCCCCCACTGTGCTGGGCAGCCCCTTGGCGTGGCTTTCCTCCCTCCCACAGGGGCTGGGTTGCCTCTACCCCACAGAAAGGAGGGGACTATGATCGGGCATGAGCCCATTGGGCACTCTGAGCTGGCAGGCTCCTGGCCGCTCCTTGTGGCCCAGGATGAGGTGGGTGGCTACAGATCTGGCCTTTCAAATGCAACCGCTGCCTTTACCGTGGGGGCGAGAGGCACCGAGCAGGGGAGGGATCCTCTTTTGGTGGCGACGGCGAGCAGGGGATGGTGAAAGCTGGCCCCAGCCACGGGTACGAAGGGGTAACGTGCTCCGCGGCAGCGTCCAGCAGCCAGTAAATCTCATGCAGCGCGGCGGGGTGGAGGAGAGACGCAGCAGAGGCACCTGAGACGGGAGAGGGGCCAGGGGCTAGTCCCACTGCTAGTCCAGGAGCAGGTCCCATCTCCCTGCTCCCCGTGGGGAGGGACCGAGCGCCCTGGCGGGGAAGCGGGTGGGAGCTGAGAGCCCTCCGTCTCTTGCGGGGGTTGCTCAGGAAGTAGGGCTGATAGAAGACTGCCCTTCCTTTCCTGGCTTCGGGGGCCTGAGGCGGGTTGGACTTACAAACGGTGTCTCCCCCAGATGCCAGCGCCTTCTAGCATCGGCCACCTATGAGAACCGTGCTACCCCCCGCGTCCTGGGAGCTTCCTGGGTCTCTTGGCCCACACGCGGCAGGTGTTTCTGCAGGTGCAGGGGGGAGGAGATTGTAACTGGGCCATGGGCGGCTGTGACCCCTCTAACACTTGGAGCGCTTTAGGGCTTGCCCGAGGGCTCCGGCACTGGCGGCGCGTGGGTGGTTGGAGGGGAACCCTGGAAAAAGCACAAGGCTCTGGTGCTACATCGCTCCTTCCGTTCCCATCTGTGGGTGGTAACGTGTCGCAGCGTCGAAGGGGGCTGCTGCTGGGATGCAGGAAACCCTCCCCCCCCCCCCGCATTGCTCATGGCAAGCGCAGGGCAGATGGGCCCGTTAGTGTAAATGGTTTTGGGAGAGTCGGGCTTGTGGAAGAAGCCCAAGGATCCAAACCTGGCAGCTGTGTCAGTGCAGCTAGCCCCTGGGGGTGGGGGAGAGAGAGAGAGATATGCCCAGGCTGCCACCTGGCGGCCACAAAGTGACATGGCGAAGTGCTGCTGATCTCTCCCCCCGCACCCTCAGTGCACATGGAAAGGTCCCGCAAAGCCGCTGCCTGTTTTGGGGGCTGCGGGAGCCAGAAATCGCATTAACGGAGGCCTCAGCAACAAATCAATCACCTCGCTGCCAGGCAGGTAATACGCCACATGCGAAGGGCTGGGAGCGTCAAGACCTTGCTGGCTACAAGGCATGCAGCTGTCCTCCTGCACGTGGTAATTCTGCAGAGCTGTGTGAGGAGAGAACAGCCGCTGCAGCCTCGCCGTGGAGTGGTTAATGTGGGTGTAAGCCCAGGGCCACGTACAGCCCAGAGGCTGCACCGATTACAGCAGGACTCTCGACAGGAAGAATATTGTTACCAGGTACAGGGTGCTTTCTCTCCCATGATGCTTTGCAAATGCCAGACCTCGGAGCTCATTCATTCACTTGGGCCGGGGTGAAGCGCTGAACCTTGCGCAGCATGGAGCAAGACCGGATGCAGCAGCCAGCGCAGGTTACACCGGAATCGGAGTGTAACCCGCACAGCTTGTGTGGTTTGCTGTCCCGTGCAGTGGCACCTAGACCACAGCAACAAGAGACCTCTACAGCCTGGGAGAGCCAGGTGGCTTTGCGCTCAAAGGACAGAGGCTCCAGTACTAAACTGCAGAGATCCCTGGTTCAGATCCGCCTGGTGGCGGTTACAGGCGCACGACACGGTGAGCGTGTGCGGAGCTCCTAATTCCGCTCTCAGCAGGGACCATCTAGCTGACAAGAAGATGGGAAGGCACAAGAGAGGAGGGAAATGGAGGCAAATTTCAGATGACCGGGAAAGCTCAGATTGTGAGTCAAGTGTCGTAAGGCATGTGCCTTAAAGAAGGGGGCCAAATCCTGAACGGCGCTGAGCGTTGACTTCCATGGGGGTCATAAAATGCTACTAGGAGCAGGCTTTACTGGGAAGACCCCGCTAGTAAATCCTGGCAGAAAGCTGGGCAGAGGCACCTTTCATGAGTGTGAGTGGCGGGGTATGGAGATCAGTGGGGTTCTACCATATATACATCACCATGGAATTGCAGCTGCCTCTTGGGTGGAGACTGGCAGCGACTGGTGCCCAGCCGTACAGTGAGAGGGAACGCTTTGGCCCAAGACAGTGGGCGAGCTCCTTACTTGGAAAGGGCCCTTACAATCTCCAAGGTCCATGCAGAATTGGCTGTTTACAATTTGGAACAGAGATTCCCCACCCAATCGACTGCCCTTGGAAGGATGGGCAGCATAGGCCTATATCCAAGGAGTCCTCTCCCTGTCCTCTCGCTCAGATGGTCTAAATCTTGCAGATTCTTCCTTAACAGAACGTCTCTGAGCTATGGCCTTTGCCCTCCCTCCATGCAGCTAAACACCCCCCTCCTGTCACATCGGTTATGGCAACAGCCTTTCCTCTAGCCTGGTGGCGTGCAGGCTTCCCTGCTTGTGTCTGCTCAGAACAATGACCGTTTCCCAGCTCTTGGACTGTCGCCCCTTTCTTTGCATCCCTCCCCTGACCCCCTCATCTCAGTCACATCACCCATAAGCTTCTTGTCATCACCGCCATGGTCTGTCCCCCCCTACCCCCCCTGTCCTATCTCATTGGCTGTCAAGAAGATAGTGTGATGACGCGTTGGGGTTCCCCCGCCTCCTGCACCCCCGGAATGGCACGAACAGACTCCACCAGCCAGTAGACTAGAGGTGGTTTGTTGCTTCTTCAGGATACAGCACAGCACAGATGTCATCAGGTTACAGGGCAGGCCTAGGATGCCTCAGCCCCCCTTGATATGGGGGGGGGTCTTGGCTTCTAAACCCCCCAGCCTGTTGCTGAGACTGCTTCCTCCATGGTCCCAGACAGAAACTAACTCACTCCCCTCCAGCCCTAGCCCCTAGCCAGGGCAGCATCCACCTTCCTTTATTCCTCTCCATGGGGGTTAGCTGGTCGGACCGGTTGAGAGATCCCTTTGCATAATGACCCATCCCTGTCCTTCTGGGCTGTGGTACCGGCGGCAGCCAGTGGGGTTACCACAGACCCATAGAAACCAGCAAGTTCCCCCCACTATGTCACAGATAGCTCTTGATTTTAGCAAGGCTTCTGACACAGTCCCACCCCCCATTCTCACCAGCAGTCGAAGGCAGTGGGGTTTGGATGACATTGCTGTAAGGTGGGTGCGCGGCTGGCTGAAAGGCCATACTCTGCCAGAGTGAGGGGGATCTCTAGAGGGTCCCACAGCAGTCAGCTCTGGGTCCAGTGCCATTCGATATTTTCATGAACGATGCGGGGAATGGAGTGGAAGGCATGCTTGTAATGTTTGCAGAGGATCGCGAATGGGGGCACGGGAAGCATTTTTGAGGACAGGCTTCGAATTCCAAACAACCGTGAAAACCTGGGGAATGGGTCTGAATTCTGCAACTTGAAATGCTCGAAAGGAAAGTGCAAAGTGCCTCCCTTTAGAAGGAGAAATCACATGCACCACTACAAAATGGGAAATTAGCTGGCGGGGTGCTAGTACTGCTGCTTACAGTGCTTCACAAACTGCCTACGAACCAGCAATGTGAGAGACAAGGGAGGTGAGGTAATGTCATTTGTCGGACCAACTCTGGTGAAAGGAACACACTTTTGAACCGCACCGAGCGGCTGGGCCAGTAGATGTTAAGGAGAGCTGCCCCTGAGTGAGCAGATTCCACTTCTGAGCCCCACAGCCAGGGTTTCCTGGGGCTTCTGCCTGGGCAGGTCCCTGGCTGGAGTCCTCTGCCATCCCCCCACCGCGCAGCAGTGAGGCAGGGCATGCCAAGGAGTGCCCAACCCACAAGCCGAAGCACCACTGGACATGGCAGTTCCCAGAGAGCTTTGCCCAGCCTCTTCCCAGTATGCCCCTTTCTCTGCCAGGCAACGGGCCTCCCTTCCAAAGCTGCACTTTCCTCTGCCCATCGAGCCTGGATCACCTGTCAGGTAAGACCTTTGCGAGCTGTTGGAGCCATGCTCCGTCTTAACCAGGATAGCTGGTGAAGCAGAGAAGAGGTCTGGCCAGCTGCTTCCAGAGCATATCCCTGCACCCTCTGCTGCCCAGCCAACACTCTGTGGCCAGGGGTGGCTTGCATCACCAGGAGAGAACTGCAGCACTGGGGTGAGGCACTCCTGTGGACTTTCATAAAGTTAGGACTGCAGCCTGCTGAGCAAGAAGATGCACCAAGCCCTGACCCCCGTTAGGCCCAACATCCTGGTTTGCCCAGCGGTTGGGAATTCATTGGTGCGTTTTCCTTTCTCTCCCTGTGACTCTTGCTGTTCATTACTTCCTAGCGCTGCCACCCATTGGGAATACTAGGGAGACAGATTACAAATATTCCCTGAGGGTGTGTGTGTGGCTGGCTAGTAGCCCCACCAGTGGTAAGGGTGTCTGGAACGTTTCCGCTGTGTACGGATCTGTGAAGTTCATGGTCTGAAGACTGGTTAATTGGCTGCACAGCTGTTAATTTTGGGTCTGAGTGACAGTCATGCAACTTTGGAAGGCAGCCCTAGGAAGACGTGGCCAAGAGGATGGGCTGCTGAGAAGCACCATCTCCCTGATGAAGTCCAGCTCAGGTGCTAATCTTGGAATAATATACTGTGGGCAGCAGTTGTAACCTGCGAAGTCTCCTTGAATGGCTTAAGGCAGAGAAGTGGGAGTGGAAGTTGCAGTAGACGGGAAATATAAGTTCCATAACTTCCACTCCAACGCCTCTGAAGAAGTGGAAGCTTATGGTACTATATATTTTTGTTAGTCTCTAAGGTGACACGGGACTACTTGTTTTTATGGCAGGGAATGTGGGGAGCAGAAGGCTTGGGGATGGGGCGGTTTGAAGGGGGTGGTCGCAGGCAGAGAAAGAGAAAAGATGAAAAGAGGGTGGTGGGACTGGCAGGACCCGCCGAGGAGGAGAGAAACGGGAGCAGCTAGGGAAGAGGAATGCAAAGGAGGCTGTTTAAACAGCTGTTCGACTGAGCAGTAAAAATACAAGATAGGAAATGGGATTTATAAGAAACGTGGCAGGGAGGTGAAAAGCGTCACTGCCCTGGTGAGAACATTGCACTAACATTACTGGCTTCAAAACGGTAATGAAAAGCAGCAGGAAGGGTGTGAAGAGTGAAAGAGGGAGAGAAGGAAGAAATTGCCTGAGCAATGGGGAAGCTGAGAAGAGAAGAGGAACATCAGGAGAAACGCCCTGCCGAGTTCTGTGAGCTCTGGGTTTTCCTCTCTCCGTGACGGTGGGAATATAGGGGCTGGGGAGAGCTCTTGTTCTCCACTGAGTGAGGACCTGATTCAGGAGAGCATGTAAGCATGTGCCTAACTGTGCATCATTCATTAGTCAGTGCCTTGGTGGTCAGTGTTAAGGGACAGCTTTGCACTCCCCTGCCATAGCCACGGTCTCACCCCACAACAGCCCGCCAGTCAGCTCCAGGAGGAGTTGCTTACCCATGTGGGTGCTAGGAGAGTGGACCAGTTAGATGCTGTCACGCTTACACCTAATTCCTCACCACAGCAGCGAAGCGTTTCACCTCCCAGCCCCCTTCCTCATAAATCCCATTTTCCATCTTGAATGTTTACAGCTTGATCGGACCGCTGTGTAGAATCCACCCCGCCAGAAACCAGAGCACCGCCTCACAGAGCACCACTAACTGAAAGACACTAGGCGGCACCGTGCGCTTACCCCGGCCATCGCAACACGTCCAGCCGAACGTGGCTAGCGTGGGGCTGCCTGGTTCCTGCGTGCACATGTGGCTGGCTGGCTGTGACAGGCACAAATAGGGGATTATAGGAACCGGTTTGGGAGTCTGTGACATTCTGGTCGCATCCCACGAAGGCGGGTGGGGAACCTTTTTCTGGGTCGGGGGCCACTGACCCACTGAATAAATTAGTCAGGAGCTGTACACAAAGTGAGAAGGAGGAAGATGCTCTCCACATTCCCCTTCCACATCAAAGCCGGGGGGGGGGTCTGGGCTAGTAGATTTTGTGCGCTCCAGCCCCATGGTGGCGGTGAGAGGACTAGAGCACCAGCATGGGCTTCCCAATGCTGGACAGGGGGAGCCCTAAGCCTCAGGGGCCAAATCCAGGCAAGCCAGGGGCTACATCCAGCCCCCAGGCCTTAGGTTCCCCACCCCTGCACTAAGGAAAGAAGACAGAGAGGCTTGTTGAGCTGAATGTGGTAAACAGTAATGCATGTCAAATACTTCCCTAGCTACACCCATCTGCCCTCCGGGCTTTGATCCCCAGCTGAGTTGGGCTGAGCAGGTAGGTGGAGGGGAGGCCATTAAGGAAAATCCAGGTGGTGTCTGAAGCGGTCACAGTGATGTGGAAGGTGGCGCTCTTCCCTCTGCATGGCTACCGCCTCAGTGTGCTGATGAGGTGACCGGGGCTGGGTGCTGTGCTCATCCCGTCTGTGCATGGTTAACTGCCTCCCCGGGGGTGTGTCCTGAGGCTTTCTGCCAGAGGCAGCCTGCTCTGCAGGCTCGTAGGGGAGGTCTGCAGTGAGTAGGGTCAGCAGTGGGGTGTAGGAAAGGGGTCGAGAGAGGCTGTGGGCCGAAGCAGGAAGTGCTCCAGGTAATTGAAGCAAAGGGAAGAGGAGCAATAGAAGTAGATTTTTCTCAGCTTGCTACAGGGTCCCTGGCCTGGAACCAGGGTAGAGGGAGGGTCATGGTGGCAGGGCTATTGAGCCTGGAGTTAGCCTGGGGACCCACAGCTTGCCGGACGACGGATTGGCTTGTGGGACTTTGTTCTGCCTGGAAGGGGGCTGGCCTTTATGATGTGGGAGACGTAGGCCACGTCTTCGGTTACTGGAGGATCCACGCTCTGGTGATCGATCTTCTGGGGTTTGATGTAGTGGGTCTTTACTAGTAAAGACCTGTTCAGTCGACTGCAGAGGGGACCCCGTCAGTGTTGGAATTCCTTGCTGTCACACGGAGTAAGAGAAGTCAATGGGAGTGTTTCTCCCGTCGACTTCCCGCTGTGGAGATGGTGCCAAGCTCGGCTTAAGGTGCAGAGTCGCCTACTTTAAGCCGACCATCGTCCTGCAGTGTAGACTTGGCCTGAGATGCCTGGAACTGGTAGCGAGGAAACCCAGGCACAGACCACAAGGTCCCAAGCTGGTTTTGTGTCTGATGCCTGCCAGCAAAGACTTAAAGTGGAGGTGCTGACCATGAGGCGGGTCTGATACTAGTTTCCTGGCTGTGTCTAACGGACATAACTAGTACAGGCCCCACAGATCTCTTCTTTTCTTAAGGTGCCTTGTTGCTGCACTGTTAACTCTCTGCTGTGCCTTGCCAGGCTACACTTCAGCGGTGGGGGCGTGATTTCTGAGTACATTGCTGGCAAATGATGGTGGGAATTTTTTAGGAGGCAATAAGTGAGATCAGTGTAAGGGACAATAGTGTTTTGTATTTCTCCAATTCACCTATTGATAATGTGGTCAAAGTCCCGATATCAGCAATTAATACACCATCCCAAACTTTTCTCTTCTTTTGCTAGTCTCATAAATGTGTTGCAAAACCCCCGCAGCCCTGCTGGTATATTCACTGTCCTTTTTGCCATCAAAGGAAATCTTTGGAGGGAGAATGAAAGAGCAGATTTGAGCCTCTTCCTGCCTGTGAAACTGAGTTCATTAAAAAGTAATGAAATCCCACCAGAGCTTTTGAGCTCCCCTATTGCTAGCAGCACCCTAAGCAACTCCAGCCCCCTGCCCACCGTGCATAGGTAAAAAGGCCACAGCTAAATGCCAGGGCATTTGCATCACTTTGTCTGTCTGCTGACTGCTGGCCTTTTGGGGAGAACTGGGAAGAAGCGGTTCACAGAACTGTGCTGGTTCCCCTTGCACTGGTGGGTGTCAAATTCAAGGCGCATCCCCTGGAAATGAGCACACGGGACCTCTCCTTAGAATTCTTCAGGGACTAAAGTTGTGAGACCAGGTGGGCCGGCTGGCACTTGGGACGCCGACTGCAGAAGCTTTCATTGGTTGAGATCTTTCCCCATCGATCCTATGGGAGGAACTCACAAATAATAGGGATGTCCAAAGTTAACCAATGAAACAGTAACGCTTAACCAGTTACCTGTGTTGACCTAAGTCCTGCTGCCTAACCCTGTCACAGCTATGGCTCTGGAGTCCCACCACTGGCCCCAGCATGGTCCCACTACTGGGCCCACCGCGGCTTGCTGGCCACTGCCGGAGTTAACGGGCGTGGGCTGATTAACCAGTAAGCCTCATGCTTACTGGTATTATTAGCGATTAGCATCCCTAGTAGAAGATCTGCCAAGTTTCCTGCCTTTGTACAGCTACTCATCTGGCTTCTTTCTGTAATCTACACAAGTGTGGCCTTTCAGGAACCCTTGAGGATATTGGCATCTTGCACCACATTCCCTTCTACCAGACCAAAGCATCACGCCCTTCTTCTGGGAGGCTCCCTCGCTCTCCTCCAGGTACACACATCGCCTCTCGCGTAGGATTCGCGGTGCAGTGACGGCCCATAACAGGCAGGGACCAAGCCCACCAGTTTTGGCTAATAGATGGCTACAGCTCAAAGCATGCCTCCTGTTTTACCCCCTTTCCAGAGGAGTGGGACTTCAGGGCATCTCCATGATGCTCTCGCCTCATCGAGATACTTTGGTGTAACCATCCTGGAGTAGCTAGAGCCGGGCTTCTGCTGTAGGATCTTTACCACGCCACCGAACTTCTCTGCCTCTTGTTTTACAGCTGGTTAAATGGAGCTAATGACACTTGCCTACTTCACAGGGGCACTGTGAGACTTAGGATTGAAAAGTGAAGTATGTTCCTCCGGTGACGGATAGGGTAGAAATGCTAAACATTGTAAGGGACTGTCTGGTAATCTGTTGCCAAACTGTGGGTCATAGGCCCTGTATTGCTAATAGATAATGGAGAGTCAGTCATTGCAGGGCGGCATATGGCAGCCATACAGCCTTTGGCAGCAATGGACTTATCCTCTCGTTCTCAGATTGCAGCGATTGTGGTAGAAGCTTTAGTTAAGGCGGTGATGGTGCTTCTTTTTTAAGTCCCTGGTTCATAGACACATCCCTGCTCATTCAAGTCAATGGAACTTAAGCACGTAATTAAAGTTCTGCCTAGTGCTTTCCTGAATGGAGGCCTAATGTTCTATTTTCAGCCATGTTATATATTAATGTATTAAACATAATACCTGCAGACAGCATGTGGAGCCTTTGAGTCCACCTCCTGGGGGAGATAAAAAGCTTGCTCTGTTTATGGTAATTCTTGGCATATGCGGTTCAATCTAATATGATCAGGGGAGATGTCCTGGGCAGCTTCACCCTGGTCCCTCTGCTAAAAAGCCTGCACCTGAGACGCGCTCCTCATCAATATTTGATGCTTGGGCCGTAGGAATGCCAAAGGAAAAGAAATGTCATGTGGGGTGTGGGGGCATGTGCACCGCAGGGAGCAGAGTGGGGGCATGGAGCTGGGAACCCGGCAGGTTAATTTTTAATTACTTCTTTGTAATGACACACAAAAGCTCTGATGGGAATGTAATGAGAGGGATTGTCGGATAGCTACGCCGACCTGGGAGTAGCCAAACACGGCTGCTACTGCTTGAAAGTAACTAATCTGTCACAGATGGATGGATTCCAAAGGTAACATTTACTCTTCTTCCTTCCAGTTATGGAAACACAAAGCATTTAGCAATTACAACCACAGCATCTTTCTCCATTGGGGGAGGGGGGAGTGGGTAGCCATTGCAAAAAACAAAATAAAATAAATCAGTTTGATCCGAAGCAACACTGGCGAATCGGCCAACTTGACGAGATGCCTACAAACTAAAGAGTGGGGTAGCTGCTGCTCTTATAACCTTTAGCTCCGTGGTTAGGGCACTCACCTGGGATCTGAAAGATCTATGTTGAATTTGTGGCCTTTTTCCTCCCCTACCCCACACTACCGCCTGATATGGGACAGGGATTTGAATGTGGGGCTTTCCCGGAGATACTTGCCTCAGGCTACGCTATAGGCCAGTCTTTAGGGCATTCTCCTACAATGGTGGAGACCTATGTTCAAATCCCTTCTCTGCATCAGCTTTTGCTTTTCTAGACACTGTGACACGTGAGGCTATCCATTTTCCCCATTGCTGTCTGCCTAGGGCAACATATCTGACTCCATCATTGTCTCCATGATAGTAGCATCCTTTGGTATTGTCCTTTGATAGGTCAGGCTTCATCCTCCGTGCCTTCTCTCCAGGTGAGAGCCAAGCTGAGATGTCCCTTGTGCTTCTGCCACAGGGAATCTGGCTGGCATAGCTGAAATACCATAGCTGTCTGAGTTCCTGACCTACTGACCCTCAGGAAGGACAGACAGGGAAAAAAGGGAGGAGGGGTTGCCTTGTATATTAAAAATGTACACACTTGGACTGAAGTGGAGATGAACGTAGGAGATAGCTGTGTAGAGAGTCTCTGGGTTAAGCTAAAAGGGGTAAAAAACGAGGGTGATATCATGCTAGGAGTCTACTACAGGCCACCTAGCCAGGTGGAAGAGGTGGATGAGGCCTTTTTTAAACAATTAACAAAACTATCCAAAGCCCAAGATTTGGTGGTGATGGGGGACTTCAACTATCCAGACATATGTTGGGAAACTAACACAGCGAGGCACAGGCTATCCAATAAGTTTCTGGACTGCATTGGAGACAACTTTCTGTTTCAGAAGGTTGAAAAAGCTACCAGAGGAGAAGCTGTTCTGGATTTGGTTTTAACAAATAGGGAGGAACTAGTTGAGAACTTGAAAGTGGAAGACAGTATGGGGGACAGTGATCATGAAATAATAGAGTTCATGATCTTAAGGAAAGATAGAAGGGAGACCAGCACAATTGAGGTAATGGATTTCAGGAAGGCAGATTTTGATAAGCTCAGAGAACTTGTAGGTAAGGTCCCATGGGAAGCAAGACTGAAGGGAAAAACAACTGAGGAGAGTTGGAAGTATTTCAAAGGGACGTTGTTAAGGGCCCAAAAGCAAACAATTCCGCTGTGTAGGAAAGATAGAAAATATGGCAAAAGACCAGCTTGGCTTAACAAGGAGATCTTGCACGATCTCAAAATAAAAAAGGAGTCATATAAAAATGGAAACTAGGACAAATAACAAAGGATGAATATAGGCAAGCAACACGGGAATGCAGGGGCAAGATTAGAAAAGCAAGGGCACAAAATGAGATCAAACTAGCTACAGGCATAAAGGGAAACAAGAAGAACTTTTATAAATACATTAAAAGCAAGAGGAAGACCAAGGACAGGGTAGGCCCACTACTTAGTGAGGAGGGAGAAGCAGTAACAGGAAACTTGGAAATGGCAGAGATGCTTAATGACGTCTTTGTTTCGGTCTTCACCGAGAAGTCTGGAGGTGTGCCTAACGTAGTGAATACAAGCAGAGAGAGGGTAAGTTTAGAAGATAGGATACACAAAGAACAAGTTAAAAATCACTTAGGAAAGTTAGATGTCAGCAAGTCACTAGGTCCTAATGAAATGCATCCCAGGATACTCAAGGAGCTGATAGAGGAGGTATCTGAGCCTTTAGCTATGAAAAATCATGGCAGACGGGAGATTCCAGAAGACTGGAAAAGGGCAAATATTGTGCCCATCTATAAAAAGGGGAATAAGAACAACCCAGGAAACTACAGACCGGTCAGTTTAACGTCTGTCCCAGGGAAGATAATGGAGCAGGTAATTAAGGAAATCATGTGCAAACACTTGGAAGGTAATAAAGTGATAGGGAATAGCCAGCATGGGTTTGTGAAGAACAAGTCATGCCAAACTAATCTGATAGCTTTCTTTGATAGGATAACGAGCCTTGTGGATAAGGGAGAAGCGGTGGATATCATATACCTAGACTTTAGTAAGGCATTTGATACGGTCTCGCATGATATTCTTATTGATAAACTAGGCAAATATAACTTAGATAGGGCCACGATAAGGTGGGTGCATAATTGGCTGGATAACCGTAGTCAGAGAGTTGTTGTTAACGGTGCTAAATCCTGCTGGAAAGGGATAACAAGTGGAGTTCCGCAAGGGTCTGTTTTGGGACCCGTACTGTTCAATATCTTCATCAATGATGTAGATATTGGGATAGAGAGTACGCTTATTAAGTTTGCAGATGATACCAAACTGGGTGGGGTTGCAACTTCTTTGGAGGATAGGGACATAATTCAAAATGACCTTAGCAAGTTAGAGAAATGGTCAGAGGTAAACAGGATGAGGTTTAATAAAGAGAAATGCAAAGTGCTCCATTAGGAAGGAACAATCAGTTCCATACATACAAGATGGGAAGCGACTGTCTAGGAAGGAGCATGGCGGAAAGGGATCTAGGGGTCATAGTGGACCACAAGTTGAATATGAGTCAACAGTGTGATGCTGTTGCAAAAAAAGCAAATATGATTCTAGGTTGTATCAACAGGTGTGTTGTAATCAAAACTCGTGAAGTCATTCTGCCGCTCTACTCTGCACTAGTTAGGCCTCAGCTGGAGTACTGTGTCCAGTTCTGGGTGCCACATTTCAAGAAAGATGTGGAGAAATTGGAAAGGGTACAGAGAAGAGCGACAAGAATGATTAAAGGTTTAGAGAACATGACCTATGAAGCCAGGCTTCATGAACTGGGCTTGTTTAGTTTGGAAAAAAGAAGATTATGGGGGGACATGATAGCGGTTTTCAAATATCTAAAAGGGTGTCACAAGGAGGAAGGAGAAAATTTGTTCCTCTTGGTTACTGAGGACAGGACAAGGAGTAATGGGCTTAAAGTGCAGCAGGGGAGGTTTAGATTGGACATTAGGAAAACATTCCTAACTGTCAGGGTGGTCAAATATTGGAATAAATTGCCAAGGGAGGTGGTGGAATCTCCCTCTCTGGAGATATTTAAGAACAGGTTAGATAGACATCTGTCAGGGATGGTGTAGACGGAGCTTGGTCCTGCCTTGAGGGCGGGGGGCTGGACTCGATGACCTCTCGAGGTCCCTTCCAGTCCTATGATTCTATGACCCTTGTGGTGCAACATCACATCGTGACATGATCTTTCCAATGAATTCCCAATGTTCTTCTCAATCCGGGCTGGTGGGATGCATTCAGCTTCCTCTTGTGTCCTTCCACTATGTGCCAGGTAATGATACCGGCGGGAGGGCGAGCGTGCAGTATAACGTACTGTAATTTTAATAAGTGGATGGATCTTCTTTCTCTTCCAGATGTTTGACAAACAGGGAACTGAGCCACTGGCTGTGCCAGTTCTTGCCTTCCTGGCTTTAGTGAGCTGCCCCATTGGTCCATATTGCCCTTCCAAGATGGATGAAGTCCTCAACCCATCATCTGAGCTGCGTACCAGGTTATGCTTATTCTGGGTGTGGAAGTAGGGGCAGAGGGGAGAATTGAAAATCATTGTCTCAGTTGGGTTCCCTTATCACTGTGCTCAAGGTCATGAGGGAGACCTTACCATCCCTGCCTCCTCCCATTTAATGAATGTCACCGAAGTCTTAAAAAAAAAAAAAACTATTTTAGCCAACACTGGTCAGTGAAGATTGTCCAGTTCTGCTCCTGCCGCCCATGTTATCGCGCATGTTCTCATTAAAGCAGGAGGTTCCTTTTCAATTCCTTTGTGTGTGTGTGGGAGGGGGGGAGGGGAGAGCACTCAATGGCTATGTCTAGACTGCAAGCCTCTTTCGAAAGAGAGCGTCTAGACTGCACGTTGAACTTTCGAAAAAGCGGCTTGCTTTTTCGAAAGAAAGCATCCAGTGAGTCTGGATGCTCTCTTTCGAAGAAGCCCTATTTACATTGAAGAACGCCTTCTTTCGAAAGAGGAACTTTCGAAAGAAGGCGTTCTTCCTCGTGAAATGAGGTTTACCGCCATTGAAAGAAAATCTGCGTTCTTTCGATTTAATTTCAAAAGAACGCGGCTTGAGTCTGGACGCAGGTGAGGTTTTTTCGAAAAAAGGCTACTTTTTTCGAAAAAACCCCTGAGTCTGGACACAGCCAATGGGTGTGGTGAAATTATAGCTGCACTAAACCTGTAATACCTTTGTGATCCATGAAACAGGCAGAGGGTTTATAGGGAATGTCCCAAAGCCATCTGTAAATAGGATCAGGAAATTAATGTGTTGCAAAATAAACCTGTTCCAGAAAACGAATTACAACGGTCAATTAATTTAAGCCTGAGTCCTAATGGATAAATAATAGGAGAAGGCTGGAATCATGTGCTTTTCCTGTACTGCTGTTAAAAAAGCCAGCATGCTGTTTCAGGAGATGCCCCTTGAATGAAAGAAAGGATGTGACTCTGCAACCAAAGGGCTGCTTAGCAGTTTGAACTGGTCAAATGGGAGGTTGCATTTGCCAACTGAAACGCAGTTTGTACGAGGGCAAGAGACATGACCAGGGCGGGCGGGGGCAGAGTTGGAATGGAGAAGCTTCTGTGGAATCAGGCAGGGGAGGGAGCAGCTGGGGAATTGGGCTGTTTGAACTGAGCCGCTGAAGGGGGTAGTTGAAAGGATGATTTGGGCAGCTGGTAGGGAATATTTGAGAGTTTCAACCCAAAGTGGGGGATCTCAGCCTGGCCGTGGAATCTGAGGTGTAATGAGTGGCAGCTAAGAACTGTTTTGAATTGTGGGACTAAGAAGTGGCAGGCGAGGGTGACGGGCTACAATCTGGGAGCAGAGTGCGTTTGAATTGGGCAGTTGAGACATTTCTGGGAATGGCAGTTGGGCCCTTGGAACGGCAAGAGATAGAATGAGAGGTTTGAAGACTGGCTGGGACAGCAGTTAGGTTCCCATGGGAAGAGAAACAGAACAGCCAAGGAGGAACAGTGACCAGGTCCAGTGTGTGTGAGATGAACAGCACATGAGACACCATGGAAGAGAAAGGGAGAAAGCGCAAGAGGAGACTAAGGAGAGACCTACCAGTGGGATGTTGGATTCATTGCTTCAAGGGCTTGATAGCGGCCTGACCTCTCTTGTGTACAGTGGTTGGGATTAGAAATCGTGTCACTGGTCTTGTGCCTGCTGATAATAGCTTGGCAGGAAGTGACTGGAAACCTCTCAAAGCTAAATGAATATTAGACCCTTCATACCTGCAAATGAGCAGTCTTTTGTTATCACTGTTGGCTAGTATATGGGAATGTATTTCTTAGGCTCAACCTATTTCATGTCTATACTGCATCCGTTGACTGAGCTTAAATGCGAACTCAGCATTTACTGGTTAAATGGAGAGATTCACTCACCAGAACTGCCAAACCAACCATGTTCACAGGCAGCACTTACGGGAAATAAATGTTCATTTCAGTGAAGCTAACCTACAACTTATTAAAATGCTGAATATAATTATGTATGAGAGTTCACTAAAATCTCATTACAAGCAGCTGAATTTGGAATTTACAGTGTGGGTTGAGGTTGCCATTTAAAACTGGATCTAAACAAATATGAGCAGTTATTATATACAATTTGTGTTAGATGTTGCCACCCGAACCATTGTATTTAGTGCTCAACTTCACTAAATAGTAATTCTGGGGCTGGTTGAATATTGTGGTTTCTTATCTGCAGTATGATTGATTCCTTTGTGTCATCTGATTTGACTTTTATCATTAGTAATTATTAGAGGTATAACACTACAGCAGCGGCTGGAAGCCCCAATTAGGAGTGGAGCCTTATTGTGCTAGGCCCTGTCCACATAGATATTATGAGTCGGTCTTTGCTCCGAAGGCATCACTGTTTAAATTGACAGCATACTCCAATGGGTGCAATGTAGAAGCAGAGTGCTCGGGAAGCACCAGATCACCCCTGCTCCAAGTTGTCCTGTTCAGGCTGCTACTCACCTTGTGCAGCACCACAGCTGCCCCATGAACAACGTGCTAAACAGAGATCTCGATAAAGACTCATTCCTCGTCCATGGAGCAGATGGCGTTGGATGACTTCAGTCCCTCCCAGAAATCACCTGGGGATATGACAAAAAGCCCAGCTGGCAATGTTGGAGGCTATCACTGACTGAAGAAATGAACCCTGCAGCCCTGAGATTGGCAGCTCAGGAAGAAATGAAGGTCCCCTGGGCACTACTGTACTGTGATAAGAATTGTAGCAGTATGCTTCCTGGAGTCCTTGTTTCTTTTTCTCCTCCTACTCAGACTTAAGCTCACAATAGCCTGATCCTGAAGACCTTTTGCTGATTCTTTTTCTTGCCCTCGCGTTTGAGGCCAGTTGCAAGTGGTACCAACACATCCTCACAGGATAGACCTGCAGGAGGTTTTGAACGTGGGGCCAGGATGGCCTTGTGAGAACAGCTTCCTGCTGTGGAATTGCTCTCTTTGGAGCCCTGAGATAGTAGATCTGCCTTGAGAAAGCAACTACCCTGGTTTGTTCCAGTGGAACAAAGTTCTTAGGTGCGGAGATATTTCCAGCGCAAGCTATGCGACCTTAGTCAAGTTTCTTCCCCTCTGCTTGGGTTTCTTTATCCGGCAGAGATCATGCTACATAGGCGTTAGGTATGTTACTCGTGGGGCTAAATACTTTCTGTTGCCACTAGGGGGAGCCACCGCGCCATAACACAGTTTCTGGGCTAGAGAACTAGATCTTCAAAAGCTATTAACCCTCACTACAGCAGGTGATCCATGGTCTAGGTCAGGGGTGGGCAATAATTTTTGATGAGGGGGCATGCCAAGAATTTGGTAAGTGGTCAAGGGCCACACCCTTCCATGATATTAAAGGAGGAGGCTGGAGGGTCAGGGATGAAGGTTGGGTGCAGAAGAGCGCTTGGGGATGTGGGATTATGGTGCTGGAGGGGGCATGAGGTCTGGGAGGGAGTTTAGGTAAAGGAGGGGGTTGTGACCAGGGGCAGGGGATTGGGATGAAGGAGCGGGTGCAGGCTCTGGGAGGAGGTTGTGACTTGGGGCAGGGTAACAGGAGAGGCAGAAGAGGTTTGGGTTGTGACCCAGGGGAAGGAATTGGGGTGCTGGGTCTGGGAGGGGGTACAGGTTCAGGAG
Organism: Pelodiscus sinensis; assembly: GCF_049634645.1. NCBI lineage: Eukaryota > Metazoa > Chordata > Testudines > Trionychidae > Pelodiscus > Pelodiscus sinensis. The sequence continues at coordinate 72,454,221 of NC_134718.1, read as the reverse complement.
AGGATTCTGACCTGGAGGAGGAGTGCAGGGACTTGGGTAGTGATGGCAACCAAGGGATTGGGCTGCAGGGTCTGGGAGGGGGTCTGGATGGAGGAGCTGGGTGCAGGGGATGGGGATATGGGGAGCAGAGGGCTGGGGTACTAGAGGCAGGCTATGGCCAGGGGGTGCTTAGGGACTCCCAACCAGCAGGTCCTTCAGACAGTATCTCTGCCCACCATATCTCCATATACCACTGAGAGGGGTTGGCTGTGGGGGCCCTATGCTATTCTTCCTACTGCGAGCAAAGGGAGGGTGTACTTTGTGCACTGCCTGAACTGCAAACAGGCTGCTCCCATTGGCCAGTTTCCAGCCAATGGGATCTGTGAGATTGTGCTATGGGCAGAGCAATGCGTGAAGTCTTTCTTCCCCATTGCTCAGGGTGGTGCTCAGAGATGCATAGGCTCCCGCAACTGGTTGCTCTGAGCAGTGTGCAGGGATGGGTCAGGCAGGGAGCCTGGCCAAGGCTCTCACTGGATGGCAGGCTGGCTCTGGTGGCTGCCTCTGGCCTGCAGGCCATATTTTGCCCAGTCCTGGTCTAAGTTTAAGCTCCCAATGCAGCAGCGCCTATTGCAAAGGCTTTAGTGCAATATACACTGAGGCTACATCTACACTGCAGGCTTCTTGTGCAAGAACTACCATTCTTGCACAAAAACGTGCGGAACATCTACACTGCATGTGTGTTCTTGTGCAAGTAAATTTACAGTAAAGCGTCAGAACGGAAGGCTTCTTGCATAAGAGTTATTCCTTTGCCCACAAGGAATAAGCCCTCTTGCGCAAGAAGGCAGTGTGGACGGGCAATAGGGGTTTCTTGCACAAGAAACCCTTATGGTTAAAATGGCCATCAGAGCTTTCTTGTGCAAGAGCACATCCACACAGCCATGGATGCTCTTGCACAAAAACACATGGCAGAACTCTTGTGCAAAGAAAGAAGCCTGCAGTGTAGACGTAGCCTGAGATTTTCTAAACAGATGATTGCACAAAGCCAGTTATTAAGGGGGGGGAGGGGGAGAGAGTATAATGTGATTCCCAGCTGTGATAGACATAGTAATACTAGCTGTCTCATCCAGCTAACATGCTAGACATAACTATGGGAGCACGGGCAGAGCAGGGGCATAGCACTCTGCTGTACATTTAAATCTGCCTGTATGCTGGGGGTACCTATTTAGGGCAGCTAGGTGAGTATCCTCCCTGCCCCTGGAGAGGGAAATTACATCTGCCCAACTCCAAGGACAGAGGTGGGGAGCCCTGTAAAGCCCATATGTACTATCTCAAAAGCTTCAGGGGGTAGCCGAATTAGTCTGTAACAAGAAAAACTTAGAAAAACAAAGAGTCTTAAAGCACCTTAATTATCACGAGCTTTCGTGGGTGGTACTTCAGATGATAGGAGCGTGAGAAGTCCAGCTTCAAGAATAAATAAGGTAAGAAGGGAGGAAGAGGGGGGGGGGGGTGAAGAAGGAAACAAAAATGGAGGGGAGGAAGAAAAAAAAGAGACAGTGAGTAGATAAGTTTCAGAGGGGAAGCCAAGTTAGTCTGTAAGGAGAAAAACGTAAAACACAACAGTCTGGTGGCATCTTAAAGACCAAACAGTGACAAGAGGCTGATAAGAGCCAGTAGTTTGCAGGTGGAAAGGAAGAAGACCCAGCCCCGGTTCTGCACAGACATAGAACCATTAGCACCAGTTAGTAGTTCTCTCAGTCGCTGTAAGCGGGGGGTTAGGGCCTGGATTTAGCGGTGCATGCACAAGCACAAAAGCGTCCACTACAGTTGCGTGGAGCTGCGGGTGCAGCACGAGGGGGATGCAGTGGGGCGCACGTGCAGGGAGCTGCATCAGGTGCACGGAGCTGCATGGGAGGCGCTGCAGGTGCACGGCGGCAGGACTGGGCGGGCGGCGGGGTGCACGCGCGCCTGCACACGAAGCTGCCCGGGCCCTGCCGCTGCGGCGTCCACGCCGGGACCCCAGCAAGCACGCGCCAGCTCCACCTGGCCGCTAGACCCGCGGAAGAGCGCGCGCAAGTGGGGGAGGAGGTGAGCGCTCGCCCGCTCATTGGTGGCTCCCCTGCCAGTCTCCACCCCCGGAGGCAGGCGGCCTCTCCCATTGGCTCGCAGCGCTCCGGTGGCCCCGCCCCCGCCCCCTCTCGCATACACACAAGAGTCACGCGCTCGCCGGTTGGGAACCCAGCGGGCAGGGGGGTGGGGGCCGGCTCCGGCGGCGGCCCCGCCCCTGGCGCCTCGCCATTGGCCGGCGGCCGGCTCCCGCGCCCCGCCCGGCCGCCGCGCGCCGGCGCTGATTGGCCGCGCGCGCGGCCGGCGCCCGTCCCCCGGGGTAGGGGTTGCCGCGGCTCCCCTCAGGGCCCGGCAGTCGCCGCCTGTCAGCTCTCGCGGCCAACCGCCGCCGCCGCGGGATGCAGCCGCCCCGCGATGTGCGGCCCCGGCGGGTCTGATCCCTGACTCAAGATGGCGCTGGGCTCGGGCGCGCTGCCCGCGGGGGGCGGCCGGGGGGCGCGGGTGCTGCTGCTGCTGCTGCTCCTCAGCGGCTGCCTGGGCGAGCAGCCCCCGGCCGCCGGCGACGCGGAGGAGACGGTGATCATCGGGCTGCGGCTGGAGGACACGGACGACGTCTCCTTCATGGAGGGGGGCGCGCTGCGGGTGAGCGAGCGCACGCGGGTCAAGCTGCGGGTCTACGGGCAGAACATCAACAACGAGACCTGGTCCCGCATCGCCTTCACCGAGCACGAGCAGCGGCGGGGCGGGCGGCCGCCGGCCGAGCAGGAGGACGGGCCGCCCGAGAGCAGCGCCCCGCAGCGCTGCGGCATCCGCACCTCGGACATCATCATCCTGCCGCACATCGTGCTCAACCGCCGCACCTCGGGCATCATCGAGATCGAGATCAAGCCCCTGCGCAAGACGGAGAAGAGCAAGTCCTACTACCTGTGCACCTCCGTCTCGGCCCCCGCCGCGCTGGGGGCCGCCGGGCCCCCCGGGGGCGGGCTGGTGGGGGGCGACAGCCCCGCCGGCCCGCCGCCCTGGACCGAGACCACCTGGATCTACCACGACGGCGAGGACACCAAGATGATCGTGGGGGAGGAGAAGAAGTTCCTGCTGCCCTTCTGGCTGCAGGTCATCTTCATCTCCCTGCTCCTCGGCCTCTCGGGCATGTTCAGCGGCCTCAACCTGGGCCTCATGGCCCTGGACCCCATGGAGCTGCGCATCGTGCAGAACTGCGGCACCGACAAGGAGAAGAACTACGCCAAGCGCATCGAGCCCGTGCGCCGCCAGGGCAACTACCTGCTCTGTTCCTTGCTGCTGGGCAACGTGCTGGTCAACACCACGCTCACCATCCTGCTGGACGACATTGCTGGCTCCGGGCTGGTGGCCGTGGTGGTCTCTACCATTGGCATCGTCATCTTCGGTGAGATCGTGCCGCAGGCCATCTGCTCCCGTCACGGTTTGGCCGTGGGTGCCAACACCATCTTCCTCACCAAGTTCTTCATGATGATGACCTTCCCGGCCTCTTACCCAGTCAGCAAGCTGCTGGACTGTGTGCTGGGCCAGGAGATCGGCACAGTCTACAATCGTGAGAAGCTTCTCGAGATGCTGCGGGTCACCGACCCTTACAATGACCTGGTCAAGGAGGAGCTCAACATCATCCAAGGGGCTCTGGAGTTGCGCACCAAGACGGTGGAAGATGTGATGACTCCACTCCGAGACTGCTTCATGATCGCTGCTGAGGCTGTGCTGGACTTCAACACCATGTCTGAGATCATGGAGAGTGGCTATACCCGCATCCCTGTCTTTGAGGGTGACCGCTCCAACATTGTGGACCTGCTCTTTGTTAAGGACCTGGCTTTTGTGGACCCTGATGACTGCACCCCACTCAAGACTATCACTCGTTTCTACAACCACCCTCTGCACTTCGTCTTCAATGACACCAAGCTTGATGCCATGCTGGAGGAGTTCAAGAAAGGTGGGACTGTGGCCATGGGGAGTGGGGGAGGGCCCTGTGGGTGCATGTGGCTTCCCTCTCTAGCAAGCTGGGCTGAGGGTTCCTGCAGATGGACATCTGCCCATCCTCTTCCCCTAAAAGCTGCTATATGGGTCTGCATACTCCCTTTAAACTAATTGTGTGGTTCCTGGTAAACCTCTTTCTGCCTTCCTTGCCCCCATTTATCTGTCTATATGTGAAGCTCTGCTGATACAGATCTGCCCAGATTTTTGTGTGTGGGCCTAAGATTAAGGAAATTGGGCTGCTGCTGTAGCTCCCTAATATCCTCCTGGCTTTGCACACACGTGCTGAGGTAAACAAAGCTTTTAAACTTCATTCATAGACTCAGCTGTGCTATTTCTGTACCATGCTTGTTTGTGTTAGGTTGCCCAGCTGATCTGATTGACACTTAGGGTCTGCCGCTCATGAATTGCTTCAGGGCTTTTTGCACATCTTGCCATTGTATTTTTCTTGCTTGTTAATGCCACACACGGGATTAACCACCCCCTGTCCTTTGTCCTCCTAACCACAAGCTGAGCCACATGTATACACAATCTTCTTAAGTGTGTTTAGTTTTCTAACCAAAGCGGTATTGCAGTTTTGTAACGTTTACCCCCGGGATTTCCAGTTTTGCCTCAGTTGTGGGCTGAGTTCTCCTGGCACATCTGTTTTGGATTTCTTCTGTCATCAATAGTGGCACAGCAAGTGTCAAATCTGTTCCTTTATTTAAAACAAGTAATAGAGCAGCTGCTGACCTTGTGCAGGGAAATGAAGTTCCAAATTAGTTGCATGTTTGTGGAGATCCTTGCTAGGAAACTCAGAGCGATGTGTATCTCCTGAAGTCTGTCATATCCTGGGAGTTGTGATCAAAGTACTGCTGAAAAGTTCAGTCACTAGGAGATAACCTCACTGAAGGAGGAGCTCCTTGGAGCACTGTGACCAGGTAAATAGGGGAACAAGAGTTAACCTTTTTCATAGTAACTCCTGCACTTTAGATGAACTCTGTAAATTGCATCTAGGGCTTATTGCCTAGAAAAGTCCTGCTATTTAAATTTCCATTCAGCATCTGATTTGTGTGCTAATCTTTAAATGATCCCTATATTTTATGACTGCTCATTTAACGAGGTTACTGGGGTTAAAAGGCAGACTACACAGGATGCAGATTATCGATCTCTTTTTTGATTAAAAACAAATGGGCTATCTTCGCTAGTAAATATTAGCATCTAATTTGTTCACCTACCCTACTTGCGGTAGTCATTTGAGGCTTTATAGTCCACTTCCTACCAAGGTTTCAGAACTGCCCAAGGGGGAAGTTAGACTCTGACTCTTTGGCTTGTAGATTCTCTGGTGTAAAAGAGGTTTGGGAAAGTAAACTATGTGCTGTCTAGTTTTAAATCTTAGGTTTTGACATGTTAATATTGATTTCGTATTAATTAGCAAAAGTTTTTTATAAGGCCAATTTGCATTCTTAATAATTGGCTCAAGGATCAGGGTTGTATTGCCTTAAGTGTGGTTGAGTAGTGGTGTGCCTATAAAGGAGTCAAAATGACTTTAAAGCTCTGTTTCTGTCACTGAAGGAGTTGAAATCTTACCTGATTGCTGCTAGCAGGGAGTTTTCTTGTTGGGAGAAGAAGATTTGAGAAACTCAGCAGTTGTGGGTGACGAGATATTCCCTACTGTGATTCATGAGGATTATGGTAAAACAGGTATATTTTGCTTCCTCTTTGTGTCTTGGAGGATGTACTCTGGAGATCTTTCCATCATAGTCACTGAGCGCTTGTGTTCTTGCGGAAACTAACCAACCCGGGTATTGTGGACTAAATCCCCCATGCAAACGCTTCTTTCTGAGAAGGGCAACAAGATGATTACGGATATAGAACTGCTTCTATATGAGAAGAGATTTACAAGCTGAAAAGTTCTAGTCTTTTTAAAAGAGATGGCTTGGGGTGGTGGTGGTTGGGATATGTACAGGTCTATAAAATCATGACTGGTGTAGAGAGAGTGAATAGGGAGGTGCGTGGGATTGGTATTCATCTACGAATTTGACACTGTTACCCTGCGCTTGAACAAAGACATTAAGTGGATGTCGCATTGTAAATCCAGTCTCTTCTCCCATTAAAAACTGCCTTTTTACATCAGAAGTGAAGAATGGGACACTTCCAGACCACTTAATTAGCCTAATTAGCACCTGTCCTACAACTGACAGATGGTTTTTTTGCTGTTATATATCTCGGTTTGTGTTATTTATCCTTCAGCTTATCTGAAGAGGGTTTTACTCATGATACTATGTATTTTCGTTCGTCTCTAAGGTGCCACAGGACTACTTATTGTTTTTAAAGTTACAGACTAACACGGCTACCCCTCTGGAACTGAATAGGGAAATGTTATTTCGTGCTTCACATAACACAAGAACTAGGGGAAGCCCAATGAAATTAATAGCTAAGGGATGTTATGTATATAGGGGTGTGAATGACTAGTTGACTATCCGATAAGCAAATGCTTAAGTTGACAGGATAGTTGACTAGTTGCTTCCTTCCCCTTGCTGACTCTGTCAGGTAGAGGTACCAAGTGGGGGGACGAAGAGGGGGTACTTTAAAGCGGCAGCACTGCTTGAGGCCTGGGGCCAGACCTCGGGCTCCACGAGGCGCTGTCACTTTGAAACGCCACGTGCAGCCCGGGGCCAGGTGGGGTGTCCCCAGGCTTCATGTGGAGTTTAAAAGCGGCACCACCACATGGAGCCCAGGACGAAGTGGGTACTTCTCACCTGACCCCAGGCTCAGTGTAGCACTGCCGCCTTGAAACACTGGGGAGCCCGTTGTCAGGCTCCTCGCGGCATTGCAAAGCACAGAGCCCAGGGTCAGTGAGTCCCCAGGTGACTCCGGGCTCCACACGGCACTTTTGCCTTTGAAGTGCAGCAACAGCCTTAGGGTTAGTGCTACACTTCAAAGATGGAGGCACCCTATCGACTGATCGAATAGTCGATGCAAAATGCTTTGACTATTCGATTAGTCCACTGCCTGATACTTAACATCCATAATTGTATAATGGGGTTCAAAATAGGGATGTAAGTGAGTAGTTGAGTAGTCGACTACCTGATAAGCCTGGTCTTATTGGGTAGTCAGATTGACTACTTGTTTTTCCTCCACTCCCTTGCTGACTCTGTATCAGAGGCAGCAAGGTGGCAGAAGCAGGAGCAGGTCCTGGGCTGCTGGACCCGGCGCTAGCCAGGATTGAGCAAACCTGGCTCAGTCCTGGCTCACGTCGGTCTGGGATCGCTCTACATTTTCATAGAATCATAGATCACTGGAACTGGAAGGGACCTCGAGAGATCATCAAGTCCAGTCCCCTGCCCTCATGGCAGGACCAGCCACCATCTACACCATCCCTGATAGATGTCTGTCCAACCTGCTCTTGAATAACTCCAGTGATGGAGATTCCACAAGCTCCCTAGACAATTTTTTCCAGTGTTTAATCACCCTGACAGGAAGTTTTTCCTAATGTCCAACCTAAACCTCCCTTGCTGCAGTTTAAGCCCATTGCTTCTTGATCTATCATGAGAGGCTAAGGAGAACAATTTGTAACTGGTTTTTTTTTTTTAGATACTTGAAAACTACTATCAAGTCCCTTCTGTCTTCTGTTGTCTAAACTAATGAAGCACAAGTCTTTCAGTCTTCCCTCATAGGTCATGTTATCTAGGCCTTTGATTGTTTTTGTTGCTCTTCTCTGGACCAGCTCCGATTTCACCACATCTTTCTTGAAATGCGGTGCCCAGAACTGGACACAATATTCTAATTGAGGCCTAATTAGCACAGAGTAGAGTGGAAGAAATTCTTCTTGTATCTTGTTCACAACACTCCTGTTAATGCATCCCCCCCCATTATCAGCCTCCTGACCCTTGAGCCCCCACCACAACCCCCAGGACCAGCCTCTTGTTTCCAGAGCTCCTCTGCAATCAACCCCCGCCCCCAAGCCTTCCCCAGTATTAGCTCTTCCCCCAGAGTCCCCCAGTGCCAGCCTTCCCCCAGAGCCTCCCCACTAGCTTTGCCTTCAGAGCCCCCCAGCACTAGCTCCACCCCGAGCCCCCCCAGTGCCTGCCCCGTCCCCCTCACCTAGCCCTGTGCTGCTGCCCGGGTGGTGGCAGATCTGGGCGCCGAGGCTGGGGTACACGGCCCATTGCCTCCTCTCCCACTGCAGCTGTTGGGAGAGGCATGTCCTGCCCTGCTTCTCAGCCAACCAGCTCTGAGCAGAGCTGGGCTTTCCTCCTGGCCACAGAAGAGTGGTTCGCTGCAAATCAGGGTCCTCTCCTGGCTGCGGAAGAGCACTTGCGTGACCCTCCTGCAGTGCGGGGAAGTGTTCTTCTGTGGCCAGGAGGAGACCCTGCTCTTCCTGGTGCTGTTCAGCTGAGAGGCGGGGCAGGACCCGCCCCTCCCGCTCTCGCCTCGGCCGTTGGTGTGCTGCGGCCTGGCAGCCAGAGGTCTGCGGCCAGGCGGTTGGGAACTGCTACTCTGTACCATCATCTAAATCGTTGATGAAGATATTGAGCAGAACCGGTCCCAAAACAGACCCCTGCAGAACCCCACTTGTTATGTCCTACCAGCATCATTGTGAACTGATCAGAACTACTCTCTGTGAATGGTTATCCAGGTAGTTACATACCCACCTTATAGTAGCCCCATGTACGTTGTATTTCCCTAGTTTATCGATAAGAAGATCATGCAAGACCATATCAGATTCTTTACTAAAGTCTAAGTATACCACATCCACCACTTCTCCTTTTTCCACAAGGCTTGATATCCTATCAGAGAAAGCTGGCAGATTGGTTTGACATGATGTGTTCTTTACAAATCCACACTGGCTGTTACCTATCACCTTATTATCTTCCAGATGTTTGCAGATGAACTCCTTAATTACTTGCTCCATTCTCTTCCCTGGCACAGAAGTTCAACTGACTGGTCTGTAGTGTCCTGGGTTGTTCTTATTTCCCTTTTTATAGATGGGAACTAGATTTGCTCTTTTCCAGTCTCCTGGAATCTCTCCTGACTTCCATGACTTTTCAAAGCTGATCGCTAAAGGCTCAGATACCTCCTCTATCAGCTCCTGGAGTATTCTAGGATGCATTTCATCAGGCCCTCGTGACTTAGACATCTAACTTCTCTAAGTAATTTTTAACTTGTTCTTTATTTTAACTTCTAACCCTACCCCATTTCCACTAGCATCTTTGTCTCCCAGGGGACCTTACCTACCAGCTCTCTGAGTTTACTAAAATCTGCATTCCTGAAATATGTTCTCTGTTTTGCTGTTCTCCTTTCCTTAGAATCATGAACTCCTATGATTTCATGGTCACTTTCTCCCAAGCTGTCTTTCACTTTCAAATTCTCTGTGGTTCTGCAGTTTAAATGTAGTAGGAGCCAGGCTGCTTGCACGCCAGGTTAGTTTAGGGAGAGCATTTAATTACTCTACTTCATTTCAGGATGTAAAATCCCATTTAATCAGTCATCTGGTTAAACGTTCAGTTTAACTAGTTAACTGCTTAAGAGGATCCCGTGGGCAAGGGACTGCTCGCGGCCACCTGCCCCATTCTGTGATGTGGTGTGGATAGGGGGCTGCTCCAGCCTAGCTGGGCCCACTACTCTGTGGGCCTGGCTGGGCTGGAGCATCCCCCATCCATGGTGTGGTAGGCCCAGTTTTCCACCTTGTTGTACCATGGGCAGGGGAGCTGTTGGGGCCGTGCCAGTCTCGCAGACAGCAGGGTCTGCTTCACTTTGTTGTGCTATGAAGTGGGGGAGCCTGCTCTGGTCTGGCTGGTCTTGAGTGGCCCCAGCCTGCGATGTAGAGAGTCCAGTCAGGCTAGAGCAGTCCATCTGGGCAGCTGGATAACTGGTGACATCCCTAGCTCCATTCCTTTCCAGCACTGTAGAAAGATTGATATCTTAATCATCCCCTTCCTTCCTCGCCTCACACATACTGCATGATTTTTTGTCATGGGCAAGTAGACAGTAACAATGAGGCCGTAGGGTGACTACTTAAATGGGTAAAGAAAGGGCCTTTTTTCTCTGAAACACACTAGCCTGTCAGGCTAAAGCTCATTTTTTATGTAGGGGTATTCTGTTTCTAACCTGAACAACACAGAATGGAAACTTAGAAGGAAAAGATCGAAGAACTTGCACTGGGGCAGGTTGTAGAATATATGTCCCTGATTGTTTTGGAAGAGGAATTGGTGGCTTTATGCTTGATCTAACCTCTGAGCTGTGCACCTGTGTGTGTGATGTCGAGGACATTAAACATCTATCATTTTCAGTCAAAACACGGGAAACAAAAGGAGCTGCAACCCAGCCTACTGTCACTCATACACTAAGTCATTAAATCAACTACTTCCAAAATAGTAAACAGAAGACAAGCTTCAATTTGAGAGGAGGGTTTCAAAAAAAATTTATGGAAATGGAACAGTTTGCTCTTGTCCTCAAGACATTAAATAATTGCTGTCAGCTCCTTCTGTATGTGACTGTCTCCTTGTCTCTTTAGAAAGAATACAACACAAATTGAGTCCTTCTTGCATAGACGTGGGATCTAGCTTATTTCTTTCACAAGGAAAAGGGCATGCATGTGTATGTGACACTAGTTGTTATTGTTGCTCTATGCTCTCTATTAATGGGAGGGTGGGTCCCTTAGACTGGAATAACTCCCCTCTGTATTGAAACTGGCACTGTTGCTGTAAAGAGGCACAAGAGGATATAGCACACCAGGTTTTGAATTGGTGGTCTATCTTGGAATCCATGGCAGAGACAGAATTAGTGGAAGATAAAACCTTACGTCTTGGAAAGAACTCAGTGGACATCTCTCTACTTGCACTCACGAGAGTGCTGGACCAGGGAGGTCCAACCGGTATTTACATAGGCCCTAGGCCAGGGGTCGGCAACTTCTGGCTCAGTAGGGAGCCGGATATGGCTCTTCTAGAGCCCCAGCTCAGCCCTCTCTTTGCTCCCCCTGCAGCAGGGAGCCAGCACTGGTGTTACAGCCTTATGGCCCCCTGCAAGACGGGAACACCAATAGGGGGAGAGCTCCGAGGCTCCCCACCGAATCCGGTGTGGGGGGGAACAAGCAGAGCTAAAAATGACTTTGTGCACTAGCGTTTTCTTTCCCATGGCATGGGGGAAACTAGGAACCAAAGATGGCTCCCTGTGCGCTGCTAATTTGTTTCCTCAGGACACACTTCCTGTAGGGCTCCTCTACCAACCTTTCCGGAGGCTTCTTGCTGGCGAATGGGAGCAGTGGGAGGCATGTTACATGTTTTTGTGCTGCGTGGTAAGCAACAAGTGAGCCCCCCCCCCCCATATGCCTGCTCCAGCCAGACACCCCTTGCCCTCAGCCTCCCCCCTCCCCCCAGTAAGTCAGCCTGCCCTCTGGCCAAAATCCTCCTGGCCAGACACCCTCTGTCCCTGGCCAAAATCCCCTCTGCCCCCTCGCCAGGCAGCCAGCCCCCAGCCCGCTCTTGCCTCCTACCCCGGCAGCATGCCCCCTGGCCAGACCTCGCATTCTCACCCCTTCTTATACCCCACCTCCCACTCAGATCCTGTTGTCCTATCCCTATCCTATGCAGCCTTGTCCTGCACACTTAATGCCTCATTTTTTACCCAACCCAGAGCCTGGAGGGGCTACAAAATCCACTAACCCTCTTCCCGCTCCTCTCTGTGGTTTCCATATATGCTGTGATCATCTAGCTATTAGGTTTTGGTTTTCAAGTTAATGGCAAGATCCACTGTTACATAGAGTGGTCCTTTGTTTAACTCTAGGTCTCAAGGGGAACCCCAGAAGAGTAAATCTGGCCTGAAGCCTTGCACCTCAGTCCTCCCTGCCCCTCCCCCCCACAATGGGTCTGGAGCACCAGGGGAGTGAGGTATTTCAGGTGGGGGTCACATCAGTGAAAGGTTTTTTTTGCTTCTGACTTGTGGGTCCCAACTGATTTTTCTGTGGGTCAGTGGCCCCTGACCCAAAAAAGATTCCCCATCCCTGCCATAAATAAAGACAATGTTGAAATCTTTTGTGTTGGACAGAATATTTTACTTTATTTAAAAATGAAACCTGGCCAACAAGGCCCCAATCAGGGCCCAGCCCCCATCTGGCTGCATCATCATAACACTCTTGCACCCCCCTCCCCCCCACACACCAACCCTCAGCCCATCATACGCCTGAACCCCCTGCTCTGTGCCCCTCATGCCCCCTGAGACTCCTGCACCCCCTCATCTCTAGTCCCTTGCCATAATAGTCCTGCACCCCCCACCTCCAAACTTTTGCCCTGAGCCCATCATACATAGTAACCCAGACTCCTGCACCCCCACATCCCCAGCCCCGTCATAAGATTGATCGAAGACAGTCTGAATGCATACATGCAGCTGGATTTGACCAGTTATGATGTGAACTCCAATGAATTGTGCGAAAAGATGCAGCTGCGGAAGTCCCATTAAATAGTCTATGACTACAATGTTTCATGTATGCTACTATTAATCACTGTCAGTTATAAATAATATTACATTGTATATAAATAATATTACATTGTATATTTTCAGTCATGCAAATGAGCATTCCTTTACAGGTCTTTGTTGACCACTTGTTCTGAATTTTGTTGTAGTGTTTGAAAAGGTTGCTGACCCCTGCCCTAGGTGAATGCTTTCAGGCATTTTTTTTCTTACTGCTGGCCGATCTTTGTATGTGTGATGATAAATCCAAAGCATTCTGTTTCTAGTTCCCTGCATGCCAAAGCTGCAAGAATTGTGTTCTAATAGCAATAGTGTAAAACTCGCATGCTTAACATGAAGCATCATACAGCAGCTTTGCTTGTGCCCTTTACAGCTTTGATATGTAGCAGTTTCTCAATCAGTTTCTTTATATTTGCTGCAGTAAGAGATCTGGGGACTTTGAGTCTTGTGTTTTGATCTTGTTTTTTATTTGCTACTACGTTATTCTGAAGATCAGAGTGGAAAATGAGTAATCTATTCCATAAATCTAGTGGTAATATAAGGTAACGTTGTGTTGAAATTCTGAAGCAGTGCAGGTCTTGTGTACAGACATGTTTTAATGCAGTGGTCAGCAACCTTTCAGAAGTGGCGTGCCAAGATTTAACTTACTCACTTCTATTTACGGATCTGCATGCCACTGATACTTTTTAAAGTCAGTAATAGTCCTACTTACATTTAGCATCTTCATTATCTTAGATGCCTATATACAAATGCGAGAAGTATGGGTAATAAGCAGGAAGAACTGGAATTGCTAACCAATAAATAAAACTATGATATCATTGGTATTACAGAAACCTGGTGGGATGGGACGCATGATTGGAATGTTGGTATGGAAGGGTACGGCTTGCTCAGGAAGGACAGACAGGGAAAAAAGGGGAGGAGGGGTTGCCTTGTATATTAAATATGTACACACTTGGACTGAAGTGGAGATGAACGTAGGAGATAGCTTAACCCAGAGACTCTCTACACAGGGGTAAAAAACGAGGGTGATGTCATGCTAGGAGTCTACTACAGGCCACCTAGCCAGGTGGAAGAGGTGGATGAGGCCTTTTTTTAAACAATTAACAAAACTATCCAAAGCCCAAGATTTGGTGGTGATGGGGGACTTCAACTATCCAGACATATGTTGGGAAACTAACACAGCGGGGCACAGGCTATCCAATAAGTTTCTGGACTGCATTGGAGACAACTTTCTGTTTCAGAAGGTTGAAAAAGCTACCAGAGGAGAAGCTGTTCTGGATTTGATTTTAACAAATAGGGAGGAACTAGTTGAGAACTTGAAAGTGGAAGACAGTATAGGGGACAGTGATCATGAAATAATAGAGTTCATGATCTTAAGGAAAGGTAGAAGGGAGACCAGCACAATTGAGGTAATGGATTTCAGGAAGGCAGATTTTGATAAGCTCAGAGAACTTGTAGGTAAGGTCCCATGGGAAGCAAGACTGAAGGGAAAAACAACTGAGGAGAGTTGGAAATATTTCAAAGAGACGTTGTTAAGGGCCCTAAAGCAAACCATTCCGCTGTGTAGGAAAGATAGAAAATATGGCAAAAGACCAGCTTGGCTTAACAAGGAGATCTTGCATGATCTCAAAATAAAAAAGGAGTCATATAAAAAATGGAAACTAGGACAAATAACAAAGGATGAATATAGGCAAGCAACACGGGAATGCAGGGGCAAGATTAGAAAGGCAAAGGGACAAAATGAGATCAAACTAGCTACAGGCATAAAGGGAAACAAGAAGACCTTTTATAAATACATTAAAAGCAAGAGGAAGACCAAGGACAGGGTAGGCCCACTGCTTAGTGAGGAGGGAGAAGCAGTAACAGGAAACTTGGAAATGGCAGAGATGCTCAATGACGTCTTTGTTTCGGTCTTCACCGAGAAGTCTGGAGGTGTGCCTAACGTAGTGAATACAAGCAGAGAGAGGGTAAGTTTAGAAGATAGGATACACAAAGAACAAGTTAAAAATCACTTAGGAAAGTTAGATGTCAGCAAGTCACCAGGTCCTGATGAAATGCATCCCAGGATACTCAAGGAGCTGATAGAGGAGGTATGATCTTTGAAAAATCATGGCAGATGGGAGATTCCAGAAGACTGGAAAAGGGCAAATATTGTGCCCATCTATAAAAAGGGGAATAAGAACAACCCAGGAAACTACAGACGGGTCGGTTTAACATCTGTCCCAGGGAAGATAATGGAGCAGGTAATTAAGGAAATCATATGCAAACACTTGGAAGGTAATAAAGTGATAGGGAATAGCCAGCATGGGTTTGTGAAGAACAAGTCATGCCAAACTAATCTGATAGCTTTCTTTGATAGGATGAGGATAGGGACATAATTCAAAATGACTTTAGCGAGTTAGAGAAATGGTCAGAAGTAAACAGGATGAAGTTTAATAAAGAGAAATGCAAAGTGCTCCACTTAGGAAGGAACAATCAGATCCATACATACAAGATGGGAAGCGACTGTCTAGGAAGGAGCATGGCGGAAAGGGATCTAGGGGTCATAGTGGACCACAAGTTGAATATGAGTCAACAGTGTGATGCTGTTGCAAAAAAAGCAAATATGATTCTAGGTTGTATCAACAGGTGTGTTGTAAGCAAAACTCGTGAAGTCATTCTGCCACTCTACTCTGCACTAGTTAGGCCTCAGCTGGAGTACTGTGTCCAGTTCTGGGTGCCACATTTCAAGAAAGATGTGGAGAAATTGGAAAGGGTACAGAGAAGAGCGACAAGAATGATTAAAGGTTTAGAGAACATGACCTATGAAGCCAGGCTTCATGAACTGGGCTTGTTTAGTTTGGAAAAAAGAAGATTAAGGGGGGACATGATAGCGGTTTTCAAATATCTAAAAGGGTGTCACAAGGAGGAAGGAGAAAATTTGTTCCTCTTGGTTTCTGAGGACAGGACAAGGAGTAATGGGCTTAAAGTGCAGCAGGGGAGGTTTAGATTGGACATTAGGAAAAAATTCCTAACTGTCAGGGTGGTCAAATATTGGAATAAATTGCCAAGGGAGGTGGTGGAATCTCCCTGTCTGGAGATATTTAAGAACAGGTTAGATAGACATCTGTCAGGGATGGTGTAGACGGAGCTTGGTCCTGCCTTGAGGGCGGGGGGCTGGACTCGATGACCTCTTGAGGTCCCTTCCAGTCCTATGATTAATAAACTAGCCAATAGACCATCATAAGACGGGATTTTCGGGTCTCTCCACCACGTCCGTCTCTCTCTCTCTCTCTCTCTCTCTCTCATCCTCCTTCTGCCTCCCCCTCCACTCACCTCTCTTCCCCCTCCTGCCTGTCACTCGGGGACCTCAGCGCCCAAATGGCCGCTTGAGGCGCTTGCTCTCCCGCGACAGCCCGGCTAAGTGGCGCATAAGTCAGCCGAGCCCCACGGCGGGAGGCGAAGGACGTGACTGAGGCAACAGTGCTGCCCAGAGGCAACAGCCAGCATTTCAGCGTTACAGAGCCACAGACATTGGGCTACTATATATATGATAAAGATTCAGATCTTAGTGTTTAGTGTGATCCTTGGGAAGAAGGGGCAGGAGCAGGGTGCTGGTGGGTCTCTAGCCAGGAGAGAGGGGGGTAGGAGCAGCTTAGCTGGTACCTGCTGATCTCCCGGGATAGGTATCTCTCGGGCAGGATCTGCAGGTAGCTCTGGAAGAAGCGCCTGTGCTGCTCCTAGTCCCCAAAGCCCGGATCCTCAGCCATTTTAGCCGTCTCCACTCCCCCCCCCCCCCCAAGCCTCTGCATGACCACCAGAGCCGGCTTTGGAGATGGCTGAGTGGGCGGCCGCAATGTGGTCGGTGATCAATGGGCCCAACATCTTCCATCCCGCTGGTCCCCTTCCCCCACCCAGGCTGCCCCCGTCCCTGACCAGGTGAAAGACTGGACTGTGATGCCCACCGGCAACTGACCAACCTGCCCTGAGAGTGCCTGCAGCTGCCGCTGTGCACCAGGCGGAGGGGGCCAGCCAGCTGCCATGGCCTCAGAGTACCCTCCTGCCCTGGACCATGCCACTCTCTGCAGGGGAAGGGGCTCTTTCCACCGTGCACCTTGCTTGGTCTCCTGCCCTGGGCTCCACTTCAGCTTTTCCTTTCACGCTTCTATAGCTGGATGCGCTCTCTGGTAATGACCAGGCAGGGGAGGCCACGGAGCTCCTGTGTCCTGCCTCCCCAAAGCACAGGAGAAGGCAGAGTGGATAAGGAAGTGCATGAGTTGCTGTGGGGAGGGAAAGCAGCATATGTGTGCACCAAGCTGGATCCAGCATGGAGCCTCGGGGCTCTGCCCCCCGCAGGAAGCTGGCACTGGCTCAAATCTTGTGGGGAGCATGCCAGATCGCCAGCACGGGTTCCCCATTGTGGATGCGGGGAAGTGAGGCGGGGAGGGCTGAGCTCAAGCCACGAGCCATTAGGCTTTCATTGCACATGCCACTCAAAATCATCTTGTGTGCCACTTCTAGCATGTGTGCAGTGTGCTGCTGACCTCTGTGTTAATATTTGCAAGGCAGTTTAGATTCTTTATTAAAATCAGTGTTACATGAGACCATGAGAATTTCCCATCCCTGGGCTTGTCAAATACAGCAGTGATCTGGGAGTTGTATGTGAAACCAAGCACAAGACATCTTGTTGTGTTTCAGTAGTGCAACCATTTGATGCTTGTGTTCCTAGCTGAAGCACTACCCAGAGCACAAGACCTTCAGGAACACTTGAGAAGTGTAATATATATGGAGGGGTATACACTTGGTGCTAATGCATCAGGACTCAACTTTACCTGTCTTCTCTTTTGGAAAGGGAAAGCAGTGAATGGTTAGAGCCATAAGGATGCAAAACTCTGTATTTTCCATTAGAGATGTTAACTATTCAATTACCTGATAGCTGAGTAGCCGCATGAATTCTTATGGGTTACTTGACTATTCTGTAGTCGCTGGGGACAGGGCTGGTAGCCAGTGCACTCTGGCCCCACTCTTGGGGAGCCCCCTGCCACCCTGTGCTGCTGCCTCTCTGTCAGAGAGGGTGTGGTAGGTGGGAGCTGGTCTGCGAGGGAAGCCAGTTAAAAAACAGCTCTCTGTGCAGACCTGCTGCCCAATGCAGCAGCCCTGGTTCATGGGGGGGGGGGGGGGAGGAGCTCAAGCTCCTTGTGGACAGAGTCTAGGGACCCCCTTTGGGGAGCACTGACCTCCTATAGACAGGGGCTGCTGCTGCGATGCAGCCTCTGCCTGCGATGGGCCCAGGCTCACTGTGGGCAGAGGTTGCTCTGCAGGATGTCGAGCAGCCTCTGTCTGCAGGCAGCTTGGACGACCCCTCCTCCCCCACTTCCCGTGGGCAGGGGCTGGAAGCAGCCCCCTGACCCTCCTCACACTGCTGCCTCAGATACAGAGGAGGCAGTGGGGGATGAGAGTAGTTGACTCGATTAATCAATAAACCGAGGCTTGACCATTAATCATATGGTCAACTGCTTGTATACACCCCTATTTTCCATGTGTTTAGTTCATGCTACAGTAGATCACGTAAGCAATTCACACTGTTCACTCTCAAGCTAGGTAGATATTTGATGTAGCTTTAGCTCAAAATGTTTTGCGGTTATTTTCCTAATTCTTAAAGTGGCAGAGAAATGTGATTCAAAAAATGAACTCCCATTAAGTTAAACAGTAATTTATAATTTCTTGCATGAACAGGCTTTGACTACTGGGTGAGAAATGTCCATTTTCTGCCAGATTAAACAATGGAATCTGTTTATTCTGTGCTGTTAGGTTTTTTTAACTTAATTTTGTAGTCATAGCTCTAAATAAGAGAAGAATCCGACTAAATCCTCTGTGCCGATTATAAGAGGTTTGTAAAACTGTTTCTTGGAAAACAACATCCATTGAAGTTGCTTGTTGCAGTGCTGTTAGAGGAGTCCTATTGGCCATACACAGGAATAAAGAAGTGGAAATACAGAGGTTCAGTCAGATGTTTATGTGAATGGTTTTGGGGGTTGAGAGGAGGGTTTGGGGAAGGGCAGAGGGATGAGAGTTCCCTGAAATTGGGCATTTCTCTCCTCTTGCCTCTAGGTCCAGACTAAGATACATATGAGGGGCAAATGTCACAAACAGCACAAAAATGAGGGGTGACCCAATGAAATTAATGGCAGCAGCTTTAAAACAAACAAAAAAGAAGTACTTCTTCATGTAGCACCCAGTCACCTTATGGAGCTCATTGCCAGAGGATGTTTTAAAGGTCAAAAGTATAACTGGGTCCAAAAAAGAATTGAATAATTTCATGTTGGATAGGTCCATTAATGACAATTGAAAAAAGATGGGTGGGGATGCAGACCATGTTCTTTTTAACTTTTTCCATCCGTGTGTGGATTTTTTTTCCACTTGTGCAAAATATTTTTTTATGTGCACAGAAGTGCGTGCGACTGTGCATCACCAATAGAAACACAAAACCTAGCTGGGGTGCTCTGCTAATCGACTGGGCGGCATTTGAATCTTTCATGAGCAGCTGCACAAGCATACAGCTTACAGGGAACACTGGATGCAACCCCATGCTCTGGATGTCTAGCCTCTGTCAGAGCTGGGAGTGGATGACAGGGAATGGATCACTTGAGGATTGCGTATTGTGCTCATTCCCTCGGAAGCACCTGGCATTGGCTACTATTAGACAGGGTATTGGACTAAGCCATTGGTTCTTAAATAGGGGTGTAAGTGACTAATCGACTATCTGATAAGCAAAAGCTTATCAGATAGTCGACACACTAGTCGACTATTCTCTTTCCCCTGCACCTTGCTGCCTCTATCAGAAAGAGGCAGCAAAGGGGGGGGGGAGAGGCAGGGGTGCTGGGGGGAGCAGACTTAAAAGCTGGTGTTTCTCCCCCCTCCCCCAGCCCCACACATCCAGCTCTATGGGAGGGGGCAGGAGCACAGTGGCGGTATTCCACCTTTGAAATGTACAAGAGTTCCTGCAAGGGCTCCTGTACATTTTGAAGCGGAAGCACTGCATGGAGCTTGGGAACCAGTGGGGGACTCAGAGTACTTTTCAAAGGCAGAACAGCTGTGCAGCACTTCTGCCTTTGAAATGTAGCAACAGCCAGGCGGGCTCTTGCTACATTTAAAAGCAGAAGCGCCCTTATCGACCAATCGAATAGTCGATGGAAATTCCATGGACTATTCGATTAGTTGATTCATCTAATTTTAACATCCCTAGTTCTTAAACTTTTGCACTGGTGACCCTTTCACACTGGAAGCCTCTGAGTGTAATGCTCCTTTATAAACTTAAAACCACTTTTTTTGTGTTAATATACATAATATAATATAAATGCTGAAGGCAAAGCAGGGTTTAGGGTGAAGGCTGACAGCTCACGACCTCCTGTGTGATAACCCACTGACCTTCTGAGAGGTCTTGAACCCCTGAGTAGAATCCTGCAAATCTGTGGATATCCGCTTTATATCCCAGGGTACCTGCATCTGTAGATATCTGTGCCTCATTTTTGCAGATATGGATACCAATTTTGTGTCGGCGCAGGGCTTTACCCCGGGCTAGACAGGCCATTGGCCTGACCCAGTGTGGCCATTCTTATGTCTTTCTGACAACATAGCTCCTACAGTTACTGTGCTGCCAGAGACTTGAACTGCTCCCCCACTTGTAGGACTTGTTGGAGGCACATGCTTGGTCATTCTCTCCCAATATAGAGGGAGGAAGACGTGGGTTGCTGCAGGCAGAACATGCTGTAGTGTGATAACATGGGGAGTAAAAGAACATGTTGGGGAGCACCCACTAGTCCTCATGTCTTCCAAACAGATGTAGGTCCCCACCTGGCTGTGAGGCTTCTGCTGGCTCTTGGGAAAGAGGGAAGCATGCTATTTGGAGTCAGCCCTCCCTCCATGTCCTCCCCCTTCCAATGCTGGAATCAAAAGTGCAGGTTCTGCTCAGAAGTGATGGGGGGCAGCTTAGGAGTCTACCAGGGAGCTGTTTAAGCAAATGAGCAGTGTTTTAAAACCTTCCTTCCTCAAACAGCTGAGATTTGACTCAGTGAAATTCCCAGCATTCTCTGAATGTACAAATGACCAGTAATGTATTGGGTCTGCACTCAGATGGAACAAGCAGTCACCTGATTGTTCTGCACTTGTTTATGAAATCTGCAAGCCCTCACATTCCTCTACTGAAGCAGATGGTAATGAGTCTGGACTGTGCTGGGATTTAACCAGGTTTCTAGCTGGCTTCTCCTTCCCTTTCCATCAGTGGTAAGCACAGGTGTAAAAATAAGCCAGCTCTCATGGCTGAAAGAACTAATTGATTAGCTAATAAGTAACAGGTGCTTTGCCTTCAGGGAAGGCCCTGAGGAATCACTGTCAGTTACTCCTTTCAAGCTTTGCAGGTCTTTCTCTCTTCTGTCTTGAGTGCTTGTTTAATGTAACACCTACGAACTATTCACTTTTGCACTAACGAGTGTTGATTTTTTTTTAGCTGCAAATGTGTTTGAGATGAACACCTCTGCAAGAGCTGTTTGTGAAATAAATAAGTCCATGTCAAAAGAAATGTGACTAATGACTCAGGTAGAAATTCAGAGTAGGACATCTTGAATTTATTGGCAGAGTAATGCCCCGTCCTCGTTGGTGGAAGATCATGCCACATGCCATCTCTTGTCAATCAGTTTCTTTGTCTGTCACAGAGATAAGGAGCATCCAAATAGCTGTTGTCAGTGGTGAGCCATTGCAAGGTTCCCATGATTAGACTACTGGTGGCCATGCTTAAGAGACAGGTGCTGTTTCCAAAGATATTTGAAACGATGACATCCACTAATTGAGGCAAGACCATCCTTATACAGTAACCAATAAGATGGCTCGCAACAGAGGATCACTTCACTATGCAGTTTGATGGTCTGTTTTGTTTCTGTTAATGCATCTGCATCAAACATCTGTTTTAATGGAGGTTATTTTCTTGAATCCCTTATGTGCTGGTGGGAAAAATAGCCCCAGTAGCTTCCACACAGGGTGGAACATGTGATTGAGAATGGAAAAGGAAGTAGATTTGCAGAGTAGACAACTCCACTGTCCCTCTCCAGCCTCACTTAGGGTAGGTCTGCACTACAAGGCAAAGTCAATGTAATTTACACCGCTCCAGCTGGAGTCATGCTCCTTAGGTTGAGTTACCACGGGGTCTCCACTGCAGGGCGTTGATGGCACAAACTCTCCCTCAACATCACTTATGTTTCTTCCTCTGGTGGAGCACTGCCATCAAGGAGGGAGCGATTGACCCCTGGGGGATTGATTGCTGCAGCACGGATCCCTCAGTAATTGTAAACAAGCCCTCAGTTGACTACCTGTAAGTGACACTGCAACCTGAGGCTGGGAGTGGTATTCTCTCCCATGATAACAAGTATCAGAGGGGTAATCGCAGGGCTGGCCCACAGCATTTTGGCAGCTGAGATGGTGAGCTCATATGATGCCCCCATTCTCCCTCGCTTGGGCCAAAACTTTCAAAGGTCTCAATTCTGCCTTCTTCCTGTTCTACTCCTGTCATGGCACTCCACCATCTCTCTGCATCTAGAGCAGAGAGAATACATATGAACCAGCAGCAGACACAATTTTCTACACTCTAGGTCCTAGTGGCATCCTCCCCCCCTCCCCACCACCGTCTGGCACCTGAGGCAGTCACCTCAGTTCGCCTCATGGTAAGGCCAGCCCTGGGTAGCCGTGTTAGTCTGAATCTGCAAGAACAACAAGAAGTCCTGTGACACCTTAGGGTATGTCTACACTAGCCTCCTAGTTTGAACTAGGGAAGCTAATGTAGGCATTTGAAGTTGCAAATCAAGCCCAGAATTTAAATATCCTGTGCTTGATTTGCATCTTCCTGGCCGGTCGCCATTTTTTGAAATTTACAAATCCGGACTAACTGCCTGTGTCTATACGCGGCAGGGACCCGGTATTTCAAATTGAAGCCCCTAAATTGAACTACCTCTTAAACCTCCTTGCAGGAGGAATAACAGGTAGTATGATTTAGGGCTTTAATTCGAAATACTGGGTCCCTGCCACGTGTAGACGCGGGCAGTTAGTCCGAACTTTTAAATTTCCAAAAAAAAAAAAAAAAAAAAGGTGACCGGCCAGCAACTTGATTTGCAACTTTGAATGCCTACATTAGCCTCCCTAGTTCAAACTAGGGGGACTAGTGTAGACAGACCCTTATAGACTAACAGATTTATTGGAGATCTATAAGATCTGTTAGTCTCTAAGGTGCCACAGGACTTCTCATTGTTCTCCCATGATATCTCATAGATACTGTTGGTTTGAAGCTTTGTTGTCCAGAGTCTCTGAATATCCATGTTGATGGATGGCACAAAAGTCTTTCTGGCAATACTAAGATCTGGGTCATGTCAATATTAAATAGGACACATTCCGTCTTGTCCTTTTATTTCTATGACTTGAATGAAAATCTCAATTTTTGTGTGTGTGTTTAATTCCTTTATCTCTTAGTAAAGAGTAAATAAGTGTTCATTGCCTATAAGGTGTCTCAGGCCATAGTACAATAGGAAATGTGGAATACAGGAGTGTTATGAAGAGGCTATCTTAATTTCCAGACTCCAGCAGACTGATGCGGATTACCAAAGGTTTCACCCTTGTCATATGGCAAGGGTAGTGTTCATAGACTTGAGTAGCTGCAACTGAAGTACAGTCAAATGTAATGTAGTTGCTTGTGTCTAAGAATATTCTGTAATCCACACCTATAGTTGCTTAATTTGAATCCATTGCACTGTCCTTTGGAATGTTCTAAGACAGTCATTGAAAACTTGCAGCTCTCACATGCTAAGAAAGGACTTACCAGAGCTTTGTAGCTACATTCCCCAAATAGTCTGTCCTCACTGGGCTGGGTAGCACTTTTCCTGCAGCTCTGAGCTGCAGTGACCGGAGACTGGGCACCTGAATGGAGCAGGAAGCCTGTCTGTCCTGTTGTTTTAGTGAGTCTTCTGCTGAACTTAGCCTGCTCATTCACACTGCCCATCTAATTTGAATGCATAGAGGACATGGGCGTGGGTAGTAGGCTGGGACAAGGAGCCTATGAGGGTGGGGATTGGAGGCTCATAGACCGGATGGAAAATGGAACTAAGAGTTGGGTGAATTTGGAGATTAGAATTGGGACTGAACGTCAAGGGGACTGGGAGCCAGGGTGGGCAGTCAAGGCTAGGATGGGCAAGGAGGTGGATCTGTCAAAGGGTCAGGGTGTCATGGGAGAACTGGCACTCTTGGGCAAAGAGCCTGGTAAAAGGAGCTAGGATGTAAAATCCCATTAAAAATGTTAACTGGTTAAACTCTATGTTTAAATGGCCCATGGTGCCCCACTGGTGTTATCTCTAAAAGGAGCCTTTAGAGGGAGTAGGGAGGATGATGTTGAGATTGGAGTGAGAGCCAATGGAAGTAGGATGTGTGAGCAGTAGAAAGCAGGTGGAGGCTGTAGAGGAGGAGAGGCAGGTTGCATGAGAGTTCAGGAGGTGGGGAAATGAGGCTGAAGACAAAGAACCAAAGTAGAGCGGGGTAAGAGACAGGATTGGTTGGCGGGGCTGGAACGGAAGAGGTCGAGATGGGCATGGGGGGCACTAGACTGAACTGAGTACAAGAATAGTGATAGAAATGTAGCCGTGTTAGTCTGGGGTAGCTGAAGCAAAATGCAGGACAATGTAGCACTTTAATCTTGTTAGTCTTTAAAGTGCTACATTGTCCTGCATTTTGCTTCAGTACAAGAACAAATTCCTCTTTGGAGCCCTGAATGGTACCCAAGATTTTTGAGTCTTGCCATTCCTCTGTTGTCATCACATAGCTGTGAAAATCCACTGACAGCATGCCATCCCCCTTTTCTGCTGATTCACATGGCAGTAGTAGGCTGTCATCCTCTGTCAATACTGAATTAGGTCTAGTGCAGGACTCTGGCCCGTGATTCATTACCAGAGGGAGGACATTAGCTCATTTGGTGTCAAAATGATGCCACAAGCTGGAACTTGTTTTTTTTAGTTTGCATTATTTTAAAACTAGAGGATAACCTAAAATATTAAGGTAGGAAGTTAAGTACTTAAGTTACAAAATGCCAGAATTAAGAGTTCTTGGGTAATCTTAATTAATCTTTAATAAGCAGTAGCTGAGTTAGTCTGTAACAGGAAAAACTTAAACAACAAATAGACTAGTAGCATCTTAAAGACTAACAAAACATGTAGATGGTATCATGAGCTTCCATGGGCGCAACACACTTCTTCAGATGACTGGAGTATTGGCAGTCCAGATCCAAGAATAAATAAGGGAGGCGGGGCTAGAAAAAGGGGGGGGGAGGAGGAAGAGAAAAAAGGAAGGGGGGAGAGAGAGAGAGAGAGAGAGAGAGTGAGTAGATGGTTCAAATAGTTACAAGAGGCTGATAAGAACAATTAACCAAACAAACAATGGAGGTGCTAAGTCATTAGGATGTGGAAGGTTGTGTGTGAGCCAGTCAATGTCTCTGTTCATACCATTTGCATAAGAATTAAACTTGTAAATGAAGTAAGCTCCAATCCTTCCCTGTGTATTTGGCTTGTAGAAATGCCTGAAGCAACACAGTGACTTGGAGATCCATTAATGAGTGTCCAGGCAGATTAAAGTTTTTGTGTATTGCCTTTTTGGATATCTGATTTGTGTCCATTAATTCTTTCCGGTAGAGACTGTCCAGTTTGGCCAATATACATGGCAATGGGGCCTTGTTGGCATTTGATGGCATTGATCACATTAGTGGATGTGCAGTTAAATAAACCTCTGATTTGGTGGCTGGTGTGGTTGAGTCCAGTGATGAAATCGCTAGTGTAGATGTGTGGGCAGAATTGGAACTGGGGCTGATTGCAGGGGTGGGTTCCTAGATGCTAATGATGGAGGTGTGTTGCATGGTTACTGGAAAGAATTTGAGGTTAGGGAGTTGTCTGTAGGTGAGGATTGGCCTTTCCCCTAAGGCCTCTGAGAGCCTTTTCCAAGGTAGGTTGTAGTTTGTTGATAATGTATTTGAAGAGTTTAAGTTGTAGACTGTAGGTGATGACAAACGGAATTCTGTTGTGTTTTTTCTTTTGGGCCTGTCTTGAAGTAGTTCAAGTCTGGGTACTCATTTGGCTCGGTCAGTCTGTTTTTTTCATTTCTCCAGGTGGGCATTTCATTTTTATGAATGATCTATGTAGATCCTGTAGGTGTTTGTCTCTGTGGGAGTGGAGCAAATCCGGTTGTATCTTAGGGCTTGGCTGTATACAATAGATTAAGAAATGTGTCTGGGATGGAAGCTAGAGGCACGAAGTTAAGTGTAGTGGTCAGTAGGCTTCCAGTATAGGGTGGTAGAAATTTGTCCATCATTTAATTGTACTATAGGGTCAAGGAAATGGATCTCTCATGTGGATTGATCCAGGCTGAGGTTGATGGTGGGGTGGAAGTTGTTGAAATCCCTGTGAAATTCTTCAAGGGTCTCTTTCCTGTGGATCCATATGATGAAGATGTCATGAATGTAGCGTAAGTAGAGCAAGGGTGCTAGGGGGCGAGAGCTGAGGAAACGTTGTTCAAGGTTAGCCATAAAGACGTTGGCATATTGTGGGGCCATGTGGGTGCCCATGAAATCACACAAATCAGATATCCAAAAAGGCAACACACATACACACCTGGTGGACACTCGTTAATGGATCTCCAAGTCACTGTGTTTCAGGCATTTCCACAAGCCACGTACACATGGAGGGATTGGAGCATAACTTCATTTACAAGTTTAATTCTTATGCAAGGACATCAGCTGGCTCTCACACTACCTTCCACATCCACACTACCTTCCACACAACCAACCAACCAATGGAGGTGCCAATTGTTCTTAGCAGCCTCTTGTAACTATTTGAACCATCTACTCACTGTATGTCTCTCCCCCTCCTTTTTTCTCTTTTTTTTTTTTTTTTCTCCCCCTCCCTCCTTCCCTTATTTATTCTTGGATCTGGACTTCTAATACTCCAGTAATCGGAAGAAGTGGGTTGCACCCACGAAAGCTCATGATACCATCTACGTTTTGTTAGTTTTTAAGGTGTTACTAGTCTATTTGTTGTGTTTTAAGTTTTTCTTAATTAATCAGTTCTGCATATCCATTGTAATAATCTTTCACTACATAAATCACATACATCAACTCTTATCAAGTTCTCTAGTACTGTGTACCAAATCAGGAGCACGGGACAATAATGGTCCCTTTGTCAGCGTAGTGTATTGAGTTCTTCCATACTGAAATACTCTCAGATTATTAGTATTCCATCAACAATCCTTCCACTTGGCAATATGGGCCACCATGGTAAATGAGGAAAAGAGGTAGTTTAACTCTTTAATGCCTTTCTGAGCAGGCCCTGGTTTGCATTTAAAATATAAATCTTTGAGTTTCTTCAAAATATTTAACAGGGTGGAGGAGTACATGGAGCTGACAGCTGGTTGAACTTGGTACCATTGCAGAGATGATATTTCCAGCTCTAAACATCTTTAACCTATTCATAAGATAGAATCTATAGTTGTTGATAACTGGTGTTTAGGAAGTAGACATTCTGCTAACCTTCTTGCTCCAGTGCTGAAAGTAAAGGAATTAAGATCTTGAGAATCTGAAATCTCATGTCATCTAAACAGTCTGCATTTCACATTAACATTAGGACATTGGTTGCTGTTTACTTTCACTTGGGTTGCATGTAGTGAGCTTAGACCAGAGGTTTTCAGATGGTGGAGTGCGCCCCCCTGTGGGAGTCAGAGGAATTTTTGGCCCAGTTGACATGGGCCAGCCCTGTGTGACGGGGCTCGAGGAGGGAGCATCAGCTCCACCCCTCCCTCACTTGAGCAGGCCACCCAGACTTTCTGGGTTGGGGAATGTGCAACCATAAATTGTAACTCAGAGAGTTCAGTTCAAAGTTTAGAAGTCACTGGCCTACACTAAGAGCTGTAGAGTGTTGTGCAGAATGTGTGCATTTCTGGTCATAGAATTGCTTGTATTTTTTCCATTGGTATGCGAGCTATTGAAAAATGGGAGATTTGAGATGTGCATTTCCAAATCGGTGTTGCAATTCCCAGCCTGTGTTGACTGATTACACTTTTAATTTCAAGTCCTTCCCAGTTCCACTAATCGAGCTCATAAAAGTAGCCCTTGACATTGGAGCAGTGCAGTGTTCTGAACCGTGCCATGTCTGGTGTGCGTGACCTGGCACTCTTAGGGATTTGACAAACTCCAGCCTGCCAGTTACAAACAGTAGCGTAAATACTAAACGCTAATGAGCTGCAGCACCTGGCTAACAGCCCCAGATCAGCTGGCCAGTCCCACCTAGCTCCTGCCAAGGTCATTTGATCAATTCAACTGCATTTGTTTGTGGGGGCTTTTTTTGCTTCTTTGAGTTTGTCAGTTGGGTGTTTTATGCATAAATGGTAATAAGCCCTTTAATGCGCATGGACATGGACCAGATCTGTTACTAGTTGGAGAGGGAAGGAGTAGCTCAGGAGACCCAGAAGCGTTTGTGTGCTTTGTATAATAATGATCAGACTTGTCCGTCGAGTCCTCAGGATTAAAGAATGAGTGCAGGCAGAGTAAAGACTAAAGATTCCCAAATCAGTTTCCTGAAATGAAATATAACTGCAGAACCAGAACAGCCTTGGGAGAACAAGCCAAAGTTGTGTATGCCAGGTTCTTAAGGCAGGAACTTCTTCTTTAAAGAAGCAGTTCTGCCAGATGACATGGCTGGTTTTGGTTTTGGAAGAGGTAGGTCGCAGGGGTTCTCACGTTTCATTGTCCCGCAACTCCCTTTTGACACACATTGCTGTGTGATCTCGTGACAAGGGCCTGAACCTCCTTGAGCTTGCCACCCTCAGCAGTCCGGCCAAAGCCCAAGGGTTTTAGTCCTAATCAGGGCCTATAACCTGAGCCCTGGCACCCACGGCTGAAGCCCTCGGGTAGTGGGGCTTGGACTCTGGCTTCTGCCCTGGATGGTTAGGCTTAGACACTAGCACAACAGTTTTACAGGGACACCAGGGCTGTGTTAGACCCTGTAAAAATGGGCTTGTGTCCCACTTCTGTGATTGCGACCCACAATTTGAGAACTGCTACTGTGGAGGAACATGAGGCTCTTAGTCTGGGAGTTGTGAGAGCAGTTGTCTTGCTTTTAAGTGCCCTGGAGCCAGACAGAACTTCTATAGCCAATTCAGATTGAACAGAAGAACTTCATAGGAAGTGCATGGCCCATTTCCTCCCTGAGCAGGGACCATTTCGCAGGCTGGCTGTCTTCCAGGTGAATGCCAGGAGGTCTTAGATTACATAATATGTGTATGTAATCTATACATACTCTCAAAATCAGGCTTTTTGGCAGATAAGAACTTAAAATATGCAACTTAAAGTCCTAGCCTTGGTCTTTCCACCTATGTTGGAGTTGCTGGTTTTCTATAAAAGGGTTGGCAAAAAATAACAATAGCAAAGCAGTACATTGTATTTGTGATAGCATACATTTTCTTGAAATTAAGATGCCTTTTGAAGGCTGGGAAGAGCTAACCAGATTTGAAAATACTTTTGATGGAAAATACTTTGTAGATGATATTCTTTGAATATCACTCCAGTTTGAGCTGTGACCTCCTAAGAAAGCAGATTGCATTTGGGTAGGAGGTTCCCCAAAGAACTGCTGGCTGTTTCAGAAACTGCTGTCTTCTGGATGAGATTTAAACTAGAGGACCTGTCTGCTTGTGGACACTAAATATGTGGTGGTGCTGCTTATTTCTTAGTGATGTTGATCCCACTCTCCTGGCTAAATGTCAGTTTGGCTAATCTAATTCTGGTTATTTCAGGTTCCCCTTACTGTTTCGATGGGATACAACAATTTATTTTCTAATCCTAACTGTACCACTTGGTGCTAAAACAGATGCCTAGTCATCTATAGAGGTGAATGCATTTAATTTTTGGGCAGAGCAACTTGTTTGAAGATCACTTCTGGATCATCTTTAGAGAACTTACTTCATATAAGAACAGCCATCCTAGGTCAGGCCAACGGTCCATCTAGCTCCGTATGCTACCTGCTGACAGTGGCTGGTGCTAGGTGCTTCAGAGGGAACGACCAGAATTGGGCAATTATTGATTCCCTGATATTCAGTCCCAACTTTTGGCAGTTGGAGGTTTAGTGACACCTAGAGCATAGGGCTGCCTCCCTGACTATCTTGGCTAATAGCCAATCCCCTATAAACTTAACTACAGTAGTTATTTTTTGAACCTAGGTATACTTTTGTCCTTCACACCGTCCTCAGGGCATGAGTTCCACAGGTTGACTGGGCATTGAATGGAGGACTTCCTTATGTTTGTTTAAAACCTGGGGCCTCGATTTCATTGAGCGCCTCCTGGTTCATGTTTTTATGTGAATGTGTAAATAAAACTTCACTATTCACTGTCTCCATGCTAGTTGTGATTTTATAGACCTCTATTATGTCCTCCTTTAGTTGTCTCTCTCTCTTCTAAGCTGAACTGTCCCAGTCCTTTTAATCACTCCTTGTATGGAAGTTACTTCAGTATACTAATGGTGCCTAACATTTGGGTTTTTGACTGTTATTACTCATGAGCAGACACTTTCAGAGAACTATTTATGGTGACTCCCAAGACCTTTTCCAATATGCATTATTTTGCACTTCTCAATATTGAATTTCATCTGCAATTCTGTGGCCCAGTCACCCGGGTTAGTGAGATACCTTTAACTCTTTGCAGTCAGCTTTAGACTTGACTGCCTTGAATAATTTAGTGTTGTCTGCAGATTTTGCTCTCTGCTTTCTTGCTGTCCACTGCCTTTTTCAGATAACTTATGAATACGTTGAACAGCACTGGTCCAGTACAGATCCTTGGGCCCAACTATTTCTCTCCCCACTGTGAAAGCTGATCATTTTATTCCTACCCTTCTTCTTGCTGTAGAAAAGTACAGTAGCAACAATGGGATTCTCTCCAAATGGCAGAAGATATAAAAGGCCCTGGAAAGCCCTCCTTCTGGTGGTGACAGGAGAACTGGAGTATCTGAGGGTATTGCTTGTATGACTTCTTGTTAGCCAGTGTGGTGGGGAAAAAAGTTCTCTTTTTGTCTGGTTTGGTGTACCTTGCCGTGGAGGATCCCCAGTGTTGGGGTGTGGCAGCCCTGTCTCTATGCAGTTTGTCCTGAATCAGATACTCTCAGTAGTGTCCCACCAGAGCATCCCTTTTTACACCTTGTTAAAGAATTTGTTAAAGTCCAAGCCTGGACTTGATCAACTGGATCATCCTTGCCCATGTTCTGGTCGATCTCAGAGAATTCTCAGGGATTGGTACAGCATTATTTCCCTTTGCACTGTTGACTCTTCAGAAACGTTTTACATTCATCTGTGTGTCTGATCATTTTGTTCTTTCTTATAATTTCATCCAGTTTGCCTGGTATGAAACCAATTTCTTTTTTAATTTCAGGTTTGTCAATGTATTGAATTATTGTATCTTAGAAAAATGCTGTGGTACTGAGTTGTCTTTTGTCTTTAAAATACATTTGATATCCACTCTATTTGCTCTCATATTGAGCTGTCTTGAAACTTACTAAACACAAGCTGTAGTTATGTGTTAGCTTTCAGCATCTGAATTTGAAGCATCAGCTCCTAATATTAGTGAAGAAAGAGATGGCGGGCTTTTTAAAAAGTTGCATTTGCAGCTATTTTGTGTTGAAAGCCAGACCAGCCAGGGTGATGCCTGTCAAAATCTTGGAGCTGTCCCCTTATGGTCAGTTGCAGGTTAATGTGAATCTGCCCTAGTTACTAATTAACCAGACAACATTGCTTTGGCTGGAGAAACTGGAGCCAGAAAATAAGCAAGCAGAGGAAACACAATAATTTTTGTAATACTTCCCATTAAGAGATTTTACTATAGATGTCTATTTCATTGACTGTTCATTGCCCCTTAAGAGTCGGTGAATCAGTTAACAGCCTTTCTGTATCCTTGTGATACTGCTTTTGGAAAGCTACACTGGCCATCCAGATTGGGTTGTTTCCTGCCCATGGCTCTCTGCTAGAAAGAACTCTTACATTTGCTCTCTCTAATTCTTGCTGGTGGTGTAATAATTTTATGGTGATATGAAAGAACAGGTCATACATATCATCTCACCATCTTTATGGTGGGGAGTAAAGTTTTATTTTATCTGTCCATCAGTAATCACAGTAATAAAGGGCTGACTCTGCCCCTTCACTAGGGTATGTGCTGCCAGTGAACCACAAAATATCACTTTCTGATTTCCTTCCTCATCCCGCTCTCCCAAGATTGTCACAGGAGTTCTTCTGCTTGCCCTTTGCACTGCAAAGTTCCTGGCTGAAAATGAGCCTCTAATCCCCTCACCATAGAACAGACTAGGCTGACCAATTGCCAGCTTTATTGCTGGTGAACTTGTAGTTGACAGTCTCTAACCATCTATAAAGAAAACATGGTCTGTCAGTGTCAATCTGTTTTTGATAAACTGGAAGCTAGCATGGAAAGTGGGTGTGGCTGTGAATTTTGGGCAGTCTGCCAATGTGGGCCTTCTATCCAACTTTGGGACATCTTTGCCTTTAAGTGGTGAATGCTGCGGCTCTTGCCAGCTAGGACTCCCGTTGACAGCAAGTAAGGAATGGAACAGTGTTACATGTAGGGGACTTCTAGTAAATTTTTCAACCTAAATGCAGGTCTGATTCACAACTTTACCTTTACCCATAGTTACGGTGCTGGGGGGTTATGACTTTAAAGGGATAATATTAACATCTGTTTGCGTAAGGCTAGCTAAATCATAGTTCCTGTTATTAGCTTATCTGTCAATGTTTTTGTATTTATCTAAGTTCAAGCATATGCACAAAGATGCAGAGTTAAGGCTAACTGTCTGTCATTTGAGGGCGTGATTTTTCTCTCTAAACCATACTCCAATCTATTGGAATATATTTGATATCCATTTTATTTGTTCTCATATTAGAGCTGTTAAAAATAAAATTTTAAAAGAGGGCATGGAAAAATGTATCAAACACATGCTGGAGTTTATCTAGCATATGAGTTTTGGGATGGGGAGTGTGTGTGTCTGTTCTCATCCGTGATCGGGGATCTGTGAAATCAGTGCACATATATCTGTACTGTATGGAATATGTTAGGTGTGATGTGATTTCTTGCTTCATGATAGTCCTCTGTCATTTGACACTATTTTTACTCCTGCTCAGTTTTCTTGTTAATCCAAAGAACAAAGGATCATTAAACTCTTCTAGGCAGTGTACTAGCGCACTCTTACTAGCTTTGAAAACCACTGATGATAGCTTCCTGGTTGGATTCATGGACTTTGCTCATTAAAGAGTGTAACTTTTGCTTTCCTTCTGGTGTAAGCAGTTCCTTAGTTGCATAGCATGAATTGGACTTTTCAGGCGCAATTGTGTCTACAGAAGTGATTGTTAAATAGTAAACTCCTCTCATGCAAAATCAAGCAGCATGCTTCTTAAAATCTCATTGCATTAGTACAGTACTTTTGGTCTCAAATCCTAGTGTCATGTTGTGCCAACAGTTGTAAGTGCATCCACTTGATGTGTAAACTCTATTTTAGATCTTTCCTTGAAATTGTGTTAGAACACGAAGCAGAAGGCTTATTTGTTAAGCGGTAGCAGTGACCCAAGTACTTAACAGACATGTATGCTTCTTTGAGCAGGGATCTTACATTCTTAAAACTTAGGAAACACAAGGTGGGTGAGGGCAACTACAGGCAGTCCCTGGGTTACGTACAAGATAGGGACTGTAGGTTTGTTCTTAAGTTGAATCTCTATGTAAGTCGGAACTGGTGTCAGCCGCTGCTGAAACTGATCAGTTTCAACCGCGGCTGAATCTGGACGCCAGTTCTGACTTACATACAGATTCAACTTAAGAAACCCAGGCGTCCCCAAGTCAGCTGCTGCTGAAACTGATCAGCGGCTGATTCCAGGAAGCCTGGGGCAGAGCAGCTCTGCCTTGGGCTTCCTGTAGTCAGCCGCTGGTCAGTTTCAGCAGCGGCTGACTTGGGGACGCCTGGGGCAGAGCAGCTGGGGTGCTGCTGGGTTGCTCCAGTAGCGCGGCTCCTTGGCGCTACTGGAGCAACCCAGCAGCACCCCAGCTGCTCTGCCCCAGGCGTCCTGATTCAGCCGCTGCTGAAACTGACCAGCAGCGGCTGAATCGGGACGCTTGGGGCAGAGCAGCTGGGGTGCTGCCTGGTTGGTCCGGAGCGGCACTGCGGGACCAACCCGGCAGCCCCCAGCTGCTCTACCCCAGGGGTAGGCAAGAAAAGCCTGGTCTGCTGGGGGGGGGCACTAGCTGCTTCTCCCCCGCCCCCCCCAGCAGACCAGGGTGGAGCACGCCCGCAGCGGGACAGCTCAAGCGCGCCCGGGCTGTCCCGCTGCGGGCGTGCTCCGTGGCTTTGCTCCCCGTCTCCCTGCTCTGCAGGGAGACGGGGAGCAAAGCCTTGGAGCACCCCCGCAGTGGGACAGCCCGGGCGCGCTTGAGCTGTCCCCCTACGGGCGTGCTCCGCGGCTTTACTCCCCGTCTGGTCTGCAGGGAGAAGGGGAGCAAAGCCTTGCAGTACGCCCGCAGCGGGACAGCCCAGGCGTGCTGCGGCTGTCCCCCTATGGGCGTGCTCCGCGGCTTTGCTCCCCGTCTGGTCTGCAGGGAGAAGGGGAGCAAAGCCGCGGAGCACGCCCGCAGGGGGACTGCTCAAGCGCGCCCAGGCTGTCCTGTTGCGGGCGTGCTCCAAGGCTTTGCTCCCTGCAGACCAGGGAGACGGGGAGCAGCTTTTCTCGCGGCGGACCGCGGTGCATCTGGGCGTCCCGCCGCTCCCGTCCTCCGGGGCGAGAAAAGCGCCGTTCGTAACTGCGGATCCGACGTAAGTCAGATCCGCGTAACTTGGGGACTGCCTGTAGACCAACAAAAAATAAAGCCATTGAGTGGTGTAAATAAACATCACTTCACTCTTATGTACCTCTGTCTCCTGTTGAGTTGCCTCATTTTATCAAAGTGTTTGGAGATCACAGAGTGTGGAGCATCTATCTGTATGGAAATGTATCACTAGCATTCAAATGTAGCGTGATGGACTATATCCGTGGTCCCCAACATGGTGCCCGCGGGCGCCATGGTGCCTGCGGGGGCATTTGCATGCGCCCACCAGGTGCTCGGGGCTGGCCTGGCCCCGGGCACATGGCGCACGGTGAGCGCCGGCCCCGGGCGCGTGGCGCGCGGCGGTGGGGGGGGGGGTGCCCCCGGGCGCGCAAGTGTCCCCGCCCCCTGGCGCCCGGCGGGCGAACGGCCACGCCCCCTGGTGCCCGACAACCTCAAATGGACTATATTAATGATTGTGCTTTAGTGCCTTTTTGTGTAACCAAAAAATCAATTAAATAATCTCTATCCCATGCTAAAGGTATGGGAGGAAACAAAAGATAGAGACTCCCCCAGACCAAGCTTAATGCTTTGCCAGTAGGAATCAGCTTTTCCTCCTT
The DNA here is from genome assembly GCF_049634645.1 of Pelodiscus sinensis. Lineage (NCBI taxonomy): Eukaryota > Metazoa > Chordata > Testudines > Trionychidae > Pelodiscus > Pelodiscus sinensis. The sequence goes on along the minus strand of NC_134718.1, from coordinate 72,419,226 downwards.
ACTCTGGCACACCTGTTCTAGGTACAGAATTGGATGGTTTACCAGGAGGGGGAAAAAATCTCACATCTGTAAGGAATAGGGTCAGTTTAAGTTTTGTGCTTTTTCCGAACAGGCATTTTGAATTGGACAGTGCCTAGTGTACTTTTTGAAATAAGCCTTTTCTTTCAGAAGGGGGAGAGAACAGCATGTCTATTTGAGTGTTCAGGGCACTTGCATTACTGAGTCCAGCTGGGTTTGAACTTGTTGCTGGGCTGCTGTTTGAACAGGATCCAGTTGCAAGAGGCTTTACCGCATTTCTTACTCTAAATCATCAACCTCATGTCTTCCAGTAAAGGAAAGAATCTGGAAGTACAGCTTCCAAGAGTAGCAGCATTATCAAGCCCTGGAACAAACAAGTTCCATCCCAGCAGTCTGAAGAGAAGTGGTCAGAGAAGGAGAACTTTTTTGTGTGCCACAGTCTAGTCTGGAAACAGGAAAGATACTGTGCATTAGAGAGACATTCTTATAATACACCAAAATGCAAGGGACCCTGACTAACTTTGAAATCACATTTTCCTGAATATTGTTACAGAAGATCAAAATTGAAAAGCTAACATAACCTTCCCCCTCCCCTCCCAGCATGCATTGCACAGCTGTTTGGATATAGTCCTTGGTATGGCCAGTTTTACATGGTCTGAAAAGACCCTTGTGAACATCAAAGAAAAGTAGAAATAACTCTCAATCAGTAACTGACATTGTCTTAAAATTCACTGTTGTAGGCAGAGGTGTTGTAGCAGTGTTGGTTCTAGGACACTGGAAACAAAGCGGGTCAGATAATAATTATACTTCTTAGACACCTCCTTCCTGTATAAAGCAACCATTGTTGTTGCTTCATTCATTAATATTTTAATTCTGTCTATAGTTTTAAGTGAACCTTCAAGGTTTCACTGAAGTCTTTGAGCTTTGCACTAGGTTCTTTAGGTACTCAGCTGCTTTTCCTGGGCTCAGCCCTCATGATTCCTTCAACAATGAAACAGCCAACCAGAGTGAGATCCTTTTGTCCTAGGGTAATCCAGTCTTTATTAGTCCTCCCTGTATGTACCTTCTTTCCAGAGGACTCCGAGTGGTGTCCCAGGTATGCCTTCTGGTCCCATCCCAGGGTAATGGCAGTCCCTTTCGCAGTTCAATTCTGCTTTCCTTAGACCTGCTTCCTTCTGCTAGCTTTGCACTTCCAAGAACCTAATCCATCTCTCAGGGCCCTACAGGAACTCCTCTTCTGCAGCATTCCTTTCTCCAACTACTCATTCTCAACCCACTTCTTATCCTCTAGCTCCAGAGTTGTAACTCTCCTCATTAGGCCCAAACTGAGCGCACCTGTCTTGTGGGTCCAATTCCTTCAATATTACTGCATTTGGATCTGGGGAAGATCAGGAAATCACAAACCTAAAATAATGACTTGTTGGAAAAGACACTGCAAATGCTAAAGGTAAGCTAGGAATTGGCATGCAGCGACGTATACAAGGTCATCCTCAATCAGTGCTTTTTTGTTTTAAAAAAAGTGCTGGTACTCCAGGGGAAAAGTTGTTGAGCTCTGACTGAAGGTGCCGTCCTGCATCTGGAGGTGCCAGTACTGCGTACCCAGGGAGTACCATCACAAAAAAAGCACTGCCCTCAATAAATGGGGGTATCTCTTAATTCTCCAAAAAGGGAGGAGTTGGCATGAGGAGGCCAAGGACATTAGGACTTGAGTCCTGCTACTGAAAGAATTGGAGGTGGATAAACTTGCATGGCATAGTTAAGAAAAGCTAGAGTGGATAACAAATGAGTTATCAGGTGAAGAGAGCTTGTTGGAAGCAGTTTGGGAGAGGTGGTTAAGATTAAAGGGCTGTTAACTGTTATCCTTTGAATATTAGCACTAGCTCCACAACATTCTTGTTTCAGTCCAGACAGTAGTGTAAACGAGCATTTGGAGACAGAAAAACTACACTGTTGAAGCTACAGGTTGGATCTCCCTGGTCCAGCTCCCTTGGGACCTGACTGGTCCTGAATAAGGGATTTTTGCCAGACCAGGAGAGGTTATTTCTGCCACCAGCCCCGTTGACCTTCCAACCGGCTCCCCAACTCCCCCCAACTCCCGCTAACCCCGATGGGCAGACATCACTGCTAAGGCTCTGGAATCAGCAGGGTAGCTGTGTGCTCTGAGCTGGGGCTCTGGGACCTGCTGTCAGCTCCCTGCCTTGCCAGCCCCACAGGAATCCCTGCTGCTGGCTCTCCACCAGGACTCTCTTGTCCTGCAACATCCGTGCAAGACCATGGATATTGATGGACCAGAGAATCCTGGGTAAGAGTTTCAACTTGTATTATTAACCCAAAGATCCTATACCTTCCGCAGGACGTTCTCTGTTTTGAGCAGTTGAGACCAAAATCTGGTTCTGGCAGTGATCTTAATTCTGTGTGTTCTGTGTGTTTTCAAAAAATAATGTATGTAAATGTATTTATTTACTGGAATTTACATAAGAGCATAAGAACGGCCGTACTGGGTCAGACCAAAGGTCCATCTAGCCCAGTATCCTGTCTACCGACAGTGGCCAGCACCAGGTGCCCCAGAGAGGGTGGACCGAAGACAGTGATCAATACGTCGCTGGCAATTTGTAACAAAACAAGAGGAAAGGGTAAGAGCTATTAGTGCAAATGACGGAGCTGAAAAAACTGAAAAGCTCTGTACAGTCCTAAAGCAGAAGGATACTGAGCACTGACTGAAAATCAGGATTTGGACCCACACTCTGAATAACTCAATCTGGTTTCTGGTTTGCAAGTTCCACTTTTGTTAAAGAGATTAGTGAGGCCACATGTCAAAGAATGAGTGGTGGTCTGTTGTAGTTTAAAAAGTGTTTGAAAACACAAGGATTACTGTAGGCCGGGGTCAGCAACATTTTCAAACCAAATAGCCAAACTACATCAAAATTCAGAACAAGTGGTCGTCAAAGAGCTGTATAAGAATGTTCATTTGCATGACTGAAAATACACAACTTAATATTATTGGCAATTAACATAATGATTAATAGTAGCATAAATGAAACATTGTAGTCATAGACTTTATTAATGGGACTTCTGCTGCTGCATCTTTTTTGCACAGTTCTTTGAAGTTTACATCATAACTGGTCAAATCTGGCTTCATGCAGGCAGTCAGGCTGTCTTCTGTCAATCTTATGGCAAGAGGCTGGAGATGTGGGAGTGCAGGAGTCTGGGTTGGGGTATATGAGGGGCTCAGAGCAGGGCGATTGGCTGTATGAGGGGCTCAGGGCACAGGTTTGGGGTGTGTGGGTGGTGCAGGACTGGTATGGCAAGGGACTAGGGATGCAGGAGTATGGAGATGTGGGGGTAAGAGGAGCTCAGCGCAGGGGGTTCAGATGTATGATGGGCTCTGGGTTGTGGTGTGTGGGAAGGTACAGGAGTGTTATAATGCAGGGCCCCAATTGGGGGCTTGTTGGCCAAGCTTCATTTTTCAATACAGTAAAATATTATGTCCAACATAAAAGGTTTCAACGTTGTTTGTCTTTATGGTAGGGATGGGGAACCTTTTTTGGGTCAGAGGCCACTGTCCCACAGAAAAATCAGTCGGGGACCACACAAGTGAGAAGAAAAAACCCCAACCCCTCCAGAAACCTCCAATCCTCACCGATGTGACCTCCCTCCCCCCTCCCCCGCCAGCTGAGACCTTACTCCCTGGTACTCCAGCCTCAAGGGGTGGGGTGGGGAAGAAGGCTGGGAGGAACCCTATGTTCAAGGTCTCAGGCCAAGTTAACTCTTCTGTGGTTCTAGGCTTAGTGGATTTTGTGGGCCCCCTAGGCTCTGGGGTGAGGCCAAAAATGAGGGGTTCATTGTATGGGACAGAGCTGTCAGTGAATGAGATTGGGATGGGGGTGCAGGAGCAAGGTGGGAGTAGGTGTCTGGCCAGTGGGGAGGGTCCTGGTGGGTGTCTGGATCATGATCTGGGGCAGAGAATTGCAGTGCAGTGTTGGGAAGGGAGTATGGGCTCAGGAGGGGGGCAGAGGGTTTGGGTTATGCACAGGGACATAGGGGAACGGGATGGGAGGGGCTGGGGTGCCAGAGGGAGGCTCTGGCTGGGGGACTTACCAGTGAGACTTGCAGCCCAGCATGTTTCACCAGCAGGAGTCTGCCCTGTCCCACCGCCCCAGGCTGCCTGGCCATGTGCTTGGTGTCTATGAGCCTGAAGGGAGGGGAGATTGGTGCTTTGCGTGCTGCCTATTCTTGAAACGGGCAACTTCCATTGGTCAGAAGCAGGCCAATGGGATTGTTCTGGGGGTGAGAGCATCCGTGAGATACCACTGCTCCTTTCTCTGCCAGCTCAGTGTGTGGAATGAAATCCCCCCCCCCCCCCCACCGCTGCTTTTCTGCATGGCATGGGGGGGGGGGTCAAGCAGGGGAGTCTCCCTGGGGGCTCCCTGCAGCCTCCGTGGGCCTGATCTGGCCAGCAGAGGATGTTTTGCCCAGGCCTGCTGTAGCGCCAGTGTGGGCTGCTTGCTGTGGGGAGAACAAGGGGGGGGGCTGGGCTCAAGCTTCAAAAGAACCATATCTGGCTCCCTAGCGAGCCATAGGTCTCTGACCCCTCCTATAGGCGTTGCTCAGTTGCATGGATGGGTAGTCTGAGAATGCTATAGAGGCATCTATGTTGGCCCTTAGGGAGTGTCTCCTGATAACTTTTTGGATGGCATTTTCAGGCTATTCCTAGAGCAACCCAATGATCTCCAGATATGTTAGTTTCCTGCCCTCCTTCTCTAGGAGAAAGGCTTTTTGTGATGTGGGGCTTTGGTGGTATCCCAGAGGACAGTCCCCCCCCCCCCCCCCCCCAAAAAAAAAGTTACAGAAATGGGGGGCCAGCAGACTGGAATTTGAGAAATTTGACATTGAGAGCCACTTTGAACATAGCTCTCTGTATACCTCTGGATCCCCGTCTATGGAATAGGGAATAATACTTCCTCTGCCTATGTAGATTGTAAGGTTTAAATAACTGCTGTAATTCAAAGGTGTGTTAGATGAACTTTTTGATCTTGTAGTGTAAATAAAACAGAAGGTGCATAGCACTGCTTAATCTCACCCATCTGATAAGATTCTTTGGTGTTTGTGTTTAACCTGCTGTGGGCTGACAGTCACTCTGATTCTTATTTTTGTTCTTCCTGCCCCAAGGCCTTTGGCAGATAATGCAGATAGCTATTTGTTTCTCATGCCCTGTAAGGCTCTTGTTTAGATGGATTGAGTACCATTGGTAGAGCATGAAGCTATCCACTGAGGAAGGGATATGACATGACTGACTACCTAGTGCATGGTGACTTATTCTGAACAGCCTAATGGTTACTAAAACTACTGCCATAGACAGCATGTGACTCTGGCCTCTAATCCTGCTCTGGCACATGAGGTTTTTAATAATTTTCCTACTGTGTCATAATCCTATGCCTCTTGGGTTTTATTTTTAAATGGTAAAAACTCAGTTTTTAATTGAATATGGCTGTTAAATATTTTCAGTTTTGCCATGCTGCATGAAATCAATCTGTGGTCATTTGGGAAGGGAGATTACCAACCTGCTAGCCCAGAAATAAGGATCCGCTATTTACTCTGCACTAGTGACAATCTAAAGCCCAGTCTATACGGCTTCCTTCTTGCGCAAAAGCCTATGCAAATGAAGACAGATTAGCATATTGTCACGCTTCATTTGCATAATTAATTAGGGGCCGTTTTTGCGCAAGATGCTTTTGCGCAAAAAGGAGCTGTGTAGACACCACTTCAGCCCCTTTGGGAGATGTAGCAATGGAGAACTGCTCCAACAGAATCTAGGCAAGCACCACCCATTACCAAAAAGAAGGATCTGAACTGAGGGGGCAGAGACCAATTTTCTCATCCAGCCTCAGTGAAGGAAGTGGCTGGGTGTGGGAGGAGCTGTTCTTCCTCTCCCAATCTACCATATATTTGAGAGAGTTTGTGCATTTGTCTGTTTGTGTCTGTCTTCCTCCGTGAGTCTGCTTGTTCAAGAACTTCTACTAAGCTATCAGATCTAGGACCACCAAATTTGAATGTCAGTCCTCTTAGCATAACTTAAAGCAAGATGAGGATTTGGTTGTGCAAGGGCAATAAAATGTGCATGGAATGAGATTACTCTTTTACACCTCTAATGAGAAACAGTCAAATAGTCATTAAGCCTAGGCTCATCGGGTAGCCAAGTTGACTACTCACATTCCACCCCCATCCCCGCTGCCTTGCTGCCTCTGGTATAATAGGGAGGGAGCAGCTGCATGGTGTAGAGGGGAATGGGGGGGAGGGGGAAGGATAGGGAAGGCAGAGGTGCAGCGGAGAACTCCACGTGAGCAGTGTCCACATGAGCAAGGACTGCTCACTCCGGGTTCCCCACTGTGCCTTCCTCCCCTTTATCAAGTAGTTGATGGAAATTCCATCGACTACTCGATTAGCTGACTAATTGAAATTTAACATCCCCATTTCTCATAAAATGGAAAGGGAGGGGTGTGATAATTGTCCCTGCTATACCTCTGAATGACCACCAGGGGAAAGCAAACACACCAGCTGGCCACATAAAGTCTTTTAGTAGTATATAATTCTGGGACTAACTTTTTCCATTTCCAACTGCAGAAATCCTGTTGGGTTTCTAGTCTTTGCTAGAGAAAGTAGCTTCATTTGTGACAGGTATTTATTTTGCAATGAAACTAAAGGCTAGTCTACATTGTGGGGTAATGTGCTTTCCAAGAGGACATATGAATTGCACTAATGTGTTGCAAGTAAATAGTCTTGCCTGAGTTCTGTTGGTGCACATTGAAGATTCAGTAATGTGCTTTCATGTAGTACTGTTTCTAAGAGCACTGTTAACGTGCACCAGCAAGCTCTGCATAACCGCGCACTTTAGAAATAACACTCCTGGAGAATGTTACTCTGTGCTTGTCTACACAGTTGGGTTACAAGCTAGGAGGTGGAAGGGAGTGATGATGGGAAGGCAAGAGTGGGAATAGCTAGAGAAGGCAGAAAGAATGTTGGGGAATGTACAGCTTTTAAGGTAAGTAAAAGTTGAAGTAATATGGGCAATGAATTATGGTTCTGCTTTGGCACATGCATGCTCCACTACCTCTTCCTGGCTTGTGACATGCAAGGTATGCTCCATTGCCAATCAAAATCTGCAGCTGGCCCGTGACAGCTGATTTGGGCTTGTGGGGTGTGGGTTAAGGGGCTGTTTAAATGCAGTGTAAATGTTCATGCTCCAATGGTGGTCCAGGCTCTAGGACCCTGTGAGGGAGGAGAGTCCCAAAGCTTGGGCTGCAGTTGAGCCCACAAGTCTACACTACAATTAAACAGCCCCTTAGCTTGAGTACTGTGAGCCTGAGTCATCTGGCTCGGGCTACCCGTGGGTGTCTAATTGCAGTGTAGACCATACGAGTGAATTGCTTTCTGCATCAAAGTTGATGCAGTGAGTGGTTGTCAAACCTGTTTGACTTCAAGTCAGGCATTCTGAGGATTTTCTGCCTCCCTGGGTGTGAAGGTCAGGAGGCCCACAAGTGAACCTAGCCTTTTGTTTGTCTGCCTGAGTCTGTTACTTTAAGACCTGTATTGAATGCATATGCTCTAGTGGGTGTTTTTGGGGAGGTGGGTAGGATTGAGCAGAAAAACTGGTGCTAGAAGCCCCCTGGATCACACAAGGCAGTTCTAGGCTGCAGTGCCTCATTGACCCTACCGCAACGTGTTAAGCCAGTGGACTGATGATGGAAGGATGCACAGGTGCTATAGAGGTAGGCTCTTAGATTCTCATTGGGGAGCATGATACAGGAACCTACATAGAACGGAATGCTTGAAGGATTGGACTTGCAGTTAAGCTTTAAAATTAGACTTGGTCTGGAAGATTGATTCACTGGTATTAGCAGTTTGTGCAGAGTTTTGTGATTCTTGGAATAAGTGGATTACTGTTGCATTCTTTATTTCTCTATTGGCGTTGCACATCTAAGACACAATTTTTGACATTTGTAGTTGATCGCACTGAAGTGCGACTAGAGGTGTAGCGTGGAGGCAGTTTTCCATCAGAGGAGCAGAGTTCAATGAGAGCCATTTGTCTGTGTATCACATGTTCTAGGATGCTTCTTGACACAGACTGTGGCTTTTGGCATATCACACCTTTGTAGAAGATAATAAAAGTAAATTTAAACAGAGCTCTTGTCCTTTCTCTTTGCTTTTCTCTCTCTCCCTAACTACTGTAAACTATCAGGGTGCATCTACACTACACCCTTATCTCGAAACAAGCTACGCAATTTGAGTGAGCTATACAAATTGTGTAGCTTATTTTGAAGTTGACTCAATACCTCATTTTGTAATTTGGGCTGTCTACACAGAGCCAAATTTCAAAATAAATCGCTATTCCAAAACATCCCTTCATCCTCATAGAATGAGGTTTACAGGGATGTCTGAAGAATGCTCCTATTATTTTGAAATAGCAGGCGCACTATCAAGACGTGGAAAATGCTATTTCGAGATACCAGAAGTATCCTGAAATAGCGCCGCTGTCTAGACGCACCTTCAGAGTGCTAAGAAAACAAACTTGAATGTCAGAGGAACTGAGTACAATGTATGCTGGATGCCAAACAATGATGGCATGTGGAAATGTAACAGTTTTTGTACAGTATGTCTCCCAGTCTGTGTGCAGAGATCTGGGGTAGCCCCGCTACTGCTCTTCCACTGTCTCACAGTACAGAGTAATAGAAACGTTGTGCCTCGTTCCATAAGTGTTATATGCTGTGATAGAACATTTTAAGGGGAAAATGATGCTTAAAATCTAAATATCTAAATAATTTTTTGTGATCAAATGCTCACTTTTGTTCCCTATAGCAGTGGTGCACAACCTTTTTTCATTTGCAACCCCCACGGGGGCCACTGAATTTGGTGGAGCCAAAAAAAAAAAAAAATTGTCGGGCCGTGGCAGCTCTCCTGCCACTCCCCCCACCCCCACCACATGTACGTCGAACACCGAGCCAAGAAGCCAGGAAAAGTGGCCAGCTGGATCCAAGCCCTTTAACACCCCCGTCCCCCCGCCCCTCCCGCTGCCCTCAGGAAGGCAGCCGTGACCCCGCTGCCCTATAGGGCTAACCTGCTTGCTTGTGTATCGATATATAGATTTATTTCCTTATGGGTTTGATTATTTATTTATTACAGTAAGTTACAATAGGTTTATAGTGGCATTTTGGCTGTAACGCGAGGGTCTTACAGGCCACATCCTGTATGTTGAGCTAAGGTAAATTATGCACATGCCTTGGGACCTTTCACCCAGATAGCAAAGTCACTGTGCATATATTCAGTACCTTTCACCTAGATAAAGCAACTTTCAAGGGCATAGGGGCTTCTAAGAATTCCCTCAAACTTAGCAGGTTCGTTACTTGGGACAACTCAAAATAACCAGTTAAGACCAGACTGAATAACTGGGTAGGACAGAAATAACAAATGTGATACATAATCTCAAAAGGCCCATAGAAACGAATTGATGTATATGATAATAAGTTGAGATCAATAATCTACTGACTTATAGGGAAAAGACATTTCACCATTTGCAAGGTGAAGAAATACAAATAAAGAGAAAAGGAAATATCTCTTCCTGAACATGTATCAAACTTAATGTCACATAATGATAGCATCTCAGCCTAAGGACAGTAGAAGTCATCCTTGGGAGATGCCAACGGGCAATAGGAGATACAGTGCTTGGAAGGTGCAAGAATGGTGGCCAAGGGTGACGAGGAAGATGATGGCTAATGCTTCAGCTTGTTCTAGAAGGAATGGTGTGAGTATATGGAATGGAAATACAGACATACATTCCCCATCTTATGAAGTTGGAGTGTTTGATTGCTAAACTATATTTGTAAATACACAAGGACTCTTATAGTGTGGGTGTTTCAACTGTGCACATCAGGGTTCCAATCATAGACTAATTTAAATACTGGGCCTGGTTCTGGAACAAAGACCTGTCAACTCTAAGGCTACGTCTAGACTACATCCCTTTTTCGGAAAAGGGATGTAAATTAGATGTATCGCAATTGCTAATGAAGCGGTTATTTAAATCTCCCCCGCTTCATTAACATAAAAATGGCTGCCGCTTTTTTTCGGCATGGAGCTTTGTCGGAGAGAAGCACCAGTCTATTTCATGAGGGATAAGGGATCTTTCGGAAAAGGCTTTATTTTTCTAAAGATCGGCGTCTAGACTGGCACTTCTCTCTGACAAAGCTCCGTGCTGAAAAAGTGGCAGCCATTTTTATGCTAATGAAGCGCGGGAGATTTAAATCCCCGCTTCATTAGCAATTATGATAGTCTAATTTACATCACTTTTCCGAAAAAGGGATGTAGTCTAGACATAGCCTAAAGGTGGTAACTGACAATTGATAAGAGATCTATATAGTTATACCCAATCTGTTCAGTAAGTAGCAGAGCAATAGCCGCCTTCTCTGCTGCTAATTCTAGGATATTCAGAGAGGTATATAACTTGCTCTTGAAAGACATAGCATATTCCCCCCCCTCCCCCCACCAAGTAGGACGCTTCTGACTTGAGACTTGTTCACATGTGGCATTCGCACATACCATCTGGGATGTAAATTTTAGTGTTTGCCAATATGACAAGCGCTGTCCATGTGGACCCCGCTGGTGCTTATAAAAAGATACCTGGTGCATGTTGATGATGTGCTGTTTTAAAGATTGCAACATTTTGGTTTTCCATCACGTACTCTCAGTGATCTGTTAAGCTGCTTTGGGGCTCCTAAAGTCCTCCAGACACTGAGTAGCTGTACGGTGTCTCTGTCCATGCTGTAACTCCTCTACTAAAGTGTTTTTGACTGTGACCTGAAAAGGTAATTGACTTGGCAGAGAGGCTACAGGCTAAATGTGCAGAAACTGTTTAGAGTCCCAGCTATAAAAGCTGGATTTTTGATGTGCTATCGTGAGGGGTACAAGGAAAAACTGAGATCTGCACCCGAGGAATTTATCTGAGTTCATTGACTTTAATTCGTGTAAGCTCCTGAACTGCTACAAACAAGTTTTAGCGATTACCATTTTGGGCTGCATTTGAGTTAGTAAATGTGTGCTGTATCCCTGTTAACGGTTAGTCCCTGAGCCATCCAATTCCTCCCCTCTTCATTTCGATTTGGGTGCTCTTCTGTTGGAGTATCTTAAGGTGTTTTCTATTACCTGCCATACATTCTTAAGGCTATGGGAAGTATGTGAAACACTCATCTTTTGCTGTCTCCATGGTGGGGAGAGCTGCCTTAGACTGCTTCTGAATTTTCCACTTAGGAAATTCGGAGAAATTAGTGAGGTGGCCTTGGCTGTCCTATGCAGTATTCTGTCTCCGGCATCTGTATCCATTATTTTGCCTAAGTGCTTAATCTTATTTGGCTTCTTTGTAGATACCTGGGGGCCTTGGCATCGATTCAGTATGCCACCTTTGGTATCAAACTAACTTTACAGTTTTTGTCCCAATTCCTATCTGCCGTTTATCCCCATGCGTTTTTGGACAGATTGGACTTGTGATTTGTGTTGCTGGTGAGATATAGTGATGAAACTGCTCTAGTTAACCTTCTGCTGCAATGCTTTTTCCTGCCATTTTAAGCAGTATCATTTTTTGGCTCTAGTCACTACACTTGTGGATCAAGCAGATGAGCGGGTTCAGGGGGTGGATAAAAATCAGTGCTTTTAAAAAATTAGATTTTGTATTAAATAATTAATAAAATTACATTTCTAATTAAATAAGTTCTAATTAAATCTCAACACGTGCTACCCCTACATTTTTATGAGACTGTAAGTCAGAGGTGAGGTGGAGAACCCTTTTCATCAGGGGCCACTGACCCACAAAAAAAATCAGTCGGGGGGCTGCACGCAAGTGAGAAGTGCACACACCCTCACTGACAGGAGACTTAAGGTGAAGGATAGGGAGAAAAGACACTCCCCACATTCCCCTCGCACACCATAGCCTAGGCGGGCACAGGCTAGTAGATTTTGTGTACTCTTGCCCCACAGTGTGGACAGTGGTGGGGCAGGAGTGCCAGCGCAGGCTCCCCAATGCTGAGGGGAGCCCCAAGCCTCGGCAGTGGGATCCGAGCAAGCAGGGGGCAGCATTCGGTCCCTGAACCTTAGGTTCCCTACCCCTACTGTAAGTGAATTAAGGTCTCCAGTCAAGCCTCCCAAAACCAGGACTCCCTCATCTGGCAACATCCATGGTCCAGCAGGACCACGGGTGTTCCTGGATCAGGGAGCCCTGGTGGCAAGAGGGCTGGTGGCTTGGAGCCTGGTGATGCTGGGTCTGGGACCAGCGCTGAAGCCCTGGTAGCACAGCAGGAGCCATGGCAGCCCCAGTACCAGAGCCGGGACATGGCAGCCATGGTAGCTGGGCCGGGGCCAGAGATGTGGCAGCTGCGGCAGCCCCGCTAATGGGGCTGGAGCCGGAGGTGTGGCAGCCCTGATAGTGGTGCCAGGGCTGGATTTGCAGCAGCCCTAGCAACGGGGCCGGGGTCAGGGACTCAGGAGCCTCAATAGCAGGGCTGGAACCAGGGCAGTCTGAGCTGCCAGGGCTGCAGCAGCCCGGCATGGGGAGTGGCTGGGGCTGGCAGCAGGAAGGGAGGTGGTATGGGCAATTGGTAGAGGGGAGCAACCTCTGGTCTGGCAAATTCTCAAGTTCGGGACTGGTCACGTCCTGAGTGTGCCGGATCAGAGAGGTCCAACCTGTTGCTCTTGCTGCTTGAAAGTTCTGGGCTTTCAATTTTTCTCAGAAGACTAAAAAGTAACATGTGCAAAGAAAGACACAAGCTGGTTAGGATTGTTTTTGTTCTGTGCTTACGTGGTGGTGGTGGACCTTGGCCAAGCATGACAAAGGAATTAGTTAAGATGTTGTCTTAAAGACAGACACAATCTATAGGAGAGGTTGGAGGCAACATGGGAAGGAAGAGTGGAGTGGACTAGAAAGAAAAAGGGAAGACATTATTCAGCAGGCACACAGCTTCCTATATTCCCCAATGCTTTTTTGCCATAGAAACTGTCATGGCTTCTGGGTGTAAGAGAAACCCTATCTGGGAATATTTAAAGAGATTCGTTCCCTGAGTAAAACATGAAAACGTATCAAGTGTAAAAAGTGCAATATGATGATGCAGGGCCAAGTTGCAAGAATGATCAATATAAAGGAAAACTGCTAACTGGGAGAAAATGATGTGGATATGGGTAAGTGGATCAGCTGGTTGTTAATTTTGCAATGCATCATTCTTCAAGTCTCAGTCTTTCTGTCTCTGCCTTTTAGTATAAGCGTGATTTGACAAGTAAATTCCCAAGCTGTTTCCTGCATTGGCTATTGCTAGAAAAATAAGTTTATCATAATCCTTATGTCTTGTTTAGTTAGCTAATTAGGTTTAGAATCTATCACTCAAGTATACAGTACAGAAAGCTGCAGTAAGAAATCTGAACTTGCCAGTTGCCACTGAGTATCATAGTATGTAATATAAAATAAAAATATCCCTTATTTTGCAACCTTGTAGCCACAGACCATAATGGTGATGCCCTAAGTCTATTCCTTATTTTACTTCAGCATAACTTAGCTCTTTTCCCTCAAAAACAGAAGTGCCAGTGAGTTAAATGGGGCTTACTCCAAAATTAAATGCACTCTTAGCTTTTTTTGTACCTTCATCTAAATCAGTGATTTTTTTTTGGTGATTTAAATAATGACTTAAATCAGTTATTTAAATTGCCTTGATTGAAATCAATCCACTCTAGATTGGATAGTAGGTGTCTGACACTTGTTTGTAAGTCTTTATGGGCAGAATCCAGTGTGATATCTAATACAAAGCCATTGTGCAACATCAGTCATCCTAGTATTTCTCTTTAGTATTTGCAGATTTTCTCTCTGTTCATCTTTGCTTGGGTGACTCCAGCCCATGTGGCTATTGCTACCTTTGACACATTCAGGAATGAGTATTTTTCATTGCAGAATGATTAGGGTGCTAATCACTAGGCTAGATTGAGGACACAAGTCAAACAGAATCGGTTAGAATTCTTGAATTTATTCTCAATATCTATTTCTTCCTGTGTGTCATCTGGTGTTGAATTAATCCTGCTATTCTTATAATGCCTCACTGCTGGCCAGGACTCACATTTAAATGTTATAGCAGGACAGTGGCCAAATTCTGATCTGGGGTGGGTGGGGGGGAGAAATGTTAAGCCCAATGCTGAGTCAGTGTACAAGAACTTTGTTGTAGAACTAATTCAGTGTGGTAGCATTATTTCTCAAATATAAAACACAACAGTTGCTTATGGAATTTGATTACCCATATAAGGGATGTAACACATTACTCTGGTATCTGGGGATTTGTTTTGGCTTCCAGAATTCTGAAAATGACTTTTTTAGAATGGATGAAGGCAGAGTATGAACTTGGGATTAGCTGTCTTAATGGAGCCGCTATCTTCACGAGCCTTTCCTTTCCATATTTTCTGAGGATCATTTGTTGACTGTTTCACAAGTTGCGTGATAACTTGGCACATGTTCTCATCTGCTGATGGCTCCTCATGTCCAGGCTGGAACATGTTTAGTGGTTCAATTTTGTAATGCTGGTTCCTTAATCACTTTCTAGTACAAGCGTTACATTGTAATCTGTCTGGCTTCTTTTCTTTTGAACACCTCAGAACTGCATGTTCTGGATATAGTAATAGGGAAAGTTATATATAAAAGCTCCTTTGCTTACTATGTGCATGATTGACCAGCTGATAGCATCAGTGTGAATGCAGAGCTTATAAAAAGTCTGGATTTGACCAGCCTTTTTCCTTGTTGTACAGCCCCTAAACTGCTCCTCAGAGAGGAAACCGAATTCCATCTAAAACCTGTAGTGCGAGAGAGAATGTTCAGTGTAGCCTAGAAGGCCACTCGGTTCCCAATAATAACGTTACTGTATTTGCCCTTTAGCTTTTGAATTTTGTTTTTCCTTAGATCAGTAAAACAGACTAATTCCTCCCTTGTCTTCAGGTCAGTTTCATTTTAGGTTCTCATGTGTTAGCATGTGGCAGCAATTTTAGGGATGCAAATATGAAAGAGCTTTTTGAAGTAGGAGGGCAGAGAAGAAACTCTTGTCAGTCCTTGTGGATTTTTTCCTAATCTTAAACTTGAGGTCACATTTGTTCGGATAGTGCCCCTTTAAATGTTATGTTTTGG
This sequence comes from Pelodiscus sinensis, assembly GCF_049634645.1. NCBI lineage: Eukaryota > Metazoa > Chordata > Testudines > Trionychidae > Pelodiscus > Pelodiscus sinensis. Next base: position 72,404,021 of record NC_134718.1, on the reverse strand, counting down.
CTTTCAGACCTAACTTACTGAATCTTAGTATCTCTCCTTGACAGTGTGGTGTTGGGTTTTTGCTTAACTTCTCACAACTCCCTTTTACTGTTGACTGTACAAGGCTGACCCAGTGGGTGCTGAAAAAGGCACTGCTTTGCTTGCCTTCCTGCTGGGCAGCCACTTCAGCACTGGACTGCTCTGTTGCAGGAAATCTCTGCTCCTGATCGTGGCTATCTGTAAGCTGCCTGAATCTGCTGCTTCCAAGTATGGTAGAGGGTGAGATGCAGCAGTAGTGAAGACAAGGGAAGTCTCCTGGGAGGGGTTGGGTGAGTTCTCAGCCATGGGAGGCACAGCGGGAAGGAAATGGCTCAAGTCTGAGAACTCAGCACCTTCTCCTACCTCTCCTTCCCTGCCACAGAGCCCTAGCAGTTTCCTGAAAAGCCAGGACACTGGCCAGTCCGGCAAGGCTAGAACACCTCTGCACTGGCCAGTGTTCTCCGGCAAGGAAGTATTTAGTACAAGTGTTAAATTGTCAGTGTGTGTCATTTCCATCCTGGTGTGAGTGCAGTTGTCTGTCAGTGCCTTTCTTTGCTGAGGGTGGGTCCTCAGGAAAACTTGAGGTTGGGGAACACAGGTCATGCTCTGCAGCCTGGCAAACTGAGACTTTAATTTCATGGAGAGGTTGTTAACTAAACTAAATCATAGCAACTGCACTCCACTTGTTCTGCTACAGCATCTTCAGTGGTACTCAAAGCATTTTACAAGCATTAGCAAATCAGTTTTGCCATCTCTCTGGGAGATGAGTTTTGTTGTTTCCATGACACATGTAGAAATGGAGGCAGTGAGGGCTGAAATGGCTGTAGCAGTCATGAATCAGATCCAGATCTGCTGATCCCTAGTTCTGTGCTTTGACCACCAGTCCATGCTTCCTTTATTACTTCACTGAAGAATTCAACTTGCTTTTGAGCTTAGTGAAGGAAAACAGAACTGCATGTAGTCCTGTGTGGTTAGGTATGCAAGTGCTATTTTTAGCAATCCCAATTAAGTAAGTCCTGGCTCTAGCTGTTGCTAAAATCCATGGAAGCAAAATTAAAACTTTACCTTCATCTCAGCCGCATACAGGCCAGTTGGCCCCAGCCATCTGACTCCCCTTCCTCCCCCTTTACATTTTAATCCTGGCAAAGCAGGATATAACTTTCACTTAGAAAAATTATCAATTCCTGCTTCTAAGGGAGAGGTTCAGGTGGGTGGAGGAAACATTGCTGCCCCTTCTGAGCTGCCTTGTTCAGGACTAGCAATTACTATCTCTGTACAGCTCTTCCCTCCAGTCTGTGGGGTGATTAGCTGAGCTGTGCTAGCTGTATTTCATTTTAGCATCCATAGCTCCTTGGCGGTGGGGAGGGGGAGGAGGAAGAGAGAGGTGAGGCTGCACTGGCTGACCCTGGAAGCCTCTGGCGGGTGGTGCTACTGCTGGCTGGCTTTGGGGATACTCCTGTGGAGACTGTGTTAGAGGGATGGCTGCTGGCCGGTAGGTCTCCCCTCCATCTGGGGCTGCGGGTGTGGCTGCTGGCCAGTGCTGTCCCTGCTCTCACTCCTGTCCGGCGCTAGGGCCTAGAGCCAGAGTGGAGGAGTTTGGGGCAGAGGGCCACTTACCTATGGCCGGCAATAGGGAGAGCTCTGGCCTCAACTGGCCACTCTCTTCCTGGTGCGGCTGCCCCCCATGGTCACTCTGCTGTATAACTGTCCCCTGTGTTCAATGCCCCTGGTGGTCATTGCAGAGCATAGCCGTCCCTGCTATCAGCCCCCTCCCTTTGAGTTGTGGAAAACAATTGATTTCTAGGCACATCCCATTTTCCTGGCCCAACCAAACCCTGACCTTGCAAATTTGGTGGTCCTCGCTCTTCTCATTTAGGAGTTCTTGAACAAATGGACTCGCGGACAGGCAGATACATAAATGCTCTAAAATAATCATTCACTTGTCCAGCAGCATTTGGGAGCAGGGATGTTAGACAGTGGGTAATAGAGTAGTCAACTAACTGCATTAAATCTTAGCAGTTAGTCTATTATACTACAGTCCTAGGGTGGGACGGCAGCCAGCACAACCTGGCCCCACTCCTGGGGAGCCCCCTGCCACCTCACAGCCAGTATGCTATACTATATTATAGTCCCTGGGGGTGGGACAGCAGCCAGTATCAGTGGCAGCAGTGTGGGTGCCAGGTGGAAACTGGTCTGTGAGGGGAGCCAGTTGAAAATCCAGCTCACCTTGCGGACTGGCTACTTGTCACCTCGTGCTGCTGCCACTTCTGGTACAGAAGCAGCAGCGTGGGGTGGCAGCAGCCCCTGTCTGCAGGGAATCCGAGCTCCCCACAGACAGAGGCTGACATGAAGCAGTTCTCTCTCTGTGGCGGTCCAGGCTGGTCATGGACAGAGGCTGCTCTGGCAGCAGTGCCTGTCTATGGGGAGCTCAGACCCGGCCCCTCCCTCCCCCCCATGGCTGAGCTGGTGCTGTGAAGCAGCCTCTGTCTGTGGTGAGCTAGGGCAGCAGCACAGGGAAGTTGGGGCAGGCAGCACCATGGTGCTGGTGCTGGGGGGGGAACTGGCTTTTAAGCCAGCACTGGCTCCTGCTTCCCCCCAAGGGGCGTGTGTGGGAAATGCGAGTAGTTGACTAGATTAACTGATAAACCTAGGCTTATCGGTTGTCTAGTCGACTACTCATTCACATTTCTAGTCGGGAGCCTAGCTTTGAGGAATCTTTCATTCCCATGTGATTTTTCTCCCCCCCCCCCCCCCCCCCCCCCGCAACTTAGGGGTGTCATCCAGTTAGTTTTTATATGTAGTCTTCCCTGTCTAGAAGGATTGGCTGGCTTGAAGGGTTTTTTTAGATGTGTTTATGGGTCTGATGGTGACCTGAAACACATTGTGAAGAGTCTTTTACTCCCTTTCCAGAAAAATTGAAGACTACTTCTCTGCCCACTGTCCGGTCAAGATTCTTTCATATCTCGTATCCGTGTTTGAACAGTGATCTTAAAGTTTGAAACATTGTAGTGGGACTAAAATGAGGTATGCTAGTTTGTAAAGGTAATGTAGAGTGAGAGGCCCCATGGAATTGCAAGCTAATGTGGCCTTGTAGAGAAGGGCTAGACAAACTGCCCACAAGGTGGGGGACACATGGTCCACTATAGTGATCAGTATAGTCCCTGGAAAGGAGCCAAGTCAATGTGTATATGTAAACAGGACATTGGACCAGTGTCGCACCAAGAGATTTCTGCTTCCATTCATTGTTCCTGTATTCATGATTGAACAGGGACTGAAACTTACTGTTGGGTGTAGGACAAGGCAGAAATAATGGAATGTTTGCTACCTGATACAATGATCTGTCCCCCTTTCTGTAATGATACCTAAATTAATCAGAGATTCTCTTGGATGCTGTGATGTGGTACCGAACCATTTCCTAGAAGTACACTGCCACTGTATCTAATCTTATTGTAAATGTCAGGCACATGGCCGGTGACCTTCAGTGCAAGAATATGTGGCCCAAGATGGTATTAGGAGAGCCACTGTGTTGGGAGTCATGATCAGGAGTCTTGGACTTTGTCTATGCTAGAAGAGGGGTTTACCGGTATAATTACTTCTACTGCGTCTATGCATTTCTGCCTGTGTATGTGCGCTTGTACCATCTTAGCTTATGATGGTATCAGCAGAATTATATCCATATCAGGGCTTTTGCCAGAATAGCTATGTCAGTTAAAACAAATTGTATCCTCAACCAGTGTAGCTGTATCGGTAAAACTTAGGTGGAAATCAGGCCTTCAGTCCATAATTGCTTTGCCGCCAGGACACGTAAAGGTTGGTATGGGAGATGAAATCTTCAAATGCAGAAGGCTTCTTCCTTGTCTACTGGAAGGCTAGTTGTGGTCAAATTCCCCATTTGGTGGCTGCAGTTCACTTGGGAGTGGGGTTCCTTAATTGCTTCTGTGTGTCATAGGAACTGTAGGATTCCTGCTCTTCCCTGGAAGCAAGTGAAACAATGATTTGCATAAAGCTGCCATTCCCGAGTTCCATGGTGAATGCTGCAAATACCTTATTGTCATATTATTTGATCAAAACTTCCCCGGACTAACAATAAATCCATCTGACCTGAGAACTCTGGAGCTGTGAGAGTGCTAGTGACAGAGATGACAACAGTGTAATTTAATGCTAAAGCTCCAACTCAGTGGCATCTTCTTGTGGGCTTCACACTGTAGAAATAAAGCTAACCCTCTTCTCCACAGCTAGAGGATTGCAGTCAGGGTCCTTACTGTATCTTTGGAAGAGATCTCGGTTGAAAGTGGCATAGTATAGTGAGTGTAGGACAGGGAGCCAAGAAGTCTTAAGTACTCATTGCATAGCTCTATTAAGACAAAACGTGCCTTTCTGCAAGGTAGGAAGCCTGTGGCTTGTGATATTCCCCTACGTTCTTTCTTCACTCCAGCCTGTTCTTGTGCTCTCATGCACAAGAAAGCTCTGATGGCCATTTTAGCCACAGGGGTTTCTTGCTTAAGAAACCCCCGTTGCCTGTCCACACTGCCTTCTTGCACAAGAGGGCTTATTCCTCGTGGGGAGAGGAATAACTGTTGCGCAAGAAGCTCTCTGTTCTGATGCTTTACTGTAAATTTACTTGCGCAAGAACGCACATGCAGTGCTGATGCTTCACAAGTTTTTGCGCAAGAATGGCTATTCTTGTGCAAAAAGCCTGCAGTGTAGATGTAGCCCTAGTGTGCGCACACTGCACTGGTAAAGTAGCTTCTGTTGGTGTCGTGCATCCATCTGTATGGGGGAGAGGTGATTTTTGCATCCCATACAATACCTCCCCAGGAACTGAAACACCAAGACGTTAAAGTCAATTGCAGCGTCCTCTCCTCAAACAGTCTAAACTCTCAGGCTAGATAACAGGCTCTCTGTTCTTTGGACATTCTGATTTCTGTGTCTTATTTTAAGCAGTTGCAAGAGTGTATCTTTGTTTTTGAAGCCAGGGCAAACTGTGGCTGCTTAATAGTTTGCCTGTGGTTGGTCTGTCAAACAATCTATTTTTGCAATCCAGAGATTTTACTCCAGATTGACACTGATTTTTTTTTCAGCTGGCTGCAGTGAATAAATGCAGCGTTTTATGGTAAATCAATGCCTTTGGTTTTCCACAAAATGCTGTCCTCAGAAAAATGAAATTTATGGTATTTCCAACAGCTACACTGAGTTACGAGTAAGTTCAATATTCACTTTGATTCACTTTCACAGAGTAGGAAAAATGAGACGGAGAATATCCTGTGTAACGTATGGCATGGTGCTTTTATTTTTAAGGTAGATGCATGACTTACAGTGGTACAAAGTTAAAATAGTTATTCTCAAATGAGAGAGGTGAGAAAGCAGTGTCTGATAAAAGGGTACAGAGTTGGCCCTGATTGTTTAAAAACCTTTTCTATTGAATCAACTGTTACCTACAGTATTTGGAACACTATTAGTTTGCTGATTGTCTAGCAACTGGTTCTTGAAAATCTTTGATTCTGATCTGATGCAATTGGATTTGCTTAGGCCCTGAGCCAGCTCCTTGCGGCCCATGCAACTGGTAAGTATAGCAGCTACTTATAGTGCAGAAAACAGCATAGCCTCTTAAACCCCTGTTGTCACTTGTAGTGGAGGAGAAAATTCTGCTTTTTCAGGAGGCATGTTGGTATCTGTGGTGGTTCGCTAAAGGATGATACTGTTGGATGTTACAAAACAGCACTTCAGCAGTGGACCATAAGTGGTGGGGGAAACTAGACTGCATTTTGGTCAGGTATTTGCAGTTCCCATATCAAGGTAAACGAAACTAATAAAGTATTAAAGTAAAACTGTAACACAAAAAAGGTGCTTCTGCCCGGATCTACTCCCCAAATGAAACAGCACAGAGCAGGTGGCTGACTCATGCAAGCTTATGTTCTGTAGTCCCTTTGAGCAGAACATTTGCAAAATTGTGTCAGTTCAGCCCAAGAGAGCTCTAGGAAAAGAACTGTAGTAAGATATTAAAATTACATCAAAGGCTTCGGGAAGCTTTAATGAGATCAGCCTATATTTATTTTCATGGTTAGGAGCAGAAATAATTTAAAAATGTTTATAATGTCAGGAAAATCTTCTGGAATGAAAAGATCTTGCATAAGATTGTCTCAGTTATTGGGTTTTGGGGTTTTTTTTAGCTTATACTTGGTTGATTCTATAAAAATGGCTCTTTATAGCTTGTGTTAGATCTGTGGTTGTGTGAAAAAGAGCCTGGGTTGATGCCTCCTGGAATGACACCCTCCCACTAGAGCAGTAAGGAGCAGTCCTCGCAGTACCAAACACTGATTTGATTTTGAAAAGGGGCTAACTACAGATTGGCTCTGCTTGCTTAGTTTGCTCCCCCACTTCTGCTGTACTGACACCAACAAAATAGTGGAATGATAAATTGCTGGGTAGAATGAAGAATGGGATTTGAGATTTTGGGCATCCGCTTTTGTATAAGGGTTGGAGCAGCTCCTTCTTCCCCTAGCGAGACGGTTAATGCTCTTTTCCTTTGAATTCAGTCTCCCTCTACTGGATTGCTGCATCATTGCATCCTGATCCAAGTTTCCTCTGCCTCTGTATGTGAGAGAAGCCTTATACTCTGCTCTTCATAACAGAGGTTTATAGAGTGGGGATTTCTTTATGCTGACTGCTGGGAACTTAGCTGGATTGGATTTTTAGTAATCAGTATTTGTTAACCCGTGTGGTTTGTTTTTTTTAAAGACTGGCATGCAGATTCTGTGCGCTGAATTTTGCATTGCTTCGAGTTCTGAGTGTCTTCACAGTGCACCCCAACTCCTCATTTTATCACCCCTTCCATTGGCTTTCCTTCAGGCTCGCAGAGAACATTCGTTCATATCGCCTGCCTGCCTATGCCAGTGGGACAGCTCCTACAATGCTCTTTTATAAGCATTTCTCAGTCTAACTGTTCCAGCCTTTTGCTGGTTTAACACCAGAGAGCAGAACAGGCAACCTGTCTTTTGTCAGCAGACGGTTCAAACCAATGGAATCTGCAGGAAAAGGTAAAGGTGAAATCCTCTTCTGCATGTTCCTCCATATGTATGCTAGAGCATATGCATGAACTTCTGGGGTGCTCCAGCGCTGGAGTACCCACAGAAAAAAATTAGCTGGTGCTTAGCTCCCGCTGGCAGCCAGTTCGCTCCCCTCTTTGGCAGCTCTCACACACTTGTAGCCCCCCACTGATTAATGTCTCTCGCCCTCTCCCCCCTACCCCCAGTACCTACCACCTGCTGCAGTCATCTGCTCTGTGGCATTCAGAAGACTCTGGAGGGATGGGGAAGAGAAAGAAGAGGGCATGCTTGGGAAGGGGATGGGTGGGGTTAGGACTTGGGGGAGAGGTTAGGGTGGGTGTGGGGTAGAGGGGTTGAGTATCTTCCTGGGCCCAGAGAAAGCTGATGCCTATGTGGTAATGCAGTGGCTCTCAACTGAAAGGATTTGTCTTGCGTACCCCCAAGTTTCACCTCACTTAAAGTACTAGTTTATAGAATCAGACATAAAAATCCTGATGTGTCCCAGCATGCTGTTACTCAGAAATAGCTGACTCTTATTTTTAACGATACTATTATAAAACAAAACTATTGGAATGTAAAGACGTACTTGCATTTTAGTGTGTTATATAGATACAGTGACAATATTTTCTGAATGCAAAATGGGGACACATTTGCCATGTCCACTGGCCCTGGAAGTCCCACCCCTGTGGACAATACTTCTGGGGTCAGAATGGACACATGACTGGAAGTAAAGCATATCATGTGATGCCTCTAAGAACTCCTCCCACTGTCCTCTACCCATAGGGATGGGTTTGGGCCCCATAGAAGCCCCCTATGCAACTATATTGCAATTGCATTAATCCATTAATCCAGGCCTCCCCTCAGAGGGGAGGGGATAGCTCAGTGGTTTGAGCATTGGCCTGCTAAACCCAGGGTTGTGAGTTCAATCCTTGCAGAGGCCATTTAGGGATTTGGGGCAAAAATTTGTCAGGGATGATACTTGGTCCTGCTGTGAAGGCAGGGGACTGGACTCAATGACCTTTCAAGGTCCCTTCCAGTTCTAGGAGATAGGCAATCTCCATTATAAAAAAACTTAGGGCCCCATGACACTGCAGAGCTAGGGGGTCTAACCTCAATTCAAGATGAGATCCAGGATCTGAGACCTATTACTTTGCAGTGTACATGCAGCTGGTGTGCCCTCTAAGCTGCATGGCAGTACTGCTTCACAGGTGATTAATCAGCCCCCACAGTCAGAGGCTTAGGGCTCCATGCATGGAGCTGACTGACTTGGCAGGGCTGATTAATCACTTTTGCTGCTGTACAGCTTAGAGGGAACACTGGATGCAGCCCCATCTGACTCCAGCCTTGGAGTCCTCCAGAACTATCCCACAACTTCCTTAGTTCTCTTAATGGATGATGCTTACCGGTTCCAATTAACTGGGAATGAGATGTGGCTGGAGCAGCTCTCCACCTGCTGTGGGTAGGGGGCTGCTCCTCCAGCCCTGCAGAGAGCCCGCTGCAGACAGGGGTTGCTCTTGTCTGGAGCAGCCCCTGTCTGTGGGGGACCTGGGATCCTATAGGCAAGGACTGCGCCAGAGTCCAGAGCAGCCGCTCTCCATGGGGAATCCAGCCTGCTGTGGATGGGCTGCTCCGGAGGGGGCTGGAAGCCAATGGCAGCCCCAGTGTGACCTAACATTAACCGGATAAGCAATTAATGGGAATTTCCATCCCTAATGAGATGTACTGCAACTGCATTTTTTGAAGTTACTGCAAAATTAAGTGTCCTCTGTTTCTAGGAACCAGAATGACAGTACTGAACTAGCCATGACAGTTGCAGGGTGAAGACCATGTCACTAACCCTCACCATTACTGCTTGGAAGGTCCATTTCCCATGGAGCTGGGTTATTTTATTTGTAGAGCTACTGAGAAATGTCTGTCAATACCATGATGGCAATGCCTATGGTATGTAAATAATACCTAATAATAATTGCCAAATGAGACCACTTCCCAACCCGCTTACAAAGGGCCTGATCCAGTTTAAACTTTAAGCTAGGATTGGGCCCAAAGCAATCTGTTGACATTACCCAAGAAGATCCAGTTAACATTTAGTCGCCCTTCAAACATACAAGGGACGAATCAGTAAAAGCCCCACTGCCCGATTGATAGAGGTGATTTTTGAAGAAAATTGGAGACCCTTTGAATTTGCTTCCGACAGCAGCACTTTCTCTCACTGGTCATGGGATCTTTAGCATTTGTGTGTCAGAATAACTCAGAAATGAATCATCACAGCTAACTCCATTCAGGTCTAGGCAACGTGCAGCCCAAAGACAGAAAAACAGATCCCTTGAAACTGGAAGTCAAAACATCTCACCTCTTCCCAGAACTCACAAAGGGCTTGTTTACCCAGACTCACAAGTCATGCCAACCCTCTCTGTTAGAGACATACATCCTGCTTCCCTGTGGATCCACCAAGTGTTTTCACATGGCATCTGAACACGCTGTTTAAATCATCAACTGCTTGGATCAGGAAGTCTCTCAAATAGTCTGTCCATCATCCACACCAGAGTGATACAGTGATTTCACTGCTGTGGTAACAGACCCGATCTCTCTGTGGGCTCTTGTGGAGCAGCAGAAAGCCCGGGGTGGTGTCTCAGGGGTGAGGCCCAGGGGTGCCTCTAGTTCAGTGGTCCCCAAACTTTTTGGCACATGGACCTCCTGGATCAATGTAAACCTTTCTACAACCACCAGTTGCTAATGGAAACTCACCTTAATTACATAATTACACCCTAGCCGGTTTTGCTAGTGCTGCAGGTAGGGAGAATGGGTTAATTTAAATTATTAAACCGATTAAGTGTGTTAACTTTCTTATGTTACTTTATCAAACTTCATTGTAAATAAAGTAAAATATTAATTTATGTCCCACACAAAAGGTTTAAATGTTTTCTTTATGGCAGATGTGGGGAAACTTTTTTGGTTTGGGGGCCACTGACCCACAGAAAAATCATTTGAGGACCACGCAGGTGAGAAGTTTAAAAAAAAAAAAAAAAACCCCTCCAAAAACCCGCAACGCTCACTGATGTGACCCCCAACTGAGATACTTCAGTCTGTTGGTGCTCCAGCCCCATGGGATGAGGGGAAGGAACAGGCCAGATTTACTTTTGAGGTTCCAGAGTTAGTGAATTTTGTGGACCCCCTTAGGCTCTGGGGTAGGGAAAAAACAAGGGGTTGAGCGTAGGGGACAGGGCTGCCAGTGAGTGGGATAGGCAGAATGTGGGAAGGAGGTGAGATAGGAGGTAGGGTGCAGATGGGATGAGAGTAGGGGGTTTGGCCAGGTGGAGGGAGCAGCAGTCATGTAGTGTGCAATGTGTGGCCAGGAGTGAGGGTGGATGCAAGAGCAGCGTGGGGGTAGGTGTCTGGCCAGGGGGTTGGATGCAGGGGCAAGGGGGAGTGTAGGGTTATGGTGTTGGGGCCAGGAGTGTGGGTGCAGGAGCAAGGGAGGGGGAGAGTCCAGCCAGGAGGGAGTTGGTGCAAGCTTGGGTTGCAGGGTCGGGGGGGCGGGAGTGAGTAAGGGGGACTGGGGTGTGGGGGTCTGGGCATGAGGGGGAAGCTTACCTGGCTTCGCGCCCCCTAGCACTGGGAAAGCTTCTCGACAGTGTGTCACTGTGCTGCTTTTCCGCCACTGGGGTGGGAGCTCAGCCCCCCCACACACACAGCGGGAAGCCCGTGTAGCCCCGAGGCTGCAGCACCAGCTCTGGCTTCCTGCTCAGAGGCACCGGAGGGGGGCTGGGGAGAAAGCCCTGAGCGTGCCAGACCAGTTCAGAGAGGGCAGCTCTGTGTGCTGCCATTCTTCTGGAGGAGTGTGGGGGAGAGAGCGGAAGCACCCCGTGCTGAACCCAAGCATGTCCCATCCCACAGTGCCCCAGACAGGCTCTGCATGGCCCCTGCCAGGGCTGAGGCGACTGCTCCAAGGCACTGAAGTCTGGGAGCGGCTGCCTCTAACCTGCCCAGTGCACCCCCTCCCTGCCCCCCAGCAGCAGCCTCTATAACAGAGAACGAGGAGGTGGCTGCAGTATGGCTGGAGTTGGGCCCCCATGTGCCAGAGGCAATCCCACCGACGGAGGGAGGAGGTGGTTGTGGTACAGCCGGTCCAGAGACCCTGTGCGCCAGAGGCAGTCCCATGGGGTTGGGACTGCAGAGTGCGTATGAGGGGATGGGGGAGGATCAGCCACAGTGGGTGGAGGAGTGTTGGGGGCTTGCTGGGTGACAGTGTGCACTGTGCCCAAGGCATGCTCTGGACTCTAGCTTCTGATCAGCTCTGGAAATCGCGTGCCACTGGGAGTCGTCTGGCTGCCCGCTGGCAAAGCACTCAGGGAGCCACCTGCGTGATCTGGAGTGGGTGAGGGGAGGCTGTTGCACTAGTGTGTGTCCCTGTGTGGCTGTCAGCCAGGAAGGGAAATGGCAGTGCACAGAGCCATTTCTGGTTTGCTTCTTCCAAGCTGGATCTGGCGGGGCTTTCCAGGACATGTAACTACTTGATGGGGACAGGGTATTTAAATTCAGGACTGTCCTGAAAAATCCAGGACACACACACACACACACACACACACACACACACACACACACACAGAGCAATATAAACAAGTCATGGTCCGTATGAAATTTTAGTTTGTACCGACTTGTCTAGAGATTTTTATGTAGCCTGTTTACAAGTAGGCAAATGTCATCTAACTCCATCTAGCTCCTACCCCTTTGAAGACTTGTATGTACCCCCAGGAGCTCATGTACCCCTGGCTGAGAGCCATTGTGCTAGGGTAGCTTTCCACTGAGCTGCCATCTTTGTTAGTGAATGGCCGTGGCAGTTCAGATAAGCTGTGATCCTACAGTCAGAGCCCCATATGTGACACAGAGGGTTGCAGTGACTGAAAGTATTTTCACCCAGGGCATTTTAGGGCTAGAAAATATTCCCAGACGCTAAACTGAGCCCTTGTAGTTTCCTGAAAATTCAGTCTGCTGTAGCGAGTGGCATTTTTCTGTCCCTGCCCGATGGTTGTGGACTGAATCAGGAGTGAATAGCTGAGAACGCTGAGGTGCTAATGACTCACTAGAATGTTGGAACTAGGCTGAGATTTGTTTGGTAACCTCTGTCATTCCCTGGGACAGGATAGGAGTATCTCCTGAGGCCATGTGTATCCTTGCCACACTGGAGATCGATCTTCTGGCATTCAGTTTAGTGAATCTAGTAAAGACCTGCAAAATTAACACTGAAGCTATGTCTCCACTGCCCACCCGCTCTTGTGCAAGAAGATTTACAGTACGGTGTCGGAAGACAGGGCTTCTTGCGCAAGAGCTATGCTCTTTTCTAACAGATGTAAGCCCCCTTGTGCAGGAGCTCTTGTGCAAGAAGGCAACGTGGACGCGTGTCAGGGGTTTCTTGTGCAAGTAAGCCCTATGGTTACAATAGCCATCAGAGCTTTCTTGTGCAAGAGCGTGTCCACCCTGCCATGGATGCTCTTGTGCAAAAGCACATGGCAGTGTGGACGCAAGAACCTGCCAGTGTAAGACATAGCCTGAGGGTGCCCCCTCGCGAGGAGTAAGGGAAACTGATGGGAGGGAGGACAGCACCAAGCCCGGCTTAAGGTATGTCAACTCCAGCTACGTAAATAACATCGCTTGTATTGCGTACCTTGACCCCACCTTCCAGGACTAGTCTAGAGTGTCTCCAACAACAAGAGTTACAGCTTCATGTCAAACATCCAGGCCTGGAAGCCTGAACCCAAGCCACATTGTTAGAGGGGATTCTAAGCTATAATGCGCTAACCAAAAGGGGAATGAATCACTTCAGTGGACTTCTTAATGTCATCATGTTTACACTGTTCTATTAAATCTAAAATTAGCAGTACTGGAAAAATATAAACTGATGAGCTCCTAAACAAGCCTTTTGATTTCAGGGCCAAATTAGCTGTAAGTGATGTCACTGCATAATTCCAGTCAGGCCTCTTGCTTTGGTTTATGGTGCCCGAAAACCCTAAATCAGTCTTGAACGCACATCCCATTTTTTTTAAAACCATAATAATATCATTCATGTTCTCTTGAGTGGGACTGATATTTGCTGAGGCACTGAAGGATTCATCCAAATTGAATAATATTTTCTCAGTCCAGCTGTTTGAAGTAGAATGAAAATGCCTTGTATCGAAAGAACAGATGAATCCTCCACTTAAACAGGCAATTCTTCAGGCTGTTGTGTTTGTTGTGAAGCCAGGAAGTATTTTTGCCAACTTGGGAGGACAGAGGTCATCACAGATTTTCCTTCAACAGCTCAAATGACAAAAGATAATGTAAACTCGGAGTCTTGGACATTCTTATACCTAAGGAGAAAATTAAACACTTTCCTTTTTTTCTGGACCAGTGCTACCTGAGACACATGAACTCTAAATGATATACAAAGGATACCGCAGAAATTTCAAGGGATTTTTTTTCTCTCTGTCCTCTCTACCAGTTTATGCTTTTTTAAATATAAATTTCTGGGGACATGTAGGAACTCTGCCTTTTTCCTTTTGGAAATTAAGGCTAGTGGAGCCACTAGTAGTTCCCTGGGCACAAAAATGGCAGCTTGTAAGTATTAGAAATCTTCCCCATAGATAAAGAATGTTATTTCAGTGACATGAAGTCTGACCCTTTGATATGGCTCCTCTTAGGAATTCATTATTTTTCTAGCTTAAAAATCTCAGAACCCTACAAGAGGATTTGGGGGAGCAGTTCTGGATCTCCCTCAGATTCATTCCACATGATTATCAGACATCCTCCAATTCCAAAGTGATAAGCACCAGTAGAGATTAAGCTTCTGTTACCTAAAGATTCAGCCCTCTGACATGGCGTATGTTTTTGTTTTGTTTAATTCAAGATATCTAGTATTAGTCTTTTGCCATACTCTTCTGTTTCTCCATGGTTCTTCTTGAAGAGACATTGTCCAGAACCTAAAACTAGCAGAGTGTTTCTATGAAATTAGAGAAATATTTTTTCAATACACAAGCATTTTTCTGCACCCTGAGCAATACTATATCCTACCATAAGAAAGTGAAACAGACAAGGAAAATTTACAAGACTTCCATGGTTGGCACTGAAAAACAGTGTAATAAATTAGAAAACCCAGACATTTAAAATCTAAGATGGTAGCTGCAATATATGTGAGGTCACCTAACAAGTTTCAATATGAATTTGAATTTAAGATCACCTCTGTTTTTATGCTTCCATTCACACTCCAGGAAACAAAGTAGTGTCACAGCATTATAGATACCTAAGCTAAGATTTTGGAAAGAGATACTTGATTTTTAAATGTCTATTCCTGGGGACTCAAATTGAGATACCTGTTCAAGAGGGGTTTCCAGAAAATATGAACTGCATGTCATTTAAAAACCACTTGAAGGTATTCCTTTGGACATCCAAAATAAAATTTCAACCACGAGATGAGGTTTGGTTGCTGGGACCACCTTGAAACTTTCACTTGATGTGCTACAATACTGAGATGAAATGAGGTCTAGAACAGTGTTTCTTAAACTGTGTTCCATGGCACACCGTTGTGCCGCGAGGCAATTGGAGGTGTGCTGCAGAAAACATCAGAATTCAAAATGGCTGCCTTTAAAGGGGCAGGCGACCTTTTTCCCCCCTCAATAACTTTCCCCCTGACCCTTCCCCCACCACCTTTTTTTTTGGGGGGGGTCGACGCGATAACAGATGAGTCCCCCCCCCCCCCCCTTGCCCCATAACTCCTCTTCTGCTCAGTGGCGGGGTTACTCTAAGCAGCCACCGGGGCCTAAGGCTAAGTTTTGAGGGGGCTGGAGCACATGACCTACGAGGAGAGGCTGAGGGATTTGAGCTTGTTTAGTCTGCAGAAGAAAAGAGTGAGGGGGGATTTGATAGCAGCCTTCAGCTATCTGAAGGGAGGATCTAAAGAGGATGGAGAGAGGCTGCTCTCAGTAGTAACCGCTGGCAAAACGAGGAGCAATGGTCTTAAGTTGCGGTGGGGGAGGTGTAGTTTGGATGTTAAGAAAAACTATTTCACTAGGACGGTGGGGAAGCACTGGGGTGGGTTACCTAGCGAGGAAGTAGAATCTCCATCCCTAGGGGTTTTTAAGTCCCAACTTGACACAGCCCTGGCTGGGTTGATTTAGTTGGGATTGGTCCTGCCTTGGGCAGGGGGCTGGATTCGATGCCTGAGGTCTCTTCCAGCCCTAGGATTCTATTGAAAAGATCACTCCCCAGAGATAGAGTGCTGGGACTGTCTCGACTCCTCTTAGGTGACTCTCAGCTGACTCTCAGCTATCCCATCTCCTTCTCCAAGTTGCCCACCTTGTTTAAAACTTCATCCTTGTGGTTGAGTCCACCATCTCCAGCCCTCCCCCGCACCCTGAAAAATATATGCAGGGCTCTTGGCCGTGAAGATGGGGTTGCTGCTAAGTATAGTGTCCAGCTCCTTGTAGTAGTGGTAGGTCTTTGGCACAGCACCAGAGTGGCAGTTCGACTCCCTTGCCTTCTGTTGCATCTGCTTCAGCTCCTTTTGTCTTCACACAGCACTGATGTGTGTCCTGTTTGAAGCCCTTATCCACCATGCCACAAGAAATCGGAGTAAATTCCTATGGCTGGAGCAGAGCTGGAACAGCACAGCCTCCTCTCCCCAATAGAACCAGTAGATCCAACAGCTCAGGTTTGCCCCAAGCAGGAGAGCATTTGCTGCATAGAGCTGCCATGGTCAGCTAAGATAATGTGATGTGAGCTGTCCATGCTGAGCTAAAAGGAAGTGATATTTCAAAAATTCCCATGTCTCGAAAGAGAATGGGGTGGATGTCTGTGCACCTGGGTGCAGGGCAGTGGAGTTCAAATTGCTGACCAGAGTAGTCAAATGGACATTGTGGAACATCTCTTGGAGGCCATTTACAGCGACATGACATAAAGCACAGTATCTATGCTGACATCTTGTCGATATAACTTTGCAGCAAAAAGCGCGACATCTCTTATCGAGATGGTTTTATTTTGTCAGCAAAGCAAGAGGGTTTTTTGGTGGAAAGAGCATTGTAGTGTGTCCACCTCCCAGTCTTGTGTGTTGACAAAAGCTGACTCATCAAAAAAACCTCTGCAGTCCAGACAAGGATGCTGCTTGATCAGTGAATTGATCAGTAGCTGTCAGTCCAACAACATCCCCTTACATAAAATCCACTTAAAGAAAAGTGGCCATACTGGATGTCTATTTTTAAATAACATAAGAACGGCCGTACTGGGTCAGACCAAAGGTCCATCCAGCCCAGTGTTCTGTCTGCCGACAGTGGCCAGCACCAGGTGCCCCAGAGAGGATGGACCGAAGACAACGATCAAGCGATTTGTCTCCTGCCATCTCTCTCCAGCCTCTGACAAACAGAGGCCAAGGACACCATTTTATCCCCTGGCTAATAGCCTTTTATGGACCTAACCTCCATGAAATTATCTAACTTCTCTTTAAACTCTATTATAGTCCTAGCCTTCACAGCCTCCTCTGGCAAGGAGTTCCACAGGTTGACTACACACTGTGTGAAGAAGAACTTTCTTTTATTAGTTTTAAACCAGCTACCCATTAATTTCATTTGGTGTCCTCTAGTTCTTCTATTTAGGGAACTAATAACTTTTCTTTATTGGCCCTCTCCACACCACTCATGATTTTATAGACCTCTATCATATCCCCCCTCAGTCTCCTCTTTTCTAAACTGAAAAGTCCCAGTCGCTTTAACCTTTCCTCATATGGGACCCAAACCCCTAATCATTTTAGTTGCTCTTTTCTGAACCCTTTCCAAGGCCAAAATATCTTTTTTTGAGGTGAGGAGAACACATCTGTACACAGTATTCAAGATGTGGGCGTACCATAGTTTTATACAGGGGCAGTAAGATATTCTGGGTCTTATTTTCTATCCCTTTCCTAATAATTCCTAGCATCCTATTTGCCTTTTTTGACCACCGCTGCACACTGCGTGGAAGTTTTCAGAGAACTGTCCATGATAACTCCAAGATCTTTCCTGTCATAACCAAATTAGCCCCCATCATACTGTACGTGTAGCTGGGGTTATTTTTCCCAATGTGCATTACTTTACACTTATCCACATTAAATTTCATTTGCCATTTTGTTGCCCAATCACTCAGTTTGGCGGGATCTTCTTGGAGTCCCTCACAGTCTGCTTCTGTCTTGACTATCCTAAACAGTTTGGTATCATCTGTAAACTTTACTACCTCACTGCTTACCCCTTTCTCCAGCTCATTTATGAATAAGTTGAAAAGGATTGGTCCCAGGACTGACCCTTGGGGGACACCACTAGTTACCTCTTTCCAATCTGAAAATTTATCATTTATTCCTACCCTTTGTTTCCTATCTTTTAACCAGTTCTCAATCCAAGAAAGGACCTTCCCTCTTATCCCATGGCCATGTAATTTACACAAGAGCCTTTGGTGAGGGACCTTGTCAAAGGCTTTCTGAAAATCCAAGTAGACTGTATCTACTGAATCCCCCTTATCCGCATGTTCGTTAACCCCTTCAAAGAACTCTAATAGATTAGTAAAACAGGATTTCCCTTTACAGAAACCATGTTGACTTTTGTCCAACAAATGATGTTCTCTGTAAATATCTCTGTAGCTCGCTTCAAGGCTTTGTTAACTCCTTGTTTCCTGTCTATGGATTAATTTTTCTCTCTTAAACCCTTTCTGTTTACAGATTGAGTGTACTCATACTCTATCCTTCTGATCAGGTTCAGATAGACCCCTTGCGGAAAGAAGACTCTGAGTGACTTCCAATATCATGTTTGTTCAGTTGGCTTGTCAAAACAATTTCTTTGCTGTCTTCACCAGAGCAGGACCAACTTAGCATGAGGATAAAAGCTGTTCTCCATCTGCTTTGTGAGTCACTAATTATAAGCTGATGATAGAAACTAACTTTTGAGTTAAGACTGATTTGTTCCCTGTAATTCAAACAGTCATGGTAGTAATACTAATAGCTTATAGCTAATGGACTGGGGTGGGGGTAGGGTGTGAATGGGAGTTGAAATTGAGGAATCTGGATTCTGTATCCAATTCAGTCCCCATGATTCTGTGGCTTTGGGCAAGTCATTTAAACTTTGCTTTTGGCTTTCGTTTGGGTAAAAGGGGATCGTGCAGTAATATTGAGCTTAAATGAATGAATTTAAGCATTTGAAAGTCCTACAAATGGTAAGTATTTTCTTATGTATTCTTGTTTACAGGCACTGGGATTCTTTAAGTAAAATTTATGAAATAGCAAACTGACTGCTGCTTAAATTCACAAAGTTATTTGGATTTCAGATATTGTGCCATCAACTAAAGGGGCTTCATTTGAAGGGAAGGAAGAGTAGAGATTTGTAAAAGGTGGTTGTAGGGAACAAACCCACTCTCATTAACATGATGAAACTCCTATTCTGCTGTGACAGATCAGACTAAAAATATCCTTTTGCGTTCTCCCCACTTGTATATTCCCTGAATCTAGAATGGTACCCTCACTAAGGCCTTGTGGTGTCCCTCCTTGTGGTACATCTGTGTGGACTTGGGGAAGAAAGGAACCCAGGGGAAGAGCAAATGAGCCAGTCCAAGAGAAACTTGAGGCAGCAACCAGCCGTCTCATCAGGGACCATAATGCTATCTTCAGATGCTTGCATAGAAAGTTGGTTCTCTTCCGATTGGCTGCTGGCTCCAAACCCTTCCTTTAATTTCTCTCCAGCTGCCTTTTAAGTTCTTCCATCCAAAACCTAGTTGATTTAAAATAAATGAACACAAATTGTGGAGCAGGGGGCGTGTGAGAGAATTGTTTAACTAACTAATGTTATTGTGGTAAAGAGTTATTGTGTTGTAATCCTTTCCTCCCTCCTCTATCCTGTCTACTGTATCATAAACATTTATTTATATTCCTGTAGCACCCAGGAGGCTCAGTGCTGGGTGCTGGCAAACACAAAACAAAGACACTTAGAACTTACACTATAAGAATGAGAGGAGACAAGAAGTGGATACAGACAGAGAATACAAGGAAGCAGTGAGACAACACTGGTTATCTCGATAGGGGGTCTTGGCACACGATCAGCCTGTTGTCCAGTTTTGGGGCCTTTGGACCTCTAGGTGAGACCGCAATTCAGATGTGCACTTTATGCAATTGCAAGAGATTACAATAAACTCATGTGGAGAAGTGGAAATGGTATGGTCAGCTGTCTGGAATCCAATGTCCAGGAGATACCGTGGAGGTGCTATCCAAGCAACATTCGGCAAGAACACAATAGGATCTGGCTGATAACCCCTGGGTCCCAAGTAGCTGGAACCTGTTGCCATCTGGGGAGAATCAGTCAGAGCACTGGACTGGGGGAGTCCATTTAGAAATCAAAATAACTGCATATAAGGCATTGATTGCAAAGCATTGTCCACAGCCAAGTGGAGTCCTTGGTGCATTATAGGGCAGTGAGTTTTCCCGTGATGTTGTGTAGCCTTTGGTCTTACAGATGTTGTTTGGATTGCCAAATGGCATAAAAGGAGTTTAAATCTCAGTTAGAATACCATGTAGGAGAGTGCTGAATGGGTCCCTGCTTAGTTATGCCAAGTTCCCTACTGCTCTCGAGACTTGCCTGAATTCAAAGTTGTGTTCATACTTGCTGCTCTTTTGACTTGATCATAACGTAACCGTCAAAGGTATGGACTAGCCAGTTTACATCAGGCTTATCCTTGCTTGCCTAAATTATCCACTGAACAGTTTTAAATAGCTGGAAATGCCATTGTGGATATTTATGCCAAATTAAACATGTCTCTTAACTTTGGAGATCTAATCCAGTCTTTTGCAGCATTCTGCCATATCCTGTCAAAAGCTGAGCCTTTAATCAGTCCAGAGCAGTAATTGACACTGAAAAGTCCAGAGTCAAATGAAGTCCTTTAAGATATTTGGAAGTGCATGAGTGTGTGTGCTGCTGCATTTGGCTTAGCAATTTTAAATCTCACTCTTAGAGCAGGTTTCTGTAAATGTCTGTTCCCTGGCAGTTAGAATAGAGCAGGAAAAGGGAGCAGAAAGATTGTACCATATGTTCTCAAAGTAAAGGTGGAAACATAACTTTAGAGATTCAGGGCTTGCCTATACTGCCATTTGACTGTAACTTTTTTGCTCAGGGGTGTGGAATTTCTCCTACCCTGGGTGCAGCAAGTTACAGCGCTGTAAAGAGCCCGTGCAAACCAGCTCCTAGCACCATTAGGTACTCCCCTCGTGGAGGTGGCTTACCTACAGCACTGGGAGAGTTGTCCACACTGCCACGTGAAAGCACGGCTGAGCTGGGCACCACTTACCACAGGTGGCTTCTAGGTGGTGGTGCAGGTGGCTAAGGCAGGCTCATCCCTATCCTGGCCCTGCACCACTCCCCAAACAGCCAGCAAACTCTCTTCATCCCTTCCTGCCTCTGCTCTGTGGAGGTAGAGTACTGGGTGGAGGGAGGGGCACTCTGACATCAGCACCCCCTCCTCTTCTCCTGTGCCCTGCATAGCAAGCAGGAGATTCCTGGGGTTGAGGGGCACCTTCAAGGCAGAGGGCAGGAGCAGCACAGCAGTGCTGAGAAGGGTAAATGAAGGGCCAGCACTTGACAACCTCCTGGCCAAACCTGTCAGGATCACCTGTCAGAGGTTTCAAAAGATCTGCCAGTAGATCCCGATCTACTGGTTGGTGACCACTGGAATAGCCTGTAGTTGGAGAATCCCTTTTCACACACGCGTCTGAGACTTTTTTTGTTCTGTATTTCCACAGTGGGGTTCTGGTACATTGATAGGACTCTTAAATAGCTCTAGACAGCTTACCAACAAGGCCAAAAAGCTTAGCATCTTAAAAAAAAAAAAAAAAGTCTTTCCAGACCTTGGATGGGAGAGTGAATTTCAGAGCGCATCTGTCAGCAGCCCCCTATTCTGTTCCAAGGGAGCTGCAGTTCAGACTCTTCCACTGAATACCAGCTGTGACACTATGGCATAAGAGTCTCAGGTAGGGTGGTTCCTAGCAATTCTGAGCCTTAGGGCAGAACGGATACCTCACTCTAGCCTTTGAGCTCTGAGAAAAGAATGAAGCCATGTCACAAGAGCCCTATAGAAATACAAATGATCAATAATATGGCACTTCTCACCCAGAAATCTCAAAGTTGAGTAAGTATCACCTTTCACTTTAGGCAGGGAAATACAGGTAAAATGACTTGCCAGAGATCCACAGTCTGAGTCAGTGGCAGTGCTGGGAATAGAAAATAGGTCTCCCAGCCTAGTCCTATGTGGTGTGCTCTTGTTTGTGGTCACTTCCTGCATAGGATCAGATTTTACCTCTCTCTAGAACAGACTTTTTGGTGAAAAACTTGAACTTCAGATGCCCTGGAACAAGCCTGAATTTACAGAAAACTGACCGCCAAAATTGGTCTTTGTTCCTTTTAATTGACTTTAATTATAGCCATTTGCCATGCATGTCTATAGACTATACCCTAGTTTAGTTTTCATTAGACAGATATTGTAGTACAATAATTACCTATCATCCCCTAATTACCTTTCCCTGAAGCAGGAAGTATTCAAGCTTGGCTGTAGATGTATTGTAGTTCAAATTGGAAACATTGTCAAAATGAGTAGAAGGTCCATCCTTAAGATCTGGTTGACTGAGCTGACCTATTGGCAGCAATGAAAACATCTCAAACTTCATAGACAGTTGTGTGTAGATGGTTGAGATACAAAACAGATACACCATTGTGTATCTGGGAAATCTGTTTTGTTTAATTTCATAGTCCCAGAATTGTGTATTTAATAAGTCATGTGGATCACTTTGGTAGTGTAAACATCTCCACTGCAAAGTATTGATGACTTTTATTTTTAAATCCCCATCCTCAGCTTGATGTCCCCAACAAACTTTAGCACTGTTAATTTGATGTGTCCCCCTTTTGCTGCTGACCTTGTGCAGTCCTTGAATTGGAGTTTAAGTGTCTTTTGAATTCTATTGGTAATATTGAAGGAAGCTCTTTGTGAATGATTTGAGGAATGAGGATTTTAAATATGACTTGTCCCTTCAAATGTTACTGAAACATGTGGTGCTTGTTAAGCAATTTGAGCTCACTGGTCAGAAAATCCTATATCCCTAGGGGAAAGCTGCTAATGGGAGGGAAGATCTCCTGTGTCTAATTTGTCCATAAGACTTGTACAGTCTTCCCTACTCATGATAATTTGCTATGAAGTCTTCCATCACCACGTATGTTAAGATCATCTTCAGCATCAAAGTGCCTCTAACATCCTGTCTCAGAAGGGTAGCCATGTTGGTCTGTACCTGCAGAAACAACAAGGAATCCTGTGGTACCTTAAAGACTAACAAATTAGAAGTTTTCATGGGTAAAAACCTCTGGGCCATAAGGTAGGGAATGGCTGCTTAAAGCCAGAGCCTGCTGAAGTAGAGGTCATCAGAGATTGACCAGTTCTAGTGGGGTACGATGAGAGGTTTGGGCCCCACTTTAGCTCCATTGCCGCCTCATCGCCGAGCTGTGCAAGAAGGGTGAGCCAGACCAGGTGGTCTGGACCGAGCTGTGCCAGAAGGCTTTCTGTGCACTGAAGGAGACATTGGGTGGGGTCTCAGTTCTGGTAAACTCAGACTTAGACAAGCCCTGTATGGTATTCACTGACGGCTCAGACATAAGGCTAATGTAGGTGGACGGAAAAGGGGAGACACCCCTCATTGTGTACTTGAGCAAGAAGCTGCTTCCTCAGGAACAGAACTACGCTGCCGCAGAGAGAGAATACCTGGTTATGTTCTGGGCCCTTAGAACACTGCAGCTGTATCTAATTGGGTGGCATTTCATGGTGTACACTGACCACTCTCCCCTGACCTGGCTGCACCAAATGAAAGGGCCAGTGCTAAGCTACTGAGGTGGAGTCTGCTCCTGCAGGATTACGACAGAGGCGATCCATGTTAAAGGGAGTGCTAATGTCATAGCTGATGATTTATCATGGAGCAGGAGCCTTGAACTTTGCCAAAACATTGGCTAAGTGACCCTACTCAGTTCGGTCTTGAAGGTAGGAGAGATGTGATGAAGTGGGGATTGTATTTGCTCTGTTCGCTTGTTATGTTGTATGTGATTTCTACTGTTGTTCAGTAACCCTGTGTGTGGGCTTGTTTCCTGGGGCACCACACCAATAGCGAGATGGTGATGGGAATGTTGATGTGACAGCCACCACCACATGCACAGTGGCTGATGCTTTTTGTAACCTGAGCGTGGGAGGAGTGTGTGACCAGGTGACACCTTTTGTAGCGGAAGCAGGACAAAGGCTGGAAGCGGGGCTGGCTGCAGGGGAAGTTGGGCTGCTGAGTGGATATGGGACTCTCATTGACTTGGGATGCAGAGATGGGGGGGCCTTTAATCTTGAGAATATGATGGAAAATAACATTGAAGAATAACTTTTCAATGTAAAATGAGAAAAATCTTTCCCAACCTAATGAAATTAGTGTGGTAACTTGAAGAAGATCATCCTTTTTTGTGGGGGAGCATATAGCTACAGTTTTGTACAATAACATGTGCTATCATAATCCAGTCAACAGATCCTACAGTAATTTTGCAGATCTGGGAGTCATTGGCCCAGCAGCTGAAATGCTGGTCAGTTTCCTCTGCTTCCATAGCTGCAACTGACAGGCAGACCTTCTCCTGGGAGAACATCCTTTCATCTGTGTTCTTGGGGTTCTTCTCTCCCTCCTCAGGTAAAGGCTACCAAGTTTTTATTCAGGTTGGCTTTAGACTATCCTTTTGGTGGCTAAAGGCCCTTCCCTGCTCAGGTCCTGCAGCAGTTCAACTCCCCTGCAGTCCGCAAAAGGGTCACTGAGCAGTGGACAAACAGGAGCACACAAGACAAGAAAATCCATGGCTCTTGTTCCTCTGCTTTCCAGGAATGCCCAGAGGAACTCCGGCCTGTTTTGCTCTCTGAGAGAGCTCTTCAACTTCTGTCTCGACAGGCACCTGTTCTGAATTATCTGGCCTTCCCCTCTCTGCTGAAGACTTGGCTTGAGTGACCAGCCTTTAAATAATTAAATAGCTCATCAAATACAAACTGGAATAATCCTACATCTTTCAGGCATATACTAACTAGTGAACCTCAGTAGTTGAACAGTGTAAAGAAATTCTGTAGTTGGGAGGGGAATGTGATTTTAATGTTAAAACCTGCTGTCTTATCACATTCAGGTTTTCAGTATTAGGAAGTGATTATACTCACATCACTGTTTTGCCTTATTAATCCCATCCCACTGCTGTTCATTCACCTGACAGTAACTTCCTCAAAGCACAACAGATAGATTTGGCTGCTCAAACCCCCCTCCTCCACATCTTAAATGCTGAGAGATGTCTGATGTATGGTATTAGATACTCGGCAAGGTAACTGCAACACGGTAATGTACAACTGAGTTTCAAATGGAAAGATCTTGCAACCTTAACTGTGGAGTCAGTTGTCTCCTTAACGTATAGCTCAGCCATGGACAAGGGAGAGGGTGAGGGAAGCTGATCCTTTTTAACTATTTATTAATCTTATCCATCCTATATAAAGCTGCTTTGTGACTGCAGTCTAGTTTTTTCAGAGCGAAGCTTTTCCTACAAACTTGCATTGAGCACAAGGGTGATGGGGCCCATATAGTACACCCACAGAAGCTCCTTCCAGCTGGTCAGCAGCAGTTGTAAGTCTTCAGGTAAATGCCAGTACCAGGGGAGAAAAGTGCCTTGGAAGATGCTAGGCATGTGAACGACTAGTTGACTAGCTGCTTCCCCCTGCTTACTGCCTCTGTCAGATAGAGGCAATGAGGTGCGGGGGGGAGAGAAGAGGGGAGTATGTCAAAGTGGCAGCGCCGCATGGACCCTGGAGTCTGCAGGGGAGTATCCAGCTGACCCCAGGCTTCGGCGCTTTCACCTTTGAAGTGTAGCAACACTTCAAAGGTAGATGCGCCTTATCGACTAAGCAAATAGTTGATGCAAAATGCATCTACTATTCAATTAGTCCATTACCCAGGACTTAGCATCCTTAGAAGATACCTTAAGATTTAAAGCTACATGGCCCATTTACACTCAGCATTTTAGAACAAGGGAAAGTTCCTAAACACTGGTGTTTCTGTCCATTTCTCCTAGCTTTCTGCTATTCAAATACTGTTTGAGACAGAGGTTCATCTTCTACCATATAAGGAAGTCGTGATATGGATCAGATACCACTGCGCTAACTTGAGAAATAAAAGAATCCTGATTAGATAGTCTTGAGGGAACATGGGTTGACAAGTTTAAGATAATTTGTTTACTGGAGGAGGATCTATGCTGAGTTTTTCCCTGTGATTCTGGAAATATTCTTCCAGGCTCCAGGTAGGCAAGATGAAAAATTGCTCAATTTTTCTGGCCTAGCATGTCAGCTTGTATTTCCTTCACAAGGGGTTTCATCCCTATTAGAACAGGTGAGCTGAGGAGGTAGTCTTTGAGAAAGCTTGAAAACAGGCTAAGGGGCTAATTAAATATTTTCTTGTTTCTTTGGGACCAATCTTGCTTCAGGCAGGTGAATTGTAAATAACACGTAAAAAAGAATATTTCCAAGAGATTGCTTCTACTTGTCAGTCTGTTCCCAGGTTATAACAAATAAAAAAAAACTGGCCATAGACTAAGTGCCATCTTTGGAGCAACAGCTAGCTATTTTCATTATGTAGCTCCTGTTGAAGACTATAGCATGTTATACATACACCCATGAGAGAGGCTGATACTTACTTGGCAGAGAATGTTCATTGTCTGATTCAAGAAATAGCTGCTTTTGACCTTTTCATGCATCATAGTTTTTGAGAAGCCTGCCTTCACTTATCAAACCTGGTCACTATTGCTTCCTAAAGGTCTGCAATACCTGTTCTTGTTTTTTGGTTCATAATTGTGGTGGTTAGTGTATCACTTGTTCCCATAGGTATGAAAACTTATGGTTTTTTAATTTTATTTTTATTTTGTGGTAGCCCAATCTATAAAAGGGGGAACATTAATTTTTATCTATGTGATATGAAATATCTGTTGTATAAATTACACCTAAAGGAAGCTTCACAATGCAGGAAATATCAAATTAAAAATATCCTAATCTCCTTGGAATTTCTGGGTCTTATCAAACTTGAAGATCCACTTTGAAAAAAACACAAGTAAGAGAGCTTCTAAAAATCATCTATTTTCTTAAAAAAAAAAAAAAAAAAAAAAAAAACTTTATTCTACATAGGTAAATGCCTTTTGGGGGTTATCTTTAGTTGATGTTTGTGATGGTAACGTAGGATCTAGCAGACTCTTCCAGTCTTCCTTTTGAAGAATGGTACTTATTAGAAGAGAGGCATTGATTTCTGACTCCTTTTTCTGCCCCCCCTTTTCACTTCCAAAAGTCCTTGACAATGTCATTGAAGCCCTGCATCACAACATCTCCAGAGACATCACTTGCTTTCCACTCTGAAAATTTCTCCTCAAGAATGGTGTATATAAACCATGAGGCAAAAAACAGCTCTGCATGGAGATGCCACCAGAATAATATCCTTTTTTCCTGAAAATTAAGATTTGTCTGTCTTGACACACTCAGTACATAGCAACTACGCCACATTTCCTATGATCTGGCAGCAGACTTGAGGGAGGTAGAGCAGGGCATCTTTACTAAAATCTACCCTCACTTAGGCTTCTTCCTCACATAGGCTTGTTTGAAACTGGGATCAGCATAAAGTAACCAGTGTCTTACCGCTGACATTGTCAGCCCAAGTTGGGGCTGATTGATAGACTATTCTGTCACTGTTCTGTGTTTTCCCTGTTTTCTCATCATTGGAGGTACTTGGAAGACAAGAGAGACAATAGGCCATCCTGGCAAAATTGTAGTGTCCATGTAGACCCTGAGTGCAGAATATCATACTGATGACAGATTGCAAAGTGTAGACGTTTTTCAGTGGTCCTCATTGAGCTCCTTGAATCCCACTGACTTTCCAATAAATCTCAAATAAATCATAAGGGCTTTCAACATGGATATACCCCAGAGCTGTGAAACTAATTATTAAAGGCTGTCAGAAATCCTTCACATTAGTCTAGTCCCCTCCACTCATGGCAGGACTAAGTATTATCTAGGCCATTTCTGACAAGTGTTTGGAGATCTTTAAGAGCAGGTCAGATAATGATGGAGATTCCCCAACCTCCCAGGGCAATTTATTCCAATGAGTAACCACTCTGATAGTTACAAAGTCACCTCTCCCCCTACCATGTCCAGTCTTAAGCCTCCCTTGCTGGAATTCTCAGAGGTTAAGAACAGTTTTTCTCCCTCTTCCTTTTAACATTTTATGTACTTGTACTTCGAGCTTAGCCTTCGGTTATTAATTAAAAATATATTGGACCAGCCTTCCTCTTCCAGGCAACTATCACTGTTGTAGGAGCATCAGTAAGAGTGGACTGTGCTATGAAAATCAGTTCTACAAGCCTTACAAAACCTCTTGGAAGTGATCGCGGCCTCTTATCATTTTCTCGTCTTTATTTATCCCACTTCAAGTAAGAAAATGTGTGAATTGGGGCAGGAGTATATCTGGCATTCAAGGAGCTGTAGTGTCATTTCTTCCTGGACAGCATGATAATTAAGTATCAACAGACTTTGTACAAAAAAAGACAAGTTAAAGTGGATCCCAGCTGGTCTGTCCTGAAGAGGAAGAATACAAATCAGACACTTTCTGGTTGAACAGAAACTAATAGTGCCCCAAATAGCTGATGCCACCCTGAATAGGAATGAAGTTTGCACTGAAGTTTCTTGAGGATCCTTTTGAGACTTTTCTGCCTCTGGTTGACATTCTGCTTGGGGCACTTTTCTTTAATCTCGTTGCACTGTTCTGTTTGCTGGATATGAATTTTAGCCGGGGCAGGAGGATTGGCTGAAAGGGGAAGAGGAAGAGTAAAACAGTAGAACATTTACCAAAAAAGTTCCCAGAGAGTTTAAACTTTTGCTCACCATTGGGCTATTTGCTGTGCCTAGCGACATTCCCACAGCTTAACTGAGACTGTAGAGCTTTTATTGGTAATTAGCTCGTTGTGGCTTTAGGGCTTTTAGACACAAGTAATTGTTTTCATTGGGGGTATTAATTATGAATCACAAACCTGTAAACAGCTATAGCCAAGAATGTGCATGACTGCAGATATGACTGTTTTGTTGTTCAGCTCTGGGTTAGTTCTACACTGCCCTCATTGTTGTTGCAAAGAATTGTATAGGAAAACATGTTTTTAACCTCATGGATGCTTTTGAGTTCCTGTATAGCTGTGTGTGAAACTATAGGGTTAGCAGCTCTCCCCATTGCTTTATAAGCACGCTGACTTAACGTTCAATCGGGGGAGCAGTCGTTTATGGAGTAGTTAGATCAGAAGTGGAAAAAACAAAACAAAATGCCTCTGGAGCATATGTTCCAAAAAGTTCACTGTTTTTGAATACTATACTTGAGTTTAATGACTTAATATTTCAGCAAACACATCCATTTAGTGTCTTGCCTTTGCACAATAGAGAAGTACAATACTCCAGCATTGGTTCCAGGCCTCTTCAGACAGCTTACCAGACTAAAATCTTGGGTGAAATCATCTGTCCCATTGAAGTCAAGAGTAAATTTCCCATTTATTTCTGTGGAGCCAGGATCTGGCCCCTTTTCCATAAAAGGTTGATGTCCATCACTTTTCATTCAGAGGCCCAGTTTCTAATAAATGGACCTTGGATTACTCCTTCAAATCTCATTGCTCTGATCTGAAGTGGCTCAAATTCTGTTGCACATTAGAGTGAGCCCAACTAAATGCAAGGCAGGCAGAGTGGCATAAGACCAGAAGCACATTGTGGTTCCAGGGCTCTGGTCTCTAGCAAAAAAACTACCACCTTTCCCTGTAAAAACACAATCCTCCCTCCTCCCCAAATCTTGCAATCCCACACCCTGATCATAGTGCAACAGCTGTGGTGTATTTGGAGACCTTGTTTCTTCAATTTTTGACAAGTATGGGGATCAGGATGTCTGACAAAATGAGAGCTTTAAATATTAACATGATTGTGTGATAAGCATGACAAATTGAGCTGCTGTTTTGGTCAGAATAGTGCTCCCCTTTGCTAGTTGTGCTATCCAGCAAGAAGGGAAGCTGTTTTTTCCTCTTGTCTAGACTATAGACAAAACTTCTGCATTGTTTGTAGATCATGAGAAATGCATCTTATTCTGGATTGTTTGTCTTGTGGCGTGTTTCCCCCGCAAAACAACCCTAAATTGATAATCTTCCTGACTTCCCAAAACATGTTTTTCTTGCTTACTCTACTTTGCTTTCATTTAGGGACAGTCTCCAAACTTCTCCCCAATGCTGCAGCCTCAAAAAGACCTTGGTGAACTGTAAGCTTTGTGTGTATGCATTTAAAAAAAAAAAATGGGACGTGCAGATATTCAGTTTCTGAATGAGCTGAATCTTAGGGTTCTGTTTCTGGACAATGAGCTTCCCCCTTCTTTCCATCAGTAGAATTTTAAGAATTTGACAGTGGCTGTTGAAGATGTGGCCTGAAGATCATATGGCAACCTACTGACCAGATTAACTGCCAATTTCATTCTCTCTCGGGTGTGTATATGACCAAGATGTTAGTTTCTCAGTTTAATTTTCCCTAAATTAATATTTCCAAAAGATGAAAAGGTGAACTGTTGGCTGCAGACAGTAAAGTTTAAAAGCTGTCTTCAGGCCAATCACATTGGATTCCAGGCTAAATCAAGAATAGATTTTTTTTTTTTTTTTTTTTTACTGGTGCTCAGTGCTGTAATAATACAAGTGCATTGGTTTTTAAAAAAAAATGTTTGTTTGGTGAGCAAGAAATGTTTCAAATCAGAAATTTAGCTCTTGGCAGTGCTGCAGTGACATACATTTGTTTGCGTTACACGTAACATCCCAAATGGTTGACATGCTTTTTATTTCATCATCTTTTGAAAATCCAATTCCACTTGATCACAAATCTTGGTAATACCTCCTACATGTCTCAGTGAAATAGCTCTTCTGTTACAACTGTGCTATGTGAAAAGTGACATGGCAATTTCGTGCAGTATCTTCAAACCTTATTGAATTAAGTAAAATCTTATTGAATTAGGTTTAGGCGTCAATTGCATTAAAAGGCAATTGTTTGTGTTGTTGTAGGATTACATGAAACTTTTCTAGGGATGTGACTAATGTAAATGTTAGGAACTTCAAAGAAAGGTTTAGGATAGATACAAGTGAAGTAGAGTTACTTGAGGGGCCTTTTGAAGCTGTGCCTTGGGGAGAAAAACCCACTGTCTGATTTCCTGCTCTTGGGCATTCCAGTTAAGATCCCTGAATTGTATAAAGGGTGGACTAAACTTTTCACATGTGCTAGTTCTGAGTGGTAGCTATTATGAACTTTGACTTAGAAGAGACCCCTTCGTGGCGCTGAAGGACTGCTCCTGCTAGAGCCCATGTTAGAATTGGGGTGATTTTTAGTAAGCTTATTATCATGTGTGTAGGTTTTATTTGTTCTCACGATGTGTCCTCTGTGGTGCTTTTATTCAAAAGGTAAGAGCTCAGTGGTAGTTGAACTGTACTAATGACACGTTAACAGTGTCTGAAGGGAGAGCAAGCAGGCCTGCTTAGGCCGTAGGTCGGCAACCTTTTCAAACCAAAGAGCTGAACGACACCAAAATTCAGAACAAGTGGTCAGCAAAGACCCAGTGTAATGCCCATTTGCATGACTGAAAATATACAACTTGATGATTTATAATAGTATAAATGAAACATTGTATTCACAGACTTTATTTAATGGGACTTCTGCTGCAGCTGGGGGTGCAGTTCGTGGATGTGGGGGTGCAGGAGTCAGGCAGGGTTGGAAAGGATGAGGGGCTTAGGGCAGGCGGTTGGAGTGCATGGGAGGTGCAGGAGGCAGGGCAGGGCAGGGTGCTGTGCGTGGGAAATAGAGTATGGGGGGGGGGGGGCTGGTGTCAGATTACCTTACCTGGCTGGGGCTGGGCTGCTGTGCCCTGCAGCAGTGGCTAGACAAGGGGCTGGGCCAGGATTGATGCAGCTGGATTGTAGCCTCCCCTCCTTGTGCTGCAGCAGGATGCTGGGTCCTGACTGAGGCCTTGCTGGCCAGGCTTCATTTTTAAATACAGTAAAATATTCTGTTCAACGCAAAAGGTTTCAACATTGTCTTTATTTATGACGGGGTGGGGAACCTTATTCGGGTCGGTGGCCACTGACTCTCAGGAAAAAACCCTCCAAAATCCCCCAACCCTCACTGGTGTGGCCCCCAACTGAAACACCTCACTCCCCTGGTGCGCCAGCCCCATGGTGGGGGAGGGGCAGGGAGGACTGAGTTCCAAGGTTTAGTGGATTTTGTGGGCCCCCCCCCCAGGTTTGGGGGTTGGGCCAAAAAATGGGGGGTTAAGTGTGTGGGACAGGGCTTCCAGTTAGTGGGATGGGGTGAGGGTGCAGGATCTGGGTAGGAGGTGGGGTGCAGGAGGGTGAGAGAGCTAAGTGGGAGGTAGGGCTTAGGAGCAGGCTGAGAGTAGGGTTTCTGGCTGAGGGCAGGAGGAAGGGAGGACGCAGGAGCAGGCTGGAAGTAGGTGTCTGGCTAGGGGAAAAGGGCAGGGTGCCTGGCCAGGGGAGGGGGGAATACAGGAGCAGCCTGGGGTGGAGTGTTTGGCTGGGGGAGCGGGGTGCAAGGTGCAGGAGCAGGCTGGGGGTGGAGTCTCTGGCCGGGGGGAGGCTGCAGGAACAGGCCAATGAGATCAGCAGGGAGAGCCTTCAGGAAGCGTGTTCCTGCATTGCTGTTCCCCCAGCTCGGCGTGGGGGAAGGGAAGCAGCAGCACGCGGAGCCATTTCTGGCTCTGCTGCTTCCCTGCAAGCTGGATCCGTTGCGGGGTTTGGGGCTTTCTTCCCCTCTTCTCCCCCCCCCCCCCCCACCAGGAAGCCAGCGCTGGTGCTCCAGTCTTGTGGGGGCCAAGAAGGTGAAGCTCCAGCACTGACTTCGTGCTGGGTGGGGGAGGAAGATCTTGAGCTGCAAAAGAGCCATATTTGGCTGCCGATCCTTTACTTAGGCTGACTGCCTTTTGCTGGAACTAATTCACTGAAGCCAGGGAAACATCCAGCCTTTGTGAACCTCCTGGTCAGGTGAGGTAGAGGTGTGGGTTTCCACCGAAGAAAGGCAACGGCTAGGGCATCTAAAGCTGGAAGTGAGCGCCCTCACTGAATCGCAAAGGGAAATACTGGTGCGGTTGTCTGGAACTGAGACAAGATGGTTCTGCTTAGCCAGTATGGGTCAGCTGCACATAGAATGGAGTTCCCGCAAAAATCTTTGTTCTATTTACTGCTAGATTTTCAGCACTGCTAAGTTTTCCATGACACTTGTAAAGTCACTGACAGATTGTTCTTTACTACAGTATGGCTACACTTCTTGGAACTCTCCCTTGTGGGACACTGTCCTAATAAAATGGCTTGGTATTCCTTTTCCTGGTCTTCAGATGTTTGTTGGTGCTTTGTCTTACTGTTTGTGGGGCAGTGAGCTCAGCATAAAGTGACACTCGCAGCATTGTCGGGCAGTGGCCTTTCCCCTGCAGTCTGCTGGGCAATGTTTGTGTCCTCCAGGAGGAGTCTCTTAACCAGCTCAACTTTGTTAGCAGCTTTAGAATTCCCTTGCTTGTTAAGGTAACTTCACTAATGAAAGGCTTGCGGAGACTCCTTTCGGATTAGCAGCATCAAGAAGCTATAAACTGGAGAGAGCCCCAATGTTACTAGAGTTCTTGGGTGAAATTAGGACTGAATAGGGGTTTTCTGCTCTTTTCAGTAGGGCCAGGATTTCACCCTTTCTGCTTGTACGGCGATTGGGCAGTAGTTCAAGTTGCTCTTGCTTTAAAGTTTACTATAGAAAGTTTTAAAAAAGAGGTTTGATTTGATCTAGAAAGTAAGGAAAGGGTGGTTAGCGACATCACCAGGGTATATTCTGGTGTTACGGGACTTTATACATTATTTACAGTTACAGTACGTGTAAGTAGTAGTAAGTACACTTAATTTTACATTGCCTATCCATTTGCCTCCTGGCAATGAGGTTACATATTTTGATGATGTATCTGTGCTTTTGGAGCTGGAATCTGTTCAATGAAGTGCAACTAAATGATTGTCATGGATCACCTGGGCCTTTCAGGCTGAAGTCCTATATTACAGTGTTCAGGAAAGAGGAAGACAGTGCATCTAATTCCAGTGAAGACTAGCCCTAGCCGCCTTACGTGATCTTGTTTGATTGTGTATGAGGCTGTTTAGACTTGGACGGCAGTCCATCCTGGACAATAGATAAGCAAAACATTGAGTACTCTTGCTAAGTTATCCTGAGACATATTTTTTTTTATGGGGTGTTAGAATTTCTGTTAATAAGAATTATGGTAATTGAGCCGTCTACCCCAAAACTACCTGCTGTCCCCACTCCTTCCCTTAGTTTTAGTTTTTTGTTTAGACAAGTTGCAGATATTCTCATAGGCCCTGGAAGATCAAAGTGTAGTGTTTATAATCAGATTTTTCTCACTGATAATCTTGCTAAATTTTCTTTCTTATATTTAACCTAGTGACTCCTAGATGTAGCCTGTTGGACCAGGTTAAACGATTCTTCTTCTTCCTTGTTTTGAACGGTCTTGAGCTCTGGCTGACTAAATCCATTACATGCGAGTGAACCAAACATATGAAGTTGGAGTGTGGAAATCATGGGAGTCATTTGGAAAGGATTCCTAGTACCATCAGTCCAGTGCTTATATTGTGGCAGGATTGACTATATTCTCCATAAACCATCCTTGAGTGTTAGTTATTGGTCTGGCTTTGAGTATCTTTAATTAAAGTTACCTCCCTTGGCAGCAAGTTTCCTGGAACTCTTCTTAGAACTTTTCCTAGAAGTCTTTTCCTCTAGCTACTGCTATGTGGTTCCATCTTTGACTAATATCTGATCCATGCCCTCGGTAAACAGTTTGTGGCCTGAGAGATACAGAACACATTGATCGTCGGTGGAAGGCACTGGGCATGCGAGGAATGAAACTCTCTGGCTGTGTCTACACTGGCATGAATTTCCGGAAATGCTTAAAACGGAATACTATTCCGTTTTCAGTTTTTCCGGAAAAGGAGCGTCTACATTGGCAGGCTGCTTTTCCGGAAAAGCCCTTTTTCCGGAAAAGCGTCTGTGGCCAATGTAGACGCGCTTTTCCGGAAAAGACTACTGGGCTGTCTACACTGGCCCTTTTCCGGAACAGTGTTCCGGAATAAGGACTTATGCCCGAGCGGAAGCAGAATAGTTTTTCCGGAATAGCGGCTGATTTTGTACAGTAGAGAATCGTTGCTTTTCCGGAAATTCAAGGGCCAGTGTAGATAGCTCGCAACTTATTCCGGAAAAGCGGCTGATTTTCCGGAATAAGTGGCCCAGTGTAGACACAGCCTCTGTTTTTTCCCTGTACTTAATTTTTAATCAGAGGAACATCTTCATGGCTTCTAAGAGCTCCTGCTATCTTTGAAAAATCTGATTAAATCATTAAGAACAAAACAGCATATGCCTCTGCTGTCTCATACCTACAGTATCCAGGGAACATAATATAGTCTTAATTATCCCCTTCTATTTACAAAGGGAACCCCTGCAGCTGATCAAATAATGGACTCTGTAGAAGACTTTGAAAATCAGCAAACTTCTGACACTAGTGGAATGGGTTGAGGTGTGAACTGCTGGCTTTCTGTCTCTGGCTGCACTAGCTCTGCTGATCTCAGCTGCAGCATTACTAAAGGGGGAAGAGAATTGATCTCTCAAGTAGTGTGACAGATTTATTGGAGCATAAGCTTTCGCGGGTAAAGACCCACTTCGTCAGATGCATGTCATGTGACGAAGTGGGTCTTTGCCCACGAAAGCTTCTGCTCCAATAAAGCTGTTAGTCTATAAGGTGCCATAGGACTTCTCGTTGTTTATGCAGATTTAGACTAACACTGCTACCCCTGAAGCAAAATGCAGGACAATGTAGCACTTTAAAGACTAACAAGATGGTTTATTAGATGATGAGCTTTCGTGGGCCAGACCCACTTCCTGATACTTGTCAAGTAGTGTAGTGTCAGGAGACACATGACTTTATAGATCAAAACCAACAGCTTTTAAATTCCACCCAAAGCTACTGCTGAACACACAACGCTGACAGATTACTCTCTTCAACAAACAAGGTGCCACATTATGCACTAAATCCATTTGCAGGAATGGATTTAAAGGTGTAGCCCCACAAGATGTATAGAGGTAGCAGAGTCTAAACGTGCCAAAGGCAAGATTGCTGTAATATCTGAAAATAGGGATGCAGCTGCTTTGTCAAATGCAGGCAACAGGAGCAGTGTTGGTTACTGCTGCTGTTTGATTCCCTAGAAAAAGAGACTTTAGATTTAGACAAAACCTGTAATTGGTAATAAACAATGGCGGTGTGCTCTCAGTCAGCGGGCAATATAACTTCATCCAGTTCTTGCAGTTGCTTCTCCAGTCCATCATAACTCAAGTGACCATGTGTTCCTTTTGAAAGCCCTGTCCCAAGTTTTTGGGCATTTGTCCCACTTCCTCTTGCTGACTAGATGGGTTGGCAAGAGCAAGTGGGACAAATGCCAAGTTTTGTCAAATAAGTAGGGTCCGATGCAGAAGAATGAGTGGGGGGAAATAGTGATGCCAGCGCCTCTCCCACAGAGGGAGGCAGGGCTCAGATAGGTGGAGGCAGGCAAGGTGTGATGCCAGCCTCAGCCTTGCATGGGGGACTAGCAGGGCTCAGGCCAGCCCTGCCCCATGTGGGGAGAGGATGGAGGGAGCAGGCCAGCTCCATGTTCGGGGAAGGAGAGGGTTCAAGCCAGAAATGCACAGCATTCTGCTTTCCCTTTGGGAAATATGGTCACCCTAACAATAATCCTCTCTCTCTACCTGGATCGAGTTTGTCACATCACTCTCATTCGTGCTTCAATGTGTGTCTCATATCTTCTCTTGGTTCTTATTTCCTGATATCCTAGATTTTAGACCTTTTCTCATTTTGTGGCCATCCTGCTTTAAAAGGAAATGGTTTCCAGCAGATGGCTCTGAATGAGACCTAGCAATTGTTGACCAGAATGACCTTTCATGTGTATGTAAAATCTCTTCATTCCTGTTCAATTCACTCCCCATGACCTCCTAGCTTCTTCTCTAACATCACTACTCAGTCAGTATGTCCCTATTTCATAGATACATATTACTTTCCCTTCCTGCTTGAACTGCTGTACATTTGACCTAACTTTAAATTTGACTGTTAATTTCAGTT
Organism: Pelodiscus sinensis; assembly: GCF_049634645.1. Classification (NCBI taxonomy): domain Eukaryota; kingdom Metazoa; phylum Chordata; order Testudines; family Trionychidae; genus Pelodiscus; species Pelodiscus sinensis. Next base: position 72,367,652 of record NC_134718.1, on the reverse strand, counting down.
GATTAAACAAGACTATATTTTAATCCTCTTTGGTTACTTTATCCATCCCCTCTCTGCCTGAATTTGATTGTTTTCTCTGCTTCACCTTGTAAGATTTAAAAAAAAAACATACAAAAGGAGAACATAACCTTTGTTTAGGCAGTTCAAACATGGTTGGAAGCCAGGTCGTTACTCCCTCCTGTTGATGATCATGGGTTTTTAGCTGAAGAGAGAAGTATTAACTTGTAACAGTCAGAGGAAAAGATCCTCCAAAGACAAGTACAAAATGTCTCTGATATAATATTCAACTAGACTAGCTACCGTTATGAATTCTTAAATCCATATTAACAACAGACGTGATAAATTAATTGTATTTAAAAACCCTACTTTCCTAGTCTGAGTAAATTTGTAGGTTGAACTTTTTGTGTATGAGAGGGAGTAAAAGGTCATAATAGGGTTTAAAAAAAGAGAGAAGATGGAAAACAAACGTTTGGGCTTGGACCTGACATGCTTTTGTCAGTACGAACTACCAGCTGTGGCTTGCCAACATTCAGGCAGTAGTTATCATTCAGATCAGGGAATTATAGACTGAGGTCAGTATGACGTTCTGGTGTGATAAAGATCAGGGAGTGGTCACATCACCATTTTCCCTTCAACATACAACAATCTGCTACTTTTAAATGGAGTTATCCAAGCAATCTACATCACTGGATTAGTTGAATTAAAGAATAAAATAAGTTTGTTTCCTTACTAGCACTCACTTGAAATTTCTCTTTGTAAGTAATGAGGTGTTAGTCAGAAATGGTTATAAGAAAAATAAAGATAAAATGCTTAATAAACTTGATGAACTAGACTTGTTTCTTTCGTCATCTTAGGTGAAAGGAGAGAGATGAATAGGGAGAGAACTTGGGACGTGTCTCCCCTCACTTTTATAGACTAGTCCCCCATTGAGGTGCACTTTTTTAAACGTTACCCCTCAAAGCAAAGTTTATTCAGAGAGCAAAGGAGATGACATGGTGTCCAGTAGTGAAAGAGACTGTTTCTTACCTCTGTTAGCTGAAATGCAGATATTCCTTGTCTTTTGTATTCCTCCTCTCACTATCTAAGGACTCTGTTTGCAACTCATAGGTAAATTGAAGTAAACACACTTTTCTTTAAAGATTTGCTTGACCAGTTTTGCCTATCTCAGGGTTAAGTGGATTTGAACATGTTGCCATCATCTTCTGGGGGGGCGGGGGAGGAGAATGTTATGTAATGTTACTACATACATTTTATCATAATATTATTGATGGGCATGTTGTTAATTTTCAAATGATACCTTCCAAGTGATATTGTGTACAAAGATTATTACAGTAGCCTATAAGGTGTGAATACAAGGGCACAGTCTATTACAGTTGGCACTCACAGACTGTGTTTTCAGAGTCTGTGAGCCTTCTTGAGTTTTAATATTAGAGCTACTCCAGAATTGCTGTAATTCTTGAACACATACAAAATCAGAATGAATGGAATGCCTCAGCTCCACCAAAAAGCATGCATTCTTTGAAGAGGCTACAGTAAACGCATTAAATGCATCATCCTGTGGTTTCCTGGCCTTGTTTTTCCTGATAAAATAGACATTCCCAGCCCAACTCATGTCATGTTACTCCTGCAGGCTAGTACTGTCCAGTGGCTTACAGAGAGAGAGACATGTCTTGGGAGGATTTAAGAGGATATTCTGTATCACAATAAAGAAGAAAGGATGGAAGTTGATAAAGTACAATTAAAAATGGCAGAGAAACAGTCCAACAAAACAGTCCCATTCAGTTACATCACATGAAGGCAGATATAGACACATTTTGTAAGTGCTTGTAAACAGAAGGCTGAATTGGGAGAACTTGACTTCCTGGTATTAAATTAGGTTGTTGATGTAATAGACATCACAGAAACATCATGGAATGATGATCATCAATGGGACACAGTAATACCAGGATAAAAAATGAGTGACTGAATAGGTCATGCTGACAGAAGAAAGGCATTATGCATGATAGTAAACTGGAATTAAATATATATGTACTCTGAATGTGGACCACAAGATCCAGTCGAAGAGGTGATTCTAGCTGACCTGCTCAGTAACATCGACCGAATGTAATTAAATTTAACATGCTTCTACGGATGAAATACCAAATAAACCCACCACAGTAGCATGTAACTTCAAAAAGGGAAACTACAGGCAGTCCCCGGGTTACGTACAAGATAGGGACTGAAGGTTTCTACTTAAGTCGAATTTGTACTTAAGTCGGAACTGGCATCCAGATTCAGCCGCTGCTGAAACTGACCAGCAGCTGACTACAGGAAGCCCGAGGCAGAGTTTCTCTGCCCCGGGCTTCCTGGAATCAGCTGCTGATCAGTTTCAACAGCAGCTGAATCTGGATGCCTGGGACAGAGCAGCTGAGGCGCTGCTGGGTAGGTCTCTGCAGCGCTGCACCTCAGCGCTGCGGGGACCAACCCGGCAGCACCCCAGGTGCTCTACCCCAGGTGTCCCCAAGTCAGCTGCTGCTGAAACTGATCAGTGGCTGATTCCAGGAAGCCCGGGACAGAGCAACTTTGTCTCGGGCTTCCTGTAGCTGCTGGTCAGTTTCAACAGCGGCTGACTTGGGGACGCCTGGGACAGAGCAGCTGGGGTGCTGCTGAGTTGGTCCAGTAGCGCCAAGGAGCGGAGCTGCGGGACAAACCGGCAGCGCCCCAGCTGCTCTGCCCCAGGAGTCCCGAGAAAAGCCTGGTCTGCTGGGGGGGGGGGGGGGCGCACTAGCTGTGTCCCCCCCAGCAGACCATGGAGACGCGGGCGGCAGGACCGAGACGCGCCGCGGTCCCGCAGAGGACCCGGGCGGGACCGCAGCGTGTCTGGGCGCTCCAGCCGCCCGGGTCCTCCGCAGCTTTGCTCCGTGTCTCCCTGGTCTACTGGTCCCCCCTCTCGCCCCTCAGCAGACCAGGGAGACGCGGAGCAGCTTTCCTCGCCCTGGAGGACGAGGGCAGCGGGACCTCGGCGCGTCTGGGCGGTCCCGCCGCCCGCATCCTCCGGGGCAAGAAAAGCCTGGTTCGTAAGTGCGGATCCAACATAAGTCGGATCCACGTAACTCGGGGACTGCCTGTACACAAAAAATGAGAGAGCTAGTTGGAGAAATAAAAAAGAACAGTCACCAGAATGAAATGCCCATTAGCTGCTATTTTAAAACACCATAATAGAGGCTCCAACTAAATATATGCCCCCAAAAGAATGAGTTCTTTATTTAAAAAAAAAAAGGCCATTACGGCTAAACAGATTAAAAGAACAATTGGTGGCACACAGAGATCCTATAAAAATTGAAAGCAAAATCCGAGAGCGGAAAATAATGTCAAACTCTGGCAAGTTAAATGTAAAAGTATAATTAGGTGCCCTCCCCCTAAAATAAACTTTTCGAAGAGCAACTACCAAAGGGGACACAAACTAAGGTAAAAAATTAAGTACATGGGAAGCAGGAAGCAAGCCAAACAGTCATTGGGACTACTGGACAATCAAGGTGCTGAAGGCGCACTCTCAGAAAACCATGCCATTGCAAAGTCGCTAAATGAGGTTCTTTGTGTCAGTCTTTATTGCAGAACATGTGAGGGATATTCCTACATCTGAGCCATTCGTTGTAGGTGACCAGTCTGAGGAACTGTCCCACAGTGAGGTGTCAGTTGAGGATGTTTTGGAAGAAACAGATACATTAAAAAGTAATAAGGCTCTAGAACAGGGTGATATTCATTAAAGAGTTCTTGAGGAATTGGGATATAAATTGCAGAACTGGCAGGTATCACTGAAATCAGCCTCCATACCAGAGGATTGATTAATAAACTAATGTAGCACCAATTTTTATTGACATTTTCTTACCAGCCTGTGGTTGCCAGAATTACCTCAAAAACTTAACTTCTGTACCAGGCAAATAATTGGATGAAACGCTAATAAAGAACAGAATGTATTAGCTACCTAGATTAATATAAATCACTGGGGAAGAGTCAGCTTGGTTTCTGTAAAGGTAAGTTGTGCCTCATCAATGTATAGAGTAGCATTTCCCAAACTATGAGCCGTGGCCTGGTACCGGGGTGGGGAAAAAAATACTGGGCCTCAGCATGGCTGCTGGGAAGGGAGCAGAGCGGGGCGGGCTGGGAGGAGGCGGGGGGAACCGGCTGCTGGGAAGCAAGGTTGGGGGCAGCAGGGCTGTCCCGCGGAGAGCCGGGCGGATGGGTGGCCAAAGCAGGGCTGGGAGCAATGGAGCTGTTCCGTGGAGATGGGGGGCGGGCGGCAGAAGCAGAGTTGGGGGTAGCGGGGCTGTCCAGCGGAGGAGATCAGAGAGCGCAGGCGGTGGAATCAGGGCTGGATAGGAGCCGGGAGGGCGGGGGTTGGTGGGGGAGATCAGGAGAAGGATGGGAGAATCAGCTGCAGGAAGCACACTCTGACAGTATGAGCATATCTACCAGCCAGGCAGTTCACAGCTAAGAACAATACACCTAATTATAATAAAACGTACCTAATTAGAAAATACCGGGCATTTTATATGTCTGGTAATTTCTCAATTTCTTTCCCGGACAAAACCTTCAAATACCGGACTGTCTGGTACAAAACCGGACACCTGGCAACCCTACCGTTCCTTGCACCCTCCCTCTTAGCCAGATACCCTACCCCGAGTCTGCTCCTGCTCCTGCTCCCGTCTCCTGAAGTGCTCATGTGGTGCCGGGTCCCCCAAGCCCTGGCCCAGACTGGGTGGAGGATGCAGCTGGGTGAAACACTGAAAATATATTCATTTTTAGTCCTTTTTTTTTTTTTTTTTTTTTTAAACATGCGTTTATATTTTTGGGCTGCAAAAGTCAGTACTGAAAAAAAATGGGTTCCAACTAAAGTAAAAAGTTTGGGAAACCCTGATCTAGCCAGCTTTCTATCCATCTTACATTCCATTTATCCAGTCCATAGTCCCTTAGCTTTCTGGCAAGAATATTGCTGGTGACTGTATCAAAAGCTTTGCTAACGCTGGCACTGGGGGCTTTGGGAGGACCAGAAACAACTTATTTGAATATTCATCATTTGCTTATTGAATATACAAATATGCAAATGAATGTTACCGGTCTTCCAAAAGCTCGTGAATGGATTTACTGGTCCCCGTGTCAAAAAGTCTGGGAACCCCTGGTATAGAGTTTTTTGAAGGGGTCAGCATCTATGTGGACAAGGATGATCTAGTTGAAGTCATGTACTTAGACTTTCAGAGAGCCTTTCACAAGATCCCACACTAAGGTTCTTAAGCAAAGTAGACAGTTGTAGGCTATGAGGGAAAGTCCTGTCATGGAGCAGTAACTGGTTAGAAGATGGGAAACAAAGAGCAGGAATCGAAGGTCAGTTTTCACAGTGCAGAGGTGAATAGTGAAGTCCCCAGCAATCTGTACAACAAATAGAGCTATTGACTCCTTTTTCCAGCTCACCTGTGAATATGTTAACAGTGACATGGCAAAGTTTGCTGATGACACAATATACTCAAGATAGTTAAGTCCAAAGCAGACTCTGAAGAGTTGCAAAAGGATCTCCCAAACCTCAGTGATCATCCCTAGAGATCTCCCCATCTTACAGCGCTCTGGTCACTACATGGCACTAACTACTTAGGCTAAAGTGATAGAAATGCAGCCATGTTAGTCTGGTCTAGCTGAAACAAAAGACAGAACTATGTAGCACTTTAAAGACTAACAAGATGGTTTATTAGGGGATGAGCTTTCATGGGCCAGACCCACTTCCTCAGATCAATATGTGGAAGAAAATCAGCACAATCATATATATGGTTGTGCCGATTTTCTTCCACATATTGATCTGAGGAAGTGGGTCTGGCCCACGAAAGCTCATCACCTAATAAACCATCTTGTTAGTCTTTAAAGTGCTACATAATTCTGTCTTTTGTTTTACTTAGGCTAAAGAATCTGTTCTTTTTGTATATAATTCTAGCACTTAAGTTTTTCAGACTTGAAGATGAGCTCTGTGTAAGCACAAAAGATTGTGTCTCACTAATAGAATTTGGTCTAATAAAAGGACTCATCTTGTGTCTTTCTAATATCTTGGAACTGACATGGCTACAAGATCAAAATGACAACAAAATGGCAGATGAAATTCAGAGTCAAGTGCAGAAGAGTTCATGTGGGGGGAGGGAGAGGGAAATAATCCTAACTCTTCATATAAAATGATGGGGTTTAAATTAGCTGTTAGGTCTTGTTATGCCCACATGTTGGATACTGCATGCAGTTCTGGTTGCCCCTAGGGAAGTTAAAAATCGTGTAATAGGATAACAGTGTAATCCAGTCCTGGGCAAAACACTCTTCGTAGGCTGGATTTGGCCCACCAAGCCACCAGATCCGGCCTGTGGATGCAGCAGGGAAGCTCAGGCAGACTCTCCTACTTCTCCCATCTCCGCATGCCGCTTAGAAAAGCAGCTGCTGGGCCATTTGTGTTTCTCAAACTGTGAGCAGGGGGAAGTGGGGAGTGGTGCTTCACAGCTACTGCCGCCGCCAGCACAATCCCATTGGCCAGTTTCTGGCCAATGGGAACTGCCTGTTTGAAAAACAGGCAGCACGTGAAGCACCTGTCCCCCTCCCCTCAGGCTCTTATTCACAGAGCACATTACCCTGCAGCCTGTGTGGGGGTGGGGCAGAAGCTGGGCTGCTGACTGGGAGTATCACAGGTAAGTTTCACAGCCAGAGCCTGCCTCTGGTACCCTAGCTCCTCCCTCTAACCCTCTGCCCCCTCTCCTGTACCCATATCCCTCCCAGACCTTGCATCCCAATCCTCTGCCCCAGATCACAACCCCCTCCTGCCCTAGGTCACAACCCCTACCCCAAGCCCCATATCACAGTCCCTTCTGCCCTAGATCACAACCCAAAACCCTGCACCCTGTTGTTTTAATTACCTGAGATATTTAATCCCCTTAATGAACAAGCTTCCTACACAACTTCAAGCCAGATTTGTTCTGGATTTCTTCTTAAAACATTCATATCAAGGGCATTTAAAAATTTCAGTGAGTGCTGTAGAAATGTTTTCTATATGAATAAATTAACTGCCCCCTCCAGAACTGGGTCTGATCCTTAACTACAGCAATGTAACAGAGTACTGGAAGAATAAAGATTCTCCTCTCACACTGGGCTTACACCAATATAATCTCACTTAAATGGAGCTATTGTTGATTTTTCACCAACATAAGAGATTTATTTTCATTTTACACTCATTTTCTTTGGTTTGTATCACAACTTAATTTGAATAGCAAACTACAGTGCTACATCAGCTTCCACTTAAATTTCCACTAAAGGCTACTTTCTAATGCTAATTTCACGCTTGATAAATACAATCGCTTGTTGCCAAGGCAGCAAGTTACTGCACAAATATTCATTACTGCATTACTAGTTAATGAGTCTCTAGTGTTCTAAAAAAAATTACAACCAGAACTAAGCGGATTTATTCACTTTAATCTTAAATCACCCAGAATATAAGACCAGTCTGTAAAATGCTTCCAGTTAGGAGGGGTACCATAAGCGCTATAGTGACATGTAATAGCTGTTAAAGTTGGCAGGAGTGTTGTCTATTACTTCATTACCACTCTAAATATACAGGTCTTTCCTGTTAATATCTCTGGATATGTGTCTTCATCCATTAAATGATGCTGTCATATTAGCAAAGTATATTTAAAATGTTCTATCAAGAATGGCAGATCATAGCTTGATTATTAAAACTGAAGGTTTGGAAATCTAATACACTTTATTATTCATGCTCTTCGTTTACTTTATGCATTTCTCTTTAAGGTAAAATGTGTCAGCTTGTAGTCAGTTTCACTTTCAGGTTCTGATGTGTTTACGTGGCACTGCAGCCATGTGGTTGGGCTATGGGCATTGAAACTCAGCTACACTGAGACAATGTAACCAAGTCCTGCCCTTGGCAGAAAACTGGTGGTACCCTCCAGTTCTCTCAAGACGAGAGTGGTGGTTTGCATTTTTATTTAACTTTTGGAAAATGAATTGTGACTACAGTAGGTAATTCACAAAGGGCTCCGGTTTCTGAACAAAAATAAATAATGTATATGCTTATTGGGAAAAGGGGGGTTGGTACTGTGGTGAGGGGAGGGAGGAGGAGATGAGCTGCATTAGGGGGCTCAGGTTGTGGGGATTGAGAGGAAGTGGAGAGGGGCCACAAACTCTGAGAGAAAAGTGGGGGACTGGGCAGGCCTTAGGAGCAAGGGGTTTATCTGCATGGGGAACTGAGAACAGGTGTGCTTGGTACAGATCTTGAGCATGGACTCTGTATGGGGGGGGGAGGAAGAGAACACCTAGAGAGGGCTTAGTTTACACTAGAAACTTATATTAGTATAGCTTTCTGAGGTAGCTGTGTTAGTTTAAGCAAAAACAGGTAGTTCAGTAGCAAGTCTTGTGTGAAAAATCCCCACCCCTTGGGTGCGTCTAGACTGGCAAGATTTTGTGCAAAAGCAAAAACTTGCCAGCTGTTTACACTGGCCACTTGAATTTGCGCAAGAGCACTGACTTTGTAGTATACAAAATCAGTGCTTCTTGCACAAATATTTTCATGCTCTCGCTCGGGAAAAAGCCCTCTCGTGCAAGAATACTTGCGCAAGAAGGCCAGTGTAGACAGGGAAGAATTGTTTTGCGCAAAAAAGCCCCGACGCCTAAAATGGCGATCGGAGCTTTCTTGCGCAAAATCGCGGCTAGACTGGCCACGGATGCTTTTTGTGCAAAAGCATCCGTGCCAATCTAGATGCGCTTTTGTGGAAATACTTTTAACGGAAAAACTTTTCTGTTAAAAGTATTTCCACAAAATCATGCCAGTCTAGACACAGCCCTTAAGTATAGCCATACTGACAGGGCTAGATCAATGGCAAAATTCTTCTGTCAACCCAGTTGCCGGCTCTCAAGGAGGCTGATCACCTGTGCCAACAGGAGAAGCCTTCCAATCAGTGTAGGTAGTGTCTATTGTACAGCACTACACTTGTGTAGCAGAGCTGTTGTAGTGTTTTAAGTGCATTTTAAGTAAGTTTTAGCCTGAGGTGAATTGAGCAATTGGCACATTTGAGCTGTTGTTTTAGTCTATATACATCTCCATGGAACCTTCTAATTTTAGTTGAGAAGAGGCCTGCTGATAGGGGTGCAAAGGGAGCAATTATCCCAGGGCCCCCAGCCATCGCTGCTACAGCAGCAACTGGCCCTTTAAATCACCACTGGAGCACCAGGCAGCATGCTTCTGGCAGCCCTGAGGACTAGGGGGAGGTGCACGTTGTTCTGGGTGGTGCTGAGGGATGGCTGCCCCCTCCCGCCCCCCCGACCCACCCCTTCTGCCAGAGAGTCCCCCCACACACACTTTGCCTAGGGTCCCAGCTAGGCTGTCTGCTCCCTGACTGAGAACACCGCTTCTCCTGTGATACTTACCTGTATCTCATAAACAGAGTGAGAAGCAAGGAGAGGTGCTCAGCCCTCCCCCACGATAGTCCTTTTCTAGTCTCTCCATCATTCAGCATGGCTCACCAACACTATGAACACAGCTGGAGTGTATGCAGATAATTCCCATTAGTTTTTGCCAGCTCCAGCAGGGTAGAGTTAGTTACATTGGCATAGAGGGTAACTCTGTATTTCCTGGTTTTCAGATATTTGAGTGTCTCTCAACTCTCTGTTCTGAAAGGGGATGAGATCCTACTGGACAACTTTTACTCTGCTTCAAATACACTTTTTGGTGGAAGGCTTTGTGTACTGCCCTGGCTGTGTTGCCACTTAAGTCGGAAGATTGGACCTAAACTCTTGTTTGTAAAGGTTCCAGTTGCTTTTGATTTAGTTCACGTGTAATTAAGGCTGGAATTCCTTGATGTTCTGTTGCTTGAGAGAAGGCCTCTATTTACCTACTTTTTCTTTGTTGACTCAGCATGGAAAATGCAACGTTTCCCTGCAGGGCAGAAAACATTGTTTACTTTAGACCATTTATTATTTTCACTTAGAAGCTATTAAGTTATTCTTTTCCCATCAATCCCTCTCACTTGGATTATTCCAGCTGTTAAGTAATATGAAGGTTTGTCTTTGACAGGTCACACGTCATCCTTGCCTTGGAAAATCAAAAGGGATGATTACATAATGGCTGACAGTAAATTTGGCTCCAAAACATCATTAAACTAATGAATTTTCAGCTTTCTTTCAGTCACAATATACTTGACTTCAGAACTAAACACTTAAAATCTTTTTATGTCCAAATTTAGAATGTACTTCAGTGAGTTGCAAAACGGGTAATTCTTTGATCCCACTTCATTAAACAGATTAAAAAATTGCAGATATGACTTTTACAATCTGATATCTGAGAATCAGTTTTTCTTTTTAAGTGCCAAGCACCAAGTTCAGGAATACTCCTTTCCAAAGTCAGTATCTTATTACCTAAAATTAATACTAACTATTCACAAAAGCTCATAGCAGCTATACTTAACCACAAAAATAAAAATTCTGCTGCTAATATCGAATCATAGGCACAGAAATAATGTGTTGCTTTTTTGGCTTTGTGTCTGTATTTTCTCCGCTCTGTTTATTAGATTTCAGGAGTTTCAGAATACATTATTTTAATCTAGGATATAAAGTGCGTAACACTTAACAAATAGCAAATATCAGGTTATTGTGTTACCTCTTAGCAGGCACCTGGACAAAGAGTAGAAAGTTGTTAATGATATTTAGTGTGTAACTAAAACCAAAAAATGCTGACCTCAAGTTACACAGTTTTAAAGCTACAGTTCTTTATTTGTCTGGTAATATTTCAGTTAAAAAATCCTCACGTTTCCTGTAGAAAAGCAGTTCTGACTAGGAATGTTAGGGAGCATGTGCAGAAGGGTTACACATGTAATTCGGTAGTGTGGCTGACAACAAATTTATTGGTTACACAATTAACTGATAAGCGGCTCTGCATTTAAAGGATCTTGGGAGCCGGCACACAGTCAGGCTGGCTCAGTCCCAGCTCATGCCAGGTCCTGGCAGCTATTCCCACTGCGGCTCTGCATCAAAACATTTTTTGAGAGACGGTGGGCAGGAATGCTGGGTTTTACTTTAAATGCAGAGCCTCGGGGTAACTTCCAGGACTCAGCCTGCATGTCTGCTCACTGGTCCTGCAATGAGGTGTAACAGTTAATCCGAACTAAGGACTTAGTTCGGATTAACTTCTGACTGCTGCGTGGAGCTGCGGGCAATCAGTTTGAACTAAGGGGATTTAAAAATGGCACCCGCCCGGAAACATGCAAATGAAGCCCGGGATATTTAAATCCCAGGCTTCATTTGCAAGTTCGAATTCTTACATTAGCCACCCTAGTTCGAACTAGGGGGCTAGTGTAGACATACCCCCAGATAGCAATTGAAGCTCATTGCATCTTGTCCTGTCATCAGAAGGTGCTGAGGAGAATAATTTTTCTTTCTCTTTGTAATGCCCATTTTTAGATATTCAAAAGCTGTTACCATGTCCAGTCTTTTTTTCCTGACTAAACAAACCCAATTCTTTGTCTTCCCTCATACGTAATGTTTTCCAGACCTTTTTAATCATTTTTGTTGCTCTTCGCTGGACCTTCTCCAATTTGTCCACATCTTTCCTGAAATGTGGTGCCCTGAACTGGACACACTACTCCAGTTGAAGAGGTGAGGCCTAATCAGCACAGAGTAAAGCGAAAGAATTACTACTTTTGTCTTGCTTACAACACATCTATTAAAGTGTTAATGCCTCCCTGGATTAGGAATGATAGTGGCCAGCTGGTTAACTGTTTAACCGATGAGTGATTGCTGATCAGTTAACAGTCCCATTTAACTGCAACACCCTTCCCCCTGTGTTCTCTGCATTTAAACCTCGGACAGGCAGGCTGGCTTAGTCCCAGGCTGCTGGTCTGAGTTTTAAATGAAGAACACACAGAGGAGCCACGTGCCATCTTATGCTGCTTCCTCTCATTCAGAGGCAGTAACATGGGGCAGCAGGTGGGAGCCAGTCCATGTGGGGAGCTGGCTTAAAAACTGGTTCCTGCCTGCTGCCTGCTTTGCTGCCTCTGTATCAGAGGCAGCAGTGTGGGACCAGGGGGAGCCCAGGCCCCCCCATGGACAGAGGCTGCTGCTTTATACTTCTGCCTCTGATACAGAGGCAGCAACATGAGGTGGCAGGCATGAGCCAGGTTTTAAACCAGCTCTTTGCATAGACCAGCTCCATCCTGCTGCCCCACGCTGTTGCCTGAGGAAATGCTCGTGTGTGTGAGTGTGTGTGTGACCTTCTTCTAAATAAACTAGGACAATACAATCTAGATGGGGCTTTTATAAGGTCGGTGCAGACAGTTATGCACTCATCCTCATCTGAAGAAGTAGGTATTGCCCACAAAAGCTCATGAAACTATATTTGTTAGTCTCTGAGGTGCCACAGGATTACTCGTTATCTCACACATGGTGTTCCATTGTTCTGGATACAACTAGTGGGGTGAACATTGTTTTTTCACGATGATGAAAATAGCTGGTTCAATACAACAGTGATGTCCAGACCGTTGATGCCCTCTGTTATGAGAAATACAGTACAATTAAAGAAACATTTTCTTTCTTCAGGATTCCAGCTCTTAAGTGCATTCTTGGCATTAAGTTCCAACCTGCTCCTAAGCAAGCTCCTTGTTGACTTTGATTCTTGAGTGTTAATGCTATGTAAATGCTGTAAGGAAAAAGTCACTAGTAGGCCTGTCTTGTGGCTTAAGTCTTCATATCTGTAGGTTGCAGTAGTCTTTTGTATTCACATCCATAACTCAATTTAAAATAGGGACTGTTAGATAGTTAAATGCCCAAATTTCTGTTGAATGGTGTGGAAATACATTTAGCAAAACCTTAGATTTAAAGCTATAATGAATATTCCTTCCCCTTGCAATTGCAAATAGTGCAGCAGCTGTATTTTAATGTGTACCTGTAAAGGAGAAACTCAGTCATGTAGTCTAGCTTTCCCTGTCTTCACTATGGGAGATGCAGAAACTAACAGGAAAAATAGGGAGAAGTGATTATTAAGCTGAATTACATTCAGACTCTTTACAGTGGTGTTTCGTACAAGAGCAGGAAAGGCACAATAAACTCACCAGATGAATTGTAGGTGCATGAACTTAATGTGCTTAGTAACAATCATTTCAAGAGGGAGCAGCTTTTCTTCTACACATTTAGGATGACCATTGAATCTTTAAGAACTCATTATTTCTTCTTGGTCCTAATCATAAGCTGCGCAGACTGCCGAGTTCCTAGAATAATACCATCAGATGAGCCAGTTGGTTATCGTCAAACTCAACTTTAATTGTTTATGAAAAGTGCTGTTGAAGGAGCTCCCAGCTTAGCTGTCTGCCAAGAAGCTGACATTTTGCACAGAGAGCAACCTGCTGTAGGAGGGGGAGGAGAAAAAAGCAGGCAATTAAAATTCCCTTGAAATCTATTTAGAATCTCCTTAATTTAAAGAGTAAAATAAGCCACACGTGCTCCCCTGTATAATTGAGTGCTTGTGAACTTGTGCCAACCCCATAAATAGTGCAGCTTGACCAAGTCAAGATGAGTACTTGTTTACTGGGACAAATGCAATAATCCTCCATATCTCAAAGTAACCTTTGGCATAATATATAGCTAGAAGTAACAGAATGCCAAGTGCCTCACATACGCACTCTTGTCCACAACTCTCATCAATAGACATTATTTAACAGCATTTATCGACTTACCATATAAATAAGGCTAAGATTTTGGTGCTGGGATTTTTATAAAAATTCATGGGCAGGAAACAGACAGCCAACCATAAATCACAAAAGCTGGAGAGTGTGTGGGTTTGTGTATGTGTGTGACAGACAGACAGACAGCTGGAGCCTTGGTGCCCATGCACCAAGGGGCTGAAGACTAAGTGATGGGGCTGAAGACTAAGTGGAAATTACAAAGGTCTATTAAAGTCACAGAACCTGTGATGAAATCATATCCCTACTTGTAAATCACCTTTCTCTGGACATGAACAAACATCTGCAGCCCGGTTTGAAATTTCTGAGAAGCCAACTACTTTCTTAAATAAGGTCTTACAAAAGAAAGCAGTGTGAGAAGGGGGTAGGGTTGCCAAATGGTTTCAACAGAAATCCCGGCCACACTTGACATTACGTCACAATTTACATTACATCTTATTTAGAAAATACCGGACATTTCTATTTTCTCATTTATATTTTCTCAATTTGTTTCCTGGATCTGCGTGCCGAAGGGAGGAGGGGAAAGGAGCAGGCTGAGTATGGTGACCATATTTTCTGAACCAGCTGCAGCTAGGGAGAATGGTTTAATTTAAATTATTAAACAGACTAAGCATTTTAACTTTCTCATGTTAGTTTATCAAACTTCATTTTAAATAAAATAAAATATTAATTTATGTCCAACACAAAAGGTTTCAATGTTTTTTTTATTTATGGCGGGGGTGGGGAACCTTTTTTGGGTTGGGAGCCACTGCCCCACAGAAAAATCAGTTGGGAACCACACAAGTGAGAAGCAAAAAAAACCTCCTCCAGAAATCCCCAGCCCTCACTAATGTGGACCCTAATTGAGACACCTCACTCCTCTGACGCTCCAGCCTCACAGGGTGAGGGGAAAGGAACGGGAGGACTGAGGTTCAGGGTTTCTCATAGGCCAGATTTACATTTCTGGGATTCCAGAGTTAGTGGATTTTATGGACCCCCTTAGGCTCTGGGGTAGGGACAAAAATGAGGGGTTCAGTGTGTGGGACAGAGCTGCCAGTGAGTGGGATAGGAATGGGGTGCAGGATCTGGGAGCTGGGGTGCAGAAACAGGCTGGGAGTAGGGTGTCTGGCCAGGTGGAGGGAGCAGGAGCAAGGGAGGGTGCAATGTGTGGCCAGGAGGGAGGGTGCAGGAGCAACAGTGGATGTCAGAGCAGGGTGGGGGTAGGTGTCTGGCCAGGCTGGGGGGAGGGTTCAGGAACAAGGGAGGGTGTCAGAGCCCTTGCATCAACTGCCATGGCCACATGGTCTCAGGCCAGCCCCAGAGCCCGGAGCTACTGCTACAGTGGCCATGCAGTCCTGGGCCGGCCCTGGAGGTGCCGCTGAAGAGCCTTAGCCCCAGTGCTGCCTCCTTCCACCACAGCCTAACCTGCTGCCAGGAAAGAGGGAGGGCTCCAGTGGCTGTATGGGGGAGGAAGGGCAGGGTGGGGCTGAGCTCCCGCCACGCATGCCACTTCTGGCAAGTGTGCTGTTGGTTGCCGACTCCTGGATTAGGTTATACTCAGCATGTGCAGAATGCTCTTACAGGGAAGCCTTCCTCCACTGCATAAAACACATTTTGGCAGTAAAGGTTTAGTTTTATTTGTTGGCCGATTGAAGCAAATTTACCTTGATGGTGTTTCTCTCTCTGCATGTGATGTGATAATTTTTGCATACATTTGATCAATTCCAAAATGCCAACTCTTTCAACTTCAACAGCTAAAATCTCAATTAGTGGTGGTAGCCACTGTAAGGGTGTATCTACTTATTAGGGATTGGCACTGTGGCAATCGATTACTCAGCAGTCTATTTAGTGGGTCTTAGTCCAGTGTTCCCTGTAAGTTGTGCACTTGTGCAGCCACTCAGGATAGAGTAAGATGCTTCCTAGCTATGTGCCCACAGCTAGATTTTTTGTTTGTACTGGTGGTGCACATTCACACATGCCTCAGTGCACATAAAATTGTATTCTGCACGTGGATGGAAAAATACACACATGGATGGAAAAGAATAAAGAGAACATTGATGAAGACCCACTAAATTGATTGCCAGTAGAGCTCTCTTCAACTCTGGTACTCCACCAGAACAAGAAGCATAAGGGAAGTTGCTGGGGGAATTTCTCCCATTACGTGCTCCCTTTCCTCACCATAGTGTAGACCCCCCACGGTAACTTGGCCTAGGATACATTGAATCCAGCTATGATTTTTGTGTAGCTGGAGTTGCATAAATTAGGTGAACTTTGCCCTGTAGTGTAGACCTGCCCTAAGATTCTGCTTTTTGCATATCTTTTCAAATGGTTCTTACATGTAGTGCTTGGCCTACGTGAGCAGTGATGTATGCAGTCCTCTAGTTCTGGATGAAGGATGTAATTTTATTACTAAGGCCAGGTCTACACTAGACCCAGAAGGTCTGCTTGAGGTACGCAACTCCAGCTATGTAAATAAAGTAGCTGGAGTTGGCATACTGTAAGTCAGTCTTGGTGCCATCTTCACAGTGGGAGGTCTATGGGAGCAAACGTTCCCATTGACTTCCCTCACTCCTCGCTGGCGCTAATTGGAGGTTCCATCAGCATTTGATTTTGTAGGTCTTAACCAGACCCACTAAATCGAACACCAGAACATCAATCTCAAGTGCATAAGTATAGATGTAGCCTAAATTTTGCACCCACTTGGCTGGTTTTATCAAAGTTAGCGTTGAAATCTTCTAATATCATATCTTCTGGTTTCCTGTTCAGCGAATAACATTTAAAAAATAACAGGGTTGAGGAAGGAGCTATTTGTGTTTCACTGCTTTCCTGACCATAAGGAAGTTAAGTTTCTGTGATGCCAGCATCTATCTCTTTGCCCTACAGTGACATAGTCATCCTTACTAGCGGTGCATGTACTGAGCAAACATTTAAAGGCTTCTGTGCAGTGTTGGTGAGAATACTGTGCATCACACTGGCAAGTCCTCTCCAGAACACTTGCAGGCCAGTTCTTTTAAAAATAAATTTGTCGCAACCTTCACGTTTCAGACCAAGAATAAAAAAGGATAATGGAATAACAGGACTGCTTCAGGCTAGGGCTTACGTGTTCGGGGGAGGACAAATAAAGTATCTGGTACATCAGTTAGTGTTGTGTCTTGATTTGGGAAAGAGAGGTCTAAATTGTGATTGCTAGTAAAAGTGTGTGTGAGTGCCAGCCTCTATTACTGACCTTTGGAAAGTTCAGAGAATGTCACTGAAGAGAAAACCCAGAAGCTGAGTTTGATGACATCAGTTGCCTTACATTGCTGGGCTGTTCCCTGAAAGCTTTGGTCAAGCCCCTGTTAATGTGGAAGAAATCCACTTCAGTTTACTTGTTTCTTACCCTGTTTGGCTAGTTGATCCATTCTTCAGTGTCACTACAGGAATCCTCTGCTGTGCCATTTAAACTTTGATATTTTAGTACAATAAATACTGCATTTAAGGTGCAGTTTGAAGTAGAGATGTAATAGTGTAGTCGATTAAACGATAAGCAAAAGCTTATCGGTTAATGCTATCGTACACGCATTTCTCCCCCCCCCCACCCTCCCCCCCAGTAAATTTTTTAGCAGGCTTGTTGGCAACCTGGCTCAGTCCTGGCTTGCGACAAGTCCCGGACCTACCTCTGCTGCAGCTCTGCATTTAAAATGTATTAGGAGCTAGGCTGGCAGTTTTTCAAAGGCTTGGTTCTGGCTCATGCTGGGTCTAAGAGCATGGACACCTGCCCCGGACGGGCTGCTGCCACCCTGTGCTGTTGCCTCTGTCTCAGGAGTGGCAGGGAGCTCCTCGGAAGTGGGACCGGAACACACTGGCTGCCTGCCCCGCCTCCGGGTGCTATAGAGTAGTCGACTAACCGATAAGAATTCATGAGGTTACCCGACTGTTCAATTAACTGATATTTAACATCCCTAGTTTGAAGCAGAAGCCATGAAAACAGGCAGCAAAAGGAACCCACTCAATTCCAACCATGCTTCCTTTAGGTCTGTTTAGACCCTACTTAACAACACATCATTCCTGTGCAAAATGTGTTTTAACTTTCCCCAGCCAGCCATGTACCAAACCCACTGTTGCACTTCCTTAGGTTAATGGGATAATAGTAAATAACTCTCATGGGCTTCCGATGTGAGTTTTTACAATGAGCTTTACAGCATGAGCATTGATCTTTCCATTTTATAAATGTGGAATTGGATGCAGAAGTTTTGGCTTGCCGCAGCTCTCTCAGGACTTTCTTTATTAAACTGTAAATTTGGGGTGGCAAAAATGTCACCTCTCTGACTTGAATAGAGAGGAGCAGTATTTGCATTCTGCAGGTTCCACCAAGCGATGCATCACATTTATCTCAGTGCACTAGCTGCATTTTGTGGTAGCAGTTTTGTCTACTCACTGTTAAGATGAAGGTGGCTTCCCTTGGCTTCAGTGTGCAATTCAACTAGGGGCAGCCCATTCATCACTGTGTGTGTTGCTACCTGGGCTACTGGCAAATCTGCCTTGAGTTTTGCAGAGTCTGGCTGCCTCAGGTGTAACCAAAATGGGTAGATGTAGTTGATGGCTATATGTAGTTGATTTCCTTTGATCAGCCTCACTTAGCCTTGTGATCAGGAATCCTCCCCCTGTGTAACTAATGAGGGGGTAGGCCTGACTTAGATGAGCAGGCTTAAAAAAGCCAGAGGCAGAGTGACCATGGGAGCGAAGTGGACAGGGTGCTACAGGCAGGGGAATTTGAAAGAGTGAGTTCTAATATGCTTAGGAAGACCTGTAACACCTGTGCTAGCACTGCTTCTGTCTCCTCTGCCTGCGCCTGTAGCTAGACAGACCACCTGACCATGATGCCTCTACCCAGATCCTGAACTCTGGTTTGCAGTATCCACTTACTGAAATCCAGGCTGGAGGGATCAACTAATGTGAAAGGTGCCTGCTGGTGGAATCTCTCAGGAAGCAGGTCGGAGAACTGCAGGAAGAGGTGACTAGGCTGAGGAGCATCCGAATCCACGAGGAATTCCTGGAGAGTATTCATGTGGAGAATGGTGAGGAAGCTATCCCATTACAAAAGACTGCTGACAATCCACTGGTGGAGGAGGAGATGGTTTTGTCTCGGGGGGGGAGACACTGGCAGCTGGTCACTTCTGGCAGCAGGCAGTGCTGCACCCTTGCTCCCAACCCTCCTACCATGGTTCTGTTATGCTGCTCTGGATATGGAGCATCCCTGAAGCACAAGTCTGGGAGGTCTGCAGCCACCACTGCGAGGAGGTTGAGGATTATCTGGCCCGTTGACTACTACCGCATGCTACTCATCCATGTGGGCACTAATGATATTGCAAGGTGTGACTTTGAGCAGATCAAGAGTGACTACAGGGCTCTGGGAGTACGAGTGAAGGAGTTTGGAGTGTGGGTGGTCTTCTTTTTAGTCTCTCCTGTCAAAGGTAGGGGTCCAGGCAGAGACATCTGGGAGGTGATGCCTGCCTGTGAAGATGGTGTCCCCAAGAGGGCTTTGGCTTCCTTGACCACAGGATGCTGTTCCAAGAAGGGCGGCTGCTAAGCCAGGGTGGGGTTCACCTTTCAAGGAAGGGGAAGAAAGTATTTGGATTCAGCCCAGATAACTTAGTGAGGAGGTAAGCCCACAAGTAAGTGAAAAACATGGAGACCTGGGAGATGGGTCAGAAATGGGAGGGAGCATGGGCTATCATAGTCAAGATAAAGGAGGAGTAAGGCAGAACTGAGAAGCAAAATCAAATCAATATCTTAGATGCCTGTATACAAATGCAAGGCGTATGGGAAATAAGCAGGAAGAACTTGGAAGTGCTAATAAATAAACACAACTATTACATAGCGGCTGTGTCTAGACTGCATCCCTTTTCCGTAACAGGGATGCAAATTAGACACATCGCAATTGCAAACGAAGCGGGGATTTAAATCCCCCCTGCTTCATTTGCATAAACATGGCTGCCGCTTTTTTCCGGCTCGGAGCTTTGTCGGAAAAAAGCGCCAGTCTAGACGGGGATCTTTCGGAAAATAAAGCCTTTTCCGAAAGATCCCTTATTCCTTATTTTAAGAGGAATAAGGGATCTTTCGGAAAAGGCTTTATTTTAGAGGTTTAGAAGATAAAATAAAAAAAGAACAAGTTAAAAATCACCTAGAAAAGTTAGATGCCTGCAAGTCACCAGGGCCTGACGAAATGCATCCTAGAATACGCAAGGAGGTGATAGAGGAGGTATCTGAGCCTCTAGCTATCATCTTTGGAAAATCATGGGAGACAGAAGAGATTCCAGAAGATTGGAAAAGGGCAAATATAGTGCCCATTTATAAAAAGGGAAATGAGACCAACCCAGGAAACTACAGACCAGTTAGTTTAACTTTTGTGCCAGGGAAGATAATGGAAGAAGTAATTGAAGAAATCATCTGTAAAAACTTGGAAGGTGGCAAGGTGATAGGGAACAGCCAGCATGGATTTGTAAAGAATAAATCATGTCAAACTAATCTGATAGCTTTCTTTGATAGGATAATGAGTCTTGTGGATAAGGGAGAAGTGGTGGATGTGGTATACCTAGACTTTAGTAAGGCGTTTGATATGGTCTCGTATGATATTCTTATCAATAAACTAGGCAAATACAACTTAGATGGGACTACTATAAGGTAGGTGCATAACTGGCTGGATAACCGTACTCAGAGAGTAGTTATTAATGGTTCACAATCCTGCTGGAAAGGGGTCTGTTTTGGGACCGGCTCTGTTCAATATCTTCATCAACGATTTAGATATTGGCATAGAAAGTACGCCTATTAAGTTTGCAGATGATACCAAGCTGGGAGGGGTTGCGACTGCATTTGTCTTTATTAAACTTCATCCTGTTTACCTCAGACCATTTCTCCAATTTGTCCAGATCATTTTGAATTATGACCCTATCCTCCAGAGCAAAGTGCTCCACTTAGGAAGGAACAATCAGTTTCACACATACAGAATGGGAAGCCACCGTCTAGGAAGGAGTACGGCAGAGAGGGATCTAGGGGTTATAGCAGACCACAAGCTGAATATGAGTCAACAGTGTGATGCTGTTGCAAAAAAACCAAACATGATTCTGGGATCCATTAACAGGTGTGTTGTGAGCAAGACACAAGAAGTCATTCTTCCGCTCTACTCTGCGCTGGTTAGGCCTCAGTTGGAGTATTGTGTCCAGTTCTGGGCACCGCATTTCAAGAAATGTGGAGAAATTGGAGAGGGTCCAGAGAAGAGCAACGAGAATGATTAAAGGTCTAGAGAACATGACCTATGAAGGAAGGCTGAAAGAACTGGGTTTGTTTAGTTTAGAAAAGAGTAGACTGAGGGGGGACATAAGAGCCATTTTCAGGTATCTAAAAGGGTGTCATAAGGAGGAGGGAGAAAACTTGTTCATCTTGGCCTCTGAGGATAGAACAAGAAGCAATGGGCTTAAACTGCAGCAAGGGAGGTTTAGGTTGGACATTAGGAAAAAGTTCCTAACTATCAGGGTAGTTAAACACGGGAATAAATTGCCCAGGGAGGTTGTGGAATTCTCATCTCTGGAGATATTTAAGAGCAGGTTAGATACATGTCTATCAGGGATGGTCTAGACAGTATTTGGTCCTGCCATGGGGGCAGGGGACTGGACTCGATGATCTCTCGAGGTCCCTTCCAGTCTTAGTATTCTATGATTCTAAAAATGTATATTTATCCTTTTTTATGTGGGTCATCGACAGTGTCTCAAATTTGACTGTGATATTCGTAGATGTGAGACTGATTTATTGTTGTGAAATCATATATGGTCATACCTTCAATTCTGGAGAATCCAAAAAGGTTTATATACTTGACAAATAAAGAAATTCTCCCATCTGAAAAGCTGTCTTCAGTGACTCATGAGCATGAGTACTAACCCCAGGGGAGACTATTAGGAAATAAGGCACATATCCCATACTGGGGTTGAGTTCTGTACTTAGATTTCACCAACCCCAGTTATCAAATGTGAACTACTCCAGCATGTTCACAGCCTAAAGATGGAGTCACACTTTCCTTAGGTATGCTGATCTCTCATACCACCCGGGTGAGCATACCTTTGTGATAGATGATCCCTTACTCCAAGAATCACAATGGTATTAGGACCAGTTACTTACTCCAGGAAATTTGCACCTTAGATCTTACACCAAAGATGATGTTCATAGACAATTCTATAATCAACTGTATAAATTTTATCATATAGCAAAAGAAACTGAGTGTTAAAACAGGTAAATACACACACACACACAAATTATTCCAGTCTTAAGTTTTAAATGGTGGTAGAATCATAGAGCTGGAAGACACCTCAGGAGGTCGTCAACTCCAGGCCCCTGCTAAAAGCAGGACCAATCCTAAGTAAAACATCCCATCCAGGGCTTTGTCAAGCCAGGACTTAAAAACTTTGAGGGATGGAGATTCTACCACATCCCTAGCTAACCCATTCCAGTGCTTCACCAGCCTCCTAGGGAAATAGTTTTTCCTAATATCCAACCTAGACCTCCCCCATTTCTCCTTGCTCTGTCATCTGCCTCACTGAAAACAGCCTCTTTCCATCCTCTTTGGAACCCCCCTTCAGGTAGTTGAAGGCTGCTATCAGATACCCCCTCACTCTTCACTGTAGACAAAATAAGCCCAAATCCCTCAGCCTCTCCTCATAAGCCATGTGCTCCAGCCCCCTAATTGTTTTTGGTAGAAGCTTCTATAATAAGCAAGCTCTGTGTGGGCTACCTCAGGCTAAACATAGGTGACTTCTTGTTTATGCCTAGTAAACCCAGCCCCCCAGAGTCCAAATTGGATTGAGATAATCAGTTTCTTCTCTTTATGGATTTTATCTCCCTCTTGTCATGTGCTCTGAGCTGCAATCACAACTCATAGAAGGAATCCTGCACAACCACAGTGTCTTTTGTCCTATATAATGTCCTCAGTAGTCTGTCTGGTGTCAGTGGACCTTTCTGTTGGGCGGGCATCTTTTATTGAAGATCAGCACATTACACTAGTTAATATCTTTCTCCTGTCTGGTGATTTACACACTCACAGAGGCTCACAAGACAACCACTCAAATATTATCTTCCAATACAGGCCACAGATGTGATAAGTGAGATTGCCGCATGCATTAACTCACAAGCATTCAGTAGAATCTAAGCACAAAACATGGTCTTGTGATTCAAATACCATTTTAAATAGTAGTAGCATACAGGTGAGCCAGACCAATTCCAGCTATGTATTTGGATTTTGGCATGAGCAAGCTCTTGCTTTGTTGGCAGCACACCACTATTGAAATAGAATCATAGAATCATAGAATAATAGGACTGGAAGGGACCTCGAGAGGTCATCGAGTCCAGCCCCCCGCCCTCAAGGCAGGATCAAGCTCCGTCTACACCATCCCTGACAGATGTCTATCTAACCTGTTCTTAAATATCTCCAGACAGGGAGATTCCACCACCTCCCTTGGCAATTTATTCCAATATTTGACCACCCTGACAGTTAGGAATTTTTTCCTAATGTCCAATCTAAACTTCCCCTGCTGCACTTTAAGCCCATTACTCCTTGTCCTGTCCTCAGAAACCAAGAGGAACAAATTTTCGCCTTCCTCCTTGTGACACCCTTTTAGATATTTGAAAACCGCTATCATGTCCCCCCTTAATCTTCTTTTTTCCAAACTAAACAAGCCCAGTTCATGAAGCCTGGCTTCATAGGTCATGTTCTCTAAACCTTTAATCATTCTTGTCGCTCTTCTCTGTACCCTTTCCAATTTCTCCACATCTTTCTTGAAATGTGGCGCCCAGAACTGGACACAGTACTCCAGCTGAGGCCTAACTAGTGCAGAATAGAGCGGCAGAATGACTTCACGAGTTTTGCTTACAACACACCTGTTGATACAACCTAGAATCATATTTGCTTTTTTTGCAACAGCATCACACTGTTGACTCATATTCAACTTGTGGTCCACTATGACCCCTAGATCCCTTTCCGCCATGCTCCTTCCTAGACAGTCGCTTCCCATCTTGTATGTATGGAACTGATTGTTCCTTCCTAAGTGGAGCACTTTGCATTTCTCTTTATTAAACCTCATCCTGTTTACCTCTGACCATTTCTCTAACTTGCTAAGGTCATTTTGAATTATGTCTCTATCCTCCAAAGAAGTCGCAACCCCACCCAGTTTGGTATCATCTGCAAACTTAATAAGCGTACTCTCTATCCCAATATCTACATCATAGTAGAAATAGAAATAGTAGTACAGTATTCTCTTTTTCTGTCTGGGGTTCTCTGACACTATTCCTGATGATCCCCATCTTACTGAAAGGGAATCGGAATCATATAGAGCAGAAATGACTTATTAAGGTCACCGATCAATTTAGTTGCAGAGGTGGGAGTAGGACTCAAGTGCTTGCTCCTAGTTTTCTTATGCCAAATATTTGATTGTATAAATTCCCATGCAATGGCACTCACTTCTGGGCTGGAATGTGGGATCAGTTTAGCAGTGCACAGCAACACTACACTAGAGAGTACAGAACAAGAAAGAAAGACACTGATAAGGGCTAGGAAGCTACTGTGGGCATTTTGAGTAGTAGAATGTTCACTAACCTGGAGATTGGCTTTGGCAACAGTATTAATATTAAAAAAAAAAAAAAAAAAAGACCTAGGATCTCGAATGATTAGAAGTGAGCAGCCCCTCTACATACTAATTGAAGGATGCATCCAACTGGGATACTTTTGTTTTGTATTGATCTGGCAAGAAGGCCACCTCTTACTGCAACATCAATGGATCATTTTTGACTGATCTTGCAAGGCCCTATGTTCACCATGGTGGCATTTCTGTTTGTCTGTAATGTGATTCTTTCTGAATGCTGCATCTTTTCCTTTTCAGAATTGCGGGGAATGTTCTAGGCTATTGATTTTGGGGAAAACGAGAATAATAAAAGGGGGAAAGTCCCTGCCACCTAACAGCAGGCAGAGTCAGGAGAGCAAGAGGCTTTATTTCTTCCTCCCTCCTAATGTGCTGTGTTTTCAAAGTCTTCTCCATGGTGGGTGATGGAGAGGGCACCAGCCATCTGCCCTTTCTTTCAAGTCCAGGGAGGAGAAAGGAACTTTGGAGGAGGGAGGCAAAGATGTATTGCTATGGCCCCTGGTATGGCGGAGAAGAACGGGAAGGGGGAGCATAGAGCCCCAGCATGGGAGTAGACGTAATGTGTGTGGGGAGGAGGGACAACAGGACACAGAGCCCTGAGCATGAGTGTAGCGTTGGTATGCAGGGAGCCCTGAAAACAGAAGGGGTGAAAGGGTGATACTCCCAGAACTTGTGGTAGAGAAAGAAGGGATTCAAGCTGCTTCAGGTGTGTGCAATAAACTTGGCCTAAAGAAGAAATGAAGTGGGCAATCCCCTAGTTATTAGCTGTTTGGGATTCCTAGTTGCTATTGTAATAGAGCTAGTAAACAGGCCCCATGGTGGTAGAGAAGTGACTAAATAGTGTCTTCCCCAGCACCCTCTCAGTATGCAGTTACAGATGGGTTGGGGGGATGACAACCATCCAGGGAACGTCTAACTGCAGTTAGATACCTGTAGCTGGTCTGTGCCAGCTACCTCATGCTCCTGGGGCCCAGGCTAAGGCTGTTTAGTTGCATTATAGAGATTTGGGCTCAGGTTGGAGCCCATACAGAGTCTCAAAGCCCAGGGTCCAGCCCAGACATGAATATCTACACCACAATTAAACAGTCCCTTAACAGCAGCCTTGCAACCCCTAGTCAGCTGAGACAGGTCAGCTGCTGGTGTTTAATTGTAGTGAGAGATGGGAGTCATATACAGGCAGTCCCCGGGTTACGTACAAGATAGGGGACTGTAGGTTTGTTCTTAAGTTGAATTTGTATGTAAGTCGGAACTGGTACATATTGTAGGGGAAACTCTAGCCAAACATTTCTCCAGAGCTCAGTTTTATTCTCCCACACCTCACTTCCCTCAGTCCTTTAATCTCAAGCTGAGGTGTCTGCTGAGAAAAGCCGCTCTGCGTCTCCCTGGTCTGCTGGGGGGGGGGAGGGAGTGGCACTAGCTTCGCGTCTCCCTGGTCTGCTGGGGGAAAGCAGCTAGTGCGGGGTTGCCTCACCCCGTTTGTAAGTAGGGATCTGATGTAAGTCGGATCCATGTAACCCGGGGACTGCCTGTATAGGCATCAGGCAGAGGGAAGTTTTAATGACAGAGTTTAAAAAAGCATGAATTCTCATCTTTCTGCATTCTGGTGGGTAGCTTTATCTTCTGTGTAGAATTTCTCTTCTTGGGGATCTTAGACTCAGGCCATGTTCGTGGTCTCTCTCAGAGCAGCCTGAAGGTGGTATGGCTGATAGGTATTTTATCAGTGAAAAGATAATTATCCTACAGATGCTCAAGTCAGGTTACTTTAATTTTATGCCTTAGAGATGCTGTGTTTGCAATCATAATTATGAAATGATTCATTACAATAATCAGTTGGGTAGCTCACTAGTTCATCATATGTCCCAACTAAACTTAGGCATAATTTTGGGCATGATTGAAGAGGGTGACCTGTGTTAACTTCAAGTGGCTGCAGCATGTAGCTACTTTTCTTTGAGCTACTGTACCAGAAGTCTAGAGTTAATTATAAATCAAAGTTCTTCCTTCTGAGTTTGAAAAATGCACATTTAAAAATCATTCTTTTCAGTCTTTTGGCAAAACAACACACGTTTCATTGATCATGTACCGCTGGTGTATGAACACTTGTGCCATCCATGAAGGCTGCTTCTCCTACCCTCCCTCCACTTTTTAAACTATTTTTAAATAAAAGAAGAAAAATATAGTTCTCTTCCCTTCCCCCTTCTACTTCCTTTCAGACCCTGCTGTCTGGACATTTAACTTTTCTAGTAATGCCAAACTTTCCTACAAGAAAACTGGCAAAATTAAGCAAAAAACTTCCCAAGCCCTGATCTCCCATGACTATTTCCATAGTGTCACCATAAGGAATCCAGTATCTTAAAACTTGGAAAGCAGCAAAAAGCTCACAGAAGTCCTGAATCCTTATTACCTTGAGCTGTGGTTGTGTTGGATCTCACAAGCTGTATCTGTGCCAGTAACTGGATAAGAGATATAGATTGTTCACACTGCTGCAGCATGTTGCTTAGGGACACAGTGTTATGTATGCTATTCTGGGGATGGAGGCAGAGAGTTTGTGATAACTTGTGTTGGTCACCAAAGCTTCTGTAACTTCTTTTGGAGGAGTAGGTCTGTTTAGTCTAGGTGCTGACCAAATTCCAAGTTAAATTATTACATGCAGTCCCTTTATTAATTTCTAGTATTGCTTTGACTGCCTGGGAAATTTGGGATCTAAAAGGTTGAGTAATGGACCCTCTGTTATAAGCTAATAGCCATATATTCACCTTGGATTTCTCCTGCCCTCTTGGGACATCCAATAAGCTGTGGTGGGATTTTAAAAAAATCTTATTGCTGTCCTTGATGCTGTGTATTCTCTTGCTGAACTAATACTTTGTAGGTTGTCCATGTCTCACACAATGTATTTTTACCTGTATCGCTGTGCTCCTTTTGGTCACTTCCTGATGGTATTATCTCTGATAGTGGATGAATTATAGAGATGATTGCTGGATACCTGGACCTCTATTAAGCAAGTCTTGTCTTGCCTGTGGATTTTGAATGTGTCCTATGTAGTTGTTCTTACAGCAGAGAATTAAATAACATCCCTGTTTTTGCAGCAGCTACTGGGCAGCTAGAGGTCTATTAGCATCTGTGTTACAAAAGCTGGTGTTTTTGAAAGCAGGACTAAAATGTCTCGAATGTTAGGGCTGGAATTAGAGCCTCTGACTTCAGTCGCATCAAACAGATTGCATTTCAGTGGGGAAGTTGTTAGCGCTAGATAATTTCTGTTGCCCTTCAGGTGGTGGAACAGTAGCAATTATATAGTGTCCTGGTAAATACCCATCAGTGTCCGCTCTGGCTAGAGAACTCTTAACAGTCTGTCAATGACAATAGCTTTCCCGCAGTCATGCATCTTGAGGCAATGGACAGTTAATCTGATCGCGGAGGAGTTTAGAAACCGCCCTTCTCGAATGCCAGGTAGCGAAGTGAGAGAGAGGACAGGCTACCTGGGGCAGTCTGTGTTATACTACGGGACTAACCATGATCTGGGCCCCATTGTGTTATGTGCAGGAGCAGACAGCCCCTGCCCCAAAGTGCTTCCAGTATCAAAAGACAGGAGCAATAAAAGGTAGAGGAAAGAGAGTGAACCATACCGAGTGCTCGCAGTGATTGCAGCTAGTGCCAGAGCTATTTTGGGGGGTGGGGATGGTTTCCTACATGTAGGATGCATAAAAAGACAAGGGAGTGAGGTGAGAGGGTCAGAGCAGGTGGAAAGAGGGAGCAAAGAAAGGCCTGAGGGGCAGGTGCAGAGGGAGACTGAGTGGAAGACTGTGAGGTGGAATGGGAGGAGCAGAGGTTGGAGTGGATAGCGACTTGAACTTTCTCTGCCTGGTGCCAATCAAACTGTAGAAAATATTATCCATCTACATGGGTCCCTGCATCTGCAGCTTCTCTGGCTGGTTCCTCCCTGTAGTTTCTTTCTCAGGTGCCTGTAGCTGTGGGGAAGGAGGGCACAGCACTAGTGCTACTGCCCTCAGAGGAGAAGGGGTCTGTCCTGCAGAGTTCTGTGCAGGGTCCGTGTAAACGTGCCATCCCCGTACCCCCGGAGGGTGTGTTCCACTTGTTCACTCCCTTTCCGCCCCCTAGCCCCGTGGACCCGTCACCCTAACGATCGCCCCGCGGCGTCCCAGTTAATTGTGTTAATAGTCTCCTATGTCTCTTTCACAATATTGGTTCGCCTCCCACAGTGGGGAGAGGGGGGTCCGGGCCCACCCCCTCTCACGGACCCCAGTCCAGAGCCCTAAGGACATGGACATCAAGCTTGTCCGGTCCGGCTGGCGGGGCCTTAGCCGAAACGCGCCAGCCCGCAGGCTCCACTTTGCCCGCCCTGGGCTGCTTCCTCTCCCCACCTGGGTTCTACCCGCCGAGCCGGAGCTTACCGCCTCAGCCTTGGGCCCATCTGGTGTTCTCTCACAGGTGGGGGTCGCCAGCGACGCTCCGCCCCCCCCCCCCCGTCTGGCATTTAAATCCCTGTGCCGTGGCCCGTGTATAGAATTGGCTTTGATTGAATATTTCAGTCAGAAGATCTGGCCCAGCCCAGGGAGGCACCCCGGTCATTTTGTAACACTGTTCAGCAAGGCTGAGTTCCAGAGGACTTTGTCTGTAGATCAAGGAGAGTCCAAACTTGGCATACAAGCCACATGCGGCCCTTTTACCATTAAAGTGCATCTCTCGATCCCTTTCCAGCCCCATTCTTCGCACATTAGACTGGGAGGGCGTTTGGGCCCTTTTCCTTGGAGTGGGGTGGTGGGTAGGAGCTTCTGTCTAGTTGCAGGTGTGTCCTAGGGCGTCAGCGCTGTGGGCTGCACCTCCAGGACTTAGGGTTTCATCCTGAATGGGGCTGCACCCCCAAATTCTGGTCCCTGGTAGGTGTGCTCTACCTCTCAACCTTCTGAAGATTGTCATATGCGGCTCAGAGCCAATGAGTTTGGCCACCCCTGCTATAGTTGAATGGTTACAACCTATTTCAGACTGAAAATAAAACACTGAGTGACCTCAAAAGCTGATGGGGCTCGGTACTTAAGAGAGGAATGCCTTTGCAAAGGACTGCTTTATTCTGCTTGGCTTTCCCCTCTGGTGATAGGCTGATTTCTCTCCCCTCACCCCCCATCATTCTTACTACTTATGCTCACCTTTTTTCCTGCCTTCCCTCTTACCTCCTTCCACTGTCTCCCTTTGCTGCTGCTTCTCTCTAATCCCCTCCTCAGACCCCATTTTCCTTGTTTGGTTCCTCTCGGCCAGGGTTTCTCATCCTGTGGGTTGCAGCCCAAAGTTGGGACACCAGAATGTGTCCATAGGTCACATGGAATGCAGACTGTGGTATATGGTCTTTTCTCTTAGAGGGTGATAGCAGAGCCTGCCCAGCACTCATCCCACAGAGGCTCCCATCCCATGGGACTGGCTAGGATCTTCTCCCTTGTCCTCATGCTGCGAGCTGGTACACGCTGCTTGGCTTTGACCCAGCTGCTCGTCTGCCATGATGCCGGGCGCTAGCCTGGCCATATTCGAGTTAGTGGCACGGCGACCCCAGGGGCCATGTCACACCATCACTCACAAGAATTTGGCCTGACCTGTCCAGCCTTGTGAGGGGAGCCCAGCCAAACATGAGCTGTGCTGCGGCCTCAGCTCTTGCAACCCCCAGAGCAGAGAGAGGAGTCCAGCCAGTGCTGTGGGACAGGAGCTGCCACTGTGAACCACTGTGTACTTATGTAGGGCTTGCACTTGTTATATTAATGTGTGGATTCAATAGTGTGGGTACGAAATATTTAATAAGCCTGATGTAGGTGGGTTTTCGTTTGAGACTAAGGCTATTTTCTGGGTAGTAACAAGCCATTAAAATTTACAAATGGATCCTGAGCCTGAAGAGGTTGAAAACCACTGCACCAGACACTGCTGTAATGAAACCAATAGATTTCACTATGGAAATAAACATTCTTGAGCAGCTGCAGTGGTTAGAATAGTTTAGATCCTTAAATATTCACTAAGATAGAATATGCTTAATGTAAAATAATTCCTAAATCATTTGAGTGGCTAAGCAACTGCTTTTGCTTTACCTGCTGCTTATTAGACGATAAGCCTAATCAGCTAGTTCGTCTTCTCTGTCTGTATCCACTTGTCTCATTGTGTACTTGGATTGTGAGGTCTTTGTGGCAGAGGCTGCTGAGTGCAGTGGGACTCTGACCCTTGTAGCACAATACAAATATCTAGTGATTGTTCACAATTCCGCATAGTCCTGTCTTTTGTTTCAGCTAGACCAGACTAACATGGCTGCATCTCTATCGCTGTCATTTCCCTAACTGTGTGATGCAGTCTAATGCAGAGCAAGATTCTAAAAAAGGCACCTCCATATGAGCACTGCTCCCCTGAATTCTGGGCCACGTGCAGGTGCTGCGGTTCCTAAGCAGAGGAGCTGCAAAGGAGCCCAGGTAAAATGCTTGCTGCCTTGTATAGATGTAGAAGTGAGCCACCCTGTGAAAAGGAGCAAGTCTCAGAGCGAATTGCAGTAAAGGATTGCTGGAATTCCATATGCCAGCATAAACCGGAAACATCTTTGCTCTGGCATTGAGATTCCTGCCTAGGTTCGCAGCACACTCTTATTGCCACATATCTGGAGCCGATTAGATAGTTTCCTCTGTTATTTGTGTAGCTCAATGCTTCACCCACTGAATTGTAGCTGTAGCCCAGAGACGGATGACCAAGGATAGTGAGTGGGCTGCATGAGTGACTCTCCTTCATCTCAGTGGGCCCCAGGACCCGGTGGCCCACTGGGGCTCAACCTGCAGCCCACAGACCCCCTGTGTGCCCCCCCACATGCTTCTCACAAACTGGAGCCCCTCACTTCCCAGTCCCCTCTCCTCTCTCCCAGCATTTCCAAAGTGCTGCAAATCCGCTGATATGCGCTCCTCACCCCACCCGAGCTTGATTTGCAGGGTTCCAGCTCTGGGAGGGAGGGAGCCGTGCAGGGCCGAAGCACTGATGAACCGATTCGTGGTGCTCTGAAAGTGCCGGGAAGGAAGGGGGCTGTAGGAAGTGTGGGATTCCAGTGTGCAAGAGGCGTGTGGGAGATGGGGGCAGACTGGGGTCTGCAGACCGCAGGTGGCGCTCCCGTGGGCTGCATGTGGGCCGCAGGTGGCGCTCCCGTGGGCTGCATGTGGACCGCAGGGTGGCGCTCCCGTGGGCTGCATGTGGGCCGCAGGGTGGCGCTTCTGTGGGCTGCATGTGGGCCGCAGGTGGCGCTCCCGTGGGCTGCATGTGGACCGCAGGTGGCGCTCCCGTGGGCTGCATGTGGGCCGCAGGGTGGCGCTTCTGTGGGCTGCATGTGGGCCGCAGGTTGCCCACCATTCCTGTAGCCTCTTGAATTTGTACAGCTGCAATAACCCCATGAAAAGCCGTCTTCCTGAAATGTTGCCAGCAGCCTGTGCCTAGCGTCTTGCTGCTGGTAGTCTGACTCCTCCCAGGCCTTGGGCTAGTGCAGGAGATGAAAGATCAGGGCCGAGACTAGACTCTTCATTGCCCTTTGCTGAAAGCCGCAGTTGAGCAGGATTACAGGTAGTGCTGAATTTAGTACAGGCAGTCCCCGAGTCCGCACTTACGAACGGGGCTTTCTCGCCCCGGAGCTCGCAGGCAGCGGGATCGCCCAGAGCGCAGCGGTCCCGCCACCTCGACCTCCGGGGCAAGAAAAGCTGCTCCGGGTGCCCCTGGTCTGCTGGGGACCGTTTCCAGCAGACCAGGGACACCTGGAGCAAAGCCGGGGAGGTGGAGGGGTCCCGCGCCTCTGAGGCTTTGCTCTGGCTTTGCCGCCGCTCTGGCTTTGCTCCCCGTGTCCCTGGTCTGCTGCGGTGGGGGGGCGCAGCTAGTGCCCCCCCCCCCCAGCAGACCAGGGAGACGTGGAGCAAAGCCCCGGGCCTGTGGTAGAGCAGGTGGGGTGCTGCCGGTTGGTCCCGCACCACCGCTCCTTGGCGCTACTGGACCAACCCGGCAGCACCCCAGCTGCTCTGCCCCAGGAGTCCTGATTCAGCCGCTGCTGATCAGTTTCAGCAGCGGCTGAATCAGGACACCTGGGGCAGAGCAACTGGGGTGCTGCTGGGTTGGTCCAGTAGCGCCGAGGAGCGGGGGCGCTACTGGACCAACCCAGCAGCACCCCAGCTGCTCTGCCCCAGGCATCCCCAAGTCAGCCCGCTGCTGAAACTGACCAGTGGCTGACTACAGGAAGCCCCTGCCCCGGGCTTCCTGGAATCAGCCGCTGATCAGCTTCAGCAGCAGCTGACTTGGGGATGCCTGGGGTTCTTAAGTTGAATCTGTATGTAAGTCGGAACTGGCGTCCAGATTCAGCCGCTGTTGAAACTGATCAGTTTCAGCAGCGGCTGAATCTAGACGCCAGTTCCGACTTACATACAGATTCAACTTAAGAACAAACCTACAGTCCCTATCTTGTACGTAACCCAGGGACTGCCTGTACTGTATTGAAGTACTAAATCTGAAAATAAATCTACTCTACTTGGTACTGCTGAAGAAACCTACTAGACTCTGAGCTCAGGGTTCCCCAACCAGGAAAATCTCCAGAGCTACAGGTGTGCCTCACATTTTCACTGCAAATGTTCCATCAGGCATGGAGGAAGCTGCAGGGGCCTTTTGGGATGCCGTCTGCTTTCCCTCCCTGCTCCCACTGTGGGC
The DNA here is from genome assembly GCF_049634645.1 of Pelodiscus sinensis. Taxonomy (NCBI): domain Eukaryota; kingdom Metazoa; phylum Chordata; order Testudines; family Trionychidae; genus Pelodiscus; species Pelodiscus sinensis. The sequence goes on along the minus strand of NC_134718.1, from coordinate 72,334,579 downwards.
CTTCATGCAACTAGTCATGGGGATGTTTGAGCAGTAGCATAGCAGCTTATAGGGTCTCTTCATTTGCTCCAGTTTTGCTTAGCTATGAGATCATGCCTGATCCAGCCAGGTGAGGCCATAAGCTCACCCCATACCCGCTATGATTATTTGGAGAGTTAGGGTAGGGAGGTGAGAGGAGCAAAAATAACAAAAATGAAGAAGGAAGGGTGGGCAGAGGGTGACATTTGGGTATGGAGGGGAATCTCTGGCCTTGCTATTACTCGGGGTTCATTATAGTCTTCCCAAGTACTCTTCCTGGTGCGTGAGTTTATTTTGGGAAAACAGAGAAGACAAATTGGTAGCCAGTTTCTTTCCATGGTGAATTATTTTTTGTCCCAAGTTTTGAGATTAAACTAGGGGGAGAGGTACAGACACTGGAGAGTGGGGATAGGGTCCAGAATGACCTAGACAAATTGGAGGATTAGGCCAAAAGAAATCTGACGAGGTTCAACAAAGACAAGTGCAGAGTCCTGCACTTGGGACGGAAGAATCCCAAGTATTGGTACAGGCTGGGGACTGACTAGCTAAGCAGCAGTTTGGCAGAAAAAGATCTGTGGATTCCAGTGGCTGAGAAGCTGGATATGAGTAAACAGGGTACCTTTGTAGCCAAGAAGGCAAATGGCATATTAGGGTGCATTAGGAGGAGCATTGCCAGCAGATCTAGAGAAGCTATTATTTCCCTTTATTCGGCACTGGTGAGGCCATGGAATATTGCATCCGGTTCTGGGCCCTCCATTACAGAAAGGATTGGAGAGAGTCCAGCAGAGGGCAACCAAAATGATGAGGGGGTTGGAGCACATGCCTTGTGAGGAGAGGCTGAGGGATTTGGGCTTCTTTAGTCTGCAGCAGAGAAGAGTGAGGGGGGATTTGAGAGCAGCCGTTAACTAACTGAAGGGAGGTTCCAAAGAGGATGGAGAGGCTGTTCACAGTGGTGACGGATGGCAGAACAAGGAGCAGTGGTCTCTCGTTACAGTGGGGAAGGTCTAGGTTGGACATTAGGAAAAACTATTTCCCTAGGCGGGTGGGGAAGCACTGGGCTGGGTTCCCTAGGGAGGGGGTGGAATCTCCATCCGAGGAGGTTTTTATGTCCCGGCTTGACTAAGCCCTGGCTGGGTTGATTTAGTTGGGTTTGGTCTTGCCTTGGGCAGGGGGTTGGCCTCCTGAGGTCTCTGCCAGCCCTAGGATTTGATAATTTATTTGAGTTAAAACCTGCCAGTCTGCAGATATCTTTCTATATGGACCATGTTTACAGCTTGGATGTAGATAAAGATTTTGTATCTGCACAGGGCACTCTTCATGAGCTGTGGGACACTGAAAAGATGGGAGCCAGTGCAAATAGTGTCCAGCTCCTTTATCTTCCTGCTGTCGCAGTGTTTGCAGCAGCCATATTGCTGAGCAAGTTTAAAGTAGGGATGTTCGATGTGTGTAACCGCATGAAACCTTAGCAGTTACTCAGCTGTTCGGTAGTCCCTGTTGTTGGGGATGGCAGCCAGAACACTCCTGGCCCCACTCCTGGGGATCCCCCTGCTACACCATCCCTTCTGTACGAGAGGCAGCAGCGCAAGGTGGCAGGCAGGGGCCAGTCTGCCAGAAGAGCCAGTTTAAAAACCAACTCCTTGTGCAGACTGATCCAGAGGCAGCAGAGCGGGGGTGGCAGCAGCTCCTATCCAGAGGGCACCTAAACTCCCTGCGGACAGAGGCTGGTCCATGGCAGCAGCCCCTGTCCACGTGATGTCCGAGCTTCCCACGGACAGGGGCTGCTGCTGCACACCAGCCTCTGTCTAGGGGGAGCTCAGACACCACTCCCTCTTCCCCCTGGACAGGGGTTGCTACCATGGACCAGCCTCTGTCAGCAGCAAGCCTGGGTCACTGTGAACAGAGGCTGCTTTGTGGCACCCTCCTTTGGTTATTTTTATTTAACTCTCTTCCCCTGCAGTGGCTTAGTGGCTATTTGTCATCTGAGGAGTGATTATTGCTGTCCAGAGTAAAATGTGAAAAATAAACAATATAAATGGTGACTGTAAATTAGATGATAAAACAGAAAAAAATAAAAATGTAAGGGATTGTGTGCAGACAGAATTTAAAAAAATACTGCCCAGTTTTAGGGGGGAAATCTGCTTTGTCTGCTACAGCGCTGACTGGCTGGTGGAGGTGGAAATGCAGAGAAACTAGTTCGAATTTTGAAAGGTCAGTGTTACTGAAAGGTCAGTGTTATTGAAAGGTCAGCTTGTTGGTACTGGACTTCCTTGAGCATGAGAAGAGTAGGGTCCAAATTCTTAACACTTTGACAGTTGGCTAAAAGTGCATTGCCCCAGCCTGCTGTGTGTAGAAATATTGTATGTGGTTGTTTCCCTGAGAAAAGAGGTTGTGTTTGTTTGGGCTTTTTTTTTACTGATACATACTTTGTAAAGGTAAAAACATCTAAATTAAAGGGTACAATGCTGAGACTTACATCAAACTCTCATTAATGTAAATGGCAGTTGTGTGGGTATCAGGTGGAGAATGTTATGCCCAAGGCTTCGTCTAGTGCTAAGCTGAAGGAAAGTGCCCCAACTAACCTCATTGGAATTACATAATTGATGTGAAGAGCACTTAATACTTTAAGGTCAGCAGTTTCCACTTTCTCTTCATTTAGTATTAGGTGGCTGTGCAATAAGTTCATGTGGGCATTGTGTTAACAGTTACTAGAACGTAGCTGGTAGAGTTCCTCTCCCATTACAGAAATGTCGACCTGCTGCGCGCATAATGTGCCTTTTGCTGTACTTGTCTTCCTGGCAGGGTCAGGTTGTTTCTGCACTCATATTCTGAAGAGTATGATGTGAAGGGAACGTGCAGCTAAGTCATCTTCTGCATCTTTACAGTTGACCTCCCACACTGTGGAGGGATTTCCATTATAACCCGCTAGAGAGGAGAGTGTTCTGTAAAGGTCAAAGCAAGGGACAGTTAGTATTCTTGGGTTCTGGTCCCATCTCTGACTGATCGGTTGTATGGCTTGTTGTTTACTCCCATTTGACAGGTTAGTAAACCAAACCACAGAGAGGTTCTTTCCTTTTTGGGATGTCTGCAGAACCAACAATGTTTTGTAAAGTACTTTGAGATCTTTGATGGCAGGACGTTGTCTAAGTGCATTCTTGTGTGATCACTAATAGTCATGTCATTGCAACCATTCTAGGTTGGTGCATCCTGCACATGATCTCCTATTTTGTCCCTTACTTGCAACAATGGGATAAGCATAGAAATGCCTAGCTGCACTAACTGCTAGAGCAGTTCCGTTTTCTGTACTCTTTCTCACATTTCAGAAATCAGCATGCCGGAGGGATCTTTAACATTGAAGGTAGAAAGGCTTGCTTTAGGGCAAGGAGCCTGCATGCTGAGCATGTTTTCTAATGTGTCTCCCTGAACAATAATTGCATTAGAAGCCCTGCTGATTTATAGTCTTGGGAACAACAACAAAAAGAGTCACAAATTGCCATGCTTCAGCCTTTGTGACTCATGCAGAGTCCAGTGCTTTGCCAGTTTCAGAAATTCCAGACTCTATTGATGTTCTTGGAAATGATAGGTCAGCGGACACCCACTCAGTGCATGAGCGTCGAAGTGCTGCAAGTTGACTTAATAATAGAATCTTTTTTTAATGCAAAGGTCAACAAGAGACCAAGTGGATTTCTCTGCAATTGTGTTTTGCACCCATTCCGTTTGACTTTGTAATTGCTGCTGATTGAGTCCTTTTCAACTCTCTTCTTTTACATTGGACTGAAATGGTGGCCGAGGATTTCTGGGAATTTTAGTAACTGAAGAGGGCAATAAAGAACGCTCCACCCTGAGCGTGCTCATCCTCTCACAAAAGAATGGAGGCAGGGCTGGCAACAGATTTTGCCAGGCTCTGGGCAATGTGTATAGGGGAGCTTGGCTCTAAGCCCCTGGAACGAACAGGGACTTGGGCAGCCAGCCCTTAGCTTCACCTGGACCACGCTGCACCCCCCAGCTAGCCCTCAGCACCGCCTGGGGTTCTGTCAGTGATTTAAAAGGTTCCAGGGTTCTGACTGATGATGCTGCCTGGACCCTTTTAGATTGCCAGGCACTGGGGCAGCTGCCCCCTTGTCCCCTTCCCTCCCCCATATCGGCAGCCCTGAATGGAGGTGTCATACATATGCAACTTACAACCCCAGATATTTAACTCTTTCAGGATCCCCGATGTCTATCACTTCTATGCTGAATTTATGAAATTTCTATAGAGCTGTCACTTTTTTTACTTATCCGGCACTTAAAAAAAAGACATTTGACTTTCTAAGTATTTATGAAGTTGTATAATTGCAGAAATTGCTCACTTAGATTTATTAGATTGGTCCATGGTAGGGATGTACATAGCAATGACTATGATTTATATCTTAGTTTGATAAGCCAGCACATTGCTGTAGCAGTGAGCTGGTTAATGTCCTTCAAGGTCCTGGAAAAAGAATTAAGGGGACACTCAGATATGACACACCCCATGATTTATGTCTGGTGACCACAGTTGCATACAAGAGCTTGCCTCATTTTCCGTTAAAAAGTTTGTTCTCCTCTCCCGTGACATGTCCTGATGCAATTTCAATCTGCGCCAGTCTTTCTAACGTGAATCAAAGCCCAGTGGTTCCTTGGCAGCATCAGTGATGAGCTGTTTTGTTTTGAGCAATCAAAATGTTCCATGTGGCTCCTTTTCATTAAGCCTCAGCTTCAGAATTGGATGTAAGGGTCTTGGTGGGGTTTCATGAAGGGTCGCAGGGTTTGAATCTTGTCTTGGGTGGGTTCCCAGGTGCAGACTCTGGGATGGAGTTTGGATGCTGGTGCAGGCGATGGAAGGGGGTTTATCATGCAGTGGGATCCTCACGTTTGCATTGACATTGGTTAAGAAAGTGAGATGTCTGGGCAGCTCTTGTAATCGGTGGCAGCTGGATGTGTGGTAAGACTAGGAACCAGTCGACTGGAGTTGATTTGAGCATAATCAGTTAACTGGTTAAACATTAGTTTAACCTAACGGTTAACTGACATCTCCAACTGATCACTCCAACCCCCTAGCCCGCGGGGCTCCCACTCCCAGCCCTGTGCTGGGGCTGGCTAACAGCTCCCAGCCCCCTCTCTAGGGCTGGGGCTGGCTCTGCTATGTCCTCAACAGGTCCCACAGGGCTAGAGCAGCCCCCTGCCCACAGCAGCCAGGGAGCTGCTCCAGTCCTCACCAGTTGACCAGAACAATGATGCTTAGCGGTTAACCTTTTCACGTCCCTACCTGCCGCTGACTCTCAGCTTGTAAAGCTGGAAGGTCATTTAATCATACCTTTTATTAGTCCCATTTCACAGATGAGCTTTAAGATATGGTGTGAGAGGCTGCACTCACTGCAGGAGGCTCCTCCTCCTGGATGACTTGGAGATGAGTTCTCGCTAGGTGTTGCATCCTCATCTGCCAGAGTCCTCCCGTCTTCATCTCCCCCTATAGCCTCTCTCGTTTCAGGAACCACAGCCTCCTCTTTGTAGCTCGGGGGCAGATGGTGGGGCCAGAGAAGACTCCCAGTCCTGAACTTTAGTGGAGCTGGGCCAGGAGTATTCCTGGATTCTGGGCACCATAGATCCATATAACTTGCTGCCCCTGGCTCCTTCCCTGGACTGCTTCCAACTTTCTGGAATGGCCGGCCCAAGTTCCCTTCTCCCAGGGAGCTGACTGTAGACTATCACCTTGCAAGCACTCTGTCTTGCTGATTACAGCTCCTGGGTTTTATGGAGGCCTCTCCTGTTTGTCAGTTAATGACCTGCTCCCTGTCATCGTCCTCAGGTGTAACCTGGGCTGTTGATTGACCTGCCTGGTGATTTCATCCACCAAGGCCTTGGTTTGGGGCAATCACATATGGGCATCTCCAAATGGATGGTTCTATCAAATGGCAAAGTTTTTGTGGTTATGATTAACTTTGCCATCTTAAGTTACTGTTTCCACTCTCATATAGGATCTTTGAAAATGTGACCTTAGCAAATGGGCAGACAAATGCTACCATGGTATAGGACTTGTTCCTTTGTATTGTACAATGACTTTGAGGTGCTTTCATGGTGAAGAGACGTGTGCAGAAAAAATACCAAGATGGATTTGATGGAATATTGGGGCTATTTTTGTATTCTACCGGGACATTAGAACAACTCTTGCTAGGTTTTATGGGAGAATTCTTCCTTCCCCAGATAATCATCTCCCTTGCCCTCTCATTTGAGGAAGTTTCTACTTAAACACAGAATATAAAATGATGAAAAATAAGTCCACTAAATCAAGGAAATCAAGAATACAAAATAAACCTGCTCTGTGTGGTTCCTATGCAAATTGCCCCTTGCCCTAGAGAAATTTTTACCCTCTCTGTAAAAATTCCTTTTCTTCTTCCCACCTTTGTAGAATTCATGGCTGTGGAGCCACTCGACTAATTAAAACCTGCATTTCTACTGTCTAGTGTTAACTGATCCAGAGACAGGGAGCATGATGTGTATTTACCCAATGTCCATGTTCACTTCCTCTTCTTTTCTAAACATGACATGTTGTAAAATTGAGTTTGAGCCAGTTCTGTTCATAATGGGTAATACATCTGAGCTGTGAATAGTAAGCTCTGAGGATTAATGGATGAGTTTAATCCCACTACTCTCAATCCAATCACCTCTAATCTTATTACAGTGCTCAACTGATTAAAATGAATGGTGATTCCACTGGGGAGACAGCTTTCACTAGCCTTTTTTACAGCTCTTCTTGGGCTCCGTTTTGCAAGATGGTATGTGCTCTTAAGGAAGGTATTCCATACCCCATGCCTGTTGGGGAGCAGAGGATGCTTAGCACATTGCAGAATCAAACCCTTTAAGTAGATGCTTCAGGAGCCATGCAAAGGAGATACCATTTAGTCAACTAGAATAATGCTTGGATTTAATCCTGTTTTTCTAGAAGAAAATCATGTTGCTTATGGATGCGTGGCCCTGTAGGATAATGTATTGAATATTTAATGCAGTTCTTCTAAGTATTCATTTTTAAAAGTTATCAGAAACTTTCTTATTGGTCAAAATTATTGGTTTGACAGCCCTTTGAGATTGTTTGTCATTCTCCATCTAGAGAACAATTGAGCAGAAGCAGTGCTAGCAACACAGCACATGTATCTCCTCACCGAGCCATCACTGAACCTCAGCTCTGCCCTATAGGACTTGTCTTCAAGCCAATTCAGTCCAATCCTATGGACCATTGACCTCTAGAAACTGGAGATCAACAAACTAATTTCACATAGGCCACCAAAGAGCAATTGGGTGAGAACTACTTTCAGTCCCTTCCAACCTGAATTTCTTTTAAGGGTTAATGACCAACACTGTATCCACCAAGGTGCTAATCTGTGCCCAGTAATTGATATTAAATCTATTGTGAAGGTAGATGCGGCATGAATGTTCTTTCTCTATGTGGGTGACTAAAGTGGCCAGTTTGTGACATTTGAAACCTTATGAAGCAGCGTTTTTGACTCCTTTGCATGTGCAGCAGAATGCAATCAGCCCAGCACGTGGTACAGTTGGAGCAGGCATGGCCGGTGCTTATGTTTCTGCAGTTAAGGGTCATCAATCAAGCATTTTCCCGTATGAACTCTTGATATTCTGGAGTTTATATTTCAGATGTTTTGTTGGCTCTGTGTTGCTGACTTACCACTCAAGGCAGCCTTTGTTTTGCAGTCTGTGGTTTATCGTGACTCCATTCAATTACATAATTATATTCATCCACCAAAAATTAATGCGCTCTGCCTCCCATACCCAAGTTGTTTCAGGCAGCGATCCTATCATTTTGCACAATTTTAAGCCGGTTTGGGCTATATTGGTATTTGGACAGAAGACCTGAAGTAAAACCAAATGCTATAAAAAGAAGTTTTAGTGTAGCAGAAGGTATCACTTTTTCCTTTAAGGCAGCAATGAACCAGCACCCAAACATCGTGCCAGTGGATGCTTTGAGCCTGGAGATACCATGTTTAATATGAGGTAGTACTGAGGTGCTGGCCTCTTGTGGCTATTAGAGGTCTGACGGCATATTTCAGAAATGATTGTCCTTATTTCTTGCCTGAATTCTTATTTGGGTTGTTCTGGTTTTCTAATGAGCTCTGTAATTATCACTGGATGTGGAGTTCCTTCCCCCTTTTTTTGAAGCAGAACTGTTTTGTAGCATTCCTTTGTGCTATTAAAAAGCTGTTCTGTTCAACCTGCCGGTGGCAGAACATTGCTGGTGGATGTCTTGTTATATACATAGTTTGTAAAGTGTATAAAGCACTTTGGGTACTCTTTGAGCTGAAAGCAGTTATCTATATCTAAGATAAATAGCAGTCTTTACTGCTTTCTCTAATACCTTTTATCCTAGGGCAAAATGTGTTTTACAGACACTAATGAATTAAGCCCCACGGTGCCTGTGAGACAGTTCTGCATTACTGCATATAACACTGCATTTCATATAACACTGCATTTAACCGCCTCTCTCACCCAAAAAAAGCTCATGGAGATACCAGACTGTGGATCTATCAGGCAGACATTGCTTCATGGAGCTTAGATCCTAATTTTTTAAAATTTGATGTTTAAAAGTTCCCAGCCCAGATGGACCTTGATCACCAAAATATGCCATAATCATATAAGCCACTTAGAATGCATTGCATGTATACTGATGAGCACACGGGACGCTGCGGGACTTGCAGAACACAGCCAGGAAGGGTGTTAAAGTGGAGTGGCCTTGCACATGTGTTGTGTCAGCATTTGAGGGGTTAAAGCAGGGCTACTCAACTTTGGAAGCCCTGAGGGGCCACAATGATACACACAGCACATGCTGAGGACCGCCACTTAAGTTCCATTTTCACAGCAAGCATTGTGCTCCAGTCCGTCCGTTTCCTCCTGGGAATGTAGTTGAGCTACTCTGCTCTATAGGACCACTATTCTCTCTGATCACGCTGCTTTGAGAGCAAGGAGAAGTTGGGCTGTGTCTCTTCCAGCCCCACTTTCACAGGGACTATGCCTGCCATCCTGAGGAGGTGGGTTGGCTGTGAGTTTGCCCTTCTTATCATTTCCTTCTGGTCCAAAAGAACTCTGCTATTGCCCATTGAGGGAGCTCAGTTAAGTGAGCATTTCCTCCTTCTCCTCCCCTTCCCCCAAGAAATTCCTTTTACTCTGAGGGTGATGGAAGTTCAGAGCCAAGTGCTGTCTCCCCTCTTCCCTGCCAAAAACTACTGCCTCCTGCGATGGCTTGTCTACGCAGACATTTTGCTTGTGACAAACTGGGATGTGACTCTGTCCTGCATTTGTCTAACTGTCCATGTGTATCCTGCTGCGGGGCATTAATATTTCTCTTGTGCTTTGACCTTCTCTCATTTCAAAGTAGGAGTAGAGAGACGTGCTCTACAGACCTGTTCATGCATGTCAGCAGGGTCCATGTGTGGATAGCTAGTGTGTGGCAGGATAGTGCAGGGTAGAGTCACTTCCTTGCTTGCTGAAAATTAATGTGCCTGTAGCCTGGAGAGGGATGAGTCAATGCATCCTTCTGCCCATCCTCCTTACCACAGGATCTCCGGTTTTCTGGACAATGGTCCATAAGTAGCTGTGGGACAGACTGTGGAAAGCTTTACGAAGGATCTATCAGGCAGACATTGCTTCATGGAGCTTAGATCCTAATTTTTTTTAAATTTGATGTTTAAGTTCCCAGCCCAGATGGACCTTGATCACTAAAATATGCCATAATCATATACGCCACTTAGAATGCATTGCATGTATACTGATGAGCACACGGGACGCTGCGGGACTTGCAGAACACAGCCAGGAAGGGTGTTAAAGTGGAGTGGCCTTGCACATGTGTTGTCAGCATTTGAGGGGTTAAAGCAGGGCTGCTCAACTTTGGAAGCCCTGAGGGGCCACAATGATACACACAGCACATGCTGAGGACCGCAACTTAAGTGTGGTTAAATGTACATGTAAAAATATATGCAAATAACTTCTTTCACACTGACGGACATGAATACAAAGATTAAGGCAAGAGTAAACAACACACAGGCCCCATTTAAATCTGTTCTGCTGATATTAATAAAATGCAATATTTACCTGACCTCCACCCATATGATAGCACTTTCAATGAGCAATGACAGTCCAGGAATTTAACTACTAAAACTCATCTCAAGAGAAGACCATTATATTGACTCACCATTGTGGAGCATGTTCCCAGTGAAGGCCATGTTCAAAGTAAGGATGTTAAGGACTAATCGATTATCTGATAAGTAAATGCTTATCGATCGGATAGTTGAGCTGACTAGTCAATTTCCCCCCATCCCTTGCTGCCTGTATCAGATAGAGGCAGCAAAGAGAGAGGCGGACAGAGGGTACTTCGAAGCGGCAGCACTGCATGGAGCCCGTGCTGGGTTCTGTGCGGCACTGCTGCTTTGAAATGCCATGGCAGCGTTTCAAAGGGGCAGTGCCACACAGACCTGACCCTGGGCTCCATGCAGCGCTGCTCTTTTGAAACGCTGCTGCGGTGTTTCAAAGTGGAAGCACCGCATGGAGCCTGGGATCAGCTGGGGACTCCCTAGCTGACTGTGCTCCCTGTGGCATTTCTGCAGAACCCGGAGTCAGCTGGGGTGGCCCCAGCTGATTGCAGGCTCCGTGCGGCATTGCTGCTTTGAAATACCAAGTGGAGCCCAGGATCAGCTAGGGACTCCACAGCTGCATTTCCACAGAACCCAGGATCAGTTGGGGACTCCCCAGCTGATCTCAGGTTCCAGCATGGTATTTCAAAGTGTGCAGAGCCCGGGGTCAGCTGGGGATTCCCCAAGATTCCCAGAGTTCTGCGGAAATGCCGTATGGAGTCCAGGGCCAGCTGGGGAGTCCCCAGTTGACCCTGGGCTCTGCATGGCATTTGAAATCAGCAGCACAGCATGACGCCCAGGGTCAGCGGAGGCCTCTGAGTCCCCCACTGACCCTACGCTCCATGAGGGCGCTTCTGCTTTGAAATGCACAAGAGCCCCGGGGACTCTTTGAAATGCACAAGAGTAAGTGCCCTAGTGGAGCCCAGAGTCACCGGGACTTCCCACTGGCCCCAGGCTGCAGCTGGAGTTCTGCATTCCCAGCGGAGGCTCTTGTACATTTCAAAGAAAGAACACGGAAGTGCCTATCGAAATTCCATGGACTACTCAACTAGTAAATTACTCGTTAGTTAACATCCCTAGTTCAAAGGATCCTACATGCTGGCCACATGTTGAGCCCCATATAAACCCAAACCACACTGCGGGCCACATGTTGAGTAGCCCTGAGTTAAAGGTTTCTTTGGCATTTATTAAAAATGAGGGACTTGCATAAGAATCTGCTCCCCCTTGCTTGGATTATTTAAAGTTGGAGTAGGCAAAGCCCTGAAGAACTCTGTTGCAAGTGAACGATGCTTTACTGGCTGGGGTGAAGGAGGAGGTGGGTTAGAAGAGGTTTAATGGGTGTCCTGTATGTGTCCGTGTGTTCTAAATGATTTTAGCCTTGCGATAAGCTGGTGTGATCACTTGGCACTTCTGCCGTTGTACACAGAACAACTGAAATGACAAAAGGAACAGTGGAGAAAGGATTCCTCAGGTTCAGTGGAGAACCCACTCAGTTTGAACTCAACTCTCCTGATTGCAAAGTGAAGCTTACATAAGCAGGAGCATTTAGCTCTGATCCTAATACAGACTAGGGATGTGAAGGACTTATTGACCATCTGATCAGGAAGTGCTTATCGGATAGTTGACAGGATGGTCAACTAGTCGTCCCCCCCCCCCCACACTTGCTGTTTCTAATCCCAGGCTCCCCGTGGCGCTGCCACTTGGAAAAGCCGCATGCAGCCCGGCCAGCTGTGGTGTCCCCAGGCTGCATGCGGCATTTCAAAGTGGCAGTGCTGCACAAAGCCGGGAATCAGCAGGGGAACTCCCCAGCTGACCCCGGGCTCCACACTGCCGTAGGGCTGTTGCTACTCTTCAAAGGCAGCAGAGGCGCCTTATCGACTACTTGAATAGTCAATGCAAAATACACCAACTATTCGATTAGTCAATTACCCAATACTTGACATCCTTAATACAGACTTTCCAAAGCACTCTCCTTTCTCAGAGGTGGGGAGGTGACGGCGCTGGCCATGGGATCTGGAGCCAAAATGGAACTTTCTTCTAAATGCTAATTGCTGTGGTCCTCTGAAATTGTGCTTGCAGCAAGTTTCAGTTTCGCCATTGTTTTCCAGGAGGCTCATGTAAAATTAACCCAGCAAACAAGCATGAGGCAGGGCATGGCTGAGAGGAGGGGGAATTATGCAAAAACCTGGCAGGTTTTCCAAAGTTGAGGGATCAAACTAAGGAGCTTTAACAACACGTAGCAGTGTCAGGGTCACTGACCCCTTCAAAAGCACATGCCAGATCTGGGGCTGGCTTTTTGCCTACTTGTTGTCCTTGTTGATTTTCTATATAAAAACACTTTTTACTACTGTTATCCTTTAGTGGAATTCAGAGGGGGCCTGTGCATGACTGCTGGGGAGAAGCAAATGTTGAGACACTTGGATTGAGCAACTGAAAAAACCCTTTGATCCGGGACTAGCCTAGTGAGACTGAGAGGCTCATGACCATTTTAAGATCCATTATCTTTTATACAGCAAAGGCTGCTGTATAGCTCTGGCTGGCTGGGAAACCCAGCTTTCCACTGATAAATGTGCTTATATTTCTATTCTTGCTAGTTTAGAAGAGATTGGAACTTTAATTGCCATAACCCTTATTGCCATCTCGCTTGGTTTCCCCACTTGAACGCCATCCTGATTATAGAGGCTGATGCCTTGAGAACTGTTTGAGCAAGAAACCAGTGCATTATTCCTTCTGAAAGCAGCCATGGAACCAAATGGTGTATAAAGTATTAATCTCTAACTCTAGCAGTTCACGAGATAGCAGCTGCTAAAATCCTATTCCAGTTGACAGGTGAAGCATGAAGTAGCAAGGTGCTTTGCAGAATGACAGGATCAGAAGATGTGATGTCTCTTTGATTGCTGGGATCAGAAAAAGTTTGGTGGCACCAACAAACATGTTCAGGATCATTCAGCTTTTCAAATCACTTGCTTAAAACCAGAGATCAGAAATGAAAGAAATTGCCCCTCTTAACAGCCGTTAGCATCTTTCTTTTGAGTCTGTTCTTTGAGCCACTTTTTAATATTAGTTGCATTTCCTAATTTGTGGTGGTGGTGGAAAAGTTGGACAGTGATGCCCGAAGACTAAAAACCCAGAAAGCTGCCCCCCCCCAGCACCTCAAAATTGATATTAAAAAAAACCAACTCCTGATTTTAAAGCCAATCTTATAATTTTGTTAGCTCCTAACTTATAAATGATGAACACTTGAAATTGAAACATTACCTAATGTCAGACTGCCATGGGATGAATTCAGGGAGGTCCTGAGTACCGATAACTCCCATTCATTGGGGCGTGAGTGCTCAGGGTGAAACCCCTAGGAACTGCATTTTTATTTAAAAAAACAATCACAAAAACAAAATTGTTAGCAGTGCAGACAGTGGTCAATAACAATTGAAGTAAATACTTCCCCATTTGCCAGGCTCCTTGAAGCTATTTTTTCACTGCTGATATTTTCTGTCTCCTGACTGAAAATTGCTGAAGCATCCATAGAAAAAAAAACCCATTTAAAGAAGAAAAACAGCTTTCCAGGCAAAAGACTGACTTCTCAAGCTGTGAAGTTAGAGCAGGGAAATCCTGATATTTTGATACTTACAACAGTTTCAGTGACAAGGAGTCCTGTAGCACCTTATAGACTAACATGTATTGGAGCATAAGCTTTCGTGGGCAAAGACCCGCTTCGTCAGATCCATCTGACGAAGTGGGTCTTTGCCCACGAAAGCTTATGCTCCAATACATGTTAGTCTATAAGGTGCTACAGGACTTCTTATCGCTTTTGCAGATCCAGTTACCCCTCTGATACTTAACAATTTCAGTGGAGGCAACAGGTGAGTTTAGATCTTAAGTAAGTCTCCAGTATAGGATTGCCAGATACTTAAAAAAGTATCCCCCCCCCAGATGCAGCCGTCATCTGAAGAAAGCTCATGATACGAGCTACGTGTTTTGTTAGTCTATAAAGTGCTACCAGAGTTTTTGTTGTTTTTTAAGATGAACTATAATAGTTGATCAAAGAATCCCTTTGAGTGGGACAGAAAATTCTGCACCTTTAAAATTCCTCGGTCTGTTTGTATTGTAGGGGAGGGGAGACAGCTTAAATATTTTTCTAAAAAAAATCTTTAACATTCCACCGATGTACAAGAACAACAAATCCCCTTCACTGGAATGAGAACACTAAGCGACAAAATTGGATTAAAGTTAATTTAAAACAGGTTCCTGTAATTAGGAAATTCCTGTGAAGTTGCATGAACTTGTTGTAACATCTTCAAGATATACACAGTCTCCAGCAGCCCTACGGAACATTTTCATGTTCTTAACCTCCACTAAAATATTTGTTTAATTTTTTTAAAAAAGCTTAAAAAAATTAAATCTGTGAATGATAAATGTCCAGGTTTCTCACTACCCTGATCTTACTCTGTTAATACATCCTCTTGTTGGGCAGGTGTAGGTGTGAGAGGGATAGAAGACAGCAGCTCTGAAATATCATTCTCTGTTGGTTGATTTACAGGATCAGGTAATAGGGAAAGGAAAGACTTCTACTATTTGAAGGTACCACTTTCAGATCCCAGGAGACATGTTATTCAGTGAACAAACTGATTGACTGGGTCTGGCCAAGATCTATTAGCTTATTCCTTAATCCAGTTTCTTTCTCTGGAGATATTTGTAAAGGTGACAATAATAAGAGGAAAATCAGCAAGAGAATATGCTTTAGTGAATAAACCATTTTCCTGGCAGGGATAGCAATACCTGAAGTCCAGAGATGCAAACAATTCAATGATTATTGAGGTTAGCTTCCAGAAAACATGATTTCAGATTCCTTTCCTTTTATTCCTTGTTCACTTTTTTCCCTCACCCCCTCCTTACTGTGTGTCTCTAATATATTTTGTAATTTTCAGATATATTTTAACCAGTCATTCTATAGAAATTTAACTAACCAACCCTACCATATTGTAACTTGATTATATAACCAATTACAGTAAAACTCCATTGGTCTGGCATTCAATGCTCCGGCACTCCTGATGGTCAGGCACCATCAGAACCTGGAAGTGCTCTGGCTGCCAGACAATTGGATCTGCTCTGCGCCCAGCTTCCCCGATTCAGCCACTGCTGAAACTGACCAGCAGCTGAATCAGGGAAGCCGGGGGCAGAGCAGCTGGGGTGCTGCTGGGTTGGTCCTTTAGTGCTGCCCCTCGGGGCTGTGGGACCAACCCGGCAGCATCCCAGCTGCTCTTGGGGATGCCTGGGGAAGAGCAGCTGGAGTGCTGCCGGGTTGGTCCCACAGCGCCGAGGGGCGGCGCTACGGGACCAACCCAGCAGCACACCATCTGCTCTGTCCCAGGCATCCCCGATTCAGCCGCTGCTGAAACTGACCGGCAGCAGCTGAATCGGGGACGCCTGGGGCAGAGCCGGACTATCGGAAGGGGGGGGCTATGAAGGGTCTGGGGTGGCATCTCCCCCCACCCCAGATCCCTTATAGCCCCCCCTTTCCCATAGTCTGGCATATCTGATAATCCAGCACCCCCTGGGTCCTAAAGGTGCCAGATTATCGGAAGTTTACTGTATATCTCGCCATCTTAATTGGTTTACACCCAGCAAAATTAATTATGCAGAGACCAAAATAATTTAAAACTAACAGATAACATAGATGCAATACAGATAAACAAAAGAGAGATGGGGAGCATAATAACAAAGCAATAAAGAAATGAGGATTTCACAACCCCAACTGTTGCTAAGTGGGTCTTTGCCAGACAGAAAGTTACCAGCATAAGTTTCCTTTAAATGTCCCAGGTTCTTCCCCTTATCTGGAGGTGTTAGTTTAGATCACCTTTCCAACAGCCAGAAACTGCCTTCTTTCAATGTAACTGCCAAGACACAACTGCACATTTCCCAGTTTATGGATGCTCTTGCTGCTTAGCCAAAAGCCTTAGTTTAAGAGCAAGGCCTCCGACTATTATATAGATAAACCGTGATTTTGTTTCTTTGTTTTTATACCCCTGTAATTAGTAAAATGGTGAGAATACACCTACATTCTTAAAGTATTGGCCTTTACAGGCAGACCTGAATATCTATATCCTATCAGACTGGTCCCAGTACAGACCCCCGAGGGACACCACTACTTACCTCTGAATCTGAATCTCCATTCTGAAAACTGACCATTTATTCCTACTCTTTGGTTCCCAGCTTTTAACCAGTTACCAGTCTGAGGTAACCTTCCCTCTTATCCCAAGGCAGCTTACTTTGCTTAAGAGCCTTTGGTGAGGATCTTTGTCAGAGGTTTCTAAAAATTTTAAGTACACTATATCCCCTTGTCCACATGCTCATTGACCCCCTCAATGAATTCTAGTAGACTGATGAGGCATGATTTCCCTTTATAAAAAACATGTTTCAAATAAAGTATGTTCATATGTGTATTTGACAATATTGTTCTTCACAGTAGTTTCAACCAGTTTTGCCTGGTCCGGACGCAAGGCTTACTAGCCTGTAATTGCTGGGATCACATCTAGAGCCCTTTTAAAAACTCATGTCACATGAACTATCCTGCAGTCACTGTTCATCCTATGGCACAGTAGATCTCAGTCCCGTTCCCATCTGTGCTGCTGCCATACCTCTTATGGATCATGACAATCACCTCCGATCCAGGATTGTCAAAGGCCAAAACCTTGTCTGGAGACCCCCTCGGTCCCAGCGTAACTGTTGGAGCCCGAGGGAGGGCAAATTTCTTATACGGATGATCGCCCGCATCCTATATCTCCGGAGGATATTTCGTCATCCTTCCCAGACGATGCTGTGTTTGCGGGGGATTCCTCACCTCCTGACGACACAAAAGAATTTCAGGATCTTTTTAGGAGGGTGGCTCAGTCGCAGGACGTCCAATTATCAGGTGTCCCGATGAAGCAATTCAAGCTCTGGAGAAATTTACACCCCAAGCAACAATCTAAGATCGCTCTCCCTATTGATGAGGCAATCCTCCAATCAGCAGCAGAAATCTGGCATACCCTGGTTTTGACCACTCCAACTTCGAAACTGGCGGAAAAGTGTTTATTTTGTCTTATCTAAAGACTCAGAATTTCTTTTTACCCATCCTCAACCAAACTCTTTGGTCGTCGATGCAGCTCTACAAAGGTCTAAGAACTCGCAGCTAAAAAATGTAGGGGCAGATAAGGAGGCCAAGAAATTGGATATATTTGGCTGCAAAGTATACTCATTGGCCATGTTACTTCTCCGCGTTGCGAATTATGCAGCCCTATTGGCAAACCATAGTTTCGATAATATCACAAAGCTTACAGAGTTGACCCAAAGAACATCGGAGGCCAATAAAGAGCTCTTACGGACAATCCTCAAGGAAGGCTATGCGTGTTTGAAAGCGAATCTCCAGATAGCTATGGATGTGGCAGACACAGCGGCTCGAGGAGTGGCAACAGCAGTGTCTATGAGACGCTCGTCCTGGCTTGCCACAGCGGTGGTACCCAGGGAGCTATGCTCCAAAGTCGAAGACCTCCTGTTTGATAGGATAAAACTGTTCGCAGAAAAGACCGATGAGGTACTTCATACTGGCAAAGATTCAAGAACAACGCTATGTACGCTAGGAATGTACGTCCCACCATTCTGTCGTCGTCATTATTTTCCGTACCAGAGACGGTATGATTACCAGTCTCGTAGACAACAAAACCTCATATTTGACCAATCCCACCCTAGACAGCGGCCTCAGCGAAGGCGCCCACAACCACCTAGAGCGTTCGGCACGTCCTCCTCAAAACAGCAACTTTGACTTCTTTGTCGAGGGCACGCGAACTCTGCCAATTGTTATTGCACACACAGATCCCATTTTCCATCATCGTCTACGACCCTATTATCACCAATGGGTCAAAATAACATTGGACTAATGGGTGCTGGAAGTAATAAAGGTCGGCTTCACCATCCCCTTCACTTCCATTCCCCCTACCATCCCACCTTCCCCGTCCCTTTTCAGGGACCCATCTCACGAAGACCTCCTGTGACAGGAAGCCTATCGTCTCCTCACCATCAGAGCAATAGAGAGGGTCCCAAATCAGTTCAAGGGAAAAGGGTTCTATTCGAGGTACTTCCTAACGGAAAACAAAAAGGGGGGTTGGAGACCCATTCTCGATCTACACCGCCTAAATCGTTATCTCAGCAAGCAGCGCTTCAAAATGGTAACCTTGAATTCCATAATCCTGTCCCTCGAATACAACAATTGATTCGCTGCCCTCGACTTACAAGATGCGTACTTTCACATAACCATACATCCCACGCACAGGTGTTTTCTCCGTTTTGTGATAAACGATCATTTTCAGTATTGAGTTCTGCTTTTCAGTCTCGCCTCAGCCCCCAGAGCTTTCTCGAAGACCCTGGCTGTCGTAGCGGCTCATCTGCGTCAGCTACGAGTGGTAATATTCTTGTACCTGGACAACTTCTTAATAAAAGGTTCCACGGAGCAAGAGGCATCACAGATGGTGGCGACGGTCGAACGCACATTCGAATCCCTCGGTCTTCTCCTGAACAAACAAAAAACACTTACCCTGACGCAAACTATAAAGTTCATGGGGCGAACCTGGATTCCCTAACGGTGAGGGCATACTTACCGCAGGAGAGGTTTCAGGCGATCAAAGATCTCATCACCATACTCAATGGGAATGTAAATGTGTCTGTTCACAATTGCCTCAGTCTCCTGGGACACATGGCTCCATTTGAGGAACTTTCAGCATTGGTTGTCGATGGTTTATGTTCCCGTGAAGCACGACATTCACAAGGCAGTATGGCTACCCTTGCATGTTCAAAGGTCTCTGCATTGTTGGACAAAAGCCTGAAATCTTTTGTTGGGAGTTCCATTCCACTGACAACCACCATCGGTACAAATAACGTTGGATGCCTCACTCATCAGCTGGGGTGCTCACATGGCCAACGAATGAATCCAGGCCAAATGGTCTCTCATCGAGAGGCATCTTCACATCAATTGACTAGAGCTCCGAACAGTTTTCTGTGCATGCAAACATTTTCTCCCACATATCAAAGGTCTCACAGCAAGAATACTGACGGATAACGTAACGGCGATGTATTATGTAAACATGCAGAGAGGAACACGATCACGCTCCCTGTGCGCTGAGGCGGTACGGTGTTAGAATTGGTGCATATAGAACAACATAACCATAATAGCATCGTACTTACCTGGCACCGCCAATGTAATTGCGGACTCCCTCAGCAAGCGTTTTCCCATGGACCACGAGTGGGAAAGGACAGACGTGATTCAGGCGATATTTCGCTAATGGGGTATGCCCCTAGTGGACCTTTTCACAACGACCTACAACAAGAAATGTCGCCTATATTGCTCCAGAGCAGGGCTCGGCAAGGGCTCCCTCGGCGATGCACTACTGATCAGCTGGAAGAAGGCAGTCCTGTATGCTTCTCCCCCCACGGTCCACATCTCCAGGACACTGGAGCAGAGCAGAGGCGGCGATCGTCATTTTGTTAGCACCAGCCTGTCCCAGACAAGCCTGGTATCCGTTTTTACACAAAATGTCAATACAGCCACCATACCCCCTCCCTCACCACTGAGATCTTCTTTCTCAGGAACAAGGCTCACTGTTACATCCCAGACTCGAGTCATTACATCTGACGGCATGGCTTCTGAATGGTTAAAAGGAGAAGAAAACCCGTGTTCTGAACAGGTCAAAGTGATACTGCTGCATAGCAGAAAAGAATCTACACAAAATACTTGCCTTGCGAAATGGCAGAGATATTCCAAGTGGTGTCTTCAGAATAACGAACAGCCGCTTCTGTCGCCCCTGCATCATGTTTTTGACTACATCCTACATCTACAAAATTCAGGGCTTGCATTGTCATCTTTAAAGGTGCATTTGGCAGCTATTAGTACTTTCCACCATCCAGGAGAGGGTTCCTCGCTCTTCTCTCATCAAATTACAAAGAGGTTTTTAAAGGGGCTCATGAATTTATACCCACCACGAAGGGCACCTCCCCCTTCTTGGAATCTCAACCTAGTGCTGGACACCATTATGTACCCTCCTTTTGAGCCACTAGTGTCGGTTTCCCTACATATGCTAACCATGAAAACTGTGTTTCTACTTGCAATTACATCAGTGAGAAGAGTGAGCGAGCTGGGGGCTTTGATGGCAAGCCCCCCCCTTCACTGTTTTTTCCAAAGATGCGATAACATTACGATTACACCTGGCCTTTATTCCTAAGGTCTGTTCTTCGTTTCACATTAACAAGCCTATTGTCCTCACAGCTTTTTACCCCAAGCCTCATTCTTCAAATAAGGACACACTATTCCACACGTCGGATGTCCGGCGCGCACTATCTTTCTATATAGACAGAACCCGCCAATGGCGGCAGACGGACAGGCTGTTCGTATCAACGGCACAGAGATCCAAGGGCAAGGCACTCTCCACCCAGCGCATTGCCAAATTGATTACGCTTTGTATTACCAATTGTCGTTCGATCCGGAACAAGCCTCTTCCTTCTTTACCTCGCGCTCACTCTACGCGAGCAGTTGCGACTTCTACAGCATTTGTGTGGGGAGTTCCCCTCACTTATATCTGTCGCGTGGCTACCTGGGTCTCTACTGTAACTTTTGCATGTCATTATGCCATAAATAGAACGTGGGCTTCGGATACCGCGGTGGCCTCTGCGGTCTTATCCACAGTAGAAAATAACTGACCCAGAGCACATTCTGGGTTACTGCTTTGTAGTCACCTTGAGTGGAGCACCCCCGGGGACCACTTGAAGAAGAAGAGGTTACTCACCTTGTATAGTAACGATGGTTCTTTGAGATATGTCCCCGTAGGTGCTCCACGTCCCACCCTCCTCTCCAGTCTTTTTTCTGGTTTTTCTCTTTCAGAGACTGAGCAGTGAGAGGAACTGGCGAGGTGGGGCTGGACCGCGAGACGTTGCAAAGGCACGAATGCCGCGTGCTGCTCTCGCACATGCGCGGTCTGGCCCAGCTACGGCTCTGGAAATCTCTGACTAGCGGTGCTGGGTCAGGACCCGACACCTTAAGTGGAGCACCCATGGGGACACATCTCGAAGAACCATTGTTACTACACAAGGTGAGTAACCTCTTCTTTCTTGCCTAGAGTGTGCATCCCATACTGATGCAAAGATGGCATTTTTCATTCTTCTGTAGTGGCTGTGTTGTGTGTAATACTGATCCTACTTGAGTCATCCTGGGACTCTGGATTTGAATTTACAAGTATGAGTCTCAACTCAAAAGTATCAGTGGCAGAAGACTCATAAGCTTAAAATGTGTGCTAGCCACTAGGGGGCAAGAAAGGCACAGACCCAGGGTTCTGGGCAGTTCCACTGCAACCCTGCTGTTAGTTTGAGCTGAGCTATAGAGTAACGCTAGCCTGAACAGCCTACATGAGCTGTAATCACACCTTCAACTGAGGAAGTGGGTCTGGCCCACGAAAGCTCATCATCTAATAAACCATCTTGTTAGTCTTTAAAGTGCTACATTGTCCTGCATTTTGCTTCACCTTCAACTGCAGCAGAGATATCCAGAGAGGACAGACGTGATCTTCAGGTACATATTCAGGGGCATATGGGGAGTGGTGATAACTCTGTGTGGCATTGGTTAGACATCGCTGGATACTGCGACCAATTCCAGGGTCAACACTTCAAAAAAGGATGTGGAAACATTGAAAGGGGCTCAGAAAAGAGCCATAAGAATGATTGGAGGTCTGGAAAACATGCTTCTACAGAGTGCATCTCTGCTGCTGCTAGGAGGCGCAGTGCTCAGGTTGGTATGCTAAAAATAGCAGAGTAATCCCAGCAGAGCAGGCACATCAACAAGTGAAACCCTATCCAAGGTACATACTCAGTTGGCTAGCATGACCTCCTGCCTGTGCCACTGCCATTTTTTTATACACTAGCTCAAGCTGAGTTAGTGTGTGTACTATCTGTCTGCGCTGAGAATTAAACCTCCAAGCTGCATTGTAGAGACACTCAGAGTTCAAGATTTAACAACCTCAAGGGTTTAGTTTATCCAAGAGAAGATTGAGATGACTTGGTCATGACCTGCAAGTACCTTCATGGGGAAGATTTCTGAGAGTAGACAGCTCTTTCATCTAGTATAGAAATGTATAAAGAGATATGATGATTGGAAGATGAAGCTAGACGAATTCAGACTATAAATAACGTACATTTGTAAGAATGTCAGTAATTAAACATTGGAACAGCTTGGCTATGAACATGACAAATTTTCCACCACTTGAATTTCAGTCTTTAATTCAAAATTAAATATCTTTCTGAGTGATATACATATAGCTCAAAGAGAAATGAAGTCATGACTAGAGCCCTGCAAATCTGCAGGTATCCACTTTATATCTGCAGGTATACACATCTGCAGATATGAATGCAGATATCTGCAGCTCATTTTTGGAGCCTCAGATGCGGATACAAATTTTGTATCTGCTCAGGGCTCTAGTCATGATCCTTATGCAGAGTTTAGTGGGTGAGGGTCTTTGTCCAGTATTATATAGAAGATTAGACAAGACTATCCCTCTGGCCTTAAAATGTATGGCTCAATGCCCAGTGGATTGTTAGCTGCAGTGTTGTAAGGAATGTGGTGGGAGCAAGGAACACTGGAAACTTCTCCCATTAATTTGCTTTTTTGGAGGGGAGGTTAAGGATTTGGAGGGTAGAACAGATCATTATGTAACCTGTGTCATAAGTGTTGATTCTCTCCATCCTAATATTGTTTGGATGTGAATTTCAGTTACTACTGGAATCAGTGTGTCTAATCTTCATTCCCTTCTCTGTCAATTGAGTTTTTTAGATAAAATGTGGAGAAACATAATATAGGAATTGTGGTGTTCCCGTTTTGTACTGTATCGCTAGTAATGCAGGAAGGGAGAGGGCGACTAAAACCAGCAAGACACGGTACAGCATAATTCCATGTGTACATCAGGAGTCACAATGCTGATTTATTTATTTAGAGTCTCTGGGTTAAGCTAAAAGGGGTAAAAAACGAGGGTGATATCATGCTAGGAGTCTACTACAGGCCACCTAGCCAGGTGGAAGAGGTGGATGAGGCCTTTTTTAAACAATTAACAAAACTATCCAAAGCCCAAGATTTGGTGGTGATGGGGGACTTCAACTATCCAGACATATGTTGGGAAACTAACACAGCGAGGCACAGGCTATCCAATAAGTTTCTGGACTGCATTGGAGACAACTTTCTGTTTCAGAAGGTTGAAAAAGCTACCAGAGGAGAAGCTGTTCTGGATTTGGTTTTAACAAATAGGGAGGAACTAGTTGAGAACTTGAAAGTGGAAGACAGTATAGGGGACAGTGATCACGAAATAATAGAGTTCATGATCTTAAGGAAAGGCAGAAGGGAGACCAGCACAATTGAGGTTATGGATTTCAGGAAGGCAGATTTTGATAAGCTCAGAGAACTTGTAGGTAAGGTCCCATGGGAAGCAAGACTGAAGGGAAAAACAACTGAGGAGAGTTGGAAGTATTTCAAAGGGACGTTGTTAAGGGCCCAAAAGCAAACAATTCCGCTGTGTAGGAAAGATAGAAAATATGGCAAAAGACCAGCTTGGCTTAACAAGGAGATCTTGCATGATCTCAAAATAAAAAAGGAGTCATATAAAAAATGGAAACTAGGACAACTAACAAAGGATGAATATAGGCAAGCAACACGGGAATGCAGGGGCAAGATTAGAAAGGCAAAGGCACAAAATGAGATCAAACTAGCTACAGGCATAAAGGGAAACAAGAAGACCTTTTATAAATACATTAAAAGCAAGAGGAAGACCAAGGACAGGGTAGGCCCACTGCTTAGCGAGGAGGGAGAAGCAGTAACAGGGAACTTGGAAATGGCGGAGATGCTCAATGACTTCTTTGTTTCGGTCTTCACCGAGAAGTCTGGAGGTGTGCCTAACGTAGTGAATACAAGCAGAGAGAGGGTAAGTTTAGAAGATAGGATACACAAAGAACAAGTTAAAAATCACTTAGGAAAGTTAGATGTCAGCAAGTCACCAGGTCCTGATGAAATGCATCCCAGGATACTCAAGGAGCTGATAGAGGAGGTATCTGAGCCTTTAGCTATGATCTTTGAAAAATCATGGCAGACAGGGGAGATTCCAGAAGACTGGAAAAGGGCAAATATTGTGCCCATCTATAAAAAGGGGAATAAGAACAACCCAGGAAATTATAGACCGGTCAGTTTAACGTCTGTCCCAGGGAAGATAATGGAGCAGGTAATTAAGGAAATCGTATGCAAACACTTGGAAAGTAATAAAGTGATAGGGAATAGCCAGCATGGGTTTGTGAAGAACAAGTCATGCCAAACTAATCTGATAGCTTTCTTTGATAAGATAACGAGCCTTGTGGATAAGGGAGAAGCGGTGGATGTCATATACCTAGACTTTAGTAAGGCATTTGATACGGTCTCGCATGATATTCTTATTGATAAACTAGGCAAATATAACTTAGATAGGGCCACGATAAGGTGGGTGCATAATTGGCTGGATAACCGTAGTCAGAGAGTTGTTGTTAACGGTTCTAAATCCTGCTGGAAAGGGATAACAAGTGGAGTTCCTCAAGGGTCTGTTTTGGGACCCGTACTATTCAATATCTTCATCAATGATGTAGATATTGGGATAGAGAGTACTCTTATTAAGTTTGCAGATGATACCAAACTGGGTGGGGTTGCGACTTCTTTGGAGGATAGGGACATAATTCAAAATGACCTTAGCAAGTTAGAGAAATGGTCAGAGGTAAACAGGATGAGGTTTAATAAAGAGAAATGCAAAGTGCTCCACTTAGGAAGGAACAATCAGTTCCATACATACAAGATGGGAAGCGACTGTCTAGGAAGGAGCATGGCGGAAAGGGATCTAGGGGTCATAGTGGACCACAAGTTGAATATGAGTCAACAGTGTGATGCTGTTGCAAAAAAAGCAAATATGATTCTAGGTTGTATCAACAGGTGTGTTGTAAGCAAAACTTGTGAAGTCATTCTGCCGCTCTATTCTGCACTAGTTAGGCCTCAGCTGGAGTACTGTGTCCAGTTCTGGGCGCCACATTTCAAGAAGATGTGGAGAAATTGGAAAGGGTGCAGAGAAGAGCGACAAGAATGATTAAAGGTTTAGAGAACATGACCTATGAAGCCAGGCTTCATGAACTGGGCTTGTTTAGTTTGGAAAAAAGAAGATTAAGGGGGGACATGATAGCGGTTTTCAAATATCTAAAAGGGTGTCACAAGGAGGAAGGCGAAAATTTGTTCCTCTTGGTTTCTGAGGACAGGACAAGGAGTAATGGGCTTAAAGTGCAGCAGGGGAGGTTTAGATTGGACATTAGGAAAAAATTCCTAACTGTCAGGGTGGTCAAATATTGGAATAAATTGCCAAGGGAGGTGGTGGAATCTCCCTCTCTGGAGATATTTAAGAACAGGTTAGATAGACGTCTGTCAGGGATGGTGTAGACGGAGCTTGATCCTGCCTTGAGGGCGGGGGGCTGGACTCGATGACCTCTCGAGGTCCCTTCCAGTCCTATTATTCTATGATTCTATGATTCTATGATTACTTGTGTGACAGACTGCTGGCTAAGGCAGACTGCTGAAAAGGCCATTTGCAGACAGCTGAGCAAGCCCAGCCCTGATGTTCTGTGGGCTTCATTAGCCAGAGGGCTAGATAGATAAGGCAGCCAGAGGGGAAGTGAAAAGGAGGAGCCAGAGTGTGGCTGAGTGTGCTCCCCAGCCAGAAGGAGAGGCAGGCTGTTAGCTGCTAGAAAACCAAAGCTCTGTAAATAGAAAGGGGTGGGAAATTGGCACTGACAAGAAAAGGTACGGATGACTGCACCAGAAAGGGTCTCTGGTTGGTTTGTGACCCAAGGAGTCCCAAGGCGAGGGGCTGGGTGAGGACCTTGCCACACTAGTCACTTGATTAACACACACATTGTACAAATGGGGGAGATGGTTAGAGCTAACGTGATTTGCTCAAAGCTATGGAAAGAGTTAGGATTTGTATCTCAAAGTTCCTGATCCCCAGCCATGACGTCACTCTGTCATGTGTCCATAATGTAACTTATTATTTTAACATCAGAGGGGTGGCCGTGTCAGTCTGAATCTGCAAAAGCGGCGAGGAGTCCTGTGGCACCTTATAGACTAACTGAAGTGTTGGAGCATAAGCTTTCGTGGGCAAAGACCCACTTCGTCAGATGCATGTTTTACATTGTTAACAGTTTCCCATAATTTTACTGGGTTATTAGCTGCCATATCCTGGGGCTGGTGAGCTGAGAAGAGAAAGGAGGAGCTCATGCCCTCAGAAATCCAAACCTTGTTGATATGAAGTTTTGTGGGAAAAGTTGTCCTTTGGGATGTCGCATGCTTGGAAGAGGTGGTCAGGTTTTTCTTGTAGTTAAGGCCCTATTAGAACCCTCCAGGAAGTTGCAGAGTAAGTGTGACTGACTTAGGGCTTGCAACAGATAAGACTCTGCTGGAAACCCTAGAAACAGCGAAGCTAAAGGAGGTTTAAGCTGAGGCTTATGTTGATGGTATATCTGCTTATGTTGGTATTATTTGGCTATCAATAAAGCCAAGCCCCAGTGAAGGGGAACTTGGACTACATGCGAACTGTATGCTCTGTTCAGAGCAGGCTGGGAATTACATTCCTCCAGCTGGGTTGTGCTGTTGTGCATTCTCCAGAACAGCCCCTCTAGAGGTTTGCCCTTGATTGTTCATTCCGTAAACGTTGTTGTCTTTCTGTCATTCGCAGTAGGTCAGTAGAACTTTTGTCCCAGCCATTCATTTCTTGGCACAAGCTTGCTAGATTCATATCTGGGGTTGGAAGAGAGCTGCCTCTATGCCTAGAGAATATTAGTCAAAGTTCTCAAGGCACCTTCCCTGAAGCTTTGCAAACCCAGAAATGATGTTATCCAGCTCCTCTTTGAACTGTGGCCCTTTTGCAAATAGCCAGGAGCAATTATCTCATCCTCTCGTTTGGCCAGAGTAATATATTGTTTGAGGAGTTGTAGGGGGATCCGAAATAGTCCAATTAATACTTGCAGTGGTGTCATCACTTCAGAAAGTGGGATTGGGGCAATGGGTTTATTACTTGACAGGTGAGTTGCTCACATTAGGAGCATTTCCCTGCTTGTTTAATAACAGATGATGATGATTGTGTTTAAGTATTTAGGAAGATGAGCATTTTCTCTAGGGGGATTTAGTTCAGGCATTATTAATTTGGATTCCAAAATAGCTCCCAGCCAATGTTCTATGGGAAGAGGAGATCTGATCCCTTTCTCTAGGTAGGGCATGTGAGAAGCAGTTGTTCAAGTAGAATGAAGCAGAAGCAGGAACTCTCATCACACCAACCAGAGACTGGGAGTTGAAAGAACACTGCTTTCAGCAACTGGGGAAAGAAGGGGAGCATATCTCTCTGCTTCAAGCCCCTCAACCCATTCTCTAAGGCCCTGTTCAGAATTAGGACTCCAGGTCCATCTAGTCCAATATCCTGCCTGACAGAGGTCAGAACCAAATGCTTCTAAGGACGGTATAAGAGCCCCACAGTAGCAGCTGTAGGGTAATTTGCACCCCCCCCCACACACACACGCATTAGGTCTCATTCTGGTGTCTAATACAGGGTAGCGAAATAAGCATAAGGGTTAGGGTGACTATGGCCATGTCTAGACTGCAGGCTTCTTTCAGAAGAAGCTTTTCTGGAAGAGATCTTCCGAAAAAAACTTCTTCCGAAAGAGCGTCCACACTGCCAAAGCTCATTGAAAAAGCAATGTGCTTTTTCAAAAGATAGCGTCCACGCTGAATGCACGCTCTCTCACATTTCAGCTGTGATTACCATGGATGGCGTGGCCACCAGGGCACCCGTGCTTTTTACTCTTTCCTCTTCTTTCGTAAAAACTCACTGTTCTCTGTCCACACATGCTTTTTTCTGAAAGAACTCTTTCGGAAAAAGGCTTCTTCCTCGTAGAAGGAGGATTACCAATGTCAGAAAAATCCCTCCATTCTTTCAATTTTCTTTTGAAAGAACACGATTGCAGTGTGGACGTAACTGAAGATTTTTGGAAAAAACAGCCGTTTTTCCGAAAAAAACTCTGTAGTGTAGACATACCCTATATTTCCAAAGAGAAAACAGGACACTCCCAACCACCAGCCTAAGATCCTGCAGACCCTGCATGCTGGAACAAAGCTAATCGCAGCCCCCCAGCCATGCCTGGTGCCTACCCCCTTCATTGAGGGTGGTATCTATGTTTGCCCCTCTGCAGAGCACCCCACTTTTTTGCCAAAGGTCGGCCTTTCTCCTGTTTGCTTTTGCCAACTGATCACACCCGCAAGAGCAAACGGGACAAATGCCTCTTTTTGGAAAAGAAAAAAAAGTTGGGATGGTGGACAGGGCTTAAAGGGATATTCCTGGCCAGAGCTGGATGTATGGTCACCTTAATGAGGTTTTAAACCCCTTCCAAGATTTTTGTAGGCACTCCCAATGGTAACCCAGTCTTTTAAGCAGTCTTTCTAAATCCTTGACCTCAATAACTTCCTATAGTAAGGGATGTGAAGAATTAGTCGACTATCCAATAAGCAAATGCTTATCGGCTAGTTGACAGGCTAGTCAACAAGTCGCTTCTTCCTTCCGCCCCCGCCCCCTTGCTGCCTCTGTCAGAAAGAGGCAGGAAAGGGGAGCAGAAAGAGGGAGTACTTCAAAGCAGCAGTGCCCCCTGGAGCCTGGGGCCAGATCCCGGGCTCCACACGGTGCTGCTACTTTGAAATGCCGTGTGCAGCCCAGGGTCAGCTGGGGTGTCCTCAGGCTGCATGCGGCGTTTCAAACAGCCCTAGCGCTGTTGCTACACTTCAAAGACGGAGGCACCCTATCAACTAATTGAATAGTTGATGCAAAATGCATTGACTATTCCATTAGTCAATTACTCGCAATTTAACATCCCTAGTAGCAAAGGCTTCCACAATTTCATTGCACATGGTGTGAGAAAGTACTCGCTTTTGCTGGTTTTTCCTTGAGCCATTCAGTTTCATTGTTTTTATAGTATAAGGAAAGATGAGATTGGGTCATGGATCCCGTGATTTTTGGAGGCCTTTGTGACATTTTCAGCATCAATCTTTTACCTTGGGTAGGGGAAGGGACTGTCAGCCACCAGGAGCTGTGGATGCCCCAGAGTCCCTCTGATCCCTGGGTCACCTGTGTGGCGCTGCCCCTTTAAAATGCCTCCTCGGTGTTTCAGAGGGGCAGCGCTGTGGAGCCCAGGGTCAGCTGGGGACTCCCCCATCTGATCCTGTGCTCCATGTGGCATTTGAGAGGAACCCGGGATCAGCTGGGGAGTCCCCAGCTGACCCCGGGTTCTGGGGAAATGCTGCACAGAACCCAGGGTCATATGGGGAATCCCCAGCTGACCCCGGCTCCACAGCACTGCCCCTTTGAACGCCGCTTCTGCGTTTCAAAGGGGGCAGCGCCACACAGCTGATCCCTGGCTCAGCTGTGCAGTGCTGCCACTTTGAAGTACCCCTTCTTCTCCCCCCCCCCCCCGTTTGCTGCCTCTATCTCATAGAGGCAACAAGGAGGGAGAGCTGGGGGGAATCGACTAGTAGACTGCTTATCGGATAGTCAACTAGTCCTTAACATCCTTAGTTCACAGCTGACTGTGTTAGGAATTCTAAGCTGCTCTAAGGTTGGCCTTTCCCAGCAGGCATGCTGTAGATGGTGGTACAGTGCCATCTGTAGGGAGCTAGTTAAAGAAGAACTAAAAGGCATAAACTGGCCTATTCAAATGGACATATGGTATACAGTGTACTCCATGTCTCTGCAACTATCCTTGCGCTCTCTTGTATTTTCATAGTAAAGAATGCTACTTGTTTCCTAGAGTAGATCTTCCTAGACCTAGAGTACTACCTGCAGTTCCAGGTGTCCCCCATACAGGAATGATCACAACCTGTTTGAGAGAATTTTGAAAGTATTAAGAAGCTAGAGGCATTGGCCAATGAGGAAAGAGTGAAAGAGTTCAGTATTTATAGCCTAGTTGAATCAATGAGAGGTATAATTATCAGGGAAGAAAGGGCATTGTTTAGGCTGATGCAGCTAGGAAAACGGGGGAAGAAATTGAAGGAAAACTTAGGCTAAGATCTATTCTAAGATAAAAAAACTAATATGAAACTAATGTTGCAGCCTTGTATGCTGTATGCAGGTATGTGTTACCTAAAATCTTTAAATCTTGTATTCCTCTCACTGGGCACCCAGACCACTCTATCTCAGCTCCCGAAGAGATACCAGTCTATTGTCTTTGCATGTAGAGTCTTGAAATTGTGCGTTTGAGAATGTTAGCTTTCCGAGTTTTCTTACATGGTTATGGTAGCAATTATGCTGCTTTGTCATCACAGCAACCTTTTCTTTTTTCATACCCGTGCTTATTTGTCATGATCTGGACATATGAAGGCCTGCTAGCCATGTGGCAGATACTTGGAGAATCGGTCACTTGATTTGTCAGATTTTGCTGGGCACAAACTGCAAAGTATTAAATACCCTCCGCACCTTGAAGGATCCAACTCTTAATAGGGCGTGAGAAATGATTGCCTTCTATGTATTATTTGTCTAATTGGGAAACTGTGTACCATGTATGGCCTTTAAGGGGGTTACGAAGTAGCGTAGTTGCCATGTGATTAGGATTGAGGCATTATCAGTAAGCACACAAATGAGAAATGAAACACTATGGATGGGTAAGATGTTCTCAGTTTCTCATGCTCAGGACATTCCTGAAGGGGTAGATTTGAGGTAGTGAGTGCCTTTTTGAGACATGCAACCTTAATACTGCATTTCTTGGTCTTCCAGTGCTGGGTTTTAAAAAAGAGAATGCTCCCCAATCTCGCATATTCTTAAAGCAAAAACATACTTTTAAGTCGGAAGTTTATGGGGAGTCAGAGGTGGCCCCAGATGAGTTGCCTCCTAAGACTGGGGCTGCTAGAGAGGGCCATCTCGTGACCTGGCAAGATAACTGGGGGTACGTCTAACAGTGCAGCTGGGAGTGAGCCTCCCAACACATCTGAGCAGACCCACCCTAGCTTTGCTTGAGCTAGTGTGCTAAGAACAGCAGTGCAGAGATAGCGGTGTGGGTGGCAGCTAAGGCTAGCCAATCAGATCCAGGTGAGCGCTGCAACATCTAGGCCATTATAATAAGCATACAAATTCAAGTGAAGCTAGTGTGAGTCAGTGGGCTGGAAGGCTCACTGTCCGCAGCAATATAAACATACCCTGAGGGTTCTCCCTTCTAGATCTCAGCAGGTTCATGGAATGGTAATGCTCTTTGATTTCTCTAGTCCCCTCACGTAGATCTCTAAGGTGTGTAGGAACATGACCTCCTCCCTACGTATGTGCTTTGAAACTTAATCTAGCAGTCCTGGTTTTTAGTGTCAAAATTAAAGAACTCTTTGTCTATTTAACTTTACATTTGGTGGAGAAATTCAGCTTCCACCCTGGATCCAAAACTAATTTTGATGTTGATGTGACTTTTTGTTGTTGTTTGAAAGGTGGGGTCAAAGATATAGCTTACTAGAGGACTCACCTGACACTGCCTGGGACTGACCTGGGGGTGGGGCTGCACATCCCTGCTGCTGGCTTCACTCTGGGGTTGAGGTAGGACCACGCAGGTCTCCTGCCGCCATTCCCTAGGCTTGGCTCAGAGGTGGGGTGGGATACTCCATGCAGATCTCCAAATTGCGCTCGCTGGGGCCGGCCTGGGAGCAGGGAATCAGGCTCCCTGGGGGGCAGGAGGGGCTGCACAGTGGCCGGCAGCTGCTCCCTAGGACAGGCCGGATCCCAGAGGCTGTCAGCCAGTGAGTTGTGGCTGGTGCACTTGCTGCCCCCTTCTGGTCATTCCACAATGTAACTGTTCTTCCTGCTAGACCCCTCCCTTTTCATTTAATGGAAACAATCAAATTCCAGGCACAACCCATTGTTTGGGCACAACCAAACCCTGACCTTGCTTTAAGTTAGGAGAAGAGGAAGCTGCCTACCAAATTTGGTGGTCCTAGCGCTAATTGTTCAGGAGAAGTTCTTGAACAAACTGACTCACAGATGGTCAAACAGACGCACATTTCTAAACTATTGACAGACAATGGAAACTCAATGGCAGCATTAGCTATGGAGTACCGGTAAGTGCTTTTGCTGCATGATTTAATTGCAAGGAGTGCTGGTTTCCAAAAGGGTCAGCAAGTGCATTCTCCTACACAGGACTGGAGAGCAAGTTCCAGGTGGCGCAGGCGCGTCCGCTCAGCTACCAGCACACGATCTGCTGCAAAGGAAGGTGCTCGGGTGCAAACCCTGTACGCTTGATGGAGCCCTCCAGCTGAAAGGTCAATGGCCTCCTCCTAGAGTTGGCTCATGTAGTTTGTGGTGTGTGACTGCGGAGAGCAGAATAGCATTGGTGGCCTGAAGTCATGCTGCTAAAGGAGACCGAGAAAATAGGTAGAACCTGACGCAAGCAGCGCAGGCCTAAATGGCTGTGAATGGAACAACTTAGCAGCAACATTTTCCATATGCAGCTCTGGGGTGGGACAATTAGCCCAAATGAGCTCGAACTGCTGGAAAATTGTAAGAGCAGTGGAAAATAAAAAGGTCATTGTGCATTGCAGGGGTTAACAGCCAGAGTGGACTTTAACTCAGACCTGCAGGTTTGTGTAGGGGAAACCGCAATGATTCATTAGATCTAATATCTTCTAAAATTCCTTGTAAGATGTTAAGTTTGACTCTACTTTGTAGTCAAATATAGCAATTTGGGATCTCTTATGTTCCACTGCAGTTTTCCTTAAGCTCCTTAATGAAAATGAGCTTATAGGGGAATAGTTCAGATGACCTCTGTCATGCATTTGGGGGCTAATTTTTCCATCTCTGCCAAAAGCAACATGCAATCCAGCTTCCTACTCTTCCTTGCATGTTCACAAGGGCTTTTAGTGGTGTAAAAAGGCTGAGTGGTTTTGTCCCTTACACTAAGCAGAGATCACGTATAAAAATTCTGCTTCAGTACATGTCTCTTCTTGTAAAATGGTGAATCTGCAGCTTTATGATGAAAAGGCCTACGGGACCAGAGCTGCCGAATCCACTACTGTCTGCTGCTAGCCTAAAGGCAGAGCTTTCTTACAGAGGGGATGGTGAGGTAAGCAGAGTCTGCTACTGTATTTGATACCTTATAGCAGCCAGTACTACACTGCTGGCAGTACAAAAGTGATGAGCAAAAGAATGTATCTAGTATTATACGGCCAACTGCATCAGTGCACTTCCTCCAGAAGAGGCCAAGAATGAGTATTATGTGATGGTGTTTCTGCTTGAGGGAGAGAAGAGGATTTGAGCAAAGATGTTTTCAGTAACTGAACATAATTAAACTTGAGCCTTTCAGTGGAACAATAACCAGGTTCTGTTACGGGAAAGCTGCTGATGGGAAGCTCTGAGGGAATCCAAAGATATGGGAAGAAAATCGTAGGCAGGCTCTCACACAAAGCCCTGTGACACTCTGAAATCATTCTCTTGGAAGGAATATGTGTGTGTTGGCTGATCCATTGTATTGAACTTCCACTGCATAACGGAGGTTGAGGGTCCCTGCGCTCTCAGTTGACTATTGAGATGCAGTATTTTTGGAAGAGAGGTATGAATTACAAAATGAAGATTTGTGATCACTTAGACTCCCTGTCTTTGTTTTGTCCTCCCTGCCCTTCAGTCTAGAGGCGGCCACTTATAATCAAGCTTTGAAGGAGAATGCGTTCTTAAATCAAGGGTCTTGCCTCTGGTCTCCATAGCTATTGCCAGCAGAGGAGTAATTAACCACCAGCTTTCAAACAAGGCGATCTCTTCCCCCAACCAAGGTAGTGTTGGCATTTCTCCAGTTTCAACATGTGCAGCTCCCTTGTAGTGTCTTTTTCCTCTCCTAGGGAGTTGCTGCTCTTTCTAGAGAATCCATCTTATGGTGAATCAAGCATTGAAAACCTGCAATAACTGCTGTTACTCTCGTTCTCGAGCACTGGTAGCATTGTTTGACTGTGGAGCACTTCCTGTTACCTGAGGATCATTAAATCTCAGTGGTCTGCCCTGTTGTTGGCTTCTCTGCTGAGACTGTTAGAAAGGGAGTCAATTAATATAATGTGGAGACACCACATCTTGCTTCATTCCTGGAGTAGGGACTCATTCTACATGTACATTGATAGTGTGCTGTAATCATTCCTTGGATATTCAGGAACTTTGGGACTCCTGGTGGATTTAGAAAGAGAGTTTCTGTTAATACGTTGTTGTGGTGCTTTACTCCTGAGACATCCCAAATTGTTTTGAAAACACAGATGGCACCACTGACATATGAACATCACACTCCCCCCAAAATAGATTTAATTGGATTTCATTGCTATAACTGTAAACATCGACTGATCACAAAAATGCTGTTGATAGTGTAGAAGGAAAACTAGATCTCCTGCTTTACCAGTCCCTGGCCTCAGAAATGGCTGTTCCCCTTCGCCTTTTGAGCTATCTATTTGGGGGGCATTAGCACAAATGAGCCTAATTCTCTTTCTTCAATGTACCTGGTGCAGTCAGTCCTTCTTAGGAACACATGAACCTGATCGGTGATTGAATAAACACAAAGCATCCTAAATTGTGGCATGGGCCCCTGTCTGCTGTATTTTGTACTTGCTAAGGCAATGACTGTTGCTGATTTGATCTGGAAATATGAGCTGAGGCTGAGCTCTCATAGGCCACGTGTTTGCCTAGGGCATATTCTTACAGCCAAACTGTACATCAGCAAGATATCCTGCTGGGTGTGAGTGGTACCACAAGGATTGTATTTCGGATTTAAAAATCCACTTTACACAGTGCTTGTCTCAAACTTCTAGAATGGCTTTTTTTCCCTGGATCTCTGGTCCTGGCTATTGATGCCATACACTAGGGAGGCATAAACGTTACCAAGC
The DNA here is from genome assembly GCF_049634645.1 of Pelodiscus sinensis. Classification (NCBI taxonomy): domain Eukaryota; kingdom Metazoa; phylum Chordata; order Testudines; family Trionychidae; genus Pelodiscus; species Pelodiscus sinensis. The sequence continues at coordinate 72,299,437 of NC_134718.1, read as the reverse complement.
TGGCAGCCACTTTGACAACTTGCCAAGAGAAGGGCTGTATCTAAACTGCATAAACCAAGGGCAGATTACTGTGATTTGTACAGGCTCTATTTCCCAGCATGATTGAACCCTTTTTATCTAAACTAGATCATGCGCTCCAGTTGAAAAGTGTCAAGCGTGTGGATGTTGAATGTATGTGTCTTATTGTTCACAGTGCCAGCTGCAGAGGTGGAGGAAGTACTGTGCCTGAATTCAGTAATATGTTCATCCTCTCAGCCAACCAGCACCGGGCAGAGGTGGGGTATCCTCCCAGATGCGGAAGAGCACATGGCTGCACGGCACGAGGCCCACATGGAGCCTGGCATGGCAGCCTTAGACCAGCCATGTCCCGGGCAGCAGCACTTAGCTGGTGTCTAGGAGGCAGTGCAGGGCTAGGTGAGGGGGGAGTGGGGCAGGTACTGGGGGCTCCAGGTGTGGGGTTAATGCTGGAGGTTGGGGGCTCTAAGGCGGGGGCTGGCATTGGGGATGAAGCTAATACTGTGGGGGTTCTGGGGCTGGGGCTAGTACTGGGGAGCTCTGGGGATGGAACTAATATTGGGGACTGGCACGGGGGGAGACTCTGGGGGAGTTGGGTGCAGTGGGACTCTGGAAACAGGAGGCTGGCATGGGGGGAGGATCAGATGGTGGGGGGCTTCAATGGCTGAGGCATTTGGGATGAGGGACTGGCACTGGGGGGCTCTGAGAGCGGGAGGCTGGCACGGTGGGGTTAGGTGCAGGGGACTCTAGGGTCAGTGGGTGGCAGTGGGGAGTAATGAAGGGATGGGGGACTCTTGGGGATAGGGCTGACACTGGGGAGTTCTGGGGGTGGGGCTTTTGGTGGGCTGGTAACATTTTATTTGCATATCCATTATTTACATAATAAATATGCAAATAAATGTTACTAGTTTCTCAAAAGTATGTGAATGGCTTTGCTGGTCCCCAGTATAAAAAAGGCCGGGAAGCACTGCTTTAGAGCATCTAGTGCTGTGTGTGCTGCTTCTTTCCCAATCCCCCTCCAGATCAGGGCTGATCACTGGAGATTGTCATGTGCTGAGGCACCTTCCCCCATCAGCTGCAGCAGCGAATATTCCTCTCAGGCTCCTGTTCCAAAGTATGGGCCTCCAGTTACCAAAGGAGTGTTCTCCAGCAGTAAGGAAAGTTTTCTAGAAGGGCTTCACCTTTTAGTGGATTTGGCTAGCCAAGAGTCAAGGGCCCTGAGAGCTCTACAAGAACCTGACTGCCCAGTGACCCCTGCCTGCTTACAGAGCTAAGGCAGCTAGTTCTCATTCACCATGCCAACAAGTGCAGGTGACGCTGCCAATGCCTCTTAAGGTACGAGCACGCAGCACTGCTGTGGGTCACTTCTCCAGGGTGAGAAGGTGAACAGGCAACTTTGGATCACAGCTCTGTCTTACAGGTCTCTTCTCTCAGCGCTGGGGTAGGGGGCCAGTCTTTGCAGAATGTTGTTGATTTTTAAGATGTCTCCATCCAAACCCCTTTACTACAGTTAGGGCTGCCAGGTGTCCGGTTTTGAACCAGACAGTCCAGTATTTGAGCTTTCTGTTCGGGAAACAAATTGAAAAAATATAAATGAGAAAATATAAATGTCCGGTATTTTCTAAATAAAGGGTAATGTAGATTGTGATGTAATGTCAAGTGTGTCCGGTATTTTTGTTGAAACCATCTGGCAACCCTAACTACAGTTCTTGTTCTTAAATGGGCGTTGAGGCCCTTTGCCTTCTGAAATTCACTAATCCTCTCCCTCGCTCTTCCTCTTCGCCCTCCCAACTTCTTTCTCACTTAACTCAGTTGAATGTAGAGATGCTCTTTTAGCATGGCAGACAGCTCCTTATGCTAGGGTCCATCCATGCCTGTTCACCAGTGCAATGTGAACAGCCTGACATTTATATTTTACCATGGTCCATATGGTACCTTTTGTTCCACACACAAGTGGCTATGATTGATTTATGAAGCTAGCTCTGTGATCAAATCAACAGGGCCCAGCATTTGTTGCCTCATTTTTGGCTCTTCCTCTCTCATCTCTGTGAACTTTTTGGCTTTCTTGGGACCTTTCGTAGTGGTAAAATTATCACAGCATCACCTAGGGGCGAGGCTTAAGGTGGCATACTTGCTTGCAGCTCTTCTCAAAGTAGAGTAACTAGCCAACCCACCCTTGTTTTCCCATGGCAGCTAGAATGCCTGCTGGGTTCTATTTCAATCCCTCAGCAGTGTGCTCAGCAGAAATTCAGAAGACTTGGCCCTCCAGCCAAAGCGCTAACTCGATTATTAGTCTCTGGATTAAAGCGGAGGCTCTGGGATCACAGCGTTAGTCCACTCAGACGTGTACTTAGCAACAGGAACATGTTTCCTTTGAAAATCTCGTATTTAATTTGGAAATGCTTTTTGATGGGGCCAAATTGTCATTCTCAGACACTGTAGTCAGTCTCCCTGTCAGACCCATGAAGACTGTAAGTCTAAAGGAAGTGACGGAAATAGATACATTTGTTTCCAAAACACAACCTTTTGGTCCAGAGAAGGATACCTGCCTCTTGGGAAAGAGGAGAAGGCTCCCCCCTCGCCTGTCTCTCGGAGCTCAAGGGCACTCATCCTTTGTCTTTGACATGTTTCCCATCGCTTATCATTTACTAGAAAAACATTCCAGCATTCATACAATATTGAACCACCAAAAAAGATGAAGAGGAGATGGATGCACTGCTGCTTCTCTATTTATAGGAAGAGAGAGATGAACCAAAACAGAGATGGGAAAATTCAAGTCTTTAAATACTTTGGGAGGGATGGAAAAAGGGCTGCTTGCATTGTCCACAGGGTTCAGGAGATTTTCTCACGAGCAGCTTAGCAGAACCCACTGGGCAAGTCAGCATAATTTGGAGAGATTCCTGTACATAAAAGGCCCTCTTTTCTTTCAGGGGTAACTGATCAGTTAAATCAAGAGGAGAGAGGGGCAAATGGTTGATAGTACAACTGTCCTGTGATACATGAACTCTCCCAGGCGGTTCTAGTCTCAGTTATATCTCACAAACATTATAGTTTCTTTTTAGCTAGATAATTCTGCCTCATCCCATGGATACTTACTTGCTTTCTATGTTCACTTTCTAGTACAGTGATAGAAATGTAGCTACTTTCTAGTATGTGCTTGGTGGGGCAAGTATCCACTGGACTTCAGTAACTCAGAGCTTGTGCTAATCTTATCTGTCCTTTCACCATTGCACCCCCACCATGATGTGCTTCTGACACTAGTGTTTTCTGACCAGTTGTTTTTCCTTAAAATCCTTAAACATTTAAGTGCCTGTTCCCCTGAAAAAATTAAGCTGTTTTGAGGTGATCTGTTTCTTTCAGTTCAGTGTGATTACTTTGTTGTTATCTTCTTGCTATCTGCACCTTCCTTTAGTACCTTTAGATCAATTTTAGTAACAATGCTGTCTTGTACAACGAGTAGTCCTGTGACACTTTAGGGACATCTGCACTACAGAGGAAGATCAGTGCTGCCGCTGTCAATCTTCCAGGGTTCGAATTAGTGGTCTAGTTAAAACCACTAACTCGAAGTGAGAGGGGCACTCGGTCCATGCCAGTAGCCTTGCTTTCATGAGGAGTAAGGGAAGTTGACGGAAGAGTGTTCTTCCTTCGATTTCCTGCAGTATAGACAGCACCAAAAGCCAAGTTAAATTACTTTGACCTCAGCTACACAATTAACATAGCTGAAGTTGCGTATCTTAATTCGACTTTGTGCCATAATGTAAACCTACACTTAGAGGCTAACCAAAATATACAGTACAGAATCATTACTTTCGTGGGCAAAACCCAGTTCCTCAGAAGAATTGGGGTGGTTTTATCCACGAAAGCTCATGATTCTATATATTTTGGTAAGTCTCTTAGGGTATGTCTACACTACCACCCTAGTTCGAACTAGGGTGGTTAATGTAGTCATACGAACTTGCAAATGAAGCCCGGGATTTGAATTTCCCGGGCTTCATTTGCATGTTGCCGGGCGCCGCCATTTTTAAATGCCCGCTAGTGCGGACTCCGTGCCCGCGGCTACACGCGGCACGAACTAGATAGTTCGGACTAGGCTTCCTATTCCGAACTATCTAGTTCGTGCCGCGTGTAGCCGCGGGCACGGAGTCTACACTAGCGGACATTTAAAAATGGCAGCGCCCGGCAACATGCAAATGAAGCCCGGGAAATTCAAATCCCGGGCTTCATTTGCAAGTTTGTATGACTACATTAACCACCCTAGTTCGAACTAGGGTGGTAGTGTAGACATACCCTAAGATACTAAAGGACAACTTGTTTTTGAAGTTACAGACTAACACAGCTACTCCTCTGAGATTTAATGCCATCTAGTGTTTGACCTTATGTAAACACTACCTTTTTTCTAGCCCTAGCTCATTCTTTGTCTGACTAGCCCTGCCTTGTAGAAAGTGGAAAGAATCAACTTTTTTTATAAGAAAAGAGCTGGTGTGATAGTAAAGGTTAATGGTTGGGGAAATCCCATTATTAAAGGCATGTGTTTTCTTTATGTTGAGTTCATGTTCCTGTAGTTTGAGAGATTGGATCAGATCCTTGTCATGGGGAAAGGAGCTGTGTTTATTTTTGCTTTTTGCACGTATGCCTCATGATTTGCTGGAAGGTGATTAAAAGAGCAAGTGATGGGTGGGGAAAGTGACATTTCGTTGGCATGAGTTCAGAGCTGAATAAAGATACCAGATTGGTAGTTGTGAAGACTGAAGCTTTCCTGGTATTGAATGGGCATAACTGGGCACACTTCTATTTTCCTCCCTTTGCATTTCCCCTTTCGGTAAGCTCATGGACAGTAGGTCCACCACTGGTTATTAGCCAAGATGGTCAGGGACACAACTCCATGCTCTTGGTGTTCCTAAACATCTGACTGCCAGAGGTTGGGACTGCACAACAGGGGATGGATCACTTGATAATTGCCCTGTTCTGCTCATTCTGATTGACATGCCTGTCCCAAGCCACTTTTGGAAGACAGGATACTGAGCTAGCTGAATGATGGTTCTGACCCTATATGGCCATTCTGATGTTGTCCTTCTCCTCCCATGTGCTATGTTTAGTTGTTTCATCATACCTTAAATTATAAACTTTTTGAGGCGGGAACCAGATCTTTGTCTGGATGTGTCAACGCTGGACATGGTGCAGGAGTGCAGCTGCACTCTACTATGCTGTTGTGTAGATACTATAGAGATGGAAAAGGTGGTCTTGTTGTAAATCTTCTCTGAGAGGCAGTAGAAGCTGATGGAAGAATTCTTCCATTTCTTTAGTGGTGGCTCGGGGCTGCAGACATGTATTTAAACTGACCTAACTTTGTAGGATAGACCATCCTTGTCTGGTTGCACAGCACAGTAAGATGCAGTTGTATGTTGGGTATTTATTAAGAGCTACCATAATACAAATAAGTGTAGTAAGTTGAGAGCCAGTGTATTCTCACTACTACAATAAGTATCCCACTTGCAACTCCCTAGACTCATCCAGTCCCCCCCCCCCCACATAATTTGTTTCTGTTAAGTCTCCAAATATATTTTAAAACCATTGTAGCCAAACCCTACCTTGGAGAGCATGTCAGCCTTTGTCAGAAAATGCAACCATATGGCATGTACCATTTGAACCCCATCCCAGAATTACACAGCCATTGTCTCATTTTCCATTCAGATGGAAAGCAGAGTTGTATGTTGTAAGATACACCAATTACATGGCTACCTGCTACAGCATACACTAGCTCCCACCTTCCCCTCCCACACTCTGCTGTCAGCAGTACAGGGGGGCAGAGCACGTGGCTCTCTGGAAACCAGCATGCGCAGAGAGCTGGCTTAAAAGTTGGCTCCCCCCATGTACCGGCAGCCGTCCCCCCTCACCCTCCATGCTGCTGCATCTCTATCAGAGTCAGCAGCAGGCGAGGGAGACAGGTGACTGCAGGAGCTGGCATGTGTGGGGAATTGCCTTAAAATAGAGGGAGGAAGGCAGGAGCTGGTATACATGGGGAGCCAGCTCCGAGGAGCTGCCTCTGCTCCCCACTGCCTCCCACAGAGGCAACAGTGGGGGGGAGCAGGAGGGAGCTGGTGCTCCTTTTCCTCTGTTGCCTCTGATACAGAGGCAGCAAGGGGGTGGGGTGCATGTAGTCGTCATGATTAACTGATAAGCCTACTCTCTACTGACCAGCTGTCTTGCAACATTTACTGGTCCATAAGCCTGTATTATTATTGTACAGTTCCTGCTGGAGTGGATTTTATTTTAGGATTCTAAAAGCAGGCTAGAGATTTTCATGTGTTTTATATGACGCTTTTATTGCTATCAATGAAAGTGCAGATGAGCCTCAAGAGAATAGACTCATTGGCTAAGAGTGCTAAGCATCATATGCAATTATTTCTTACCTTTAATCTCAGTGTTTCCTGAGTCAGTGGAAACTATTCCCACTGGTGTGAAGGAGGTCATCCCTTATTGTGGCCTGTAATCATCCTCCCTCAAGCTTTGATCTCCTCATACATTTGCTAAGCATGTTGATTGTGGCCATACTTGAATGGGAGACCTCCTAGGAAATCCCGGAATGCTTCAGGAAACAGTGCAGTTAATGCTTTAAGTGGGTTTCTTCCCACTCTTGGTTGCACGATCGTCTCAGCAGCAGAGATGTCATATCTTGGGTGAAATGTAGAGTGGAGATTCTGACCCTTGGTTATTCTGAAAGGTCCATGGTCTTTTCACAGGGGTGGGTACAAGCTGATGTTGTTTGCCTGTGTCTTGGTCTCATTCTAGTTTGTGTAACTGTTTCCCCCTACAGCTGGACATAAATGTGGTCTCCTTTACTCCTTGTACCAAACTCTTGAACCTACTGAATAGCAGCCACGTTTCCCGAAAGAGGACCGTGTTGCAGTTCTGGGGCAGAGTGACTTGGAAAATAAGTAATGTTTGTAAAGGGCTTTGGGGATTCATTAGGACACAGAGAAGACTTCAAATACATACAAGATTCTTACTATGATTGTATTTGTCCACTGTTCTACCCATTTCCAGACCTTTGTTTGACAGAATTAATCAGCGTAGTGGACAAGGCTATGGAGAAGAAGCTACAGGATAATACAAATTCCTCTTCTTTTCAAATAAGAAATCAAAGCAGCCTAGTGTGGTAACACTGCATGGGAAGTAAGCCTGAAAAGTGATGCCGATCATTCAGACTGATGGGAGAATGCTACTACAGTTCATTAGACTTTAAATCTTGATTTCCGAAAATCCCCACCATACCTTGCCCTGCAGCCTGCTGGCATGCTAGGATCTCTGATGTCTATTCCTAACAACTCCTCTCCTGATATTTTTAATGAGAATCTAATACACACTCAGACAGTATAAATTGGTTTCTGAATTCTCTACCCAGCAGCTTTTCTTCTGAGTGATAATAGACTGCTACCCTGGTTGTATTATTCTGGTAGTTTTTAACATCAGGAGAGACAGGACCTGGAATTGATGCATTTTTCAACAGTTTGATATTTGCTCTCATATTTTAGAAAAGAGCTGAAGCAATTTATTCTCCCTCTTTTGTCATGCAAAGGTCACTGCTGTTGCTGTTTAATTTCTCCTAGAGATACCAGAAAATAATTCTCAGGAACACTGCCATTGAAAACTGCCCTTTTTTTCTCTAGAATCCCTTTTATCCAAAGGTAATGACCATCATTTACTTCAGAAAAAATGAACTGCTGGGTACCTGTTAAGGAGGAGGCAGGATGTGATGATGGCTGAGAATACAGCATTTGGTTTTTAAAAACAAAAATTTTCAGGAATGAATTAAGATATGACTTCAATCCCATGGACTAGCCCTGGTTATAAATTGACATGTCTATATACAAACATATCCTTTTATATATTTCTATTTATACATAGCTTTCTATATATATTAATAAGTGTGCTTTTATAGGAATCTTTGTCACATTTTCTGTGTATTTTATTGTGGGAAAATGTAATCGGAAAAAATGCATTTAGTTCTTGTGGGACAGTAAGGTAAAAGAACTACTCGTGTGAACTGGATCTTTTTTTAGTTACGGACGCGCCAGAAATAGCCAAGTGATAGCCCCAGTATGAACTCAGCATGCATTTCCTTTTTGCCAGGATTCAGTGGTCTGTTTGTGTAACCGTTGCAAGGACAGGACAGCAGTACAAGGTGCAGTACCCGACGTGAACTTTCACTACACCTGGAATGGAACCTTTAAGAGTGCACGGCAGTGTGTGGAAGTTAACTGAACTGTTCTCATCCTCTTTAAATTCAAAGCAGTAGGGGGGTGGAGTATATTTTGTTCCTCTTCTTGAGACTCTGTCTGTGTTCCTCTCATTGAAAGGAGGAGGTGATTAGAGTCACTTAGCTCACACAGCACATCATACAGTGTGTCTTAATTAGGGCTGCCAAGCTATTAAAAAATTAGTTGTGATTAATCGCATAGTTAATAATAAAATCCCATTTACATAGTCTGGATGTTTTCTGTATTTTCAAATATATCCATTTCAGTTACAGCACAGAATAGAGTGTACACTGATCACTTTATGTTTTTATTACAAATACTTGCAGGGTGACACACAGAAGGGACATTAGGGGGTCACGTGCCCTCACATGCCATGGGCAGGAGGGGCCGGCCAGCAGCTGGGTGGGGAGAAAGAAGGGGGCACTCCTCGGCAGGAACGGGCCAGCACGGTGGCTGGGGGAGCAAAGCAGAGGGGCCACCTTGCTTTGCTTCCGCTGCTGCTGAGTGGAGATGTCACTAGTGCCAGCCCCACTAGTCCCCTGTGCCACCTTGGCTGGGGTAAGAGGTGGGGCATGGAGAGGGTGGGGCAGGAGCAAGGAGAAGCAGGACCAAAGTAGAGGGAGTGGTCCCCCATAGGGTTGCCAGGTGTCTGGTATTGATCCAGACAGTCTGGTATTTTCATCTCCGGTCTGGTAAAAAAAAATTCAGAAAATACCAGACACCTAAAATGTCCAGTGTTTTCTGGGTTTTTTCCCAGCCAGGAGGCAAAAATCCCAGGTGCTCACCTGGTTCCACAGGGGAGCTGTTTGGCCCAACCCAGGGAGACAAGATGGCAGATGGTTGCTGGCAGCCTGTTAGAGCCAAAAAGCCTCAAAAGCATTTCTTAACGGGGCCATTGTGTTTTGGGGGTGGTTTTTTGCTTAGTAACTCTCGGGCTTTTTTTTTTTTCCTTTTCCTCAGCAGCTTTGGTCTCCCTGCCTTTTTTTTTCCGCAACAGAATTTTTTTGGGGGGGAGGGTGCAGAGGGTGTTTGGTATTTTTGGTTAAACCATCTGGCAACTCTAGTCCCCCACATTCCCTTTTGCACTGTAAAAACCATAAGAAATGATATTTTTCAGTTCACCTACTAGAGGTGCAATCTGCTTACCATGAAAGTTGAACTTATAAACGTGGAATTGTGTACAAAAATACTGCATTCAAAAACAAAACAATGTCCACTCAGCCCTACCTCTTTTTAGCCAGTCACTCCGACTAACAAGGTTGGTTACAAATTGCATAAGATAATGCTGCCCACTTCTTGTTTACTATGTCACCTGAAAATGAGAACAGGCTTTTGCATGGCACTTTTGTAGTTGGCGTCTCAAGATAGTTATGTGCTAGATGCGCTAAATATGTGTCCCATCATGCTTCAATCACCGTACCAGAGGACATGTGTACAATGAACATGTGGTGGATCATCATTCGAGGCTGCTGCAACATGAAATATATGGCAGAATGTGGGTAAAACAAAACAGGTGACATACAGTTCTCCCCCAAGAAGTTCAATCCCAGATTTAATGAATGCATCTTTTAACAAGCATCATCGACATGGAAGCATGTCCTCACGGATAGTGGCCAAAGAATGAAGAGCCATATGAATGTTTAGCATATCTGGCACACAAATATCTTGCAATACTGGCTCCAAAGGTGCCAGGAGAATTTGCATATGGCACTGTAAATAAGAAGCAGAAGCATTATTTCCTATAAATGCAAATAAACTTGTTTGTCCTAGCAATTGGGTGAACAAGAAGTAGTATTGAGTGGACTTGTAGGATTTTTGTCAGAGTGCAGTTATATAACAAAAAATATATATATTTGTAAGTTACACTTTCAGGATAAAGACATTGCATTACAGTATGAGATGAACTGAAAAATAGTATTTCTTTCGTGTATCATTTTTATAAATGCATGTATCTGTAATAAAATAGTTTAAAGTAAGCACTTTATTTTGTGTTTTAATAGAAAGGAATTTATTTGAAAATGTAGAAAAACATTGACAATATTTAATAAATTCCAATTGATAATTTATCGGATAACTGTAATTAATCACTGGGTGGGGTTGCGACTGGGTGGGGTTGCGACTGGGTGGGGTTGCGACTTCTTTGGAGGATAGGGACATAATTCAGAATGACCTTAGCAAGTTAGAGAAATGGTCGGAGGTAAACAGGATGAGGTTTAATAAAGAGAAATGCAAAGTGCTCCACTTAGGAAGGAACAATCAGTTCCATACATACAAGATGGGAAGCGACTGTCTAGGAAGGAGCATGGCGGAAAGGGATCTAGGGGTCATAGTGGACCACAAGTTGAATATGAGTCAACAGTGTGATGCTGTTGCAAAAAAAGCAAATGTGATTCTAGGTTGTATCAACAGGTGTGTTGTAAGCAAAACTCGTGAAGTCATTCTGCCGCTCTACTCTGCCCTAGTTAGGCCTCAGCTGGAGTACTGTGTCCAGTTCTGGGCGCCACATTTCAAGAAAGATGTGGAGAAATTGGAAAGGGTACAGAGAAGAGCGACAAGAATGATTAAAGGTTTAGAGAACATGACCTATGAAGCCAGGCTTCATGAACTGGACTTGTTTAGTTTGGAAAAAAGAAGATTAAGGGGGGACATGATAGCGGCTTTCAAATATCTAAAAGGGTGTCACAAGGAGGAAGGAGAAAATTTGTTCCTCTTGGTTTCTGAGGACAGGACAAGGAGTAATGGGCTTAAAGTGCAGCAGGGGAGGTTTAGATTGGACATTAGGAAAAAATTCCTAACTGTCAGGGTGGTCAAATATTGGAATAAATTGCCAAGGGAGGTGGTGGAATCTCCCTCTCTGGAGATATTTAAGAACAGGTTAGATAGACATCTGTCAGGGATGGTGTAGACGGAGCTTGATCCTGCCTTGAGGGCGGGGGGCTGGACTCGATGACCTCTCGAGGTCCCTTCCAGTCCTATGATTCTATGATTCTATGATCACTATTCATTAATTGCATGCGTGAGCTGTGATTAATTGACAGCTCCAGTCTTAATATCTAAATAACCATTTTCAGTTGTAGTTTTCATAATGGGTTATTCTGCGGCTTTACTTTAGGTTCACAGATGGCTTAAGACACTAACTGTTCATGTTAAACAAGTGTCAGCAAAACATCTTAGCAAGGGTGGGAACCAAAATGAGAGGAGTGAGTTGGCAGCATCCTTTTTAAGTGTGGGACTATTCTCTCTGTTCTGAATTCTACCACTGATGCTCTGTACGATTGGGGCAAGTCCTGTAACCATTCTATGCCTTTTTCTCCTTTGGTAAAATGGGGATAATACTTATTTCCTTTTTGTAAAGCACTTGGAGATCTTTAAATGAAAACTGGCATAAGTGGATTCAACTCTTCCTGCACTAGCCTCCTCTTTCATCCTTGATCATTGGCAGAAGGGGAAAGAAGGGGTGTTGAACGTGGCATGGGTGTGGAGGGGTACGATGGAGCAAAGATTTCCCCATTTGGCATCAACTAAAGCTGGTCTTCTGAAGCTTTAATTTGCATGTGGGACTGTGGCTCAGGATTAAAAAGCTGCAAACAGCTCCCTAAGGAAATTTAGCTGGATGTACAACAGAGGGAAGATGTAGCTATGGAATCAGTAGAGCATGTTTACTTGTGCTAACATTAGGGAGTTTAGGACAGGAGTAGACCTCAGACTGTAATTCTTCCATAAACCGACTGTTTTTTAGTTGGAGACAAATTTTCTGAAGTAGGGACGTAAGAGGTTAACTGGTTACCTGGTAAGCAGTAGGCTTATCAGCCTGCCTACAAGTTAACTGGTTAACCAGCCCAGCCAGCTGGACCCTGCCCACAGCAGGCACAACTGCCTGGACCCTGCCCACACCTGTAGTGGCCCTGTCCAGAGCACGTCCCCATCCATGGTGGTTAAACAGAATGTTTAGTGGGTTAACTATTTTAGTGCATTTTCGCTAGTGATGTAAAAGTTTTGCCATTTAAACAGTTAACCAACAAGCATCCATTTATCGGTTTTTGTTAGTTACACGCCAGCTGCTGCCCTGCAATACAGGCTCTGCAGTATAAAGTTATACTGTAGCGCCCACAGCAAAGCCAGTTCCCCAGAAACAGGGCTGGAGGCCGGGAACCAGTACACACTAAGTGCTGGCTTATAAACCAGCTCCCAGTACATACCTGCTCCTAGCTGCTGGACCTGCTACCAAGGAGCTGGCTGCCACCCAACACTTCAGGCTCTGCAGTATAAGTCACACCTGCTCTCGGCAGCCTGCCTCACTCCTGGGGAGCTACCTGAGCTGTGGGCTCTAGGGATATAAAATAATAGTCGATTAATTGACTCCCAATAAGCCTGGGTTTATCAGGTAGTCGAGTCAACTATTTGCATTCCCCCCCCCCACACACACACACAGGCAGCAGGGGTGGGGGGTGGAGCTGGTGCTGGGGGGAGCTGGCTTAAAAGCTGGTTCCCCCAACACCACCCCTGTGTTGTGGGGGCGGAGGGAAGGGAAGGCAAAGGCGCAGCAGCTCTGCCTTTTAAATTTAGTAAGAGCCGCCCAGCTCTAACTGCATTTAAAAGGCAGAGAGCCTCAGCGGTCCAGACCCAGCATGAGCGGGGACTGCTTTGGTTCCAGCTCACACCATGTCCCAGATCAGCCCCCACTGTGGCTCTGCAGTTTAAATGTCTTAGGAGCTGGGCTGCCTGCATGGTGGCTCCTTCAACATTTACATGGCAGAGCTGCAGTAGCTCCTTACCGACTATGGCAGAGCTGCAGTAGCTCCTTACCGACTAATTGTGTATTCGATACAATTTGCATTGAGTACGTGATTAATCATTTACTCCCTGCTGAACATCCTTAGTGGGCTCATATATAAGCTTTATACTGCAGAGCCCACAGTGCATATAACCGCTAAGGAGTTAAATATCGACTGACTAATCAAATAGTTGGGCTGCTCACGGCATTTCAAAGTGGCAGTGCCCTGTGGAGCTCATGGTCTGGCCCCAGGCTTCAAGTGGCGCTGCCACTTTCAAGTACCTCTTTCTCTCCCCCCTCCTTGCTACCTCTTTCTGATAGAGGCCGGGGGGGAGGGGGGAGAGGGGAAGCGACTAGTCGACTATCCTGTCGGCTATCTGATAAGCATTCACTTATTGGATAGTCGACTAGTCCTTCATGTCCCTAGTAACAGCTAGGATTTTTAACAGTTACACAGTTCCATTTTTAACCAATTTTTTTTTTACATTCCTAGTCTGAAGCTTATGCTTGTCCCAGACCTGTGATTGGTTTTTTTTTCCTGTGTCTCTGCTTTCAGTATCCCTGAGAGCTACATCAATTGCATAGCTTATTTTGAAATTGAGAGAGTCTACACAGCACTTATTTCGAAATAGAGCATTCTTCCTCCGACTTCCCTTATGCCTCATACAATGAGTAAGAAGTCCTCCATCTTGACAGTATTTCCACATTATTTCGAAATAACTGCTTGTGTGTAGACACGGACTAAGTTATTTCAAAATAACAGTGCTGTATAGACATACCCTAGGAGACTAGGCTGAATAGATTCATATAGTAGAAACTGACTAAGGATGGTCATCTTCTGGATGTAAAATCTCCTGAGCACGTGTGCTCTGCATGTGCAGGCGTACAGCTTCACATGTTCAGCAAAGTGTCCCAGTGTTGTTTCTATGATCTTAGGTTTAAGGGTCTAGACTTGTTTCCACTGACATGAGTACGATTTGCTGTTCACATCAGTGAATGGCAGCAAAAATAGCCTTATTTTTAAATGGATAGTATCCACCAATGTCCTCAAAGGTTTTGGACCCATTGTGCTCAACCCGGTACCTTCTAAGAAAATGTATTAAACATTTAAAAACAAATAAAATATGTCATCAAAGTTAAGCTGTTATTCATACTAAGCTAAACCTAAATCAAAGGTAAACTAATAAATTAGTCTCAATATGGGATTGGAATGAAATAATCAAATGCATTAAATCATCAATTTAATATTACAAATAATCCTTAGAAATAGTAAAGATTATTCTAAGAAGGTGGCCGTTGGGCTATAATTTCTGATGAAAGAATTGTACAAAATCAATCAAACCTCTGACTTTCAAGCTGGTTAAATATGTTAATACTGAAACCACATTATCTAATGTGTGTGACTCACAACCTCAGAGTTAATTATCAGGTTTCCTTTTTTAGAATCCAGTTGTTATGTGGTGGCTAACCTCTGCCCAGAAGAAGCCGATTTTATAACACAGACTTTAACAGAACACTTCCAATAAGCTAACTGTTTTCGGCCCTTTGTGATTTTTAAATACAGGTCAGAACACACTTCAGTGAGTATCTTTGAGACAATGCTTTAGCGCTGCTTAAATCTAGGGGACTTTTTTTGCACAGCTAAACCTTCTCTTCCACGTGCTAAAAATACAGAGCTATTAAAAACAAGATAAAAACAGAGAAAAGAAAAATAAAATATGTTAAGATAAGAGGTGGTTTGCAAAATCTGAGGATGGGACAAGAAGAAATGGGCTTAAATTGCAGCAAGGGAGGTTTAGATTGGACATTAGGAAAAACTTCCAACTGTTACGGTGGTTACACACTGGAATAAATTGCCTAGGGAGGTTGTGGAATTTCCATCACTGGAGTTACGTAAGAGCAGATTAGACATCTGTCAGGGATGATCTAGACGGTACTTGGTCCTGCCATTAGGGCAGGGGACTGGAGTCGATGACCTCTCAAGGTCCCTTCCAATTCTAGCATTCTATGATTCTATGATACTTCATTCTCTTCCCAAAAAAATCTGTACATGAGACTGTCTGAGAAGGCTAATATGGTCATCCCTGGGTGAAATGACAGTGTCACCAGTTTACAGAAAAATTGAATATACCCTTGAAGAAAACCAATCAAAATTTTTCATTTATTGGCCGTGTTAAGAATAAGTTCAAATTTATGACTGATGTCGTTCTTCTCACAAACAAGACAACTTATAGTTATTTTCCTGTTTTGGAACTGGGCTGTAAACAAACAGCTTATCTGGAATCATCTTCTTTCTTTCCTTTCTTGATAGGTTTTACAATAATATTTTTCAGTCCAGATGAAATATACCTAAGAAATAACATTTTAAAAAAAATTATATAAGGTCTTTATTTCTATAGATAGTATTGTTCTCAGGCTCTTTATTTGTGATGCGCATCCCAAACTTTCAGTTTTCCAGGTGTGTTAGTCCAGACACACAACTCTTCTGAAACTGCAGGCATTTATTCTCTGCTTCTTACTAGCCATGTCAGACCATTCACACATGACTTCATATAGGTTAAACGAGTGTTCATTTCACATGCACAAATGTTTCAGTTCACAAGGGTTTCTAGCAGGGATGTAAAATCCTGATTAATCAGTTAATCAGTTGAACCTTAGGTTTAACTGGTTAATCAATTCGGTAGGATCCCGTATGGCGGGAGGGGGAGGGAGGAAGAGCAGCAGCAGATTAATTGGTATCCAGTAAGCATCACATATTCAGATCCCTAGTTTCTAGAGAGCATCCCATCCATGCTGTCCCAATGTCTAGGAACCATCAGCATGTTGATGAAGATTAACTTGATTGAAAAAGAGAGTTGAAAATGATTTCTGGGGAAGCAAGGGAAATACTTTTACAGTGTTCCCCTCAATCAAAATTCTCTACAATTGCCAGTCATTCTGGACTGTTTTGTTACTTTTAGGTATCCAAATACCTGTCTCCTAAAAGCATCCCTTTCTGTCTGTGGCCCACCAAAAAAAATGGTGCCCTATTATCTACTCTCTGAAATGGCCCCAGTGATACATGCTGCCATTGTGACATCTGCATTTGATCACAGCAATTCATTTTACATCCAATGAATGAAATTGATCTGGGGAAAGCTCTCGTAGGAGAGATTTAGTAAGGATATGTTCAATAGTATTTGAAGTGCTCAGCGCTTACAAAACTCAGGTTTGGTTTGGTTTTTAGGTAAACTTCTAAGGTATCTGCTGTCTAGTGTAAGATCATTTTTAATGTTTTTTTAATAGTAATTGCCACACTCTGCCATGCTTAATCAAGATTTGATATCATGTACATTCTGTATGTTACCTTACACAAAAATAATATACATGCTGTCCAGCTAGTGATCTCACCCTGGTGTACATTAGAAGTTGCTTCACTAACTTCTGCCATGTTTGTAACCAAACTGCAGACATTATTGTAGTCTCTACTCTCTCCTTATTGAAACTTCTGTATTTAAAGTTTTGTACAAAGCTTTCTACCAAAGGATGTGTTTGTCACTTGAATACATTCAGTGGCTAGCTTTTGTTGAGAATTAAACAAACTCCTGCAGAGTCTGTAGTTGAAATGATGCAACTTATTGTAGTGCAAGACTAGCTGAAAGTGTAGCTGATAGGCTCTGTTTTAATTGTCCGCTTAATTGCAAATTGTGAACTACGTAAATGGCGATCAATGTCAGATCAATAAAACTGAATGTTAATGTGCTTAATGAACAAAAAGTAAAGTACGAGAGACTATAATAAAAAGGAAATATACCCAACCCCCACTTTTCCCTTCACCACCTCCACCACCCAATCTGGCTCTTCTTTTGAGCTGCTACATTGCTTTCAGCACTATTTACATCCTTATATAAGCACCATATCCTCAGTTAACCTCTTCCTAAAATCTAAACATGTTTCTGTTGCTGCCTCTAGTACTTTACCTTTACAGAGATTTAAAATCCAGTAGTATTGTGGATGTCGGGATCTAGAAGCACCCAAATTAAATTGTACTTACCCTAGGAAGTGGGCCAAGTAGGATTAAATGTAGGTTATGCTGTGATGTTGGCTTTTAAATTGCAGCAGAATGTTCACTTTCTTCAACTTGACACCTGAGCTACCTCAGTATGTAGGCAATTAGAATTCTTCAGCATTACAGGCTTTTATTTTTGTTTCTGAGAAACATTTCCTGACCTCTTTACTTTTTGTTTTTCGAGATGAGGGAGATGCCACAAATCCCAGAAATCAACAATTATTGGTGTACCATAAAGAGCAAATCATGGGCAAAACTGTGATAAAGAGGGGGACACTGAATGAGCAGCCCTGGAGAACACCAACCGCATGAAGGTGTCAGTGGGTGCTTCCCAGGCAATCTCTGCCTGAAAGCAGGAATCAACAAGGGTACAGGAAAAGACCCTGCTCTTAGAAAATTTTCTTTCTTCCTTCATGCCCCCAATCCAGCTTCCTTGTCTCCCTTGAAAAGTAGCAGCCCTGAAGAATAAAATCTTTTATCCAGAGAATACCTACAACACCGTTGTCTCAGCTTAGCAAAACCTTATGTTTTGTGCTCCCCCTGCTGGCTACACCTCAGCTATTAATGGCTGCTACTGGTCCCTGACAGATGTTGACTTCAGTGATCAGTTTTTTCTCATCCATAAACAAGGAAGTAATAAAATTGGCGTGGATTTTTTAAAGCTTCTTTAGACACCAAAGGACAAATAAACTTTACTTACTGACTAGTAAAGGGGCAAATCTATATGGAAATTAAGTCTGTTTTAGGAGTCTTTTGAAAAGATCAACTTTACCATGGGACATGGAAGGGGGGAATCAGAACTGTCTAAATAATATATCTGTGTCTCTTAAGTTGTCCGGTATGAACTAGGGATGTAATAGTGTAGTTGATTAACCTTTAAGCGAAAGCTTATAGATTAATGCTATAGACTGCATGCATTTCCCTCTCCTCTCTCCCCTCCTCCCCCCAAACCAGTACATGTTTTAGCAGGCTGGCCAGCAGCCCTGCTCAGTTCTGGCTCACACCAAGTCCGGGACCTACCCTCGCTGCGGCTGTACATTTAAAGTGTATTCGGAGCCAGTCGGGCAGCCTGGCGCAGTTCCGGTTTGTGTTGGGTCCGGGACCTCAGACCCAGCCCCTCATACAGGGGCTGCTGCCACCCCACACTGCTGCCTCTTTATCAGAGGCAGCAGCACAGGGCGACAAGTAACTGGACCGCAAGAGGAGCTGGTTTTTAAACTGTCTCCCCTCGCAGACTAGCTCCTACCTGGCACCCCGCGCTGCTCCCAACGCCACCTCTGGGGATTATAGAATAGTCGACTAACCAATAAGAATTCATGAGGTTACTCAACTATTCAATTAACCAATATTTAACGTCCCTACTATGAGCTATGACCAGAAATGACCTTAATGCTGCATGTTCTTTTGCCCTTACATTTTATCTGAATTTTTTCTTTTGAGTTAGCCAAAATAGCGATAGGTCTCCCTCCAGACTCAATCTTTTCCCTTACTAAAACGGTCACCTCTTCTCCCTGCTTTAGTTTGCTTTAATTCTTCTGAAGTATTTCTGTGGTATGTTAAATTCCTAATCTGTTCCTGTGCTGAAATAGCCAGTGTGCTGATAATTCATAGAAAGGTACCACTCCCTTTTAGCAGCCTTGCTAACTAGCTGTGCACAGTTGGTGTAGAATATTTTGCTTTCCAGGTAACTTTCTCTTTTGAGCCTTATTCTGTGTTGTTTTCAATCTCCTCATCTCTTACAGCATGACCCTGTGGATATATTCTCTTAGGGACCCAACATTGAGAGGGAGCTGTACCAGTTACCACATAAATCTCAGCTGTCCTGACCAGTGATGATTGTAACCCATTCAGCAGAACAAGCTTTAAATCACCGTGAACGGGGCTGCTAATCAGTCTTAGAATCACACTCAGCCCAAGCTCAATGATGAATCAAAGGTGGCCTGACTGATTAGTGGCCAACAGTGGTATATATGGGCCAAACAAAGGATCATTTTTTATGCAAGGCTGTCCTTAGTGTGCCCTGATCATTTTTATTCTTTGGATCTTCTCTGATGCTGACTATGGGTACATCTAGACTACGTTCTTTTTTCGAAAGGAGATATGCAAATTCAGCACTAATTTGCATATCTTCTGATCGCTTTTTCAAACGCGTTTTTCAAAAAAGAAAGCAGTTTAGACACGGTACATAAAAAAAAAACCACCCTTTTTCAAAAGAACCTGTCTTCCCCTTTTTTTTTCTTTAAGACATCCTTGCTAAGTTACCTTTTAAACTGCAGCAGGTGGCAGCTGCCGCTACTGATATTTTTACTTCAAGGGCAGCTGGCAGAATGCCTCCTCACCAGGGATACCAGCTTCATACAAAGCAAATTGAATTGTAGGTCGCAGCAGTTGAGTTGGTGTGTATGTGTGCACTGAACGAGAGACTATTCAAAGTTAAAAACATAAAATACCTATTAGACTGTCCATTCTGTTCCATCTGCATGGAGCCAATACATGATTTGTTTGATAGATGCCGAATCCTTTTTAATCTATGGCTTTGTCCAGTCAAGTTTTAAATGTCCAAAGCAATTGAACTTTGCTTCCTTTGGAAAACCATACACAATTAATACATCTCATTGTTGGGAAGTTTGTTTCCTGAAACTCAGCTTAATTTTTCCCTGTCTTGTTGCTATCCCATTAGATTGGGAAGATCTGATGGAGGATGGGGAAAGGGTTAGTAGTAGGAAACTATTGTAATATGGTATTTTGAATATGAGGAAAGAGCAGATGTGTTTGTCCAGTCAGTATTTGTACAGGACTTTCAAGCTGTAAAACTGTGTGTCATAAAATACTAAGAAACATGACCTGCCTTTTGCTAGCCATTTGATTTTCAGTCATTTCTTTACATATTCTGACTTAGGCTTCAGCTTTGTCTCCGGCAAGTCTGAGCCGTGCTGTTCAAGGCCAAAGTTGATGCCTTCCAGCTTTGGTCCTCCCACCTGGGGGGATGGGGCTTAGGCAGGCTCAGGCTTTGGTCTCCCCTCCTGCGATTTGTGTAGTAATTTTTTAAGGGGATCATGGTGGAATGAAGTTTGAGAACCCCTAGACTAGATGATCACACTGGTCTCTTCGGAACAAAGAATCTGTGAATCTACATTTTAACTCACTTAAAATTATACAACAAACTTCAAACTGATTAAGTTTTTTACCCGGTGCACAATTAATCTATGAAACTCACAATTAACCTATGAAACTCACTGTCACAAGGTATCACTAAGAGTTTAAATTCAAACAAGGATTAACCATCATATCATAAAGATACCTGAGAAGAGTTTCAAAGGCACAAATACCAGTAAGCCAACAAACTCCTGCTAAAAATCAAAGAGTTTGGCACCTGTCATTTATGCTTTAAAAATCGTCCCCATTTAGTTATACATCTCATTTGATATAAAAGAAATTATACCCAAAAGCTTGAAAACAATCATCAGCCACTAATGATCTAAGGTTAGGAAATAGTCATGCTATTGTTTGTTGATGGATTACTTTAATTAGAAATTAGGGATGTTAAAATTCATGTAATAAAGTAATCGTGTAGCTGATGAAAATTCAGCAATTACACAGTTACACACGGTACAGCAGTCGGTATTCCAGGAGCCAGCGCACGTGGGGAGCCAGCTTTTAAGTTGGCTCCTGCCAGTGGCGGATTTGGAGTTAATGGGGCCCTGTGCTTAGTTTCCATTTTGGGGCTCCCCCAGACCCAGCCAAGAAAAAGAATATTCACTTTTCCTGGCCCTCCCATTTTTCATTCTTTTTTCTTCATCTTCCTTCTATACTATAAGTAAGAAATGAAAAACAAGGGAGGTGCCTTGGTTGTTTTGTTGTCTGACTTTTTTTCACAGACCACTTGAAAATTGCTGAGGGTCTCGGTGGGCAACTTAGACTTTCTAAATATTTTTTGTACAATTAGCTAACTATTGTAAAGTGCTTTGGATAAGAGCGCTTTACAAAAAACCATAATCTCCATGGCCGCCGAGGACAGCTTCAGTGGCCCTGTGCTGGCTGGCCCGGAGAAGTGTGCTCTACCTAAAAGTGTGGGGGGGTACTGTTCATTGGCCACTTGATCCTCCCTCCCCCGCTCCAGACTCTCCATCCCTGGTGCTTCCCCCCTCGCCCATTCACCAGGTGGTGGCCAGCAGCACGAACATGGGCTGAAAGGCTTCAGAGGAGCTCTAGGTAGCCACACAGCTGGTGGCTGGGGAGAAGCCGTGCTTTCCCACTCCAAAGCACCACTTTTCTCCAGCTGGCTCTGCAGCTGCCCTGTGCTTTTCTGAAGCCTTACACCCCATGTTTGGGCTGTTCACCACCTCCTGCCAGCTCTCCTGAGGCTGCAGCCTGCAGGTGAGTTTCCCTGCTCTCCTACCCCCCCCTCCCCAGTCCTCTCTGCAGAGGGCCTGTCCCCCACCCACAGAGCAGCTGCCCCCTGCCACAGGGGTTAGGGGTGTGTGCTGGACTGGACTGCCCATCCCTGCGGGGTCCCATGTTGCTAGGAGGGCCCCATGACAGGGCATGGTATGTTTCATTGTAGATCAGCCACTGGCTCCTGCGCATACCAGCTCCCACCTGCCACTACAGAGGCGGCAGCGCAAGGCCCGGGAAGCCAATGTGCACCAGGAGCTGACTTTTAAGCCAATTCTTGCACATACCAGCTCCCGCCTTCCTCTTATCCACCCCTCCGGGTGTCAGGCAGCTTGCTGTGCGTACCAGGAACTTGTGTGTAACCATGAATGTTGACAGATGAGCCCAGGCTCATCAATTAACCGTTTACAGGTTATACTTTCACATCCGTGTTTGAAATACCTGGTGGTTGACGGTTGCCTTGGCTAGGGTAGATTAGTTTGAATAGTGTGCTCGCCTGGTACGAAAATTCCTACTTTTGTCTCTTATTTTTAATAAAAATGAATTTTAAAAAAGCTTTATTAAAATGGCCAATCCCGATCTACTTGAGGAACTTCATAAAACTCTCTTCTTTCTAGACGCAAAGTTAGCAAACTCTGCACTTCCAGAGTTACAGGAGTTTCCAGTTATCCACCCATAACACCAGCTTATCCTTTGGCAGCTCCTACTAAATGCATCTCGTCCCAGTTAAAAGCCCGCAGAATGAAGTGGGGATATTCTCCCTTATGGCCTAATTATTTCCTGAAATCTCTGTTTTAAAGTTGTTGTATTGGTGGTGGCATAAATAGCAGCTGCTGCATAGTTCATTGAACATTCTGGTGCTGCTGAGGCTAAGGACATTCTGCTATTCCCTTTTGACACATACAGGACTGTAGTACAGCTTTAACCTCTAAAATCAGGGACTCTTTCTGGTGACAGCCGTGGTCTGGAAGAACCATGGTTATTGCTGCATCAGAGAGCCCTGGCTGGCCAGGTTCAGGAGATTCAGTGGGGCCAGCGAGGTGGGGTGCACAGTGCAGGGGCAGGGAGTGCAGCCCCGGAGAAGCCAGAGAAGCGGGGCTCGGGCGGCGGCGAACGCAGCTCCAGCTGGGCTGGGCCAAGAGCAGAGCCCAGTGACTGGGGCTGACAGCCAGGAGGGAAGCTTTGACCTCCTCTGGTCCGGCATACACCATGGTTCAGGATCGGTCGGATCCCAGGGGTTCCTGACCACGGAGGTCCTACCTGTATGTCAATCCAGAAGTGTATACCATGTATTCTGTTCACATATCATGTTGGTGTACTGAAACCCTAACACACGTTATATTCACCAACATCAAATATGAAGAGTCCACATCAGAAACGGAATTGCCAAGAATGTTCTGTATTTTAGGCATCATTTTAATGCTGATCTCACGGCTGATCTCTCTGGAATACTTTCCTCTGAAGACTTCAAGGAATCTGCTCCTATCCAAGTCCACTGAACAAAGGTTGTCTGTCTCTAAAACATTCACTGACACTGAGATTTCAGCGAGGGGCGTACCAGCAAGGTCAGGATTTTGCTCTGTCACAACTTTTGCTTGCAGTACAATCAGAAGTATTTTAAAATCCTGACCATGCTGGTACCCTATCTTGAAAGCAAAGCTTTGCAAATTCTGGAACTATAGGATTTGCTCTTAAGGAAACCCCTCTCTCTGCAGCAATTGCTCCCCCTAGAGATAACTTTGAATAATTAGAATCTTAGAAATGTAGAGCAGGAAGAAACTTAGAAGTCATCCAGTCTGGTCCAACTATGCTGAGGCAGGACCAAACAAACCTAGGCCAGTTGTGCCCGGTACTTGTCCATCTTGTTCTTAAATCCTCCAGTGTTGAAGATTCCACAGCTTGTTCCAAAGCTGAACTACGCCTATCGTTAGGAAGCTTTTCCTAATATCTAGCCTAAATCTCCCTTGCTGCAGATTAAGCCAGTGCAGCTTTGTCCCAATTATCAGTTAATACCTTGCAACTTCATAGTTCGGTACTAACATTAGCACTTGGAGAATGATTGTGACTTGTTACTGCCATCACCTTTTTATATTGGAGAAACTGAGGCTACAGAGTCTGTAAGACCTGAGGTTAAAAATCAGACATTTTTGCCGCCTCCGCCTAACGGATTATTTCCAGCCCACCGATGAGCAACACACTGACCTTGCAGCTCCCCACTCTTCCCGCCAATCTCACAAGAGGAAGGCAGCTTTCTGGACCCCTACTGAGAATTGTGATGAGAGTCTTGACTTCTACATCGATTGCTTCCACAAACGTGCATGGGCTGACATTGTCAACAAACAACAACATGTAACCTCAGGCATGGAGAACGTGATTCTATACACAGCCTCGAAAACAGTTCTAATATCATAATCAAAAAGGCTGACAAAGGGGGCGCTGTAGTTGGCATGAACAGAACAGATTATGAACAGAAGACTGCCAGACAACTCAACACCAGATTCTACAGGTTTCTCTCCTCTGATCCCACTAAAGAATATCAAAAAAACCTAAAACACAACTGCTCGTGAAACTCCCTGATACAACTCAGGACCAAATCTACACAAACATTCCTCCCCCCCCCCCCAATCCCCGACCAGGAGTTTTCTATCTACCACCCAAGATACACAAACCTGGAAATCCCAAACAACCCATCATCTCAAGCATTGGCACACTTACAGCAGGATTATCTGGCTATATTAGATAATCTCTTCTCAGACCCTCTGCTTCCAGCGCTCCTGGCTATCTTCAAGACACCACCGACTTCCTGAGGATACTACAGAACATCAGTAATCTTCCTGAAAACACCATCATCAACATAGAAGCTCTTTACACCAACATTCCCCAGGAAGATGGATTACTGGCTATCAGGAACACTATCCCTGATGACACCACTGCACACCTGGCTACAAAGCTCTGTGACTTCATCCTCACCCACAACTATTTCCAATTTCAAGACAATTTGTATCTTCAAGTCAAGTCAGCAGCCCAGCCATGGGCAGCCGCCTGGCCCCACAATATGCCAACATCTTTATGGCTGACCTTGAGCAATGTTTCCTCAGCCCTCACCCCCAGCACCCTGACTCTACTTAAGCTACATTGATGACATCTTCAGCATATGGACACACAGGAAGGAGACTTTTGAAGAATTTCACAGGGATTTCAACAACTTCCACCCCATCATCAACCTCAGCCTGGACCAGTCCACATGAGAGATCCACTTCCTTGACACTACAGTACAATTACACGGCGGACACATTTCCACCACCTTATATCAGAAACCTACTGACCGTTACACTTACCTACTCTAGCTTCCATCCCAGACACGTTTCTCAATCTATTTTTTATAGCTAAGCCCTCAGATACAACTGGATTTGTTCCAATCTCACAGACATAGACAAACACCTACAAGATATACCTAGACTTTAGTAAGGCATTTGATACGGTCTCGCATGATATTCTTATTGATAAACTAGGCAAATATAACTTAGATAGGGCCACGATAAGGTGAGTGCATAATTGGCTGGATAACCGTAGTCAGAGAGTTGTTGTTAACGGTTCTAAATCCTGCTGGAAAGGGATAACAAGTGGAGTTCCGCAAGGGTCTGTTTTGGGACCCGTACTGTTCAATATCTTCATCAATGATGTAGATATTGGGATAGAGAGTACGCTTATTAAGTTTGCAGATGATACCAAACTGGGTGGGGTTGCGACTTCTTTGGAGGATAGAGACATAATTCAAAATGACCGTAGCAAGTTAGAGAAATGGTCAGAGGTAAACAGGATGAGGTTTAATAAAGAGAAATGCAAAGTGCTCCACTTAGGAAGGAACAATCAGTTCCATACATACAAGATGGGAAGCGACTGTCTAGGAAGGAGCATGGCGGAAAGAGATCTAGGGGTCATAGTGGACCACAAGTTGAATATGAGTCAACAGTGTGATGCTGTTGCAAAAAAAGCAAATATGATTCTAGGTTGTATCAACAGGTGTGTTGTAAGCAAAACTCGTGAAGTCATTCTGCCGCTCTACTCTGCGCTAGTTAGGCCTCAGCTGGAGTACTGTGTCCAGGTCTGGGTGCCACATTTCAAGAAAGATGTGGAGAAATTGGAAAGGGTACAGAGAAGAGCGACAAGACTGATTAAAGGTCTAGAGAACATGACCTATGAAGCCAGGCTTCATGAACTGGGCTTGTTTAGTTTGGAAAAAAGAAGATTAAGGGGGGACATGATAGCAGTTTTCAAATATCTAAAAGGGTGTCACAAGGAGGAAGGAGAAAATTTGTTCCTCTTGGTTTCTGAGGACAGGACAAGGAGTAATGGGCTTAAAGTGCAGCAGGGGAGGTTTAGATTGGACATTAGGAAAAAAATCCTAACTGTCAGGGTGGTCAAATATTGGAATAAATTGCCAAGGGAGGTGGTGGAATCTCCCTCTCTGGAGATATTTAAGAACAGGTTAGATAGACATCTGTCAGGGATGGTGTAGATGGAGCTTGGTCCTGCCTTGAGGGCGGGGGGCTGGACTCGATGACCTCTCGAGGTCCCTTCCAGTCCTATTATTCTATGATTCTATGATTCTAAGATCTATATAGAACATTCTTAAAACTGAAATACCCACCCAGAGAAGTGAAAAAACAGGTTGACAGAGCCAGAAGAGTACTCAGACATCAGCTACTTCAAGACCGGCTCAGAAAAGAAAACAATAGCACACACTTGTCATCACCTACAGCCCACAACTTAAACTCCTCTAACACGTTATCAGCAATCTACAACCTATCCTGGAAAATGACCCCTCAGTCTCACAGAACTTGGGGAACAGGCCAGTCCTCGCCTGCAGACAACCCCCTAACCTCAAACAAATTCTTTCCAGTAGCCACACAACACACCTCCATCATAATTATCCAGGAGCCCACCCCTGCAATCAGCCCCGATGCCATCTCTGTCCACGCATCTTTACAAGCAATATCATCACAGGACCTAACTACATAAACCACCACATCCGGGGCTCACTTAACTGCACATCCTCTAATGTGATCTATGCCAGCAATGCCCCTTCCATGTATATCAGCCAAAGTGGACAGTCTCTACAAGAAAGAATTAAGGGACACAAATCAGATATCCAAAAAGGCCACACACAGAAACTTGTTGGGGAACATTTTAACTTGCCTGGGCACTCATGAATTGATATCAAAGTCACTGTATTGTTTCAGGCCAATTTCACAAGCCAAATTCACAGGGAAGTCTTAAAACTTCGGCGAGTTTTTGCGGCAGAAAATATAGCATAAGCTGTGATATCATTAGCATATTTTCTGCCATTTCTTTTTTCACAATGGGTTTTTGCACAAAAAGAAGCAGTGTAGCTGCTTCCATTTTGCACAAAACCCCTGTTTTACACAAGATCCTTGTGCCTCTCCCGGAAATGTAAAATGTCTGGTATTTTCTGTTTTTCTTGGATGGAAGGTCAATTGGGACATTCTTCCCCTGTCGCGTCTGGTGGGGTGGGGTGAGCCCCCATCAACCAATTTTTTTTTGCCCCCATCAACCAATTTTTTTTCCCGCCATGTTTGGTATTTTTTGTGAAACTATCTGGCAATCCTATCTGTTTGGTTAGGTTTTTCTGTGATTTATAACACACTTCAGCTGTTCGTTGGGGGGGGGGGGGGGTGTTTAATTTTTAGCTTCACAAGATGTTGACAACCCTGTTTAAATTATCACTAAAAGACTTAACCAAAAATTGGTTGCCAATAAAAGTGGAGCTTGGTTCTGTTAAGGGTAACACGCAAGGGAAGAAAAACCTGGTGGTGAGCCTTATTATGCATCTTTAAGATATATAAAGAAGGCCCAAAAGGCGTATGGTTTTCCTTTTAGATTTTTTTCCTGCTAATTGCTGTCTAGCCATGAAAGATTGATGACTGGGGAACCCAGTGAAATGATATCATCACTGGAGTCCAGAGGGCAATTTGGCCCCATGAGAGGGGATGGAACTTATAGCCAAACTGTTTTTAAAATAAAATGATAAAGGTGGGGTGAGAGGTGTATATTTTTATTAATATCTATTTTACTTCAGTGATTACCATTCTAGATAAAGTAGGTTTGCTAGAGATGTACTCAATCGAACCCAGGCCTTTAACAGACAGATTAACTCTATTCATAACATGTCCCATCAAGAAGTCCTCCAGCAATGCTAGAAAAGGGCAATCTTGACATACTTGATATTTCTGAGGTAACAAGACAGAGTATAAACCTGGAAAAGAACACAAACCCTTCCGGCCTTCTTTTCGCAGCATAAAGAGGTGAAAAAGTGTCCAATCCCTTCTTTAAAACAATTCTTTATAGTTCACCTTTTAGAAAAGAAATTTGCCTAAATAAGGGTGGCTGATGGGGATAGCTCATTTTCCCACATTAAGCGCCATCCACCAAAATAACAAGTAGGGTTACCAGGTGACTTAAAAAAAATACCGGACACACTTGATCTCAGATGCGGGGGGGGGCTGGCTGGGAGGAGGTGTGTGTGTGGGGGGGGGGGGGGAACCGGCCAGCGGGAAGCAGGGCTGGCAGGGGAGGGAGGGGTCGGGGGCAGCGGGACTGGCTGGGGGAGATGGGGATGGGGACTGGCCGGCGGGAAGTGGGGCTGGCCTGAAGGGGGGGTCGGGAGGTGCGGGGCTGGCCGGCGGAGATTGGAGGAGAGTCGGGGGGTCGACCGGCCGACGGGAAGTAGGGCTGACTGGGGGGGGAAGTGTCAGGGACAGCGGGGCTGGCTGGGGGACTGGCCGGTGGGAAGTGAGGCTGACTGAGAGGGTGTTGTGGGGAATCGGGCTGGCTAGAGGGTTGGTAGTGGGGGGGGGAGGGAGAATCAGCCGGTGGGGAGCGGGACTGACCCGGGCACACGCAGATCCCTGGGGTGCTTACTTTCTATTTGAAATGTAAAATTAGATAAACCAGTTCTTCCTTATTGTGAAAAGTGCCATAGATATGGAATAAAAGGCTGTGTTTTATATAATCTAGAGCTGAAACAATTTAATAGATTGTGGATTGCTCGGGAAAGAGATCTTATTATCCTCTGTCTTGTGTGCTCAGCTCTATACTTTCTTTTATTAAGATCATTTCTGTCCATCTTTTTATTAAGATCATTTCTGGGATGTGATAGAAATCAATGGCTCATTGAAAAGAATGGTCCTTCTAGTTTGAAAATAAATGTCTTGACTTCTGGAGCTTGCCTTGATGTTACCTTCAGATCTTCAGGCTAATATCTGGCCAGTAGGGTTGCCAGATGGTCTCCCAAAAAATACCGAACACCAGGGCTAAAAATTTGACACGGAAAAAGAAAAAAACACTCACACTGAACACACATCCTATATTAAGTATTAAACTTTATTATAAACGCTCAACAGTCTGCATCCTACATCATATATTTTGCATTAGATTGTGCAGCTTTTATCAATTTCTTATTTTTAAAAAACTCTTTGACTTCCAGACAAGTAAAAGGTATAATAAAAAAACAGCACTCAATCAGCACTCAATCTATTCCATTCAGCAGTCACTCCTTCTCAGACACAGTCAGCTGAGGGCTCCCAGCGCCGATTGCGCCCCGCCTCCCAGCCACTCCCCCGCCAGGCTTTTGCATGCTACCATAAGCTCCCAGCGCCGATCGCAGCCCTGCCTCCTAGCCACTCCCCCCGCCAGGCTTCTGTCCGGCGCCCTGCCAGAAAAACAGAAAATACTGGACATTGCACGTGTCCAGTATTTTCTGATTTTTTTTTTTTTTTACCGGACAGACGGTGCAAAAACCAGACTATCCGGTAGAATACCGGACACCTGGCAACCCTACTGGCCAGTTTTTGCATGGACAGCATTACATCCAGCTAATGTCATCTCAGAAGTAAATGCTGCAGGGAACAAAGAAGGCAACTAGTTTTAAATGGTGTCTTGTGAGAAATAGAGGTTGAGAGATCTGGAAATCTCACCAGGGACGCAAAAAGAAAAAAATGCTGATAAAGAGAGATCAGTGAAACTTTCAGTTCGCTCAGCATGTTGATCTTTTAGCTTGCAAATCATCATTCTAATAACTTACTCTTGAATAAGGTCTCTTCAAGATAAGACTCATTGGTGCTGTGGAGTTGGTATTTAAAGTATGTCCATCTGCATCTAAACGAGTAGCTCCAAGACAATCAGATTATGCAGTAGTTACTTTGGTGAGAATATCGCCTAAGTGGAATGGAAACTTCATTTTGAGTCTAATATTAGACCTTGCTTTGGAAAATTCCTTTTAAATGATTACAAGCTGGGAATAGCAAAAGAATTTAACTTTCGACAGACAGCATTCACCAAGAATTTGTTTTTAACTGCTTATGTTGGGTCCCTGGGAAAGCAGATGTGAAAATCTTACCGAAGTGAATTGACTTGACCTGATGCAATGTTTATATCAGTCGTTGATAAGTTTTCCTCCCTGGTCTAATTTGTTCAAGATATTTTCATTCTTTGAGCATGAGTGATCCTGGGTTGGAATAGTCTGAATGCCTGCAAGTCTAATAATCCAAATCTTCATGCATCCAGACATTATTGCCTATAAAGGGGTCTGAGGAAAGGAAACAAAAGTTGGACTATTTTGGTCGTGTTCCATGGCTTGCTCCACAGAGTGGGTGAGTTAGATGTCAGGCAGGAGACCAATAAAAGGGATGCAACATAATATTGCCCAGTTTACGATAGCCAGCGTGCATTGAGACCACTATACCTGTACTTCATCAGGTAGCTTGGATCTTGCTGGTTGAGTGTGTCTTGGCAAACCCTTTAATCCTAGAGTGTGAGGCAGTTTTCTACTGAGCTTTGCAATTAAGTAAGATTCAATGATGGCTATAGAAATTGGCTACCAAATATGCTGCTTTCTTTAATCTATGGCATTATCATGTTCTCATGACACTGCAGGTGGCAGAGAAGTTTGTAAGAGTATTAGTGCACTGTGAAATAAAACAGCCACTGATGGCATCAGAGGGAACTTCATTGTCACCAGCACATCCCGTTTCAGCTTTATCCTCTTCGCTGGAGTTAACAGTACTTTGAAATCAACCTGAACTTTTTGATTGACTAATTTCAAAGTACTCTTTTTCTGAAGGAACTCTCTTTAAATAGTATCCCTTACCTTTAAGAAATGGTAATGCCAGTCTCATGTTTGGTGGGGATTGGGACCGAGGAGAAGGCAGGGAGAGACCACCACCAGCAAACATAATTGGATCTACCCCACTCCCCCCACATCTGCCCTGTGTACATGCCTGCCTGCTGCTACTTCAATTTCAGCTTTGTTGCTGATGTTACAGAGTGTGAGGAAATGCATGTATGGGAGCTCTGTGCCAGCAGGGCAGAGGGACGATGTCCTGATGCTGGTGTAAAAACAGGACATGAAGTTGATCATAAACAAAACAATGAAATGGACTTAACGCAAAGGGTTGACAAATGCACAGGTTATACTGGGAGGAATGTTCATTATGTCTAACTGTTCAGCTCTAGCAATCTTAGAGGCAACTTGTGGCAGCAAGAGGATAAGGATGTTAAGAGGCGGGTAACTGACTAATCATGTAGTCGATACAATTCGTATCAACTACACGATTAGACAATAAGGGAAGGCACTCTGTTCTGACTCACGCCGGAACCACCCCTGCTGTACCTCTGCAGTTTAAATGTCATAGAAGCCAGGTGCCCAGACAGTCCAGCTCCTACTACATTTAAACCACAGTGGTGCAGCAGAGGTAGGTCCCAGACCGGTGCAAGCCAGGACCACTACTGCTCTGCATTTTAAAGATAGTAAGATCCGGGCTGCTCACACTACATTTAAAATGCAAGGCCACAGCAGTCCCGGACCAGTGTGGGCTGGGACTGAGATGGGCTTGCTCAGTCCCAGCTCACGCTGTGTCCAGCAGCCCCTGTTCACAGCCAGCCCCAGCCACTGCAAACAGAGGCTGCTCTGGCACTCTCCCCACACTCCTGGGCTGGCCGTGGGCAGATGCTGTTCCGGCAGCAGTCCCTGTTCATGGCGGCCTGGGCTGGCCACGAACAGGGGCTGCTGCCAGAGTAGTCTCCGCCCATAGCCAACCCAGGCCACTGTGGACAGAGGCTGTTGCCGGAGCAGCCTCCCCTACTATGCCTCCCAGGAGGCACCATGGAGACAGTGGTAGGGGGAACCAGGCACCATCACCTGTTCTTCCCACTTCCTTTCTGCCTTTTTCAGTCCCAGTCTGATACAGAGGTAGCGGGGGGGAGGAGGGAAAGCAAGTAGTCAACTCGATTACCCAATAAGCTTAGGCTTATCGGGTACTCAACTACTTGCTTACATCCCTACAACAGGAATGGCATTTTCATATGGAAATCTGATTTTTTTTCTTCTAGCTGACAGTGTCCCTTTAGGAATCTATTGGACTTAAAGCAATGGGCTTAAACTGCAGTAAGGAAGGTTTAGGTTGGACATTAGGAAAAGCTTCCTAACTGTCAGTGTGGTTAAATACTGGAATCAATTGCCCAGGGAGGTTGTGGAATCTCCATCACTGGAGATATTTAAGAGCAGGTTGGGTAGACATCTATCAGGGATGGTCTAGATGGTGCTTGGTCCTGCCATGAAGGCAGAGTACTGGACTCAATGATCTCTCAAGGTCCCTTCCAGTTCTAGTGTTCTGTGATTCTGTGACTATGGTTGCTGTGTTCTAGAAGTATGAAATATAGTTTCTTATGAGTCTGTATTTTCATCCTTTGCTCATAATTTCATTTCTAATCTCTGAATCTAAAGTCATAATTGTTAATCTGTCTCCCTACAGGCAAATCTCATCTGGCAATAGTACAGCGAGTCAACAATGAAGGGGAAGGGGACCCTTTTTATGAAGTCCTGGGGATTGTCACATTAGAAGACGTGATTGAAGAAATCATCAAATCCGAGATTCTAGATGAAACTGATTTGTACAGTGAGTAGAAGTTTCTTGTGCTTTTTCTTTAAACGTCAAAGATTTGTTTGGAGAACGGTGGTGACGTATTACTTCAGGTCTAGCAGATCAGATTTCCACACAGGTGCAAATGCCGGCTGCCGTCATTTTAATTTCTGCAGTATTCCCCCCTCTATGCTGAACAGGCAGCTTTTTTGTGGAATCCTTCGATCGCAACAGTTTATGTGAACAAAACATCAGTTTAGTTATCGTTTCCCCACTTCAAACAATCATATTCTGTGACCTTAGTGCACTTCTCAAGTTCTCTGTGCTTCTACTTATTTAATATCCCATCACCCCCGAGAGCTCTCCATGCCACTCCCATTCTCTGCTAGAGGGCAGTGGGTTGGGTTCTTTTCAGAGTTGGTCGCTGCCAGTGAATTGGTAGGGACACAGCAGTGATGAAGTACTTGTTTCCTTAGGAACACTGTTTACTCAGTCCATAGGGCACCACTTAACATTAAGGATGGAAAAGAATTATCTTACTAGGAAGGTGTCATGGTTGGAGCTCTTGACTGAGACCCAGGGGATCTGGGGTCTTTTCCCAGCTCTTTCAGATTTCCAGTCCCACTGTGGACCAGTCACCTAGTATCTCCCTCTGCCCAGGTCCTGCCTCTATAGCTGGGGTACAAATACTGGACGTCTTTTCTCCTGTCCTTAATTCTCAGTCTTAACTGTGATTTAGATTTGTTGGGGGTAGGCACAGTCTCTTAGGCCAGGTCTGCACTCGACCCGGAAGCTAAATAGAATAAGTAGCTGGAGCCATACTATCTTAAGCCGAGTGTGGTGCCATCCTCACAGCAGGAACCTTGCCTTTCTTCACTCAAGAGCGGGTGTACGGGATGCTGGCGGGGGCACCCTCTGAGTTCAATTTAGCGCATCTTAACTAGACTCATTAAATTGAACTTGGGAAGATTGATTACAACAATGTCAATCTTCCACAGAGTGAAGACAAGATCTTACTGTGTGTTTGTGCAGGGCTTAGCACATTGGGGCTTATAAACACAATGGCAATGCAAATAATCATTTGAAATACCCCTATGCTTTTCAGATATCCTTTGCATCACTGTTCCTTTCACTTTCTGTAAATATTAGTGACTCTTTCCTAAGTCTATCTCGGCAGCTTCCTGATAGTTTGTTATTCTCTGAGCCACTTTCAGTTGATCATTATCTTACCAGTATTCAGGAACCCAGAAGTTCCTATATGGCAGTTCTTAAAGACACAGTACTTTTACCTTGACTGTGTTTTAAAGGAGGCAGTGCGACTTAGTAGAGAGAGCAATGGACTCGGCCTCTGGAGACCTGGGTTCTGTTCCTGGCTCTGGTCTTGTGCATGTCTTGCTCCCTGCTCTGTGTCTCAATTTCGCCATCTGTAAAATGGACACAATGGTACTTTCCTCCTTTGAAAAGTTCTTTGGGACCTACTGATGATAAGCACCAATAAAAGAGAGGCATGTAGAATTCTGACATCATCTGTGTAATAGAACTCTCATTACTGTCAATAGTGGATGACAGTAGGATTGTGGTGCAATATTTTAAAGCAGGATTCGTGATTTCATTTACCCCGCAAAAACGTTTTCCCTTGGGTGTATTGTACCTGCCTCTTTGAGGATAGTGGGCTCTCCCACAGGTCAGTTGTACTATGTATTCTTTTTGATATAGCTCTTTTGCTTTTTTATTAAGAGAAATCATTTGGATTATTTGATATTTAATATTGAAAATGAAAAGGGTTGATTAGACCCTGTATTTCAAGGTCTTGGTAGGCTGATGAACTAAATCTGGTGAACATAAGTCTATGTGAAATTTTTCTTCCATGGAGAGGTTAACTATTGAAAGTGTATGTAGTATCAGATGGGAGAGAATTCCCCAGGCTTCCTGGAAGATACTGTCCAAAAGCATCTGTTATGAATTAATACAAAGCATCTAGGGGACTTGTTGGCTCATTATGAAGCACTGGAATCCAGTCCACCAATTGCAGCAAAGGGTTTGAAAGAACCGGGAGCGAGGGGGGATGGCTGTGTGCACATAGAGAGTTTATGGGATCATTAAAAGTGTGGCAGGTTTGGTATTTATATTACTTTAGTATTGTAATAGTCGCTCCAAATATGTGTAGTGAAGTGCTTTATGCATGGTATGAGAGCAGCGAGTAGGAGGAGAAGCATGTGAATTTTGTAGGGGTTTGATATCAACGTTGTCTCAACTGCTGGTTTCCTTAACATTCAGGGATGGTTGTAAAGGGGTGGAAGTTAACCCTTGTGCAGCCTGAACTGTAGTCAAGCTTCTTGTATGGGAAGCATCACTCAGTGTGAGTATTTTATAAGCCAGGCTTATAACACCACCTATAGTTAACACCACCTATAATACCACCTGTAGTTCCTATCATCCATCTGATTGCAATTACTTATAACTTTGCCAGACTTTAATCATTTGGGCTGAAATTTTCCATGCTGGGGCTCAGCATCATGCTGTTACATTTTTCAGTCAGCATTACTCAGCAATTTCCAAGGAAAAGGCTAAACAAAAATGTATTATGCCCATCATGAACATTTCTGGCAGTTTCGTTTTGAAACAGTCTACTTCCCCCATGCTTTGGAACAGAGCTGTGACATTTGCCAGGAGGGGTGTGGGCTTTGTGTTTGGGAAGGGCTTTTTGCCACCCCCATGAAAACCTGCCCAAATTTGGCTATGTTGTAAGCCTTGGAAAAAGTGTAGTTTGCACATGCACAGTGGACTCCCAAAGGCACTCTCTGCTTTGGGCATGGTTCAGCCTGGGGCAGTTGCAGTTCTGGGTGGGATCATGTCAGGGCACCTGACTTGTCTGCTGCACTTTCCGTAAGGCCTGGTAGCATGGAGGAACCTGTGCAGCATTGAGAAGGGAATGTCTGATGCAAATGCTCAGGGAGCAAGAGGTGGACGAGAGAGAGGAAAGTAGAAGGGGAAAAAACGCTGCTGGAGGACGAAGAGCCTGAGGGCATAGGGGGAGAAATGGCACTGGCTGTGGGATAAGGAGACCGGAAAAGGACACAGGGACTGGGAACAGTGGGGACCAGCATGTGAAAGGGAGTAAGGGGAAGAGAGAGATCAGATAAGGAGCTTGGAAGGGGCGAACTAAAATTGTCAGGCCAAGGACACTGGGACTGAGATGAAAAGCCTGAGAACGGATGTGGTTGGGTAACTAAAGATTGTATCACGATAGTATGGACAAGAGTGCCAAATGAAAGTAAAACAGGTAGCCTTCATTCTGGTGTTTCCTGGCTTTTGAGCGCTTGACTTCACAACCGTTTCATGTGCACATGAAATAGTTTCTAATACATAGAAAATAGATATAATGATCTGTACCGTCAGGGTATAGAATTGCATGCTGGCTATTTAATGATTACCAGTTACATTAAATAGCTCAGTCTGCAGTTAAATAAGCTTGGTATTTGGAAGTTATTCCTATGATGTGCGTAAGAGAATAAAATGACCACTGCAGATACTGAAATGGTTTATCTGTTTATCTTAAGTAAAACTGTCAAGAATAAGACTAGGGATGTAAAAAGTGGTTTAAAAATGTAACCATGCGGCTGTTAAAAATCCCAGCAGTTACGCAGTTACACACACTGCAGGTTCTGCAGTATAAAACTTCTGTATAGACACTTTGTACTGCAGAGCTTGCAGTGTGTAACTTGTGGCGGAGGAACCAGGCTCACCACAGACATGGGCTGCTCTGGTGGGCCCTTCGGCGCTGGAGCCGTCGGGGAGCTGCTCCAGCCCCTCCCAGTTAACCGGAACGAGTAAGCCTCATCATTTATATGCCTACACGCGGCCTTCTAATAGTATAAAAATACAAGCCATGGTCCTCTAGTCAAAATCCTATTGGCACGCTCCTTCATCCCATTGAAATCAATGAGATTCTGGGCAGCTGCCTGAAACCACACAGTGGGACAAATGCAAGATGAGCACTTGAATACACTTGAAGTTGTATCACTCATACAGTTGGCTTTAAGTTTATAATAGAGGGGTATCTCTGTCCTGGATGTTATTCTAGATGGCACTTGTGGTTTGGATTGTCTTAGATACAGGGCATCCCCACCATAAGTCACCCCAGTATATCTCCTTTCCGTTCACGCTTGTAGGAATGCGTCCTAAGTCCTCCCATTCCCCACTCTTAAGTCACTCCAAGAAAAAATTGTGGAAATGGAAGTCAGCCGCAGGAAAAAATTCCCCGCTTTAAGCTGTTTTGCTAAGTCCAAGTTTTTTGGGAAGTACCTTGGACTTGCAGCGAGGGTGGCCTGTATCTCCATTCAGTGCAGTTCAAATGTGACCCTGCTCTAACTGACTTTGCTTTCTTCCTCTCCCATTCTCCCGTTCCCAGCTGATAACAAGACGAAGAAGAAAGTAGCCCATCGGGACAGGAAGCAGGACTTCTCTGCCTTCAAGCAGACAGACAGCGAGATGAAGGTTAAAATATCACCACAGCTCCTCCTGGCAATGCACCGTTTCCTGGCAACAGGCAAGTACAGCTTATCACGGCTTGCAATCACACAAGAGCCTGAGAGCTAGATTGCCGGTGGAGGTTAAGGAGGCAGGTGGGCAGTGCTGGCAGGGAGGGAGGCTGGACAGTAGGGGGACAAATAATGCCACGTTTGTGTATTTTGTGTTTTCTTTTTAAATTCTCTCCTCTCCTGTGTTCAGTGTCGGCATGAACCCTCTGAGACATTTACCAGGGGTGGACCAGTAACTTTAAATTGGTCTGAAAGGTAAGGTTGAATGCAAGTGCCACCCTGCATGTATAGAGTTAGCCAGGGTAACGACTAGCAAGTACTCCCCACGAGGTAGCGCTCAGGAAACAAACTAATGAGGACTGGGTGCCAGCTGTCCAGTTCTCTGGATTGCTGAGTGTAATTCCCCTTTGGTGCCTCATCTGGAAAGAGATCCTGGAATTCAGGGGGGTAGTGTGATCTGTTCCATGGGGCTTTGACTCCAAATGAAAGCCTCTTTTGCAAATTGTACAGGTGGTTGAAATTTTTTTGCTGGTTTGTGGGGCATGAGTCGATGGCTTCAGTCCGGTTTTCAGTGGGCAGAGATGTCTGCATTCCTGACTCACTTCCTGACAGTCTTTGCAGAGAGCCCGTGGATTGAGTAGGCTATAGGGCAAGGCTACTCAACTTTGGAATCCCCGGGGCCACAATGATACTGCACAATGATACTCACAGCACATACCGAGGGCCACAACTTAAGTGTGGTTGCCTATACATGCAAATATATATTTAAATATATGCAAATAGCTTCTTTCACACAGTGCCCCTGTGCTCCCGGCACCTCCTCCCCGAGGGCTAGAAACACTGACACTCTGTACCCGTCTGTTCTAGCCAGCCTGTCTGCTTGCGTCTTTCAAATACTTACTCCACCTGGGAGACACCTCGCTGTTGTGGCGCGTGTGCCCAGTGGAGGCCATGTTCACAGGATCCCACCTGTCAGCCACGTGTTGAGCCCCACGTAAACCCAAACTGCGCCGCGGGCTGCACGTTGAGTAGCCCTGCTTATAGGGACTGGATTTTCTTTTCATTGCAGAGTTGGTCTCTCAGCATCAGTGATAAGACCTATTCACTTCAGTGAGTGTGCTATTGCTTATGCTGTACTTGTTTGGTGTGTAGGCAATAGCTTTCTGTGTACAGGCCTTTCAGTCCGCACCTTTCACCTTTGCTGCTTCCAATGAAAGGAAACTGTTCAGCTGGAAGAAGCGGCTTTAATAACAAATAACACTTTGTTTATTGTATGGGCACAGAGTTCGATGGAGATTCCCAAACACAGTCTTGACATATTGGTATTGACTTAATTTAGTGGCGCTGTTTCTGTGCTTGTCTAGGAAATGTAAAACAATTTTATATCTAAATCTGGCTGTGGAAGCATTGCTAAATAAGTCAGATGTTACAGTTTGGTTGTCCTGTTCTAAAGGCAGACCAGGATCTGCGGCCAGTCCAGTGTCTCCAAAGTCCTGTCCTGAAAGCAGCTATTCTAAGTATTGGCAATTTGCATGTCTACTTCTTGAGTCCAGCCCACAAAACGCTGGGCTTTCTTCACTTTAAATTGCTCTCGTTGGGAAGGTTGAACAGTAAGAACAGAGGTTATAGGGTGTGTTGTGTGTGCTATGCATTAATCCCACTGGTGTGAATTTGCCTGCACTCTCCCTTTCACTTTCAACCACTGTCCCCATGTGCGCTCTGACACCTTTCTTTTATTTCTTCTTTGGGTTTACACAGTGGGCCCATCTGTAGCAGTTCTTTAGGTCAGAGAACAATCAGAGACCTATAGAAATAAATGCAATAAATAACAAATCTACTTGTAAACCCCAAACAAAGGTTTTTGGGACCCCAGTTATAAAATTGTTTCCCTACACAGTCCCTGAACGAGCCCAAACTACTGTGGCTTCTGAGCTCTCAGATAGACAAACTCGACTTCCTTTTCCCTTCATGTTGGGGAAATCTTTCTCCGTCATCTGGAAAGAATGTTAGTAACTCAAAGAGGGCAAGTACATTTGGAATATCTGGGAAGTGGAGTATTCTTGTTTCTCCTTGAAAATATGCCATGGGGAATGTATACCCAGGGATAAATAAACCTGCAGCTAACCTAGGTCAGCTGCCTTGGGCTCAGGCTTCAGGCTGAAAAATTTCTGTGTAGATGTTTGGACTTGGGCTGAAAGTGGCTGTTCCAAATTCCAACCTGTCCACACAGTATTTTCTACCCCTGAAGCCTGGGCCCTGGTCAGCTGACATGGGTCAGCTGAGATCCTGCTGTGGGTCTTTTATACCTGTGTGGACATACCCTACGAAAACTCCAATTCTGTAACACATGCGTCTGCTTCCATGTTCCTTGACAACTACTGCCAGTTCATCCCCATGCACCTGAGGTGTAATGCCAAGTTGTGTCTTGTGTTTGTAGAAGTAGAAGCATTTGGTCCCTCCCAGATGTCAGAGAAGATCCTCTTAAGGCTGCTAAAACATCCCAATGTCATCCAGGAGCTGAAATACGATGAGAAGAACAAGAAAGCCCCAGAATACTACCTCTACCAGAGAAACAAGCCTGTTGACTACTTTGTTCTCATTTTACAGGTCAGGCACCTGACTAGATATACATATATCTTGATTTTGTCTCCTTTCTCCTTCCCCTCCATATCTAATACAACTATTTAAGTTTAGTCGTCTTAGGACATAGGAGCCAGGACACCTGACTCCCTTGCTAAGTTGCTAACCTTAACCAACTCATTCAACTGCTCATAGCCTCAGTTTAACTTTCTGGAAAGTGTAGATAATACACCCCTACTTCTCAGAGACGATCATCTGTTAAAAATTGCAACAGAAGTGCTGCAGTATTTGGGCAGGCAGAAAAGAATTCTGTGTCCAGTTGAAACATGTGGGAAAACATTGGTAGACAAAATGTAATGACTGGAAGTAACATTTGGCCAGGATATCCTTGCTAATGCATTTTTTCGTGCAGAAAGGGCCATAGGATGTTTGACAGCTGATTAAAAATTATTTTTTTATGTTTGAAAGTCTGCATCTCTGGAATAGTTCAGTATTAATTTAGGGAAGAGCGCCACCTACTGAATGGCCAGCGTCACTTTCTCCAGTGGATTTTCCTGGAGGTCTTCCATCCAAGCAGTGATCCTGGCCCGATCCTGTTTAATTTATGTGATCTAATGAGATTACAGGCCAACATGATGAGAAAATACGACTTTGTCTTCTTGCTTTTGTGATTTGTATATTATCCATTTTTTCTTAATTTACTCCTCAGGAGGTAAGCAGCAGGACCATAGGAATACTTAGATCTTGTTAACACTGATATTGAAACTCAGTAGCATCTTACTAGCAAGAATGGTATTTAAAGATGGATCTGACATGAGAGGTGGTGACTTCTCAAATTTCAGAGTAGACTGGAATGAGTTGGGTCTACAAAATGGCTTTCAGAATAACACGATAGTACTGTAATATAGCTTATGATGTAAGCCAGTTTTGTAGACTCTTATGTGGCATTAAACGTAAAGGCTATGTCTACACTGCCCCCGTTTTGCACAAAAAAATGCAAATGAGGCGAAGGGTGGAATATTGCTGCACCTCATTTGAATAATTAGTTAGGTTCCGTTTTTGCGCAAGAGGCTTTTGTGGAAAAAGGAGCTGTCTACATGGCCCCTTTTTGCACAAAACCCCCCTCTTGCGCAAGAGCCGTTCTTTCTGAAAAAAATGTGGAAGAATGGCTCTTGCGCAAAAATGGAGCCCCATTAATGTATGCAAATGAGGCTTGGCAATATTCCACGCTTTGCCTCATTTACATATTTTTTGCACAAAACGGGGGCACTTCATAAAGAGATTATGAAATATGGTGCTGTGTGTCCAGGTCAGTTTTGTCAATATGGATAATAAATCAAGTGTTGTAGGATGCAACTGTCGTAAAATGAAGGCCTAAAACAAAAGCCCATGCAGCACAGGCCTGGTCTGAGGCCTAGTTAACAATGGCCAAAACATGGCTAACATAAAGCAAAGCTAAGCTGTGAGTATGAGGCAGGCCCCTGCTCACAGTACTTGGCATGAACAGGGCTGAGAGTGCAGAACACTAATTGGTACTGGTCATAAGTTAAATTCACATGGTACCACTAGCTCATTAAAAAAGACCTTGGTACCCACTCCTCACAGATACAGACCCAGGTTCAGGAAAGGGTCTAAAACGACAGCATGATGGATAGAGATGATCTAATCAAACCACGAGGTTCAGGGCGATGGGTGGTAGCTAAGTAGCATCAAAGGGTGGCAACCTGATACGTCAGCAGTGACGTGTGACTTGTTTGTACTTGTATATAAAATGGTGCCTTGGGGGAACAGTCTTTGTATGACCAAGGGGGCAGTGGAAATTTCCCACCGATTGAGTCATTCCATTGTGGCAAGTACATATCCGTAGTGGTTCAGTAGAGTCTATTGACAGCTATGACTGCACTTAGCTTAACAATAAACCTGGCCACGCACCTTTGAGTTGAAAATAGGTTACAGCTAGGTAATTACTGAAGCTTCTGATTTTATACTTGCCACCTGTATAACAAGGTAATTGGAACACTAAAAATATATTGCTAGAATTGCTACTTCGTTTTCTGTGTTGGACTCTTGGGTATAGAGTGGTGATGTGCTGTTCAATAACTGCTGTGTTCCACACCAGAAGTGGCTGCATTTCTGTGGTGCTGTACTTGTGTATGGTTTGTAAAATGTTTTGGGAGCCTTTAATAAGATCCTTTATAAATATCAGCAGGAATGTGGAATTTGGAAAAAGAACCTTGAGAAAGAGGACTCAGGACTCTTCTAGGAATTATGGATTTATTTTTTGTGAGAATCCTGTTGTGGAAAGCCTACAACCTGAACGTCAGCTCCCAAAGTCTGTGGGATAGCTGTGTTAGTAACTTAAAAAAAAAACTTAAAAAACAACAATGGTCCTGTAACACTTGAGTTGAACAAAAACATATAAATAGTATCATGATCTTTTGTGGGCACAACCCACTTCTTCAGATGACAAATAAGAAATGGGTTGTGCCCACAAAAGCTCATAATGCTATTTATATATTTTTGTTAGTCTCTCAGGTGCTACAGGATCATTGTTGTTTTTAAAATATGTTGAGTTTACTCCAGTTCCCAGTTGAGATTTTCTGTGTTGTATTTGGAAGGGCCTTGGGTGAATTTGGGCCAGTTACCTGAAATGAGTACATCTGTCTTGCCAGACAAAGCATGTCTAGTATGGGCTTTGTCAGACTTAGGGACCACTCCTTCCCTTCTGTTCAAAGTAAATAGCTTAGTGGTTCACAGATGTTCTTTAGAAGTGGACAAAAGTTAGTACCACAGAGAAGCTACTGTATTTCTTTGAGGTGGGGAGCCTACCCGCCTTGCTGAGTTGAATTAGCTGGATCAAAGATGAGGCCAAAAAGTTGTGTGACAGTGGGAATGATTTTGTCTGTTCCCCTTTATTGAGGCAAGACTTCAGCTTTCATAGTGCACATCTCTTATAAGGTCTCTAGGATGTTTGAGGCCCCTTTTAATTATGGTTCTCTCATTTTCCTCAACAGGGGAAAGTGGAAGTGGAGGCTGGGAAAGAGGGAATGAAGTTTGAAGCTGGTGCTTTTTCCTACTATGGGGTGATGGCCCTCACAGCATCGCCAGGTATGTTCTCTTCCCTTCTGCTTTTTAAATGCCTTCCTGCCTAAGCATGCCTCTCGTTTATAGAGATGGAAGAAGCTGTTTAGGAGAGATCTCTGTGGTGTTTGGTAAGGTTGGCATCCACAAAACATGGTAGCATCCTGCCAGTGTAACTAGGTGCTTGGTGTTTCACATCTGGGAAAGGTTGATACTGGTTGTGGTATTTATTTAACTCATGAAATCTGACCAGATGTCACAAGTTTGCCAGCTTGCCGGCTGTGAGCACGCAGGAAGGTTGCTAGTGATCTGTTTTTCTGTTGGCTACACAACCATTGGATTTGGGTTTTTGTTTGTTTAATAGCAGCATAATAGGGAGTGAAGAAGCTGTATACATAAGACATGTGGCAGTGTCAAATGAAAATGACTCTTATCAGGAAAAAATGATGTACATCTTAATAATCATAGGACTTGTCTACATGGTGAATTAGTGTGCTTGAGCAAGCCCAGGTGCAAATCTATGGTACACTAGCCTGCCACACAGTAGCAGCCTGTGTGAACTTGGCTACAGCGTACTGAAAGCCCCAGAGCATAGCAGCATCCATGTGGATCTACAGAAAAGAGTAACCAGCGAGGTGCTAAAATTTGCAGATAATAGAAACTGCTCAGAATAGTTAAGTCCAAAGCAGACTGTGAAGAGCTTCAAAAGGATCTCACAAAACTAGGAGATTGGGCAACAAAGCGGCAGATGAATTTTAATGTTGATCAATGCAAAATAATGCATATTGGAAAACATAATCCCAACTATACAGAGAAACCAATGGGGTCTAAACTGGCTGTTACCACCCAAGAGAGATCTTGGAGTCATTATGGATAGTTCTCTGAAAACATCTGCTAAATTTGCAGCAGTAGTTAAAAAAGCTAACAATGTTAGGAATTATTTAAAAAGAGTTAGAATATAAGACAGAGAATTTCTTATTGCCTCTGTATAAATCCATAGTATGCCCATATCTTGAATACTGCCTGCAGATGTGGTCACCTTATCGCAAAAAAGATATCTTGGCACTGGGAAAAGTTCAGAAATGGGCAATAAAAATTATTAGGTGTATGGAACAGCTGCTGTAGAGGAAAAACCAGTAAGAAAAGAGACAACTAATAGGGGATGTGATAGTGATCTATAAAATCATATCCCATGTTTAGAAAGTAAATGAGAAAAAGTTATTTACTTGTTTCCATAACACAATAACTGGGGGTCACCAAATGAAATCAATAGTTAGCAGTTTAAAACAAACAAAAGGAAGTATTTCTTCATGCAGCACATAATCAACCTGTGGAACTCCTTGCCAGAAGACGTTGTGAGGACCAGGACTTTAACAGAGTACAAAAAAGAATTAGTTATATTCATGGAGGATAGGTCCATCAATGTCTGTTAGCCTGGA
Organism: Pelodiscus sinensis; assembly: GCF_049634645.1. Classification (NCBI taxonomy): domain Eukaryota; kingdom Metazoa; phylum Chordata; order Testudines; family Trionychidae; genus Pelodiscus; species Pelodiscus sinensis. The sequence goes on along the minus strand of NC_134718.1, from coordinate 72,255,366 downwards.
TGAGCAGGAATGATGTCTCTAGCCGGTGTTTTTCTAAAGCTGGGAATGGGTGAGAGGGGATGTTCTTTTCTTTCTCTCTAGGGCACCTGGCATTGGCCATTGTTAGAAAACAGAACACTGGGCTAAATGAACCTTTGATCTGACCCTGTATGTCAATTCCAGAGACAAAAACAATTCTCTGGGGCATTTGAGATGTAAGCAGTAACTGTATGTTGCTATTTAGCTGATAATCTTCTGAATGTATGCTAGCAATTTCACATTCAAAGAGGAAAAAATCATTCCTTGATTATGCGTGCTGAAATTAAATGGCGCTTACTGCGACTTTTTAGGTTTTTGAACAGCAGCAGATTGGCTAAAGCACAGATCCCTGGAAGAGTTTCTTCTGTGCTCTAGCAACAGTCCAGTGTGTATGTATAATCTGTACCCTCCACTTTGAGGTTCAGTTCTTACAATACAAATCAGTCCAGGGCATGCCAGAGCATCTCACCTCCCATATACTATCCACTACACTTGAAAATCTTTCACAGCCACTCCTTTCCTACCACTCGACCATAGATTGTGTCATTGCACCTATCCTGGGGTGCGCTCTCCTACTCTGAAACTCATGTTGGTCTTCCTCGCCCCCAACTCCAAGCACATGCCTCTGGGGTTTCTTATCAGTTGACCACTAGTGGCCCTGTATTTATTTCATTTCCTACAGTCCCTTTTCCAGTAACAAAGCCGTTAGTTTGTAGGTGCATTTTTTTGTATGTTAAGAGGGTATATTTTAGTATGAGATTGTATGTCAAACTGCATCATCTTATAAATAAAATGACTATAATTGCTCCATGGAGGTCTGTCTGCAAGCAGTTCCCCTTCAGCACTCTGGGTAATAGCCGAAGAGAGGCACTGCAGAGCAAGGGTAGATATTCTTACCTATCTCTTTGAGACTCCCAATCCCTAATAGCCCCCGTGCCTCTGTTTCCCCATCTGGAAAGTGAAGGCAATGGAAGGGTTCTGAGGGTTAAATGTCCATAAAGTGACTGTAAAATTATCACTAGCATTGAAAAAGTGAATGGGGATGTGTAATTCCTCATAACACAAGAACTAGGGGTCGCCAATTGAAATGAATAGGTAGTAAGTTTAAAACAAATGAAAGGAAGTATTTCTTCACACAATGCACAGTCAACCTGTGGAACTCCTTGCCAGAGGATGTTGTGAAGGCCTAGACTATAATGGGGTTTAAAAAAGCACTAGGTATGTTTATGGATGATATATCTATCACTGGCTATTAGCCAGAATGGGTAGGGATTCAAAACCATGCTCTGAAGTGTTCTTAGCCTCTGTTTTCCGGAAGCTGGGTATGGGCAACAGCGACAGGGGATGGACTACATGATGATCAATTGTTCTGGTCATTCCCTCTGAACCATTTATGTTGGCCACTGCTGAGGATACTGGGCTAGCTGGACTGTTGGCCAAATCAAGTCTGGCTGTTCTGATATTCTTCACCATAAAATGGCAAATTACAGGCTCATTTTGATGGTCTGATAAAAATAATTTTGAGAGTGGTGAAATCTACCCTTTTTTTGTTTCTCCATTTAGCTACCCCAGTTGGGCCTTCCCCCAAGATGACTTTCATTTTCATTTTTATTCTTCATCTCTTGGGCTAAAGTGGTTACTGCTTTTGCATTGCATACTACTTTTAAATGACTGAGTCTTGAAATGTCAGTCGAGATCTCTGGACTGAATGGCAGGTCGGATTACCAAGCAGAATGTATGCAGTTTTGCGGATTTATTTATTTGTAATTATTCCTACAAATTGTCTGATCGGCTTTTTTCCCCCTTTTCTTTTCTGCAATTGATTGGTGCTTCTGGTTTCTCCAAAGAGTATGAACTAACTCTTTCCCTTGGCAAGTGTGGAGAGCTGTTTTCTTTCCACTCGTGATCTCACCCTTTTTCTCTCCCTCTTCTAGTTCCCTTGTCCCTGTCTCGTACGTTTGTTGTCAGCAGAACAGAATTATTAGCAGCAGGTTCTCCAGGTAAATCCGCATGCTTCTTTTTCACCATTCTTGTGTCTGCACTGACCTCATAAAAAGCCAGTTGCAGTCTGTATTTGTCTAACTCCTTTACTTGTTAGAGAGAAGTTCAACCAAGAGACATACCTGACAGGTAAGCATCCTAAACTTTCAGTTATCATATATATAGTAGCCCAATGTCTGAGAGTCTGTAACGCTGAAATGCTGGCTGTTCCCTATGGGCGGCGCTGTTGATGAAATGCTGGCTGTTCCCTCTGGGTGGCCCGTGCTGCATGGGGCGTGCAGAGCCCAAATGCCTCTTGCGCCACTTTCTCCCCCATGGCGGCCCGGCTGAGCGGCGCAGAAGTCAGCCGAGCGCCACGGCGGGAGGAAAAGGAGGAGCGGGGCGGTGATGTGCAGCGTGACAGTGGCTCCAGGCCCCACCCCCTGGCCGTGAACATCACCATCCCGCCCCCTTCGCCTCCCACCGTGGTGCTCAGCTGACTTCAGCGCCGCTCAGCCGGGCCACCGCGTGGGAGCAAGTGGCGCAAGCGACCGTTTGGGCTCTACGCCCCCCCATGCAGCACGGGGAGTGCGGAGCCCAAACGGCCATTTGGGCTCCACAGTCCCCCGAGTGAGAGGCAAGAGAGGGAGGAGAAGAGAAAGAGAGAGACGGAGGGAGAGGCAGGAGGCGGAGGAGAACTGAGAGCAGGGGGGGGGGGGAGACAGGAGGAGGAGAGAGAGAGAGACGGAGGGAGAGACCGGAGGTTCAGGAGAGAAGACTGACATGGAGGAAAGACCTGAAAATCCCGTCTTATGATGGGCTAATTGGCTAGTGAATAAATAGTAGCACACTTACAGACACATCAAAGTGAAATAAAAGCACTACCTTTTTGAAGAGAATATAATGAAAAGGTCCTTGTTTATCTCCCTCCCATATGGATATGCTATCAGGGTGATTTCTATTTTAAAAAATCTGATACCTAGCCTGGGCTCATATACAAAACATCTTAATTCCACAGAAGATGGAGCTAAAATGGAGGAAAGCATTCAAATGAACTTCTAAGCAAATAAAATTTAACTTCAAAAGAGGTGTTGAATCTCCAAACAAAATTTCAAATTACATTGTTCACACACCGAGTATCCTGTTTCATGTGCTCAAAGACTCTGTCATCTTCAAAATTGATTTATTTCACAGATTTCCATGGAGACTTGTAAATAAAGCCAAATTTGATAGTTTTGCCCATACTGGTATTGAAGTTATTCATACACATAATGTGTGCATGTGATCTATGGAAACGTGGGGATGGGGTGTTTTGTTTGTTTTAAAACCATGCATCACTCAAATGACTTAACAGATTATGCTTAACCTTCCCCCAAAACATTTCACTTGAGGACTGAGACCAAGGATGGAATGTATTGGGCTACCAAGAACTTGTTAGGAGCATTTGGAATGATTAGAAACAGGGAGGAATGGAAATAACGCAGTAAATGGCAGAATGTACGGGAATGACTGTTCCTCAGCAGATGCTGAGCCATGCTGCAATTTTGTTTTCCACTGAATTTACCTTGTTCATGTTAATGCCACTGTCTTGCTGTACCGCTAAACAGAATATGAACAGGAAAATACGTGTGCGCCTAAAAAACCAAAACCACCCCCTTTCCTCCAAACTTCAATGAACAGACCAAACGGAGCTCTCACCGGGCATTTCCTGAACTTTTGGTGTTTGTGGCTTCTACTCCCTGGGCTTTTCCTCTCTCTCTTTAATTTTCTGCCATTTTTTACCCTCTGTCCTGAAATTAGTATTACATGCATTCCAAACAAACTACAGGTGATTGCCCTGCAGGGGATTTTTTTCAGGCACAGTTAAAGTTTCCAGCGGCTAAAATGGAAAGGAAAGCAGTTTAATCTTTCTTTAATTAAACTGTTTGATGGCTTTATTTTTTTTCTTGAAACTCTGCAGCTTTGATTATCTTTTTTGCTCAATGATTTTGCTGTTCCCAGGTCATCTTTTTTTCATTTTTCCATTTTACAGTTGAAATGTATCCCTTGCACGTGCAAACCGTTTCTGATATAAATGCCAGACATTTTTTCCTAGCTTTTTCCAATGGAAAGAAAAAAATGGAAAATAATAAATGTGGGGAGAATATACCCCCTGAAGTGAATTCATATGGTAACTCTGCTTGCTAGAGCAACTTACGGTGCAGCTCACAGACAGGTGTGTTGTGAACATGTAGTGACCATACCAGGATTCTCAGCTGTCGTATTGGGGCATTCTGAAAATGGTCCCGTTGTGTTAATCCCAAATGTGTACTTTACTGTTACGCTTGTGGGATTTGCCATTGAATCCTTTCTGTAGGAATTTACTTTCTAGATCCAAGCTAACGCAAGGGAATGTGCTAGTCTTCAGAGAGCATGGACCTGCGGAGTTTCTCTCTGTCTCATGCTTTGTTTCCTCATTTCTTCATACACACCTCCCAACTCCCCCGAACTCTGCACATCCCCAGCTGCTTGCCTGTCTTCCTCACTTTCACCCATATTTTGTGTCCCTTACTTTTTGTGCTCTCCCTTGCATATTTGCTGTTCTTGTTCTGTCCTCTGTCTCCAGCCACTCCATGTATTTCGCACATGCACTCTTTCCACTCCTTTTTGCTGCCATATATTTCAAATATCGTCCATATCCTTGGTGAACAAGGATTTCAGGTCAGATTCACACAGGTACTGAAGCTACTTCAGGCAAAAAAACTTTCTCCCAAACACTAGCGAGCTGCTCATCTTGCCACACAGATATGCATGTTGTGCATCAGTGTGGGAAAGCAGAGATGGACTGAGTTAGTCTGTTGGCCGAATGACAGCGTATGGTCAGACTGCTTTCTGTGAAGAAAGATACTGAGAGGCATCTGCATGGAGGGCTGACAGAAATCTGTCTCCTTGCCTCTAGAGGTTATACTGATTACCCTGCTGATGGAAGTTGCAGCACAAAATTGCCCATTGCTCAGAATTTTCCTCCTTGCTGTTTTGAAATAAGACGTAAAATAGCCGCCGGATTTTAAAAGCAATTGGTAACTGCGGGGATGGCAGGCATGGTTTGCGTCTCCATGCGGCTGATGCAGGGAGTGAGCTGTGCAGCCCACAAGGCTGATCTGTGTCTGCTCGCCATAAGGGCATTAAGAGCTGTGTGAGTAAGTGAAGGAGGCAATGCTAAGCGCACGGTGAAACCTTGTAAGATCAAAGCTGCTTTGTGGAAAGGCTCTGGGTGAGATGCTGTTCTGCTGGTTGCTAAGTCAGTGCAAAGAGGCTTTCACCGTGATGTCTGAGAGTGAGATCTGTAACTTGGGTGCACTAGCTACTCAGTGAGAGCTTCATAACAAGCCAGGTTGAGCTTGAGAACGTAAGTTGTCAAGCATCTTCTATGCTATATCCTTGGTTAACAAATGTCTCCGAGAACTTAGAATTAAACACTTCCAAACTGGTTGAAAAGTTCTCCTCTCTTCTTTCCCATTCTTCAGGTGAAAACAAGTCACCCCCCCGTCCCTGTGGCTTGAATCATTCAGACTCTCTGAATCGAGGTGATCGTATCGAAGCAGTGACACCAACATTGGGGAGCAGCAACAACCAGCTGAATGCATCTTTCCTTCAGGTGTACGTCCCAGACTACTCAGTGAAAGCACTCTCAGATATTCAATTTGTCAAGGTAGGAAAAGAGAGAACAGGGCTTCCCTCTCAGAAAAACTGCGCTACCTTGCAGAGCTGAGAGGCAGGGGGAGGGAGATTGTAACTCCAGGCCATAACAGATTGGCACAGAGCAACTAGAACAGTGGTCCCCAACGTAGTGCCCGCGGGCACCATGGCATTTGTGTGCGCCTACTGAGTGACCAGGGCTGGCCCAAGCCATTCTTGCACCCCGGGCACATGCTGCATGTGCGGCCCCGCCCCCGGGCGCCCGGCAGCCCCAAAAGGTTGGGGACCACTGAACTAGAATTATGAAAGCAGCAATCATTTAAACTGTGTGTTTCCCCTGTTTCTGCCGTTTGTTGATTTTCTTCCACTGCTGTTTGGATAGTGCAATTGGACTGGTCACTTCATTTTCTGGTTATCAGCACTTCAGAGGAAGCTTTATATAAAATATCTTTTCCATTGGAGTTAGTCTTGAAAGCCTGTCTCTTGCTGCGATGTTTTGTAAAGCTTTTTGAGCAATCTGAATCAGGTCTCATTAGTTAACAGGGTCCTTCTTCTAAGAGAGAACAATTTTGTGATGGCTGCAATTAATTAATTTATAACCAAAAATTGGCCCAGAATGTCATTTGGGATGCAAACTCTCCCCCAGCTTGTCTCCCTTCCTCAACTTTGGCCAAGTCTTGACTTCGTCCCTGTATCCGGACTTCCCATGTCAGGCCCACCTCTCGCACTAAGCGCCGCTGGGCACGTGCATATTGCTCTGTTCTTCTGCTCTCTGCATCCCATCACGATAAGCAGGCCCGGTGCCAAAACATTCATCGATCCTGCGGGACGAGCAGATCAGTGTGGTGGAATTGGAAATTCAAACCCAACTGCAGTTCCACTTTAAATTAGGGAAGCTGGTGTCCCATTGTCCCGGAATGATCATGGTGCTTCCTTTATACAAAGCCATTTACTTACACTTCACTTTTCTTTGTAAGACATAGCTTGAACAGTGCTTTATCTTAGAGTAAGTTAATCAGAGTTCGAAAACTCTTGGAGGGAGTGAATAAAACAAATCTTTGTAATGGTGGAGATGTGGGTTATGATCCCAGATCTACTGGAAATAAGATTTACTAATGATGTTGTTTTCCCATAGACCCATGCCCCAAACACCTGATGCAGTGAGTCTTACAGGTTTACATCAGTAAGGGTTTAATACTGGCCAGGGTGAACTGAGTGCTCAGTGTTAGTCTCGTTTTAGAGATTCTTTTGTATCGAGGGCCATGCCTTGACATTGGTCTGTGAGCTACAACCCTAGTGAGAAGCAAAACTCCTTTCCCACCTCCACGTTCCCAACCCCCTTGTCAATCCGTTGTTGCTGCTCAGAACTTGGAGTTATCCATACACGGACGTCATTGCAGACAGCAGCATGCTGATGTAACTGGGAAGGTGAATCCAGTGCAGTGCAAGGGGATTGCTTGCTGTTTTCAGGAGGGTGTTCCCTACTTCCCCTTGTATAGCATGGCACTACTGTCAGGGATCGTATGAGCGTAGTGGGTTTGATTTCCTCTGGAGCATCAGGTAGGGTAGCAAGGTACTGGAGGGATAGCTCAGTGGTTTGAGCATTGGCCTGCTAAACCCAGGGTTGTGAGTTTAATCCTTGTGGAGGCCATTTAGGGATTTGGGGCAAAAATTCGTCAGGGGTGGTACTTGGTCCTACTGTGTAGGCAGGGGACTGGACTCGATGACCTTTCAAGGTCCCTTCCAGTTCTAGGAATCTCCATTAATTTAATTTAACCTACATGCTGACTCCAGTGTAACAAACCGAAGTTCCAGTTAGCTTCCTAGAAACCCAGCTAACTTCAGATACATTTCAGATCGCTAATTTGATGTTGGCCCTATATAGATCCCAGGACTTCTGGATTTGGCCCATGCTGCATGTGAGGCCATGAATTGCTGAACTGCAACTGAATTGTAACACGTGTTTGATTCACTTCATACAGAGGGCTCTAAGAATCTGATCCCAAACTCATTAAAGTCACGGAAAAGACTCCCGTGGACTTCAATGGGCTTTGGATGAGGCCTTAAATATTTTCATCACAACATCAATGGCTTTTAGCTAGGAGTAACTGGAAGTCCTTTGGAGCCTTTTAAGGGTATATCCAGTGAGACCAATCCATGCATCACAACACTGAGACAGGATGGAACCACATCATCACTGTGTTGTCACATTGAATTGTCACCACTTTGTGATACTAAGTCAGGGTTCTGTGTTATCCTGGTAGGTTTATCGGGATGATCCCATGAAAATCAGGATTAAAAGGAGAACTTGGCAAGAGGAGAGAGTTTGTGTTCATAGTGTGTCCTATAGGACACCAGATAGAAACCAAAGTGTTATTGTGTCTTTTTGTGTGTGTGCATGTGTTCCCCACCCCCATCCCTCTTGTGTGCATGAAATAGATCTCAAGACAACAGTACCAAAATGCCCTGATGGCATCCCGGATGGACAAGACACCACAGTCCTCGGACAGTGAAAACACTAAAATCGAACTGACTCTTACGGAACTGCATGACGGTTTGCCGGATGAGACGGCGAACCTGCTGAATGAACAGAACTGCGTGACACACAACAAGTCCAATCACAGTATGCTCAGTGAAGGCTCCATCTAGGAGCTAACAATCTGCATCCCTTTTCTACCCATCACTTCAGCAGGACCAGTCTTTGCTCTTCTTGACTGCAAACGCTCTTAGTATGTGCTTGCAATGCCGTGCTGCATCCAGTGTTCTGAGACCAAAGACTTAGCGCCCTTCTTGGGAGCAAAAGAGGAAGAAATTGGAAGAAATGAGAACACAGCAAACAAAAAACCAAACAAACCGTGGGCTTGGTGAGTGCCCCTGGGAGAACGATGGAATTCTTCCTCGCAAAGTAGAATCGTGTTTATTTTTTCAGCCGTATCTTTGATCTTCATTGGTTTTCCCTCCTTCCTAGACGTGCGCAGAGAAGTTTTTCAAACTGCTCTGATTATTTTTTCAAGATCATGTTTTTAAAAAGAATTTTGCAGAGTTTTAAATTGTTGCTGTCTCTTCCCTCCCCCAAATAGGCTCTGTTGTGACTTTGTGAATCAGCTCCAGTGTCATAGACCTGTTTCCATCCCTCCTTTTGGTCCTGTCCGTTGCCCTATTGTTAAAACAGCAACTGGTACCCATATGTATTTGTGTCCTGAGAACAAAGAATGGATGAGCCGTTAAGGAACTTGTAGCTTAGCGGGATGGAAGTTTGGGGGAATGGGCATTATTTTCTCCCCAAATGACCTTCAGGGAAGGGGTGGTTGTTTTGGCTGCATGCGTTCATAATAACTGATATTTCAGATGGTTCCTTGTAAAACAAACAAAAAAATTGTTACATTTACAGTTTTTAACCTCCACAGATGTTGTGTGTTTTGAATACGAAGATGGGTTTTTAATTGACAAAACTGCAGTCTCATCAAATTACACACCGGGATAAATTTCTCTAATTGTATACTGGGCAATCTTTGTTCCCCTGGGATTTGCATTAATGTTACTGGGAATCACATGGTCAAGTTCCCTGCCTTCCCTGCTGTACTGAAAATGTGAAGCCCAAAATGTCAAACCTCAGATGCTAACATACTGTAACCAAAGCATATTCGCAGTGCATGTTAAATAATAACTGGGAGAGAATTTAGGACAAACCATTGTCCCAAAATTGTTGTTCGTGGTAAGATAAAAGATGCTGCTACAGCAATGCCCAAAGCAAATCCTCCAGAAGGATCTGAAACTTTTGCCATTGCAAGATGGATTTCCTGGTGGAGTCAGGACCTTGCTGGTCTCCTCAAAGACTGACGAAGAACTTCCACTACGAGGTAGATCCGTGTTTTGTGCAGGGAGTTTGAGGGAGCGTATTGCACTTCAGGGATTGGAGAAGTTAGTCTCCAGGCAATTCTCCACTTTTCTAGGAGCTGCTGTATTTCCTTCCCTTTTGTCCACTGTTCCTCCATCTGTCCATGGTAGCGTCCTCCAGGACTGCACTCCACCTGTCCATCACAGACATCCCGGAGCGTGGCCTCAGCATGGAGGGAAAATGCCGTCACTGGGACTTCACCGTGTTGTATATTGTAACCCCCAAAATGCAGCATCTGTGGCGTACTTTACCCTAGAGCTGGATCTTTGAAGAACCAAGGCTCCCCCACCCAAACAAACCTCTCCCCCTCTTTAGCGGTGTCTTAAAGAACACGTGACAGCAGTATTAATATCTGAACAAATGCTGCCTAGTGGCTTCTCTGTTGAATTTCAGTCTGTGCTGCTCAAAGAGCACCCGGGCGTGATTGTTACGTAACCATTTTCTTTCCTTTACTCTCCGATAAGCTCTGTCTGGCTGAGTTTAAAAGCAAAGCCCCCTTCCAGAATCTGTGGTGTCAGCGCTGCCTCCCTCTTCCCTTAGCCGAGGGCGGAAGCACCTTCTCTGTGGTTGAGACAAGTGTTAGTCGCTTAAACACATTCTGAGCAGGTGCAGTGTTTCACGGCAGCAGCTCCTTGCGGGAAGCCAGGGTGTCCGGGGTTTGTCCCATTTTCCTCAGGCCTTGGGAAGCATCCTCTGAGAAGGGCCTTCTGTGCCCCTCCAGGAGAGATGGGCCGAGGAAAGGCAGTCCCTGGCCCTCCCCCAGAAGGCACAAGTTCCCTTCTGGAGAGCATGGCAGTTCCATGCCTGGTATTAGCATGTGGGACCATGAGACTGGGAAATTCAGCCTTGAAACTCCTGCACTTTTTAGCCTTGTATTTTTAAAAAATGCTGCTGCTTCTTCCTTTTAAATGTTGTGCCTGTTGCCTCTGTCGGCATTTTCTGTCCCACCTGTCGGCCACTCGTGCCTTGGACAGAGCTGGCAGCACAGGTTCTGTCCAGCGCCTGCTCCACTGGCCCCAGGAGTCTCCCTGTAGCTGGCTCCAGGAGGGCTGCTGACATTGCACCTTTTCTGCCGGAGCGGAGGGAGGAAACGTTACGACGCCAGCCCCTGGAGAGGAGGGAGCTGTTTCCTTGCTCCGGCCCTTTTATTGAAACTGCCATTGCACCTGACGTTACCGACTGCCCCATTGCTGAAAGCGCTGCATTCCGTGGTACCCCGGGGCTGCAGTGTGCTTCCTGTCAGACCCGCTGAGGGAGGGCAGGAATCGCACTGAGGGGTCTCTGTAGGGTGGTGATGGGATTTCTGGCTTTCATGCTCTTTTGTGGCATTTTTGAAAAGCTTTGTTCCCCTCTAACACAAACCGCAGAAGCCACGTTCTCCCGAAGGCGAGTAACTCCTGTCTGTCTGCGGGCGGATTCCCGTCTCTCCAAGCTGTCCTTACGTCATTTCCCATCAGCCTTCCCAGTGTGGTGAGAGAAGGTGAAGTCACTTTCATAAAGCTAGTTGGTCACAGTGTGACTTTGGCAAATGGGCAGCCTTGGGGGGCGGGGACAGGAGCGCCCCTGAATTGGCTTCAGGAACAAGGCCTCCTGCCCGTCCCTGTGGAAAACCCTCTCTGCTCTAGGAGATGGGCTTTTACTGCTGCAGTGTGAAGGGGGCACAGCTGAGATGGGCATCCCATGTGGCAGGCCCCTTGGCAAGCAGAGGGAAGACGCACCCCACTCAAGATCTAGTTACAAGTCTTGGACCCATATTTGCAGTGGGATCGACAGGCTTCAAGAGCTGCTCCTGTGCCATTAGCTTCCCCCAGGGCAGAGGGAGAGCCGTGGAAGTCTCCGCTTGGCTCTCCAAATTCAGGGGTGCTCAAAGCTACAACCCGGTGCCGGGCACGCCCAGGACAGAGCTGTCCATCAGTCACTGTCCTAAATCAAGGCACCATTGAACTTGACTTCGCTGGACTTCGGGAGCCATTGGACTTGACTTCAGTCCTTGATCCTTTGCAAGGCTTTGATTGTAGAAAGGATCCAGCATCTTTCAGCCTTGACTCCTGTGGCCTGGCTTGTTTCCTCCTTCCACCAGCGTCAAAGCGCAGCCCGAGGGGCAGAATTCAGCCAGTTTGTTGGTGGACTGGGGGAGGCAGGAGGGCATGTCCCCTCGGTTGCTGGTGTTGACACCGTTTTTGCACAAGAGGTCTCTGAAAGGAGGCTTCCACACTAATGCCGTAAATGCACATCCGTGAATTAACTTTGACATTCCTGTTGGACTGAAAGGAAGCTGACTCTGATGTAATCATGACTTTACATTCTGTGCGTTGCCAAATCTCTGTCAAGAGCTAAGGGATGTTCTTGCTTTCGCGTGAGAATCTCTCTCCAAACAAGACGGACTCTGGGGCCGTGGAGATCGGGTGCAGCACGTGAACTCTGAGTGGGAGGTGGACTGAGCGAATCACTGCTCCCGTCTGCACACCCTGCTCACGGGAGAGTTTGCAGGGCCCGCGTCATTTTCCTTGCCACTTGTCTGCAGCCCAACATCCCTGCATGGCGAGAAGCCTTTCCCCAAGGACTGCTTAGGGCTGTGTGGGGCCCAGTATTGTTTCCGTATATGTAGCAATCCAAGTGTAACCTGGCTCCAGATTCCCCCCCCCTACACACACACACACACACACACCTCCTCCAGACTCCTCTTCCTAGGACTATCCCCTTGGCATTCACCTTTCCTGGGGAGAAGGCATGGTGGGAAGGGAAAAGGTGAATGGCTCCCAGGAGAACCCACAAAGATCTCCCCATTGCTGCTCCGAACCCCTCGGGGGCCAAGTGCTTGAGCAGGCGGGGGTTCGGCCTTGGCGCGGGTGTTGCAGGGAGCTGTGCTCTGTTTGAAAACAGCTCAAAGGAAAGTGGATCAGTGCCCTTTGGTTGCAATAGTGCTTCACTTGATCTCAGCCACCAGGCTGGGGGTGGAGGGGTTAGATGGCAGCATGGGGGAGGGAGGAAGATGGTCGCATTGTCTCCTCACCTGCATCCCAGGTAAGTATCACGTGCTGGGAGGGGATGACCAAGTTCTCCAGGACCTCTGGGAAGTGCATCTGCCTTGTGCTGAGAGAGACTAGTTCCCATGCGATCTACGTACCCTGTGTTCTAGGATAGTGACTACACAAACCCCTGGTTTAAAACTAGGACCTACGTACCAGTGAATTTGTTATCCAGTGCCTGGATTCACTAAGAACTAGCAAATGGGGGGGGGGGCGTTACCATGACAGTATCTTTGTTAACCGTATAACTTGAGACTTTATACGGAAGGTGTGTGGCTGGCATTATGTGTTCTATAGAAATTGTATATTGGAGACTTTGACGCCATAACGGGGGGCTGCTCAACAGCATTGTGTGAAGCCGACCTTGGACTTGCCGTACCTCATGCCGCTTTGGCCTTGTGATTGTGGCTGTCCATCGTGCGGCTTCAGAAGAATCCAAAGAAGCACTTGGCCCCTGGACTGAAAAAAGAATCGAGGAACTGCTTCCCCGCGGTGCCGTTAGTCTTGGGGAGAGGTGCCTCGCAGTATCCCAGTGGCATTGACATGTGGTGGCAGCTCAGATGTAGCAAGTGAGGCTCAGCATTGAGGGGCTAATAGCAATACACAGGGTTGTCTCATTTACCCCCCAACCCCCGCCAAATTACTGCTCTGCTCCTCTCCAGAAGGCTGCTTATCATGCTCTGTAATCTCTCCGCCTTTCATTGCCCTACTGGGTGAGGGCAACAAGGCGCTTGCTGGCTCTGGTACTGCCCTCTCCTTCATAGCACAGGTCAGATTTGGGGGTTGGGTTTCGTGGGTTTGTCACTTTTCTGCTCCAGTGTGGGGTGGCTGGAGCATTCCTGGGGGGGAGAGGCCGGTAATCTCTGCTCCTTTCCTCCTGAGCTGGGGGAGGCGAAAGCAGGAGGCATGGAACTAAAATGATGCAGCCAGCCCTTGCTTTGGGATGTTTACCTGCCGCTAGCACTGATTCTGGCTCTGAGGGAGAGGCCCATCAGACATCAGCCGAACACCTAATTGCTGAGAGTCCCACGGACCCCTCCCTTCCGTCCTACACCTGCTGCTTGAAAGTCTCCCGCTGGATGGGCCCGACCCCTTACAGAGCGACAGTGTGTATATTAGAGGGTTGGCCGCCACTGCCCGGCTTCTGTTTGCTTTGGTTTGTGTCACCTCTTCATCTGCAAGCCAAGACTGCTCATTGGTCATGTTTGCGTCCCTCCAGTCTGATTCCATTCTAATGTCTCCAAACGTTGAGATGAGATTCTTGGGTCTTCTGATTCTCCTTCTTATCCCTCCCACCAGCCTATCATTATGTGATTTCGCCTGAGATTGTACATTGGAGCAGGGCTGGCGGCTGTAGCCCTGCGGACTAAAATGCCTCCCCGGTTGCTGTGAAAATGCAATTAACAAAATCTAATTCTGTTTAACCAAGAGCTTGAAGTTGAGTCAGTCCTTTCCCTCCTCTCTAAAGAGAGAGCCTGTCTGTTGCAGAGAGATGGCTGACATTTTATAGACCCTAGGAATGGAAAGTCCTAGCCGTAGGAGTCTAAGTGAATGACGTCTGAGATTGCAAACAGCTGTGATGCTCAAGGGGTCACTAGGAGGCGCTGGTCTCCCGCCGTGGTGAGGCAGTGTTTGGACATAGCAAGTGGAGTCGGGTTGGTTAGTAGCACTGGAGCAAAAATACGATTTCTTCTGTGCTGCAGATCTCAAGTGTCTCAATTAGCTTTGTGAGCACGTGTTCACAAAGGCCACAGACACATGGCAGGTAGGGACTCTGCAACACAGTTCTTACTTGTTAGGTCCCATGCCCCATGGGTGGGCTGAGAGGTTTCCACTGGTGGATTTTCACTTAGGTAAAGCATTCTGTTCTGAGTAATGGCCTCTTGGTACATGGAAGCAGCATTCTCACACTGCTTTGGTTGAGTTTGGGGAAAGGAGAGCATCAGAACGGCCACACTGGGTCAGACCAAAGGTCCGTCTAGCCCAGTGTCCTGTCTGCCCACAGTGGCCAATGCCAGATGCCCCAGAAGACATGAACAGAACAGGGAATCATCCAGTGATCCCTCCCCTGTTGCCCATTCCCAGTCCCTGACAAACTGAGGCTAGGGACACCATTCCTACCCATCACAACTAATGGCCATTGATGGACCTACCCTCCATGAATCTTATCTAGCTCTTTTGAACCCTGTTGAAGTCCTGGTCTTCACAGCATCCTCTGGCAAGGAGTTCCGCAGGTTGGCTGTGTGAAGAAAAACTGCCCTTTGTTTTAAAACTGCTACCTGTTAATTTCATTTGATGTCCTCTAGTTCTTATGTTATGGGAACAAGTAAATAACTTTTCCTTATTCATTTTCTCTACACCAGTCATGATTGTATAGACCTCTTATTGTATCCTCCCTTAGTCTTCTCTTTTCTAACCTAAAAAAATCCTAGTTTTTTTAATCTCTCTTCGTATGGCAGCCGTTCCAAACCCCTCATCATTTGTGTTGCCCTTTTCTGAACCTTTCCCAATGCTGATATCTCTCTTTTGAGAGGAGGCGACCACATCCGTACACAGTCTTCAAGAGGTGGGCGTCCCATGGATGTATAGAGAGGCGATAAGATATTCTTAGAAGGCAGTAGGCAGTAACTGACTGTACTGGTCTGATTCTCTCCCACAACTGTAGCTATCAAAGAGGGAGGGGACAGCACTCAAGACCTGCTGGCACTTTGCTTTGTTGCACATGGCGTTTGGATGATGGAAAGATCTCAGGACCTGCTCCTCTGGCACTACCAGTACATCTGCTCCCCGTTTTGGAGCTCATGGGAATCACCTGCTTGCCTGGGCTGATAGTCTAGACTAGCAGGGTTTGTGCTAGTAGGCGGGGCTCTCAGGAGTGAGCTGCAAAGCTTTTGTTTGTTCTTAACACTGCTTGAGATCCAAGGCGATGTGTCTCTGCCAAATCCATTTCATCTGGTAGCCAAACCACTGGCGAACTTGCTCCTCTGTCACAGTCAGCTCTGCAACAGCTGCTACTGTTCCTGATCCCTAAAACCAAGCCAGTCCCCTTCTCTGTGCACATTGTCTGGCTACGTCGTGAAGTCTGCACATTCCCGTCAACTTCTGTTCCTAACACTTTCCCTTTTTCCCCTTTAAAATGTATGTTCACAGCTCTCTAAAACCACACAATTGTCGTTAGATAATGCTGCTATCCTTGGGCCTTTTCACTGTCTTATTGTCCATCCTACGTGGTCTTTGCTAATTGTATCATATTGTACATTTCTCCGGTTTTTATCCAAGATGTAGTATTCTGACTACAGTATGACTACAAATTGTGTACATAAACCTGAATAAGCACAAATGAAAAACAACAAACGAAGTGTATACGTTTCATAAACCAGTTGTCATATGAATGAATGTGATAATTATTCCAATTGTGTTGTAGATTTCCAATCTCTCCTATTTATTTTGTACCTGATTTATGTGTATATTTTGTGATTTTGTTTAAAAGCATTTTGTTTATTTCAGTTCTTTTTAGATAAATGATGATTTTTCTGTTGAACGGCCCAGTTTATGCATTTCCCCTGCTCCCTGTTTCATCTTTTTATTTCAAGGGCAGATTGAAAACTTCCTCCTCCCCTCTCGTATGGGGCTGAGCACCTGGAACTCTGGAGACGGCAGCCGATTAGGATCCTGGTCCTTGTTAATCATAAGTCATGATCAGAGCATGCCCAGCTTGTTGCTGCCCTCTTAGGTTGCCACGAGTGTCAGAGGGCCTGATCTCATGCCCATGGATGTCAGGCTTGCCACTGGCTCGTGGGGGGACTGGATTGGGCCCACAGCCAAAGAGGAGAGAGACAGGACAGTCTCCCACTTGTCCATTCCTGGCTGGAGGAGTTGATGGCTCTGAACGTTGGCTGACT
Source organism: Pelodiscus sinensis (assembly GCF_049634645.1). Classification (NCBI taxonomy): domain Eukaryota; kingdom Metazoa; phylum Chordata; order Testudines; family Trionychidae; genus Pelodiscus; species Pelodiscus sinensis. The sequence continues at coordinate 72,238,861 of NC_134718.1, read as the reverse complement.
AGCTCCTGGTGGAACATTCCCATGGCCCCTTCTAGCGGGCGCGTCCTTTTTACCTTCCACTGATCAAATTCCTTCTTAACCCCCTTGTATCTCAGCAGGACAGACGTGTTTGCCATTGCCTGTAGGTGATGTGTAATGTGTCCCACAGGCTGGGTTCATTGCAGGCTCTGTAAGCTACCCAGGGACTTGGGTCGGGTTCTGCAGCTGCTCGGCCAGATGTGTGTGTAGCTTCGTCAGTTGCCATGTTACGTGCCTGTTACGCCTCATCGACTTCATTCACGTTACCCCTACTTGGGTTTCAAATCGAGGTGTGATGGTAAATTTCCATCTAGGCTTCAGCTGTGTAGCCAGCGCTCCAGAGCAGATAGGTGGTGCGTGTGGCTGTGCTCTCTGCCCATCCTTCGCCTCCCTTTCCACGCGCCTGACTCTCGAAGCGGCGTTTACCTGGACTCTGGTTGCTGAAGACGGTGGCCCTTGACTTCTCCCTTGGTAGCTGCCACATTGATTCATCAGACGGGCTCCTGCGGAAGATGGACCCACCCCAGTGCCTCTCCCAGCCTCCATGTTTGCTTGGCCAGATGTAGCATAGCGAGTTGGCATGTTCAATGTGGTTAGTTCTCACCTCTCACATCTCCCTGCGCTCCGCACCCCTAGTTACAGCTGCCTCTCTGCCCTCCTGGACCTTTTCCGTGTAATGTCCAAATGAACCTGGCCAGGACAGAAATCCTCAAGCTGCCCCATATGGATTATCCTCTGTCAGTGGCATCGGTTTAATGTGCCCGGGTCGTTGCCCTCACCCCCCAATGGACGGCTGACCAGGAGAGCGTGATCCTGCCCTCGCGTTGCCTTTGCTCTTTGTCGGTGCACTGAGCTGCCGTCTGTCCGACGCAGGCTCTTGAGCATACAGGTTGTTCTTCTCTGCGGGGTGTCAAATGTGCCCCGGAGACACTTTCCCCCTCGGCACCGCGGCTTAAACCCCTCGCCATCCAGATCGGGATCCAGAGCCTCTGATTAAGAGCTGGCATGTTATCTGCCCCTCCCCCCCACTGCCCTGCTGTTCTGGACTCTACCTAAGAGCCGCCCCCGGGAGCCTCCCACTTGCTGGGCAGGGGAGGAAGAGGAAGCGAGAACTGACATCAGGGTGTTCCCCCTCCCCCCCCACATCCTTGTGCCACGTATCCACAGGGGGCACACCAGGGCTCGGGAGGGAAGGAGCTTCCTGGGAGCTGCTCTCATGCCTGAACTTGCGCAGTATATTTAAAGGAGCAATGTGACTGTCACTGATACACAGTGTGTATCCCTGTCCCTCGTGCGCACTCACACTCGCTCACACTCACACTCTCTCTCCCTCTCCCCCAAGACCAGCACATACTTGTGGAGTTGCTGCTACTTGTTTGAGGGTTGTGGCTGGGCTGTGCTTTCTGTAACTTTTATTTCTCTCTCGTGCGTAACTGTTAGCTTGTGGGGGAGCAAGTTCTAAATGCCCCACCTCCCATGCTGGTGATATTTTTAAAATCTCCATTTTCTCTAGGGGTTTGGTCGCTGCTGCTGGTGCACATCCGCCCATTACCTCAGCAACAAAATACATAAAATTCATTCTGCACATAGGTGGAAAAATTAGAGGGGACACCAGCAGGGAGTTTCCCCTGGCCCTACGCCACTCCTGAAAGCAGCCAGCATATTGCTGCGTCCCCTGCGGGAGGCGATGCAGGGGATCTCCACACACTCCCCTTGCCTGCAAGCACTGCCCTGCAGCTCCCATTGGCCGGGAGAGGGACCTGCAGCCAATGGGAGTTGCGAAGATGGTGTCTGCGAACAGAGGGGCAGCGTGTCCCAGAAGGCAGCAGCTCTGAGGCTTCCATCCATCTCAGTGGAGCACCGTGTGCAGAGCTTGGGGGGCCCGGCCTGAAGACGGTATTTCGGCTCCTCGTGTCCCTCCATCCCAGTGGACGTTGCAGTGTGTATACGCTTGTGGTCTGGGCCGGGGCTCCCGACACAGGTCAGCATCTCGTAGTGCGGCTGCTGCCCAGTGGCCTCCTTGCGCTTGGAAATGAGCCCTCAGCCTCTCTGGTTCCCCTCCGGCTGCTGCGGCCAGTCATTTTCACAGCTCTGCTTTCCGAGTGTCCGTGGGGGAGGGAGACCTCCGCCCCCGCCCACGGTGCACAGCACGGGGAAATCCCTGCGGCCGTGCTGGGAAGGCGTGAGGCGGTTTGGGCCCTTTTCTATGCCGTTACCCACGAGGGCGCTGTGGCGTAGCGGACACCGCGGTGCGCAGGAGCTGCAGGGCGTTCAGAGAAGCCGAGGCGAGCTGTGGAGCTGACCGGGGAGCAGCCACCCACTGAGTTATGGATTCCCGGCGCTGGAAAGCCTGCCATGAAGTGAGCCCAACGGGTGTTTGCTCTGGCGCGGGAACAATCCACCCTGGTTGTTTTACGTGAACCAGAATGCTCAGGACGTGTCTCCCTGTTGTGCTCAGGGGGGTTTGCTCCTCCGGCTTCGTGCTAATGCTGTGGCCGTCGGGTGTCTGGCATGGACAGTGGCTGGGAGTCGAATGGCCGCCCTGCCGCACTCTGCCCCGTGGTTGCCTCTGGGGATGCCGTTTGGAAGGTGAGAATGGAGATGGCAGCAAGCGCCCAGTGACTTGTGCTTGCTTGGCCAGGGAAGGGGTGCGCTCTGGAGCCTCCCCTGTGCTGTGGGAGGCCCCGTTTCAATGCAGAGGCCATGCTGCTTGCTAGTCTGGTGGAGCTAAGATGCCACAGTTGGGCACTTGAGAGGCCACAGACGGGGCAGAGGGGTTCTTGGCCAGGAGCCGTAGTTCCAACCCAGGGGCAGCTGAGAGTCGAGACGGTTTCCCTTAGCGCAGGAGATGTTTGCAGTGTGGATGTTGAGTTTTGACTGGTGCCCGCTGTAGCATTCGTATGTACCAGGAGAAATGGCGTCAGGGAGATGGAGGAGATCTTATTCAGGGCATCTCGGGCATTGCTCACTGGCCCGTTTGTGTTCCTGCAGCATACACCAGCCGTCAGATCACAGCACTGTTCCTGTCCTCGTCTGGCCGTATCCGTCCCCCTGCCTCTGGACTCGAGCAGTGACCAGGCCACCTCCAAAAGCAGCAGGGGTCAGGGAATTCCCGCAAATGCGTTTCAGGCAGGCTTCACTGTTGCAGCTTAATCTCCGAACAAGGCCAGAACAAGAGGCGCCGGGGCAGCCTGACAGGCGGATGCACGTCCCAGGAGCTAGGTCACGAGGGAAAGGTCACTAGGATAAGGCAGGGTTTGGGTGTCTGGCTGCTGGAGTACCAACTGCATAAAGCAAGCGGGGGCTTGCGGAGCAAGAGTAAGATAGATGCTCTTGTTTCCTGGGTTCATGAAACGCTGGAGCCAGCGTGGAACTTTCTGGCATGTGCAGGGGCAGACAGAACGTCGTGTGGCCTGGGCAGTAACTTGTGGGTGCTCGGCTGCCTGCCTGACGCTTTCCCATCAGCAAATAAGGGTCAAATCGTTTCCATAACTCCATCCCCGCGAAGAGGCTTCTCCCCATCCCACAGGCATGCGCAGCCGGTGGATTGGAAGTGGGCCGTTTGCGGAGAGCATTTTGAAAGGCGGAATATTTTAAGCTGTTCCATTGTCCCCGGGAAAACTTCCGGGACTCTAGATCTGCGGCGCTGACGCTTACAAAATACAAATGTCTAAACTTTGAGAACAGCTTTTAAACAAAGTAAATCCTGCCATGGCCTCATCTTGAAAGGGCCAGTGACCTTTAGACGACTCCTTGTTCGCCCTTCGTGTTTTGTAAAACACCTTTGAGCTTGGGAATTACTGGATCTCGGGGGGGGGGTCAAGGAAGAGCCCCGCCCAGACGTCTGATTCCCACGGCAACTGGCAACGGACCTTGAGGAGTCTAGATGAGCCGAAGATGCACAGGCCGGATCCAGCTCCAGAACTGCGTGTGGGGAGGTGGAAGCCCCGTGGTTTTTGTTAGCCCTGGTCTGAACTAGCCCCTACGTCAGAACTAGCCCAAGTTGCACCCGGGTGGGGGTATTAACTGTAATCTGTTAAGGGGACCAGGTGAAAATTAGCTCACTTTAGTGCTGTGGCGATTTAGTGCCTGGTTGTCCGACAGCTCTGGGTCTGGCTTCACTCACCTCAGTCTCCTCCGGCAGCTGCAGCCCCCGCTGCTCGAGGCTCTCCAGGGGAAGCAGCTTCAGCCCAGTTTTGGTCTTGAGTCGCTTGCTAACCCAGCAACAATGGGAGACTAGAAGCTGCCACACGGTGCCGATGGCGGGTTTGGCTTTGGTGAGATGACCAGAAAAGCTGCTGGAACTTAGGGTGACTGAGCTGCAGGGCCCAGGAAGCGTCCCTGCTTCGTAACTACAGGTGCTGCTACCCCCAGCCCGGCTTGCTGGAAATGCTCCATCCGGCCGTCTGTGAAACGTGAGCATAAGGAGTCTCCCTTCTCGGGACTGGTTTCATGGGACAGATGGTTCCTTGGGCCCTGGAAACAACCCTGCCTTCTCAGCTTGTCCCACTGGATCAGGAGCAGCACTGTAGCTTGGACTGTGGATCTCACCTCCTGCTTCTGCAGCCGCACAGCTCACCAGGCGTGTGCCAGGCTGCCTGTGAGGTTCACTGGGAGACAGCAGCTGCTTTACAAAGGAAAAGCTGTTCGAAATGCAGGGGCTGTTCCCACCCAGGCAATCCCAAGATGGATTGTGCTGTGGCACTGACGCCAGCTACTCACGTGGTCATCGGTGTCAGGTGAACAGGTAAAGAACCTGAAAACGGTGCTGAACGAATGGTGACATGAGCTAAAAACGCCTGGCGCGCCCTGAGCCAGGAGTCACCTCTGCGCTGTGCGCAGTGTGTGCTTATATGTACGTGGGGCACTAGTGTGAGCACGTAGCCGGGGCGAACTTTGCTTTAAGTCTCAAGGCTATTTACTGGATGGCTGGTGGCCCGCAAGGTTTGCAAAACAGGGCTTGAGCCCACCAAAGTGCCAGACCCCCTGGCTAGAAGGGAGCCCAGAACTCAGGCTCCGCCCAGTGGGGGGGAATGCCCATGCTGGCTTTTATTTTGGGTTAGGTGTGTGATTCTTGGGAGCACTGGTTGGACAGTGAATGGGCTCAGGTGTGGCTCTGGCCTGCGAGAAGCAAACAGGTGAGCAGGATGGATTTGGGAATGGCTTTGGCTTTGGCTTTCCTCAGAGCACAATGAAAAAGAGGGGGACAGGCTGGTGTGAAATCCCACTGCACCCGCTTTTGGCCTCACGAAGTGGCCCTAGCACCAGACTGCGCACAGCACCTGCCAGGTTAAGCTTGTCCTGGAGAGGAGGTTCTTTTCAGGCCGAAGCAGTTTGGATTGGCCCCGAATTGGCTGCATGTGAAGCCCGTGTGCTGTGTGGGGTAGCAGAGAGCTGAAGCAGTGGGCTATTTATCTTCCATGTGATAGACTCCCTTGCCCTAGGCAGTCTGGATCCTGGAGGACCAGACACATGGCTTAGCCAAAGAAAGTCGGAACAGCTGCTTTGCAACATCCCTTCCCCAGCAGCCTGCTGGTTCACTCTGTGAGCTGCCTGAAGGCCATAATTTACTCCCTCTTCAGTGTATTACTGGGGATCGACCAGGGGGCTAGGCCTGCTCTCCCCCCCAGCCCAATGCATTGTCCTGCACCCTACGCTGTCTTCCAACACACATGGTATGGGAACCCGGGCTGTGGATCTCATAACCCTGCACAGCCAGCGAGCGCTGTCGTCTGTCCCTCAAAGGCAGTATCAGTGTTCAGGGTCCTCAGCCTCGCGGCAGAGAGATGGAAAAACTGAAGATGGAAGTGACTCTGCCTTAGAGTGGAATTCTAGCAGGAGCCAGCACCAGCCAAAACCCCCTCCATGGTTGAAGAGGCAGCTGGGGGCAGAAGCAATAGCAAACAGATGCTCCTGCTCCCGTGACCAGAGGCAGCTGGTAGGAGGAGAGGTATGACCTATGTTTAGGGCATTTGTCTCTCAGATCCCTCTCCCCAGTGTGGCTGCTGGAGCTGGAGCAGCCTGGAAGGACAGGTGGTAACAGCTAGGGCTTGGATGTGGACACGGAGGGCTGGGGTTATCCCCCCAAAATGTTCCCTGCCTGCCCAGCTCAGGCACGCTGGTGTTAATAGCTGGGGCCTAGGTTCCAGACAGAGCCTCACTTATCTATCCTGCGGGGGGGGGGGGACCAGACCCCTGGATTCTGTCCAAGCCATCACCAGTTCCCTTTACTCCTCTGCTGCCTTTGCATCAGCTCAGAGATTAGGACATAGGCCCAGCCTGTAGGCACCCCAGGTCCAACTCCTCCCACTGCCTGAGTGGTAGGGATTTGAACTCTGGCCTGCTGAGTGGTGGTATCTGCCTCAACCTCTCCTGTTCCACTTGGCATCTGTGGTGCCCAGCCAGAGGGCTAGGGGCCCAATGAGGTAGAGAACAGGTGTTCAAGGCAGTTTTGTGGGGCGGGGCAGGGCTTGAACCTGGGTGTCTCTCATGAGAAGTTAGTGCTCAAACCACCAGGGTAAGGGGCTGCTGCCTGTTGCAGGGGCTCAAGTACCAGAATTCCAGGAGCCAGCTGCCTGTGAATCCCAGGCAGAGCTTGATGCCTCCTCAGGCCTGGCCATAGGCCCCATTCTCTTGCAGGAGGGGGACTGGGTCATACCTTGGCCTTTTCAATTGGCTAGTTTAGGTGGTGCCAGCTTCAGCGTGCTGCGAAGCCTTTCTTGCCGGCCGAACGCCTCCCCTGCCAGGCACCGAGAGCCTTCGCTTGGCTGTGGTCAGTTTGCAGGGAGAACGGCTGCAACAAGAGTGCAACTAGGGACTGTCTGGGCAGCTACTTTGACATGAGAAGCCCCAGGCCATATTCATGGTACCTGCTGTTATGGCAGCCAGGACAAAGGCGGCAGGACCCCTCAAGTCAGGCATTGAAACACTGAGGCTACTGCCTTCCCGTGTGTGGCTCTAGTCCTATGAGTGACACTAAATGAGAGTAACTGCTGCATGTTCTGCTTCTTTTCAGCTGGCTACTGTCTTGGGAGTGCACCACCTCAGACAGGGCGGGTGCTGCAGCAGCATGATGAGGAAACTATTTCTTTTGTTCATCTGCTTTACAGGTGGGGGCTATGCTGCTTTTCATGCTACTAGGGCCGGACGTGAACCAGCAGTAACGGTAGGAAACAAGAAAATTCTAGTGTGAACAAGCCTTTCATTTGGGGGTTTTTCACACCCATCTTCTGAGACCAGAATCTTTAAGGGGTAAGATTCTATTGCGCAGTAGCAATGCACCAGTATGGCAAAATCTGCCAGTGGCGCCTGAGTTCTAGGTACACTGCTCTAGCCAGATGGCCTCACCTCAATGCACTTCAGTAGCTATGGCGTTTGCTCGCTGGGCCAAGCAGCATCAAGATGGTTTATGGGACTGAGGCTTCAGGTAGAACAACATAAAGCAACTTGTATAATTAAATGAAGTGGAAATGTTATGATAAGCTCCAGCATTGACGTCAGCTAGTGCTGCAGGGCTCAGCCGTACAAATAATGATAAAACTTCAGTTCCTGCTGAGGGCGCTGTTGCGCTTCCCTGAGACCATCACAAACACCACTGGCAGCTCAGCTAATCTTCCTGAGCCATTACTGCACAGAGTATCGGTATTACAGCCCTGTTTCATGAAAGGGTTAACTTGAAAGTTTACTTACACACACTTGGTTTGTATTCTATGATAAATCAGGTAAAAGCTCCATCGTGGAGGGAGCAATTGGAAAAGCTAGGGCAGGAGTTAGCAGAACTTTTCCTCAGCAGGAACATTGCTCCTCTGTCTCCTCCATGCCCTCCCCCAAAAAAGAAAATCCCCGTTTACCTGTGGCTGCAAGGGATGCTGTGGGAAGGTCTTTATTACCACTGAGGGCCTTTGGGTGGCATGGGCCTTAGAGGGGAGGGGACAGAGCAGTGGTGGGGGGAGGAGGTAGATGTGTGTCATTCTCCCCCAATACTCACCTGGACAGGTGAAACCTGGGCAGCTAGAGGGGAACCAGTGCCATGGAAACATCTGACCCAGTTCCCTTTGCAGGCAGAGCTGGTCTGTGTGTAGGTGCTGGCTACAATTGTCCCTAAAGTCCTTTCAAAAGCCAGTCAGGGCAACTTTCTAACCAGGGCAACTTCCAGGTAGCTGACCAGCTATTTTCACACTAGCACACATCCAGTACTGTATGTCGGTGTGCGCCTGTGGAGTAGCAGCTACCTGCACTAGGGATGTCAAAGGTCACCAGGTAACCACTGAAACTCTTGTGGTTACCCGCCCGGTGGGGCTCTGCAGTATGAAGTGTAACTCTAGTGCAGAGCCAGCAGTGAAGCTCCTTGGGAGCAAGGAAGCCTTATCCTGCTGGAGCTACCAGCTCTGCTTTCAGGGAGGAGCCTTCACTGGTGCAGCGATGCCAGCCCCCAGGAGCAGGGCTGGCAGCCCCTCCCGGCGCAACTGCAGGGAGGTTTTAACGTGAGCTTTGCAGCCAGCACCCCAGGAGCAGGCCCCTGCTCCTGAGGCGCCAGTGTGGGACCTGGGGCTGGATGTGCCCCAAACGGGGTGGTCTGGTTGGCCAGAGCAGCCTCCTGTCAGGGTGGGCGGGGAGCTGCTCCAGCCCCCACAGTTAACCGGAGCTAGCAAAGCCTTGCCCGTTAACCTGTCACATCCCTAGTATGCAAACGTGTAATGGTGGATGAGCCCAGAATCCCTCCCCTTTGTATGCAAGGACTTGCCACTGGCTTACGCTCTAATTCATTTCCCACTTCTTTGGGGCCCTTTGGTCAATCAAGTTACCTTCTTCCTTCCGTGCACGCTTCTTGTGAGTCATTTTCAGGAGGCTGGACACTGCCTGCCTTAAAACTTAGCAACAAAAGTGCTGGACAACATTTCCTGAAAACCCAAACTCTCTGATAGTTTCCTAGCTCATCACTATGCCTCACGGAATCCCTACCCTTCAGGAGACCTTCCAGTAGTGCACAAAGTGATAGGCAATAGTCTCAGAATCATGATGGTTTATTGACTTGTAGACCTGCTGCACCAGCACCTCCTGCTGATTGTTTTTCACTGTATATTACACCGGCATCAGATCAAATGCAATTTGAGATTGAACCAAAAGATCTAAAAACAGGCCCTCACTGTGCTCCCTTCACTAACGAATGGCAGTCTGGAGTAAGCCACGCTGCCCTGAGTACCACACCTTACAGGGAACAGGACCATACAAGATGGAAGCCCAAAGGGCAGAGACAGGACATGGAGAGCAGTTTGCAGGACAATGGAATAGACTGCACCATGTTCATTTCTGAAATGAAGGTACAGTCTGCAGCACCTGCAGGTCCTAGCACAGGCGCTTGGCGACTAAGCCAAATCTCTTGGCTAGAACTGTGCCATGGGGCAGCTGCAAGGTGCATTGTGGAATTGAATGGGTCACACAATTGCACCAGCCCTGCATTACATGATCCTAGCATGGGCCAAGTTCAGACTAGGCTGGATGGCCTGAGCACAAACTTCCACTCCAGATGCTGTTTGGCTTTTGTATCTTTGGGATACTTTGATGCTGTCCGTTCCTTTCTTAAAGCTGAGCAGAGGAAAAAGTAACAGAAATTAGGGGAAAAAATAACTAACATAAAGATATGATTTTAAGCTCCTATGCTAACAATACTTGTTCAAAATATATGAGGGTTTGAGGAAGGGGATAGATGAGAGCACGGACAAGTCTCACTTGTTTTCAAAATGTAACAGAAATCATGCATTATGTGCCAACAATGAACCATTAAAGCCTTTATCCACCAAGGGGAGGACAACAGACTTTCCTACAAACCGAAAACTACTGAATGTTGGTAAGCACCAGAATCCCAGAAATCAGATATTGCCAGAGTAATTTAGAACACTGAACTGCTTATAAGGGGAAACTTGTGCTTAGCAGAGGGTAAATTCAATGCTGGAAGCTATAATGCTTCCCTGGATACATCACAGTATTTAGTACAGGGAGAATCTGTAGCCAAAAAGCTGTGTGTTAAGAACACTGGCACAATTCACAGCAGGATTCTTTTCAAACCATTTTGGCTGTGACAAGGCCTATTGCATCCTTCCTTCCCTGCAGAGACTGTACCAATACCAAATCGTTGGTAGGACGCCATTCAATGAAAACCAGAAGAATTACATCAGTGGGACAAAAAAGGGAAAAACATGCAGCATCCCGAATATGTAACAGGACCAGCATTTTAGAAACACGTGTGTGCAGTCCAATCTGACTGCATTGTTAGAATCTCCTGTAGTACAGAATCCAGGGGCATGCTGAACTGTCTGCAAAGAGCCGATTTGCAAAAATAAAACAAAGGGGCTCCACCTGGTTAGTGTTAATTTTAAAAAGGTTTTAGAAACTTTCAAAATGTGTCTTTGAAAGAATCGCACCCACTCCCCTGGAACCGAACAAGAGAATCTGCTCCAGCTCATCACTGCCACAAACACGTTTTATCTTCAAAGAGGCTTCATTTTTTCTTTCCTATTCCTCTTCCTCCTCCTCTTCCTCTTCATCATCATCCTCATCGTGGCAATGTGTGATTTCTTGAGGAGTCTGAGGGAAGAGATTAGGAGGTTTTATCTCACTGATGGACCGGGTCAGTTGATGCCGTTTGTAGTCGGAATCTTTGAAGTCCACTGAGGTGCGGTTGCGGGTGGCCAGAGGCGATTCCTTTTCATTGATGTCCACATGAATGTGCTCCACTGTGGATTCATGTGGCATCTACACAAAGACAAGAGAGAGAGGTGGCCTGTTTTGCTGTCCCAGGAGGAAAGCTGGGATCAGCCTGCAAATGCTTTAAAAACTTCTCCAATATATGCAGATACTAATGAAAAACAAGCATCTGAAGTTTGTTAAATATGCTGTACTGATACACAGCGTTGGGATTGTAACTAAACAGGCAGCCCCACCATGCTGTGTGCGCTTCTGCCATCACAGAACTAATAGCAGAAGGCATGGGGGCTTTGGGTTGGAAGTGAACCTAGTGCAGTAGTTTTCACTACTCTTTGAAGCACATAGCTTCTTACTGGTGAAGACTAGGGATGTTAAGAGGTGGGTATTTAATCGAGTAATCAATAGAATTTTTATTGACTACTTGATTAGACGATAGGCAGCCCGGCTCAGTCCTGGCTCACGCTGGGTGCAGGTCCAAACCCCGCTGTGGCTCTGCAATTAAAAACAGCAGGAGCCAGGGAAGCAGGCTGCTTGGCTCCTACTACATTTTAAATTGCAGAGACGCAGCAGGGTTTGGTCCTGGACCAGCACGAGCTGGACTGAGCCAGGCTGCCTATCCAGCCAGCAGCAGCTCCTGCCTCACCGCTTTTGATAAGACACAGCAGTGCAGGCGGGCTGGGACGGGCTGCACCTCTGAGATGGTGCTGGAGGGAATCGACTGTTAAGCTGGCTCCCTTCAGCACTGACTCCTGCTTCCCCCCTCCAGGCAGCAATGGGAGGGAATTTATTGGGTAGTCAACTAGCAGACTACTCCTTTACATCCCTAGTGAAGACTAGTGACTTAACATCAATCCTGAGTGCCAGTAATTAGCCTCATTACAGCTTATGAGACTCTTCAATTGGAAATCCAGAATGGAGAATAACAAAATTGGTGACTAGATCCAGTGCTCCCCACCTGTCAATCTTCCTGCATCCCCAACTCTATGCTATTCTAGATGTGATACCATGCCCTTCATTCTAGGAACCTTTATAATTTCTCCTATCCTCTCTGAGCAGCCCTCATGATGGTCTCTGGCTGGTATAGTAGACAGCTTCTTGGGTGGCCAAAGTCACCCTAACAAGCAGGTGTCTGTCATCCTGCCCTAGAGCTCAGACACCTCCAGAAGAAGCTTACGCACCTCCTTCCTGTAATATGAGAACGCAGGTTTCCTATCTCTTCTGCACTACAGTGGTGATGCCCCAAGTCCTTAATACTGTTTATTTGGTTCTGCCAACAGCTCTCACTAACCATGGCATTTGCCTGTCGGGACTGCTGCTAGTTTCTCAATGGGTTACCACTCACCAGTACGTGGGCAGCTCTGAAGAGGTAGCTGAACGGATAGTACAGGAGGTTGATGAAAGATGCTGCATAGAGATCTGCATAACGCATCACCTGGCTGGCAAAGAGGGTCTGTCTTGAGCCACTACGGAACAGGCTTCCCATCATCCCATAGCACATGTCCATGTCGTGAGTCACTTTCTACAAGTAAAAGACAGATCAAACACTCTGGCCAGACAGCAAGACAAACTAAGAAACGGGGTATGTCTACACTACCACCCTAGTTCGCACTAGGGTGGTTAATGTAGGCAACCGGAGTTGCAAATGAAGCCCTGGATTTGAAGTTCCACGAGGAGTAATGGTAGTTCGGAATAGGAAGCCTAATCCGAACTACCTAATTCGTGCCGCGTGTCGCCGCAGGCACGGAGTCCGAACTAGCGGACATTTAAAAATGGCGGCGCCCAGCAATATGCAAATGAAATTCAAATCCCGGGCTTCATTTGCAACTCCGGTTGCCTACATTAACCAACTAGGGTGGTAGGGTAAACATACCCAGGGAGACTGGAAAAAGACTGTCACATAACTGGGACATTCTGAGCTCCTAGACAGCTCAGATTCTGCAGGGGTCTCAGAATAAAGGGGCCCTTGTGTTTGTGTTCTAATAGTGAGACCCCTCCCCCCCCCACACACAATATCCCTATTCAGATCTAACAGAGGGGAAAGCTGTTCTGGAGCCAATGACATTTCATCATAGCTGCCGCCATATCACCAGGCTGTGATGTCATCAGGCAAACCCTGTTTAGATCAGTAGATGGGGAATTTCCAGGAAACACCAAGAATGCTGCAGGAGGTAGTGACAGAAAACCAGTAGGTGTCCCTTGAGTCAGTACAGGATCAATGCCCCAGAATGGTAGCCAAGGGCACTGTGCTTCTGCACCTTTAAATCAGGTATAAAACCAGGTTCTTGACCAAGGGATTCTTCCTAACAGTGCAAGTGCTATCCCCAGCGTTCTGGCCAAATTCCAGCTGGAGTAATAACCTGCTGCTGCTTTTTAATTTCAGTTGAATGTGATGCACTTTACTTCCCTGCCTAAGTGATTGTGTGATGCTGCGGTATTGTATTGTGCTGCATTCCACCCCAAAGGTGGGTGCATTTTAGTGCTAAGGGAATTGGTCCCAGTACACAGTTATGTATTAGACTAGAGCACTTTGGGATCCTTCAGGACGAAAAGGTGTTTTTATAATCAATACCTTAATACGTCTCTGGATGGAACTGATGTCAGGGCGTTCATTGCTGCTACTGTCCAAATGCCTGGGTACAGAAAAAAATAACAAAATTGTTTGAAAACGTTCAGGAAACGAGGGAGTTTAGAGGCTGGGTATTTTTTAGTCAGGAAGAATGGTCTGTAGAGGAAGATACGTTGGCTTTGTGGGTAGAATGCAGGATTATTAGGAGTCAAGGTCCCAGAGATCAACTCCTGGCTGCGCAAGACTCATTATGTGACTTGGAGAAAGTCACAATTATGCCGTGCCTCAATTTCCCTATGTGTTAAAAAAGAATATCACTTAATTTACATGGGACTTGTGAGCTGCTATGTGGCAGAGGAGAATTATTATAATACGAATGTTGGAATACTCACTTGTACAGCTCTGCCAAGAAAATGTCCAGACTCTGCAGCTCTTCAAAAAGGGCTGAATAATTTCAGAAAAGAGAAGAGGGTTAGACTGCTACAACTGAAAACCTGCCAGACGCTTGTCATAAGAGGCCGCGTGGCCAGAAATGGAAAATAAAGCAGAGTGTGTAGCTGCTAGGGTTGACGTGCTGAAAAACAGGTGTCTAATCGAGATGGTTCAGATAAAGAGGTGAATGCACACTGGGCAGGCCTGGCAAGGCTCAGGACTTGTTTTCTGGGACTGATCCCTGGTGCTTTAGGGCCCACATCTGCAGGTTTTATATAACTAATCCCTTTGTCATCAATGGGGCAATTTGTATGAGTAGAGCCACTTTCTAACAGGGCTTTTGAGAAGTGGCTTTTGATGGAGGGTCATACTGATCCAGTCAATAAAAAAGGGGTGGCTTATTTGGAAATAATTACATGGCTTGGAACACTTAAGGCCATCAGATCACAGCTTCTGTCCAGGCTCAGTTTAATAAACATCATGGGAAGAATTCAGCTGGAAATTTCATCCCCTTCACTGCACCCGAATGCAAAAGGCCCCTAGATGCGTCCTCGCTAAGAAGTGCCGTTGTTAGCAACAGCTGGGTCTGTGGTCTGAAAGGCTGAGCAAGTATTCCCTGTCCTTTTCCTCTTAGGTAATTGGGCTGCATCAACCCGTAACACACGGGGAAGATCTTAGCAAAAAAAAGAAACAAGCAGATGCATGGTCTCAGAGAGCTCTCCTAGACAACATATGACAAATACGGTTCCTAATTAAGTCTTGAAAAATATTGCTGAAATCTCCCATCGTTTACACTAGAGAAGCTGCAGTGAGGCCGATGGCGTTGCACCGGTGAGGAGACAGCAAAACCTGGTGTCTGTCTAGTTTCTTACAGCTTTTGTCAGTCCACACATGCAGCTCCTGGGCTAGTTCAGGAATCACTAGGAAGGTCCTCCAGCCCTGACGTTTCTTGGACTTTAGGATGTCTCCAAAGATGTGGTCTCCAATGTACAAAATGTCTTTGCCCTTGGCCCCCAGCAGGTCACAAATTGTATCTGAGGAACCTGAGAGGGAATGAAAACAGGACAGGCTCACAACTGTAAACTGAAGGGAAAGATTTCTCACATTTCAGATGCTACAACTCAGGTGCATACCTGTCACACAGTGCAAAAACAAGTGTCCAGCAATTGCAGCTACACACAGAAAAAACATACACTGACAGCCAAGACACAGGGGGTGGTGGGATACAGACAGCAAGTTGGTCGTCCTCTTCCCAGAAACCACCTTTGCCAAATGTATTATCCCTACTGGGCCAGAAAGCAATCTCCTCAGGGGTGTCCCCAAAGAGCCTGTCTGCTCCATACTGGCACATTACAACAGTGGCCAAGCACTTGCAGCTGTTTGCCCTGCAGGAATGTCTGCACAGGTACTTGGTGCTGTGGTTTCCAGCCTGTGGGCAGTATCGGGTTTTCTGTGCCGGCTCTCACCTTCTCCCCAAGTGAATGATCCAAACCATTTTCACGTGTCAGAAGAGCTGTGTAAGCCATCGCGCTCATTCCCATTGCCCTTCCTTGGAAGCAACATGTGAACTGGGCCAGAGGATTCTGGGTGCACAAACACCTGAACATGGCACTGAAGTATAAAAACAGCTGAGAGCTCCTGGCCAAGTCCCAAGCAGCCACAGCCCTCTCATGCCCTTTAAAATCCTTGCACAATGCCGAATGAGCAGCAGGCCCGCCAGGTTGCACTAACGGGCTTGCCTAGCAGAAATACCACCAGAGACTAACCTAACAACCCCAGATTATGCCAGTAGGCTGAGAAGCTAAAACTGTTTATGTTCATTCTACAATACACATGGAATTGTTCTCGCTTTTACCGCCCGAATAGACAATGCCATGCTGCAGGGGCCCTGTGTAGGTACCAATCTTCAACTTGCCAGTAGCCTGTAGAGAAGGGGAAAGAAATCGCTTTAGTGATGGGCAGTTGGTGTGGGGCATCTTTTCTGTCTGGTTTTTCTTTCTTCTCTTGAACCCATCTCTACCTGGGAGACTGGCGGCAACATTCACTCACATGAATGGGTTTTATGTTTCACTCTTCCTAATGCAGCTTGCTGTATTATAATTTAGCTCATAAGGAGTCAGTTCTGCCCATGAGAGACACACACCTCTGACAGCAATGGGATTGACTGGGTGTAACTAAAAGCAAACTCCAGTCCAATATCTCCTATGAATTTCAATGCAGAGTCCATTACAGAAAAGTACATTTCCTTTTCCAAGGTGCCTAAAGAAACCATGTGGGATGTTCTCCTCATGCCATACAAGTCTTAGCAGATAGAAGTGTGCTCTGCATGCTGTACTTACAGTGTCCACTTGGCGCAATACTGTGCCTTCTCCAAAAAAGATGGGTTTTCGTGCATCCACTAAAATTAGGTCAAAGTAGCACTGCCAGGGCTGATGAGAGCTTCCAGGCTAGGAAAGGAAGAAACAAGAACCATAAAAAGTGTCAGTTGCCTTCAGCCTCTTCTTCTCTAATCACTTATACATTTGATGATACGAGCTGTTGTATTTATTTCACCTTTCATCCTGAAGGATCCCAGAACACTTTCATAAACTAGAGAGAGAGGAATCGCTTCACACACTGCAGAAATGCAGCCACCTCTGAGTCCCAACATGATTGCTATTTAACATCACCAAGAAACACTAGTTTTAGAGGAAGCGAAACACACTGAATCCAAAAGAAATTCCATTGCAGGGAAATGTAGGAAACCAGAATGTAATAAGTCACAGTGGACTCTGGCTAGGGCTGTTACTGATAATCCTGTACATGCAATGGACTGGTTCCTTAAAAGTAAACAGAGTTTTGTTTGTTTGTTTTTGTCAGATGGGTCCCAACAGGATAATGTTCTTAGCACTATTCTATGGTAATGGCTAAGAAGGGAGAGTTCTGAAATATCAGCACCACTTCCTAAAGCATTTTGTTTTCCTTGGAGGTTTCCAGCCAGTATGGGCTAATTCAAGCCTGGCTTGGGAGGCTGACATCATAGGCTGAGATGGAGCGACTGCACTGCACATGTAAGATAATCGCTCAGCTGTTGCAGTAAAAGATACTGTAAATAACAGCTGTCAGTTTGTGTGTAAAGGTGACATCCTGCAAAGATCCATGCTCATAGGTTATTCTGAGAGAGATCTCTGTAAAGCTTGAAAGCTTGTCTCTTCCACCAACCAAAGGTGGTCCAATTAAAGACATTACCTCACCTACTTTGAGTCTCATATCTTGGGACCAACACAACTGCAACTATCCTGCAAACAACACTGGATCCTTGTGAAGTCAGCACATGGCTTTGTGAACATTCTCAAAATGGTAGGAAACAGCCTGGACTCCTATCCTCATGGAAGCACTCTGTACCAAACCATGCGTCAGAGATACAAGCACCAATCAGCATTCAGCTATTCAGCATTACTTTCTCAGAAGGTGCTGAAATCAGCTGAGAGAGTGAGATGTAGGCCAGGGTTACTGACCATCCCTAACTGGTATTCTCAAGGATGCGAGGTATTTTCAGTGAGTGAAGAATACCAGAAATGGAAATAACCCCAGCTTGAGGTCATCGACCATCAGGGCATGGTACAAAGGCACATATTTTTGGATCAAAAGATTTTTCTGACTATAATCATCACTGAGGAGGTAGCAGCAGTTCAGAGATGGAGCTGTCTGTTTCCTTTACCATTTAATTTAACAAATGTTTAAAATCCTCTTGTTTTCATTTGTGACGCGTGCTGGTGCAATATTGACAGGCACATGTAAATAACGAAATAACTCAATGGAACAGGAGCTGAGTGAGCTATGCATTGTGTGACCGGTGAAGTAATCAATTAAGTTGACTGTACTAAGCAGACAAATGTTTGTCGAACAAATATATTTAAACATTTCCATGCCTACCTCTGCCCTCATTTAGACCAGCATAAATCAGGACTAACATGTCCGGAGGTGAGTTGAGATCAGTATTAGGTCCTAGATTCTCCTTTCCATTTACAAAGCCCTTTTCCTTGCCAATAAGATTTCTTACTGACATCTAAACTTTGTCAGTTTCATACTGCTCTTGAATACAATGTGCAACATTATTAGATTATGCTACTATTAAAGATTCTTGTTTTTAAACAATTGATAATCTCTCTCTAAAGGTTCTAGTTATCGTTTGTACATAAGGAAACTAAACAGCCAGTGTGTTTTAACTATACTTGCTAATTCCCATACTTGCTAATTACAATCCTGTTATGGTACTCAGAGATAATTATGTACTTTAATTGCTAGTAAAAGAGCAGTCCTAAAATCACATACCTTTGGTCCATGAGGAAAATCAAACAAATAAGTCATAATTTTCTGAAAGAAAAAATTAGAAATATTTATAGGACTTTACAATACTTACTCGTTTACTTTATAACAGTCTGCTTCTCAGTTTCTACCTTTTCAGGCAAGACAATTTTTTTTTTTTAATTTACTGTCAGTTTTGACATTAGACTTATTACATTTTGGAAACAAAATTAATAAAAAAATCAGTTGAAGTTAAAACTGTAATTTTTACAATAAAAGAATGGATTTGCCTTCAAAATCTGCATTCTACTTCAAACAATTTCTAAGCTTTCTATGCATAATAATGCACATAATTAATTATTTCTATGCATAATAATGCACATAATTAATTAGTATCAGAGTCTGGAATAGAACCCAAGAGTTTTTAGATCCAGATTCTGCTTTAATCACTAGATTACACTACCTCCCACCAGGAAGTATACAGAACACACTCAGAGTCATAATATTGAAACCAGAAAATGTAAGAAAATGAATAGCCAGTTTTTCTTTGTTATGTTCTATGCAAATCCAAGTATTTCAGGCGTACTTACATCTGTGTATTTATAGTCACTGTTTGTGGCAAGAAACACCTTTCCAACCTCATTCATGCGGTTCAGCAGTAATGGCATTTTCCCCTAAAATGACACGCAAGGATTACAGTCACTTTGCCACTGGAAAAAACAGGCTCATAAGAACAGCCATAATGGGTCCAAAGGACCATCTAGCCCAGTATCCTGTCTGCTGACAGAAGCCAATGCCAGATGCCCCAGAGGGAGGAATCACAACAGGTAATCCTCACGTGATCCCTTCCCTGTCACCCACTTCCAGAGAAACAGAGGCTAGGGACACCATTCCTACCCATTCTGGCTAATAGCCATTGATGGGCCTAACCTCCATGAATCTATCCAGCTCTTTTTTTGAACCCTGTTAAAGTTCTAGCCTTCACCACATCCTCTGGCAAGGAGTTCCACAGGCTCAAATACAATCATGCTTACAAGATAACAAATTTTAAACTGGCAACAGCATCAGGAAAACTTCCTTGCATATAGAAATGAAAAGAGTGGAAGAGATGTAAATGGGAATTGTTAACTGTGTTCGCAGATGCTAGCAGACCCTGATCTCCCCATGAAGACTTTTACTAATAGGTTAGTGGCACTTCACATACTGTAGCATACTCATCCACTTCACACAAACTGGATCTGGCCTAGGGACTGCCGGTAAATTACCAAAATGACCCCTTAGAGAGAAATTTTGAACACTCAAGTCTATAGGGAGGGACGTGTCATAATTCAAACATCAAAGTTAGAGTGAGTTTGAGGCTGGAGCTCTTTTTATACTAACAAGCTATAAATCCTAATTCAGCAATATGTAAATTAAAAGGATGGCCGACTACCCCAAAGGAGAAGTTTCCAAAGCAGTTTGCAGACAGGTAACTAGACTGGTTAATTACTTTGAACAAAATTACATTCAGACAAGTTTTTACTACATATGGGGCCTACTCCTGGAGACTGTCTGCAGAATACTTACTTGCCGCTCATGCACGTCCCTCAAAGACAATCCAAAAGCAGGGAGGAGGGCAGTTTCAGCTCTCCTAGGTCAGACATTGCACTCACTTTGGAAGGAAGTTTGAGAGACTGAGCCTTGGATGGTTTCTTGGAATTTCTCATCCCCCCCTCATGCCTCTTTAACTGTCTGGTTAAATTAATACTTCTGTCTGGGAAAATATGTCAGCCTCTCCTGAAGCTGAGGTCATCAGAGACGCATCACTGAGTGATTTATGGTGCTAACAGAACAGGCAGTAAAAGAAACTGTCCCCTTCCCCACCAATAGAGCCTTCATGAGCCTAACCAACTCATCACCTCCACTGGGTGTTAAGTTCTCCTTTACTGTAATCCGTTTAACAGATGTGCGGATGAAAACCAGGCTACGTGGATTATTTGTGTGGGATACAGGAAGGGTCTGAACTTTCCACTTTAAATTCAGTAAAACAAATCAAGTTTACTCCTTTCTACACATTTCCTGCCTGTGTTCCTCGTACAATACGTTACACAGCTCAGCAAAATAACCCCATACTTACGTCTTTCACAACGTACTTCTCCAGATTCTCAAGTGTCTTTTCCTTGAGAGTTCCCTGAAATAGAAATAAGAGAACTCCATGAGATGCTGGGCATAATGATCTAACTTACATCAGATTATCTACAACTTCCACGCTGTCAAAGCCGTGTAAAAATACAAACCAGGAATGAATCTGAACAGGTGACTCTAGACTAGAGAGAGAGCATGAGCTATCACAAATCCTATGAGCCATTTAGTCCCTGACTCCAGTGCTAATTTTAGAAGTGAATATCCACATTAACACTATTTCAACCCTTTCAAGAAGGATTGTGATAGAAACAGACACTGATATAAATCACCATATCAGATCAGACCATTGATCTCCTGTCTCCAGAAATGACCATAGTGCTTCAGTAAAAAACAAAGTGCACCACACAGCACCTGGTCAATTGTGCAAAATTCTGTATGGGAAGAAAAATTCCCTTCTGAATTTTTAGAAATCAGAGGATAACCTGAAGCATAAAATGTGATCCAATGATATAAAAGTGCTCCATCCTACTCAATATGGGACTCTTCATATAAATAAGGGGATCAGAATCAGGCCTTCAGCTGGCTATTTACAAACACTGATTAGGAAATCCAATTAGCATAGGTAAATATGTGTGCGTATATAAAATCAGGTCGACCCCTGCACGAAGCAGAGGATAAAAACTTAAGAAATTCTCCATCCATCACAAACACAGCTTGCTAACAGTATAAAGCAATTAATACTCTAGAGTAGATGTACAATACAATCAGCATTGCAAAATTGTTATAAAATGCAAATATGGTTCATCTTTAAATTGCTTGTTAATTACAGATAAGGAAAATTAGGCATGGCTGAGAGAAAAGAATGGAGGGATCCTCCCGTGTAAGGACAGAAGTAAGCACTGTCCCCAAGGGGGTAGTCCTGCACCATGGTTACTAAATTGCAAAACAAGTTTATTTTACAGGGATACAGTCACATGCTAACTGATTCCATTCTGAGAGCCGAAGACAGATGTAGTTCAATTAATGCCTAACAAAAAAATGCCAAGGAGTTCCAATCACCTGGTAATGAACCCAGTCAACAGCATCTCTGACATCCTGGAACATACTTCTGAAGGACATAAAGAGGTCTCCATCTTTAAATCCTGTTTCACAGCTATGAGGAACAAAAAGAAAGATCATATATGTCAGATAAAGAACAGCAGCCAGTAAGAAGTATACAAGCGACACAGGAACTCTGTGACTAATGAGCAACCCAGGGAGACAGCATAGTTCAATATATCTGACAAAGCTTGTAGTCCCGATTTGTACTCATTATTTCCTTTTTTATTACTTCATGGGTGATGGAACTGAGAGAATGCTCCTGTAAATAGCTCCCAATTAATGGAGCCTCTCTGAACAGACATCATGTATACAGCAGCATGAGAGGTGTTTGTTACCCAAACGTGCTATTCATTCAGAGCTTCAGGAAGCGGATTCCTGTCTCTGGTCCATGTTCCAGTAGTGTGGTGTTTCATGCTCTTGTGACCGTGATTCTAGTCTCCCTCCTAACACTAATGGAATGGTAGGTAGATAATGGTAAAGGACATTCAAAGATTTCCATTTTAGGGGTGACTGATAGACTGGGACTGTAGTTTAAACAGATGATGAATAACACAGGACATAACAGAGATATACAAAAAGACGAACATAATAAAGTATTTCAGAAAGTAGAACTACACAAAAATGAAGCAGTTAATTAAGCAGAAATTTAAAGGTATAGTGCCAAAAGTGAAATCCCTTCAAGATGATTGGAAACTTTTCAAAGACACCATACGAGAGGTTCAACCTAAATGTGTACCCCAAATTAAAAACATAGTAAGAGAACCAAAAAACTGCCACTGTGGCTTAACAACCAAATAAAATAAGCAGTGAGAAATAAAAAGCCATTGTTTAAAAGATGTTAAGTCCTAGTGAGGAAAGAGAAAGAAGCATAAACTCTAGCAAATGAAGTGTAAAAAGATAATTAGAAAGAACAAAAAAGAATTTGAAGACCAGCTAGCCAAAAACTCAAAAAATAATAGCAATTTTTAAGTACATCAGAAGCAGGAAGCCTGCTAAACAACCAGTGGAGCAGCCATTGGACAACTGAGAGGTTAAAGGAGCACTCAAAGACAATAAGGTCATTTCGGAGAAACTAAATTAATACTTTGCATTGGTCTTCACAGCTGAGGATGTGAGGGAGATACCCAAACCTAAGCCATTCTTTTTAGGTGACAAATCTGAGGAACTGTCCCAAACTGAGGTGTCATTAGGGGAGGTTTTAGAACCACTGATCTGATCCAGAATGGCAATTCCTGTGTCCCTGAGCAAAACTGCATATGCATTTAATCTTTACTTCCCAAACAACTGCATCCTACCATTTTTAACATACATCTCTTGGTAGGCCCATGTAAACATTGATGTGTTTTATCCCTCCAAAATCCCACGTGTCTCAATATTCCTTTTCTAAACCAGTAAGTGCTGAAAGCATAGTGCTTATGAGCAATCCTGCAATAACAGATGCTGAAGCACATACATGATGGAGGAAAAAGAAAATATGCATTTCCTGCTTCAAAAAGTTTGCTATGCATAGTAATTAAAAATACGATAAAGATTTGCAAAATGTGTCCTTTAAAGTTATTAAAACCAAACTTAACATTTTAAACAACTTTCTCATTAAGTGAACCTGGTCTTTTAAACAAACCCATGTCATTAGCATATTTCACGGTGAGTGGACAAGGTTCTAAACCATGAAAATGTTAAAACTACTATATGAGAATCTAAGTGGCTCTTAATTGAGCCGGGGAATTTTACTTCCAGGTTACTGGTTCAAATAGAGTTCTAACTGTTAGGCACTGAAAACAGACATCTCTGAGCTGTTTGGTGGCCACTGTGTTTGCAGTGAGTTTGGGGTATCAGATCATAAACTTTAAGACCATGAAACCTCCAACTCACTTGGCATTATTTGTTGGAGTCTTAGCTGAGGGGCCAAGAAAAGAGTAGAAATGGAAACCAACTGTTCATTCAGTTCATATCTAGAGGTTGTCTCTCTACAGTAAAGTTGTGGCAACCAGTGCTTTGAGAAAGGTACACAGTATGAGGGCCAAACTGCATTGCCAGGGTCTTTACTGCGTCCATTTGCTCTAGGCCTTCAGACTCCAACAATGTTAACAGAGGCACCTCATCAACTTGGAATTCACCTTTATATTAAAAAGTTAAAGAGGACTGACCTTATTCCCAGAGATGTCAATGGAAAGGCTTGCACTGACCTTACTGGGAGGTGGGATCTCAGTAGAGCAGCTCAGTGCTATATTGTGCACCCATTATTTAAAACATATATTCAAGACTACATTGTATCCGTAAGATTTATAAAATCAGGTAATATACATACTTAGAATATCTGTCACAGTTCGTAAAGAAATCTATTAGGCATGCCAGCAGGTAGGTCTCTGCAAAGAAACAAAACAGAATATTAAGACAAGAGCTACATCATAAATCAAAATAACTTTAGAGGAGGAGTCTGGAGGAAGAGAGGTATACCTGTAACTCAACACACACCAGTATTTTAGGGCCCAATCTGCTGTCAGGAAATTAATGACAAAACTCCCATTAATTTCAGTGAAAAGATCAAGCCCTACAGCATCCAACTAGGGACTTACCTGGTAGATTGAACAGCGTGTTCAGAATGTAAAACCTTTCTGTGTCATCTCTCTGAATAAATTTATTTGGGTACTGCTCCCGAGTTTCTGGCCTGAAAGGAAATAAGATGGTAAAGGGAAAAATTAAAAACAATAACACACTCAGTAGTTCTTTGAATATTATCATAAAAGGATCAATTAATTCAAGATTCCCTCAAGCTTTAATCAACACCTCATTTTACCATGATGAGCGGGGAATTAACAGTGTGTTGGTGATGCAAAAGAACAGAATGCACTTCACACTCCATGGTTGTGTTGGCTCGAGCAGAGCAAAAACATCCCTGGTTGGTCAGTAAAGTCAATAAATCTGAGACAGGGAAGCAGATTGGCTAAGTGACCACAGCCTTACCTTAATAGTCAGGGGTATATTTAAATCCTTTGCATTTTCGTTGTTTGATTAAAATTAACTGATTAAACTTTCCCCTAGTTTCCATGTGTTTTTTTAAACACCCACATGCAGCTTTCATCAGCAATGTGCCAGGTTGTTTTGCTGAAGGCTATAATGAGGCTCTTTGCAATTAAACAGCAGGGGGGCAGTGTTAAAAAAGTAATTATTCTTGTTCTCCTAAAATGATCACTGACAGAATTATGCACTTTGCTTTCAAAGCTTACCATTATATACACAGCAGGGCCAAATGCAGGGCACATTTACACTTCTCCTACCCAACTGGAGTTGATCAAGCCAAATGGCTACATCCGGAGTAGCAGAATTTATTGCAGTAATGCCTCTTTCATATTTATAATTTGGGCATTATACTTGATGGTCTGTTATGGGGAAACACATATGCACACTGGGAAATCTTTGATTTTCCATTTGTGCATGTCTGATTCAAATTTGGGACAGAGTTGACCAAAATGCACATGGAAGATCAAACCCAGGTACCTTCTGGGTGGGATCTGATGCAAGGTACTTATTTTTTAAGTCTTGTTTAGGCCAATCTGCTTTCCAACCTTCCTTCTGATCAGAGCCTGATTACATGAGGCTAAATGAATATTCCCAGAAAGGTTTGCAGGACATAAGATGTTGCGGGGAGGGGAGAGTGCATTGTCAAGGCCTTGGTAAATAGGAAGACATGTTTTCCTGGATTTGCTCAGCTTCATGGAATGTTGCAGCAATTTGATGTATCGGCAGGGGAGCAATATTAGACATGAGAAGTAGCCATGGTGTTGGAGTCGACTTATGGGTTCCTGCGATGCACCACATCACTGTATTCAGCTGAGTATCCACAAGTTTTGTGTAGCTGCATCTGCTCCATAGCAATGCACAATATTCAGCTACTGAGTACACAAGTGCTGTTTCAGATGTTCTCAGCACTTATGCTGATGAAACCCAGGTTGTACCTGCTAGTTTCTGGATTATGTTGCCCCTCAGTTTTATCTTTGAAGCTACTGTTTCAAAATGTTCCTGGAAGGAGATGGTACGGTCAAGTTTCAATCTGAGACACGTTGTAGTGTAATTGTTTGCACACATTTAGCACAGAAAGCTACGTTCTGTGTGTTTTTGGCACTCTTCGTATCAAGATTAAATGTGCTTACTGTTTTCCAGGACTTGGTTTGAGCCTCCATTTTGGAAATATTGTTCCATATTTTGGAGGTCTTAGTTAATGCTCTCTCAATGACATGGAGGTCTGATGTTTGGATTGTCATGGCAAGGTCATCTGCATAGCCAAATATTTGTGATTTAGTTGGCATCATGTCACTTCTGTAACTATTAAAAAAGGTTGGTGCAAGTACAGTGCCTTGTGGTAACCTGATGTTTATGATACGGAGTGTGGTGATCTTGTTACCCAAGTTTTTCCACAGGCGTCTTATTACTCAGCATGGTGAACAGCAGGTGAAGTGTTTGGGAGCAAGGTATGATTTTAGCAAGTTTCAGCATCAAGCCTTCAATTCATACAGTACCACATGCAGATGACAGGTCACCCAGTACTACAACAGTCTTTAGGAGTTTTTTTTGATAGCCAGCCTCAGTGTGAGTGCCGAACTTGGTCACAGCAATTATGTTCTGGCAGGAAGCCCATGTGTTTGACAGGGATAACTGGCTCAGTAAAAGGAAATATTTTTTTGAGGATAGAAGTTTATAGGTTCTGTGTAGTAGAGACACTGGTCTATAGCTTCCTGCTTCACCATGGGGCTTACCAGACTTTGGAATGTCAATAATTACCATTGCCTCCTGCCATATTTCAGGGATCCGTACTGTCCTTAAGGTAGTAGAGTACAACACTGCTAGCCACTGGAGTGTTTTGGGACCAAGATGGTGGAGGAATACTAATGGACTACCATTATGGCCTGCAGCCTTCCCTTTTTGCATCATGGGAAGTCCTTCTTTAACTTCCTCGATGCTAACAGTGGAATGTTTTTCTCAGGGTGATAGATGCAAAGAGTTGCTGATACACTTCTCTTCTTTCTGCTCAGAGAGGTAAAAGGAATGCTAACAGCCAATGGGACTGCAGGACATCACACACAAACCTTCATACTGCTTTACCACTGGCTTAAACCATAAGCTACAAGAAGAGGTGAAGAGTTAATTCAGCTCAGAAGTTAGTTCAATCCTTCACCTCTTTCAAGCACAGACTGATGAGCTGAATCATATACAGCTGTTCATATGATAAAGACATCTGTCTGTTCCAGAGAGGGTTGACACAACTGAACTATTTTACTTGATGACAGGATGCTGAAATTGAATTATGCCAGCACAGGTTAAAAGCCCCATACACTGTCCTATAAACTTTTATAATATAATATATTATGGAGATATACCTATCTCATAGAACTGGAAGGGATCTTGAGAGGTCATTGAGTCCAGTCCCCTGCCATCATGGTAGGACCAAGTACCATCCCTAACAGATTTGCCCCAGCTCCCTAAATGGCCCCCTCAAAAGCTGAATTCACAAGCCTGGATTTAGTAGGCCAATGCTCAAACCACTGAGCTATCCCTCTCCCCTTACTTTTTTTCCCTTACTACGTCCTATTCTATTTCCAGGACTATAGAAAAATATAGGCCTCTTTGTACTGTACTGACTTTTTTTTTTCTAGAGTTGAAATATCATTAACTTCAGAACACTCAAAAATTATTAAATATAATTCAAAACGGTAAAAATAAAAAGCATTTCTTATCAACCAATGGACTGCAATTCTTTATGGTTTATTAAGCCATTTATTAAGTCAGAACCAATGACCCGTGAATGTCCAAGTTGTCATTACTCACCCTTTGATGAAGTTAAAACCATGTGCACAAACTAGGAGGTTCCCATAAGCATCAACTTTCAACAGGTTTCCATAAAGCGTATCAAACACCAGGCCTCTGTCAAGGAAGGAATTTAATATGTGAAATGAGAAACACACTGAGTAGTGACCAAATACACTATAATAAGAGCAGGACTCAGAATCAGCTCTGCGTGGGCCTATTTGAAGTATGACATTTGAGCTTATTCTTGGATGTCCCATCCAAAACAGAATCGAACACTGAGGGAGAATCTACAAAAGGTCAAGAAGTTGGATCTCACACCTGTCTTAGTGATTCCCTGATAGATTCAATGGAGAACTGATGGTGGGGAGGAACCTTTCCAGTCTTGTGCATCTCTCTTGAATTTAGAAGAGCTACATACAGTATGTCACAGCTGCAAAAATTGTCGTGTCATTCCTACCACCAATTTGAGGGCTACATCTTTTCTGGCAAAACCACATAACCTGTAGTCACAAGCTTTTGGGAAAAAGA